>NC_140587.1:443039636-444239636 GCF_964204655.1 Triturus cristatus | reverse complement strand
GAAACTCCGTCTGCAGCGTCTCAAAAGTTTTGAATCCCCCCCTCGTCCAGAGATCTCCCACTGTGCTGATTCCGATCGTGTCCCACTTCTCGAAGCCCTTCGATGTCCACAGGGAGCCCAACCTCTCAGACGCATATAGCGGTGTCGCCCGGGTCAAACGGTCCTTCCACCCCATCGCTGCATTAGCCGCGTGCCAGACACGCACCATGACACGCGTCGGTCCCGTCAGACGGGAGTCGGGCGCGCCAGAGTAGAGCGCTCGATTGTAGTCGCCACCGGGCAGGAGCATCTTGTCCATTTCAAATGCCGGGTTCAAGGCGGGCCCGTAAAGGCCATGATTAATTGCAGCTAGCTGGGCGGCCCAGTAATACCGTTTAATATCCGGGAGGGCAACCCCCCCATCGTACCACGGGAGCGTCAATTTAGCCAGAGCAATACGCGGCCTCCCGTCCCAGAACAGGCGCCGCTGAAGGCTCTCCACCTCACGGAAGTAGCGCGCCGGAACCAAGTCCATAGTATTCTGAAGCGCATACAGAAAGCGCGGCAAGGACATCATCTTAAACAAGGCCGCTCGGCCAAGCGGCGAAAGCGGAAGACGCCGCCAGCGCGCAACGTCCTCCCGCAAGCGCTGGAGGGGGGGCAGCAAGTTCCGCTCGTAGCGGACCTCCGGGTCTAGAGTAATATATATACCCAGGTACCGGAACCCCTGGGAGGCAATCTGGATCGGGCAGTCCCGTGGTAGGGCCGGAGCCTCCCCGGAGAGCACATACACGCAGGATTTCGCCCAGTTGATGACAAGGCCTGAGTTACGACCGAAGGAGCGCAAAACATCAACCAGGACAATCAGCGAGTTACGCGGGGAGGCGAGATACAAAAGGATATCATCGGCGTAGAGGGACACGCGGTCCTCATGCTCGGGGGTCCAGCGGAGACCACGGATGGAGGGGTGCCACCGCAGCCACTCCGCCAAGGGCTCCAAGGCCAATGCAAACAGGAGCGGTGACAAGGGGCAACCCTGACGCGTGCCCCGCCCCAGCGCGAAGGGGGCCGAGACTCGCCCATTCACCACCACCTGCGCCAATGGGCCCGAATACAACAATTTGACCCAGCTAATGAATCCCGGTCCAAATCCAAATTTCGCCAGCATCGCCCAGATGTATGGCCATTCAAGCGTGTCAAACGTCATGGTGGCGTCTAAGGACGCCAAGATGGCCGGCTCCCGCACAAACGGGACACGCGCGAGCACCCCATGCAAACGTCGCAGATTAAGAGCCGTGTTGCGATGGGGTATAAAGCCAGATTGGTCTTGGTGGACCAAATCGCCCACCACGCCAACCAGCCAGTTGGCCAGTACTTTGGCGAGGATTTTGGGCTCCGCGTTCAAGAGCGAGATAGGCCTATAGGATGTAACCCGCTCACGGGGTCTCCCCTCCTTGTGGATCACCACGATTGTGGCCAGACGCTGGTCCGGCGGGAGGGAACCCTGCGAGTGGGCCGCCAGGAACATGGCGCGCAGGTGGGGCGCCAGTACATCCGGTCGTAGCTTGTAGAGCTCGATGGGGATACCATTGGGGCCCATGGCCTTGCCGGATGCGACCGAGCGAATAGCCAGGGCAATTTCGTCCGAGGTGGGAGGAGCGTCCAGCAAATCCCTGTCCTCCACCGTAAGGGAGGGCAGCGCGATGTCCCGAAGCAGAGCATGGGAATCTTCCTCCGAGCAGGGAGAGACCGGGGAGTACACCTCGCGGAAGTAATCCGCGAAGCAGGAGACAATGGCTTCCGGCTCGGTAACAGGCACACCATCCATCCCCTCAAGCAAAGGAACCACACGACTCGCTCTCTCCCGCTTGTCCAACCACGCAATCAATTTACCATCCTTATCACCCACATCATACAGTCGCCCCTGTTGCTCTCTACTGAGGCCCCTGGCCGCCTCCGTGACGAGGGCCCTATAGGCCGCCTGCTTGAGGTGCAGAACATGCAACTTGGCGTCGGTTACCCCGCTCCCCAGGTCACCCTCTAATTCCGCAATTTCGGCCTCCACCCGGGTTACCTCCTCCCGCTCGCACCTCCGGGCCTGGGAGATAAAGGAGAGGGCCTCCCCTCTGAGAACTACCTTAAAAGCCTCCCACAGGGAGATGGCCGAAGGGACAGACCCCACATTCTCATCAAAGTATCGCTGTAAGGATTTGATCAAGTCGGCACGAATAGTGGGGTCACGCAAGTACCAAGCATTGATTGGAGCCACCCTGCCCCCCCCCCTAGGGAAGACATCGAAATGTAACAGTACTGGGGAGTGATCTGAAATGCCCCGCGCCAGATGGCACACCTCTCCCACCCTCCCAGCATAGGCCGCCGGGACAAGGATGTAATCAAGCCGCGAGAGGCTACCATGGGCACCCGAGTGGAAGGTGTATTGCCGCTGCGCGGGATGCTTTAGTCGCCAGCAATCCACCAGGCCCAGAGTATCTAAAAGGCCGGACAGCCAGGCCTGTGCCCGGGGGAGGTCCCTAGGGGGATGGCGATCCAGAGACCCAGAAACTACCGCATTAAAGTCCCCCCCAACCACCAGCAGGCCACCCGGGAGGTCCAGGAGGAGGCGCCCCAAATCCGCAAATGTAGTAGATTGTAACCCAGGCGGGACGTACACTGATATAAAAACAAACACTCTACCCTCCATTCTACCCACCAGAACAGTGTAGCGTCCCCTCTCATCATGGCGCACCTCATCAATCTCCAACGGGAGCGAGTTCTTAATCATGATACCCACCCCCCGCGAGCCCGAGGTGAAGCCCGAGTGGGCCACCAAACGATAGCCTCGCCGATTCATGGCATGAAAGGAGTTACCTATAAGGTGTGTCTCCTGCAGGAAGATAACATCTGGTGAGATACGTTTCAGGTACTGCAGGACCACACCACGCTTAATCCTGTCCCCCAGACCGTTAACATTCCATGACAACACAGTCAAATCCCTACCCTCCATCATACGTAGAAGCAATCAGTCGTCCCCCACAGAGCATCTCGAGAGCAACAATACAGTAAAGGGCTTGCCTTGCGGTGCAAACAAACGACACACCCCCCCCACCCCCCCATCCCAACAGAACTCCCCCCTCCCTGCACCCCTGCATGAGCCCAGACAGCCCCCCCAAAGTGCAGTGTGCCTGTCGCCCCATAGATGAAAAACTAACTAGTCCCCCAGAGGAGGAGGGAAGCCCCCAACAGACCCCACACGACCTCCATCGGAGGGGAACATAAACGATCAGTAAATGGTAAAGGAATGTTGTCCAGAGCAAGGCCTATTCTTCACCCCTCAGTTCTGATCCGGCGGGCCCTCCCCGCCAACCGCACCCCCCCCACCCCCTCGGCCCCGATCTCCAGGCAGAGTGTCCAACCAGTCCCCAGCCGCCTCGGGTCGGTCAAAAAAGTGCGTGCGCCCATCCACCTCCACCCTTAGCTTAGCTGGAAAAAGCATTGAGTACTTAAGATTCAGGTCCCGTAGGCGACGTTTAACTCCGATAAAACTCAATCTCAGTTTTTGGACCGCCGGAGTAAAGTCTGGGTAGAAATGCACATCCATGTTATCAAGCTTGACCGGTCCCTGTTGCCTGGAGGTCTGCAGGATAGCGTCTCTGTCCCGAAAATTAAAAATCCGGGCAATGAGAGGCCGCGGCGGGGCACCGGCCTTAGGTCTGCCCCCAGGGACCCGGTGAGCACGTTCCACCGCAAAAAGCTTACTCAGCCCCCGGGGCTGAAGATGGGTAAGGATCAATTCTTCCACAAAAAGATCTGCCGCCTCCGCCTCTCGTCCCTTCGGCACTCCCACAATGCGAACGTTATTCCTCCGGGCCCGTCCCTCGGAATCCTCCAGTCGCCGGTCCATCAGGGCGCTCACCTGGCCAAGCCGGCGCACCTCCTTTTGGAGGGCCACCACGTCCGTCGTGAGGCTCGTCGTGGTGTGGGCCAGGGAATCGACCCGGTCGTTGGTTTTGGACAAGTCAGCCCTCACGAGGCTAACATCCACCAGGACCGAGTCTATCTTTTGCGCTAAGGTGTCGAAGCGCTGGTCCACCGAGGCCTTCATCTCTGCGATGGCGCCCATGACGTCCCGGAGGGTCAGATCCACCGGTTGAGTAGATGCCTCCGTCGGGCCCGCCGGGGATGTGTGCGATGTCTCCGGAGATCCCTTCTGGAGGGTGTAGCGGTCCATACTGTTGGATTGAGGCGCCGGGCCGCGGCGGGTCGTCTTCACCTTCGCCCGGTCGCCATCTTGTTTGGTGGACATGCCTGCTCTCCCACCGTCGTGCCAATCTCCTCGAAAGGGCCGGTAAACCAGTTCACGGGTTCCGGGGGGGGGGAGGGCGACCACTGGGCCTCAGGACGACTCACGGCCGGCGGGTCAGCCGGACACCTGGACAAGGCCACACCAGCGCACCCCGCTCCGCAACCCTACCTCGCTTGAGGGCAAGGAGAGCGCAAAAGCGAAAGTGAAAGCACGGGATACGCGAGTCGCCCAGCCCTGCCCGCCGCTGTTGTTCGCTTTGTCCCCGGATCGCCCCACTACTCCAATCCGGGGGGCCAGCGCGGAGAAGGCCGCAACCTTCAATCGGTGCTCCCACCGGTGTCCGGGGTCCGATTCGAAAAGGAAAAACGGATGGCGCCTCAGCTCGGGTTCACCGATGCAGTCCCCTCAACAAGGACAGGATATAGCCAGGATTAATTCAGGAGGTCGTGGTGGTCCTCGGGAGCCTCGCACCTACGCGGCCATCTTGGTTGCGCGCTAGGCTCCTCCCCCCCCTATTAACAATTATTGATCATAACTTTAATTCTAATAACCACAGACCCTGTTTTGAGTTAGCATGACATTTTATCTAGATTCATTGAATAAATTGAATAAGTAAAGTTTTATTAGACAAATATTCTAGACATTATTTTCATAAGCATTTAAGTAAAGATTGAAATAGGAAACGGATAATACTCATTACCCTTGGCCTTAGGGTGATGACGAGAATGATTCACCAGAACATGAATCGAAGATCACAGGATAGGTCCCCAAAACTGACTGACTGTCCCTCTAACCTCCTCGGACATATTCTCGCCCAGGATAGAATCCCACGACGGTCTCGTTCCTTTTTCCCATCAACGTTCGAAGTCCAAAATTGTCAGTCTTTTCAGAAACAGAAGGAGAAATCATCTCAACAGACAGCGTGTCGTGTTGAATAGATCAATGTAGAATAAGCGAGTGCCATCACGTCATTGTAAGCACAACTCTTTGATACCCTTTCACTAACTTGCTATACCCAAAATTGAAACCTTTTAGGGGCTACATCCATTCTGATTGGTCCATTGGAGGGGTGGTGATGGTCACCTCATTGTCCTCCTTGCTTGAACCGGTTCCGCAAATAATCCATTCATACAATAGTTCTCGTGATTCATCAAGTTCAAATGTTCTTTAACTTTGTTAATATATTTGCAAAATTATTCGACAGTCATGAATTAGTTTATCTTCTGGAGTTCGAGCCTCCCATCCGTTCCCATGCATTCATGCTGTACTCTTGGCACATCTCTTATCTTAGGTCAGCCTGACCTTGATATCTCTCACTCCGGGCATAGGCCACACACTTGTGACTGGAACTTCCACTCTGCTCATGCGCAGGGGCCATTTTTATTCGGTGCATGTAATCACATCTCTCGACAGCGGCCATTTTCCCAGCGAGGCCTCACAGGCCCGAACGGAACTAATATGAAAACAACATAGCATAAATTAGACCTAGAAAATAAGCCCTTCTGTTTACCACCCACCATTCTAATGACCCATGTTGGATGTTACCTAGCATAAGCGACATTTAAAGACATTTTATTTACCATCTGCATTCTTTGCCACAATATAATTTTACTACAAACAAAATACATGCAATTTACGTCTACTTACTACACAAATCTATGTTAATTTAATTTCACATTTGTAAATAAATTAGATTTTTGCAAATGCCAGTTAGTTTCCCGCATGTAGTGTCTAATTAAAGGTGCATTTGTTGATTAATACATGCATTCAAACAATTGGTGTTTTTTAAAAATGTTAAAGTTATGAAGTCATTAACTTCGAAGAGGGTACAAAACGTTTTGTATTCCCCCTGCTCCATCAGTAGCGCGCTCTATAAATCCCTGAGTGATTGATTGAAATAGAAATGTATTTACCTAATCGTATGGGTTAGTGTGTTAGCTGCATCCTCAACATCTTCTAACCCAGTCATCGTGACAGGGGTTCTAAATAGGAGGACACTACACTCCACTGTTTTAAGCTACGAGGGATCCCAGGCATAGATCTTTGCCCCATCTACCATGAGAACTTGCAAAGAGGCGGTGGCTCTCTGTATGAGATCTGATGACAGAGCTATTACAATGGCTGTTTCATCTTCGCAGCATGGAAACAAAGATCAGTCGCACGTTTAAATTTGAATGTTGACAAGCAAGTTGGACAATCTTCTAATGGAGTTGTATAGCTCAAGTTAGCATGCAAGCAATTATACATACTATTTATACATTAAGATTTTTCAGTTTGGTTGCAAGGTTCAGTGAGTTACGCCACGGATATTGTTGAAAGAATGAGTATTGACAAAATGGTTGGCTAGCAAATAGGTTGCTTGGTTTTAAACTTATTTTATATTGTATTAAAGGAAAGCGTTGCATAATAATGCTCAATTGTGTGAGAAACAGGAGTTACATTTTTAGTATATGAACTAATATGATCTTAAATGAACTGCATAGTTTTTTAAAAAGATTGTTAATTGGGCCGTAGTATTTGATCTGACGAACTATTGAAGATAATTGAGCTGTATATTGACTTTTAATTGTTATGGCTTGTTTGGTTGAAACAATAAACTATCTATCTGCCCCAAAAGCAATCAAACCAGCCAAGCCTGAGAACGACACTGACCTTTCACAGATGTTGCTGGCTATATTACATGGCAACCACACCTGAGCAATCATAAGTAGTGCAAGAGTGTAATACGTTTGATGTTAGCATTGAGGAATACAACCTGTAATTACTTACTCGAGTCACAAGATATTTATGTTCTAGTAAACCTTTTATAATGAGTCCCTAAATATTGTGTTCAAGAATCATTTTACTTGTTTTAGTATCTTTAATAACTTTTTGCCAAAAGAGATATTGCCTTCAGGGCAAGTGCTAATTTAAATTTGTAGGTGTTGCCAATGTTGCTGACTCTCCTCTTCTAGAATTTCTGATATTCTGCACCCCAGCACTGTTTTCTAGATTTCTCAGAGGACAGCTACTTATTAGTTAGTGTGCTCTTTTTCACAGTGCTTGTGGCGATCTACATTTGGAGAATAGGACATGTTTTGGGGCATACTTTGGATAGCCTGCTCTGACATGTGCACCAAATCCGCAAGTCCCTCTTTTAAAGTTTTCATTGCTGCTTTTGGCCAAATATTATTTGAAGTGCACTTATTGTCACCGAATTTCTTTGAGGGATTTCCCTCTAGTTATATTTAAGCCCTATCCGGTCTTGCACAATGTTACTCCATTGCACTTTCAGATTTATTATTTGTCACGAATATCCCAAATACTCTCTTTGGGGCAAATCCAGAAATTTCCTTTAAAGTTGTATACGTTTTGATCCAGTTTAGAATACATCACTGGCCTTTATGATGCACCATTTGCCCTGATGATTGACCGAAATGCCTTGGTGAGCTGCAAATTGCTTGTTAAAGTAATTTTACCCGTTGGCCTCTGTGTTTTATATAAACCTCTAGACATTATCCTCCCCAGCAGTTCTGTGGGGAGACCCTTAACCTCCATGTTTCAGTCAACTTGTTTAGTGATTAAATGTCAGACATGTGCCCCATAAATTCTAGCGCAGCTGATTTCCAAAACCATATACTCTTGGCTATGACCATGTACATTGTGGTAAATTAACCTCTGATCTACAGCACTATAGTAACTGTTTGAATTTGGTTATTAGCACACCAATTCTGTGTTATTTATTTAGTGCTGCACAGAAAAGTCTGTTTATTTAAGCCAAACACAAAGCATTCATACCTCATGTATGTGGCTTAGTCTTAACAAGAACACATCACCAAAAACCCACAGTAGCTAGAAAGGAAGGCATCAGAATCCTCCACATCAAGCAGATTTTTAGTTAACATCCCAACAACGCCACTGATAACCCAAACGCAACAAGGAGGCTCTGCATTGGGGGAACTGGAGCAAAAATATATACATTGTAATTCCAAAATATCTCACAGAGAGCTGTCACATGTATCTAATGCATAACCTCAAAAACAGGTATTCCCATCACCTTCCCAAATCCTCTCATCTATCTGACCATCCAGACCCTTAATCAGGGGAAAAGGCATAGTATAGCCCCCATGTCCTTAAGCCTTGATATTTGCATCAAGACCATGCCCGCTTTGACACATTCAGTAAGGACTGGGAAGCACCAATATGCAAAACATGCAGCCTCTGAGTGTATACCACCACAAGTCTCACTTAGTACCAAACTGTTGCCTCACAAAGTGACAAACTTTATTTTTTGTTGTTGTTGACTTGTGACAGATCTCGCTTGAGCTGCCTGTTTGGGACTAGAAAGGTGAGGATTTTATACCCGAATGGAACATAAGTTTCTTCCTGACTACGACCATGATTTTTTTTTTTTTTGAAAATTCTTTTTATTGGCATTTTAAAGATGTAAACGTACATACAACATGTGCCGTATAAGTAAATGTGGTTCATAAGTAGCAGAGTAGACCTTCATCACAATAGGGAGTACATCAATATCTTGTTCAGTGAGGATGTGGTCTGTGTTGTAGCAGAGCATTGCCAGTAAAAGAAACTGGGGGGAAACTGAACTGGGGTGTGCCATGGAATTTGTTGTGTTTGGGGGGGCGTACGCGATGGGTCCATTAGTGCCTACTCGATAGTGCAGCTGCTGCTCGCCTAGGGGGAGGTGGGTGTGTGGATTAGTGTGGGGGGCCGTTGAATGTGAGAGAAGGACGAAGACGGACCCGGCTGGTCCGGTGGTGGTACAGGGGGTCGTGGTGGAGAATCTATTCAAGTCATCTGCTCTCTGCAATGAGCAGGATGTCAACATTCTAAGGAGAGCTTCGGGAGATACCAAGGTAAGAGGGATGGAGGGGGTGGACGGAAGGTACCAAGGAGGGGAGGAAAAGGGGAAGATACAACACCGTTGTCTCGGGAGCCTGCATAGCAGAAGGCTGTACCATGTTGGGGGTCTGGATGGCAGTGACTGTGTCTTCCGGGGTCTGGGATTGTCTGAATTGGTACAATAGAAGCGCCCACTCTAGGGAAATTGGGACTTTGCGGATACCCTTGGCTTCTTCTGCACGGATTACCTCCTCCTCTGCAGCCGCCCATTTAAGAACCGCCCCCACGCATGCTGCTAGTGGGGGGCCTGATGTGGCACGCCAGTGCATGGCTATACAGCGTTTGGCCAACAAGTGGGCCAGGGATACGAAGCGCATTGATATTTTGTGTCGTTTTCTCCGTCCCAGTATGCCCAATGCGCAGCCCTCCCAGGGTGTCAGGTGGGTCAACCCGGTAAGCTCCCTGAGTGGATAGATGACCAATAGGTCTGAATGCCCGGACACGTCCAGAACATGTGGTGAAAGTCTGCGTCCCCCGCTGGACAACGAGGGCAGAGGAAGGTCGTGTCGGGGTAAAAACGTTGAAGTCGTGCTGGCGTTAGGTAGGCCCTGTGCAGGAAGTGAAACTGTATGTTCTTGAACCGGGCGTTCCTGGACACTTTTTTTGGGAATACTATCGTGGAAAGGTCACCCTGCTTCCTCCTCCCAGAGGGTCCGCAGGGGTCCCAATAGCGGGGGTGTCAGTTCCCTGATTGACTTATATAACCATGTGGCGTGGTGGCGCCCCGGTCCCATTCGTAATATTGCGTGGAGAACCGGGTGTGTGGGGGGTTCCCCCAAAGTGAGGTCGGAGTATGGCCGGTAGTGGCTGAGAAGTTGGCGATGGCGCAAGAATTGGCCTGGAGGTAGGTCATACTCGACCATGAGTTGCCTGTACGACCGAAGCTGCCCTTCGTCGAACAGTACTTCTGCCTCGGTGATGGCCCTCGCCGTCCATTCCCGTAGCATGGCGGAGGTAAAGAACCCTCCATGTCTGGGCCAACCGACCAGCGGCAGCAATGGTGTGTATGGAGGGCGATCGGGCGCCATGCGGTGTATACGCTGTACGCACTTCCGGGCTATGTCAACCTGCAGGGGGTATGTCTGCGTGGGGCGAGACCCCAGCAGGAGTAGGCGGTGTAACTCCGGTATGGGTATGCGACCCGTGGCGGTACATGTTTCAAGTGTGCATCTGTCTGCCGTCCAACAGGAAAGCCACTGGAGCTGCGATGCTAGGCAGTAGGCTTCGAATGATGGTGCACCCAGCCCCCCCCTGCGTTGTGGGTAATTTCAGTTTGGCAAGCGCGATCCTGTGCCGTCCCTTACCCCATATAAGAGATCTGAGGAGCATGTCTAAGTCTGTGAAGAAGGAGCGGGGTGGGGTTACTGGGAGGTTGGTGAAATGGTATAAAAGCCGCGGGACCAGGATCATCTTTGCTAGGGCAACCCGGCCTATCGGGGCCAATGGGAGGCTCCGCCAGAACCCGATGGAGGATCGTATCCCTGCGAGTGTCCTGCGGTGGTTACCCTCGTAGATGTCAGCTGGGGAATGGTATAACCTAATCCCGAGGTATCGGGGACCTTCCGCCGCCCAGTGTAGTTTTCGGCCACCGAGCCGTACGTCCTGAGGAGAGACGCCTGCTGACTACGACCATGATAACTGCTTCTCTCTTGTACCCCGTGAAGATATGCCCTCCATCATGGAGATTCCACCTAAGCCATTGGCGGGGTGCCCGTAAGTTCAGCCTCGGCAAGGGTATGAACCCCAGGATCTGAAGATTAGCAGCACAGGTTTGGTTCTTCAAACATTCCAGCTTGGTTTCTAATTAGTGCCAGAGTGGACTGCACATTTAGGTATTGATGCAAGTTCCTAACTTCTTCCTGCAGGTCAGATACTTGTTTCTCCCTATTTCCCTAATCAATTAGACCCTGCTCCCATCCTGGACCCCTCTCTCTCCAGGCTTCTTTGCCCATTCTCCAGGTTTTCTTTAATTGCAGCTACCACCTTTATCTCTATGTTGCCTGTAGTTTCCTCATTCCGACAGTAGAAGAGATTGTCTCTGAGATAAACCCTTGTCTTGTCACTGTATGATGTCTTTGAAAGGTCTGCCGACCAGAAGGAAATTGCATCAGTCATGCATAATGATAGTTGATTCCTTTAGTAAAACTGCATGGGGGATCCCAGAGGCATTGGCCCAACTATATGACCTGCCTGCACCATTCATCAATGGATCCATGCTGTTGGGATTCAACCAGCCTATCAGAGAGCAGCGATTGTTCTGCATCTGTTGGCCAAATGTACACAGTAATCATTAAAAAAAAATAACATTACCCCACAACAGAGATGCAGAAAATGAAAGCAATAAAACAAAAGGAAAATAGCAAGCCAGTACAATCAAAAGTGATCAGCCTCAGGTGCTGGGGAAAAGATGGAAAAGTAGCATTGCCCCTAGGTCTCGCACTGATAGCTATTAAGCATAGCGGTCATAGGGAGGCCAAGTTTTAAACCTTGAGTAAAATCATCAAGGTTTTAGATAGCTCCCACCTGCAACGTCCGGCATAGAAAGACTACCTAAGTTGCCTTGGGTGCAAAGTGTCACCAGAACCATTTTATTATTGAGTTTTGTATAGCGCAGACTTGACCCGAAGACATCAGAGCACTTCACAGAGTTTGCACAGCAGCAGTTACAAGAGCTACATTAGTGCAAACAGCAGTAGCTAGTACTAGCATGACAAGGAATACACGATGGACAGCAAGATATATGTATGATCGCAACAATTACAGTAACATTGGGGAAAAGAGTGCTTTGGGCCCAGCAAAGCTGAACGAATGGAGACCATATCCGTGGACTAAGCCCTGCATCTTTAATATTGCATTTGCGCTTTCCATGCTTTTCGCATGTCCTTGATACCTTTCATCATCATCTTTATTTCAGAGCAAATGAGCCATAGAAGTACCCAATAACAAAGCACATGCAAAAATAATAAAGTAAATACACAATGAGAACATGCAATTAACCGCAATAAAAGAAATTTCGGCAGCCAACTTTCCTGAGCGAAGTGGAAAAGCAATACAATTATAGAAACCCCATAAAAGCATACTTAAGATCACAAAGTTTGCACTCAATAAAAGGAAACACACAGAGATACCGTATCCCTTGTCCTTCTGGCGTCAAAGATGGGCAGCCTCTAATAATAACCTAAGTAAAGCTTTCAGCATGCCCTCTGTGCAATCCGAGCAACTAAAGTTATAGTCTGGATTTAGGTTTCCCTGATATCACTAGGTTTCACTAGTTTATTAAAGTGCGCGTGGCAAAAAGATAGTTAAAGTTTAACCAATATAGTTTTAGTGTTGTACAGGTCAAAGCACTAAAAGACACTTGCCCCAACAACCTTTTGTCTGATATACCACATTGAGCATAAAAAGTTGGAAACTGAATATACAGCACTGGTCCTAGCATCTGACTTACAGATCCTTTAAGATGAATGTCGGTTCTCTAAGTAAAGATGCTGGCAAAGAGGGATGATCCAATGTTTGTGCTGCTTAGCATAAGCAGTCAAAAAGAACAAGACATGTTCATCATTTTCAATAATCAGACATCCCACAGGGTATAAATTATTGTTGGGCTTGGCAGTGTTTTTATTCCATGTGCCAGTAAAGGCAGCCAGCTGAAGTATTCCAAGTCTGAACTTAATAAACAGAAGGAACACTAGCATAATCCATACATTCTTCATAGGGGGAATCACACTAGACGGATGAATACAGATCAGACAGACTACCCGTAGGAACAAGGGAAATTCTATTTTAGAGAACGGTGTTCCAATAACATGATGTAACAATTTCCTGGGCGTTCTTCGAAGTGGAAGAAGGATTCTGCCAATATTCAGAAAGGCCAAGCTTGAACAGCCAAGTTTTGATGTGGGATACCCAGGGGATCATGAGTGCCAGGCGACTGTCTACGATCTCCCTGACATAGTCTCTTTAAGGGGCCAGTTCCTCATTTACCCAGAGTCCGGTCCAGTATAAGATGGATTTCAGACGGGCTTTGTCATATTTTGCCTTTCATATTTTATCTCATGGACACATCTTGATCTGTATTTAGCTACACCTACTTCTCATGTAGTGTAGTGGTCTTTACTGAAGCAGTGGGGATGGTTACTCCCTCTCCATGCCCTCAAGCACAGGCGAAAATGCACTGGTGACATTAACTCACCAGGCTGTGGAATTGCAGGACCAACTTCGGTATATATTCCAACTATATTTTGGAATCAAATGAGCGATCTTTTGGTGGGGGAATCGTACTATGATTCAGTTGTGGGATGAGAAAGTGGTCTCTGGAAGAGAAATTCCTCCGCAACAACGGCTTGGAGAGGCACATTAGCTTCTTTGCTCTAAAGAGTTTTTTTTTTTTTAATTTGTTTTTATTAGTTTAAAAACCAGAGGAGGTAAGTGCTTGTACATTATAGGCATTAACAGTGGAGAGAAAAGTACTATAGATGACATTCATAGTATCAAGTTGCAGGAGATCTATAATACATCAGTTGAACACATTGGTCATTTGTAACAGTATGGAGAATACATTTAAGGGTAATTAAACTACATCTTTTTTGTCTCTGTCTCTTAGTTCGTGTACAGGCGATGCCCCAATAATGTATATCAGCGTAGCTACGTAGTATTGGTAGTATCAATCGGGTGTGCAAGGAGGTACGATTTGAGGGGGTCCCATATGTTTCTGGGCCTCGAGGCTAGTGGTAGCAGTTCCGAATATGTGAGTGGTTGATCTTGCCAGAACAGCATATCTTTGAGCCATCCCTTAAATTTAGGGGACCTGCCCGACCCCACCGACATGCCACCTTTCGTTTGGCCAGCAGCAGCCCTATGGAAATGAAGCGTCTATATCCCACCTCTACAGTCTCTGTGTAGTTTAGAAGTGCATTCAATGGTGTGGCTTGGATCAGGGGAGATGTCATTTGTTGTAATGCTGCAAACACCTGTTGCCAATATTCTAGGATGCTGGGGCAACTCCAAGCAAGATGAAAAAAGTCTGCTTTTTTCTCCCCGCACCTGTCACAGTGGTCGTTGTTTCTCAGCTTGTACGTACACATTTTAACAGGTGTAAGATAGATACGATGTAAGAATTTCTAGTGTATAATATGTAGGCGGCAACTAGCTGAGACATGTTTTGTTTGTTTACAACAGTAGAGCCATTGGTTTTCAGTAATTGCGTGGCCCAGTTCCGTGCCCCATTTCTCCTGTGCCTCACTGCGTAGCGGGCTTTGGCTGGTATAAATGTTATGGTAGAGTGTAGATACCACATGCGAAGCCTGCTCAGTCATCACAAGCGTGTGTAATGGACTGAGCATGCGCGGTTCTATTGGGTATGACGGTCTGTATTTTCTAATGCCTTGGCGTAGCCTAACATATAGGAAAATAGCCATAGGGGAGGGAGTAGATGTAGTGAACATCTGCTGCATGGTGCGGAATTTCCCTTTCAAGTATAGGTCAACCCATTTATGTATTTGGAATTTAGTTTGGGTTTGTTTTAAAAAAAAAAAAAAAAAAAACCTCTTGTAACAGCGGCAATTGAGGATGGTACACCAATGGAAGTTTAGGAGAATATAACATGGGGACATGCTTGTGCTTGGCTATGCGTTGCCACGCTTTAACTGTGCATGTGACTGCCGTAGGATCGAACTAGCAAAGCCCTTCCATCCTTTCAGACGTTTGAGTCTTGTTAGATCTAGATGGATACCCTCGTCCTCTGGTCCTTCAAGGCACTTTGCTGAGTTTGCAGGGACAAAAGTTGCTGTCAGTCATTGAACTCAATATACAGAGCTATTCTGGGAACCATTGAACACAAATTCTGCCCATCCTCAAGGAGAGCATAATGTATTTGGTGTCTGGCAATAATATGTGGATAACATTGCAGACAAGGTGGTGCAGCTGGTCAACTATCTGTCTAGTTTTTGCCACCATGGGCTTCTCACCAGTTAATTCACCCAAAGCCTTTTACTTTTGGGTGATTTTAACATCCACCGTGAAAATGCCTCCAACATTGACGCCTCAGCTTATCTGGCAGATCTGGCCAACCTCGACCTCTTGAAGATCAATCATGCGCCCACGCACCTAGCAGGACATATCTTAGACCTAATTTTAACTAATTCCTCCAACATCATCTGTGGGGAAACTCATCCTCTAACTTGGACAGACCATTCCTTGATAGATTTTCAAATTATGAATTCTAGAAATCATTCAACCCCCAAAACCTGCGCCACGCTTTGGTACAGACAATGGCACAAACTTAACCCTGACCAGTTCCAGACTCCTTTTTGCTCCTGGAACAATGATACGGACACAGGTAGTGTGGAAGAACAGCTAGCCCACTTTAATTCCATCCTACAATCCACTGTTGATGACGTAGCGCCTCTGAAACAACAGACTCCCCTTCCCAGTTGGTATTCCCCGCTTCTGCGGACAGAAAAAAGCCAATGTAAAAAGTAGAACGAAATGGCGACACTCACAAAGTGCACAGGATAAAGAGAGATTCAAATCTGCACTATCCTCGTACCATAAAAATTTTAAGTCTGTACACAAGCTGCGTATCGCCAACCAACTAGAGCCGGCTGGCAACAACTCAAGGACTCTATACCAAACTCTGAAGTCCTTTACACACCCCAAGGCATGCGAAAGTGTAGAGGCCCCTTCTCAAATTCTATGTGACAACGTAGCGGCCTATTTCATCCAGAAAATTTACACTGTTTATCACTAAATAACCGCAGCTAGTGGTGTCTATAATAACTCCTCCACAGAACGCCTAGGAACTTCTGCCAACACCACGCAACTGCATAACTTTCCACTACTTATCCCTGAAGAGGTAGAGTCTCTGCTAATTAAGGTCAAATCAGGGTCCCCCTTAGATGTAATCCTGGCTAAGATCACCTCCCGGCTTGCTAAACAACTCGCTACCTCTATCTGCACCATCCTCCGTAGTTTCTTGAGGGATGGTAGACTCCCTCCCGAATGAAAAGCTGCACAAGTTGTTCCAATCCGGAAACATCTCAAAGCTCCTATAGATGAACTGTCCAACTACCGCCCCATTTCTCTGCCCCCCCTGCAAAGCAAGCTACTAGAAAAACACATTAACAGGCACTTATCCGAGTTTGTAGAATCCGTGCACTGCCTGGATGTCTCTCAGTCAGGCTTCCGGGCCATGCACAGTACCGAGTCTGCCTTGATAGAGGTAACTGATAACATCAGAATGGCACTGGACAAGGGTCAGGCAGCACTCCTAGTGCTGCTTGACCTATCGGTGGCATTTGACACCATCTCGCACCAAATCCTACTGGAGAGACTTCAGGACATCGAGGTTCAAGGTGCTGCATTGAAATTGCTGGCAGACTTCCTAACGGATAGAACTCAGACAGTTGGTGCAGATTGGGGTGTACAAATTCTCCCTACTTCCACGGATAGAGTAAATTCACAGATACACACACATACACTCATCATACGCTTGGGCCCATTTCACTAACATGCACTCAGATTACTCTATCAGCACTGAACCTGTGGAAAGAAAACCTTCTAAACACCCTGCATCTACACTATGGTCGATAAGACCTAATTGACACTGTCTTGAGTCATGATTTAACCAATAATAATCAACAATAATCAAAATAGAGTACTCAATAATTGACAAGAAATAACCACCAACACAGTATTTCAAATAATGGTAATTTATCTAAAATTAGTTCAAAGAAAATCAATTCAAAAGCAAAATCATTATTCTCATAATTACCTATTCTAGCTAAATGTCATAAACGAGTCAGGACAGGTCTCTCGATAGAAGTCTCTCAAGTCGCCGTCCTCACAGCATCGATCCTCACCAACGCAAGTTCGGAAAGAAGTGGCCTCAGAATCCAAAATGCAATGACCACAGACCCTCTCTAGTCTAGTATATTTATAATAAATTTAACAAAAGAAGGCAACATAAAATGTTTTAGATATCCGCTGAACCGCTGAGCAAAGCGAGCAGGAAAGGATGTAGCATCGCTACATTTGGAAAAATCTCCGCTCAGAAAAAACCACAAAAATAAAAAGACGGAAGACGGAACTAAAACTTGAAAATGTTTCTTTTTCATGTTCATATTTCCTCGGAACCAGCATGGTGATCACAAAGTTCATTGTGGCTCCTTTGTCTTCCAAGGACACTTGGATGTCCGCCCAAAGCTGCTGTCCTCACGGAAAACTTTTAACCAGGCGAAGACTGTGGTCAGATGACTCTCGACCATGTTCAGCAAGGCCTTCTCATCAAAATCTTAGCACTCGAATGTAGGCTTTAAACGGTAGCCATTTTTAAATAGGCCAAAACGTACCATCTTAATTAAAAGAGACAAAAACAACGTTACCACAGCATAGTGATTAAACAGTGTTAACCCCACTAATACCCTTATGTGTATGTAATTATCTAGCCTTTGCAACACAAGAAAAGCATTAGTACACGACATTTAAAAAGCGTTTTTTGTGCTTTAAAATAAACAGCACTCAGCAACATTTATTTAATTAAACATGCACATTATTAGTAAATAACATGAATGCAACCCCACGTATAGTTTTCTCTTATTAGTACGTATTGATTAATCAGAACATTTACACAAAACAAATAATTAGTAGTTATAAATTAATAATTTTAATTTCTTTCGACAATAAACAAACCAGAGCTTAAAAAAACCCAATAGATTTTCAACAGAAAACTCTGCTCCAGCAATCCCCCCTTTGGTGATATTATCACCAAATAAACAACCCAAAAAAAAAAATTTGTAAAATCTAATCCCAATTTTTAGGAGGAACTGGAAATGTCTTTTTCTTTTTCACAACACTAGACACCAGACTCCCTTTCATCATCCCTCTTTGTCTCCAAATAAACACTCTCCCTCAATTCTTCTAATTCTATTTCTTGTGGATCTCTTTTTCTTTTATTTCTCTTTTCAATATTTCTTTTAATTAATTTCTTTTTCCCTCCCCTGTTTTTACAACACAAACACACCAATCTTAGTATCAATAAAGCAACAATTATACAAGTTAAAGGAAACAATATCTTACCTATAATAGTACTACCTATTTTTGCAATAAAACTCTTAACAGCAACTATTTTATTAGCTATTTTAGTCCAAATACTCTCAGCTTCCAGTGGTACTAATTCTTCATGCAAATCAGTAATATTTTTGATATAGACCTTCAAGTCTTTGCTTTTGTCTGGAATGTAAGTGCAACAATGTTGAATTTTCAATATTTCACAGACCCCACGCTCCTTGGCTAATAGAATATCAAGGGCAAGTCGATTTTGCATAGACATGGCACGTACGGCAATCAATTCCGTATTTACCAAAACAAACCCTCCAGCGGTATTTGTCGATAAGCGATCCACCACTGTTGACAGTTTCCGAATTCCATATGCATTCAAAGAAATTCCCACTGCTGGAATTAAAGCTCCAAAAATGTCACCCACTATTTCTGACCAAGTTTCTCTCTTAAAACGTGTTAATAAATTAATATGTTCTACATCTTCTATTCTATCTATATGAAAAATCTTTGGAAAGACCAGGCCCACATAACACGTGCCATACCAATGGTCAGGCAACTTGTAATAAGCCTTGTTCCCACAAACATAATACACTCCTGGGAAAACTGGATCCTCTCCTCCTCTAAAACCCCA
This sequence comes from Triturus cristatus, assembly GCF_964204655.1. Lineage (NCBI taxonomy): Eukaryota > Metazoa > Chordata > Amphibia > Caudata > Salamandridae > Triturus > Triturus cristatus. The sequence continues at coordinate 444,220,764 of NC_140587.1, read as the reverse complement.
TCCTGTTGCAATGAAGTATGTATCATGACACTCACTAGTCCCAACAAAGTATGTATCGTATTGGGATTTCCTTCTTGTAATGCACAGCTTACCCTTCTGTGGTGCATCTAAAGCTAAAGTTGGACTAGCTCCATTTCTCAATTCTTTTCCCATCTCAATGTCCCAAATTGTCTCACTCACTTTGTATTTCCCTGCCTTTTCATGCATGCTCAATCTCCTTTCCTCCACCATGTTTAGGAAAGCTTTCTCCTCTACTTTCAAACTGCAAGTTAAATTATTCTTAAAAATGTAATCTAATGTTAATTCTTCTTTTTCAATGAAAATCTCACCAAAAATGTTAGCTTCTTTAGCTGGATTCAGCTTTTCATTCATAGGCAATTGCCCAAAAATACTATCTTTGTTAGACATCTCATAATCTATTTTCCCTAGCAAATAAAAAACACTACTTAACACACTACAAGAAATTCCATACGTAGCTGGTAAATGGTGATAAGTAACACCCTCTGAAACGGATGCAGGTAATTGCATACAAACGTAGCAATCCCTCACTTCCATTGTCTTCACATATTCATACAACAATTTTGAAAAAACATTGCTAGAAAAATCATTAATTGACCTATCTTTATGCATGTAAGTATTACTAATTCTAGTTGGAACTACTTTTTGTGAACTTTTCTCTACATTAGTCTCATTCTCAGTATGTATTTCAAATGTACCTATTGTAACTCTAAATGTAACTAATAAAGCTAAAACACCCCATAGTAGCATCAATAATCCAGTACAGCAACAGCACATTCTACACCATCTTTTCAAGAAGGCACATTTACTTTGATTATTCTCTATGTTAGCCATTTTACTACTTTGACCGTGTCTTTTGACTTAGCCTCTACTACTCCACTACTGCTATTCTTTATTTTTTATCACTTCAGACAACTGAATTTCAGACTTTCTCCTTTTCACTTTTCTCCAAATGATTTCTTCAGTTCACTCAATTTGGATATTCATCACTTTTCACTTCTTCTTCTTCAGCAACATCAAATTGTATCAGATCATCAACAACATCCTGTGCATTCGACTCTTCTCCAATGTCAGTCAGGATAACTTTTAAGATTCCAACAGATTTTTCCTTTTCCTCAACCACTTTTCTCAAGATCCCCTCCGGATTGTCTCGATTCACTGTTTCTTCTTCTTCTCCTCCTTCAGACAGTGCCACATAAGACCATTCCGGTGATCTGTACTTTTGGTTGGGTCTTCTAATTCTCTTTATCTCCTCGGGTTCTCTTGACTCCTTTTGCTCCTTTCTTTTTACTTCATTTTGACTCGACACCTCATTCACTTGTTCAGCTTTCGATGTATTTGTTCTTATCAGTCTGTATCTCAGCCTCTTCACTCTGTTGTTAGGCCAAAAATCTCCTCTTACAACCTTTTTCGGTCTTGTTTCTGTATTATTTCTTTCTCCAATCCAAGTTCTCTTTCTCAGAACTCGACCTTCTGATTTTTCATTCTCACTTTCATCCGATTCTGTTTCAAATGCCTCTTGTTCTTCAGCAGTTTTCTTTCGCTCCACAGTCTTTTTCACCACTGTTTGAGACTTCCCTACTTCTTTCCCTCCTCGAGTCTCCGACACGCAATCTTCTCGCTGTCTACTTGTCCCTTCACCGAGCTTATCAGGAATGTTCCCTACACCTCCTCGGGGGTCTTCCACAATCTGTCCCTCTCTATCTTCTTCTGACCCTACTTCTTCAGGTATTATCTCAAGTGGTTCTTCAATCTCCTCTTCTGATTCAGGAGTAGTCTCTGTGGAATTACTCTTTTCTCTTCTTTTTCCTCCACTGCTTTTTGGAACTTCAGGCTCTCTTACAGAATCTGATCTCCCTTCTGAGACTCTCAATGGTTCTCTTGAAGTCTTTTCTGCTTCTTTTTCGGAACTTTGATTTTTTCTCACTGGTTCTGGGTCTTCATCATCACTGGAATCTGATTCTTCAAAATACTCATTGCCAGTCCCATCCTTTGGGTTTGGAACTCTCAGAGTATGACTCGCATGTACCCAGTTTTTCACACCAGCACACTTCACTGCAGTTGTCGTAGTCAAAATAACTTGTCTTGGCCTTCCCCACCTTGGAACCAAGCAATTTCTTCTTCTGTGTACTTTAATCCTCACCCAGTCCCCTGGACTCAGATCATGAGCTTGCTTCTTCTCAAGTGTGGTAGCTTCTTCTCCAACCTGGTGAAACACAGAATGAACTGCGTCAGCCAGGCCTTTACAGTAATCCAAAATCATGTCATCAGTTATTGTCATCAACTTATTGACAGGTACAAATGCATGACGCATTGCACGTCACATCAAAATCTCGTGCGGACTCAACCCAGTAGTTCTATCTGGAGTAGATCTAATAGTCATTAGCACTAGAGGCAAGACATCAGGCCATTTAATTCCAGTGGCTAAACACATCTTACCAATCCTGTTCTTGATTGTGCCATTTATCTGTTCAACCACACCAGAAGCCTCTGGCCTGTATGCACATTGTAGCTTCTGCTGTATGCCCAATGCTTCACAAATCAAACTCATGAGCTCATTATAGAAGTGTCCACCTCTATCAGACTCAATCGTTACTGGAAACCCGTACCTAGGAATCAACTCTCTTAACAGTAACTTTGCCACTGTTATTCCATCATTTCTCCTAGTCGGATAGGCCTCCACCCATCTTGAGAACAAACAGACTACCACTAGAACATACCTCAGTCTGTTCACTTGGGGCATTTCAATGAAATCTACCTGCATTCTCGTGAAAGGACCAACTTCTCTGCCTATCGTTCCCAGACTCACCACTGTCTTTTTCCCAGTGTTAAATTGCTGGCAAATCAAACATCTTTGACAGATGCTCTCTGCAATTGTCCTGAACTTTGCATTGTACCAAGTCTGTTTAAAAGACCTGATCATCGCATCCCTTCGCAAATGTCCCTGGCCATGATACATCCTTGCCATTGTCGACAGCATAGAGTTAGGCATGACTGGTCTGCCATCTCTATAGACCCAAACATGGTCTGTTTCTCTTGGGGCACAACCTGCCTTGATCCAGTCTTTCTTTTCTTCCTTTCCTGCCTCATCCTGCAACTGTTTCACTTCATCCCACGTTTCTAGAACATTAGTAAACATCACAGAACAAAAAGACATTTCCCCTTCTCGTTCCCTATTAATCGAGTGATTGTTCTTAGCACAATATTGTACAATGTCGTTGGCAAATCTGTTTCCAACTGTCACAAAATCATCTCCTTGTCCATGAGCAGCACATTTCACAACTGCTAATTCTTTAGGCAGCTGTATCGCCTCAAGCAATTTCCCAATCACTTCAGCATTCTTTATTGGAGTCCCACTCGACGTCAAGAAACCTCTCTATAGCCAAAGTTGGCCAAAATCATGCACAACTCCAAATCCATACTGACTATCAGTCATCACAGTCACTCTCAGATCTTTCCCAATCTCACAAGCTTTCGTCAATGCCACCAATTCTGCAACTTGTGCAGATTTCACTCCTTTCAATGGTGATGCTTCCATCACTTCTGAAACCTTGCACACTGCATATGCTGCACTCAGCACACCCTCATCATTCCTCAGACATGATCCATCTACAAACAGCACATGATCACTCTCAAGTAAGGGAAGATCCCTTATGTCTGGTCTCGGTTTTGTACAGTAATCCAGCACATCCAAACAATTGTGATCATCTTCTGTCTTCACACCCACATTTTCAATATCCGGCAATAATGTTGCTGGATTCACATTCACACATCTCTCCAGAGTCACATTTGATGCTCCCAGAATGACTTTCTCATATTTAGTCAGCCGACTATGTGACATGTACTGAGTTCTGCTTCTTGTCAAAAGAATTGCCACATTATGAGGTACGAATACCATTACAGGATACCCCATTATAATTCCCTCACTCTGTTCCAGACTTCTGCATGTTGCAGCCACAGATTTCAGACAACCTGGTAAACCCACAGCTACAGGGTCAAGTGTCGATGAGAAGTACGCAATAGGCCTTCTCAGTAATCCATGCTTCTGGATTAACACTGAAAGTGCACATCCATTCCTCTCACTACAGTACAATTCAAACTCTTTCTCATAGTCTGGCATACCCAAAGCAGGGGCTTCACACATTCTGCTCTTCAGCTCCTCAAATGCTGCCATTTGTTCTCCATCTAGTTCCAATGGATCTGTCATCTCACTTTTTGTCAGCTTAATTAGTGGCTTTGCTATCAGGGAGAAATTAATTATCCACTGACGACAATAACCCACCTTTCCCAGGAACATTCTCACTTCCCTCTGGGTCTTTGGGGCTTTCATTTCTCTGATAATTCTGATCCTGTCATCAGTCACTTTTCTTAGACCTTTTTCAATATTGTGTCCAAGATAATGCACCTCTTTCTTGCAAAATTGCAATTTAGCTGGAGATACCTTTAACCCTCCATCTGCCAGATGATTCAGTAAAGCTATGGTATCTACTTCACAAGCTTCACGTGTCTTTGATGCCACAAGCAAATCATCAATATACTGCACTAGTACTGAATTTTCAGGCATAATCAAGCTCTCCAATGATTTTTTCAATAACTGATTGAATATCGAAGGACTCTCCGTATACCCCTGTGGGATACGACACCATGCTAAAATACGCTGGCCAAACCTAAATGCAAAAATCGGCTGGCTGTCATGATGCAATGGAATTGAAAAAAAAGCATGACACAAATCAATCACTGTGTACCACTCAGCATCATGTGGAATCTGATACAAAATCACTGACGGATTTGGCACAATAGGACAACATGCCACCACAATTTGATTAACTTTTCTCAAATCCTGTACAATCCTGAACTTCCCATTAGGTTTCTGTAGCCCCATTATCGGTGAGTTACACGGGCTACTCAATAGTTCTCTTAAAACTCCTTGCTGAATCATTTTCTCAATAATAGGAGTTATTCCCTCAATTATTTCTGGTGTCATTTTGTACTGAGGAATGTTAGGATAAGTAATTCCTTCTTTCACTGCAATTTTCACAGGATCTACATTATTCATCAATCCCACATCCTCTCCAGTAAAATCCCAAACTGTCCTTTTCACTGTGTCTCTCAGCTCTTGAGGCAAATCCTCCGGATCAAACACAGCATATGCACCAATTAACTCACTCTCTCTATTTTCTAGAGTCATTCGATACAAAACATCCTCATGTTCTGCTTGGGTTTTCGGATCAGGTGGAACCCGCTCAACAGAGCCTTTCTAACCCAAACCAGAACGTTACCCCCTCCCTAGGGCCTTTTTACACCTAAATAACCACATATATATGTACCACCTAGGGACAGGGAATTCCTATTATATATATATATATATATATATATATCAAGACCTCACAGCCTCGCGATCTCAGACAGACCCAGAACTTCCTGCCCAGACGGCAGCCACAGTCTCGCGGTCTCAGACAGACCCAGAACCTCCTACCCAGACGGCAGCCACAGTCTCGCGGTCTCAGACAGACCCAGAACTTCCTACCCAGACGGCAGCCACAGTCTCGCGGTCTCAGACAGACCCAGAACTTCCTACCCAGACGGCAGCCACAGTCTCGCGGTCTCAGACAGACCCAGAACTTCCTACCCAAACGGCAGCCACAGTCTACGTCACAGCCTCGCGGTCTCAGACAGACCCAGAACTTCCTACCCAGACGGCAGCCACAGTCTCGCGGTCTCAGACAGACCCAGAACTTCCTACCCAGACGGCAGCCACAGTCTCGCGGTCTCAGACAGACCCAGAACTTCCTACCCAGACGGCAGCCTTAGCCTCGCGGTCTCGAACGGACCCAGTACTTCCTACCCAGACGGCAGCCTTAGCACGAGCTCATCCTATTATCACCGTAGTACACGATAGGGGAATCGGGGTTACTATGTATCAGATCACACAAAGACTATTAGTTGAGCACAACCTGTTCTTTAGTTCGAGGGGCTCTTTTCTCCCTCATTCAGTTACCACTTACCTGATCAGGATTAACATCTGTTCATGTCAAGTTGAATCTGACTAGAAGAATAGGCTATCCTCCTATACAAGGATACACAACACATGCTGACTCACAACAAGCTAAATACTTTATTTAATTGCTACATGCACACTCACAGAATACATCATATATACAACCTGCAAGGAAAGTAAAAGGTTAAGTTATACACTTCAATAAAAAGGGGTCGACATCACCTTAGTTGTATGTAGCCTGTGCTCAATGGTCATCTAGGTTCCCTTCTCGTCTGTGCCTCGGCTTCGCCTGGAAGTCACACCTCCGCAGTCGCGGATCTACTCCCTTCTCCCTCTCCGAGTCACTGGAACCTCTTCCTCATCGGCTACTCTCTCCTCTTTAGATTCAAGTTCATCATCTGTCTTCCCTAAAATAAGTAGTAGCTTTTCTGCTAACGGCCAGGTGCCGCCTATGGACTAGAAGCAAGTGCCAATATCTAACTCAGACTTTCACTAATATAGAGGTGCATTCTCTCATGGAAAATTCCAGCTCGAAACCTGCCGCCCACCAAATTCCTGTACCTCCCCGTGCCAAGGACACGTTCCCAGCCGGCCGGCCTGATGTAGTGTCTTCGGCAGGGGAAGAATACACTCCTTCGATAAGGGCCGGCCTGAACCGGTTCTCTCCGAGCGAATAACACCTCATAACTAAAATATCACCCTTCACCTAGAAATGTCCCAAGCTGCCGGGGCAGAAAGAAAGATGGAGTCTCTCCTGTCTGAGGCCTACCAGGCCTGAATTCAGCACGACTCCATGAAATACCCTCACTATAGGGCAGGTTATCCTTAATACTAACGAATCTATCCCCTAGGCTATGTATGTAAGCCCTGATCTATGGGGAGGAGCACAGGATCGTGTCAAAGTGTCTAATAAATAGGCTCTATTCACTACTCTAATCCTTAGACTTGGATGGAAAGAGACTGAAGTCATATTAATCGCTCTACAACACAAGAAGGCCGGGAAAATCGAGCAGTACATTTCACCCTTGACTTCAGTCTATTATACATCCATTAAACAGAACTAACATCGGTGGAAGAATAATATGAAACAAAACTAACTGATCTATGTCTAGTACCGAGTGTACAGAAGTGAAGCAGTGAAGGGATACACTGAATAAAGCAACAGATAGAAATCAAAACGGCGATAGCAATCAAAATGCCACCTAATGTGTGGCGTAACATATGCACGTCCGGTAACCAATTAAAGAGCCAGTCAAACCAGCCCTGATCAATGTGTTTTCTAACTTCATCCGTTAAGTCATGCAACTTATCTAGGTGTGCACGAATGGATTGTGTATGATCAGATAAGTTAAAACAGCAGAGGCCTTCAAAGTCCGAGCAACCATGTCCATGTTTAAGCAAAAGATAATCAATGGCTGCTCTATTTTGCAAAATGGCCCTACGTTCACCCTGGGCGTCCAATAGCAAGTCAGACAAGACTGTAGAAGTATGATTAATAGATTTCACCATCCAGCAAGCCATTTTCCCAATAGATTTGGCATTATAAACCGCCAAAGCAGGAACACCAATAATTGAAACAGCTAGGCTAAGATATTCAGACTTGGAATATAAATGCAAAGATGAGTCACAATCCTCCTGTAACATCATAGTATCTCGAAGCACACGAGAGTTGGCATTTGGATGTGATGAGAACATCAGCAAACTCAGTCTGGTAATGGCACACGGGCCTCCGGAAATGTTTGCAGGGACATATGGCTAGGAAGTGTTACCACATGAGAAAAGCCATCCGGCAGGTAGCAATATCGCACGATAGTGACTGGGAGTAACTACCAAACTATTGCAAGTCATATTGTTCTGGACTGAGACACATGTGGTCGGTGTCCTCTGAAAACACAAAGTCCGTTCGTGAGTTGTGAATGAAGTGGCGCCTCTTAACTTGAGGCGTAGGCATTCAGAAATTGCATTAGGATTACATGTAAGAAAGAAGCATAGGTCACCTCGTGTGATATTATACGTAATTATTTGGGACTGGATGGGGAGTTGCTCATTCGGCAGTTCAGTGCACAAAGGACAATATACATGGGTAGCAAAATCACCCAGGATAATATTCGGACGAGCCTTCGAAACGTTAAAGATACTAATTAAAGTCTCCAGTGAGGCGGGGACAGCAACTAGACAAGTCGCTAGAATGTCATGCACAGATCTCATCGGTGTCAAGCAGAAGTGAGGGGCATCAGTCACTCTCTTGGCCAGTAATGTCCAAAAGTTCGATGACGAATCCCACGCATTGAAGGAACGCAACACTCGGGTTCTCAGTTCATCCCGGGTTGACGGGATCCCTTCTCTCTCGCCGAACCAATCCAAAAGGAGTCCAGTTCCGACACATCCTGCAGCAACAATCCAAAGAATGATCTGAAAAAGAACCAAATACAGGCATTAATCATTCTCGTAAATAACATTTATCAGCTGGGACAGCTTCCCAGCTATCTTTCCCTGGCCTCATAACCAAAATGGTATTGTCCTGACCGGTGGCAATAACCTCTGCTTGTTCAGGGGGATTCTTAGGCGATTGCACCCAAACCCTGGCCCCAGGGTTATCCGTAGAGCCAAAGCCTTTCTGGCCACGTACAGTTAGCAAAGTTGGGGCAGTGCCTTTCAATATCTCGCCACTGAAAACAGGCATAATGAGTAATTGAGCCACTCGGTCAGTGCGGTGTATAAGTCAATCTCACTGCTATTTAGCAGAAGTACCTTAATCTCTCCCTGATAGTCACTGTCGATGACACCTCCAAGTACCTGGATGCCTTTTACAGCCAGCCCCGATCTAGGGGCGATCAATCCAAAATTCCCAGGTGGTATATGAATACCAACACCAGTAGCAATGATGACCCGATTCTTACTCTCCAGAACGGTGTCATCCATGGCGTGCAAGTCTAAACCTGCCGACCCTGGGGTAGCTCTGCATGGAGTCAGAGCTCCGGGAGTAATTTCCCAATACATCACAGTTTCACTGATTACATTAGGCATAGTCTCAACATTTGGGGGAAACAAACGCATAAGTGGAGATTCAGCATTTAAAAAAGGACGATTATTCAGAATCAATAGTGCTTGTGGTAAAAAGTCTCGCCAGTTTTTATACTTGTCATCTGTTAACTTTCGTAATTGGTCCTTTAACAGGCCATTCAATCTCTCCACCAGGCCCGAGGCCTGCGGGTAGTAGGGTATATGAAATATCCATTCAATATTATTTTCCACACAGAATTCTTGTACCAATCTTCCACGAAAATGGGATGCATTATCAGATTGAATTTGGAATGGCACACCATAATACATCATAATTAATTCTAATGTTTTTATGGTATTCAATTGGGTAGCTTGCTTACATGGAAGAGCTACCAGCAAGCCACTATATGTATCGACAATTGTGCAAACATATTGACAATTCCTACTCATGGGAAGGGGTCCGATGTAATCAATCTGCCAAATTTGAGCGGGCAATTTCCCGCGATGTAAATGGCCTCTAACAATTTGGGGTACCTTACGCTGTCTGATATGTTGACAGACGGGACAATGTAAAATAACATTTTTGATTAGATCCAGGGGAATATAAATTCCTCTATCAGCAGCCCACCTGCTAGTGGCCTTCTCTCCAAAGTGTCCTGCCTTCTGGTGTGCCCATTTCGCCAATCCCGCAATATCAGGATCTTGTCTGTCCACCACTGCCTCAGCAATTTTAGATTTTTCATCTGCAATGTTATGAAAAAATTTGTCAAGGGAGTCTATTGGAGTGTGAGCATCCACATGGAAGATTGTAACAGTACTCTGTGGGAGCATCTCCCAAATCTCTTGCCATAACTCTTTTCCCCACAATTCTTTGGAATGTAACTTCCAATTATGGGAATGCCAAGTTGGCAACCAAACAGCCAGTCCATTGGCAGTTGACCAAGAATCGGTAAAAATATGACATGTACCAGGTAATTCTTGTTTCAAAACTTGGTAAACAGCGTAAAGCTCGGCAAATTGGCTACTCTTCCCTTCACCAGTTGTGCTCAACAGTTTCTGTGTGACCGGATTATAAGACACCGCCTTCCAGTGCCGTGTCGTCCCAATAAACTTCGCCGACCCATCTGTGAACCAAACATGGTTTCTGTCCTCAGCGGACAAATCATCAAAAGGTCTACCCCACTTAACAGGAGACTCCTGTTCTAAAGGTACGGAACACTCACTCTCAGTCTCAGTCGACGGTGCTTGCGCCACTTGCTCATGTAAAGACGCAACTCCTTTCGGGCCCACACGTGCCCTGTCTTGTATGTACCATTTCCATTTAATCACGCTCGCCTCTTGAGCATGCCCAATTCGATGAGTTTTCGGTGAACTCAGAACCCACTGCATAATAGGAATTTCAGGACGCAAGAATATATCATGTCCCAAAGTCAATTGCTCGGTATCCACCAAAGCCCAATAACAAGCAAGTAGCTGTTTCTCAAAGGGTGTATAACGCTCGCCAGCATCAGGTAGCTTTTTGGTCCAAAAACCTAACGGTACCTTACTCCTGCCTTGTTTCTGCCACAAACTCCAATTTGCATAAGGGCCTTGCACAGACACATTCAAATCCACATCACCATCACGTACAGGCCATAGATCCATAGCATGTTGAATTGCCTCTTTCGCCAGACTAAATGCATCTTGCTGTTGCTTATCCCATTCAAATGCATTCTTTTTACGTGTAATTCGGTACAAAGGGGCCAATATTTGACTCAAATGAGGAATATGCTGGCGCCAAAAACCAAATAAGCCAATGAAGCTCTGGGCTTCCTTCCTATTCCTCGGAACCGAAAAATCAAGAATCTTCTGTTTAACTTGAGGGATCACCTCGCGGAGTCCCTCATGCCAATTAATACCTAAAAATTTTACAGCTTGGGACGGACCTTGTAATTTATCCGGATTGATCTCCCAACCTTTCTCACGCAGACACTCAATGACTCTATCTAATTGTGTCTGAACATCCTCTTGTGTTTCGCCTTGGATCAAAACATCATCAATATAATGACATATCTGAATTTTGGGATGAACTGGTACCTCAGCCAAATGTTCTGCCACCAGCCGGTGACAAATCGTAGGACTATGCACATAGCCCTGAGGAAGACTTCTAAACGTCATCTGACGCCCGTTCCACGTAAAACTGAACTGTTCCTGACACTCAGGGGCAATTGGAATAGAAAAGAAAGCATTAGCAATATCGATGGACGCATACCATGTACCTGGATGTGTTTGGATTCTTTCAATCAGGGTAATAACATCCGGTACTGCAACAGTCAAAGAGGGCGTGTGTTTGTTCAATTCTCGATAATCAACAGTCATGCGCCAAGAATTATCACTCTTACGCACCGGCCAAACAGGATTATTCCAAGCAGAAGTAACTGGAGTTATAACACCTGCATCAACCAACTCCTGAATGGTGGTACTAATCTCTTCATGACCACCCGGAATACGATACTGCTTCTGACAAACCACTTTGGTCGCCTGGGGAACTTGTATGGGGGGCATCCTTAAACGACCAACCCGTATAGGTCTGGACGAGATATAATGCGTCGTTCCAAATTGGTAACACCCATCATCAAGATGCAACGTCATTCCCTTCAAAATATCAATTCCAATTATGAATTCTAAGAGTGGCACCACTAATACAGAATATTCCTTTCTAGGGATTCTACCTATTCTCATTTCAAGCAAAGTTTGAACTGCAGGGGTTTCTTTTCCTCCTAATCCGGTAATAGTAAAAGGCTGCCCTGTAAACTTCTTTGATTTTCCATGAATAAGAGTGGCCTCCGCTCCTGTATCAACTAATGCTCGGGCCCTTTGGATATTACGATGTCTCCAATAAATATCAATATCTACATAGGGTCTATTATCTCTATGAGCCCATCTGTGTACCGGAGCTTGACCTATTTCCTAGTCATTCTTACTGCATTCTGTGTACCAGGACAAATCAGGATAAAGACTCTCACGTTTCTTAGGTATCGGTACCTCCTGTTCATATCCATTCCCCGTACGGAACGGATTCAAGTCTTCAGTATTATACCGTGGGTTACGATCAACCAAGCTGTGACGATTCTCTCTCCTCCTCAACTCAGGAGATTGATCCCTATCATCTCTACGCCTGCTGTAAGCATGATCATTTCTCCCCCTTTCCTTTTCCCCCTCTCTCTCCCTGTCCCGCTCTCGACGGGGGGACAGATCACGTACAGGACACCGATCATCACGACGATCAGAGCGCCCACGGCGATCGTCATCACCGCTACCATCAGAACAACCACGATCACACTCAGTCGTTCGAACACGCCGGGCACCCTCCTTCCGATCCAAGCCCCGTTTGCGAAACAACTCCCACAAATGAGCAGTAGTCTCACCATCAATGTCCTCCCGACGTACACCATCAGCCAAAAGACCAGTAAAGATATCACGTCTAGTAAATTTATATTCACCAGGAGTACGAGTGTCAGACCGGGGCTGACGTTCAGGTTTAAACCACTCACCGAGTTGGCGCACCGATTCCAACACCGTAGATAGCACATTACCAGTCTGGTTAATCAACAAAGTCATCATGACCTGCTTGTAGGCGACAGGAGAAGAGCGAATGATACGATTCCGCACAGAAGAAGTCAACATCCCATCAAGCAACCTGTCAGCAGTGCCCAGAAAAATAGCCGTTTTCATCACTTCCTCCTTAAGACGTTGCGCAGCATCACGCAAGGTATACCACGGCTTGTCATTGACAGGCCAGTCAGATTCAGTAGGATACTTCAAATTACAACCCTCAGTCGCCAATTGGAGCAAAGAAATTTGACCACCACCATTATAGTTACGAAAATGATCTTGCACAGTAGAATCCAAACTCAAAGAACAAAATTTCAAACAGTCGCCAGTATCCAGCATAATACCGGCAGCGCCCAGTTCATAAAGGCGCACCATCCATGTGAGCAAGGCCTCACCAGTCCGCTGCCGAAAGCGCTGCAAAATATCACTAATTTCTTGTTGAGTAAAATCTTCTAAACAGTCCAAAGAAACACCCTGCGGAGCATTAGGAGATTGCTGCAACTTCCGACGAAAAACCGGATGCGCAGAGACCACGGGACGAGCATCACAAGGAGCCCGAGCAGTACTAGTAGAGGGACAATCAGTGTAAGAAGCATCGATCCCGCCCGAAGAACGAGCATAATCACGGGGTGCACCATCAGAGGTGCGAGAAGCAGACTTACATTCATGACGGGAACGAGAAAACTCGTGCGTAACAGACTCCTCACCCGAGGAACAAGAGGTACTCGAGTCCCAGATATTACCATCCCATTCATCAGGATTCCAATCTAGTCCAGCTTTCGCCACGACCAGACGCACCTTACGCGTCGAAACTCGTCCACGCCTGTTCTTGTACTTATAACGAGCAATCCGCACAGCCGCCCTTTCGGCAACCGTTTGGTAAGTGTCAAGTTTGTCAGAAAGCAACTTATTTTGACATCGCAGTAGAGTATTAGAATTCTGAATTTCAACAAAGTGTGCCTCCACATCCTTAAGAGAGATCTGTAATTTCAACAATCTCTCATGCAGAATCCGATACGCAGACAGAATAACCCAACCTCTGCGCCCCAAAGCGGGAACCTCCTCACCCTTCAATACAGGTGCCGTCTGCAAACAAGTAATCACGTCAGCCGGTTCCGCCGACTCCAAAGAAGAGTTCCAATTTTCACTCAGACCAGTAGAGTCAGCCCACTCACGGGCTAAGGCTCCATAAGGCGTTGAATCCCATCCGGGAATATCAACGGACAATTTAAGAGTAGATTTAGATTTCTTAGAAAACATCGCGAAAAAAGAAAGAAAAAGAAACGCAGAGAAAAGAAAGGAAGAGAGAAAGAGAGAGAGGAAAAAAAAAAACTATACACGCAAATATATAAAAAAGAATGCAAAGAAAACCACGCACACACCGAAAGCAAACATAAGACAAACAAAACGCACACAGGTTTCGTAAACAGTTCGTGACGCCAAATGTTCTGCTTGGGTTTTCGGATCAGGTGGAACCCGCTCAACAGAGCCTTTCTAACCCAAACCAGAACGTTACCCCCTCCCTAGGGCCTTTTTACACCTAAATAACCACATATATATGTACCACCTAGGGACAGGGAATTCCTAATATATATATATATATATATATATATAAATATAAATATATATATATATATATATATATATATATATATATATATATATATATATATATATATCAAGACCTCACAGCCTCGCGATCTCAGACAGACCCAGAACTTCCTGCCCAGACGGCAGCCGCGGTCTCAGACAGACCCAGAACCTCCTACCCAGACGGCAGCCACAGTCTCGCGGTCTCAGACAGACCCAGAACTTCCTGCCCAGACGGCAGCCACAGTCTCGCGGTCTCAGACAGACCCAGAACTTCCTACCCAGACGGCAGCCACAGTCTCGCGGTCTCAGACAGACCCAGAACTTCCTACCCAGACGGCAGCCACAGTCTCGCGGTCTCAGACAGACCCAGAACTTCCTACCCAGACGGCAGCCACAGTCTCGCGGTCTCAGACAGACCCAGAACTTCCTACCCAAACGGCAGCCACAGTCTACGTCACAGCCTCGCGGTCTCAGACAGACCCAGAACTTCCTACCCAGACGGCAGCCACAGTCTCGCGGTCTCAGACAGACCCAGAACTTCCTACCCAGACGGCAGCCACAGTCTCGCGGTCTCAGACAGACCCAGAACTTCCTACCCAGACGGCAGCCTTAGCCTCGCGGTCTCGAACGGACCCAGTACTTCCTACCCAGACGGCAGCCTTAGCACGAGCTCATCCTATTATCACCGTAGTACACGATAGGGGAATCGGGGTTACTATGTATCAGATCACACAAAGACTATTAGTTGAGCACAACCTGTTCTTTAGTTCGAGGGGCTCTTTTCTCCCTCATTCAGTTACCACTTACCTGATCAGGATTAACATCTGTTCATGTCAAGTTGAATCTGACTAGAAGAATAGGCTATCCTCCTATACAAGGATACACAACACATGCTGACTCACAACAAGCTAAATACTTTATTTAATTGCTACATGCACACTCACAGAATACATCATATATACAACCTGCAAGGAAAGTAAAAGGTTAAGTTATACACTTCAATAAAAAGGGGTCGACATCACCTTAGTCGTATGTAGCCTGTGCTCAATGGTCATCTAGGTTCCCTTCTCGTCTGTGCCTCGGCTTCGCCTGGAAGTCACACCTCCGCAGTCGCGGATCTACTCCCTTCTCCCTCTCCGAGTCACTGGAACCTCTTCCTCATCGGCTACTCTCTCCTCTTTAGATTCAAGTTCATCATCTGTCTTCCCTGAAATAAGTAGTAGCTTTTCTGCTAACGGCCAGGTGCCGCCTATGGACTAGAAGCAAGTGCCAATATCTAACTCAGACTTTCACTAATATAGAGGTGCATTCTCTCATGGAAAATTCCAGCTCGAAACCTGCCGCCCACCAAATTCCTGTACCTCCCCGTGCCAAGGACACGTTCCCAGCCGGCCGGCCTGATGTAGTGTCTTCGGCAGGGGAAGAATACACTCCTTCGATAAGGGCCGGCCTGAACCGGTTCTCTCCGAGCGAATAACACCTCATAACTAAAATATCACCCTTCACCTAGAAATGTCCCAAGCTGCCGGGGCAGAAAGAAAGATGGAGTCTCTCCTGTCTGAGGCCTACCAGGCCTGAATTCAGCACGACTCCATGAAATACCCTCACTATAGGGCAGGTTATCCTTAATACTAACGAATCTATCCCCTAGGCTATGTATGTAAGCCCTGATCTATGGGGAGGAGCACAGGATCGTGTCAAAGTGTCTAATAAATAGGCTCTATTCACTACTCTAATCCTTAGACTTGGATGGAAAGAGACTGAAGTCATATTAATCGCTCTACAACACAAGAAGGCCGGGAAAATCGAGCAGTACACCTCATCTGGTGTTTCAAAAGCTATTCCATCCGGTGTACAAAAAATTGTACAGTTCATTTTACAAAGCAGATCCCTGCCTAACCAGTTAACTGGACTAGTATCACAGACAATAAATCTGTGCATGTCTGAAAATTTCCCTATTTGTACTCTTACTGGTTCAGTAAGACGTGTCTTGATTTGTGTATTGGCTACACCAACTACTTGGATTGCTTCATCCGAGAGAGGAAGATTTCTAATATCTGTTGACCTGACAGTTGATCTTGTCGCACCTGTGTCTACTAAAAAAGTAACACCTTCTTCATTTATTTTCCCATCCACAAATGGTCCTGCCTGGTCTATTTCTAGAGTTGCACCAAGTATGCACTCTTCCTCCTCTCTTCGGCACCGTCCATAATCACCTTCAGACTCACTCCCTTCATTCTTTAACAAGTACTGCTGTACCTGGTTAGAACGCCTTGGTTTGTTTACCTGCTCATCATTGTAGAATCCCGAATCCTGATTGTACTTTTGTGATCCTCTATTCTGTGGCAAGGGCGGTTTTGGCTCTTGACTCTGCTGTTTCACAACAGAAGGTTGTTGCTGCTGTCGATTAATCCCTTCGTTCTGCACCTGTTGATTTAAGGTTTTATTCTCATTATTCGCTAATGGTGGATTGGTACATTCAGATCTCCAATGTCCCAGTTGGCCACAGTTGTGACACGGGAACTTCTTTTTGGCTTCCTCAAGATTACCCTTTCCTTTCCCTGCATATCTGGGCCTATTCCCTGGATTATTTCCTGCATTATTCGCCTGTTCCACCAACTGTGCTTCCTGTCTTTCCGCAACTTTCACTTGTGCCCACATTGCTTTCTCTTTCAGCTTTCTCTGTTTTGCTTCAATTTCATCACTGAAGTATTTTGCATGTCTCAAAATCTCATCTATTTTCTTACTCTGCCAGTCCACTGTATGCTCACGAATTCTCTCACTAATCTCAGGTCTCAGGCCATATACAAATCTGTATACAAAATGACTCAAATCCTTGTCACCCAGGTGTTCATCCCCACTGAATTGTTTAAAAGCCAGTATCAGCCTCTCATAAAAAGCATGAACCGATTCTTTTGCTTCCTGGTGTGTTCGATCTATTTTAACCCAGTCTGTTTCTTTTGGAGGTACTTTATTTTTCAGGTATACGATCACCTGCTCATACTTTCCCATTACCTCTGGATCTGGTGCTCCTGTTCTCTGATCTCTTGGATATTCCTCAGTAGGCCAACTTACAACTATTTTACACTCAGCCCACAAGTCTGCTGGAACAATTATATCAAACAGACTATTTAGGTCAATCCACAGCACTTTTGACAATTTCACAAACCTGTCTACCTGCCTATACCACTCGACGGGCTTTTCTCTCAGTCGAGGGAAATCATTCGTAAATGATAAAATATCCTGTCTGGTCCATGGAACATGTACATATCCTCCTCCAGGTATTTCTCTCATAGGATAAACATCCACTGTTTTCTCTTTTTCTCTCACAGGAAATGCTGAATAAGTCCTATCCCCTGATTCTTCTCTTTTCTTGTACCACCTATCCTTCCACTTCTCAACATCACCCCATTTTCGCAATAAAGCGATCATCTCTTTAATCTGTCCTGTTCTACCAGCACCATTCAGATTTTCAATATCTTTGTCTGTGAAATCCATCCTGTAAGACTTCTGCAAAGCTTTCACTTTATCAATGTCAACTCCGTGCTCATTCGCTATTGCTCTTAATCTGTCATGTGTATTTTTAGCTCTCCAGGTGATATTTTTACACATAAATAACAATTCACCATCATGATGATTTTTCAGAATTTCCGTAGGAACTGTCCCTGCAACAAGCTCTTCTAATTCTACACGTAACCTAGCCACATCAATTGCCTGTGAATCTTTATCCCTCTTTTGAAGAACTTTCATCCATTCATTCAAATCTTCAGCTGTTATTTCAGTAGATTTTCTCACTGGAACCACTTTCTTCTGCGGTTCTAAAATCGGCATCCCTGAACAACTAGCTTCACTAGCATCCAATCTTGAATTAGACTGTATCTCTAATCCTTCACTACATGTCTCATGTCTGGATTGTCTCAAATCATCATTTTCTGTCCTTTTTCCTGAATCTCCTGAGGGACCAGCCAAACTTGTCAATCTATTCCCAATATATGGAATCACCAAACTATTTTCACCTGTCCTCTGCTTATCAAAAACAGGCATAACCGGACCTATGGTTACAGGCACCGTAACAGCTTCTAGATTCTTTGTCAGCTCTCTAATCTTTTCAGTCAACTCCGATGTAGTTCTGGCTAATTCTCTCGTATTCTCGTCACCACTTCTATTCTCTCTCTCTTTTTCCCTAAAAGGATTACCACTTCTTAACTCAGGTGTCACATTTTCTGTCTCAATGATACGCAATGTATCTCTTATCGGAGAAACAACTGGTGTGCTCTCTTCTGGTTCTGGTCTATATGGAGGTGGTCTTTTGTAAATCATGTCATTCAAGACTTCATCCTCATACTCATTAACTCCATATCTTCTCACTTCTGCCTCAGGAACCTTTTCTGTACCCTTCTCTTCAACTGTTCTCATAGGGTATAATCCCTCTGTCATACTAGCATCTCGCCATCTCTTCATTCGATCATGATGAGTTTCACGATCATGTCTCCTCCCAAACATATATCTATAGTTTCCCCCAGACCTCTGCTTTTCTCGCTCATGTACTTCCTCTTCCCATTCCACTAAAGCCTCAAACTGTGTCGGCCTTGGTCTTGGGTCAAGACACAACATCTTTTCCCGCAAATTTTTCAACACGGCCAGATTAAATGAACCATGTTCTGGAAATGCTAGAACACCATCTTCTTTAGTATACCTAACCCAATTCTCCAACCATATACAGGTATGATACCCATATCTCGCAGCCATAAAGGATGCAGGCGTTTTGATGGAGGTAACAATTCACCTTCTCTCGTTTTAACATCTTTATCCTTGTCGAACCAATTTTTAATCTTTCTGAACAAAGATTTTTTCTTTTTCTCTTCTTGGTAATACATTTTAGCTTTTACCAAACTTTCTAATCCCTTCCGTAATACAACTGAATAGTACGATGTTTTATCCAATAACAGCGCGACTCACACTAACGCACCAATCCTGGAGCGTCTACGTCACAAGAGTATAAGGTGACTCTTTCCAATCCTTGCGCGGCTCACACCAACGCACCAATCTCAGCGCGAGCACTGTTCTGATCTAATATCCAATCAGAGCGCGGTCTGTTTGACGTCAGCAGTCGCTGCAGTCTCTCCTGCTCCTGTCAGTCGTCTACCCCTCCTTTACAAAACTTCTCAGTAGACTTCGTGTCAGATTCTACAAAATCTATTAGTTACAACATATAAACATCTCCATTGTCTGCTTCGCTAACCAAAGAATAGTAAAGAAAATCTATTTCACAAGAATCCCGTTGACACAGTAGCACATCCCTCTACTCTGCCCTTCTAACATGCATTCATTAATTGTTTCCTCTAGGACTGCTCCAAAGAGTCTTATAATCAACTAAATGTATGAGCATTCACGCACATTCATACAAGAAAATGTAGTACATACACACAGAATCCTGCTTTTCCCGAGAACAGCGAACAATCTGCCCCACTACAGAATTATAACATACGTTAACCAAGCAGTGTTTACCTCTGCCCAGTCCTTCAAACAAGCTCAGAGAATACCTATTACTCCTCCCGCGATAAGCTTTAACGGTGAACCTTACGGATCCCTGGGACTTAAGACCAGAGTTTCACAGATCACCTTCGCTACCATACACACTCCTTTTTATACCAGAAATATTTCTAATAGTAACACACAACGATGTCACTAATTCCGAACACAGACAATGTGACGCGCAACTTCAATTGTCACACGTTTTTCCTGCATACGTACAGGACCAACAATCCCGTCTTTCCCGAGAGCAGCATATACTTCCCTCTGCCCTACTACGGAACTGCTACCAGCTCCCAAATTCCAGAAGCACTACATAAAACTCAACACGACGACTCCAACATATAGTATTAGTACATATACCAACATCAATCAATAATCAATAAATCAAAGCCAATGTACAAGCAATCTAATCAGATCAAGACAAACATCAAAACCATCAAATTCTGCTACCAGGAAATTGGTGCAGATTGGGGTGTACAAATTCTCCCTACTTCCACGGATAGAGTAAATTCACAGATACACGCACATACACTCATCATACGCTTGGGCCCATTTCACTAACATACACTATGATTACTCTATCAGCACTGAACCTGTGGAAAGAAAACCTTCTAAACACCCTGCATCTACACTACGGTCGATAAGACCTAATTGACACTGTCTTGAGTCATGATTTAACCAATAATAATCAACAATAATCAAAATAGAGTACTCAATAATTGACCAGAAATAACCACCAACACAGTATTTCAAATAATGGTAATTTATCTAAAATTAGTTCAAAGAAAATCAATTCAAAAGCAAAATCATTATTCTCATAATTACCTATTCTAGCTAAATGTCATAAACGAGTCAGGACAGGTCTCTCGATAGAAGTCTCTCAAGTCGCCGTCCTCACAGCATCGATCCTCACCAACGCAAGTTCGGAAAGAAGTGGCCTCAGAATCCAAAATGCAATGACCACAGACCCTCTCTAGTCTAGTATATTTATAATAAATTTAACAAAAGAAGGCAACATAAAATGTTTTAGATATCCGCTGAACCGCTGAGCAAAGCGAGCAGGAAAGGATGTAGCATCGCTACATTTGGAAAAATCTCCGCTCAGAAAAAACCACAAAAATAAAAAGACGGAAGACGGAACTAAAACTTGAAAATGTTTCTTTTTCATGTTCATATTTCCTCGGAACCAGCATGGTGATCACAAAGTTCATTGTGGCTCCTTTGTCTTCCAAGGACACTTGGATGTCCGCCCAAAGCTGCTGTCCTCACGGAAAACTTTTAACCAGGCGAAGACTGTGGTCAGATGACTCTCGACCATGTTCAGCAAGGCCTTCTCATCAAAATCTCAGCACTTGAATGTAGGCTTTAAACGGTAGCCATTTTTAAATAGGCCAAAACGTACCATCTTAATTAAAAGAGACAAAAACAACGTTACCACAGCATAGTGATTAAACAGTGTTAACCCCACTAATACCCTTATGTGTATGTAATTATCTAGCCTTTGCAACACAAGAAAAGCATTAGTACACGACATTTAAAAAGCGTTTTTTGTGCTTTAAAATAAACAGCACTCAGCAACATTTATTTAATTAAACATGCACATTATTAGTAAATAACATGAATGCAACCCCACGTATAGTTTTCTCTTATTAGTACGTATTGATTAATCAGAACATTTACACAAAACAAATAATTAGTAGTTATAAATTAATAATTTTAATTTCTTTCGACAATAAACAAACCAGAGCTTAAAAAAAACCAATAGATTTTCAACAGAAAACTCTGCTCCAGCACAGTCACTATGGGCACTTTCAGATCCAAGACCACCAAAGTAACCAAGGGAGTACCGCAGGGCTTATGTTTGAGCCCTACCCTTTTTAACACATGTGTCACTCCCTTGGCCAAACTAATGAAGACTCTAGGGTTTAGTCCCATTTCCTACGCGGAAATCCAGCCATAACACCCAACACATCTTTTTAGAAGGCTTGAAGACTATTGCCGCATGCATGAGGGCCAACCTCCTTCAACTGAATGCCGAGAAATCGGAAATTATGTTGTTTGGAGGCACGGCAATGAGCTGGTCACCTAGATAGTGGCCAGAGGAACTGGGCTCGGCACCCTCCCCGAAAACAGTGGTCAAGAATCTGGGAATCAGCATTGGTCAGAAACTTACGCTAGAAGCACATGCCACCACTACTGCAGGAACATGCTTCCACATACTCAGTTTCCTTAGAAGAGTGTTCCCTCTACTACCACCTTCCACACGAAAAACACTGATGCAAGCTCTAGTGTTAAGCTGACTGGACTACTGCAATGTATTGTTGGCTTCTGCCAACGAGGCCTCCCTGGACAAATTGCAAGTAGTCCAGGACACCGCGGCCCGATTTGTAGCAAATGCCCCTCCCAGAACAGCTTCGATACTGCTTCTAAACAAACGCCACTGGCTCCCTGTGAGAAAACGAGCGAAATTCAATATCTGTTGTACCGTCTTCAAAGCTCTTAATGGGCTGGGACCCCCTTACCTGTCCAACACACTATCAAGGTACACACCCTCTTGGTCTCTTCGGTCGGGATCCAAGTCACTTTTCTGCACCCCGAGAATCAAAAAAGCTTGCATGGGTGGCAGGGCCTTTACACACCGTGCCCCTACTCTCTGGAACGAACTTTCTTGCCAACTACGTGAATGCCAGAACCTCCTACATTTCAGGAAGCTGTTAAAAACCCATCTTTTCTGAGGTGTGTTTGTCTGGCTATAGCAGCTGCCCCAGCGCGTAGATACCCCCGTCGGGGTGATTCGGATGCTATATAAACTCATAAATATCAAATTTGTACTACTTGTCTGAACAGGTCCTTTTGAATGGTATTTCCGTTTCAGTTGATAAGGATACTTTAATTGACAGGATAGTTTAACACATACACAGATATGAAAGAAGTTCTTAGTCATTTCTCTTCTGAGTCACAAAATACAGTTCTTTGAGAAAACATTTAATAAACCTCTCTGCTCATCCAGGAGAGAGCTTCCGATGCTAATGCTTAGATCTCTCAACATGCTATTTTACTCCAGATGGGATATTTTGTGTGATAGCCAGGCAGTAGCGGTTGTTGTGTAGATAGAGGGGCCGGAAGGGCACGGACGTACGGATGACGAGACAAATAAAACAATGTAAAACACCCACTTACCTGCCACATCACCGCATCGCGCTCCTCTCCACTGCATGCACAGGCTCCCACAGTCCACTGCGGTCTATCCTAATGTTGCTTTCATGCTGCTCTCGCCAACCCTGTAACACAGCTTGGGTTGGAGAGGGCTTCAGTGCTCATGACGGTTTGAGTCCAGACCGTCATGATCACTGAATAACAGTGCAACCACTCCTCCACCAGCCCGTCAGCCCCCTGGCCCGTCCCCAAGCCTCAGCTCTGAGAGCAAAATAAAATGATGATAAACAAGGGTTTATGATCATTGTATTTAAAAAAAAATTTGGCTGCTGGCAGGTGGGGCGACGCTGCTCTGCCATAGCGGAGGAGCCGCCGCTGGCAGGACTACCAAGAACCTGTCCACTTTTGTTACTTCTCTGTATAGCTCAATGCAGACCTTCCAAGCCAGAATTGTTGCTCAGTAGAGTAAAACAGAATATGCATAATGCAGGGATTAGTCTGTCTATATTTTTGGCCCACTCAGCCCACAGACCCAAACCTTCAAAATCTTGTACTGTTTTCGGCATATTGTTCCACTTTATGCTTGTGTAGCGAACCTCCTTGAACATAGTGGACAGGCTTTAAACACACAAAGCTGATGAGAGACGAGTAACCTGGCCATGTGATGAATTCAAGATTTTATTTAAAGGAAACCGAGCAGTGTTCCACTGTATTTATTCCTGCCTTCAAAGTTGATTCAAACTAAATTTCACATCTAACGGGGAACAAAAACGAATTCTTTTTTCAGAATAAAACATTCAATTATGTCCTTGTATTTAGTTTTGCATTTCACTCTGTTGTTGATATGTAAACAGCTTTCCATTCATTTTATGGTCTTGGAAACCTCAGTATTTCTTTATGTCCCAGTTGGTGCAAAGGTCACCACTCTTCATTACACATGCTGTTCTTTTGATTATTTAAAAAAACACAATGCCTTGCTCTACCGTTGAAGCATTGTGCCCGTGTTTTGAAATTATGTTCAGTTCATTTCTTTAAAATTATCCTAATTCCCTTGTCACTTTGCTAGGGCATTCATCATATCAAGTAGCAGAAGCCTTTCACTGAAAAATATGTCCTAGGCTAAACCCCCTCCCCGCACCCCAACAAAAAATAAATAAATAAGGGTGTGAAGCAGAACAGTTGCTTTCGAATCATCATTCACATTGGAATTCTCACTCTGGTAATCAGTGTCCGGTTACAAACTGAGTATTAGAGAATAGGACAAGTGTCCTGTACACTTTCTGCCTCAGGCGCCAGCTGAGTGAGTTCAGCAGATGTTCTTTCCCTCAGTGCAATAAGCCTCTATGTGTGCCAAAACTTGTGCTTTCATGCAACATGTGGAAAGCAGGAAACAAATCAAAAACAAACCTTAAAGTTTGCTCTTCAGCTATACCCCAGCAGCAACATCCCAACTCATCATGGGGATTGAAGGGGGGTGGGGACTTTGGATGGGTGGGTGCAGGAGGGTTGTTTGAAGGACTAAGCAGAACACTAATATGAGAGCTAGAAATCACATTCAACACTTCCACCCTCATGTAAGTAGCTCCTTAAATGTGAACAGCGGAGGGATACAATTTCGCCAATCCAAAAGACTGTAGAGAGGCTATGCTCCCGGGGAGGGAGGAACACAAGCTTTTCCATAAGAAGTAAACAAATGAGTGACAGTAAAGCCAACCATTAGTAAGCAGTGGGCAGGCTGTAAGCCCACAGTAAGTCTTTCACGACCAGAAAGCTTCCGCTGTCTGGAATGTGTGACCTAATAATACATTACTAAAATCACTCGACAAACGTATTTATATTTAGGTCTTTCCTACCAGATAGCTTTTAGTGGTCTGTTGACAAAAGCCTCTTGTGGACCTTACCAAAAATCTAAATCTACAATGTGCTTAGAGCCCACCCATGCTTACCGTTGGTTGGCTTTATTGTCGCTCTCATTTGTTTGCTTCTTATTCAATGGCTTGTCTTCCTTTTTTTCTGTTAGTCCCTTCCACTGGAGCCTCTTTACCATTCTTTTTAATTGGATGACATGTACTCTTCCACTGCTCCCAGTAAGGGAACTGTTTTTAGGTCTCGCTGAGCCCAGCGCATGCGCCGGCTCGGAGAGACATTTTGTATGTGGCTTTTTTAAGTGCTGCTGGCTGGCCTAGCGCTTGCGTGCACGTGAGCATGCACGCGCGCTGCCGCCATGCGCTAGGCCAGCCAGCAGCACTCAGGAACGCCATTAGCGCTTCATCGCGATCACTTTCGCTTTCACAGCAATCGTGATCGCAATGACTTTCGTAGCATTGGCCGCGCGCGCACACAACTCCCGCTTCTCCCCCTCCCCCACCACATATCGCGTCTCGCTGCCCCACGCGCGCCCAATGCTTGTTCTGTTTGCTTCCGTACTGGCAAAGTTACTTGGCTGCTGGTTAATTTTTGCCCACTCTTCTGATTTTTAATTTCTTTATATTTTATTTGACATCTATGCCCCAAGGTTCCCCTCCACCGAGGTTAGCCGACCTTTGGATGACTGTATTTCCCCGCTCCCCCCACACGCCCACATAATACCACCCTCCCTTCAGACGAATTGTGAAATCAGAATGTTGGCCTCGCGCGCCTTTTTCCTATTCCTGGATGACGGGGGAGTTCACGAGACGAGTTCAGATAAGATGGCAAAGTTTATCTTCTAGAGCCTCGAGTCTGGCCTACCGCTGCCCGCCCCAGCCCCCTGTTCTGGCAGCACCCCTTACCAATGTTTATTTCCCCAGTTAAAGCAACAATCGTAAACTCCCGCAGCCCTCAGAATGAATGTAATCTGCAAACGGCTACCCTAGGCTGCTCATTTTAAGCGGGGCTTCTAAGCGCTCTAGATTTTGTCAATTAAGGGCAATTGCGAATTTCAAGAAACTGGCTGTGCACAAGACCACAAAGTGTGGTGAACTTGGGGAGCTGGGATTCGAAGTGTGGTATTGTGCTGAGGCTTGGCTTTGATTGGTGCAGCAGGCGCAGTGCCACTATGGAGCATTAGTTTATAATTCATACAGTAGTGGGGTTAGGGGGAGGGAGCATTTGCTTACTCATGCTAGAGCCTTTGACACACTGGCCCACAAACCACCTATTTGTACCTAAAACTAAGCTCTATTGCTAGCGCCTCGGAGACCACCCTCAATCAGTTATACCTCCCCAGAACCTGGGTGGATGTTTAAGTGAATTCACTGTATGATCATCTCTGCTACAGAACCACCCGTCTCTAGCGCTACCATCAAGTGTCACGGTCCAGTGGCGGGTCTATTCCTCGTTATTTTTTGTCCAACGAGAAGGATGAGTGTAATTACTGCTACTTATAGCGCTGTGAAGTTACGCTTGTGTTAGTGGGTGCTATGTTCCTGCCGTGGCAAACCTGCATCTGAAGAGTTTAATTCCAGTGTTTTACGACGGGCTACGAAACGTCTTTTAGTATTTTACGAACCGCACAGCAGCACCTGGGTGAAAGCGAGGTGGGCTCTGCCAAGGGAGGCTAGCAGAAACTCGTCTGCTAGTGCCTCCTCAGCAGCACTGAATAAACAGCGAGGTGTCGGTTTGGGCAAGATCTTTCTGCTGTCTTGGTTCTTGAGAAAGATAGCTTTTCGATTTGGTCCTGAGCTTCGACAGATCCTCGCTAGTGGTTTTAAATATTTACTTCTAAATTATGTGGCACTTTGTGGCAGAAATAGGTGGAAGTGACTTGCAGCAGTGACAACTGGGGTCGATCTGTGGCGACAGCCCATGGCAGTAACTCACAGCAGGGAAGTAAACGGCGGGAGCATTTTGTGACAGGTATTTTGACATGAACACGTGACACTGGTCTGTAGGTCCAATCTGTGGCCCTAATCCGAGGCTGGGTCCTGTGTCAGTAACTCCTGGCAGTAATCTGTGGCAGGCATCTGTGCCCGCAACCTGTTTCGGCAATATACACCTGAAATTTGTACCAGCAATGAGTAACAGTAATCTGTTTCAGTAATCAGTAATCCATAGGAGGAATATGTGGCAGTAATCCGTGCTATTACAGGAAACCCTGACACTGCTTTGTGGTAGGAATCAACAGTATGCATTCCAGAATGTTGCTTTGTTTGATGACGTCAGCTGGAATTTTAAGACCTATTGTCAGGGCCACTGGAATGATGCGATTGTGTGGCGATTTTCACATAATTGTAGATTTTTGGCGTTTGCCACATAATTCATCACCTGCCGAATAATCAGCAGATTTTAGAAACAATAATTTTTTGATTTCACCTCAAACGGATAAAAAGTTAGTAAAAACACAACCGACACGTGGTACTAATCACGTGCAATTAATACACACCCAGTGTTAACCAGTTTAAAAACAACAATGCAATGAAGTAATACTATAACAAAATGTGCCGCATAAATTGTCTTTTCTTGCCACATAATTTACTCCAACCTGCCACATAATTTGCCCCTCCCCAGTCGCATAATTCCAGTGGTTTCGTCTATTGCTACATCACCCTCTAGATGGCCCCTTTAAGGATCTGGTTCCTTGCCTTTACCAACCTACCTTGGCCCCCCTGTGCCAGTTCTGTTGGAACACCCACCAACGTACGTATATAGATGTCTGCTTCGAGGCCCTCTGCGCCTGAAGGGCACGCACTCACTCACTGCCCTTGCACGCCTGCGCACTATTCTCTCCAGGCAGAATTCCTATACTCACTCAATGGGCACTAAAGCTGATACACTTGGTGCAGACAGGGCTGGGCTGCAAACAAAAAAAAGCATTGGCATAGCCAATAGGTCTCGCTTTTGGGACCTTATAAGTATTTAGTTATTCAGCAGAATATCCTTGGTGCAACAACATCAACTGTTGCATGGCTAAACACTTAAAAGGTCCCAAAGGCGAGACCTATTGGCTATGCCAATGCTTGTTTTTTTTCCCTAGCGCTCCATGAGAGGGCACGTGGTTCTAGCTCTCTGGCTTGTATGCTGCTTCATCTGTCAAGCAACCCCTCTCCCGTGCTCTGGGTTGTTCCCCCATCTCACCCTCTTCCAAGCTCTAATTTGCTTTTCCTGTGTTTCCCAGCTTGTTTGTATGCATCTGCCCCCTAATGGCCTAGCCTTAAGTGCCTGCATTTGTAACTTCCATGTTAGCACACTCCAAGTTGCTTTGTCCCACCCGCTTCCTTGTTGGTCTATGAACCCCTTGCAGTAAATAACCTTCATTTTTCATTTTGGGGGGGGGGGGAGGGGGACAGGAACTCCAGTTTGCTGCCATATGCCACACAACTGTGTAGAAAGTGCTTTTGTGCAAGTAAAATTAAACTCGTTTTTTTCTCGTTCCAAATGGCCATTTTATTTTGATTGGTAAACAAAACAAAAAAAGGTAGAACCTGCTTCATTTCCAGAAACAGTCGCTTGATCACATACGTTACACCCCCTCCCCCTCCCGTTTTATTGCGCAGCATCAGCCAAAAGCCAGTCGGTCAAAATGCTTGTTACATTGCAAAAATTATGGATGCAGAGAATTTCTTCTTATTGGTCCTACTGAATTTAAACTTTTTGCTTGATTTTGAATTTTTCTGTGCCATGACCGAGAACAGAATCATCAGCTTAAATTGTTTTAAAAGCAAACAAAGGAAGCTTGGAAGATGCATGCAGACTGAGCAATGGTATCTGTTTATGGCTTGCAGTGTGATAAACTAGAACGTAATTGATGAAGCAATAGTATTGTATACCTCATTATTAAAAATAAACAGTCATAAAGAAAATGTACAATTGAAGACTAGAAATTAAATGTGGTTATGACAAAGATGTTGGCACTGAACATCGTTTTTTTATAAAAGCACTAAAATAATCTTTTTTGATGCACAGGTACAGTGGCAGAGAAGCAGCAGTTAAAGGAGGTGGCTGAGAGTGACATAGCGGACATGATTATAAATGAAATATCTAGAGTGCCGATACCCTTTGGATTATTTTCAAACTGTAAGCTCTGAGAATTCCTAATACATTATTTGTCAGACAAATCGTTGGCTTCTTTCTTCCTGCCCCTGTTGTGCACATGATGTATTTTCCAGTCTTTTCGCCTAGTCTCTCTTTCCTCCTGCTGCAATACTTCCCTCTTTCTTCATTCTTTCATTTTAGTCTTCCATAGTATGCATGCACAGCAAGCCTGTCTCACCTTTATCTCCCTTCTGACACATTTAGGACATTGTGATCGAATGATCTCCCTGTCTCCACGTTTACACTGTTGTCCCTTTCGGTTGCTCATGCTTTCCTCTGTTACTCTTGCCTTTCGCTGACCGTCTAACAATCTCCAAAACCTCCATTCCATAACTGCCCTCACTCTGTGTATGACATCCTTAATCTGCATTTATGTGTCTTTCACCTGATATTATTCGCCCTCTATTTAATAATTTTTTTCCGGCGGCATCCTTCTTTTCCGAGATCTCCATCACTCTTTCAAATACACAAGGCTTCTGTTTAGATTATTACTTCTAATGATTTGCTGTGCTTTCTAGACTTCAAAACATTATTTTCACAAGGAGAAAAACTTTGACTGAAATCCAAAAGCTTAATGAATGTGTTGCTGTTTTTTTCAGCTGGAGCATGCCAACGTTTCTTGAAGCTTTTCTGTGGTTGCGTAGCTGCTGTAAGCTGTGGCTTTCTGTATATCTTCTACCTCGTACAATCCTATCCACAGAAATTCCTGCATTCCACGAGGCAGGTAAGACATCCATAAATTATCAATTCAATATTTTTACGCATTTGGTGTATTTTATATTATAGTATTCTTGTTTTGGGATTGATCAACAATTTGGCAATCATCACGGCTTTCTGTTGTGTTTTGTTAGGATGCTCAGTTGGTGAAAGGTCTCTTTCCATTATTTTGTGCCCCAAATACTTCATTTCCTCACTATAAGTTGCCATCAGAACTGTTCTGCATGGTCTCTGAAACTCAGTGTCTCAAAGCGATCATT
This sequence comes from Triturus cristatus, assembly GCF_964204655.1. Taxonomy (NCBI): domain Eukaryota; kingdom Metazoa; phylum Chordata; class Amphibia; order Caudata; family Salamandridae; genus Triturus; species Triturus cristatus. Next base: position 444,190,878 of record NC_140587.1, on the reverse strand, counting down.
GTAATAAGTATTGCTGCTGTCCCTGGATTCACAGAAGCCAGGTACTTCACTCCATTGCCATGCGCTTCTTCTTGGACTTTGGCTTTCAGGTTCTACCACAGTCAAACATTCAAGGCTCACTACAGGGCCAGGGCTTGTTCACCACACCAGTTTTAGTTTGTTAGTGACTGATTATTTGCCTATCAAATTTTTAGGTCTCTCTTACTAGACAGCACATGCTGTCTGTTTGTCAAAAGACCTATTGTCAACTTACAGTGGACTGTGACCCTGCCATTGCTTACCTTTGTTTGGGTTTATTGTCACTTTCATTTGGTTGATTTTTATTGGTTAGCTTGTGTAGCCTTTTCTTCCTTGTGTGTTTGCTCTTCCATTGGAGCATGGTGTTATTACACGTGTCCTTCCACTACGTATTTCCAGGCACAATTGTTTTATTTTTGGTTAAGCACTCAATGAAAGAGCGCATTTGTTTTCCAAATGTGCCTCCTATATTTCTCTTCCTCACTACTTCGTGCTCTGTTTTGCTTGCCTTCCTGCTTCTCCCACAGCCCCCTCTGTGTTGAGCTCACCTTCATGTGCTTCTATGTTGCTTAATCTCGCCTGTGTCATGCATCTCTTCCCCTACTCTCCATGTTGCTTCTGTCCTCAATGTTTCTTTATCTTCCACACCATCTGTGTTGCTTATGGCCCATCTGCACCATCTATGTTGCTTACTCCACTTGCACACCCCGTGCTCCCTCTCCAGTTCTTTTTGGGGAAAAAAAGAAAATACTTTTATTCTAGTTTCTTCTAGGATTTTGTAAAACTTTTTTTAAAATGTACTGATATAACTCTGGTCTGTAATTAACCAGAAACTAAAGTCACCCACGTCAGTTTATAGGCATGCATGCCTACAAAAAGACCGGGCCATAGCATCATATCTCCTTTTTTTTTTTTTGAGGGGATGGATGGGGTTCTGCTTTAGTATGTTGCACAGCATCAGGGATGATGTACAGCTTCTCTAAAAACCAGTGGCAAAGCCAGTCGATCCCAAAGACGAGGCCTACTGGCTTTGCCAGTGCTTATCTTTTTCTTCCAGTTTTCCCTCTGAGCTCACGGTCTCTGCTGTCTCTGTAGGACATCGGGTTCTCTTTACTCTGCCCGTCACCCCTGGTGGTTCAGGGATTCTTTCGCCTGAGCTGGGCTCTCTTTTGTCCTCTTTTACCTTTCCTCCCTTGTCCATTGTTCATCTTTAGAACTGTGAGGTGTCATCTTGGGAAGTTGAGGGCAACGGGCTAGTTATTAGTCATTAAAACATGCTTTTTCTTCATGTGTGCCATATCATTATGGCATAGAGCAGCAAAGTGAGATCACACTGCTGCTTCTCTGGCAGCTCAGATCACCAGTTTTAGGGGATGGGCAGGCAGCCTAACTCATTGTTGCTGGCAATTATGGCCATGCCATTTGCCTCAGACGTTGCTTCGGGTGTTGCCTCCCTCAGACCACAGACTGACCTGCTGGAATTAGTTTGCTTTAGGAAAGGTGAACACAAAAGTATCTTCCTGCTCCATTCCAGTGTATGTGATTTTTAAACTAAGCACACATACTTGGCATTCTTTCTGTAGGAGAGGGGAAAGAAGAGAGTAGTATAGAGAGGAAGAAAAAGAGGAGACAGTAGTTCTGACTAACTGTAAAGGAGCACCTTACAGCTTCAGTGCAGCATACATATAGGGAGATTCCAGCCTAAGTAAACCCCACCTTTCATGTGTGCCAAACACCACTGACTCATTCAACATGAAACCATGCGGATTGATGGGGCCAGTCATCACACAACATGCAGATTTGCACCGGGAAAACCGTATAGAACGCCAAGCAGGCTAGTAGACATTAAAATGAGAAAATAACTAGCAAGATGTCACATGGTCTGTGCCAGAGGCTCTTGATCCATATTTGTAATATTATGGTATTACATGTCCCGTGCATGGACTATTGATTTTAGTGTCCGGCATCAAATTTCTTGACTTGGCCTTACTGCTGCCCAAAAAGAATTTGTGTAGTTTAGAAGCCATTGCATGCTCCAAGTGTGTTAAATTAGATTAAAGATGCACATATATGGGTCTCTGCTGATGTACAGTATTTCACTCTTGGTGTCAATGATGCAGAGTCCATTGGTCCTCCATATATGTGAGAATTTATACGCACTGAATTGTTTTGGGTTTGGATGACAAACCTCCATGATGAATGGCGATAGAATGCAGCTTTAGTTGAAATGGAGAGTTAACCCCTTGACGGAATGTTACTCTGGTGTGTGGGGATCATGCTGGCATGAATCTAAATCCTACTGTGAAAATGTGCTGATTGAGCTGTGTTGTGGCTTTAGTGGGGTCTGTTGGAATTTGCAGTGGGATTGGGCATTCCGAGATAATGTTTAACTACAGTAAACTATCTTATTGTTAACACTGATGTAACTGTGCTATGTTGTTCTTGTGTGGGACCATCTAATATGGATATATACAATTGCATGTGTTAGTATATCAGTACAACTTTTTTTTAAATAAAACCAAATGTTGAAAAAATTATACTTCAGAATTAAAAAAAGCAAACTGTACAGCTCACTCTGTTTAAGAGTATCTTAGATTTAAATACACCCTGCTTTGGCAGCTTAATCGTTGCAAGTCATCTGCCAAAACAGGGTGGAAGAATAGAAATCAGGTCAGATTGTTTGTGATATCAAAGATACTTGCGATCTGGGATGCTAACTGAACTTACTGAGAGGTTGATTAAATCGGCAAGTGTTTGTCCAAACACATTCTGGCTTACTTCTAGAAAGGATTACGAATCTGTGCACTTTTTCTCTGAGAAATTGACTTGTTAAGTGAACTCTGGACCAGAATTTATAATGGTCAAACTTAGTAGAATCACATTTTGTACTTTTGCTACTGTAGTTCCACTTTGCAGAAAAGATAAGAAGGACACTGGGTAAAAGGTAGCTGTCTCCAAGCCAGTGTAGGAAACGATAGAGAAGTGATGATAAACAAAGAAAATGCAGGAACCATAAGAAGTCTTTAAGAAATGATATTACTATTTGGGATGGGTATCTATGGGAAACCACTATCTTGCCTTCTGTATGCCGACGATTTAGTAATTCTCAACCAGACAGAGATGGGCCTACAGAGGAAGTTAAATGCTTTTAGTGAATACTGTGCAGCTAAGCAATTAACTGTAAATATGGATAAAAACAAAATTCTGTGTTTTGGAAAGGGAGACCAGAGGTTTAATTGGTACTTGAGCCCAACCAAATTGGAAAATGTGAATGAGTATAAATATCTTAGTGTCTGGTTTGATAAGTCTCTAAAATGGAAAACACATTCAGAGGCCTAGAAAGCTAAAGCTCTTGCATCGGTGTATGGATTGAAAAACTTTAACCGCATTTATGGGGATATGTCCCACAAACCATTGTTGCAAGCGTACAGTGCAATGATACACCCAAAATTACAATATGGAGCAGGAGTTCTGTGCTTAAGTGGTAAAACCAGTTGGGATATTGAGGATGGGAAATGCATAAAATCTCTGATGTCACTACCGGGCTCTTCTATGATCCAGGCAATTAGATTGGAGCTGGATATGACATCGTGGAATGTACAGGTGCTAGTGGCCCTCTTAAGATTTTGGAAAAGATTGGGTATAGGAGAAAACTTTAAAGTATCACAATGGTATAAGAATGAGTCCCAGGATAGTGACCTAAATGGGCCAAAGAGGTCAGAAAGAAACTGCTCTCTGTCTGTGAAAATCTAAAAGTGAGAATTGATCAGCAGACTTTTCTATTAGAAGCAACAAAGGGTGAACTTAGAACACTAGGAAAGGAAACCTCTAGGTTGGAAGATATGGGGTACCTGAGAAAGAATCTGTGAAATTTATGACGAACAGTTGGGAGAAAGAAATTTGGTACCCCTATCGGGACACACTACCCAACCAATGCCTTAGAGCTGAAGTTCTAAGATGGAGAATTGGCATCAATCGTGTATCGACTGGGGAAAAAAATCAGTAATGCTATTACGTGATGGCAAATGCTCATGTAAGTTGGGCACAAAATGTGATAATTTACATATCATAATGGTCTGTCAAAAATTTCTAACATTGCGGAAATTGTTTTTACGCCCCATTTTTAAAAAAATATGGTGTTGCCTTGTATTCCCAAGCGATTGAACTTCTTATTGATATACCAAACCTTGATATAGCAATAGCCATTGCCAAGTATTTGATGGAGGTGAAAAGGTCTTTCCTGGAAAAATAAATGGATGGTTGAAAGATAGGCCAGAAGTTTGGATGGTTATTGAACTTAAATAATTTCTACCTGAAACTTAGTTTTAACTAATACACCTTAGAATTTAATTTTATCGATGTTAGAATACTATGCTTATCTTTTATATATGAAGTACTGTGGGAATTGAAAGGAAGTTGGTTGAAATCAGACTATTACAATGGTGTAGTTGAAGATTTGTATTGTAATGATTTTAAAATATTTATGGTGCTATGTTTTATGCTGTTTAAAGACCTGTGGTCTAAATAAACGTATTTCTGACTGACATACTCACCTCAAGGAATAATCATAACTCTTGTCAGAGTCAACAATCAAGTCAAAAAATTAACCTGAGCTCAACCCCCTAGGATCAATGGCACAGAGCAGACTGGCTTAACATCGGGTAATGTGTGAAGTATTTATGCAGTACCAAAATGGTAATAAAGTCAAAATACAAAACAATAAAAATACAAAATGAATTGGAAAATAAAGTACAATGTTATAAACTAAATGACATCAAAATCCAATAAGATGAGAATGAGCTATGAGTTTTAAAGTTTTAAGTAGCAATAGTGCTAAAAAGCACAAAGAGCCAAAGATAGTGATAGAGCGTGTGTTGGATCCACTACCCCAGTTCACCTCTATCAAAGATATTTAGCTTCTAACTTAGTCTTTTAAGTCCCAACCAGCCACAGGAGTACACTTCTAAAGCCCCCCCAAGACCTCAGAGAAGGCACCTAGAGACTCGCCGGGTATCGGGCAGAGGCCAACAACAAGCTGCTATCCAGGTTCAGTTGCCATTGGTCAGCTGGATACGTCTTGCAGTTTGTTGTCTGCTTTTAGCCACACAGTAGCCTTATGACCTTGGAGTCCACTTCTTTGTCCTGGATACAAGAGGGAGCTGGGCCAGTCCTTCAGGCCTCCTCCCAGGACACAGACAGCAGGTCCAGTCCTCTTCTGATCTTCTGCAGGTTCAGAAAGTGCTCTGAACAGGGTACCTGGGGATGCCACCTGTATGCTTGGCACTAGCAAGTTGGTGGGGGTTGCTCCTGGCTTCAACCTAACCATTGAGTTAAAAGTTTCCAGGCCCTTTCCTACCTACTTTTGCAGTAGTTCCTGTTTACATTACTGCATAAAGGCCCAAAATGCTGTGTGTCAGTGCATTTTCAAGATGGAAAAAGTCTTCGGCAACAATAAACTTCGGTTCTGAGGCCTGGGTGTGTATGTTTGGAGAGTGTACTATGGTAATCATAATGTCCTCCCACATCTAACACTAAAATCCAATTTGAGGCAATCATTGTACCCCCAGTAAACCCAAGACAGATGTCTGGTAGACTAATGCAGGATTTTTCAGCAGTCAGTAAGTGGATGCACAAGAATTGTATTCTGTTGAGCTCATAGGATTCATGACTGGCCATTTAGGCCAGCCTCTTGTTTGCTCCTGGGAGGCATTTCATACCCGTTTCATACCTATTCAAGGCTGAGCACACAGATGAGAGCTAGCAGAGGTTTATGCGAACTAGCCTTCTGACAGTACAGTACAAAGGGTAACTTTCTTTAAAATATGATGTCTCCATTGAATTGGATTTTTAATAACTTTTAAAAATAGCTATTTAATTATTTTTCTAGCTGGTCTCATTCCTGTAATTCAGTATTCGTATTTAATCTTAACTCTAGTTTTCTACATAGGACAGCTAGGCCTGCCAATCTGTAAATAGCTTTTAGGACCTTGCACTGTAGTGACATTGTAATATTAATTTTGTAAATGTCCCACTTTTAAATACCACAAATCATACCTTGTGGTCTCCATGGCTTACATAAGAAGGTGACTTACTACTATTTAAAAGGGAGGTCCATACCTTTCAAAAAGAGTTATTGTAACAGATTACACTGTAGCAGTTAGGCTACACAAAGTAGACATGAAACCATGTTTTCTTTGCCACTATAATTGATAACACAATAGATACTGCAGTCCACTAGTGACACTAATTCTCTAGGCCCTTGGGTACACTTTGTACATCATATTATAGGAACTTGTAGCCAAGTTAAATATGCCAGTTAGGAATGGGCCGATTTAACCATGTTTAAAGGGGGAGCACATGCACTTTATTACTGATTAGAAGAGGTAAAGTGCACAGAATGCTAAATTCAGCAAAACAGATGGGGCAGAAATCTGGGGGGGAGGGGTACATCATGCAAAATATAGAAATGTCCTACAAAGTCCTTCAGTAGTTGTCTAGGGGTGGGAGGGGAATTGTCTTTTAAAGTTCCTTTTCAAAATGGCAACTTCCCTCAATTTGAGATGCCTCTGTTAGACTTTGACCATTTGCTAGCATTACCAGTGGGCAGTCAACCAATCTTGAGGTAGGAGGAAAGCAAGTCTCCTGCTGCTGAACCTATTTTCATCAATCAAAATGGATGTCAGCCATGGCAGTCTGATTGACTCATGTTGTAACCCTTGAATGGTGGTTGATCCAAAATGCTCTTATGGCACTACTGTCTGACAAAATACCTGCAAGTTTTAAAGTGGTAAAGAAAACTGATCTATCTTTTGTGTCCATGAGTTCCATTTTAAGCAGCAAAATTCAGCTTGAGATCTTACACGTTCTTTAAATACAGAGCACCTTCTCATCAGGCTGTAGACCTCAGGAAATCTTTGCAAGAAATATACCTAAACTTTGAGGGAATCCTGACACCGCTGCTTAAATTGGGGATTGAAAGGTGCAGAGAAGTGTTGGAACAATAGTTTTTTTGAGTCCCAAATTTCTGACAGAGTTTACAAAGTTCATCCAGTCAAAACCAAAGGTGCAGATAACCATGGTAACTGGATACATCTTTATTAAAAAAGATGGGTGGCGGAGGAGCCTAGCGCGCAACCAAGATGGCCGCGTAGGTGCGAGGCTCCCGAGGACCTCCGCAACCTCCTACGTTTATCCTGTCTTCATCCTGCATTGGTTGAGGGGACTGTGTCGGTGAGCCTGAGCCGAGGTGGTACCCGTTTTCCGTTTTTGAATCGGACCCCGGGTGCCGGGGTGAGCACCGACTGAAGTTTGCGGCCTACCTCCCTCCTGACCCCGGATTCGAGTTTGGGGGTAACCCAGTGGCGAAGTGAACAACAACGGTGGGCTGGGCCTGGCGAGTCGCGCACCCCGCACTTTCACTTTCGCTTTTGACTCCCCTTGCCGTCATCGCAAGTGGGATTACGGCGTTTCTTTGTGTTGGGGTGGCCTCGCTGGGAGACCCTGCCTGCCTGCCTGCGGTGGCCCGCTCTGCCGTCCTGGGGTGACCCCCGGGGCTCTCGGCCTTGATTGATTTCTTGCTCTCCACTGCGTACCTGGTGAGGTCGCGAGCCACACGACGATGGCCACGAAGCAGGAAGGGGATCAGTTGAAGGCCAAGTCTACCCGGCGTGGCACCGCGCATCAGGCCAACATTATGGACTGCTACACCCTCCCGAAGGGGTCTCCCGGCGGATCGCACAAGTCCTCCGAGTGCCCCTCGGATGCCCCGGATTTGCCTGCGGATCTGACTTTGCAGGATGTTATGGGTGCCATTGCTGAGATGAAGACCTCAGTGGGCCAGCAATTCGACACCTTGGCACATAAACTCGACGCGGTCCTCATCGATGTCAACCTTGTTAGAGCCGATCTCTCTAAGACAAATGACCGGGTCGACTCTCTGGCCCACACCGCGTCGGGCCTCACGACTGAGGTAGCGGCCCTTCAGACGGAAGTGCATCGGCTCCGTCAGGCAAGTGCGCTCCTGGATCGGCGCCTGGAGGACTCCGAGAGCCGGGCCAGGAGGAATAATATCCGCATTATTGGAGTGCCCGAGGGACGGGAGGTGTCGGCGGCGGTTCTCTTTGTGGAGGACCTGATCTCTACCCATCTCCAGCCTAAGGGGCTGAGTAAATTCTTTGCGGTGGAGAGGGCCCATAGAGTTCCCGGAGGCAGGCCGAAGGTCGGAGCCCCTCCGCGGCCTCTTATTGCCCGTATTTTTAACTTTCGGGACAGGGATGCGATTCTGCAAGCTTCCAGACTGCAAGGGCCGATTAAGCTGGAAAACATGGAGGTGAACTTTTATCCTGACTTCACGCAGGCGGTCCAGAAGCAGAGATTGAGTTTCCTGGGTGTCAAGCGGCGGCTTCGGGACATGAACCTAAAATATGCCATGCTCTTCCCGGCCAGGCTGCGGGTGGAGGCGGATGGTCGCACTCACTTCTTTGACCGTCCTGACATGGCTGGGGACTGGCTGGACACTTTGACTGGGGGACATGGTCGGGATGGGGGGGGGGGCGACGGGAGGTGAGCGCTCACCGGACCGGGTCTGAGGTACTGACACCGTGGCTCAACCCGGGTGATGCCACTTTTGGCCATGCTTAGGGTCTTTTGCCTATTGTGCCTTGTTTCCCCTCCATGGGAGGTTGTGCTGGGTCTCGAGGGGGTTCTCCCTCCTCCTCTAGGGGGTCTTAGTAGTTCCATTTACATAGGGGCGACAGGCACACTGCAAGTTGGGGGGGCTGTTTGGGCTCATGCAGGGGTGCAGGGAGGGGGGAGTTTTGTTGGGGCTGTTGGGTTGGGGTTGGGTATTGTTTATTTGTACCACAAGGCAGATGTATTGTTGTGCTCCTTCTACAGTGCTCCCTGGGGGGAGATGGCTCGATTTCGGCTATGATGGGGGGTAGGGGACTGAGTCTTTTGTCCTGGAATGTCAATGAACTGGGGGACAGGATAAAACGGGGTGTGGTCCTGCAGTTTTTAAAACTTATTTCTCCCGATATAGTATTTCTGCAGGAAACGCACCTCATTGGAAACTCCTTTCGTGCTATGAATAGACGGGGCTATCGCCTTATAGCCCACTCGGGCTTCACCTCTGGTTCGAGGGGCGTGGGAATTATGGTTAAAACTTCGCTCCCGTTTGAGATGGATGAGGTGTTCCACGATGACAGGGGACGATACACGGCTCTGGTGGGTAGATTGGAGGGTAGAGTGATTGTTTTAGTTTCTGTTTATGTACCGCCAGGGTTGCAAACAACTACTTTCGCTGATCTGGGACGCCTCCTCCTTGGCCTTCCGGAGGGGATTCTAGTGGTTGGGGGAGATTTTAACGCTGTAGTTTCCGGTACTGAGGACCGTCACCCCCCTAGGGATCTCCCCCGTGCCCAAGCGTGGCTGTCCGGCCTCTTGATTTGGGAAAAAGGGGGTGGTGATGGACAGAGTTTCTGAATGATGCAGAATACTCTTACCAAGTCAAGAGATCATGGTTTTAATCCATCACCGTTTTTTAGCTCACTGCACCATCCCAGCTCAGAACCTGGCTACATGCAAATTAGTCTGTACCTGTCCCAGTGCATGATGGGAACAGGGCAAACCAAACTACCAAGCCAATTCTTATACTGGGAAGGAAACAAGCTTCCGGGGACCGGTTTCTGGCATCACAGCCTTCGTCGGCCCGGCTTGCCTGAATCCTGATGGTGCAATGAGCAAGGGACTCTTGGATACATTGGGGCTGGTGGACTGTTGGCGGCTGAAACACCCTACGCAGATACAGTACACCTTTCATTCCGGGGCTCATGGCAGTCTTTCAAGGCTTGATTATGTTCTGATGCCAGCGGCACAGGCGGGGAGGGTTGGGGAGGTACGACATTTGGCGCGGGGTATTTCGGACCACTCCCCGCTCCTGCTGCATTTCGACATTGTCCCGAGGGGGAAGGGGAGGGTGGTCCCGGTCAATCCCTGGTATCTGCGCGACCCCACAATTCGCGCAGATTTGGTTAAATCTCTGGAGTGGTATTTTGAAGATAATGTGGGGTCTGTATTGTCCGCGGTCTCTCTGTGGGAGGCGTTTAAGACGGTAATCCGGGGGGAGGCCCTGTCCCTCATTTCCCATTCCCGGAGGCGCGGGCGGGAGGAGGTGACCCGTATTGAAACTGAGATAACTGAATTGGAGGGTGATCTGGAATGTGGGGTAACGGATGATAAACTGCATGCTCTCCGACTCAAACAGGCGGACTACAAGGCCCTAGTCACGGAGGCAGCCAGGGGCCTGAGTAGAGAGCAACAAGGGCGACTGTATGATGTGGGTGATAAGGCTGGTAAATTGATTGCGTGGCTGGATAAAAAGGAGAGAGCGAGTAGAGTTGTCCCGTCGATTGAGAGACTGGATGGTGTGTGTGTCACTGAGCCGGAGGAAATTGTTGATTGTTTCGCTGAGTATTTCCGTGGGGTGTATTCCCCGGTATCTTCCCGTTCGGAAGAGGATTCCCATGACCTGCTTAAAGACATTGCGCTGCCTTCCCTTTCGGAAGAGGATAAAGTGTCGTTGGATGCCGCCCCTACATCTGAGGAGATTGCCCTCGCCATACGTTCGGTCGCTTCCGGCAAGGCCCTGGGTCCTAATGGCCTTCCCATCGAATTGTACAAGCTGCGACCGGATACGCTGGCGCCACATCTCCGCGCTATGTTCCTCGCGGCCCGTTCGGCGGGCTCCCTCCCGCTGGACCAGCGTCTGGCCACTATCGTGGTTATTCATAAGGAGGGGAGGCCGCGGGATCGGGTCACGTCCTACAGGCCCATTTCTCTGTTGAATGCGGAGCCCAAAATTCTCGCCAAGGTGCTGGCTAATCGGCTGGTTAGCGTGGTGTGCGATCTGATTCACCAGGACCAGTCCGGCTTTATCCCTCATCGCAACACCGCGCTTAACCTGCGGCGTCTGCACGGGGTGCTCGCGCGGGTCCCGTTCATACGAGAGCCAGCCATTTTGGCGTCCTTGGACGCCACTATGGCGTTCGACACGCTTGAATGGCCATATATTTGGGCGATGCTGGCGAAGTTTGGTTTTGGCCCGGGATTCATTGGCTGGGTGAAACTGTTATACTCCGGACCTCTGGCGCAGGTGGTGGTGAACGGTAGAGTGTCGGCTCCATTTGAGCTGGGCAGGGGTACGCGGCAGGGCTGCCCGCTGTCGCCGCTCCTCTTCGCGCTTGCCTTGGAGCCCCTGGCGGAGTGGCTGCGGTGGGAGCCTTCCATTCGTGGTCTCAGTTGGACCCCTGAGTATGAGGATCGCGTATCTCTTTACGCAGATGATATCCTTTTATACCTTGCTTCCCCGCGTAAATCGCTGATTGTATTAGTGGATGTTTTGCATTCCTTTGGCCGTAACTCTGGCCTAGTCATCAACTGGGCTAAATCCTGTGTGTATGTCCTCTCCGGGGAGACTCCTATCCTACCGCGGGGCTGCCCTATCCAGGTCGCCTCGCAGGGATTTAAATACCTGGGTATCTTTATTACCCTGGATGCTGAGGCCCGATCTAAACAAAATTTGCTCCCCCCCCTCCAGCGCCTGAAGGAGGACGTGGCGCGTTGGAGGCGCTTGCCGCTCTCGTCGCTTGGCCGTGCGGCATTGTTTAAGATGATGTCGCTGCCACGTTTCCTATATGCTTTACAGAACACGATGGATGTTGTCCCGGCGCGCTACTTTCGCGAGGTAGAGAGTTTGCAGCGCCAACTATTCTGGGATGGGAGGCCGCGTATTGCCCTTGCGAAGCTGACGCTCCCGTGGTATGACGGGGGGGTCGCCCTCCCGGACATCAAACGGTACTACTGGGCCTCCCAGCTGGCCGCGATAAACCACGGCCTTTACGGGCCTGCTTTAAACCCGGCCTTTGAGATGGATAAACTATTACTGCCGGGTGGTGACTACAATCGGGCGCTTTATTCTCGATCGCTCGACGCGCGTCTTACGGGCCCTACGCGGGTCATGGTACGGGTGTGGCACGCGGCAAACTTGGCGATGGGGTGGAAGGATCGATTGACCCGGGCGACGCCACTGTATGCCTCTGAGCGGCTGGGCTCCCTGTGGACCTCGAAGGGCTTTGAGAAGTGGGACATGATAGGCATCAGCAGGGTGGGCGATCTATGGACGAGGGGGGATTCAAAACATTCGATGTGCTGCAGACGGAATTCCAGTTGCATGACAGGGAGTACTTTCGATATCTACAGGTCTGTCACGCGCTGGTCTCCGTATTCCCGGATGTTGCCTCCATCCCGGAGTACTCCCCTCTGGAAGATAGAGTGCTAGATGGGCATGTGCCGGATGGCACGATTTCCTTGATCTACAAAAAGCTCATCAATGATCGCTCGGGACTGTTGACTAGCCTTCGTGAGGCGTGGGACGACGAGGACTGGGTGTCTGCGGTGGCCTCCCCGAAAGAGGTGGCCATACCGGCCCGCCTTCGCTTCGTCCAGCTCAAAATACTCCATAGGGTCTATGTTACGGGGCCGGGTTTGCGGCGTATGGGATATTCCGTGGATGGGTTGTGTAAGCGTGGGTGTGGTTCATTGGGGACCTTCGTCCATATTTTGTGGGAATGTCCGGAGGTGGCGCGTTGTGCATGCGGTGTTGCGGGCGGTCACACATGTGCCGCTGCTTCCTGAGGCGAGGAGGTGTCTGCTAAATGTGTGGGAGCCGACTGATTACTCAGTGCCGCAGACGTGGTGGGTGACTCTGGGCTATATGGTGGCAAAGCGTGACATAGCGCAACTGTGGGGCTCCCAGAGGTCGCCAACGATCTCGGCATGGAAGGACAACATGGATTGGTGTATGTTTCGGGAAAAAGTGGTGTATGTCGCGAGAGGTAAGCCTGGGAAATGGGTGAAAGTGTGGGGCCCCTGGAACTCCTACCGTGGCGGAATTTGTACCCCGCCGCTGACGCCTGAACTGGCACTGGCCCCGTCTCCCTAGTCTTCTTGTCTCCTTGGTTCTGGGTACGGAGTCCACTTTGTCTCCGCTCTGGCCTGTCCCCCCCCCCGGCTTTTCCTGTGTATCGGTAGGGTCCTCCCCGGGGGAGCGCATACTGCTGCTTCGATTTTTTTGCTGCCTTGTGGATTTGTTTGTTATTTCTTACATAAAAATGGAACCGCCATCTGGGGGGTCCGGACGGTGTGGCCGCCAATGTTTTTTCTTTCCAACTCCTGTGATCTCTCTCTCGCTGCAGCGTGTGTTTCCCACTTGTATTCTATGCTCTTATCGTTTGCTAGCGGCCGGCCCGAAGGTTGTAGGCCTATTTTTGTAACTATTTTGACTTCTGTAATAAAGGTTTCAAAAAAAAAAAAAGATGGGTGGCAGTGCTGTCCCTGGTGTTGCATCACACATGACCATAGAAGGTTGAGAGGAAAAATGTGGTATTGATGTACATCATGTTCAGTGATCTAGAGAAGGGTGGATTCTCCCTAGTGTGAAAGGTTGGCTGCTAATTTTATCCAGTCTCATCAGCAAGTGGTGGTATTGTTGATACTATTGAACATTTCTGTGAGATAACACTGGCCATTGCCATCTCTGTCAACCCATTTGCGAAGATAATAAAGAATTTTGACTCAGCTGACTCAGACCAAGAAAAGGCCAACTTCAGGCTTGCTAAAGAAAATAAATTGTATTTGCCTGTGGAAAAAACTGAATTGGTTTGAGACATTTTTCTCTTTCTCCTGTCTCTATTGGGCTACTGTTTCTATTGTTTTCTGATTCTGCCTCTTCGCTTGCTTTTGTGGTTTCTTTTCTCTGCCTTTGCCACCTGTTTCCTTTCTCTTTGCTCTTCCCTTTTCTCTATCTATTCTGTCTTGTCTCTCTTCACCCATCAGTCTCTTCTCTCACTTTTCTCCTCTCCTCTTTCTTCTCTGTTTGTTTCTCCAATGCCCTTCCCTCTCCTGCCCTCCCCCTCCACCCCCCCCACCGCCACTCACCTTATTTTTAAGGTAAGACGGATTTAAAATAGATTAGTTACATACTTGTCTCAGGTGATTCAAAACAGAATTTTTAAAGGGTGATTTCACAATAAAGTGCACATATCCTTGTTTGGCGGAGTAATTTATATTGGAATTAATGATCTTGGTTGACCCTGATGTGCAAACAGAGATTTAAATCTGGTAAACCTTGGCAAGCCTATGATTTTGTAGTGCTCAAAAAAGAGAATCCTGTTTCAAGGGAAATTTCCATTGGACCCATCTCTGTGTTTTCCAACACCCTAAGCATGCACACTTTGTCTGGCGCAATCTGCTTGGAACTCACAATTGTTGGGCTCCAAACAGACTTTCTCCTTCAGGTCCTATAATATTTCTGTCCGAAAATCTGAAAATGTTCTTTCTGACCGATTATGAAATATGTCTTTGGATGTAGGAGTAACCTTACAAAGCCTCTCCTGTTTTACTTTAGGAGGACTTGTGACTATTGCTTCTCAAGTGGACCGTTTGTCACTGTGGTGGCCCTCTTGCCACCACAGGGTCCCGGGCCCAGCTTTCCTCATGCTGCTGCATTGCTCTTGCTCCTCCCTTGCTTCTTCCCCATTTTCGGAGTGCTTTCTTCTTGCTTTTTCCTCATTCTCACTGCCTTCTCCATGCTTTTCCCCTGTTTTTGAGTGCTTTTTTCCTTGCTTTTCCCTTGTTTTCACTGTTTTACCCGTTTTTTTTAAAGCCTTCTCCTTGCTTTCCCCACATTTTCATTGCTTTCTTCAGGTTTTTCCTTCATTACCGCTCCCGCCTGCCACCCAGCCCCTCCCTCCTTCCAGGACCTACTTATTGGAGGCGCTGTGCGACCCCATTGACCAGGTCCTAGGCCCAGCTCTCCCCTTCATGCTGCATCGCTCTTGCTCCTGTCTTTCCCCTTGCTTTTTCCCCATTTTCTAAGTCGTTCTCTTGGCTTTTCCATAATTTTTCACTACTTTCTCCTGTCTTTGGAGAGCCTTCTATCATTTCCACTGTTTTCTTCCTGCTTGTTCCCCAGTGTTTGTGTGCCTTCCCCTTGCTTTCCACATGTTTTCATTGATTGAACAAATCATCACAAAGCAGTTAGCAACTCCAGTGCCTTGAGACCCTCGCACATGATTTACCGCGCTTTATAAATCTTTGATTGCAGGAACATCAGTTTCCAGTTCTTCTTACCAGATTGTTTCATTTATTTCCTGAATCTTGTGCAGTTAGATGTCTTCTGACCTCTCTTCTGAGAAGGTCAGATTTAGCTTAAACCGTTGCAGTGGCCTTTTTAAAGCCCTATTTCTAAGAACATGATCTCCAGAGAAGCCACTTGAGGTATGCTACTACCCTCACCAATGATGTTAAATACAAGGTACAGAGTCCATGTTCCCTTTGGTCGAACAACTTATGTAAGAATATATTTAGCTGAACTTCCTTCTAACTTGTTCCTGGTTTTTTTTTTTCCACCGCCAACTGTTTTTTACTGTTGTGTGAGAAACGTCTCTAAGCTAGAATGGGCTGTGTCGGATAAAGACAGACGAGTAACTGCAGTTTGTTGCTTTAATGCCTACTGTACTTTGTGTCCTTTAGGTTTCCTTTCTTTTATATGACTAACTCCCATATTTCTCTGCCCAGCTTTGTTGATTCATATGGTTGTTTGTCTTGCTCTCACTGTTGCAAGTGTCCCTGTGGTGACTAATGGAACTTTTTTATCAACTTGATGTGGTTGACCGGTTGACTAATTCCTATTGAGAGCATCTTTTGATCTGAGTGACTTTTTTGGAGGAATCAGGCCATTTGCGGCATTGTAGGCAAAGGAAAGCTAACAATTTAGTTATCTGATTTTTCCAACATACCACGTTTTAATTGGTTTCTACCATGGTATCTCTGTTTTCTCTGCTGGGATAGTCTTTTGTTCTCGAACAGTTATGTTTTTTTAGTTCCTAATTTTTTATTGAATATTATAATCCAGTAGTGCATAAAGTGGCATTGGCACCATAGGAAACCTTCTGGCCACTGTTAAAAACATGTTTCTCTTTCATACTGGTCTACATTTTGACCCTTTTTAATGCCTTGAATTAGAACAGACCATTTTAAAAGCCTGCAGTTCATCAATACATTCTTTCTGCACTTCTTGTTTCAAGGTTTCAGAAGGGTTATATTTGAGCTTGTTGCCCTCCATGTGAGATTATTTCAGTTATGTAATCTGTGAAATTGTTGCCTTCCTGCTTATAGTTTCCTACGGATGTTATTCTTAGTAGAAATTTTGAATTGTCCATAAATGTCTTTCAAAGAACATATTTTGTAATTTGATCCGGCCAGTAGTTTAGGAGTCCGAGTACTGTTAGGATGCATGTGCATCCTAACATGTGTTTAGGCCATATTTTCAGATAGTAATACAGACATTTTAAGCACTCTTTACCACACTATTTTAATATAGTTTTGAATCATTTGACAAAAGGTACAACAAGTAAAAACAACCAGATGAGGGGAGGGGGCGTGGCCAATTGGTAGCATAGTCAGGACTCCGACCTGACTTTATCAGTGTTTTTCCTCAAAAGTATCTGCCTCACAAATACTGCCTGGAGCTCTGAACTAGGGGAGGTAGGGTGCTGTTGGATGTAGTGCTTTCGATCTGGTCAAGGTTATGGACGGGACCGCTCTTGGCACAGGAAGACTACGTGTGGTGCTGGGCTTCAATAACGATGTTGGGGGCCCAGAGGGAGAGGCCATGAAAGTGAGTGCAGGGGCTTGCATATTTAGCAGCTTGGTGTTATCAGCTGGATCAGTGACCACACGACTTGCTAAGATAGTATTGTAGCCTGAGAATTGTGGGGGCAACATTTTGCCTGAGTCACATACATTGGAGGTTTGGCCTTGTCCTCCTATTTACTTTGGTTTAATTGCTTTTTGGTTGTTTCATTTCAGTTCATGGGATAAAAATTCCCGTTTTTTTTTTTTTTTGTATTTCCATGTATGGTCAATATGCCCATAATTTTGCTGTTGAATTTCCCTACATTAACGTAAATGACAGTTATTACCACCTTGAACGTTGAGGGCTGCAACGCCCCGAAGAAGAGACCGGTATTTGGAAAGCTCGCTGAGGCCAGCAGTTCAATATGATATGTTTCCAGGAGACTCACTTTCTGAAGATAAATCCGGCATAGATCATACCCCATGGCATTTTTTGCCTCCACACCAACCAAACTAGAAAGGTGTAGCAATTCTTCTTAAACTCAACCTTCCCTATCAACTCAGAGGTCAAGACGAACAAGGAGGGCCAGTATCTATACCGTATGGGGACACTGCTGGGTCACATGGTCATGCTAGCTCCAGTCTCTGCCCCAATCACCTCCCAGAATGCATATCTTTTGCAATTTCTTTCAGGATTGTCAAGGAGACGGATTATCCTTATTGGGACTTTAATACGGAATGGGACCCCAAAAGCCAGAGAGGTGGGAAAACCGGGGCATTTGATAAGAACTACATCCGGCAGACATGGACCGTACATATTACTCGCAGGTCCCTTGGATGCATTATTAGTCAGTAAACCACTTTTTTGGGAATCCATGCTGAACACATTGGTGCAGTAGCAATTTCTGTTGATGCCCCAAAGGCTATATACCTGGAGGCGGCAGTTAGCATTCCCCATCATAACTGGCGTCTGCACTCCTCGCTGGTCAGAAACCCAGTTATATGGGATAAAATTGACCAAAATATGACAGGCGTTTGGGACACTTTTAAAGTGATGATTCAAGGCCACACTATAGCGTCTATGCAAACTGGAGGCCCAGAAACTTGAAGGGAGATTCGGGTATTTACAATGGGGGAGGGCTGGGAACCCCACACAACAGAACACATGTAAACGTGTTGATTTTAGAGGGCAGTTGCATATCCATTATATTAGTAGAGCTGAACTTGCCCCCCTCGCGCTTGCGAAAAAGAACCTATGTTAATTGGGGATAAGGTAGGCACGCAACTGGGAAGGCTGTTGCAAGGGAAACAGGAAAAGGAAATGTTAAGGAGATATAAACACACCTGTAGGTGACAGGCTGATCCATAGAAACTGGCAGAGTTTTGTCACTTCTACTCTAATTTATATGTGCAGAATTTCAGCAATAAGTTTACCTTAATGAAGTTCAGCTTCCCCAGGTTACTGCTGCTCAAAGGGAGGCCTTGGACCTCCCCATACAGATCAGGGAGGGGACGGCTGCAATAAAGACATGGAAGCTTAATAAAGCCCCGGGCCCCACAGGTTTATCACCCAATTTTACAAATCATTTTCATGTAGTTGAGCCCCACAGCTTCTTTAATGGGAGAAGCCATTACCTTGGTCTTTCTCAAGGATAAGGATTTGTGGAAGCTTGCCTCCTGTCATCCCATTTTGTTTCTGAACATTGGTACAAAATTGTATGCTAAAATCCTGGCAACCTGCTTAAATGATATCCTTCGCACCCTTGTCCACTCAGACCAGAGTGGGCTTGTGCAGGACCAGTTGACACATGACAATTATTAGGGCTACTTCCACCTGGTCGAGCAGACTTCACTTAAGAGTATTTTGTGATTAGACACCGAAAAGACTTTTGACTAAGTGGATTGTTCCTTTTTAGGTCTCGCTGGCTATCGTGTAAGCGATCGCTCAGCGAGACTCTAGTAAAGGGGCTCCCAAAAGTGCTCCCAAAAGCGGATTGCATGGCGAGCACGCGCACAATCACGTGCATCGTGCCGCCATGCAATCCACTTTTGGGGAAGCGCTTCAGGCCACTGGCGCGTGCACTGGCGACGGGCGTGCGGTTACGCGCACAATGACGAGCAGAGGCGCCATATGGCTTTCCTCTCTCGTCATGGTGCGCACACATCGCACACCACTCGCCAGCCAGCCTGCTTTCACTTTTGCGCCTCAGTCTTGTTTCAACTTTCACCTGCACTTTCATCTGATGCATTTGTTTCTGCCTTGTTCTACCAGCACACGTCCCCTATTGAGGTCTGATCTCAGTGCCTTCATACCCCAGAGATCCCTGCGCCGCCAGTAAATCCATGTGCGCCTCTAATAGAAAGTGCAGCGGGGCCTTTCATTCTAATCAAGAGAGAGGCCTTCGACGTGCGGACCCATCCGGGGTATTACATTACTCCCTACTTATGCTTATTATAAAGCAGGGTGATGGAAATGCTAATTAACTAATGCTATTATGTGACGGCAGCTAGCGACAGTCGTAGAGCGAGGTTCCTTTGGCAGCTCCAGGATGTCTGCACCCAGCCCCCCCTCCTCCCTCTCCAGCTCCCCACACTCCCCTGACACCAACAATCGCTCCTTCACTTCAAAGCGGAGCTCAGTGCTGGCAAATACGGGTGCCTTGTCATACTGGCGCAGGATGAAGCTGTTATTAAGCAGAGAACCCACGCTAACTGTTTTAATGTTAAACACCGTATTTTATTATCATTAACTCCCTTTCATTTATTGAAACTGCCCTTGCGGGGCCAAGCACAGCCTGGCATGCCTCATGCACAGCTTGGCGTGCCTTGTGCATAGCTTCGCATCACTGGCGTAACGAAAAGGGAGGGGGCCTCCCTGCACGGTGCGTACGGGTCCCCTCCTGGCTCCATCAGGAGCTCTTAGGCCAAAGTGCAGTGCCGATGGGGCCCCTTGGAATTTGGCCCCCCCCCCCGCACCGCGGGGGCCTGTGTTACGCCTCTGCTTTGCATGCCTCGTGCACGCCGCCGGATTCCCTTGGAGAGTGTTACAAACACCCTTCTCAAGCACTTGCAATAGGTCGCCCGAGAACACACAAGGCGCTTGATTATAATACATGAAGGGCTATTTTACATCTCAAAGGTACATTAAAAATGCCAAGGCTAAGTTCTTTAACTCCCATATTAATTGCTAGAATCACTGCAGCAGACTTTTTTACGTTTCCGGACTCAAAGTGTGCCAAGCCTACCGGCTTTGTCACTGATTCTTGTTAGTGCATGACTTAGTGGAATATTCTATTTACAAAAGCAAGGATAAACAAGCATTTGCAATGCAGTAGGTCTCGCATTTATGTGAGTTTGAGCTGTTTGTTTTTAAAACATAAATAAAAGGCATTGTTATTTACAATGCCAATAGCTTAAACTTGCGTAAATGCGAGACCTATTGAATTGCAAATGCTTGTTATGCCTTGTTTTTCTGCAAGTGGGGATCAGCCCCATTTTCTAAATATACATTTCTCTATTTATGCAAGTTCCGTGGCCAGGATAACACTCAGTGGCTGGGTTTCATAAGATTTTAGGCTTCATATGGGCACCAGACAGGGCTTTCCTTGTTCTCCCTTTTATTTGCCGGATCTGGCAATCAGAAGAAATAGTGGAATCAAATTTGGCTCCTGGGGATATAAACATTTTCTCTACAGAGATGACATGCTGCTGGCCCTGGGGTCCCGGAATCCATCTCTTCCAACAGTGACTGCCCTTTTTCACTCTTTCGAAACAGTTTCTGGCTCCAAAATCCGTTATGAAAAATATGAAGCCTTTAATGTCTCTTTATTTGAAATTGAGGCGGCTTCTTTACACGGAGATTTCCCCTTTTGTAATTCCACGAGATTCATTGGCTACCTGGAAATGCAGGTCACCAGGTGTCCTGGAAAGCTATTTCACCCCCCCCCCCCCCCCACCCCCCACTCTAGTCTAAAATCTGACAGCACCTGGAGTCCTGGGGAAACCTGATTATATTGTGGTTGGGAAAGATTAATGTTGAAATGAACACTCTCTTGCATTTCTACTACCTGTTCCAGTACTTTTTGTCATGATGGTCTTAGGGTAATCTTCCTCCCCCCAACTTATTGTCTACCTCCTCCACGTTTCTGACCTTGTTTTTGCTGACTTTAGGACCCTGTGCACCTTACCACTGCTAACCAATGCTAAAGTGCTCTCTCCCCTAAAGATGTTAATATTGGCTCATCCCCAATTGGTGGATTTAATTTAATTATAAGTCCCTAGTAAAATGCACTATAGGTGCCCAGTGCCTTTAAATGAAATGCTACTAGTGGGCCTGCAGCACTTATTGTGCCACCCACTTAAGTAGCCCTCTAACCATAGCTCAGGCCTGCCTTTGCAGATCCTGTGTGTGCCTATCGCTTCCATAGGATAACATTGGGATTCCCTTAGTGTAATTCCCAATTGTGACGAGATTGACTTTTCAAGTTTGGTGTCTCTGGATTCAAAATTTTAAATCAGAATTTATGCTGACATCTGATTTTGAATTGCAATTCTGAAAATGGCACTTTTAGAAAAATGGTAAATTGTACTCTATTTTAAATAAATGCTCATTGGACCTTATTTTATTGATCATCGAGGAGTTATCCAAAACTATAAGAGAACTGGAGGATGAAATCTCAACTTTAAAAGGAGAACTCCAATTGAGAATGGAACATAACACATGGCAAATAAATTTAGAGGGATTGAATCAAAAGTTAGACAAATACAGTAGAGAACTGCAGGATGGCAAACTCAGGAAATATAAGAGAGATACGATAGACTACAAATTAAATGAAGTCTACACGTGGGCAGAGATATACGCCCGGAGAAGATTTGGCCAACGGAAATCCACGACTCATTCATCCGAAGAAAGTCTTGTGACCGACAAGGAAATCTCTACTAGCAGGGCTCCAGTACAACCAGGAACATCAACTAACTTAATACAACCTTCAACAGAATCGGTTGAACAGATACAAACAACAAGAGCGGTGTCTTTTTTGTCGCAGGCTGCAGATCAAGGATTACCACCAGTGGCACACAAAGGAATACCAAGCACAGACGACCAACCAGGAGAGGAAAGGGTGGGAAAGTCGCTGCGCAACGGGAAGAACATACCTTAATAGTCAACATCTCTTCAGTGCATTTGACGTCCCAGCAAATTAAAGTTTTGAATAAAGGACTTTCATTTGTGCCTAAGAGCACTACCAATGCCATGGAAATTGATATAACACTATTTAAGTTCATGCGCACATTGCGTTTACGACATTTTTTTACCAATGTAGTCATTAATGAACCACATCAACAAACAGATGAAAATGTGAAATTTAAGCCTAAAAGCACTTTTCAAGCTCCAGTCTCCCATAAAATGCTGGATACTTTCGAGATAATGGTTAAAAAAGACATAGCAGCTCTGGATTTGACAAAGAATAGACATAAGAACTTGACCAAACATGATAGAACTATCATCAAAGCAATAGCCAACAATCCTGAGATGACCATCCAACCTGATGACAAGGGGGGAGCTATAGTAATTATGGACACAGCATTTTATCAACAAAAAGTCAACTCGCACATCATGGACCCTGACATATACTTACCACTACCGACTGAGCCTACAGTGGAATTGTTAGGACGTCTGGAAAAACATTTTACAGAACGCATTAGATATGGAATGGATTGACATACCCACCAAACAATACCTCACAACCTCAAATCCACGCAGACCACACCTGTACATGATACCGAAGATCCACAAAAATCTTAAAGATCCGCCCTTTAGACCAATTGTCTCTGGATGTGGCTCACTATTTGATCCAATTGGCAGATACCTTGACCACTACTTACAAAAATTTGTACAAAACTGGACGTCATATGTCAAAGACACAACGGACTTCTTAATTAAATTCGAGAATATACAATCTGACATACAAACACCTTGGCTACTTTGCACTATTGACGTAGTAGCTCTGTACACGTCAATACCACATAAGGCAGGACTAGAAGCAGTTGAGTGGGCACTGCTACAACTTGAAGACATAAATGCTTAAAAGGTATTTCTTTTACAACTATTGCATTACTGTTTACACCACAGTTATTTCAAATGGGATGAAACATACTACGCTCAACTCTCAGGAACCTCCATGGGTTTTTCAGGGGCTTCTGCGTATGCTAATATTTTTATGGCTCAATTCGAACATCAGCACATTATGAGTAACCAAATTTGGTGGTCAAAAATCTAAGTATATTGTCGATTCATAGATGATAGCTTCCTGATTTGGATGGACTCTCGTGAAACATTAGAAAAACATGATACTGTCCATCAATTCCTTCAAACCCCGAATTCAAGTCACCTACAAAATTCATGATCATACAATTGAATACCTGGATGTCACAATTACCCAACAACCTGATGGTACACGATTAGAAACCCAAATCTACACAAAACCAACGGATCGCAACAATGCTTTAGAACACTCAAGTTTTCATCCTAGGAGCCTCATCAGAAACCTTCCGTATTCTCAATTCATCAGGATTAAGCGAATCTGCTCTAATCCCCAAGTGTGTTCTGACAAGATAGAAGAATACAAACAAAGGTATAAACAAAGAGGTTATCCGGAAAAAACCTTACAAGAATGTCTGCAAAGAGCAAACAATAAAGATCGCAAGGAACTACTTACTACTAACCTGATGACCAAAACTAATAACATTGTATTTGTATCCAAATACACGACGAGTTCCCCAGTCATTAAAAGAATAATTAACAGGAGATGGGAACTATTGGCCAACTGGCCAGACTTCAATAATATATTTTAAAAGCCTCCATTGCACGCTTATACAAGAGGGAAAAACCTGCGTGAATTATTGTCTCAAACAAAAGATCAAGACACTGCAACATCTTCTAAAGGCACCCTTAAATGTTTCAATTGCTCACACTGCAATAATGTAATTTTGGGTAACCTCCTAACACACCCGCTCACAGGCAAAGCAATACCATTGAAACATCATTCATATCCTTGATATAGATTAACGCTATGTTATTGATGTTTCATGTTTCAGACTATTCACAGCATAGACCTCAGTGAGGTAAGCCCAAGTAATAGAGGAGCATGGTATTAATATATTATCGGTTTGTACGCTTCAGTATGAACACCAAGAATTAGGTCCTGCATTTTAAGTGACATCTGGTTTTTCTCAGTCTTTATCCATTAGGATAGCGGGTCTTTGACATTTTTGACTCCTGAGTGAAGGTATGAATCTTTCCATACATAAAATTCTACATAAAAGTCTTTATAATATCATATTTGGGTAACATCATGTCTACACTCACACATTTAATTTTATGATGAGACTGCACATATAATAAAACATTGTGTTTTTGAGCCTCCACATGCACAAGAAGTGATAATATATTGTTTTATTTTTATTTCAGAATTGCCCCTGAGGAAGGAACCGTTAGGTTCCAAAATGCATTGGGCATGACCACACATCTATGTATATTACTCTATATGTATAGAATTGTTTGAAACTAGCATCTATGAGCAACAGATGCATGATGAAAAAAAATTCTTTTTGAATGTAAAGACTTCTGTTTGGAAAATGTACTGTGAAATTGTACAGGTATTATTTGAATTGAAAATGAATCCCTAAGAATAAATGAAAACATTTTTTAACTCACGTTTATGTAGCGGCGTATATACACCAGGTGAATAGTGCGCAGCACATACAAGCTTTTAAACTTGTAATTAACTTAGTCATTCACAGCATCTGTGGACAACTCATGCTTGCTGCAGCACCACAACAAGTTTGAATAATCTGATTAAATAGGAGTGCACCCCCAACTTTATAACTACTACTTTTAGAAAGTTGGCATTTCCTTACTTTAGCCATTTGATGCCTGTCTCTGATACACGTCTGGGAAGGGTGACAGCTGGGTTTTGTGTATGCCTCATAGAAAACCACACACAATGGGAGTTTAGGTGTGGCTTGATGTGCCATCCTGACAGGATGGGAGGGCCCCTGTGCACTTCAAAGACCTGTCTTTGAAGTCTCCCCCAATTCAAAGGCACAACTGGGTATAAGTACTGGACCCAGACACCACCACTTAAGTACACTTCTGGACCTGTGACGAATCTGTCAGGAAGAAGGACTGCTGCAATGCTGAAGCACTGCCACTCTGGTGGTCTGTTGCTTTGCTGGACTCCTGTCTTGCTGTGCTGCCCTGCTGCTGTTGTTCCACCTGCCTGGGTGAGAAGGACTGGGCCTGAATCACTTGAACCCAGAGTGACACCAAGGACTAGCTGGGAATCCTCAAGATCTGAAGTCTCAGGGACATAAAAGAATTCCAACTTAGCTGCTTCTGCACCTGGACTTTACCATCTGGAAGACTGCCCTGTGAAGTGGTGCCACCCCAGTCCTGGACTCTTGGAAGCGAGGCTTAAGGGCGCTTAGAAAAACCCACAAATCCTCTGTCGAACTGGCACATTGGTGCCTTTGCTTGGATCAGAAACCATGCATCGGGCCTTTTGCATGGATGGGAACCAGCACATTGTTCCCTCTGCATGGCCAAAACCTACGCATCGCCTCTAGTGCATGAATCGGCACTCTGCATCGCCTTCGGAACCACCACAGCACAAGGTCTCCACATCTCCGTCAACGGCATTCGTGATGACGACGACGAATCACAACATCGCAGCTCTGCACTCATTGGAGCCGACGCATCATTGTTCTTGTGCGGATCTGGACCGGAGCATCGCCCTCAATGGTTGGATCAACACTGACGCATCGCTTAGGCCCGCATCTTCGATATGGACCCAGCCAGGTTCAAGATACTTCTGTTCAGTGGACCTTACCGGGTCCCTGTATCCAGCCTGCTCTCCATCACAGATGGCCTGGACTCTTCACTTTGTCCTGGTCTCGCGTGACCAGATATTCTATGTAAGCGCTTATTGCTTATAAGCGCCATTTTGCAGTTTATTATTCAAAAATTCATAACTTGTTCTACTTATTGGATTTTTGTTGTTTTGATCTTGTTTTTTTTTAATTAAATTCTATTTTTCTAACCTGGTCTGGAATCTTTTGTGTGGTGTGTTCACTGTTTTACTGTTTGAAGTGCTGCACAAATACTTTTTTTTTTTTTTTTACTTTATCATTTTCATAGTAGTACATACAGCATATGTGCACTCACTTTCTGCTAGTAATGTGAAAGAGGCATTTAACAATACAGAAAATTAGATGTATACAGAATGATACCCGCCCTACATCCGGCCCATCTCAATCCCCTGGCAATGTATATCACAATCCTATCTGATAAAAAGTTGCCAGTGTTACCACATATTTAATACAAACCAGTACAGATGTCCAACGGTTCCTCTCAATGTACTTAACCAAATCTAAGCTCTTAGGAATCAGATGTTTACTTCCCGTCCCCTGACTGTTTATTCCACTCCGGAGGGTACAACTCCATCTGGTCGCTGCGTTGCGGGGCAGCATTCATTTCAAGTAGATTGAGTGCTAGCAAAAAGCTCACTGTTAGCGTTACAGTATGTAAGACTGTGTAACCAGGCTTTGACTGTGGGAGTGGATCTGCACCGCCATTTAAGTGCTATCTCTCTTTTTGTCAAGCCTCCCACATACCCCAACAGCGCAGTCTCAGGCATGGGTTCAATTTCTAGGCCAATCATGTTTGCAATTACTTTGCAAACCGCTTGCCGATATGCCCCAATTTGAATGCAATTCCAGACAAGGTGTGCAAAATCATCATTTGGTGCCCTGCATTTAAAACAGGTATGTGGTCTGTCGGGGTCGATCTTGTGCATTTTCTCTGGAAACTTATAAATTCTCCACACAAACTTGAAATGTATTAATTTGTGTCAGCTATTCAGGGAGACTTCCTTAATTTGTGAACAACAGATTTCCCAATGTGAATCTTGGAGTGGGTTGCTCAAATCTTGCTCCCACGCCTCTCTGATTTTGGTATCCCTGCTGGGGACTAAGGTCATGCAGGCTCAATACATCTAAGAAATCAGACGGTCCCCCTCAGGGTCTGTGATTATAATGGACAACGGGGTGAATGGTGTAGACTCTATAGAGAACTAAGTTATCACTGACCGTAACGCACAGCGGACCCGATTAGAAAATAAAGTGGTCCATGAAGGATGCTTCACTAAACCTCACCTCCTCAGAACTAGAAAAGACATGACCCCCGTGAAAAGGCCACCAATCGTTGTTATGGAATATTTGGCGAGCGTGCGTTGTACTAATTTCTCTTGCATATTGGGGGTCCATGGATTGTTCAATATCGGGAGAGTATATAGTAGGCGCTCTGGTAACGCTCTGTAATTTCCGCCAAGCCCAACTGGTAGTAGACACGGTTTGAATGTCTCGGGAATCTCTGGGGAAACCCTGGGGCACAGTGTTTAAAGTGGCAGGTAAATTAGGGACCCCAACTCCCCCTGTTTCATACGGCAAGGTCCTAGCGTACCAGCTTCCTCCCCAACCCCCCCACACCCTCCCCGACCAGCAGGATAAGGTGGGAATGTATTGTTAGAAAAAAAACTATTAGGAAGTGGGATGGGTATGTTATTAAATAAATACAAGAACGTAGGGAGCACAATCATTTTTATCAACGCCACCGGCCTGCAAGTGAGACCGGGAGTCTCAACCCCCTTTCTACTTGTTCCCCTAATTTCAGCATCGCGGGACCATAGTTCAATTGAAGAATCTGTTCTGAGTCTTTATGGATTCCTAGATATTTTGCAGAATCCTCGCGTGACGCCAGAGGAAACTCAGTCCCACCTAGAAGCTGCACAAATATTTTACACATTGCTTTGAAGTTAAGCCTGACTGCTCTGTGCTGCTAGGGCTCATACCTAGAGTCAACCTACAAACCAATTTCTAACAAGTACCTTCAGTCTGGGTCAATAGGGGTTATTTACAGTGGATTCCACAGCAACTAGTGTGGTTTACATGGAAGGCTAGAATGCCAAGGGTGTCCCAGAAGCTCTTAATGCAAAGCAGAGAAGTGGGTGCACTGGCATTGCCCAACATCTCCTTGTATTATGCAGCAACCCTACTGACCATTGCTGTAGGAGGGTCTATGGTGGAATCTGAGAAAAACTGGAGACATATGGATCACACCATAGTCTGTAGAACCTTACGGGTCCTGGTTTGTTTAGACAAAAATCTCAGGTGGAGGGTGTTACAGAATGGTTTCTGATATGTTGACTCCCCTACACCTAAAACATTTTCTGCATTGTAAAACAGAATTCCACCTGTCTGAGCTGTGCAGTGCGTAATTGTTCCCTTTCAAACATTGGATCATGAATCTTGTAATTCTCGAGTGGGGAGCCATACAAGAAGAAAAGGAATCTTGAAAGGAAATGGAGACTGGGGGAGGGCACAGCAGTCTGCTTACCATTAAGGGAAGCGGCAATAATATAATTTTGTCATTTAATTCAGCAATTATTCCAAACCATCAGTGACTGGGGAGGTCCATGGCTCATAGCTCTCTCCTTCCTCTTTTCTTTCTCATCAAACCCCCTAAATTATTTCAGAATCTGTGGCATCCTTTTCGAAAGATCCAGACATTCTGTGGAGCCAGTGTTTTGTCACCAGTTCGGGAACATGTCTTGCCATTCGCCACCATCCTAACTGATTCTTAATGTAACACTAGCAACCCAAGTCAAATTCAACCAATAGTTAGTAACAACCGCAGAGCCTTAAAATGGCCATCAGTAGTGGGTAAGAATGAGGAGATGGCAAGGATTTATAATACCTTTTCTGATGTCATCTCCCCCTATATCTGATTGCCAATCTCAGAGATTCCAATAGTGCAAATTCACAACCAAACGATGCACATTAAAACTGATTTTGTGTAAGATCCCCAGGGAGAACGGGGTCGAGGAATAGAGCGACACACATATTGGCCAATCCGTGGTACACTAGAGAGTGTCTCAAAGTAAAGAGTGAGCTCATAATAGCAGCAAAATCCAATGACGTTATAGCATTAAGAGAGAAACGGGCCAAATATAAAAGCTTATTAATGAAACCAAAGAAAGCATGGGATGACAGCGACTGGACAGAACTGATAATCGCTGCTAAAACTAAAGATCATGCTGGCTTTTGGAAATTGTTAGCCAAGGGCAATAAAATGGGGAGGAGTAGCATGGATCTTTTTCTGGATGCAGGCACCTGGGTCAATAATTTTTCAAAATTGTATTTCGAGAACACTAATGAGCCAATAAATAATATGAAACACCAAACGGTGAAGGATTGAATAATATGGAACAAATCCATACCCCCTATTTTAGTATAGAGGAAACATTGGCAGCAATTGATACAATTAAGTCCGGTAAGGCCCCTGGCCCCGACAAAATACCAGGAGACCTGTTGAAGCATGACACAGCTGTCTGGGGGCCATACATTAACCTTCTTTGCAATGCTGTAGCAGCAGTACCTGACTCATGGAAGTGGGCAGAAATTATCACAATCTTTCAAAAAGGAGATCGCCAAGATCCTGACAATTACCGGCCAATAAGCCTCATTGGTACCTTACAAAAGATCTATGCTAAGCAGATTTTAACTAGATTAAAAGAGTGGGCAGAGGTAAATAACATTTTATCACAGTACCAGGCAGGGTTCAGAGCAAAAACCAGTACAATCGACCAGGCTTTTAGCTTTTTATGCATGGGGTGGAAATACACGGTTTTAAAGGAAGGTCACCTGTATATAGCATTCATAGATTTGAAGGCCGCTTTCGACCCTACACCAAGAGATCTGCTCTGGCGCTCCCTAAAAGACCAGGGTGTAAACTCCTTACACAGATAGTGAGACTACACGAAAATAATTATGCAAAAGTTAGATGGGGGCCTAGGGGAGAACTCACCGAGGCAATTCCCATAAGGAGGGGTGTAAGGCAATGATGTGTACTGGCACCTACCCTCTTTTCTCTATATGTAAATGATACCCCAAAACATATTTTGGGATGTTGGCACGATTCGCCCAAGTTAGCAGGGTCATCAGTACCAGCCCTTTTATTTGTGGATGACACCATTTTAATATCTAAAACACCGAAGGGACTCCAAAATCTTTTAAATTCATTTAGAGAATATTGTAACATGAAAGGCCTTGAAATAAACTCAAGTAAAACAAAATACTTGGCAGTCAAACTGTGCAAATTATTTAAGAGGAACATCTTTGTTCAAAAGCAGAAGCTAGAATTTGTATTGAACTTCAGCTATTTAGGCATTACACTTGACACAAAATTGACATGGCATCCGCAACTGCAAAAAAGCAAGACCATTTTGCTCCAAAATTCAGTACCCATACAAAACAAGCATTGGCATAGCCAATAGGTCTCGCCTTTGGGGCGTTATATGTGTTTTGACAGAGCTATGGTATTTATTAACGTTTTTAATGTGTTGTATAGTATTGTGAATATTGTGCAGCATGTTTAAAAGTTATAATAAAAAAAGTGTTAAAACCATTTCTGGCACCTTATATATAACCTAAAAAAAATTATATACAACTGAAGTATCGTTGGTTAGGTTTGCTCTATAAGCGTCGGTTTTAATAATGAAGTGCCTTGGTGAGTCCTGGAAACCACCAGCTCAAATTAAGCACTGTAGGTTACAAAATGCAAAAAGCATATTAAACGTCACGCTCAATAACAGCATTGCAGTCTATAAATAAAAGCTATATCAGAAATGCGTTTTACTTGTGAGTGTTTATTAAAGTCAAAGAGCATGTAAAACATTGCGCACAATAACAACATCGCAGTTTATAAATAAAAAATATATCAGAAATTAGTTTTACTTCTGCGTGTTATAATGCATTTTAATATATCTTTCAAAAAGCACTCCAAAACCTTTGGGTCCAGTTTGCACTGTAAACGCCGGTGTTGACAATCAAATGTGGCGGAGAGTGCAAGAAAACACCGGCTCAAATTAGCACTACTATGAAAAGGAAAAAAGGAACATATTAGGAGAAGCAAATATCATTAGGGAAAGCTATCGTGTAACAGGCAAAGATGCCGACTTTAGAGCTGGGGAAAAAAGTTTGAGTCTTTGCGTTGGATCAACATTCTGTGATCCTGGGCCAATCACTTAATTTCTATGTTTGTACTAAAAATTCTTATGCCCTTTAGTGTTAATTATAAAAATAACAGCGTTTGTTCCATAAAGTAATATTTCCTTAAGTAATGCTTATAAAAAGCACTCCAAAAACGCTGGGTCCAGTTTATGCTATAAGTGCCAGTGTTTATAATTAAGTGCTGTGGTGAGTTCCGGAAAGCACCAGCTCAAATTAAGCACTACTATAGAAAAAGTAACAGATTAGCAGAGGCAAATGCCATTAGGGGAAAAGCTATAACATAGCACTGAAAGGTTCAGAGCTAGGGAACAAAGTTTGAGTTTTGGCATTGGCCCAACATCCTGTGATCCTGGGCAAATCACTTAGTCTCCACTTTTGTACCAGAAAATAATATGCCCTTAAGTTATGCTCATAAAAAGAATTTCAATATTTGTAGGTCTAGTTTGCTGTATAAGTGCCAGTGTTGGTATTTAAATGCTGTGGTGTGTCCTGGAATCCATCGGCTCAAAAAAAGCACTGGCGGTTACAAAATCAAAGCACCATATTAAACACCGTAAAAAATAAGAATATCAAGATCTCAAAATAATAAGTAGCTCAAAACCCTGAACTCTGACTTGCTCTGCCTCAACCCCGTCGGCCTTTCAGAAGCAATGTCCTGTCCTGATTTGCCTAGACCCCCTGTATCCACCGACAACTTTCACTGTGGTTTCATGATCCAGCAAGGAACCGTTGGGCTTATTAAGAAATAGAAAATATGAGTGATAGGGAGAGAGAAGGAGGAGGAAAGGTGATTTCAGAGGATAAAGACTTGAGATTTTATGTGGATGGGAAAGGAGTAACATAAGCTGAGTGGTAATATAGGCAAGGATAGTAGAAGCTACAGCATCATTACCGTGCATGGACAGAGGAGAGCGCGACTGACCTATCATGGCTGCAAACCAGATGAAGAACAGGGAATACCGGATAGTTATTACTCTGGAGTGATTAAGGATGGAGTAAGATTGACATTGAATGGAAGGGAGTGAGACTGACCGATTATTACTGCAGACTGAACAAAGGAAACTGAGCACAAGTGACTGGTGAGCACTACAGATTGCATGAAGGAGGAGTAAGAGAGTTTCACATCATTCATGCATGCGGCACAAGCAGCGGGAATGACTGATCACTACTCCAGAGTGCACAAAAAAACAGACTGAGCACCAGACTGCAGACTACGAAAAACACTGATGGGGGGGAAAAGTGACCGATAATTACCAAGTAAGATCTGCCCAAGTCATTTCAACGGCATGCGGATCAGGGTAGCGCACACTGTACAAACACCAAACACACTGCAGCAAGGTGGGAACAAGGTGGGAACAAAAGCATTTGAGACAAGCGCGGCAACGTGGCCGCGAAAGTGAAAGCGACCGTAACATGATTCAAAACAGATGGATGCCGTTGGAGGAAACATTTACTGGAAAAGGTGGGACATGCACCCACCTTTGGCCAATTGCGTGCTTTCATTTTTGAAAGCCACACGCACAGGCCAATACAATGTGTGGAAATCGAAACACACACACGAGTTTTCAGAAAAGCTGGAGTGATTCCAAGAGGCCCTCTCCTAGAGCAGCGCATGCGCACTGCGCTAGGCTTGACCTGAAAAGCACCAGAGAAGTATAACTAAGGATGTGTCACCTGTACCAGAGGTGTACAAATATAGGGCACAATCAGCAACTTTATACGGATCTGAACTTTGGGGGGGGGGGGTTACCTGTAGAAAAACGTTCATGGTAGAAGAAAACAAGTTTTTAGGATGCTTTGACATCTTCCCGTACGTATCCCAGTTATCCCTATTGTTATGGATCTGAACATAAAACTCACAGATCACCAGGCTATATTAAGACCACTGTTGTTTTGGGTGCGATTGTGGACTACTGTTGAACTCGCAAGCTACAAAGAGGGACTAGAAGAGATACTAAGATATGACCACTGTGGTAGTCTCCAGTAGGTCAAGCATGTGAGAACATGGTTCTACAAACTTTGATTGAACCATTTTTGGGAAACACCCGCACTGTTGACTACGCCCTCTAAGAAAATATTGAAAACAACATTTTGGGCATACATGCAAAACTGCGTATCCCATAATTCTGAAAATGGCAGATTTACCACACAGTTCCTACTCACAAAATCTCTTCTGTCCTTCAAACAGTTTCTTGGCGATATACAACGTCAGCTGGCTAAATCGCTGAATATGAAATTCTGTTATGGTATTCTGCAAGTTAAATCTAATACAGCAGAATGGGTTTCGAAAAATTACGACGACAATGATGATCACTGCCTTTTATGCAATTTATAACACACAAGAAAATGATTATCACATACTTTATTTTGCCCAGTATATGCCATACCAAGGCGAAAATTGATCCAACTGATATGCTGTAATTTGGGAGTTAGGTCTTGTACTGATACTACTAGAATACTAAAAACCGATACCTCGCAGAAAATTGTTTGTGTCAGTAGATACCGGTTTGCTGTCAAATTATTGAGGGGAAAAAAGGCACGACATTTATTTTTAAAAAGGACATGCAACTTTTTATTTATATTTCTGGTTTTTAATTTATGTATGCAATTTCTCACATTAGCATTTTATATCCGCCCTGCATTTAATACAAAGTATTTTTTATTATATGTAGCTTCTTTAGATAAGTATTGTGATACGTCAAGTACCTATATGCACTATTCTAGCAGTTGCACTTTATTACCAACTATGTACTGTACTAAGCACTTTCATGCATTAGTAAGCATTTGCACTTTACTTGTTAAGCATAATCTATGTATGAAGCTCCAACCTTTTTAAACATTGAATGTAACACGGTTTTAATTAGCAAGTTCATTGACTTTATGTACTAGATTAGACCCCCTGATTACTGACATCTTCATTATTCTAATCAAAGCATAAAACCCAAAGACCCCTGCAAATGTCCAAAGACGCAATTGAGACTGCCATCCGTCTAAACTGGGTTTTTTAACATGTGCTCTTTTATTGGTATGTTTGAACGGTTTTTTATCTCGTATCTTTAATGGTTTTTCAAACCAAATTAAAATTATTGAATTGATTCTTAATGTAAGTCACAAGACTTCCACATTATTTCAGATATGAGCATTTTGTTTTTTAAAATCGGTCGCTTTTTCCATTGTGTAGATGTGCCAAACCTTGGTCCACAATAAACCTAGTGGGAGCAAATTGTTTTGTTTTCGGCAGTGGGATAAATGCATTTTACCCGCCAGCAGAAAATGGGAGATTAGTCTCCCTCTCTGTGAATGCATTTTATACAACTTATCGTCCCCCAGATGGCCCCAGTAGTGTCACGACTGGATGAAGCAGTATAGCCATACCCATTATTAGACTTAGCAAGGACGTCCAGTAGGGCTGGATCTGAGGAGAAGACCAGCACCATCGTGCCCGCTTCTAACAATACCTCCAAAATGCATCAGCATGGCATTGTCTGTACCTTATAAGTACTCTGTTTGTATTTAGTGCATATAGAAGCTGACGCTCCCCTCAACCAAATGGCCTTCAATTTGTCATATAGGTTCCTTGCTAGCTACTCCCTCTGTATTTCTATATAATTATGTCAAATCGGTTTAGGGCATGTGTCTAAGGCTTGTAATAGCTGGGATGTGCCTTTCTGATTAGAGGCTTGATCAAAAATGGTTTCTACATAAGTTAACTATGGACTAGTTTATATCCTGCCCAGTGGAGGGGTTTCAATGGTTTAAACTTGTCCCTTCGATGAATTTGGTATGGGGGCTCCATTTTCCCAAAAATATTTTCATGTTGGTGGACCATACCCCTCTATATTTAAAAAAAATAAAAAAATAAAAAAAAAGAAAAGTGGACCTGGTTGCTCTGTTGGAAAGTTGGGATTGTATGTTAGGGGGGATGGACGTGCAGATAAACGCAAGCCTTCTACTCCGGATCAGGCTCTTCTAGTAGTCAAGAAATTTAACCCCTTCGGCGCTCATGACGGAACGGTTCCGTCATGAGCGTCGGTTGGCCTGTGCTCATGACGGAACCGTTCCGTCATGACCACGCCCGCGCAAGCAGCGCTCAGCACAGCGGGGGAATCCGCCCCGCATGGAAGGGGTTAAGAATGGTATGCAGAAGTGCATTTCTGTGTTGTGTGGGAAGCCATAGCAGATGCTGTAGTGTGATTGGAGGGAGTGCTTCTTCTATTGTTTACTAAGGTTTCATCTTGGCTGGTCTCACCCACAAAAGTGCAGGATGAATCTGGGCTGCCGCTATATATTGTGTGGATATCTGGGACGCTGAGCTCCTGTTTTGTCTGACTCCTGAAGAGGGTTACCTTCGAAATTCTTGGAGATCTATCCTTCCTTATAAAGTGTAGTAATCCAGTCTGTCTGAGGATCGGTCTGTGTTGCAAATAGCATGTGCGGGAGGAAATTCATCTTGATACCATTGTTTCAGCTAATCCAGGACCGATACAGCCTACCCCAGCAGTAGATATCCTTGAACAGGACATCCAGCAGGGCGGGCGCGTTAGTGGTATGCAGGGCATTCAATTTGCCGGGATCTACACAAGATAGAGTAAGGAGGGCCCATCTCTGTGTGTAAAGCCTTCGCTCTGGAGATGTCTCTCACTCTGGGTTAGGTCTGCTACACCCATCCCCGAGGCCGAGTTATAATTTATTCAGAATCCATATCATCTCAAGGCTTCTGATTTCTGCTTGAGAGCTGGATTTGTTTTTTAACCACATAATTTAATTCGGAGCCGGCAGTGTTGATTTTAGTCATCTTATCCTGCTACTAAATCTAGCTGCAGTCATATTAACTGTTTCCAGGCTGATACCAAGGTCGGATTCTTTTTTGTGTGTATGTATCCTCGGAATTCTCGACAAGGCTATCTGCTTTAAAATCAGACCATGTCCTCATTGCTGAACATTTGTTCTTCAACTTTTTACTTAGACATGTTTTTTCAAATAACTTCTTCCTGTAAATTGTTACTTTTTAGGAGCATATTTTCATGTGTGTAGTGGATGCGGATTGTGACCTGTTTACAGCAGAATAAGCATTTTTTTGACTGAGTATGTGGAATATTTCAGTACCAGACCTGTTGAGTGTGAAGGTTAATTCTCTTACCGGCTGGCAAACCTGAGCGCGGTGAATGCAAGATTTTCTTTCAAGTAATGTTTCCATCACCAGTGGCCTTCGATTCAGTCACTATGGTGTGTATGGAACTATAAACGCGGTTGCTTTTTAAGCAATTGCACTGTTGTCAGGGTCTCAGTAACTCCCTCCTTTGCTTTAAGCTAGCAGCAATGGGGTATGCCCCCAAAACTGAAATATCCTGCTTTACTTTTCACTTCATTTGTATGTATTTATTCTGGGTTCTTTTTATAATATATATTTATTTCGTGTGGATACCAAACTGCTTTACTGTTTTTCGTGTTGAAGTTGTAGTGCATGGAGCAGATGTACCCTCCTCTTATGCAGAACTGTACTCTAGAGCTCCACTTCTGGAAACGATGTGGTTTCCTGAGGTTGCCGTCGCATCCACACCACATGGTGCAGGTTGCAAAGGCAGGAATAACCAGACTTAAAAGTGCATTATGTTGTCTTTGTAGTAACTTATTGGTCTGGCCCCTGGCTCGATATGATCTTGTGCATGGCCTGCTCGGGATCCTACTGTAAGTCCCCTGGCTGCGGTGGGTGGCACCTGAGTGATGCTGCACAGCTGCCTGGGCGGGGTGCATTAGACATTTGCACTGTGCCGCGTTGCGTACCCCCCAGTTACATTTTTTTATCAGTTCATTTGACTAATCTATCAGTGCTTCCAGACGTAATTATACTTGACGTGCAAAGTGTTTTAATAGCCACGGGCAAGAGCTGTACTCCACCCTATTGAGTGACTAGTTTGGGATCCTCCTGAACGTGCATATGCTGCTTAATGCATCCATTCCAAGCTGTGGTAATTAGCAGGCTATTTATGATTGTGCTGACAAGTAATTTACACCCTGGTGATAATGCTAAAATGGGTGCAAAGGTTTAATACACTTGCACTTGCTACCAGCTTCTAGCTGGTAGTAACAGCAAGTGTAAAACCGTTACAAGCGAGGAGGTAATGCACTTAACTCCCCACTTTATTTGCAGATGTTGTTTATGCCGGCCATCTTTTGCACCTGTTCTGGCGCCAGCGTGATCATGAACCTCTAAGTCTGGTTGTTTTGTCTCGATAGTGGATGTAAGCAGATTATACTCACAGCCTCCTTTTCCTTTTCAGACTCTTGAAAGGGAGCTCACGTTTCAGGGTGAAGGCGCCATGTATTACTCCTTCTTCAAAGAAATGCTGAGAGCGCCTTCCTTCGAGCGAGGTACGGTTGAAGAAATGCTTTTCCATTAAACGCTCATTAACTCTGTTAGCTCTCAATGCGCTCAGTGACCCATTTTGGTGCTTCAGCACTACTTGCTCTATCACGGCATACTCAGAATACCTCCTTTTTAAATAACCGATAGCAGCCCCCCTCTCAAAACCACTCAAAATGACCCATTTCACACAGTTCATAACCTTTTTCGGTTTTGCTGTTCTTTTTTCTTATTCGGCTGCTACAGTATATTTTAGAAGAAAAAAACGTATATTTGTCCCGTTGAAGATACTTAAACACTAAATCTACTTCCAGAAGTGAAGCTAGCAGCTAATACCTAGAGATGGAAACTATCACGCTAAGCACTGGTGAAGCCAGTAGGTTTAGCTTGTATTTTGAGTTGTGGTTAATATCTTTAAAAAAACACTTGCTGCAGTGAAAAAAAAACTCATCTAAAAAAATCTTTTTTTTTTCTGTATACCATGTATTCTTGTGATATAAAGAAGTTAATGTGTAATAGTTTAGTGTACATTGGAGATGCAACATATGTATATTTTAACACAGTAGTAACAATAGGCCAGTGTACAGCTGCATTATCAAGCCACACCAAAAAATGCATAGACTTTTAGTTAATGATGTTTAAAAAAAATTGCCTAGTATGGTTAAAATGAAAGTATTTAATGCATAGATGAATTTCATGACACAGCCGACCCATCCCCAAACACTACCCATTTCCTTCTTCCCTTCATTACTTCCATACTCCATAAATTAATAAAGGAATCTTTTTCAAATGTGTATAATGTTGTAAGACTTAACATAGTGTTTCATAGGGTTGCAGTGGTAGGCTCCCTTTTGCCCATTTCTTTTCCTGTACCCTTCTCCTTTCGGCAGTGGGATCACATCGAAATCTCACTCCTTGGGGATGTCTGGGTGGGGGATCACATTGGAGCCTTCCCCGATCTACAGCAGTGCCATTCCCTTCACACCTCCCAATTCTATAAGTATTTACAGCTCTGTCACGCCCTCACCGTACATATCCCACCAGGTACGTCGCTGCCCGGGTTTAGCCCGTTGGAGGCGCAAGTTATGATGGGAAACCTGGGAAGAGGTGGGGTGTCCCGGATGTACCGCTCCCTAGTGAACAATGGCCTCACTATCCTGGATTCACTGCGGACCCGCTGGGATGGTTGGTTAGGCCCCTTAGAAGAAGCAGATTGGCGTGAGACCCTTATGGCTCCCAAAACCCTTATGACCTTCTCTAAACTCCGTCTCATTCAAATTACTATCTCCACATTGCCTACCTCACTCCTGTGCGCCTACATAGGGCGGGACTGCGCCCCTTCCCGGACTGCACACAATGCCGCCGGGCTCCGGCTGATTTTTATCACATGGTCTGGTTGTGTCCGAGCCTTGCCCCATTCTGGTCGGGAGTGGAATCTGAGCTTACGCAGACTCTGGGTTGGCAGGTTTCCCACGATCCCCTGCGCCTCCTTCTGAGTGTGTTTGATGGCTTGGATGGCTCTAGAGCCGACAAGCACTTTCTGGGCACGGCGGTTGCTGTGGCCAAGCGAGATATTGCAGCCGCCTGGGCTCAGGCCAAACCCCCTACCCTGTGAAAGTGGCGCCGGGGGGTGCACTCGTGTGCGGCTCAGGAAGAACCTCTTTTTGAGGCACATGGATGTCCTGGAAAGTTCCACATGGTCTGGGGCAAGTGGCTGAACCCACTGTTTTAAATTATTTTCTCGGATTTTCTTATGCACCATTGTATTGCCTTTCAGCTGGGGTGGCTTGCCTGAATACTCCTATTGTGGCTTTTGTTTTTTACTGTCTGTTGGAGATGGATTTTGATTTACCATGCAAACTGTGTGCTCTCATTTTGATTTTGTTTTTCAAATGCTAATAAATTTGATTATCAAAAAACACATATTCTAGCATTGTAAAACTTCTTTGTTGCACTGGCGTCTTCCATTGTGTTGTAGACAATTGTATAAAATGTTCGTAGCTTCACAGGGCAATTCATTGAGTGTGTTATACTTTAATTTGGAAATTTATGAAGATGATGTCAACACTTGCAGAATCTGTGGTCACTTCAAGCGATGCATAATTATATTCTATTCACACATAAAGATGGCCCTGTATAGAAATACAGGAAACGTTTGTGGGCATACTTGAAACTAATCTGAAGGAAAAAATGTAATACAGAAGCAATTGGCTAGCCTGCAGGACAGGGCGGAGGATGCTGAAGGTAGTGCCCGACGCAATATTGTACGCGTTTTGGGATTGCCGGAACGATCGGAGGGCCCGAACGCAACACGATTCATGGAGCAGTGGATATGAGACCAGATAGCCCCAGAAGGATTGTCGCCCTTATTCTGCGTGGAGAGAACACATAGGATACCACCGGGTAGACCGACAGCGGGTGCACCACCAAGAACGATAATTGTCCGCAAAGACAACTTTCTTCTTATCTGCCTCTGAAGAGGAAACTCCAAATCTTAAATCTTACGTACGCCCTACTGTTCCCCGCTCGACTGAAAATTCTATACAAACAAAAATCCAATTTGTTTGACAGCCCGAAGGCAGCGAATGACTGGCTGGAAACCACTCTTTCCCCCCCAAGCCCTGGCCAAACTAGACCAGAAGACGCGACAATACTCACACCGATCACTGGGACGGAGAATGCGTCGGACCAAATCGACCCATAGGGCCACAGCAGGAAACCCGTCCCCAGAGCAGGCCCTGCGAGGTCAGGAGTCGGAATTGGCCGCTAAAGCTGCCATGAGAGAAAGCAATCCGCCATCCTCATCAAAACATTCGGACAATAATATGATACACTCCGACTCTGACAGTAATGGCCCGTTGTTTCCATCGATCACCCCGCAAATAGTGTAGACATTATTTGGCTGATGCATGCAGAACCAGAAGATGCTGCCCAATGCACCTTTCCAGTTGTACAGGACGGAGGGAAGTACGAATGTACTAATGTATGATGTGGTGTTTTCTCCCCTTAGGTGTCACATATCTCTACATATGTAATAAGGGTCCTGTCACGTGCGTAGCTCCGTCTTGTAAGAAAGTACTATGTTTGGTACAGGAACCACCCCCCCCCTCCCCGCAGCTAATGCATTGATTAGCCGATTGGACCTACAGATTGCTTTTTTTCATGTTCGGACCAGCAAAGTTCTAATGCTAGTCCTAGTATTGGGTGTGTTAGCTAAGTTTAATCTTTTGGGTTTATAGCTCACTCCATGCTGTGCTGTACTCAATACATGTTACACATTCATAGGCCAACGCAACACAAACGGACAAATCTTTATATGGCGGTGTTGGGCAAATATAGAGTGATAACGTGGAATGTTAGAGGGATGGGCTCTGTGCACAAACACCATCAGATTCATGCCCAATTAAATAGACGAAAAATACAAATAGCCCTTCTCCAGGAAACCCATCTTACTGACTCTGAGGTAGTTAAGCTACGTAAGAAATGGAGAGGCCAGATTTTTACTACATCATATTCCGCTATTGCGAGAGGGACACTCATATGGGTCAGACACGGGGTACCGTTTGTGTGTATAGAACAACAAATAGATACCCAGGGAAGATATATGATAGTGCATGGAATGCTGGACGGTATACACATAGTTATAGGTAGTATATATGCTCCAAATTATGAACAGGACAAATTCCTTACCAACCTGAACGCAATACTAGCGGACTGGGCGGATATCCCGTTGACACTGGGCAGGGACTATAACTCAACCCTTGATACACACCTTGATCGCTCTCAGCCACAGGTAAGAGGAGCAGCCTCCACCAAACAAGCAGAGTTTCTGAGGTCCTGGGCAGAAGGGTGGGCGTAGAGACTTGTGGCGCCTCCAAAATCCTACTGCCCGTGAATATTTTTTTATTCTCCACCTCACCAACTACACACTAGACTGGACATAATATTCTGTTCCTCATCCATTACACCCCAAATATCGCAGACTACATATCTGAGGCCTCCCTACAGGAGTTGGAGTGGGAAGCGAGTAGAGACCCCTCCAAACAAGTACAATTACAAGATGGAAGAATTAGTCATGCCGAACTCCTCGAGGATGTCCGCCTTATTGATTACTGGGCATACACTCAACATACACACAGAAGCGGATAAATCGGGCACTCTACTGTCCCGCCTCCTACGTGACGCACCACCCCTCCTACCAATTCCGGAGTGGCACTACCAGGTCGCACTATCGTGAATACTCAGGCAAACATCAACACTGCATTTAGTATATATTAGGAGATGTTATACAGCGCCCCAATAAATACAGTGCCGGAACACAGCAGCTTTTTTGGCTGGCTTGACTTTCCCTAAACTAACAGAGAACGCCCAGGAGGAGTTGGATGGCCCCATCACTAGGGCTAAAATTAAAGAAGCTATCGGGGAAATCCCACGCAATAAGACCCCTGGTTTAGACGGACTGCCAGCAGACTTCTATTCTACTTTTGCAGACAATCTAACTCCGCAGCTTGAATGTTTATCTAGTTCATCACAAGAAGCCAATTCCTTTTCACTAACCACCATGCGAGCACTAGTCTTATCCCTTCCCAAGCCAAACAGAGAGGCAGGATATCGCCATCTCTCCCTATTATCCACCGAATATAAGATACTAAGCAAAATTCTAGCCCGTCGGCTCCTACCCTATCTGCCAAGACTCCTACATTTAGATCAATGTGGCTTTGTTCCAGGTTGAAATACGTCCCTGAATATAAGACGCCTGCGTTATGTCATGAAGGCCGCATCCAAGATCTCCTCTAAGATGGGCTGTATCTCCCTTGACATCCAACAAACGTTTGATACCCTAACCTGGGACTACATGTTCACAGTTATGGAAGAATTCGGTATACCACCTGTTTATATGAAATGGGGCAAACTTCTTACACCGCTCCTACTGCCTGGGTCCGCACTGGATCCCACATATCTCACCCTTACCTGGTGGCAAGAGGAACAAGGCAAGGATGTCCTCTTTCGCCAATATTATTTGTTCTGGCACTGGAACCATTACTCATTACACTGCGGAGGGATGCTGCAAACAAAGGGATCTCATTGGGAGAGACAACCCATATAGTATCATATGATGACGACCTTATCTTATATATCCACGACCTAACAGATGACCTGGAGCCCATTCCTACTATATTCCGTCGTTTTTAATGTATCTCGGGATTGGCAATCAATGCTACAAAATCACACGTATTCTTTATGCAATCTAGGGAAGACTCCGAACCTGTTAACTTCGGCCAAATCGCTCTGACTGTTGCACCACAAACCTTCAAATATTTGTGTATACAAATATATAACACGCCTCAGGATCTCCTAGAAGGGAACCTGATGAAAGCCATTAGATCGCAACGGGCCCAGGTCTCCTTCTGGACGTCATTACCTCTCTCAGTAATTGGTAGAATAGCCATCTCCAAGATGGTGTTGCTCCCAAGACTATTATACTATTTTACCAATATGCAAATTCTGATCCCTGCAAGTGTCTTCTGAATACTAGACACGTTCCTTATGGAACTGATATGGGGTAAAGGACGTAGGAGGGTAAGCTTGGCAAAACTACAATTGAATCCAGAAGAGGAGGCTCCTGACTTCTGCGCGTACTGCATGGCTAGCCAACTGCAATGGTTGTCATATTGGCTGGCTGGATGTAATCTAAATGAAATTGGATACACGACTCAAAACCAAAATTAAGGGACAATCCATACACTATTATTGCCTAACTCCAAAATACCACCTACAACGCCCCCTTTACTCAAATTAGCCCTCCTGTATTGGAGACGGACACTGCAGTATACCAGGCGTACTTCCCCATATTCACCTAATATTCCATTACTTGGAATTCCCACTACCATAGGGCTAATTACAAGGAGGAGAATTACACAATGGGCACAAGAGGGGTGACAAGAGTAGGAACCTTGTTTATAGATGGCATATTAGCTGATCATGACAATTTTACCCGCACTCAGGGAGTTCCCCCAACATTATCCATTATGGACAAATGGGTGAGGGACTTTGGTAGAGATATAACAGATAAGGAATGGGCATACGTACTAGATTTTCCCCCAAAAGTGTCCCGGAATGCTAAATTTAAGTATATTCAATACATGATTCTACACAGGGCATACCTCACCCCACTCCGCCTAAACTGTATTTACCCTGATGCACAAGTCTGCTGCCCTAGATGTAAAACGTTGGATATTGCTATACTACATATACTTTGGGAATGCCCATGCCTGGGGGGATTCTGGTCAACTGTCGGTGGGGTAATTCAGGAAACGACAGGCACCTCCGTCTGGGATATTGCAGATAGCTGCCTACTAGGACTAAACCCCTACCCGAAAAGTCAGAGAATCCAATACAAGTTTGCAGACATGGCTATCCTCATAGCGAAGCGTGCCATCACAATGAGTTGGAAGTCAGCATTTCCTCCTCCGTTACACACCTGGCACACGGAGATGGTCCGGTGGGGAGGTGTGGGGAGCGCCCTTATCAGAAGGGAGGAAATACGTGGTGTGCACCCATTTCCTTGGAATGGGTCCAGATGTTGGAAACACTTAAGGCTAAGGACCTGCTGGAGCCCCC
Source organism: Triturus cristatus (assembly GCF_964204655.1). Classification (NCBI taxonomy): domain Eukaryota; kingdom Metazoa; phylum Chordata; class Amphibia; order Caudata; family Salamandridae; genus Triturus; species Triturus cristatus. The sequence continues at coordinate 444,147,053 of NC_140587.1, read as the reverse complement.
TGGGCCCTAGTGGGCGTCGTCCTCTCCCGCACAAGACATTGAAACCATGCAACATCGTCCCCTATATACCTATGCTCAATAAATAAGTAGCAAGCATATCAGCTAACATGCGATAAGGCAAAGGTACAATGTGTGTGTAGACTATGCGTTGACACGCAATGGAGTGAGCCAGTTAGGGGGGTGGAGGTGGGAAAATGGGGAGTTAGGGAAGTTACAGTGTTCCTGGCAGGATTTCTTTGTTTCATAATCATAATCGTCAATTATGGAAGGAAACATACACTTATTTATTGGTAGAATAAAATACCTAAAACAAGTAACTGTATAACTATGTACGTACTATTGGAAGACAAAATGTGTACACTAGTTGACATCTGTAATGTAAGATAATGTCACAACAGATTGTACTGCATATACCTAGAAAATCAATAAAACTATGTCTGGAAAAAAAATGAACAAATGTAATGACCTGTAAATTCAGTATTATACTTCATTAAGACTAAAGATATTTGTTCTCCAATATTTGATTTCTCATAGATTTGCATGCTTGAATCATCGCCGTTGTTAAGCTAGAGTCCCATGGTAAACATAGAGAGCAGTACATTGTTAAATATTAGCAGAAATCTTTGCATTGGTCACAGAAGTAGCCTATTCACGTTTATTTTTTCAAAAGTTCGGAAGTTCAGCCAATCAGCAGCCTCTTTACTCTTCTGTACCCAGGTTACCATGCTCAGATTTCTGCAGCACTTTGGGTGTGAACAGAGTCCCTAAAGCTATGCTCAATTGGTCACAGATGAATGGGGTATTTTTGCTTCTTTCTGTATTTCTGAGAGACTATCCACCATTCTTAAGGTTTGATATGTCTGAATCCTCTAAAAAATAATAACTTAGAATCTGTGGTAGGAAAAGACTTCATTCAGATCCTCACAAGGACTGCGTATATTGCTTCTATCCTGACCGAAAGGCTAAGGAATGCAAGATGTGTCTTACTTTTAACACAAAATCCCTAAAAATCAGAGATGGTAGACTTTTTAATACTCAAAAAATCAAGATGAGAAGAGGCTTAAAATCCTCCGGTTAACCACAGACAAGAGGTCATTCTCACTCAGAGTGCTCTTTAAAATCTTCAACTGATACAAAATCCAGGCCTCTGAGGAACCTTCAAGAAAATCCCTCAAAATATTTGTGAGAGAAGTTGAAGTGATTCCTGATAAAGTTGTGCTGACTGAAAAGGCATCTTCAAAGTCAGTCCACAAACCACCCTCTGAGTCATCCACTTGAAGACTGACCTGTGGCGAAACCATTTCAAAATCAAAGACATATGGCATCAACCTCATTGTCGACGAGACCGGCGCTGGCATGTCCATGAAGAATCTGTTGTCGACAAAGCAGAATTACATTGACGAAACTACCATCAACAGCAACACCACCAAATGCGATGACGACGACAACACTGTCACCAGCTTTGATGGCAACACCAACTGCAGCACTATCCATTGCTGATGACAGATCTGTTGACGATGTTCCAGTCGTTGAAATCAACCTCACAAAAAACAAGATCTTCCAAAACTACTCCTCTCGGAGAAAGGCATTTCAATGCTGCCTATGCCAAAACAAATGCCACTGAGCGAGGTATTTCTTTATCCACCACATAGGCTTTTGCATACAGAAGGTTCCATAGCTGAAGAATGATGATGCAGACATTTTGGAACTGCATACAGCCAAACACAAAGGTAAGATATCAGGACCCTGATGAAGAGGAATACAAAGAGATAGAAGACGTCTATTTGGCTGACCCTAGACAATCCCAACATCCTAAGGCCTGAAGTTCTTGCCAGCCTTTCCAGGAACATAAATGAGAATGATGATACTTTGCAGTATTGATATGATTCCTATTATCTGACTATGCAGAAATCACAGGAAGCGATGAGCCAGGTTCTTATCGCATTAGTCAGAGGTCTCCGACTTATGCTCACAGACTATTATAAAATCTTCCCAGAATCTACTTCTGAACCTGCAAATCAACCTCTAAAATCTTTCTCCTCAATGAAGGCGTCACACCACCACATGCTCTTCATGCACATTCTTATAATGCAAGTGCTTTCTACTCCTTTGGTACAGTGTTCCCTTTTGGCAGCTAACTCGAACAGAACGGCCACAGACGACCCATACTCACATGGTGACCAAGACAGAGGTCAAATTCTACCAGTCACTCCTCTGTTTACTGGCCCACATTAGGATGATTATATAGCACCCATTTCAGGCGATGTCCTCTCCTACTGCAACTTCACCTTTGGACAACATTGGGCTTCTTTACAATCTCATTGAAAGAGTATCCAATAGGTGTGCTTTGCCAGTGCAAACAAGGAAAAATGACATTAAGGAACCTACAAGAAAAATATTACCTATAATTGACCACATTTGGTCAGAAGGAATGAAAGTCATTAAAAACCAAGCCACAGTAGCTTCTGTATTTCCTAGCCTGGACAAAAAATACAAAGTGCTGAAATACTCCAGCTTGTCCTGTTGGTCACCTCCATGCAGGCTCAGTAATAATACAGACTGCCCAACGGCGATCAAGAAATCCAACACCTCCCTGCACTGTGCGACTTGACAGTTAAGGCTCAACAATAACAACTAACTATTGTCTACAACATCTGCAACATTGATCAGGGTGGCCAATGCACTTTCCATTCTTGTACAATATGACCACCAGATGCGGCCAGACATTGGGCCGTATCTCAGTTACTTGCTGGACGATAAGAAGGCCGAAGCAAAAGCAAATCTCTGGGAGGGAGGAAAAAACATCTTCGGCAATTATCGACAATGAAACATGTAGATGATGCGCTCCTGTCAATTAATGCAGTAACGGACATGGCAAGATCACTAGTAGTCCTACAACAAAAATGACCTCAGACTTTTTGAGGAGTCTGTGAAAGGGGCAACATTTCTTTTAGAGGAGGTTACCAACTGTATAGGTACTAACCGGCTCAACAGGGATACCACCAGGGTCATGTAGAGGAATATAAATCACTTTCACCAGCATCCTGCTATAAGCTGGCTCCCAGAGAAAAATCTACAAATCAGTCATTCGTCAATGAACATGGAATCGATGATCACAGTGAATCCAGAAATGCCTCCAGGAGGAGAAATCTCATCTTGTTAAAGACCGCGCCAACTATAATTCCAATCAATGGGGAGTGGACCTCATACAATTTGGCCACACACTGGAATTCTTTCAGAAACCACCATTTAGAATGCTACCCAGTGTGGGCCATCAAAATCTGTCTTATAAGCTGAGATGCGTGTTATGTTACAAAAAGGAGCAATAAAAGAAGTCCCCAAATCCCCGTAAAATCTAGGCTTTTATTCTTGCTTTTTCCTTATAAAGGAGAGATCGGAAGATTGGAGGTCAATTCTGCATCTGCGAAATCTCAATGTTTCTCAAGAAACAATCACTCTAACTGCCACTAAAAGGGGATTCCATGGCATCACTGGACCTACAGGATGCATATTTTCATATACCAATCATCGTCACATACCAACCAGTAATATTATTTAAAGTCTGGTCAGCCCCAAGGATATACACAACGTGCATGGCTCCAGTAGGGCACACCTGAAAGAGCAAGGCCATCACATTTACTGATATCTAGATGATTGACTAGTGAAAGGACATTCCCAGTGGGACTTGAAAGCATTAACCAGAGACAGCATGCAGCTCTTCGACAAATTAGACTCTAAACAAAGAAATTATCCTTTTAACCCTTGCAGAGGAATCCATTTTTAGGGCGATACTAGATGCCGTGGTGCTCCAGGCCTTTCTAGCCAAAGAGAGTGGATGCCCCTGACATCTTCTTGCAGGCGGGTGCAGTCACTCGCTGCACCAGCCTGCTAGGAAATCATTTAATGCCCCTTGAAAGTGCAGGAGGGTTTCTGTCTGCACTGTGAAGCATGGTGCAGCTTTTCAAAAGTTGCTCAGTATTTGACATGAATGCACTGCCCCGGGCAGCATGAGTTAATGGCTGACCTGAGGGCATGGCATTCTGTGTAATAGGGCAGACTTTCCTCATTTGCACCTGCCTTACCTGTTCTAGGGTGCTTAGTGGCGAAACAGGAAAAATGCGCCCTTATTGTAATACAGGCTCAGAAGTACAATGGTACCAATACACTAGCCATCAGGATGATTCTTGTCAATAAAGCTGATGTGAAGCAGGTCACCAGCCTCCAGGCATTTGGTTTACCCACTAGTTGAGACAGGAAACGTAAAACATGGATCACACTCCTGCAGTCGAGGTTTCCTTCAATATGCTAACTTTTTGTCTCTTCTTTTGGGACCAGTATCTCTTGTTAGTTCCTACAGACCTTTACCGGTTCCATGAAGAACACAAACTGTTGTGACTCCGCAGAAGATGAAAGACAGCATGAGGGCAATTGGTTATTAATCACTCTCTTACAGAGATCTTGGCTCTGGAAGGTGTCATTCTGTACATTAGAGACTGATTGCTTTGTAAACAGGGTATACTTTTGAAGAAAGGTTTCCACTTTGAATTGTAGGTACTGTGCTAGATGTCGGCTGTGGGATTATTACAAAAGATGAAAAACTCCAGTCGTGTTGTTGAGAACTGGTGATTTGAGTTAGAGTTGCTTTGCAACCAGCTTGATGGCCCCTCTGAGTGAGCTAAGCAGTCTTAAATATGTTGTCATTTCCTCAATATTACCAAGATCTAGGTGCTGAGGGCTCTATTATTTACCCCCTCAATGTTCCTGCACCATCTCATTTTAGGTAGGCAGAGATGGGAGTGCTACAAGAAGCTTAATCTGGAGGGTTATAAAACTCTGCATACATTGCAATTGTTGGTAATAGAATGTGACTGTGGGCTGAGAGGAATTGAGGAGCTTACATCACACTTGAATGTTTTTTATTCCATTGACTGCTCTTTTTCTGTAGAATGTGTGCATGAAAATGAGTTTTTATCTCTTCAGTAGATGCCTTATACCTCTGAACACTTCCGGGCTCAGTTTTTATGTACAGTTTCCAAACCTTTGCTAAGGGAGGTGTCACACGAAGGACCACTTCTACATGCGATTTAACACTTCTAGTGTGCCTAGATTTTCAGGACTCCCCCATACCCTTTACAGTTTGGATGCATATATTGGGAATTTAAGGAAGCAGAACATTTGGAGACTTGCACACAACTATTGATGTTTAATAGGTTATTTGTTTTATGTATGACTTTTGTTCATTGAAATCTTATATTCTAGAATGAAATAAATCATCTTCTAAATACACCCCATAATCTGTTCCTAATTGGAAATTCTATATTGAGCACCTGACTTCTTCTGTGTCCTCTGATGTAGTTGTGTTTTAGATCAGTTGAGCTTCCATAATGCACTTTCCACTTTTCTTGATACTAAATTTTCTACTGCTCAGGTATCTATAAGCAAAACCTTAGAATTAATCGATGAGTCAAGTTTAGGATGCTTTAGTCAGAGAACTAACTTGACGGAGCATGGAAACACCCTCAAATGTCATGTTGGGTTATGCTTTGCATAAAGAAATGTTACACAATGGCCAGAACTAACCTCCTGCTCCCATTTGTTCCATCTCTGCAAAAGACATGGCTGCTTCTAACATTCTCACATGGGGCATCCCGGTGTCTGGTATTAGCTGGGTAGCAACTTGATCTACTTTGCATATTTCTAAGGATGCATTACTGCCTTGCAGCTCAGGCACAGAGACAGATACTTTGTTAGAGCTGCGTTATATTACTTACTTGGTTTATTGGCTCTATTCAGTCCCACATCCCGGATGGTATTGCTTTGAGACTCATTCATAAGGCAAAGAATCTGCTGGAAAATGTATCCATCAAATGACAGTTCCTTCCCTCCAGAAATACTATTCCTGGTGGATACTGTACCTTCTGGCAGATTCCTTACCATTCTCCCTCCTGTCTTGATGAGTTGGTACTTTTACTAATAAGATTCCAAGGCATGCAAATTTGTTATCTGCCGTGATTGTCCCTGTCATTAATGCTGTCTTGTTCCTCTCTGTACAATCTCGATAGTGTACAGAAAAATGTTTGGAACTTATGCAGTGCCCCAGTTAGCAACAGCATCTATATCCTGATGTTGCATCCGGGTGAACAAAACCATGGCTGAACTTGCATGGTGCCTTGTCAGAGGTATTGATGTGGAATGGGAGAGGGGTGAGGAGGAAATTTTCCAGATCCATTCTGGATCATGGAGGATAATCATAAGGTGAGGGGCCTGTGGGAAGCTATAGTATCCATCAGAAATATTGTTAACCAAGGTAAGTAACTTTTTAAATCCATACTATGTTAAATTGCAAGTCTAATTCTATTTCTTTACGTCTGTAAAGTAATATTTATAAACACAAACACATTGTCTTGTTGTAAACTACATGAACAGTAAAGCAGAAGGTTTAAAAGAGGGTTGTAAACCATATCTAGTTGCATGACCCTTGCAGTATAAATTAACAGTATTGCTACGCATATGAAAGTTATCATATGTAATAACATTTAAGCATGCATCTTTTCCATTTTAGGGGTGTTTGAACTCTCGTACAACAACAATACTGTATCAATGAAGTCTATCAATGCAGTGCAGCAAATGACCTTGTATCCAGAGCTAATTACGAGTGCATTATATTGGATGTCTGACAATCATGTACGTATGTCAATTGCATCATACCTTTCTTGAAAGTCAAAGTAGGTATTGCTGCTTTTGCTGTTTAAACTGCTGAATAGGTTTATAGCATGATCTGTCTGTGAAACTGCCTAAAATGGTTTTCATCACTGGTCATTCCTTTTGATAACCTTGTCTGCATAGAAGCTTATCATTAGCTCAGTGTGAATTTGCTTGAGAAAAGGTTGTGTCAAAATCTTTTAACCTTCAAGTACAGCATTTTTCATTATGGCCTGCACTGCATGTCTCGAAGTGTAATAATGTTTTCAACTGAATTGTCCACAAACTGAACCCTTTCAAACAGGCAATGCAATTGTCTATTAGTTGGAAATTAGACTCACTGGTGTACCCTCTTGTCATGTGTGCAAGTATGGTACACAGCTCAGTTGTAGAGTTGCAAAGATATAAATCAGTAGTGTTAATGAACACCTACATTACTATGCCTGCTAGTTTAATAATAATACAAGTCTTATGTGGTTTATTAAAAGAGTGACCTGATCTAGAAGTTCTAATTCTCAACTGGCCACGCTTCCAGCTGAATGTCAAATCAGAAAATGGAGGTACTTGAATGATTCAGTAAGTTCACAGTAGTTCCTGGTCCCTTTGTTTCAAAGAATGACAGTAGTACTTGATAAATGGACTGTGTTACTGCCCTTGAGCCACAAAGCCTTAGAGAACTGGCCTGCCAAAGGCTACATGGACTCTATAGGATGACTCTTCTCAATTGGGACAATCTGGCATCCTTCCCTTGGTAAGTATTTAGAAATTGTGTCCCTTTTCATTAGGTCTCGCCTGAGCTAGAGCATGCGCTGCTCTGCCGAGACATTTAGTGAGTGGGCTTTAAAAAGCCGACCACAGCTTTTTGTGTGGCATAGAGCGTGCGGTTACGCGCACAATTGAGAGCAGAGGCGCCATCTGGCTTTCCTGTCTCGTCATGGTGCGCGCACATCGCACACCACTCGCCAGACATGACGCTGCAGCTGCTTTCACTTTTGCCGTCATGTACGCACACCACTCGCTTGCCTTTTAAAATTTTCTTTTAGCGTGCACGCCCGCACGCTCACACACAACTCCCAGGCTTGTTTGCTTTTCAAAGAACTGAGCTTGAATGTATTGCATGTTGCTTCTGTTATGTCTGTAATTCAATTACGGCTTCCCTGTATGGTAACTTCTTTCTGTATTGTCTTCATCAGTCTCTTTCTTGATCCACTTTCGGAGAAAATATGCTTCTGCATGTAACTAACGAGAATCTTATTAATTTCTCTTGAATCAAAAACATTAGTTCTATGTACGTTCTGGCTAGTTTGTTTACTGTTCTCCCGGCCCCTCTTTTCAGCTGTGATTTCTTCCTGTGACATCCTAGGCCATTTACCTCATTGGAGGGTTACCTTGTAGATGAACATTTTGAAACTCAAAGGCATACAATACTGTGTACCTTAAAATCTGATTGTTGTGTTGTAATTAAGATCCTTCAAAGCTCTAAATGGACTGCCATGGATTGGTATACTGCACCCAACTAACACACCGTTCTAGCACAGCACACTTGAAATCTCGTCATGTGTGCACGCACTTGAGAATCTTTGTACACACATTGTTTATAACCAGAATACTGCTACCACGTAGCCTATAAAACCAACCAGCGCCAACTTTGCGCTGCCATATCTGAGGTTGCGCATGAAGTGCTGCTCCAGTCATATATAACGTTCCCATATATAAAGCAGCCCTAATTTATGTTGCTTGTATTGCATTATTGAAGTTAAATCTGTTCAGACACTAGCCACCCTTTAATATAACGTTTGAAACTACAATCTCTTTAAAATACATATAGCTTATCATCTTTCCGTTGGTACTGATATGCTGAACTTCCATTCAGGAATGTTCCTAATTTATTGCCAACTAACATATTCTGTATATTAAGAGCTTTATCTGTTAACCTAAACCATCATCTTGTGCTGTGTAACAAAGAAGGCAATTCGTTTTCGTTATTTTTCTCATTTGCAGATACTTCTCATTTCTCTTAAAGGTTTGCTCTAGACTAGAGATCAATTCTTTAACTGGTTTCTTGTGCTTTTGGATCTTTTTGCAGCTGAAATTCCATTCCTCTCACTAGCAGTACATTATTGGCTGGCAATTAAGGTTGCTGCTTCGAGAAACTGTGTTTTCTGTGCAAAGGTCAAAGTGAACATAATAGGAAGAAACATCTTCAAGTGAATCATTACCTAATGCCTCACGACACATAGTTTAATAGCACAGTTAGATTTATAAATAGAACTGTGATTAATAGCAACAGCATATGTTATTGTGAGTGACTCTTGGCCAATAGAAATGTAATAAATTAATAAACCATGATTCTTTCACTGTAAACTGCTGTACCTTCCATGTGCATCTGCTTACTGCTTTGTATACGTCCAAGAGTTTTTAGTGTGTCCCCTCTTTCGGCAGAACTTCACTTTAAACTTCTGAAACATACTCTTGTGCTGAGACGGGTCCCTATCAGGCGCTCCATTTTTTCCCCTGACTTCACCCTCCGGGTGGAAATGAAATCTTAATTTTGCAACAGTACCACTCTTCACTGCTTTTGAGTAACTTCAAAGATATGAGTTAGTTATTTTACAGTTTCATCATTTCAAAACTGAAGCATTTTCAATAATCTATTCAACAAAGCTGTTGTTGCTTATTTATCTTATGCAACTAACAACCGTTGACAAAGCCAATAGTCCTGGCTATTCTGAATAATGTTACTTGTTGTATTATATATCTGGTTGCAATGACAGAAACAGAAAAATACCAGTCAGGCGGCACACTATGCCAAGCACAGATTTTTAGCTTATGTGTTTTAAGCCAAGCCCTTAATTACATCGGACATTCCCCTTTGAGAGACCCCCCAGTTTTTTCAACCCACCTAAAGCTATGAGGTTCTCTGCTCTTTTATGGTGGCTCTAGTAAGCAGCAAAGGATTTATTGCTAAATTCCTCCGCGCATTGCCATAAAATCCTAATGCAAGTGCCAACAAGCTAATCCGATATCACAGTTATTTTTTTTATATATTCATTCAGTTTGGAGCCTGTAAAACACAGAATGAGGATAAAACTGTTTACGTTACATAATTTGATTTCTCCACATCTGCGTTATACAGGAATGATTGGCAATGCTGATTTTGGAAGTAGTATGTATTTTTTTGCCCGTCGGCCATTCCACCGCAAAAAGTGCAACATTGCCTCCACCTTAAATCAGATGAAGCTAGCATGACACTATTCCCTACGAGGGAAGTTACAGTTCCTACATGCATGCTCATAGAAATCACCTCCTTTTGAAACCTATCAGCTCGTTTATATTGATTAAAGAGTGTTGAATTCTTATTTTACCCATCTCCTGGGAAAACAAGCATTGGCATAGCCAATAGGTCTCGCCTCTGGGACCTTATAAGTGTTTAGTCATGCAACAGTTGATGTTGTTGCACCAAGGATATTGTGCTGCATAACTAAATACTTATAAGGTCCCAAAAGCTAGACCTATTGGCTATGCCAATGCTTGTTTTTTCTTTGGTTACCCTTGATGTTTTCTGTCTGGGTTCTGGGTTCATAGCTTTATGTTGCAGTCTCACCCCACTATCCAAACCTTACTTTGATTTCTGCTTAACTGCTAAATAAAATTAGAAGCCAAATTATGTTTCCCACTTTGTATCTATAGCTTAGTGCCACCTTAAGTTTGCATTTTATATTCTAATCTTCCATACCCTGAAGCTGCCTTGTGAGTTGTCTTCTTCCAGTTTTGCTAAAATTCACAGTTATAGTTCCCACCCCCTATATTACTTCTGACACCCATCAGAGCCAGGGAGAATAGAAAAGACAAAAAAGAAATCTATAAAGAGGATTTGAGCATTGTTTTCATTAATATCACTACTCGGTGCCTCTGGGAAAATCGTATCAGTGGAATACTGGAAAAGAGAAGGGATATAGTACTGATTGCGGTTACTAAACAATTTTACAATCTCTCGATTAGTAACTGTACTCTTTTTTGTAAAAAAAATAAAAATTATTGGTGGAGGTTGTGTTGATTGCAACCTCCAGGGTCTGAGAAGTATCTGAGAGACTAGCAATTTTTTGATTAAAGGTAGATGTTCGGAAAGCCTTAAATTGGTCAACTTCCTAATATGAAGATTACTGTGCGTGTGAAAACTACTGGTGCAAGTCCGGTTTACTCATTGCAGCAGCCCATGCGATTTCAGTATATCTGACATATCTGAACCTAAGGAAATGTATATCTTAAATACATACTAATTGGGCATCCATCCATTCTGTGCTTATTGTATATGGGCATATATTGTCTTTACTACATATTTGGCTTGTTGGCTCTAGTGCGCTGCTTGAAGGCTTTGCAAACTTAACTGTGTTTTTGAGGAGGTGAAATAGTCTGTTTGTCCCTGTTGTGAGCAATTGGGTTCACATGGATATGTTTTAATTAATGCTGACCTTTAATGCATTTATTAATGTGTGTCCGAATTTTAAACTCTTGTTAGAATTCTCTTGTAATTTAATGTTACTTTTTTGCTATGCGCATGCTTTGAAAAGTTATTGTCCGAGACTGAAACGTGTTTTATTTCTAAACAAACTTTGAAACGTCAGTAATGGACTCTACGGGCGAGGTGCACCTGTGCAGTCACCTAGGGTTGGCCCCCAACTGGCATTCCCCTGCTGTTGTTCCCTGCATAACACTTGCAGTGCATGTTTGGTTTATTTTGTTTTCGATGGGGACAGGGGAGGGAGGGAGGGCGATAATTTCTGGCAAGTTGGGGTTGCTTCAGTGGGCGGGGGTGGGGGCTCGGGGGGAATGTCTCATTTTAAGCATGTTCCTCACAAAGCAGATGTTACTGTTTAGGGCGGGGTCGGGAGAGCGGGTGTGTAATTCTAGTAAGCTGAGGTTGCTTCAATGGTTGGGGGTAGGGATACGGGCAGATTGTTCGAGATTTAGCATGTCTGCAGTAGTGCGAGATCTTTTAGTCCATGGATCAGTACTCATGTTGCTCCTTTTTAGGTCTCGACCTTGCTATCGCGTAAGCGATCGCAAAGCGAGACTATAGAAAGCGGGTTTGAAAAGTGCTCCCATAAAGCGGATTGCATGGCTAGCACACGCACAATCACGCGCATCGTGCCGCCATGCAATCCGCCTTTTGGGAGCACTTCAAAGGGTCCGCTCCCCCGCCCCCAAGCGCGCGCGCGCCAGGCTCCGCCGGGCTTGTCTTGTTTAACCATTGTCTCGTCACACTCCATCCTGCACTTCAAAGGGTCCGCTCCCCCGCCCCCAAGTGCGCGCGCGCCACGCTCCGCCGGGCTTGTCTTGTTTAACCATTGTCTCGTCACACTCCATCGTCTACCTGGCCTAAAGCCTCTTAGTGAAGTCTGCCTTATTCCCTTCTATATGCAGGCAACCAATCATGCCTCTCCTAACAAATCACGACCTCTCCTGTGTAACTGCTCCGTGCTAGCTCATATTACATATAGCTCATATTACTCGACCACATTTAATCCATTTACTCATCCCATTTTCATCCTCCCTACTCCTAACCTATCCTACCACAAACGGGAGTAAATGCCTCCTACAAACTTTCAGAGCACAAGTTTAACCCAGTAACAAACCGTAGACCGCATTTACTAATCATCGCAGGATTAACCGCACACTTTAGGTGTAGCGTGCTACCCATCAAAGTGCTTCAATGCCTCGTTAGAAGTAGAAAGCGCTATGTAAATCAAATTACAGTTCAAGACCTCGTATTATTGAATTGAAATAGAGCAGAGATGTTGGCGCCGTCTGACATCCACTTAGATCTGTTTACAACGTGAAAATACAGCCCAGTTGAAGTGCTGGCGCTGTCAGATTACAGCCCAGCGGAAGTGCTGGCGCTGTCAGTTTACAGCCCAGATGAAGTGCTGGCGCTGTCAGATAACGCAAGCACTTCAGCTGGGCTGTAATCTGAAGTGCCAGTACTGTCCAGCCTTACAGACTGTGCACCTGGTAACAAGTGCCAATACTGTCCCATTACATACACTGAAGATCTGTGGATGTGTCTGTAGTGTCCAGCCTGCTTGCTGTGACCATGTCGCCCTGGTTGACCGGGCCTGCGTTAGCCTGCCTGTTTCTTGTTGCTACTAAAACCGCAACCTGATTTTAGGCCTATATATTGTTTTTTAGTGCCTCGCGCGAGATTGGGAATGTCGGCTAATGCAAACCGGTTAGTATTACCTATTGTTCGTTGTGGTTTCGCTTTCTGTTTAAGACGTGATTTGAAAGGGAGTCTATTTACGTGGCTGGGATTCGACTCCGATTTTGCTGTATGCATTCTCTGGAATGAAGTGGGTGCTGCAGGGGAAGGTGCGGAGCCACTGAGTGTGCAAGAATGCTGACGGGAAGCCTGTGTGCACTTAGATTACTGCCTAATACAAGTTCACAGAATGCGTTAAGCAACCCGGGCGTTCTTAACAACAAAGAAGCTGTCTTTCCAGCACAATTGTAAAATATTGTCTTTCTAGGCTTTATGATGGTGTAACTGTTATTTGTTAATAGTTTTTGTTCTTCTTTGGACTCTGAGGATTACGACTAATTGTCAAAGTCCGTACTACTCGCATACAAAAAAAGCTTTTCAGTCCTCTGCTGTACACATTTTTTCAACAACATAGTAGCGGCCCTAGAGAAAGCTGCCCCATCTGACCTCCGTACCCCCAGCTATTTATATCTGCACCAAACTCCTTGCTTCCTGGCATACCTGTTGAACAATGATGAAAAACTAGTTAATTAAGAAATTGCTTTAAGAACTTTTGGTTTGTTATCATCCATATTGGGAAAAGTTCTATGACCACAAAGGTATGATTTTTCAGTTTTTAAGAGTACTGTTTAGACTAATAATGACATCAGTGGAACAGATCATATCATAACCTTTGGCTTTATGATGACGTTATAGAACATCGCATCAATAGAGACCCAGTTTAGAGGAAAGTGGTTTTTGGCCCAGGTGGCATGGTGAGGGATACATGATATGGTGTTAAATGAGTGCTGTCACCATCCTTAAGCTCACGCTTGTGGTCGTCACAAATACAGGGCACTGGCACCAGAGTTTGAATACCGCTCTTTCCCCCCCCCCCCCTTGGCTACTTTGTGTGATCCTAGACAAATCAACGCATCTGATAATTCTTATACATGTCTCCAGCAACGATTGATTCTAGAGAAAGCAGGCGGAATTCCTTGGGTAAAGTTTAAACAAATTTTTCTCCACATATGTTAGTCACTCTGCCCCAGCCCTACCTTTTACTGGCTGGTCTCACGCACTAATATCATATACACAACAAAGGACCTGCCTCATGCATCAATCTTAGTTTTTCAGCCCAGAGAACAATCAATATTTTCAACTCAACGTGTTGGCTATTGTACAGTTTGTTACCCATTAGCCGTGTTCCTGGAAATCAGATGCTACGGAGTTCTATTGTCTCGGGCTATACAAATGCCTGTAAACTAGATAAATTTAGCAAAAAGTTCCCCTAAAAATTTATGGAGCCCCCCACCACCATGTGTGGAGAGAAAAGAGAAAAGGCGGAAAGAAGAAGAAACATCAGTCTCACAATCCACAGCACCATCAGAGATTGATGTCCATTTCAACTCCACAAGAATAAAGTGCAGAAAAAATGAGGGCGGCAGTGCCTCACGGACGTAACCCCAACGAGGTGTAAGCGGACATTACCTCACCTTCTCATCATCGGCAACTGCCGTCCCACGTGAAAACTGAAAAGTGACACAACAGGTCTAGTATCTTTTCTAGTACCTACTGTGAAATAAACTCTAAACTGTGTCTATGTGAAGGAAAAAAAAGGGAAAGAAGTGGGTCTCGACCCTAAGACTAGGGAGAATGAGTCTGATCAGGACCCAAAGCACTCCCAATTAAAACCGGGCAGTCCCACACTAGCTAAATGAGACTTTTTATTCAATGCTGTGTGGCTGTCCCCTAAAAACCGACATGTTCGTTGCCTGTATGGATTGGCGGCAACTTCTTCAGGGCTAGGGTCAACTAGCCTCTCTGCTTTGCTTGTACTGACCAGTGTGATATCTGTCAGAACCTATGGGAAACAAAAATAGACACATACATATTCAGCTAGAAACCACGAATGCTCACATGCAGGGTAGACATACATTCAATCAGGCAATGAACCTAGTGCCTGCATCACTTCTACCAGGCATATTTACCGTAAGGGTTGCTCACTTACAGCATACCTGACCCCACGAAACTCGAGGGTCTGTGCTACCTCAGATGCTTCTGAGTTGCTTGGCCGCGACCTGCGGATTCATGTATCTAAAATGTATAAGAGCGGAAAATTAGCACCTCACGTATCAATACTACACAAGATATACACATGTATTTGATACCTTCTGTATTGTAATGGCCAGCTGCTCAAGGTCCTCCCTGTACCCCGTGTAGCTGCCTCGCTTGTCATTATTGCCCGGTACCTGACCTCATATGTGACTGACCCCTTACAGACTACATTGCGCTCCCCACCGTGTTCCTAGTCCTTCCTCAATTTCTTCTTAGACAATATATCTGGGTATGTATGGTATATACTCCGAAAGGGCTTTTCTACTCCCCTTCCCACTATCGAACAACGTGGGCATTAGATATATTGCATGACCTCTCTCGAAGACTCCGAGTGTCTATCTTAACCTGTCTTCCTATATCAGTTCACCGCCCTTAGCCCATTCGAGATCTCACCTCATCAGTGTCAAGTTGCGAGTTCTATGTGGTCTCCATCACGGGTTCTATGTCCCGTACCTATTTAAATACTCCGCGCACAATGGTTCTGCTCATGCGCAGCCTTGATTGGAAAACTGTCACGGCCATATTGTGTAAACCGGGCTAGGCTTCCATATTGGAGGACGTGTGCGTGATGTCGTGGGCATGCGTAGACGCGCACTGAAGGCCGTAGCGGCCATCTTGTGTACTCCGGGACCAATTTGCCCGAATTGCAGGATACAACTAAGGCATAGTATTACTACTGTTGGCGGATCATCTATTTCACTACTCAGTTGCCTTCATGAGTAAGAGGTGTAATGACCCCGGTATTTCCCCATAGTTGGTTCATTTACTATATTACCTTTGCCATCACCCTACATAAATGATCCTGTGAAATATACTCGGATTACTTTAAACAGAGTCCTATGGTGACCCTCTCCGACCTACCACTGTGTGTTTACTGAATTGTCTAGACCCAGGGATTGATGGATACGGTTACAGTGTGGTGCGAATATTAGATTGTAACCTGATTCCATTCTATACAATCATTCAGGCCCTGTCGGTCTACTCCCTCCTGGTAGATCCATCGTGCTTCCTTCGTTGTTAATCTGGCATTAATGTTATAGCGATCACCCCAGACACGTTCCAGTACCACCCAACGTAATTCGCGAGGGCCATGTCTGGCCTTTGTGAAGTGCTGGACCAACTTTGTGGTTAATTTGCCCATTCGGATCGTACTCAAGTGCTCTTGTACACGGACCTTCACTTTGCGCGTGGTTAATCCAATATAGTGAAGGCCGCACGGACATGTCAGTCTGTATATTACGTTGTTAGTATTACAGTTACTGAACAAATTCAAATACCAGCACTTACCATTTGTCAATATGACACTCTTAGTTGGAGTAGTCAGTTCGCAAACATTACAACCGCCACATTGATGATGTCCCGGTGGAATGCCTGTGGACTTCACCTCACATTTGGGTTGTGAATGCACCAATCAATCGCGTAGGCTGGTAGAGCGCTTAAAGGCAAATCGAGGTTGGGGCATGGTCATGGTCGGGGTATGTAGTAAAGGCCAGTGTTTCCTGATTACTTGTCTGATTTGGGTTGATAGAGGACCAAATGTAGTAACTACAGGAATGCATTCTCCTGAGGTTTTAGGTGTTCTCTCCAGGAGGGCCGCTCGTGGGGTATTAAGGGCTCGTTTTTTGGCCTGCTTGATAACCCTGATAGGATAAGCTCGGGCCTCCAGTTTGCATGAAAGTGTTTCTGCTTGTTGTACATAGTCCTCGGTGTTAGAACAATTCCTGCGGTAACGCAGGAATTGACCGACCGGCAGGTTCTCCCTCAGAGCCCTGGGATGGAAGGATTTATAGTGGAAGAGGGAATTCTTGTCGGTGGGTTTCTGATGGACATTGGTGACCAACTTACGGTTCACTGCAATGATGTCAAGATCCAGGTATGTGGCTGTGGTGTTACTAATGGTCCAGGTAAATCTTAGGCACTCATCGAGGCCATTCAGCCACTGAAGAAACCTATCCAAATCTGTAGCAGAGCCAGTCCATATACACAGTACATCATCGATGTACCTCTTCCAGAGGGCAATATTCCTCTGGAAGGGATTGGTGCAGTGGGATATGTAGTTGGTCTCGAATTGGCCCACGTAAATACAAGCCAAGCTGGGGGCAAATGTAGCCCCTATCGATGTACCGGACACTTGTAAATAAAGCTGGTCCTTATAAGCAAAAAATGTTTTTGTTAGGGCCAGTTCAATGCATTGGAGGACAAAGCTTTGAGGGACATCGTAAAACCATTCGCAAGCCCCCAGGGCATGTGCTGCTGCCACCAGCGTGGCTTCCTGGGGGATGCTGGTGTATAACGATTCGATGTCAATTGTAACTAACAGTTGATGTTGGGGGTCAAAAACAATGTCATTCAGGATTTTTAAGACTGATGTAGTGTCCTGGATATAGGAGGGTTGGGTAATTACACATTCCCTCAAGAAGAAATCTGCATATTGGGATAACGGTTCAAGGACCGACTGGATGCCCGATACTATGGGACGTCCGGAAGGCGGTCTCTGTGCCTTGTGGATTTTTGGGACAATGTAAAAAGCAGGGATCCTAGGTCTTTCACGCACTAATATGCCTAATAAATGTTAGCTTTCACCCATGATAATGTAAAGCATAACTAAACAAGCATTTGCAATGCAATAGGTCTCGCATTTACGTGAGTTTTAGCTATTGGCATTGTAAATGACAATGACTTTTATGTATGTTTTGGTTTTTAAAATGTAAATAAAAGGCATTGTCATTTACAATGCCAATAGCTTAAGCTTGCGTAAATGCGAGACCTATTGCATTGCAGATGCTTGTTCTTTTTTTATGTGTGCCCCTTATGCCCATTGTTGCACCCTTCCTGATTAAATGTCGCGCCCACCCCCCTCGGAAAGTGAGCGTCATCACTTGGAATGTTAGAGGGTTGCGTGACCCTCGGAAGAAGCGTCAAATTTTAGCCTATTTAGACAGGCACCAAGTCAATATAGCGTTCCTCCAGGAAACTAATTTTAATCCTCGGCACACTAACAATTTTGTTCAGAAATGGGCTGTCCATAGAATTTTCTCATCCTACTCCTCATATGCCAGGGGTACAGCTATCATTATTAAAAAACATACGCCCTTTGTATTGATAGGAGTGCTCAGCGATCCTGAGGGAAGGTACTGTCTTGCATGGGGGCGGCTGGGGACTGACTCTGTGACCCTGGCATGCTGTTACGGCCCCAACACAGACACTCAAGAATTCCTTTTGTCCCTGTGGGGCAGGTTCCTGGAAATCGGCTCCACCCACGTACTATGGGGAGGGGATTTTAACACAGTTCATGACCCTTCCATAGACCGCTCTAACCCTAGTCCACATCATTACACAAAATCCAGCGCGACTCTGAGGGGCATACTGGCATCGTGCTCCCTAACAGACGCCTGGAGACCTGCACACCAGCTTACACGCGAGGGCACACATTTCACTACCCAGTCCGCCTCCTGGGCACGATTGGACTATATGCTGCTTTCTCAGGGGCTTGTGACTGCCATTGTTGATGTGACACACCTTGCACGCACTTACTCGGCTCACTCCCCAGTCTTGCTAACTCTGAGCCTGACTGGGTATTGTTCCCCGCGCTATAGATGGAGGTTGCAGCCCACTGCACTCTTGGATACGGTTTTCCAGAGCGAATTGGAGTATGAGATTAGGGATTTTTTTAGCAGGAACAAGGATTCTGTGGAAGAAGTAGGAACGATATGGGACGCCTTTAAGGTTACTGTCCGTGGCCTTTGCATATCCAAGAGTGCGGGGGTACTGCGAGACTTACAGAACACGTCGAGTAGGCTGGAGTTAGAGCTGCAGGCATTGGAGTCGCAGCTTTCCACTAAACCCACTGCTACCTTACTGCGCAAGTTCCGTGATACACTAACTGAATACACGGATACGGCCAGGCACGACGCTAAATTCAGGGGCAAGTATTGGGTGGCCAGGAGGTATGGGGAAGGCGAGCGTCCTGGGAAGGTGCTGGCGGAGACGATACATAAGCCACGTTTCTCTGGCCATATTCTAGAAATCCAGGGGCCTGATGGGTCGCTCCATCGTGACACGGCGGACATTCTTAATATCTTCACCGAGCACTACTCCTCGCTATACACATCCAGCAGAGCCGACACGCTTGACTTGGGAGACTATATCAGTGATGTAGCTTTAGGCTGGCTAGGAGATTTGCAACGCAAATTTTTATGTGCCCCCTTCGAACTAGACTAGGTCCGGGAGACAATAATGCACATACAATCGGGGAAAGCAGCGGGAATGGATGGCATACCCATTGAATTTTACAAAACTTATTTAGATCTGATGGCCCCCATATTGCACGAAGTGTTTGAGGACGCCTTTGAATCTAAGATGCTCCCACCCTCGAAGAGGGATGCTTTGGTGACGTCTCTGCTCAAGCCGGGCAAGTCCCCGATCAGCTGTGACTCGTATCGTCCGCTCTCTTTAATTAACTGCGATACCAAGATTCTCGATAAGCTCATCGCCAATAGGCTCTCGCTTTATTGGGATACACCAAACATGTCCCTAAAGCGCAACGTAAGTACATTTCCCTGTGCCTGTTGCTGGCTAAGAGAAGAGTAGCGTGTCGCTGGGGTAGGGGGCGGGTACCTAAGTTCAAAGATTGGATGCTGGACTTGGTGTACTGCCAGGAAAAAATGACTCTTTATGCAGAAATAATCCCTAGTTCATCTCGTCCTGCCGACATATGGGGCCCTCTCAAGTATTACTTGATCACACATCCGGGGGGAATTCAATCCGATGATACTTCATCCACTACAAGTAGATAATCGATCAGAGGGGTGCGTTATGTCCTCAGGCGTCTACTGTCTCACATATGTTTTATCACCATTGTCTGTTTTCTGGCCATATGACATGTTGATTGCGACTGTTAAATACCTCTGTTTTAAAATAAGGCACACGATTAAATCTCTGCAGATCCCACTGTGTTGTTCCATGGTATGTATATTGATGGACTTTCTTAACATCTATTTGCACCGCACTGCTGATACCCGCTATGTTAGCTCTGAGTACGTACTGACATGCTCTGTTTTGTAATGTATGCCAAGTTAAAAAAACCTTGAAAATAAAGTTTTTAAAAAACCAAAAAAAAACCTTTGAAACGTATGTTTCCGTCTTGGGTCACACGGACACGTGTCTGAGTGGCATTACCCAACATAATAATCAAAGTGAGATGCATTTTGTTTCATGGAGCAGATCTCTAGGGACTGACAAAGGATTTCCGCAGTCATCATTTACACTGAATAAAGCAAGAGGGGGGCGGGGGGGGGGGAGGGGTTGGGAACTTCTGTCACCCGAAGCCACCATGAATGCACTCATGCGAACAGAAAGTGGATTTATTTGATAGTCGGGTTAAAAAAAAAAAAGGTGACGTGTAAGATATGAAATCAAAATGAGTACATGTGCAGAAAAACAGGTATTCATGGACTTAATGGGCATAATTTGTAAACAAGTCCATGCCACCAAGCGAAAAGACAGATTATGGAAATCAGCTATCTAAATTCTGACCCAGGAAATGATTCTGACAAGAGGTTTTAGACTGAGGTTGTGAATGCTCTTCATGATTCACCAAAACAAAAAAGGAGCTAAAATAAATAATTGGCTGGCAAAGACCTGTCTTTTGTGTAAATAAGAGGTGCACTGTGACAGGGCTCACTTCAACCATAGGTCAGAATCTACAATGATTTACAAGCCAGATGATGCTCAAGCATAAAAAGATTGCAAATTCTGGAAATTCACCAAGTAGAGTGTAGATGGAAACTACGGGAGATATTTTCTACTGCTGTCATGTTACTCAAATAGATTCACTCTGTTGTGTCCTATATTTGGTCACATCTCAGTAGCATTGAAGGTCATTCTCTGCAGAGCAGTGAAAGCCTGGAATAACAAAATTTAAAATATATGACAAAAAAGGGTTGGCAGAACAAGCATTGGCAAAGCCAACAGATGTCACCATTCGGGCCTATTAGTTTTGCAAATAGTTGTTAGCGATGCTGTACATCATCCCCGATGGGTTATATGACAGAATCACGCATGCGTTTAGCACGCATACCTTTTTTCCAACGCCGGCATTAGAAGTAAGGAACACGTCTTTACTACGCGTTCCTTTTGCACGCAAGTCGCTACACGACTTGCCTTAAGGGGGTGCTGGACTTTAGATTAGTATCATTTACTATTCCAACTCCAGTCTGCGCAACAATAGGGAAGGTGTTGGACTTTATCTCCAACACCACTGCACCAGTGCACCCCCTTAAAGCAAGTCGTTGTGGCGACTTGCGTGCTAAACGAATGCATAATGACGACGCATTCGTATTATTGCCGGCGCTGTAAAGACACAGCGTGATTCCAGCTTCATATTAAAGGAGGTTTCCCTCCCAGATGCTGTGCAGAATGGCTGATGAGTAAAGAAAAAAGAAGAGCTATGTCCCACCTGCCTGCCTAATTTTGTAGGTTCACGCAACATGCATGTGCGTGCCTACAAAATGATGTAGGTTTTAAATTTTTTTGAAATTATTTACTAATCAGAGTTAGATTGATAAATAAAAAAAATGCAAAAGAAGTTGCGCAAAAGCGTGTTTTTTTTTTGTTGTTTCTTTTTGGAGGCGCTGGTAGTGGAAAATGGAGGGCATGGTTTGCGGAAAGCAAAACTGAGGGCGCTGGTAGGGAAAGAAGAAATATGTGAGGAGAAGCAACCCTTAGGATGGGGGTGGTGAGTTGCTGAAGAATTACAATGGACAGAGGTGTGGGAAGAAATATGGAGAACAGAGGGAAGCAACACTGGTGAAGAGGAACACAGATCGCAGGGGAAAGAGAAGCATACAGGCTAGTGAGAGTAACCTAGAGTTTTTGGGGTAAGCACATGCGCAATGGCATAACGGCTAGGGCGGTCGACATCCTGTGATTCTGGGCAAATCACTTCTCCCTGTGCAAAAATGAATGTGTCCCTATGTAACGCAACTGGTGCTCGTGTAAAGCGCTCTGATATCCGATACCATCGGGTCAAGTTTGCGCTATATAAAACTGTTAAAAAAAAACAGGTGGAGAGAATCACACAGGTGAGAGAGATCACCACAGAGTGCTGCAGAGGGTGGAAGAGCAGTACATGAGGGAGACAGCTGAAAACACATGCATTCTTGGTAAGGGGTTAAACAGAAATATAAAAATAGTGCTTCAAAAGTGAGCATTGGAAGGACACAGGGTGTGCATCTATGCTCCTGGGGTGGGACAAGCACACGACTAGGAAGTAAAGTCGACTCAAGCTGATGAATAAAAAGCAAGCAAATAAGAGGAACAATATAGCCTATCTGTAGTAAGCAATGGTTGGGCTTTTTAAATTGACAGTAGGCCTTTTTGTTAATAGAAAGGTTGCGCTGTCTGGTAGGTGAGAGCTAAAAAAAATAATAATAACTTACCATGATCATGACTCTTGAATTTGCCCAGCAATATTACTACT
The DNA here is from genome assembly GCF_964204655.1 of Triturus cristatus. NCBI lineage: Eukaryota > Metazoa > Chordata > Amphibia > Caudata > Salamandridae > Triturus > Triturus cristatus. The sequence goes on along the minus strand of NC_140587.1, from coordinate 444,124,515 downwards.
AAGCCAACCCTTCCATGGAACACATTGATGATGACAAGCAGTGATGTATATGGACGGCTTTCAGTTGATCCTCTAAGGCATTATTAAAGGTTGTTATGGTTCTTCCAAATCAACCTAATCCCAAGCTCACAGATCCACTCATTTATGCAACCCATGATATCTACTATAATAAATACTGCTAGGAAAAATAATCTACATTTGTGAATATCTCACTATACCATTAGATGTGAGACATTTTGTTTAATTGTTCTTTTTGTTTGGGGTAAGAGACCCAGCTACCATTTTGTGAATAGGATTTTGTGTTGCAGAGTATGCTGGAATGTGGATTCTTACTACTTTCTAGGTGATGCAGCATATTTTAAAGGTGTTGCTGGTGGAGCAGTACCTTGAGCTTCTGTTTCCTAAAATGAATTGTGGCTCCATCCTACTTAGTGCAAATCTTTTGGCGAAAGAATTACCCATGACTCGGAAACTGCCTCCTCCTGTAACCATGAATGGAACTAGATTTCCTAGAGCACAAATGAAAATCAACCAGCTTACTATTCTGCACTGCCTAGTGCTTATTACTAACATGGTTGACTTTCCACACCCATCGTAGCCAGTCATGGAGTTGCTACACACACTAAGCACTAGTGCCCAACCTGGCCACTGATGGACACAAGCATCTTGTGCCAGTAGAGGCAAAGTGTGTTCCAGTATCTCTTCTGCAGTGCAATGACATGGTAGTGAGTACTTAGGCACCGGACTGGCAGGGTGTAAAGCTAGTGGCTGCAGAGCAGCTAGTTGTAATGTCAAAAGAAATATAGATGAGTTAGTTAGTTTAGGTATAAACTGCTGAGGCAGGTAGAAGTGGTGAAGCTGCCAACCAGACACCATGGCACTGGTACACAAACGCAAGCCATCTCCTGTCACACAACTAATTGTACGGTGAGGCCACGGATTAGGCCCTATATTGAGTACATGCTGAGCAGTGAGGCATCGGCCTGACCAACACAAGAGGGAACACATCTCCTAGTTTACAGAAAAAAAGAATAAACTGAAGCACCATTAGACTGTGAGAGATCGAAGTTATTAATAGACCTAACCACCCAAACACTTTGGATTTAATCAAGTAGAAAATGAAGAAAACAGGAAACCTACTAATGTTTGGTACCACATTGGTATTGAGGGTATTACGTTTATTAAGGAAGATCCAGCAGGAATAGGGGATGCTAGGGAGGGCTCAGAGTTAATTCCAAACATTCACATCTGTGTATGCCAGGGAGCACAGGGGCCTCTACCGGTCATATGGTGTGTTGAGATGGCACACACAATTTGATGAGGGTAGTTATTTGCAAATATTTTTTCCTAAGATGTTGTGGTGTAACATATATATTTTCAGGTTGTTAAGGAGTTCTTTTATCCAGGGTTTCATTGAAAAGATTCAGCACTGCTGTTGATGGGTGTGCAAGAGCCAATTCTCACTGCGCAAGTTTTGCAGCATTCAGGGAAAGAGTTTGCAGCACGGACAGGCAGGTGTGGTGTGAGAAAGTGCCATCTTTCTTGCATGGTATGTCCCCACTTTTTGCTGAATTGCTGAATGTACTTTGACTGAGTGTGCCCTGGACACCTGCCAATCAGGTGCTCAGGGCCTATGTTCCTTCCCTACAAAAACATCAAACCCAAATTGGCAAACCCTGGCCACATGTCAGCCCCTGGTAAATGGTACCCAGTGCCTTGTGACCAGGGAAGGCCTCTAAGGGCTGCAGCACTCATTGTGCCCCCCTTAGAGGCCCTGTACCCTAACACACACACACTGCCCTTGCAGGCTTAGTGTCTGGTACAAGACAAAACAAAGAGTCGACATGGCACACATCCCTGTGACCTCCCCTTCCAGCTTCGATCCAGAGAGGGGTACCGATGGATAGAGCGGTGCCTCATGTCCTGAGCGGATGCCAGGTGAGGCGAGGCGCGCACCAGCATAAAGTTGGGTATTTTCCCAGTACCACTGTCAGTAATCTTCCACTTTGGATTCGCAGAAGTGCGCAGGTTTTATTGTTACCAACCTTTATTTTGTTTTCTTGCACTTAAGCACTAGTTCTTTACAGTAGCTATAACATCATAGGTCCTGACGAAAGCCCTGATTCTAATATCCATAGGCTGAAACATGTAGACCTGGGCATCTTACAGTTATTTGTTTAAACTGTATATGCACTGTTTTTATATTGACACCAAGACAGCGCCAAATAAATTTGTTTTGTGTCTTGATAGTCAATTTTAGATTACACCTTCACATATTGTCACTAGCACTGCAACCATCAACCTGCAAATAGCTATTATGCTCTTTCTTAGATAAAAGTATTTGCTGCTATTCATTTTCAGAGTACCTGTTGAACCACAACTCTCAATTTCATATGGGAGTATGGTTTATTAAGAGTTCCCAGATGATGAAGCAAGCCACTTTAGTGGGTGATGGGATCTCATCTATTTTTCTTTAAGACTCCACTTAACATCTAGTTCATTTAGTTGTTGTTTTTGGGTCATATATAATAAGACCTACAGTTTTTTGTGTATATTGTACACATCCCTGTGTGCCATGCCCACCACCTACACTGCCCTGGCATACATCAGCCACCCCTCAAGCTGGGTGCCCTATGCCAGTGGTGTGGGCCCAGGAGCATGAGCCCTGTGCCCCTACTGTACCCAGGTCCATTCCTGGGCCCTGTAAGTGCATTGCTGCCATTTAAGAGTACTTGGTGTTGAGAGCTCGTCAGACACGAACTCCACAGCACCATAATGGCAACACTGAAGACTGAGAAGTTTGGTATCAAACCTCTCAGCACATTAAACCCGCACTGATGCCAGTGTGGGATTTAATGTACCAAGCACCACAGAGGGCATCTTAGAGATGCCCCCTGAAACCTAACCTACAATCCACATCTGGTCTGAGAGGCTGCCTAGGCTGCCACACAGCAGACATGTTGCTGGACTCCTGGGTAGGAGAGCCCCATCTCTCCTGGGCCTGCAACAATGCACATCCTGGGCGAGGTGCTAGGTCTCCTTCCCCAGGATGGACAGGGGAAAGCTTCAAAGGCATGCCGCCTCTGTGAGCTTCCCCAGGCCACTTGCAGCCCCTACTCTGGCGGGAAGCCTGGCCGAAAACCCCAAATAAGGACAGGGGATGTGCCAGCCTGCCAACCCCACCCCTCAGGTGGGGGAGGCGAGGTGAAGCAGAATAGGGGGTGTACCCACCCCAGGACAGGGGCCCATTGGTCCCTGCCCTTTACCTACCTGTAACGCCCCTAAATCTAGTATTTAGTGGCACCCTGAACCTTCCTTCCACAGATTCCAAAATACAAAGAAGAGCAAGAAGAAAGAAGACCTGCCGTGCAGCTGCTAAGAAGAGGAAGACACCAAATGCTTTGGCCCCAGCCCTACCGGCTTGCCGACCCTCGAACCTGCTCCTACTCCTGCTACATCCCGGCACCTCTTGTGGCCAGCAACCTCACAAACCCCGGAGGACCTGGCTACCTTTTGGCTCTAAGCACCTGGGACTCCCTTGAGCAGAGGCTCTGCTCAAAATCAGCTTCTAATCACTGGCATCAGCCCGGAACCGCGAACCCTGCACACTCTGCACCCGCCAAGCCTGGCCTGTGCCGGAGTGAACAAAGACCACGAGGACGACCCCCCGACGACTGTGACCCCGAGTCCGGCACCCAGGGACTTTCCTCGACGCTCCTGACGACGCCTGCAGCCTCAGAACCAGGTACCCCCCCAACCACGATCAACAGAGGGTAAGATTTCCCGACACCAAAAGGCACCCCTTCCCCCGGCGCCCTGCGGCCTCCTGTGCCCAACTCCTGGCTACCTACCTATCCTCCAACAACCCAACTTACCTCTTGAAGTGGTGGTGGCACCTGAAGAATCTTCGTCCCCGAGCTTGCACCTTTTTTTCCAACCAGGAGCTTTCCCATTGAAATCAATTGAGCATCCGAAGGCTCAAAAGCACCCTACACCCAGCCGCCCGAGTGGCCCTGGCAGTGTAACCTCTACACCTATCTACTTCCCCATTTGCCCTGAGCAAGTGACCAGGAGCACAGCTTCCATAGCCTCGTGGCCTGCTAGTCAGCAGCCACCAACCAAGGCCCCCCTTCCTCCCATAGGATAACATTGGGCCTAACTCACTCTGCACCCGGCTGCCCCAGCGCCGCTGAGGGTGTAACAACTGTACCTACCTGACCCTGGGAGACCCCTGAGTTTGTGCCCAGAACCTTAACTTTGCCAGTCGAGTACTTACCCAACAGCCGAAAACTCAATTTTCTCTATGAGCTCAATGCATTATTGTGTTTGAACTTGTGTTGCCTATTGCAACAACCTGTAACCAGTATTTACAAAAGTCAATTGCATATTGCAAAAGTATTTACCTAAAGCATGTCATTCTGAGAAAGTATATTTTAATACCTATTGTTGGTTCTGAAATAAAACAGACATATATTTTTTTTATAGAAACCATTGGCCTAGAGTTCAGTTATTGAGTGTGTGAGACCATTTGCCAACTGAGTGTGTACAACAAATGCTATACACTGTCCTCTGATACTGCCTTACTGCTCGACCAAGCTACCACTTCAGAGAGTAAGGTTATATCTAACTTTTAGCCTCTGCCAAACCTCTAGGGACTGTGGACTCTGTACACACTGTACCTATTTGGGAACAGTATATACAGAGCCACTTTCTCACATGTGGCCTCCAAGCAATATACTTCAACTGATCTCGAAGCAGACTTAGGACTCGTGAGGCTGTGAGAGAAAGGAAGCAGTGGCATGTGCATCTTCTCACATTTGGAGTAATGCTCCTGCTTCTTCCTTGTACATTCTTGATCTTCTTGTGCCCCGTAGATCCAGGTTTCAGGTGCAGAAGCCGTGCCGAGACCACGAACGGGACATGCCGCTTCTTTAAAAGTTTGTTCACCACAAAAAGCGCATCAACATGGCTGTCCGCACCATTCCAGTGAGCGGCAAAGATCAACTGATGAAAGTAGTCTCAGCGCAATAAGCCTTCCCTATGGGTCGCTGTGAGAAAGGCGGCCGTATTGTTAGAGAAGAGGAAGTGACATAAATCCAACTTTAACCTGTGCACTAATGTAAAATGAGCATCAAGTCACTATTGTGAATGTTTAAGTAACTTCCCTTCCTACAAAGTTACAGGAAGTGACTTAAAATGAACAAGAAAAAAACCATAAGCAATGGGTGGCCAAACAGAAGTAGTGAGGGTGCAAAGCAACCCAGGGGAATGAAGAAGTAACACTGGTGTGGGGACGAACGAGAAAGCAACACCGGGAGGGTGGGGGTGACTGACATCAAAGCAACACAGGGAGGGCAGAAGGGACAGAAAAAGCAACATGGAGGGCGCTTGAGTGGGGGGAGGCAATAGAAAGAAGCACACAGGCAACAGACAGCAAGACGGAAAAATGTACATGAGGGAGACAGCTCAAAAACCCACACACTCTCATGGAGTACTTCACATGAGTGGATCAGAGCCACCGTTTTCTAGCAAAACAGAGCATGCCCTGTCTAAGGCTCGATTTCTTGCAAAAGGAGGATTAAGGCGAAAATGTAAAGTTCAGAGGATATCCAAAAACCGAAGATGAGCATACGATGAAAATAAAAAAGTCCGATGGCGAATCATAGTGAAGAATTAGTGCTGACAAGGTATCAACCATTTCCAAGTTCACAAAATAAAGAGAACACTTGGACTTGGACCCTCTAACTTGACCCTTCGTTGTCTGCCTCTCCAAAGACCCCCAGTTTTCTACCTATACATTTGTAAGTATTTGATTTTCCTTTTTTCATGCAAAAGCATGAAGGCTGAAATGCAGAATAGAAAGCTCGACTTTGTAGATAATATCGTTTTGGTTTTACACCGCAGAAGGAAATGTTGTCATTTGTAAGACCGCAAAGCTTAAATGGTTATTAATATTTTGTTGTTTGCAATATTTTGTAAAAACTCGCTCTGTACCTGGAGTTGAATGGGCTGATTATTTATCTGTGTACGGGAATGTTAGCATGTTTTGCGTCACTGGTGGTCAGTCTCCCGCTTTGTATCACTTGGTGGTCAATCTCCCGTTTTTCGTTTCGTTCTTCGACCGTGTTTCTTCAGAGACCTGAAGGTAGTTTCCAAGAGGAAGCTTCTAGGTGTGTTATTTTGTTGGGGGGAAATGACTGTGAGGCAATATCTGCTTCAGGAAGACCCCATTTGTTCCCACGTATGTGAAACGATTGGGACAGGTTGAGAGCGGATTCATCTGAAATAAAAAAGGATTCTCTAATTGATTCTAGACCGATCATGGAGGCCACAACACCATGGCTGCTGTGTGCGAGAGCTACTCAGTTGTACAGTAAAGATTATGTAAGGATACTGTAGACAAGTACAGTAGGTGCACTTTTTGAGCTGCAATGCCTCTGTGATGGCACACAAATTAGGTGCCGCAAAACTAACCCGAAATCAAAGCAAACATCAATAACCGTCTGGATGTAAATGATCTAGTAAGGCGTAACGTGGCAGACAAATGAAAAAACATCCCCGAATACCTGACCTGACACAAACCTAATTTGTGAAGGGTGTTTAGAGCCCGTTTTTTAAACTGGACTCTTAATGACCCCACTAGCATTATAGCCTGACAACTTATGCAAGCATTGGCAAAGCTCAAGATTCACTTGCTTTGTCAATTTTGTTTAGTCATGTTGTACATCAGCACGTCTGAAAGTAAGAATAAATCCAGCACTATGACGTGGCCAGTACTGACAGCACCCAAGCACTTTTTTTTATTTAAACTTTCTGCACTGCTGTACAGTATGGCTAAAAAAACATTGACAAAGACAATAGATCACGCATAAGTGAGTTGGCTCTGTCAGTGATTGTTATGAAAAGATGTGACTCCTTTTCGCGTCCGCCAATTCATTAATCCATTACCCTACCAGTGTTTTTTTGCTTCACCTCACCCCTTGAAAGATGAGAGGAACCATTTACTCAACCCATCATATGGACCATCAGCCCTTAGAAGGGTTTTCTGGAGCAAAAAAAGGCAAGGTGGTGCAGAAGAGGACCCCTTCTAGGTCGATAGTGTTCTGCATTAAAATATACTATGCACAGACCATGAAGCAACCCCTTGAAGGCCTGCTGGTGTAACTGACCAGAGCCAAGGAATCTATGACCGCATCAGTATGAGGAATACTGGGATTAGACACTTACCCGGTTACAACATGGGAGTCACTGTTCGTGAAGCACTACTGTCTAAATATTCTGGTCCGGGGAGAAAGCCACTTTGCCCGTGCAGTCCTACTGGACTTTCTAGTTTGAGCCCACTCCCCAGACCACCCACCTTTTGGAGGTACTGCTATGAAATCTGTTCTACTGTTAAGGAACGTTCAGGTGGTGGTATCCATCTGAAGAACAAGGTACTTAACTTTGGTAAAGCTCTTTGTCTGGATACATTGTCTAACTGTAGATTTGTCACTGTCCTCCCTCCTCTCAGCTTTTATGGAGTGATTCTTTAATATCTTATTAAAGTCCCAAGTTGGAAATCAACACACTGTTGTTAAAATATGCTATGCACTAGCCATGAAAGAACCCCTCTAAGTCCTACAGTCTTATTTGACCTTAGCCAAGGCTACTAGCACAGCATTGGCTTGAGGAGTACTGGTTTTTAGACACCAGCAAGGCTGCAGAGTGAGCGTCTAGGTTCATTAGTGGTATTGTCTAGATAACAAGATACTTATCTTTGGTTGTGCTCTTTCCGGTGGATACTCTAACTATGGATTCATCACTGTCCTCCCAGTTGTCTGGAGTGGCTCTTTAATATCTTTATATGTTTTCAAGTTGGAGATAAGCAAACTGTCATCAGCAATTTATTCGTAGAGCTCCATGTCTGGGGCGGCGGAAGCAGTGGTGAGCATGCTTGGGTGCAGCTTTGATCCATCACTTCCAAACTCTCGCCCTTGGATTTCACTAAAGATGACCTTGTCTTTGTGAATAAAAGCTAACCCTCTGCCTGATGTCCTGTTTTTCTGCATGTTACAGCCGGGAGGATTTGGCTACAGTGGATGATGTAAGTCTGTGAGTTAGGTTTCTGTAAAGGCAAGACAATTGGGGAGGGGCAAGAGAACCTTATGAGTTGGTCTTGAGTCTAACGGCAAATTAAACATTTAGAAGGGTGTGAGTGATGCAGTTTTCAGTGCTGTAAACACTGATGATGCATTAATTTAAAAATATGGAAAAAATCATCTCTCACTGTCATTTGTCTGTAGCACAGTATTTACATTGGCCAGTAAGATAAAATCTGTAGAAAACCAGCAGCATAACATTTTGTTTTTAATAGATTATTTTTATTCAGTGTTTTGCTGCAGATCCAGGTATTACACCCTGCATAACGGGTGATGTTATTGTGGTCAAACATAGGACCATGAGGTTTGCTTGTGTTCTAATCTCTTGTGTCCTGATTAATAGTAGGCAAACCAACATTCTTCTTTAGTAGCTTATATTGTTTTTGACATTTGTTTCTAGAAACCCATTAATACCATTTCATTGCATTGTCTCCTGATCTAGAATCCTTCTGATCCAGTGTATTTCTACATTGGCATAGTACTGATCCTGCAAGGAATTTACGTTGCTTCTTTGTTTGTTACAAGCTGGATTTTGAGTGGGTCCTGGTATGCAGGACTTCTCGCTGCAGCATGGTTTGGTATCAACAGGTAAGAAACTAATTGTGACATATTTTATAAATCTATTTTACAGCCAAAGTACTTCCTTTTACTTATCAGTATCTGAAGTGTTATTAATTTCAGTGATACTAGATATTGTTTTTCTATTATTATATTGTCAAATTACCATGAACAAAGCTCTAAGATTACTCACTTAACTGAGACTTGTACTGTCAAAAGATATAGTACCTTTTTTATGGCTACGTATTGCAGATAAATGTGTGCTTAGTATCGTTTTAAAGTTAGTATGTAGGGCATGTAAGAATTTTATATAAGTGATATATTTCATAAATATATATAAAAACGTATTCCGCTCCTAAATGAGCTCGTTACACGTTGTATTGTACATTGTGCCAGCACTTGTCTTTAAAATTATCACCTCAATTAGCCATCATGCAAATCTGAATTGCAATGCCGAATGGAGATGCTGATTCTGTTCGGTCTTTTTCTAGTGCAGATACTACACGAATGCATGACTCCATTCCTTTGAGGGAAAATTGGGCTCTGCCATATTTTGCATTTCAAGTTGCAGCTCTTACTGGATATTTGAAAAACAACATAAACCCAGCAACAGAGGTAGGAAGTGCCTATTGACTAATGTTCTTTTATGATTTAATAATGCATTTAGACAGGATTGCCTTCATCATTTTTATGACTAATATGAGCGGTAAATTAATATTCAAATTTCAGTTCTCTTTCTTAGTAATTTTGTATATTGCCCAAGAAATTTTCTGACGTCAGTTACCTACTGAGAAATGTCCTAGTTAAACAGGAGTAAGTTGATGAAAATATGCTATGCAATAATGAAGAGACTACTCGAGTCCTGATTTCAGAAAAGTATGTTTTTCGTACTTCCCAGTCCCTTCTTTGCTAATTTGCATGTCTTGGTATAACATGTATTTTATACACTGCATACCTCAATATTCCTAGCAGTCTGCACCCATCTCTCTTTAGTTCCCAAACCATGAGAATATGGTACCATGCAGTGCTGGAGCTTGGAATGTTATGTAAAATAGATTAAAAAAACAAATAAAAAAAAACAAAAAAACCCACAGCTGTATGCCGGCACAGCTTCGTACGCATACCTTCTATTTTTGTGCAGTTTTATATAGCACAAACTTGTCCTAAGGGCATTAGAGTGCTTTATATGACCACCAGTTTTCATTGCACGCTGTTTTAGAGACTGGGAGATTACATGATTTGACCAGAATCACAAGATGTTAGTCGAAGGCAGGGCTGAATCCTGATTTCCCAGTTCCAAAACTGGCATCTCTGGCGTTCAGGGCCACATTTCTCTTTGGTAGGTGCATCTCCTCAATCACAGCAGAAAGCGGCACACAAAAATATATATTTCTCTCTCTCGCTCTCTCTGTATATATGTGTGTGTGTGTGTGTGTGTATACCTCTATATATGTGTATGCGTGTACCTATATATATGTGTATGCGTGTACCTATATATATGTTTACGGTTCTGTGATTAGGGTCCATATATTTTCAGATATACATTGGGCTCTATCAATGCCACTTACATGTGTTTTTCTTTGGTATTTGTGTGGTTATGCACAATTAGGAAGACGTGTCGTAAGTTATCGCCACCTTCTGTTCCTATACAGTTGGGGTTGTGTGGTAGATGTGTACTTCTGGATTGCACTACTATTGACTCTCTGCTTATGCTGTTATCTTATGTCTCCCTCTTCGAGGGCTCTCATGTTAGGTGAGCCTCTCGGTTTGCTCTAATGGTCTATGTAATTTCTGAGGACATTTCTAGCTTGCTGTCCTTGTTCTTGCTTTTACAGCATGAGTCGGGTAGTTCCCCTTTGGGTTTCTTGGGACATCTTGTCTCCTGTCCTGTCACTTTTTGTATGCCTTTCAAGTGCTTCATTTCTTACTTGAAAGTGTGTTTTATGAAGTGGTATGTTTATCTATATCTGGGTGGAACACTATCCCCTTGCTAGGATGGTCTTCTTCTGTGCCAAACATTCTGTTCTTTCTGATTTACTTTCTGTGTTTGCTGATCTCCTTTCCAGATCAGCTTTCTATTGTATCTCTCTTTTTTCGGTCTTCCTTTGACGGACCGGTATTACAGTACCATTCCCTTTTTACCCTGGGAATCCTATTCCTAAGTTTCCTTCATCTGTTAGTGACTTGCCTTCTCTTCTGAGTGGCTGACAGTTGTATTCGGGTAAACTTATCCTTTCTCCATGGAGTTCTTCGTTCTTACCGCCAGGGTATTCCTTTCTTTCCCTGTGGTCTAGCCACAGTTTCCATAGTGTGCCATGGACCATTGTTGTCTATTCCTACATATGCCAGGTCTGTCATTACTTTTCACCGGCTGGTTGTCTCTGAGAACTTTAGTTTGCTTAGTTCACAGACCCACTTACGGGTGTGTTATGGCTTTGGTATCTGATACACAAGGTAAGGAATCTGCGGCTAGATGTCTCTATCAGATGGATAAGTTACTTTCCTTAAACGCTGTATCTGGTAGAGACATGGTCTAGCCACAGATTCCTTACCGCCCCTCCCTTTCTGCCCGCTCTGCGAACTTCCTCAAGTCTGAGGTTCTCCATTCTATGGACCTGATTTCCACACGGGCGGTTATTTGCTGTGTAATCTGCTGCCCTGGTTTTCACCAGTGCTGATGGTTATCAAGTCATCTGCTTCCAGCGGTTCTTCGCTGTGTGATCTTCGGCCCTGATTTTTACCAGTGCTGATTGTTTTCCAATCTTCTGCTTACACAATCCGGTTGCTTATTGGCTTTCCAAATGAGATACCTTCCAGTTTCTTTAGAAGACATCTTATCTTTTTTGCACACTGTTTCCATGGCCAGTTTCTGTGGGGGCTCCGTGTTCTGGAGCGGAAGAGTTCACAGAAGAAACTGACATCCGCGCGTTGGTGATGGCTTATATGGACTCTGTTGACGTCATATCCGGAGACGACGTCAGTGCGCAGTCGCATGGCACCCTCCACTGGTGCGTAGAGGTATTGCTGGGAACGTTTTCTGGATCCAGTCTGGCGCCTGGGGAGAATTCAATGAGGAATCTGTGGCTAGACCATGTCTCTACCAGATACAGCTTTACCGAAGGTAAGTAGTTTATCCATATATCTCTGGTTCACAAAGGGGATGTCCAAGAAAAAAGAACCTGTCAGTGCATGGATAATAAGCAATATTCATTTAGGGCCTGCAAAAGACACTGCAAAAATCCAAAAGCAATAAATCTAGAACAATCCCAATTTGTGATCTTTTACCTGAATGTATGTAACTTTGGTCTGAGGTCTTTGCTAGGGTCTTTTTGTAGGGCTTGATTGTCCTGTCAACACAGGCTTTGGCATTTCTGTGAAAAATTCCCTTTTCTCGCTTCACCAGGGAGCAGAGCCTGTAATAATACAGGATGAAAATAAATAATGTCTGCACGTCACCTGTTGAAAGTAATATTTTAAAACCTCTAAATGCATATTATTTAGGCCACTCACAAAGCCTAATTTTTCCCTGAAGTATGAAGCTTTTCTCCAGTATATTTCACAGGACTATCTATGATGGTCAGAGTGGATTAAAAAATTCTGTGGATCTTTCTCATGTCCTGATTGACATGGCAGAGGTCTAGGGGAGAAGAGAAAACATGTAATTACAGATAATAATCAAGTATTGTTTCTTTTATCTACCAAAGGATACTAAAAAAAACGGAAAGAAAAACTGAAAGCTAACTCAGTCCATCATAATTTTTGATCCTTTGCCTAAAAGTATGCAAGTTTTGTCAAAAGTCCTCACTAGGCTATCTGCGCATGACTGGAGAAAATATAAATTATCTGCTCTGACATTCTTGTAAATAATTATCTTGCCCATATTTATTAGAGAGAGGCTCTAGAGAGTGTAACCCTGCAATATTGATCAAATCGGATTATTGCAACATGTGTGTTTTTTTTTTTTTTTTACCGGAAAAACTGTAGTTTTTCACCCAAAGGGCTGTGTGATATTTGATAAGAAGAGCAGCTGTGAAATCCTTGTTGCGTCTCTTATCAATTTTTCTTGTGATTATTCTTGTGAATTCTCAATGGAGGAAAAGGCAGTCTGTGATTGAAAGAAATCAGAAAAAATGTCTCTGTAAAATCTAGTGGAAAAGTTGCCCGTGGCCAGTAGTTGATATCCATATGGCTTGACAAACTTCCTGTTAATCCCCAAAGACTCAGTGGAAAGCGGATGGTATTCCCCGCTGGAGGACGGGCACTGTTTTCTTTGATGTTGCCGAGCCCGTGTTTTGCCTCATTTTCGTCCTGCGTTGATCGTGAACCCGTCGCTGATAAGGAGGTGTCTCCTCGAGGACGCATTTCCATTGTTTTGTGCTTTCAACAGGGCGCCACAGCTCTTTCAGGAAGTGGGGTCACTGATCTTGCTGAAAGCTACCTCGCCCTGGTTCCTGCTTGTTGCATTCTGCTGCATTCATCCGACTTCGTCAGAAGCCCGCCGGACACACTACGCGGGTCCCGCATCGCCGTGTCATCATCTGTGCCTGGAGTGAGGCTATCACGCTGTGGGCTGTGTTAAGTGCGGCAGGGCTGCGAGCAACAGAACAGGGACTCCATCTCCCAGGAGTCCCTGTGTGAACGATCTGCACCTGGACGCTCTCTCTGCTTGCCACGCCCCCGACCGCCGAGTTAAAGGCTGTTGCTTGCTGGTCAGATTTGGGTCACTGATCTTGCTGAAAGCTACCTCGCCCTGGTTCCTGCTTGTTGCATTCTGCTGCATTCATCCGACTTCGTCAGAAGCCCGCCGGACACACTACGCGGGTCCCGCATCGCCGTGTCATCATCTGTGCATGGAGTGAGGCTATCGCGCTGTGGGCTGTGTTAAGTGCGGCAGGGCTGCGAGCAACAGAACAGGGACTCCATCTCCCAGGAGTCCCTGTGTGAACGATCTGCACCTGGACGCTCTCCCTGCTTGCCACGCCCCCTAACCGCCTCCACACCTTCATAAGTGACCTCGTTCACCGCTGCGCGGGAGCGCCCCGGGAGAAGCCCGGGACAAGGGCGGGACAGTCTGCGACAGTCTGCGACAGTCTGCGACTGGTAGAGACTGGACTGGGCCGTGCACTCTGCTCGTATTTGGTGAGGCACCGCCCCAACCTTTTGTCGGGTTACTGTATTTTATCTTACTGGTCTTGCTCTGTGATCTGGTTTGGTCGCTTATTTTGACCTAAGCTTTAAGTAGGATTACACTGTATTGGGGCATTCAATGTCTAAGCAAAGGGCGGTCTCGGTATCGAATACCATGGACAATTATTTAGTTCAGGTTGTTGCTAAAATAAATAGTGAGAGGAGGTCCTCATTAGGTTTGGGTTCATTCTCTAAGTCTGCTCCGCCTGAATCTATACGGGCCGAACCTCCAGATCTCGATAACAGTGGTATCATCGAAGCAGCATGCGATCAAGCAGACGACCAAGGTTTTGCTCAGAACACCTCTACGAATTATGTTGTCGGTAGTGAAGAGGAGGTTGAGTTAGAAATATTAGAGGAAAAAGCCCCGTCCCCAGTACCTGTCCCTCGAACTACTAGAGGAGGCAGAAAGGTCCAGCCTAAACGGGGTGGATTACGTTCGGGCAGGAAAAGGCCCGCCTCCCCACATAGTAATATTGATGTAGCGGACGAAAGTGGATTGATTGATGATGCGCGTGTGTCCCTAACAAATGAACAGCTTAAAAAGTTTATGTGCATGATTGACTCAAAGATTAAGGGTATCGTCAAGCCTCTGGTAGCTAAAATAGATAAGCTAACGGATGAAGTGACCAGATTAGGGGGGCTACTGAACAAAACTTTAGTTAAGGTAGAAAAAATGCCAGCTGAGGTAGTACAGAGAGTCGAGACTGAAAGGAAAACTATGAGGCCTGATGGAGGTGTGGGAGGGAATTCATTGCCCAAGTGTCCTACTGCTCCCGAGATAAATGCAGGAGAAGATGAATCTGGAGGTGAGGTTCCCCCAGTAAGTCCTACTGCCCTGAATTCATTGAAAGGCTCGGTGGAACTTATTGTTGAGGCCTCCCCCTTAGTTTTGGTTTTAGCTAATGTTCCACCACTGACGTTTGGCCAGGTGGAATCCACATCTTCCCTGCTGACCAAAGCACTGCACTGGTTAACTAATAACATGGTAATAAACCCCTGGGGTAAGCACCAGTTAGTGGATGAACTAGTCATGGCAAGAAGGGTGGATTGGATAGGAAGTGGTCCAAAAAGATTTAGGGGGGACTGTGTTGTGTTGAACTTTTCTGACCCGGCAGTACTGACTAATATATTACCAAATTCACTCCCCCCTCAGCGTAGATCAACCGATATCATTCCACTCACACTTGACTTCTTCTATCAAAGGAGGGGAAGTGGCCTTAATCCGAGCATTTTGAGGACAAAATGGAATTTGGTACAAAACAAACGGGGAAGGGCTACCCAAATTAATGAGTGGGGATTCAACATAGAAAATAGGTTCTCAGCGCTATCTAACCTGAACGATTGCGATTGACTTGTTGGGGGCAAGAGTGCAGTACCTTGTGAACCAACTGGCCCAAATAGTTCAAGTACCCTCACCAAGAAGAGCAATGTACGTGGCAAGAAGACATTGCCTGGTAGTGTGTCGGCTGAGCCTCAATTGTATACTGTTGCATCTATTGAACGCTGTACTTCTGAGACTGACCCGAAAGGTGAGGGTGACATTCTTGCTGCTGGGTTTGGAGGCAGAACAATTGTTGCAGTTTCAGAAGTGGGTAAGGCCATATATCTTGACCCTGTTCCGAACGCCTTGGCTGGTCCTGCGGCTGAGGTGGGAAAATTAATCTCTTGGAACCTTGCTGGGCTGCGTTCTAAACTTGACTCTGGTGATTGGTTCAGCTTTGTTAACTCCTTTGATGTTTGTGTATTTCAGGAGACTTGGGCATGTGAACCCGTATTTGTGTTGGGATACTTGAATTTTTCTGTGCCCGCTCTAAAGGGCCCAAAGGGGAGACCAATGGGGGGTCTCACTATTTGGGTTCGGCAGTCCCTAAATCTATCAATTAAAGCTATGGAAACTAGTCATAGTGATATCCAGTTAATTAAAATGTCCACTGGCACTATAGGAAAACTTGATATTTATAACATCTACGCCAGAGGCAACAAGGGAGGCAGATCAGAGGTATTAATTGCCTTGGGTACCCTTCTTGACACGCATTCGCAAGACAATAATATTGTCATTGCAGGTGATTTTAATCGGACTTTTGAACCCCTAGTCGCTGGTGAAGACTCCCTTGGTGACGAAGAGGATTCTCATTGGGGCATCCCTAGGTTAGAATTGGCCCCAGTTATATGGTGGACTGAGGATGTGGTCGGTCTGAACGCCTTGTGTTTTGAAAAGGGTTTAAGAGCCTTGAATGGTAGAACAAAATCCGATAAACAAGGGGCTATGACATTTGACAATGGGCGGCACAAAAGCTTGGATTTCATTTGCCACTGCTAAGTACATCGGATGGGCCTGGTCGATCAGGCAGAGACTGCTAGTCAACTGACTATTCTCTGCCTGGATAATTTCTCTGCACGTTTAGAGTTATGGCTTTTAGTTATTTGTGTTTTTTAACCAAGTACATTTTATTCTTGTATAAACTTTTATCTTACCTGCCAACCTTGTAATAGGTGAAATTATTGTAATTAATTTTATTACTTGAGACATCTGTGAATTGTTTGCTTTATTCCGACTGTCTAGTTTAATTGTTTTTTAATTGGTGTATGTTCTGCTTTTATGAGTGCTAACTCGAATAAAGCATTATTTGACTTTGATATCCATATGTCAACAAACAGTTTTGCTCACATCTGTTCCTTCCTTTAAATCTGGCCTGTGGAGTGATCCTGCAGGAATACACTTTTATCGTATCCATGTTTATAATGCAATTGTTTTTCAACTGAGAAAGTACATTTCGTTCAACTGACATGAGTATAAAACATAAAGAATTCGAGGATTTCCTGGCCAATTCCTAGGTGGGTTTTGAAACTCTGGTTTAGAAGAACTTCTCCCACAGGCTACTTTTGTTCAGGAAAAGGTCAAAACCTATTTGTATGCCAATACAAATGCTGGTAAGCACTGCTTAAAAGGAGGTACTTTTTTCAGGATAGAGTAACAACCAACAGCACAGTTAACACAAGTATTGCACTTTGTAGGTCCAGCATCCGGTTCTTCGTCAAATTGTTCTACTTGCAGTATTGGGTCTTCTTTACTCTGATCGGTTGTGTCCTGGAAATGACCTTTTTAAAATTTGTCCATTTGCCAGCAACATCTTGAATTTCTTTCTGCAAGGTCTACACAGTAACAAAGCTATGTATGTAAGTTTTTAAGCAAGAAGCAGAGTTTCTCAAAAGCATCCTCTAGGAGACTCTGACTCAAGTTCTTTGGGCCAAGCATGCTCTTTATCTGCCAGCAGAGTTAAGTGGGTCTTGAAATGCTTTTGTCAGACTTTGAGTAACTATCTCCATTACTGCATTATGCAACCCAGTATGAAATCTATGTTTAGCCAAGGTGGTAGGCTTTTTCTTGTGCTCATACTAGGCATTTTCTATGGCACACTATGCTTTGAAAAGTGACATTCCTACTTCTTGATTTTTCTTAGCCTTTGTTGGCCCAGTCTTCAAATTTCATTGCAGCAGAGTACACAGCATGCAAACTGCGGGCAGTTTGTGGCAAGGAGTTTTATAAGGTCTTACGCCATTTTCTTTGCCCGCAGAGTATCTATTCCACTTTGTGTACAGTGACGTGGTTGGAGCAAAAATGAGGAGATACAACTTAGCTATTAGGATTGTGTGACATTTTCAAAACCTATCGGCATATTTTAAGAATTGGATCTGGTGATTTGGAACAAAACTAAGAATGTCAAAGCAATTATTATGCAGGACTTTGATCAAACCAATGCACATAACATTGGCAGAGTTCTTTAAAGAATCTAAATCTTTTGTGAGAGCAGCATCATTAGCCCACCAACTTGTTGTTTCTCCTATGATCGGAGCTGTTCAGCAATCAAGCCATTCATTGTTCTTTTTGTACAACTCACGAAGAAAGACAGCATACGAGTATAGCAGTCCAAAGAGCAAGATGGACGCAATAGGTGCACATGTAGCATCAACCAGTAAAGGCTTTAACACTTGCCTAGCATCAGACCTGCATGTGACCAGGGGAATCTTTGTTCAGCCAAGTGCTAAGTCCTTTGTACTCTGCCTGGAATGTTAGAAGACAGTCTGTTGAATTCCCAAAGCACATAGTTATTTATGTCAAGACAATTTGGTTGGATAGTAGTTTGCACCAATTTGAACGATCCTTTTTCTACTGAAAGTGCTAACAGGCGTTCATAAACCATGTCTATGACATACCATATAATAACGGACACCGGCCAGTTACAGTTGTATCTTAAGTTGATTCTTACCTGGATTTAGTACAGACCTGCGTCCTGTATTCCGTTAGTAATGAGTTTCTATTAGTCTATAAATTTGCTCTGTTACATAACCAGTAGTGGTCTTTGACATGAAGGTCACAGGCACACAATGTCCACCTTTCTTTTTTCCTTTGGAAGTGAGACTCCACACGTTGTTTGAGAGGTTGGTCATGCTTAGATAGGAGAAAGATGATTTCAGAAAGGTTTCTATGATCAAACAAATGGCCATCCACATTTATTTCCCATTATAGCAGAGCCCTTTTTTTTCCAATCTGTTTAAAAATGTAAAATTAGTGCAGGTTTTTCTGGATGTGGTGGTACTGTAAAAGCTGAGCACTAGATGGGCCCTAGAACACTGATTTATCAGCCAGAGTCGGTGGTCTGACCCTGTGGGGCCTCAGGCTTGGGATAGTTGCAGACAAGAAAAGGCTTGGCTAGAACTCAGTAGTTATGGATGGGAAGGTTGAGGCTTGTCTTCTACCTAGGCCTCCGGAGTTGGATACGGTCACTGATAGCCTACGCCTGGAACCCTTCCTCCTGGCTAGTACTTAAAGCAGTGAAGAAGAGAACTGAAGCATCAGCCTGTTAAAGCAGGTCTCTTGGTTGCTTGTGGGCTAGGTAGCTCTTTACTTTATCGTCCTGCTGTGACCTCTAGGTAAGAACCTGCTGGTGGTGGGCACTGTAGAGTCCGGCTTGAAATGGTCTGATGTAGGTTGCTGACCAATGATTTTATATCTCTCACCTGGCTAATGTGGGTGTGGAAATTAGGAGGCGGGAATGGATTCTACTGTCTCACTGACTGGCTGAGAAAGGAGGCGTGGTCAGAGCCTTGAGACAAAATACTATGCACCTGCTGTTTTTCCAACCCCTGCAGGTAGCAGAGTGAGAAATTTGGTGTTACCATATGGACATCAGGCAAGAAGTTTGAATGTCCCTTTCTGCTGAGAAAAAGGAAAACCACAAAATCGCCCAGTAAGATCCCGCTTACAAGCTTGGGATTCAGTCACTGAAAAATATGAACATAATTATTTATTGATGTCTGGAAGGCAACACGAAAGGTAGAGGGAGGCAGCATGGACAGTGAATGTTATTTGGTGGAATGGTATGACATGGCCAGTGTTGTCCCAGTCATAGCACTTTTTGTGTTTTGGCAAGTGTCGAGGAAAGTAACTACATGAGCTGTGGGGGCAAGCAAAAACACAGATGATCCGAGCAACAACACAGACGAGAGAGAGTGGGTGGAACAAGCAACACCACAGCCAAAGGAGGGCAGGTGGGGAAAGCAACAACATGGTCGAGGCAGGGCGGGTTGTGGCAAGCTACAACACTATAAGGACCGGTGTGGGCTAACAACACGTGGGAGGGAGCTCTCGCGCAGGCAAGCAACAACATAGGGAAGAATGGATGGCAAATGGGGCAGGCAACAACACAGACGAGGTAGGCAGGAGATGCACACAAGAAAGCCAACTACAAAGATGCACTCTGGTAGAAAGCTTAAATGCAAACAAAAAGTAGTGCCTAAAAAAATGAGCAGAGGAAGGATACAAGTAAAGCATCCATGCTCCAGGTGAGGGACACAGACAAAGATGAAGGAAGCCTGTGGCAGCTGACTAGTAATAAACAAGCAAATGAGTGACAGTGAAGCCAACCAATAGTATGCAATGGGTGGTCTCTAAGCCAACTTATAGAAAACAAAAGTTCTTGGAGAGACAGCACATGTGGCTGTCTAGGCAAGACCTAAAAAGGTCATGTTTAATTTAATTACATTTGGACTTGCCAGGCCAAGGTGAAAATGGCCACAGCAGCTGACCTGGCCTTCCAGCAAGATCGCTGTGCAATGCACCCACCTCCACCATTGACTTAATATGACATGCAGTCAATCAATCAATCAAAGGCATTTATAAAGCGCACTACTCACCCGGAGGGTCTCAAGGCGCTGGGGGGGGGGGGGTCCGCTACTGCTCGAACAGCCAGGTCTTGAGCTTCTTCCTGAAGGAGAGGTGGTCTTGGGTCAGGCGTAGTTCGGTGGGGAGGGCGTTCCAAGTCTTGGCGGCCAGGTGGGAGAAGGATCTACCTCCTGTAGTCGCTCTGTGGATGCGGGGGACGGCTGCGAGGGCGAGACTGGTCGAGCGGAGGTGGCGTTTGGGAGCGTAGAAGTTGAGGCGGCTGTTGAGGTAGGTCGGGCCTTGGTTGTGTAGGGCTCTGTGTGCGTGGGTGAGGAGCCGGAAGGTGATTCTTTTGTTGATCGGGAGCCAGTGCAGGTCTCTCAGGTGTCTGGAGATGTGAGTTCGTCTGGGGACGTCGAGGATGAGTCTCGCCGAGGCGTTCTGGATCCGCTGGAGTCTCTTCTGGAGCTTGGCGGTGGTACCGGCGTAGAGGGCGTTGCCGTAGTCCAGTCGACTGGTGACGAGGGCCTGGGTGACTGTTTTC
The DNA here is from genome assembly GCF_964204655.1 of Triturus cristatus. NCBI lineage: Eukaryota > Metazoa > Chordata > Amphibia > Caudata > Salamandridae > Triturus > Triturus cristatus. The sequence goes on along the minus strand of NC_140587.1, from coordinate 444,103,922 downwards.
CTGGTCTCGGTGGGGATCCACCGGAAGATCTTACGTAGCATGCGCAGGATGTTGAAACAGGACGAGGAGACGGCGTTGACTTGTCTGGTCATGGAGAGGGAGGAGTCCAGGATGAAGCCCAGGTTGCGTGCGTGGTCTGTCGGTTTGGGTGCGTTGCCCAGGGCAGGGGGCCACCAGGAGTCGTCCCAGGCGGAGGGTGAGGAGCCCAGGATGAGGACTTCCGTCTTGTCTGTGTTCAGTTTCAGGCGGCTGGTCGTCATCCACTCGGCCACGTTTTTCATCCCTTCGTGTAGGTTGGCTCTGGCGGTGGCGGGGTCGTTGGTCAGGGAGAGGATCAGCTGGGTGTCATCGGCGTAGGAGATGATGTTCAGGTTGTGTTGGCGTGCGATGGCCGCAAGGGGGCTCATGTAGACATTGAAGAGGGTGGGGCTGAGCGAGGAGCCCTGAGGGACGCCGCAGGTGACTTCCGTGGCTTCTGATCTGAACGGGGGCAGGCGGACTCTCTGTGTCCTTCCGGTGAGGAAGGAGATGATCCATTCCAGTGCCTTCTCCTTGATCCCGACGTTGCTGAGGCGCTGCACTAGGGTGCGGTGGCAGACAGTGTCGAATGCCGCGGAGAGGTCCAGGAGGATGAGGGCCGCTGTTTCTCCGTTGTCCAACAGGGTTCGGATGTCGTCTGTGGCAGCGATGAGGGCGGTCTCGGTGCTGTGGTTGGCCCGGAAGCCTGACTGGGAAGGGTCGAGGGAACCAGTCGTCTCGAGGAAGGCTGCCAGTTGCTTGTTGATGGTCTTCTCGATGACTTTGGCTGGAAACGGGAGGAGCGAGATGGGGCGGTAGTTCTTGAGTTCGGTGGGGTCCGCCGTTGGTTTCTTTAGTAGAGCGCTGAGTTCGGCGTGCTTCCAGCTCTCAGGGAAGGTGGCGGTGTTGAGGGAGGTGTTGATGATGTCCCGCAGGTGGGGTGCGATGACAGCGTCGGCCTTGTTGAAGATGTGGTGAGGGCAGGGGTCGGTTGGGGAACCGGAGTGGATGGAGTTCATCGTGCTGATGGTGTCTTCGAGGTTGATCGGTGTCCAGGCGTTGAGGGTGGTGGTGGGGGGCGTTGGTTTGGTCGTGGGGAGCGTTGGTTGTGTTCTGAAGCTGTTGTGTATGTCAGCGATCTTGTTGTGGAAGTAGGAGGCGAGGGAGTTGCAGAGGTCTTGCGATGGGGTGATGTCGTTGGTTCCGGCGTTGGGGTTGGAGAGCTCTCTGACGATGTTGAAGAGTTCCTTGCTGTTGTGTGCGTTGTTGTCCAACCGGTCCTTGAATGCTGTTTTCTTGGTGGCGTGGATCAGTTGATGGTGCCTTCGGGTGGCGAGCTTGAGGGTAGTCATGTTGTCCGGCGTTGGGTCTCTTCTCCATGCTTTCTCGAGGGCTCGGCAGTTCTTCTTGGAGCTCTTGAGTTCGTCGGTGAACCAAGGGGCCTTCTTGCTTCCAGGTCTGCTGGGTGGGGTCCTCAGAGGGGCGAGCTCGTCCGCGCAGGTGGAGATCCATTTCGTGAGGTTGTCGGCGGCTTGGCTGGGGTTCGGTGAGCTGGCGGGAGGGTGCTGGCTCAGGGATGTGGTGAGTTGTTCGGCTGTGATCTTGTTCCAGCTTCTTCGTGCGGCCTGTTGCTGGTGGTGGTGGACCGTGGTTCTTTTGAAGGTGAAGTGGATGCAGCTGTGGTCCGTCCAGTGGAGTCCAGTCCATGCAGATGTGCGGGGAAGGGTTCAGAGGAAGGATACTGCCACTGGGCCTAGCTGGCCACACAGTAGCTGACGGGAAAGGTCTAATGGCCAGTTGGGCACAGGAACACCCAGCCTTCCAGTGAGAGTCTGCTGCACACCCTCTCTCCTCTGGCCTCCATGGTTTGAAAATGAAGGCTGGGCAGTGATAAATAGAAAAACACTGTTGATGGTTCGAGGTTTAAGATGACCCAATGGCCAACACCTGACCTAGCCTGGCCTAGAAACAAGGCTTCTGCACAACCCCCTTTGCCTCCTCCCCCAACCGTTAGGCCAAATGTGAAAGCCTTTCAGGGAAAGGGTCAAGAACACTGCTGCTATGCGCGGCCTGCCCCATGGGGACAGAGTTAAAAATAATCCAGTCATGGCCACAGCGCCTGTGCCCGACTGCCCCGCCGAGGCAAAGCACTCAAGGTGCCTAATATCCATCCGCTCATGCAGGACCCTTATAACTGGGAAGGCCTGGTAGGTCATTGCGGGCCCATGAACGAGGGGGAGGCAGAGGCTCTCCTCGAAATAGGCAAATAATACAGCCCCCAGCTGGCACTTTGCCAATACAACCTTGATCTGTTTCTGTGGTGCGAATATGGGTGTGCTGGTTCCAGTGAATTGCCAGATGCTCTGGGGTTGAATGTGCTTCAGCCATAGAATTTCCCTTTAGTATCCACTGTGTCCATTTCTTGGCGAGTATTGTGGCTCTCTGCAGTCTTTGAATTCACATGTCATTAGTACTTTTACTAAATTTGATTATCTCAGAATACACAAAAGGGCCCAGGTTAACACAGAGTTGTGTACCAACTGTTTCTTTAGTTTAGATTGAGATCTAGCTCTTTCATGATAAATGCAGAAAGAGGCCAAAAAACATAGCGGTTCCAACAAATCTGTTGTACAGTTTTCCAGCACATAGAATAGGACCTGAGATTTTATACACGTCCACAAAAATAATCAAGGGAGATGTTTTCAACAACAAGTACTGTTATGGTACTTAGATTCTTCCTTTACTTTTTAGTACTCCTTATTTGCTGTACAGGGTAGTCCAAGTCTCCTTTTGTCCTGTTTGAGTAAGTGACAAAAAGCTTCTGAAATGAGATTCTAGTTCTTCTCACTTGGCATCACAATGAATGTTTTGCATTCATCACAGATTGGGATAAGATTACAGTATGTCTGTTTAGGTTCCATATCCTACTAAGTACCTGCAGTTTCCGCTAATTTGTTCATCCTCTGCATTTGCTGCCATAGTACCTTGAAAGGAAGCTCTATTCCTCTCCTGAAGCATCATGGACAGGCTATTAAAGCAATCAAATCTTTTCTGGAGGAAAACTGAGGCCAGCTTGCCCAATTGCAATGTTGGACCCTGCTCATTTTTAGTCAGTCTTTCTGTAAGCCTTTTGTTCCTCCGATACTTGTTTAGTTAGACTCTGGTTTCTTTTGATGATACAAAAACAAGAGGAAGTCCTCTACGCCGTCCACTGCTTCTTCAGCAGGCCTGGGCAGAGACTGCACTCTAAAAGGCTCTCATCTGAGACTACTGTTGATTGGGTTTGAGACCAAGAATTTAGCAGGATCCAGAGCTCTTGGGCACTGAAGGTGAATGAAAGCGCCCAATTGGATTGTATGTTTATGCCTTTGTCAATGCCTAGGAGTTATCCATCTGTCTCGTTTTCGGAAAATAACTATCTGTTAAGGTGTCTTCCAAAGCTACTCTTCATACTGGGAGCTTCCCACACATCATCAATTACTTCTCCTGACAGTATCAACTCCATTACCTCTTCAGTGACAAATTACTTCCTCTGCCTTTTCATTGACCACCACTGCTTTGTCAAATTAACACATGAAAGTAATTAAATAAATATCACTCCTCTATTTACCTTGGTGTAGTTTATTATTGTTAAAACTCAATTAACAGCGCTGCATCCGTCCAGAGATTGCTTCGACTGGCAGTCCGATATTCCCCTCCGGAGACTTTCTTTTAAGTATTTGGGGATCTGGGTCACCCTTCTACCGGAGCTCTGCTGGGCTCTCAACGTGGCTCCTGTGGTCAATAAAGCCAGATCAGACCTGGCGAGGTGGCAATCGCTCCCATTGAATCCACTGGGGAGGATTGCACTCTACAAGATGAGGATCCTTCCCAAGTTCCTGTACATGCTGCAGAACACGCCCTGCTCTTTCTCTCGTCCTTGGTTCCGGGACTTGGATAGTATGGCGACCAAGTTTCTCTGGGGTGGTGGTAGGGCCCGTCTGGCCCTGAGCCGGTGCCGGGTTCCGTCCTATGACGGAGGTCTGAGCATGACCAACCTTTATTTGTATTATCTTGCAACTCGGCTCCTAGTGGTCCATGATTGGTTCTCGGGCGGGTGGGACGATCCGGCCTACAGACTGGAGGTACAGCTGATGGGGTTCCCCTCCATTCAAAATATGCTCTACGGGGCGACGGTTCCTCGGTCGCTCTCGGACGTTGTACGGGCCCCTTTCTTGGCTTGGCGTGCCGCTCTACGACATACCCAGTGGTCGGGGAAATTGACCCGTGTTACACCGCTCTGGCATGGCACTTGGCTGCGGGAGGTCACGGGTTTGGAAGGGTTTCAAGCATGGGATCTCCTTGGGATTTCTTGTTTAGGCGATCTGTGGCGGGGGAGTCACATGTGCTCCTTCCAGGAGCTCCGAGAGCGTTTCTCGTTGTGCCCCTCACAGTTTTACAAATATCTCCAGCTGCGTCACGCGATTCAGTCTCCTGTCCCTCTAGATTCAAGGATCCCTGATCATAGCCCACCCGAAGCACAGGTGATGAGGGGGTTTCTGGGGAGGGGGGGGGGGGAATCTCCCGTATTTACTGTACCCTGGTCAATAACACCCCAATGGACTGGGACGACATGAAGCTGCGCTGGGAGGCCTGGGTGGAACCACTGGACGAGGCTGATTGGAGGGACGCCCTTATGGCACCCAGGACGATCACCTCATCGGCCAGGCTGCGGCTCATTCAGGTTTATTACCTGCATACCGCCTATCTGACCCTGGAACGCCTCCACCGTGCGGGTCTTTCTCCAGATGCCTCATGTGCACGTTGCGGGGCGGACCCGGCGGATTTTTTCCACATGGTGTGGACCTGCCCGTGTCTGGGAGCCTACTGGGGTGAGATTGAGACTGAACTAACTGAGACACTGGGGTGGGAGGTCCCCCATGATCCTAAACTGGTCCTGCTGGGGATAACAGACGGTTTGGACGGTTCCCGTAATGAGAAACTTTTCCTAACTACTGCTCTGGTAGTGGCAAAAAGAGATATTGCTGCTGCTTGGAAGCGGACCGACCCACCCAAATGTGCTGCATGGAGAAGGGGGGGGACTGGTGCGGGGTTGTCCCAAAAAGTTTAGCAGAATATGGGGGAAGTGGCTAGGGGGTATAATCTAGGGGTGTCGATGCGGGTGGAGGGAGTGAGGTGGTCGGGGAGGGGGTGGGAGGTCTCGATATTGAATGTCGATGAACATAGGAGATGTCTTTTTGACGCCAGTTCGTTCGGACGGTTGTACATGTATTTACGTGTGTTCTTTTGCAAAATAAAAATTTGCTTATCAAAAAAAAAAAACTCAATAGGAAATTAAAAGTAATTAAATGAACTTGTTAACATTGGTGGAGTTTGGTATTTAAGCATCAAATTAGTATTGTGGCTAGTTTAAGGGTAGCATATTTGAAAAATATTACATGTATAAAATGAATTTTAAATAATTGGAGAAAAGGAACTCGCCTGTGTAAAATAGTTTGATAAATTAGCTGTATGTAACACAATTAGCAGGAAATACGGATACAGTCCTGCGTTAACCCATTTTGTACATGCATACTCTTTCTGTGAGCTTACCTATATCTAAATCCACGTGTCAGTATGTATTTATGTTAATGATTTTCTAAAAACTAGATGGAATGTCCTGTTCTTTAGTTTTAACCACAATCCAGGGCGGCTACATTATCAAAGGACAATAAAAATCTATATAGGCAACATGTAGAGGTTGAGCTTTGCTCCTGATCTATTTTTTTCACTCACTAAGGGATTTAAAAATACTCATATCTGTAGTTCGAGTAATTTGCTCAAACAGAGTTTGCTGAGCTGAGATTAAAATGAGGTAATGGACCCGCTCAAGAGCAGGTATAACAAAACCTTTGGGTTTATTCTGGAGCCTTCCTATATATCTGGAAAACATGACTCTCACACTCAGAAGATGGTATCTGAATGGTGAATAAGCAGGTAGAAATTAACAGACATGCAGTTGTAGCCCTAATACTGGTGGCAGCTTGTAGCATCGAAATAAGAACATTGTCTGGCTTTGCTCTTACAATGGCTTAGATTGTAATTTGACACTTTAATTATGATCATCGGTAAGAATTAAATTCATGAAATGGTAATTGCCCTTCTCGTCACTGTTAGTTTATTTGAGATAACAAAATATGATTCACAGCACTTTTTTGCCAATGGATATTGACTTTTGTGAGCTTCTTTCTCATTTGCCAAAGCATTGTCCGTGGGTATTGTATTAGAGGTCTTCATACATTTTACTCCGAAAGTGCGCTGCGGTCACCAGCTTACTCGTCCAAGGCCATGTTCAGTAGCACTCAATTATCCGTACAGGACTGCAGCTGATGCTTTGCACCGAGTCGCCCCCCCAGAATCCTACCGCATGTACCCCAGAGAGTACTGGCCAAGGTCAGTGGACTATGTTCTGGGCCCACTGCACTAATGGTCATTCTCATGTGCTAGGGGAGATGGCACTGATTCTGACTCTGTCAATTTGAGCCCCAGGATATTTTCTGTGCGCTTATCCAGCTCCTCCCACTTTTCACCTTTAGGTTTTCAAGCCAGTTTTTAACCATAAGAGCCGCCTCCTCCACCTGCCGGATGGGGGAAAAGACACTGGACCCTATTCAGGGGTGAATACGGGGCACTGGGCCTCTCCTAAGCCTAGTAGAGAGCAGCCTCAGTGTGGCTTTAGAGTACCTCCTTGCTCACGTGGCCTCTGATCTACTTAAGGCGCTCCAGTATTGTCATATTAGGAGCCCTGTCAGCACCATCTCATCAATCAAATCAGAAGTCACCAGGGCTGCTGCACTGTCTTAAGTGCTTCTTCTTTAGATTCTGTGGGCGGATATTTTCCCAGTTCCCCACTGGCTCAGCAGATCCATACTGGTATTCATAGCCTATCAGCATGAGTCCTGACCATGAAGGTGGCTCTGCAGGGCAGTGACAAAAAGGGTCTCTTAATCAGCAAGCCTCCATGGCTAGCCTCCACCATGTCCCTTGGAGTTGCATTTTAATTCTGAAGGTAGAAACGTGTTTTTGTGTAATCCCAATTCACTTATCAAAACGTTAATCCTGTCCCTAAGTATTTTACCCAGAACTGACCTTATGACTGATTGATGTAGCAACCCCATCAGAACTTCATAACAAAATTGGAGTTAACAGTCTCCCATGTAAAAATGCCCAAAGGCTCTCAGGCTTCAGACTCAGTGTGACTTTAGGACCTAAAAGCATTGAATCGTTTCCTGGTTCCTCGTGCATTCAAGATAGTCACATTTCAAAGTATCTATCCTCTGTTGACAAAGGGGCAGATACTGGCATCTTTGGACATGTTGGACGTGCATTTGCAAGTCACAGTTTTCCTCTTCACAAACAGTTTGAGGTTTTCTGTGGCCAGCCAGCATTTCCAGTTGTGGGCTCTTCCATTTGGCCATGCTTCAGCACCCAGAGTCTTCACAAAACTTCTGGCTCCGTTGGTGGATATTTAAATTTTTTTGAGGTATTAAGGTGTTTTCTTACCTCGACGACTAGTTAATTTCCTCTTCGCCCTCTAATGTAAAAAGAACAATTGATGGACGGAATGCTGAACAATGTCAGACATTCACCCCCCAGTACAGATATTTGGGCCTATATCCATAGTTTTCTGCACACCATGCCATTCCAGCTTAGACCCAGCCATATGCAAATCAGTCTTGACCCCGCTCCCCATGGGAACAGTCCAGCCCGCACTGCCAGACCAGGTCCTCCCTGGACCGGTTACGAGCATCCTGGGACCGGTTTTGGGTATCACATGGGTCCCTTACTCAGTGTGCCACTGGATTCAAGCTAGTCTAGCTGATGAGGGGTGATCAACCCCGAAACGGCATCCCAGGATGCTTCTTTCTGGTCCAAGGAGGACCTGGCTTGACAGTTGGGGCTGGACTGTTCCCATGAGGAGCTTGGTCAAGACTGATTTGCATATGGGTGGGTCCAAACTGGGGTGGTGTAGTGAGTGAAAGAACAGTATATTTAACCCAGATCTCATGATTGGGGATAATGTTTGATTCATTCAGCATTCCATTCATCAATTGTTCTTTTTGCTACGAAGATGTTAATATTAGAGAAAGGTATTGCAGTATGAAATACAGAGTTAATTTGATTCCAAATCTGTGTCCAGAAAGTATGTACAAGGGAACAGGTGAAGAGCAATTGATGTAAATCTGCCTGTTGCGACACGACCGACAATTATCATGGTAAAGTATATGTGGTAAAGAGTGGTTGGGGAGAGGAGAAGTCTTATAGATGTAAAATAATATCTGTGTATGCTTATAGCGCAGGATGTGGACCATAATTTCGTCCAAATTCATCTCCAAAAGGAAATAGGCCAAGTAGTTCCCAAATAGCTTACCCATGCAAATGCAGTGTCTGACTTAAGTTTGTGAGCAGAGGATTGATGTAGAAGACGGTAGATGGTTGAAACTTTAGGATTAGTGTGTAAGAGTGGCTAAGGTAGAATGTGGCATATTGGGTTGTAACTGGCAGGATTTGCATTTATTAAGAGCAGGCAATCTAATGGATTGCAAGAGAAGCAATTTATGTTGACAAGAGGGCAGAAGATTAAAAAGAGATTGCGCTTGAGGGAAAGTCAGAAAAGAATCATTGATAGAGTAGATTAATTCTAATTAATCAAAACTTTCTTCAGGCATTCCAAAAAAGGCTTCATTATGTAAAACTGACGTATTGTGCCAAATGGTAGACCTGAGGAAGTAGAAAGTATCAATATGATCAGAAGGCAGTAGGGGTTTCAGTAAGATGCCTAGATGTTTGAAAATTGGTGAGGCGATTGAGATTTTCTGTAAAAAGCCAAATATTCACGGAGAGAAAAAGGGGAGAGGAAAGACTTTTCCAGTTGTACCCATAAAGGAGATTGTTCAAGATTGTTCAATGAGAGTGAAATCCAGTGAATAGATTGTTTCACGATGAAAGCAGAGTGGTATTTTTTTAAAGTCGGGTAAATTAACGCCACCATCTGATTTAGAGCACTTTAGTTGTAGGAGAGGGATGCACGATTTGTTCCCGTTCCATAAGATTAAGGAAAGTATGGAGTTAATATGCTGAAACAGTTCTAAAGGAATAGAAAGGGGAATGTTAGAAATAGGGTAGAGGACAATGGGAACAAGCATCATTTTATTGGTGTCAAGGTGACCCCACCAGGAGAGATTTAAGCTGTACCAGTGAGTGAGTGACCAGGGCACTTAATTTGAGTTTGCAATCTTCTACACTTAAAGAGATAAGTTCTGAGTGAGTGGGAAAACCATATCGATATTTGAGTTTGGTTGTGTTCTAGGAGAAGTTTGTAGTAGAGAAATCTTGTATGTAGGTATATTTGTTAAGGTAAGATTTCGCATTTGTCATGATTTAATTTCTAATTTGAGACGAGAGAAGAAAAGCTGGAAGGAAAAGGTGAGGTTGAGATAAAAATAAAAGAATGTCACCTGCATAGGCTGCAGTTTTAATGCGTTGGTCTTTCCATGTCAAATCATGTAGATCTAGATTACATCCAATTAAAGAGGAAAGGTGAAAGAGGACATCCTGACTTACACCTCTACCTAATGTAAAGTAGGAAGAAGTGTGTCCATTTGTGAAAGTGGCTGCATGAGGAGAGGTGTAAAGAAGGGAAATTAGTTTTGATCCAAAACCGAACCATTTTAAGGTATGAGTTATAAAGGACAAAATTACGCAATCAAAGGCCTTCTCGGCATCTAATCTAATCTCTGCTAAAGGATGCTTCGAGAGGTGAGATTTGGAGAGAAAGTAAAAAAAAGAAGTGAGCATTATCAGATACATAACGTCCCTTGACAAAACCAGATTGTTTTGACTGTGTAGTTTTGGCAAAAATGAATCTAAATGAAGAGCTATAGCTTAGAAGAATATCTTTTAGTCAATGTTAACAAGGGAAATAGGTGTATAATTATTGCATTGATGTAAGTCTTTGCCCTCCTATTGGAATGAGACAAATGAAAGCATCTAAGAAAGAACCAGAGGATTTGTCTTTTCAGAGAAAAGAGGTTATAAGAAAAGATACTAAGAAGGCAATTCGGCACACCACAAAAGTTTAGTAATATCCTGAGTTGACCATTTTCTCAGGTAATGTCCCTTGGTGTAGAGTTCATGAAAAGATACACTTCATTGTCCGTTCTTGATAAAGTTGTTATGTTGCGATTATTAATACTCTTAGTGGATGAGTATTTGGCTATATGTCGGCATCCAATACGATTGATTGTTGCAAATAATGTTGTTACTCTTTGGTGCTATTACTATTGCGTACTCTACGATGTGCCGGTCACTGTAGCATATCCACAAAGCCTTTTGTATGTACGTTATAAGAAAAGATAGTTTAGGGATGAGAAATTTGGAGATGTGTGAAAAATTCGACAGTGAATCCATAAGGTCCTGGCTCTTTGTCAGATTTGAGGGAAGATAAAGCCGTATGAAGTTAAGGTAATGTCATTTTCTAAAACGGAGAAGCTTAGTTGTCTGTTGAAAGATTTGCGTGTGTCAGAAAATAAGTTAATAATGTCAGAATCAGTGGGATTATGTTCAGGAGTGTATACATTTTTTAAATTGTGCAGATTCTTCGAATATTTCATATCTTTGTGTAATAGATTGGAGTGGGCATCTAGAATAGATTTAATTTTATTCCTATTCTTTTATTATTTTAAGAAAATTTGCTAGTAGTTTGCGGTTTTGTTTAGACCACTGTATTTTTGGCACTGGATTTGAGGAGAAAGGAGGTTGCAGTATGACTGGAAAATGTATTAAACTGAAGATTAGCGTTTATGAGTTCTTGTAAGTAGTCTTTAGATTTGGAAGTGTAAAAAGAGTGCCCCAATTGTTTGATTTGATTAAGTGTCTCTTTAATTTTATGTAGTGAGAGTTTTTTCTCTCTGGGGACAAACTTGATTATGTAATCACGGGCGGAAGCGATAAAGGTGTCCCATATTGTGTGAAAATCAAGGTTATTTATTTATTTATTTTAAACAGACTTTTATTAATTTTCATGTGAAAACAAACACATCCCCGTCGCCCAATGCAAGGATCAAAAAGAAGTATCATCAGCAGTTCAACAATCGCAGCCTAGCCCCATATCTACCATTCCATACGATAGCTACATTATCCTACCGCCCACCATACATGTATCTTCCAATACAACAGATTGGAACATCAGTTCCCCCCACCCACTCCCCCTTCTTACTCAAAAACATCCCCAACTATACCCCCCCAACCACCCACCCAAGCATGTCGCCAGCTACTAAATTATTCACTAAGCCAGATGCGCCTCGCAGTCCACCTCCCATGTTCTGTACCACACGGGACACAGCAATGAGTCAGGCAAGAACATCGGGAAAATCATCTCTCCTGATCCTACGAGTCGGGTATCTCCCCACACCCCGCCCTTGCGGTGAAGTGTCGCTCAAGTGTCCCCTGCCAAACCCGTCTCTCCCGAACTCTCCGCACCATCACCCGGAGGGTGTTTTAGCAACTCCAGAAGTGCCACCCATGTTTGCGCCATTTCCTGAGACTTCTCACTGCCACTACGCCGGGCCAGCTGTAGCCTATAATTCCCTTCACTCCCAGCCCACTTCACCATCTCTCTGTTCCACCTCACCGAACTAGGAGCCTGCCTCGCCTTCCAATGGGAGGTAATTTCTCGCTTAGCCAGGATCAACCCCAGATCTATAAACCGGCTAGTAACCTTGGTCTAAGTGGTGTGCAGAAACCAATGCAGCAAGCAGAGTCCAGGCGACATCACTAGCTCCCTTTCTGTCACAGTCAGCAGGGCAGTCATCACCTCCCGCCAAAAGTCTCCCACCCGCGGGCAGTCCCAGAACATGTGCAGAAGGTTCACCCCACTCTGAGCGCAACGGGGGCATTCACCCGACCCCCCCCAAAATACTCAGCAATTTTACGGGGGGTGAGATAGGCCCTATGGAAGATATAGAATTGGATAAGTTGAAACCTTGCATTCCGAGAACATTTCCACGGTCGCGCCACAATTGCCTCCCAAGCCTTTTCTGCAATGGGTTCCTCTAAATCCGCCTCCCACTTCAGACGCAGCGCTGTCAACGGTTTGCGCATGTCGCTCGTGATCCGACGATAAAGGCAGGTCACCGCTTTAAACATACCCGCCGCCATCACCACATATTGGAAAGAGAGAAACGTATCTGGTTCCCCCAGCCCACTGCGCCAATGCTTCCTAATGACTGCAGACAGCGCAGCATGCAAAAGAAAGTCCCCCCGCGGTAGATCATGGCGCTCACAGAGGTCTTGAAAGGGAAGAAGACCACCATCCTCATAGAGATCACCTATGGCCGTGACTCTCGCTTCCTCCCAGGCCAGCAGCTGACTCCAGTCTACCCCATGTGCCTCACACATCCGCAACGGGATCTCGGGAGCATAAGGGGTCCCCCCATGTGCCCTCCTAATCAACAGTGGCGGATCGTTCCCAACTCCGGCGGCAGGAGGGTACCTCTCAGTGGCGCCCGCAGTAGCACGCAGGACAGAAGGTGCCAACTTGGGTCCGACCCGTCTTGGTCCTTCGGTCGCCTAATGTGACCCGCCACCCATTTCGTGAACCACTGAAGTTGCGCAGCATGATAGTATGCCTCAAAGTCCGGCAGTGCAAGGCCCCCCTCCGCCCTAGGCCTTTGCAGAGTGACTAACGCCACCCTCCGTCGGCCAGTTCCCCAGAGAAACCCCGTAATCAAAGTGTTCAGCTGCACAAAGAGCCTGCTCGGAATCCACACGGGGAGGGTCCCAAAATAATAAAGAAACTGAGGCAGGATGATCATCTTCACCAAAGCAACCCTGCCAGCCACCGACAGCGGAAGAGTCCCCCAAAACTCAAATCAGGCCTTTGCTCCTCGCACTGCCCGCCCCACGTTACCCTACAGCAGGTCAGTGGGGTCATGGTAAATCTGTGTCCCCAGATATGGTAATCACCGGGATTCCCATAAGACATCCCCCACCCTCGACTGATCCTGCGCCCCCGGCCTGGTAGGGAACAGACATGACTTATTCCAATTCACCCCGAGGCCCGCCACCCTCCCCAAGGTCTCCAGCAAGACTCGCGCTCCCCGTAACGCATCCCCAGTATTCGGCAGAAACATAAGGAGATCGTCTGCATACAGCGCAACATGGTGTATTCTTCCCTCCACTACGAGCCCTGGGAAATACCACCCGACCTGGCGTGCGCAGCCATGGGTTCTATTGCCAGAGCAAACAGGGGGGATAGTGGGCAGCCCTGTCGTGTTCCCCGAGCGACCGTGCAGACGCCAGAGATCAGACCCCCTGTCCGTACCCGTGCAGTGAAAGCACTGTAAAGCAGCGCCGTCCACTTCACAAAGTTTTCCCCCAGTCCGAACTCTCGCAGAACATTAAAAAGGTAGGGCCATTCCAGGCTATCGAAAGCTTTCTCGATATCAACCGCTAAGACACAGGCTTCTTCCTTGTCATAAGAGTTAGACCCCAGAATGCGCAGGAGTCTGCGGATATTCATCGCAGTATTGCGAGAGGGAATAAACCCCGCTTGGTCCACATGCACCAACGTCGTCATATAAGGCATCAGACGACTGGCCAAGATGCTGCGTTTTGTTCCTGGCCATGCGTTTTATGGCACTACGGACCTCTCCTATTTCAATGTCCCGGCCCAGCATCTCGGAGGCATCAGCATCCAGGCGTGGCAGACCTGCTGCCGGCAAGAGATCCTCATCGCCCGGCGTCCCAGGTCCCAATCTGCTTCGATATAACTCCGCATAATAATGCAGGAAACAAGTAATAATGCTCTTCTGGGTGAGAAATGCCTCCCCTCTCGGTCCCCTCAGCTCCAGTATCTGTGTGCTCCTACGCGCCGGGTTAGCCAGCCAAGCTGGCAGCGCCCCCGCCTTATCCCGCTCCACATGCGCCTTGTCCGTGTATGCCTTGAAATCAAAGCATCTCAGCCTCTCCAGTTGGACTGCAAAAGCCTCTCGTGCCTCAAGCTGCCCTGTATGTCTGTCTGGGCGCTCTCCTCCTCTCGCAGTCGTTGCTCTGCTTTCTGCACATCATCCAGCAACACTCTGCGGGTTCCCACCACCTCACCTATCCCTAGTATCCCGGAACACCGGGTCCTCTAAGGTGTCCGGACGCAGTCGCCATGTGGGAATGGCGGGACGATCCCGCAGCCAATGCAAGACTGTCAACAGAGGATTATGATCCGACGCCGTCCTAGCTAAATATTCACTATGGACCATTGCCCCGTGGACATCTGGGGAGCTAAGGATCGAGTCCAACCGGACATGTAAGGCATGTAACGACGAAAAGTAGGAATAATCCCTATCAGCCGGATGATGCGCTCTCCAGGTATCCGTCAGTCCCCACCGTTGTTGCCACTCCTGTCGCACCCTAGCCAACCAATGAACCGGAGAATCCGGCAGAGGAGGATGGGAACGATCCAACAAGACATCAGTAATACAATTAAAGTCGCCACCCAGGAGCACTGCGCCCGTCGCCCAGGGAGCCAGTTTGCCAGAAAGGCGCGCAAAAAAGGAGGACTGGTCGGAGTTCGGAGCATAGATACTACCTAAAACAATATCCCTACCATCTAGCCGCCCCGCAACCACCACATAGCAACCATCCGGGTCTATCATCTGACCAGTGCACTGAAACGGTACCCCTGCTTGGATCCAAACCAACACACCCCTTGCATATGCCGAATATGCAGTACAGAACATCTGCCCTCTCCAACGCCACTGCAGTGCTAGCCCCTCCTGCCTGTCCAGGTGCGTTTCCTGCAACAAGGCTATCTGCACCCCCTGCCGTCGAAGATAAGCATGAATCGAATGCTGTCGAGTCATGGTGTGCATCCCCCTAATGTTCCACGTTATACACTTTATTCCTATGGTGGCCGCCATAACACAACACCATAATCACTGCTCAACTCGCCTCTTGATCCGACATGCTTGGTCCCACCCTCCCCTCCCCTCCCCCTACCCCAGCACCCCAACTCCCCAAACTCCCACATCCCAGGACAGGCACCCTAAAACTAGCCCCCATCCAAAAAAGCAGAACAGTCAACCTTGCCATCATGGACAGTGAAGCGTGAGCCGGCCTGACAGACCCAAAGCCCTCTCAGCTCCCCCGTCAAGTGTGAGCAACCCAAGAGGAACCCCTCAAGAGCCCCCCCTGGTGTCAATCCAGTAAAAGCAACTCCCCTCCCCTCCCACTCCACACCCCCTCCAGCAAATAGACCCGGGCAACAGTAAAAAGCGCATTCCGATCCTCCGGGCAGGTCTCAATCAGCCAAACAAGTCCACTGTTTGCGGAGTAACCTCGGGCCGCTCGGCGTCCGAGTCCCCGTTCGTCCTGGTAGCCGGGGAGGATCCGGACCTCTCCAACTCTCGGCTAGAGGCAGCAAAGGCCGGCCTGGAGCCAGTCTGACTAATCGCCACCACCGCCTGCACCGCTCTGTCGCGTTCAAGGCGGCTATCCGGTGGAGGCAGGGACCCCGGCGTGCCCACGGCCACAGGGGCCCTCTGCTCCCCGACACTCCCCGATGGACTCCGCTGCGATCCCGCCTGCCGCGTCTCCAGCCAGTGCCACGCTTCCTGCGGGTTGGTGAAAAAGAGGGTGCTGGAGCCGTCCACCACCCGCAGGCGCGCCGGGAAGAGCATCGCATAGGGAATATGGAGTTGTCGTAGTTTCCGCTTGAGGGCGATGAAAGAGGCACGGTGCTTCTGGACCTCCCGGGTGTAGTCTGGGAAGAGCATCACCCTGGATTTAGCAATCTGCAGGTGTTGTTTCTCCCGAGCTTGCTGCAGGAGGTGATCCCTGTCCCGATAATGCAGCAATCGTGCCACCATGGGCCGCGGGTGCGCCCCCGGCTTAGGAGGCCTAGCCGGAACTCTGTGGGCTCTCTCCAGGGCAAAAAATGGGGATAACCCCTCCGGTGCTACCTCCGATCGGAGCCAATCTTCCAGATACTGGACTGCATCCTTCCCCTCCGCCCGCTCCGGAACACCTACGATGTGGAGGTTATTCCTGCGGGAGCGCCCCTCGCTGTCTTCCGCTCTCAGCTCCAGCACTCGCATCCTAGTCGCCATCTGTTCCAAGGAGTGCTGCAAGGTGGCCACCCTGTCCGGTACGTCCGCCATCGTCCGTTCATTTGTCGCCACCCGCTCCTTCAGCTTCCTATGGTCATCTTTAAGTAAAACCAGGTCCACCCCAATAGTGTCTATCTTGGTCTCGAGTGCCTCTCGGGAGGCCGTGATGACCTGCATTATGTCCCCCAAGGTAGGCCCACCCGAAGCCTCTGCCCCGGGAGTGTTCAGCACAGTGTCCTCACCTCCAGACCGATGTCCCCCGTCTTCTTCCTGTAGGACAGCAAATCCCCACCTCCGTGACGTTCGACCCATCACAGTCGCACGTCCTATGCCCCGGGCCTCCAGACATCATCCTCTCCAGCAATTCCCAGCTATCAAAAGCAGGGGCACCTTCAGCGCAACGCGAATACGGTGGCCAGCTACCGTGGCATTAGCAGTCCCGAAGCGTCCAGGGGCGAAACCCCACACCCTCCAGTCACATGGGCGAACGGTGCACTCCGCACAGCTCACACCGCACAGGGAGCAGTCAGTATTCCGTTGGTGCTCCCCAGATCTTCACTCCTCCTCGGCCCCCTGCAGCACCGCGACGCCCTCCGTGAGGAGCCACCGGCCAATCGCAGCCCTCAGAGTCACAACTGCCCCGGGGAAGGCGCCTCCAAATCACAGTTCATAGGCTCCAAGTACCCTGCCAATCCTCCAGCTCTCGCCGTCCCCACAATCACCCTCACAGTGGTCCCACTCTCATCCCCAGGCAGTTCAGTGCGTCCCAAGGGTAAATTGTAGAGATATCCAATGAAGATATCATGATCTCAGGCATCCGCTGTTCCAGTGGGCCCACAGGCACATTCCGCCATCAACAGCTAGGCCTTCTTCCAGTTACGGGATTCTCTCGCCTCCAGCCGGCTCTCGTCACCCCCAATTTGCCGTGCCCTCCACTTTTGAAATCTTCCTCCAGTACAGCAAAGCAAGGGAAGGCAGGGGGCAGGTAACAGTCTCGCTCTGCCGGCTCACCAGCAACGCAGACGCCTCAAACCCCGCGCCGTACAGATCTCCTCACTCGACCGTCACCAGGCTGCCACCTCAATGCCTGTCATCAGCCCCCAGTCGTGGCCCCTCGTCCTGGGAACCCGCCTCCCGGTCCGCTGTGTCGCCAGCCGACCCTCGCCTGTGTCACTGCAGGGCACGCACTCCCCGCCCCCAGTGCCGCCAAGGATAAAGTCCCCCTCAAGGAGCGACGGGCCACAGCACTCACGACGGCCAGCCTCCGCGGCGGGGAGGAAGAAGAAGCCACTCCCTTTCACCAGCAACCAGGTGGCCTCCCGGGCAAATTCCACCATCAGCAGCGAGGCCCTCATCCAAAGAAGGGATCCTCTCGCCGCCCGCCAGCCATCAGCGCCGCCAGTCTGTCGTGCCCCTCTCGTCCTGGAGCGTCCACCAGCACAGTAGGGCAAAGCGGGAGGCAAGCAGCAAGTCCGCTCCGCCGGCTCGCCAACAGCGCCCTTACCGCTGTCGCCACAGCCACCGCGCCATGCACGCCTCCTCTCTCATCCGGAATCAGGCCGCCATCTTGAAGTCAGGCAGCAGTCCCTGGTCGCGGCGCCTCTTCCGTAGAAATTGCCGCCGGTCGACTCCGCCGCCGTCCGCCACCCGCTTTCGGATCAAAGTCCGGCCCTCACAGGACTCCAGGCCGCAGTACCTTCACTGCCCGGGCTCCGCCGCCATCTTGCGGCACCGATGCCAGGAACGCGGCAGAGAGAAGGAGGGAGCCGCTCTCTTTCTCCAGCAGGTCTCTGACACCGAGGGAGCACCCACCAGCTCAGGAAACGTTCCCCAGCACTCTGGGAGGTAAGGGGCCCCCCAACATCCGCAGGATCACTTATTACAGGAGGAGGCTGGCGAGGCGCTCCGGGATCCTCGACCTCCTACATCGGCGCCAAGCCACGCCCCCCAAAATCAAGGTTATTTATGTGATGAAACTGAAAAAAGTCATTAAAGAAAGAGGTAAAAACAATGATCTATATACACACACACATACATACATATATACAACTGCCACTGGGTAGCTATAGACATATATAATTTGACCTGTGACCAAGTGGTTAAAATCCTTTGCAGAATGTATATATTTTAACCCTGCTTTAAGAAATAGAGGGTAAGTTACCAGACCTTAGATCGAGTGGCATATTTTTGGCATTTCAGGGTTGGAAGAATAAAATTTCTCTGTACTGTTTGCAAGCAGGCCATTAGAAAAACCTATATCCAGCTTAATATCCTCTGCAGTTTCAGTGGCGTAAGCAGAAGGAAATCAGACTTGAGTGGTGACAGGAGAGAGTGATTCCTGGTTATAGGCAACATGGTCTAGGCTTACTCATAGAGAGAATAATGCCATCATTCAGTAAGTCTTACTTCAGTAGTATGACCGCTTCCAAGTAGGCAACAAAACCTTCTTGTTACATTAGTTTCTCTTCCCTGTAGTTCAAAAAAATCTAAATGGCATATTCCAGGTCATGAGAATACATGGAGGCTGACTGAGTCAAAACAACTTTAGCTTGTGTTCTCTTTGTTTGTGATGTTGTGCTATTGTGTCTTTAATCCTTTACTTTACTTTTCCTCAGAGGCTTTGCTACCTCCTTGTGAGTGCTTCAACATACAGCTTCATGATGATGTGGGAATACAGTCACTACGTGCTTTTTGTGCAGGCTGTTGCACTATTCTTACTTGATGGCCTATCATTGACACAAAATGACAAGGTAACTTCACAAAATTTTCTTGAACATATGATTGTCTTTTTTAGTGGAACCTTAAGTTCTTACATGCCTTATATTGCACTGCACAACATTTTTTAGGCAATGGTTGGAATGTTAGAGACAGATCAGATGATAATTAAAAGATAGTTTTAAATCTTTATTGATCATAAGATTTTCCAATCAAAGTTTCACTGTATAGCTCACGTCTTGCAAAACAAGCATAGATTTAGGCAATTTAACATTTAACATTACGCTTAACTGTACCACTTACATCTGATTGGTCACTGTTTAACTGGGGCGCTGACATGGTATTCATTTCTCACCCAGGAGGGCTATGCAGGGCATAGAGTGTGTAGGTTTTTTGATTAGGTCATCGATGCGGGACACACTGGTAGATATCACTATGGACAACAGAGAAGATGATGCTCACTAACCACTTCACCTTTTAGGTTTCTTGATTAAAGAAAATGCCTTTCCCTCATAATTCCATCTATTTAGATTTCCCATGATTGATGGCCATTTGATGAACCTTCGGTCAGTACGTAGAGTTGAAGTACCGACCAAAGGTTCACCAAATGGCCATCAATAATGGGAAATCTAGAGACCTTGGCTTAGACATACAATGCATTCCCAGCAGCACTAGCATCTTTTAGCCACCTTCTTCACCATGATATCCCTATAGTCAATATACATAATAAGCTAGCTGCTGCCTTAAAAATGATATTAACTAAACCTCCTATGAGGAAACAAGGAGTGTAGCTAAACCTAAAATGTCCTCATGAATGCATTAAAAACAAAAACTACTCCTGAGGTTTGGATTTCTAGCGCCCAGTATAAACAAATCACTAACATTAGCTTGTCAAAAGTCAGATGACTCTAATTGGACTGACATAGTAGTGGCAGCACACTCTGGTGATAATAGGACATTCTGGAACATTATAGTACACAGGAGCATGAAACGCATGTTGAATTTTACCTGAATTTAGGTATTTGGATGGATCATTTCTCTAAACTACATGGAATCATGCACAGTGACCATTATGTTCTCTTCAATCCACATCCAGAATATCCTTTGCCGGACTTCTGTTTTTCCCTGGAGGAGACCCAAGCAGCTATAGTAGTGGTTAAATTGGGCAATGCCCAGTTGAATTTCTCCGCCAAGATTTAGCAGTCTGGGTTTCTTATGTTAAAAAATTGTGCAGTGCTGTAGCTTCAGTAGCACTGATCCGAGGCACCTGGAAAGAGGTGGAGATTATTCCCATCTATAAAAAAGGGGACCTCACAAATCCTGCCAATTATAGACCAATAAGTCTTCTGGACACCTTACAGAAGGTCTATGCGAGACAGATTTTAAATAAACGTAATGACTGGATTAATGACGCAATGATCCTGACTCCTCACCAGGCTGGTTTCAGACCAAAAGATAGCACCATAGACCAAGTCCTGAGACTCATGCTAATTGTTTGGAAATGCACCAAGTTGAGAGACGGGCATCTGTACATAACTTTTGTAGATCTCAGGGCCGCATTTGATTTAGTTCTTAGGGGATCGATGTGGGCATCATTTAAGAGTATAGGAATCGCTGAAGGCTTGCTTGCCCAATTAATAAGACCCCATCTGATAATTAAGCTCAAGTCTGTTGGGGTCTACACGGACAATTGACTGATCGTATCCCCATACATAGAGGAGTGAGACAGAGGTGCGTATTAACCCCTACACTATTCGCACTCTGTGTCAATAATGTCATAGGGGCCCTGTTCAAAGGTAACATTAAAGCCCCCAGATTAGATGCGGCTTGGGTCTCTGCCCTCTTATTTGTAGATGACACCCTTTTAATCTTACAGACTCCGTCAGGTCTCCAGCAATTGCTGAATAACTTTAATGACTATTGCAAATTGAAAGGTTTGGAAGAGGGTCTAGAACAGGGGAGATTGGAGCAAGTTTTTAGATTTTAGTACCTTGGTATTATGTTTGATAGCAGGGGATCTTGGACTCCACATATCCAAAAGCACAGGACAGAGCTCCAAAACCAAGTTTGAACTATATTTAAAAGACATCAGATAACATCATTAAAACCCCTATTCCCAGCTATAGATTTATACAAATTTAAAGCTCAAACTGCGGCTCAATATGGGGCTGAAATCTGGTGTTTGCGAATTGTGAAGATCTTTCCTGGAGCGAGAATAAGTTTGTTCTCTCTCTTCTTCATCTTCCCAAAAGCACACCCCTCATCCCCTTGTTTCTAGACATTGCACTCAAGAGTGGGCCAGATTACTTTGTTAAGACCCCTTTGTGTAAGGATTTGGACTGTAGAAGAGCTTATGGCATATAGAAAAGCAGTGGACAAATTGCTGACCCTAGATAAAAATATTACTTTTCCGAGGTTCATACACATCTAATTGTGGTTGTCAAAGTTGGCTATGGGAAGCTTCTGGTCTGACCCAAGCTCTCTAAACTTTTATTCAAAAACGCAACTGAAACTTCCCATCTGGGACTACTCTAAAGCTATTTTCCAATGAAACCCCTCCTTGGGTTCATTGTCATCTCAGTTCTTGATTCTTCAGGACAGTTTAGATATGGCACGCTTGAAATAGGGTCTTTTCCATCGCTGTGGAACAAAGGAAGGTCTATAGGCCCTAATATTGGTAGTGATATTTGTACAATGTGTCAAACATTTACCAAAGAAAATATCTCCCACGTTTTGTTTTTCTGTCCTGCCCATCCGAAACCCAGAAGTAAAGGGGTTTGATCATTGTGCAATCAGTTAGGCTTTAGATGACATCATGAAGCACTTGGGGCTTTAAAGGGAGATACATCTACTTACACTGTGTTTTCCCTAAGTACATTCTTTTTCGAGGTTGGGTTTCTGAGAAAACAAAAAGATGAAAAATTGTAAAGGCAGAATGAGAGCTCTCTATTTGTCAATTGCAAGAGCCTTAATTACATTAATACATTAAGCATAAAGGCTTTGTGAGGGTATTTAGTTGTGTACAAGACAGCCACCTCACTTATCTCTTTTTAAGACTTGTAAAGCTTTTTAACTACTATCATTGATTGTTTTATCAGCATATTATGCACATCATTGACCTTAGGTTGCTATAGTTTTTATCAATAAAACTTTTCTCTTACTGTATAGTGTGAGTAATGTTGCCTGCCCACAATTACATTGTTTGCTTTCATCCTCTTAGTTGTGTCATCTGATTTTAACTGAACAGTAATTTTTGTGAAAAGTATCATATCTTGCCCAAAACAGATTTGTGACTTTTATAGTTTTTACCATCAAAGTATCTTCCATACTGTATATAGTGTGAGTAATGACAGCCACCTATATTGAAATTGAATTTTAACTGCTCACAGTTATTTCTTTTAGCGGTGTCATCTTCTTTTAATTAACTGTTGTCTTTATGTAGAAATGTTTGAAAACCATTTTTAACATCTCTGTTGAAAGTATTTGAATAGGTTATGTTTTGAGGAAACACATTTTCTGGCTAAACATTGATTGATTGGCTAGGTACATCAGCATTGTCTTTCTTTAAAGTAAAATGGGTTAAACTGTTTACTGTCAGAGATACTATTGTTAGGCCATTCATAGGAGTTTGTATTTGGCTTGGGGGCACTATGTCGGTATGAGTGTGTATAGGGCTATCTCATGGGAGGAGTAGGCGTACGCTGAGAGTATTAATCTTAATATTACTTTTAACTGACTGTGTCAATTATAGAAGGATGTTCAGGCCTCGAGTTTGCATAAATCCTGTGTGCAGTATCAGTTAGTCAATAATGTGATTTATGGGATCTGTAAGTAAAAAGGAAGTCTTCCTTTGGTTGCTGCAAAATTGACACCACTCGTATTCAATCACCCAATCCACAAATATCAACACCGGTCACACTCTGTGTGGTTATACTATAGGCCCAAACAGTACACCAAGAATACGTAAATAGTAGAAAATATACAGAGTTTATTAAATAAATAAGTTTATTTTTAAAAAGAAAGGGAAAATTCTTCCTAATAGCATACAGAGGTGTAAAAACACAAGAAATTACAAGAGAAACATTTCATATACATTATAACATTATCGTAATGACAAAAAACACATATGTATTATTGATATTAACACAAAAAATGAGAGAAGAGAAAGAGAGTACACTTTGCATTAAAGATCACATTTGTGATGAACATATATCGACTGAAACCTGATACGTTGGCACTCGTTTGGTATCTACAGTTCCAGCCAACTACACGAATTGTGTGACAGAAGCGTCGACGCGTTTTGATGGTGTTGTCCAACTTTATACCATCTTTATCAAGACATTAATAAAACTCTCATAGTTAGACATATAGTTGATCCTAATCGTAATCCTGTACATTAAAACAAATATAGATATATATCAGTACTATATTCACAATATGTTTAAAGAAAAAAAGGCATTTTTAATACTGTCACAATAGAATAATAAAACGTATTCATTGAGAGAACCAAACAAATTCATACTAAAAACATATATTGACCTACTGGATGGGCAATATAAAAAAAAGACTAAAAAATATTCCCACTTGACCAAATATGCCATACATCATTTACAAAACCACATCCTTTCATAGATCATGTCCTATCCGGATCCTACACTAAAAAGGGTTGTTACCTTTAGACAAAAATGTTGTCATTAAAAGAGAAAACCATCAAGGCAGGACAAACCTCACCTGTCCACTTGTACACTACTGGTTGTCATGCAGGGAGCCAGATACACTCCTGATAACGAATACTATCGTCTGGTTTCTTGTATCCAGATGACAAGGTTTAATATCTTATCTAAGGGCAAACAGAAAGCAGATTATCCTCTACTGTCAATTGTTCTAAACTTTCTTATCTGCGCCACTGCGCATCCATAATTCCTAGAAAGGAAAAATCTCACCTCTTAAGCAGTTAGGTCCTATGCTTATAATTCCACATCTTCAAAGGTGTCCTGTATCAGTTGGCAAATAAAAACCTTTTTCTAAGACTCTGAAAGATTCTGTGGAGTACAATAATTGACCATCAGTCCCTGCGGATTATCCTATTCCTTCTCTTGTAAAATCGCAAGCAATATTCTCCTACCTGCTTGAAACTGGATAGGTTAACGCTGATTGCGATTATTCAAGTTTCAATAGATAGCTTGTTGCAGTATTCAATGTATGCCCTTCATAAATTAGGCCTATTCAAGAAGTAACATATAAACACTGTATGTAAATAAACGGTTCAACGTGTTATAGTACAGAGGAAAACCTCTCCGGCTGCATTCCTATAACATCCCTCCTGTGGAAGCAATACCAAATAGGCCCTATTCCTCGCACTAGTTTGAAACGCTAATATAATTCAGCGCCTTGATCTAAACATATTTATTAGTTAGCAAGGACTCATCTCCCCAACCCTCTTCGTTTCTATGAATTACTGTAAGAGTAGGGATTATCAAAGTCCCCAGCATAAATATCTATTGCGCTAAGGCGGCAGACACTCACTATTTCTCAATTTTTCAATATTATTAATGTCTTAAAGAGGGCAAACTTAAAATAAATACCACTCCCTCTTGCCTCCACTCTTCTAAACTACGAAAGCAGATGACGCAAATAACCTCATCTGCAATACATTAAACTTTTTTTATTTTTGCAAATTGTATAGAATAAGGATGACATCACACTACAAAATGTCCATCCATACCTGCAAAACCGGACTGTGAAGTTCCTTCTCGCTCTTCCTGGCTTCTTCGATAACGGACCGATCCCAGCACCTTTTTCGAGTCGATTATAAATACCCTTGCGGGGTCCGATAATTGGGAGGGCGGTACTACTTCCTACAATCACAGAGTACGTGACCTCCTCACAACCCGGAAATATCTCTATCACTGCACCACGGCCGCCTAAGCTCGATATTGTCAGGCATCTCATACAGGCAACCCAGATGTAAAAACAAGCCCACAGTTGCCTGGAGAGGATCCGCATCTTTAAATGTAGATATCTCAAATGTGGACCTCCTAGGGAATAATATACGCGCCCATAATATTGTTAGAGAAACTATATTTCAAGCAATACATGGTATAGATTCCAACATTATTCGAATACATTGATCTCAACCTAAATGTAACTAAGGAATCTTTGATGCGCAAAGCCAATTACCTTGAGGCATTATTATGAAAAACCTGTCCTTTGATTCAAAGCTTAACTGATAACAACTATTCACCTATAAAACACCCGTACAAGTGTGAATCTAAGCTCTAATTTAAAGAGGGCTAGAAAACCTTACCTCTGGAAAGATCCATTTCAATAGATTGCTCAGGGGAGCTGTACATAGATCTGGTAGATCAATCAATCAATCAATCAATCATTTGTAAAGCGCACTACATACCCGCGAGGGTCTCAAGGCGCTGGGGGGGGGGGGGGGGGGGGGCTGGCGGCGCTACTGATCGAACAGCCAGGTCTTGAGTATCCTCTTGAAGGTCAGCAGTTCTTGGGTCTGTCGTAGGCTCAGTGGGAGGGTGTTCCATGTCTTGGCGGTGAGGTGGGAGAAGGATCGCCCGCCGGTGGTGGTTCTTCGGATGCGCGGGACTGTGGCGAGTGAGAGGTCAGCGGAGCGTAGGTGGCGGTTGGGGATGTAGAAGGAGAGCCGTCTGTTGAGGTAGGCTGGGCCGGTCTTGTGGAGTGCTTTGTATGCGTGGATGAGGAGCTTGTAGGCTATCCTCTTGTTTACGGGGAGCCAGTGCCGGTTTCTCAAGTGGGGGGTGATGTGGCCGTGTCGTGGTACGTCGAGGATCAGTCGCGCCGAGGCGTTTTGGATGCGTTGTAATCGTTTGATGAGCTTGGTCGGGGCTCCCGCGTAGAGGGCGTTTCCTTAGTCGAGTCTGCTGCTGACGAGGGCCTGGGTGACTGTCTTTCTTGTATCTGTCGGGATCCATCTGTAGATCTTGCGGCGCATGCGGAGGGTGTTGAAGCACTAGGAGGAGACGGCGTTGACTTGCTTGGTCATTGAGAGCGTTGAGTCGAGGATGATTCCCAGGCTGCGTGCGTGGTCGGTGGGTGTTGGGGCTGCCCCCAGTGCCGTCGTCCACCAGGAGTCGTCCCAGGCTGAGGGGTTGGAGCCGAGGATGAGGACCTCCGTCTTGTCCGAGTTCAGCTTCAGGCGGCTGATCTTCATCCAGTCGGCGACGGCCTTCATTCCTTCGTGGAGGTTGGCTTTGGCTGTAATGGGGTCCTTGGTGAGGGAGAGGATCAGTTGAGTGTCGTCTGCGTAGGAGATTATGTTGAGGTCGTGCTGTCTGGCGACGTGTGTGAGCGGGGCCATGTAAATGTTGAACAGTGTTGGGCTAAGGGAGGATCCCTGGGTTACGCTGCAGATGATCTCGGAGGCTTTGGAACGGAATGGGGGGAGGCGGACGCTCTGGGTTCTGCGGAGAGGAAGGAGGTGGTCCATTCCAGAGCCTTGTCTCGGATCTGTGCGGTGGCAGACTGTGTCGAAGGCGGCGGAGAGGTCTAGAAGGATGAGTGCTGCGGTCTCACCGTTGTCCAGCAGGGTCCTGATGGCGGCGGTGATGATGAGGGCAGTCTCTGTGCTGTGGTTGCGGCGGAACCCTGACTGGGAAGGGTCCAGGATTCTATTTTCTTCACGGAATCGGGTTGATGAGCGGTCCTCTGCTGAGCGGGATAGCTAAAAACCAGTCTGAGAGATCTAGGCCATGCCTGGTGGGAGGCTAACTTGTAATTTAGGGATGCCTGTCAATCAGAGGCCTTTCCCAGCTTCCTGAATGGTTAGTACAGGATGATACCATAACGTGAGTGAACAAGGGAATAAGAATAGAAAAAAGCAGTGACGGGAAGCAGGAGGCCGAACGTAATGCAAGTGTGAGGACATAATTCAGTTTTACGACTTTCTCGTGTATGGAGGTCCCCAACATCTCACCTCTCCATCTTTGACTGTTTTTCAGTGAGTCTGGTCCAAGTTCTCTGTATATATTTGAACTTCTACTGTGGTATCTCTAATTCCTCATGTAACCTTCTCTGGGGCACTATGCAATATTACAACTTTTAGGGGAGTGCTCTAGAACCATGAAGTTTTAAAGCCTTCACATCAAAGCAGACTTTCTGTAAAGGAAAAAGGGAAGTTAGTGTGATGAGAGGAGTAAGTACGTTTTTGGCAAGGCCGGGGTATCTTATCTGGGATACAGCTGCACTAGATGTCCGTTTGAAGACTTCAGGGGCAATCATGATTTTTCTCTAGGAAGATGTAATCTGGTAGTGTCTATGTTTTGGCCTTGTTGGAGCATTGTCTGGTTACTTCATCCATTCTCTCACTTCCCCTAACCTTGCGTACTCCAGCACTGTGTCTATTTGAAGAGGGGGCATTTCAGCACTCTCCGTTTTCTGTGTTTTATCTATGTTCGTCTCCTCTGGCGAATCTAGCAGCCCCTCCGGTTGTCCTGGGATCAATGTATTCAGTTGTTTTGGTGTAAGAGTTTAGCAGGTCCTGGTTCCAATATGCCATATCGTATCCCCAGCTTCCTCAGCCATGGCTGTGATACTAGGAAACCCTTGCATCTTTAATTGGTTTCATGTGTAAAGTCCTGGGCCATTTAAATACTTTGGTCTACTTTGTGATAGGTCCATGTTGTTTCATTGCGGTTAGGTGTCCGGTGTGTTGATGTTTGAGGAAACAGATAAGCAGTTGGCGTGGACCTTCCTAAGATCTAAGCTGTGTGCTTGTTGGATTTCCAGTGAAGGGATAAAAGAGTTTTGTTAGTTCTGAGATGAAGTCTATCAAGAAAGCAACCATGTCATCATCTTCCATTTTCTCTGGAATGTTTATAAAACATAAATGACCTCCATGACTTCTGTCTTAAAGCTTTAAATCTGCTGCATGAACCAATAGTCCTGCTTCCAGTCTATTAATGTTCTACTTCCTTTTTTTTGTTGTAAACGCTGATTGAAAGGATCTCTGTTTTGTCGTGGTATCTTTCACTGTGGACATGAACAACCATAGTCTAGTTAATTTGCTCAGGATGGTCTGAAGTGTGGAATCTGGTATTGATGCAGCGTGCTCCCTGATCATTTTTGAAGACTTCTCAGTCACTGCCTCAATGAAAAGCAGATTGGCCAATTTGGACATTGTGACTATGCCACTAAGAGATCATGTTTTTGAGCATGCTTTAGAGCGCACAGCATCTTTCAGTTGGTGTATTCGTACTGGGAAGGATAAGGCCTGTTCCCTCAGTTTTGCAGCGTGAAGATTTCTGGATTCACTATGCTGTGCATTATTCCGCGATCTTGTGGTTGGGTCCGGATTCGTAGTCTTTTCTATGTTGTTTTTTTTTTTTTTTTTTTTTGTAGCCCAGGTGGGCGGCGACGAACCACCATTTGGTGCACCTCTCGTGACGTCGTCGTGCTTCCTGCGGAAGTCCCACCTTTGGGGCGCCATCTTCAGATTCTTTTTTCCGCCGTTGGGTCTGGATCGTCATCGGGAAGCTCCAGAATTACAATCGAAGGAAGAAGAAAGAAAAGCGAGTTTCGTCGATAAATACTACGAAGATATCACAGGAAAGGAAGAGATTTCATCAGGAGCGCGAAGAAAGGAGGTTTTGCGCCTTTTTCTTCGATGACCTTGGAGAATGCGCACTCAGAGGCCCTGAGCGCAATGGACAAGACACCATTCAAGTTCTGCCCAAACTGCCACCACAAGTTCGCGCAGAAGGACCAGCATCCGGTCTGCAACCTCTGCCTACCGGTCGAGCACCAGAGTAAGGACTGCAACGCCTGCTCAGCCTTCGCGCCGAAGACGCTCCGGGTGAGAGATCGGTAGAGAAGAGCCAACGCCAGCAGGGATGGCAAGGGAAAGGCCCCGTCGCTCTACGATCTGGGCCTCTCCACGGACGATGAGGACAACGTCGCCGAGGCAGCCGAAAACTTCACGGTCGTAGAGACCGACAAGAAAAAAGAAGACGAGGTAAGAGAATCGTCGAGCTCAAAACAGAAAATACCTCCAACACGAGGGTGACTCGAGAAAATCAGAGTCAAAGTCCACGAAGGGAGTCCCGGCGCCGAAAAGTTCGACGACCAAAGGGGGAACCATGGACAAGAGGCCGAGCGGATCCTTCGAAAAGGACTCCCTGGTGCCGAAAGACGCCGAAAGGCAAGGGTCGTCGAAGACAACCCAGGAAACGGGACGATCGACGCAGAAAGAACAGTCGACGTCGACGCAAGTTCCGTCGAAAAGACCCGCGGTCGACGCCGAAAGCATCTCCGAGATGGAGAAAAAGAAAAGGCGGCTCGAGGCCGAAATGGAGAGCATCCTTCAAAGGAAGAAGGAGTTCGACGCCAAGATGAAGCAATTCAAGATTCCAACGGCTCCACCGAGGACGTCGTCGAGGTCGAGGACGAATTCGACGCCGAGGGGCTGACGAGAGATCTCGAAGAGGAAGACGAGACCTATTATGATGGCATAGCCGAGGAAGAAGACCAGCAGTCGTTCTACAGCTCGGCGCCATCTACCAGCCACGACATCGAATGGCAGGATCTCGACACCGAAAACCCGGAGGAGCCCGTGGACACGTACCCTTCGAGGCCTTCGGGGTGTACAATATGGTGGTCAGGAGCGCAGAGACCGCCTTCGGCGTCAAACTCGACGAAGAGAGGCCGAAAGCCGATTTCCTCCTCGAGACCCTGCTCCCCATCCAGACGAGGAGCCAATTCCTCCCCATGCTACAAAGTGTGATGAATCAGGGGAGAGAAGCCTTCAAGGAACCAGCGACCTGCCGTTCGATCACACCCAGGACTGAGAAGAAGTATAAGCACTCTTCCCTGGACCCCCCTTACATCAAAGGTAGCGTCACCACCGACTCCATCATAGCTTCCACGGCCAGGAGAAGGGCCAACGTACCAGCAACTTCGGGCCCACCACCTGATAAAGAAAGCAGGAGGATAGACCTCACAGGAAGAAAGGTCGAGAGGAACGCCGCAATGCACTGGCGCATGGCGAATTCAAATGCACTTCTCAATAGGCACCAGTACCAACACTGGGACGAGATGGGGGAGCTAGTAAAGCACCTCCCCGAAGAGTACCGCCAGAGAGCCTCGCACCTGGTGGACGAAGGTAAAAACATCGCCAACTCTTGTATAAAGACGGCGTTGGATGGAGCAGAGACTTCGGCAAGACTAATGGCCAGAGGGGTCACCGAGAGGAGACATGCATGGCTAAGAATCTCGGGATTCAAACCGGAGGTGCAGAACAACATCCTTAGCACCCCCTTCAACGGAGAGACACTGTTCGGAGCAACAGTAGACGAGAAACTCACCCAGCTAAAAAAGAAAACGAAACGGCGAGGTCCATGGGGGCCCTACGGTTGAGGGGAATGAGGCGAGGCAATCCCTCGGAGAGCCTACGGTCGGGGAGGAAGCCAGCAAGGGGCGTCACACCAGACGTTCCAGCAGGGTCAGCAGGGTGATAGTCACGGACAACAAGGCCAGCAGAAGCAAAACTGGCAGTACCAACCTCGGGGCCAGTCCTTTCGCGGGAGAGGGAACGGACGTGGCCAGAGGAGGAGAGGGGGTGACCAGCCCTCATCAAAGTGACTCAGCACGCAAGAGGACGCCTACCCTCGACATGCCCCCAGGGGTGAGGCGCAGTACAATAACATCAGGGGGGAGAGAAGAATCAAAGGCCTACGAGCATACAACACCAGTATGCGGAAGACTGAGGTTCTACCTTCAGGAATGGCGGCGTATAACCACAGACAAGTGGATACTGAACGTCATGCAGTACGGATACTGCGTAGATTTGGAGAAAATACCTCCAAACAGAAGACCAAGGGGAAGGCAGAGATCGGATCAAGAACTGGCCCTTCTCAGAGAGGAAACACGGAAACTTCTAGAAAAAAGAGCCATAGAGGCAGTGCCGTTCAGAGAACGCAACAAAGGGGTGTACTCAAACTACTTTGTGGTCCCGAAAGTAGACGGAAACCTCAGACTCATCCTGGACCTGCGTTACCTAAACAAGTTCATCAGAACGCAGAAGTTCAAAATGACTTTGCTGCAGGAGGTACTGCCCCAAATAAGAGACGGGGACTTCATGGTCACCGTGGACCTCAAGGATGCCTACCTGCACATCCCAATAAACAGAAGACACAAGGGCCTTCTAAGGTTCAACATCGACCAGGAACACTACCAGTTCACAACTCTGGCCTTCGGATTAAAATCGGCGCCAAGGGTGTTTACAAAATGCCTGTCAGCGGTCGCGGCCCACCTACGAAGGCAGGGGATCCATGTCTACCCCTACTTAGACGACTGGCTGGTCAAGGCAGACTCACGCGAGAAGTGCGAGAGGCACGCAAAACGCGTAACAGACACTCTGACGAACCTGGGGTTCTCGATTCACTGGGGGAAGTCATCGCTGGAACCGAAACGGGTGAAGATTTTCCTGGGAGCGAAAATCAACTCCCTGAACAGCACAGTGGTGCCCAGCGACAGGAGGACAGATGCCCTACTGAAGGAGACGCGGCTCTTCCGGAAGGGGCGAGCTCTGACAGTGAGGTCAGTGAGCAAGATGATGGGGATGATGGCGTCGTGTATCCAGCTGGTGCCGAATGTACGCCTGCACATGAGACCATTCCAAGAATGGCTACAACAGCAATGGTCACAAGCGAACGGAAGTTGGGAAGATCTAGTGGTTGTTACACACGCAGTGCAGGAGGAGATGACTTGGTGGAACAGAGACAACATGACAGCAGGGAGAAGCCTGACACCACCAAACCCAACAATGACCATTACCACGGACGCATCGCAGAAGGGATGGGGAGCGCACATGGACAACCTCAGAGTGAGGGGTCTGTGGGCTCCAGCAGATGCGGTTCGCCATATCAATTACCTAGAGTTGAAAACTATCCTGATAGCCCTGAAGGCATTCCAGAGGCACCTGTACAACCAGAGGGTGTTGGTTCAGACAGACAACACCAAGGCAATGTTCTACATCAACAAGCAGGGGGGACACAGTCGTTCCCTCTTTCCTCTCTGGCACAGGAGATTTGGAGATGGGCCATACCTCTCAGGATAGATCTACTGGCAATTCACCTACCGGGGAAGGACAATGTGGAGGCAGACTGGCTAAGCAGGCAGACCTCGGCATCGCACGAGTGGGAGCTCAATGGCCAGGAAACGGAGAAGCTTTTCCGGAGATGGGGAACTTCCACGATAGACCTATTTGCAACACGCCAAAATGCAAAATGCCAAAGCTTCGCGTCCAGGCAACCAAATCAGCAATGCCAGGGAAATGCCCTATGGATAAGCTGGTCGAGGACATTTGTCTACGCCTTTCCACCGATACCCCTGTTGCACAGAGTGCTCGACAAGTGCAGAACCAGCAACATGACTCTGATCCTAGTGGCTCCGCAGTGGGCAAGGCAGACATGGTTCTCACAAATCCAAGAAATGGCACAAGGCAATCCATACAGGTTCGAGAGGAGAAGGGACCTGCTCTCCATGCAAAACAGAGAGGTCCTGCATCCAGAGCCAGAGACCCTCAACCTGGCGGCATGGCTCCTGAAGACCTAGAGTTCGCGCACCTTAGATTGCCTCCTAGCACTATGCGGGTGCTACGGGAGGCAAGGAAACCAACTACACGAAAATGCTACAGCGCAAAATGGAAGAGATTTTCTGTGTGGTGCAGGAAAAAGGGCCTGCAAAACAGAATGACAAGAGACTCAACAGTACTGAGGTACCTCACACACCTTCTAAAGAGTAACCTCTGCTCGAGCTCCCTAAGGGTACACCTAGCGGCGATCGTTGCCTACACCAGAGGTGAGAAAGGTGGAAGTTTCTTCACTTCGCAGGTGGTGAAGAGATTCATGGAAGGAGCCAAAAGAATGGCCCCTCCGAAAAGGTTGCCGCCGCCTGCATGGAATCTGAACGTGGTTTTGACGGAGCTCATGAAGGCACGGTTTGAACCCATTCACAAGGCAACACTGCAAATGTTAACTATGAAAACGGCCTTTCTAGTGGCCATAACCTCGCTACGCAAGGTGAGCGAACTTCAAGCACTAACACTACAGGAATCCTACATTCAGATTCACAAGGACAGGGTAGTCCTGAGGACAGACCCACACTTCATGCCCAAGGTGGTGTCGGCGTTCCACATGAATCAGAGTATTCAGATACCAAGTTTCTTCCAAAACCCGACTTCAAACGCAGAAAAGGCGCTGCACACCCTCGACGCTAGGAGAGCGGTGATGCATTACATTGAGAGAACCAAGGAACTCAGGAAATCAAAGCAGCTGTTTGTGTCCTTTGCTACTAGCTTCATGGGTAGACCAGTGACTAAGGGCACCATCGCAAGATGGATTGCCCTCACTATTCAATTCTGCCACAAACAGGCTGCACAGGAGCTAGCGGAGGGGCCTCAGGCTCACTCCACAAGGAAGAAGGGGGCCACCGTTGCCTTCCTGGCGAACACGCCCATCCAGGACATATGTCTGGCGGCAACTTGGGCATCTGTGCACACGTTCACGAAACACTACTGCGTGGACATTCAGATGAACAAGGAAGCACAGGTTGGACAGAAGGTGCTTCAACACATTTTCAACGACCAACGCTCATCTACCACCCAGCCGCCACACATTTAGGAAAACCGCTACAAAGTCTATGCACAGCATAGTGAATCCCAGAAAGATTCACGCTGCAAAACGAATAGTTTCTTACCTGTCGGTGTAGTTTTGCAGCTTGAAGATCTTTCTGGATTCACTAGCGAACCCGCCCGCCTCCGCCAGGAAGATGAGGATGGAGGAAGAGGGGGTAAAATGGAAAAGATCAAAAGGAATGAAAACGTACAGAAAAATGGACATGAAGGAATAATCAATCGCCTAGGGTTTAAAAAAAAAAAAAAAAAAGAGGGAAAAAAGAACCCGAAGATGGCGCCCCAAAGCACGACGACGTCACGAGAGGTGCACCAAATGGTGGTTCGTCGCCGCCCACCTGGGCTACAAAAAAAAAAACAAAGAAAAGACTACGAATCCGGACCCAACCACAAGATCGCGGAATAATGCACAGCATAGTGAATCCAGAAAGATCTTCAAGCTGCAAAACTACATCGACAGGTAAGAAACTATTCGTTCTCAGCCACCATGAACTAACAATCATGCTTTTAATGACTTTTTTATAGGAGTCTGCTGGGTGTTCCAGATTGCAGTGTTCTATTTCTCACTGTTATGGTTGTATGCTGATCATGCACTTAGCCAAGAAGGCACTCACTCACGGATGCAGATCATGCAGATATGGCTTCCTGGCATTCAATTAACGTGTTTTCCATTAAAAGCATTGAGAGGAGTAACGCCTTTAAGTCACATATTTTAGGAGCTGAATAGCACTGTCTCTCTGCTCCCTTACTGTCACAAGGTATAGTGCAATTTTAGTTTTTTTTTTTAAAACCTGTTTTTATTTATTGAGGGTTCAAACCTTCCTGTCTCAAAGTCAGTACAGAAACAACAATTCCTCAATTCAGATCAATCTTATAAAATAACAATAAATGCACTACAC
Source organism: Triturus cristatus (assembly GCF_964204655.1). Classification (NCBI taxonomy): domain Eukaryota; kingdom Metazoa; phylum Chordata; class Amphibia; order Caudata; family Salamandridae; genus Triturus; species Triturus cristatus. Next base: position 444,069,477 of record NC_140587.1, on the reverse strand, counting down.
ACATTTTGACATGTAGCTAACATTGGAACGGAGAAAATATACATGAAAGGAATAATACCTCTTAAACTAGGAGTGCATACTAACCATGAGCATCTGCATCTCTACTCTGTATAATGCATCTAGCAAGTTTAAATATCTCAATAAACAAATCACAAAAACAAAATATCATAAACAATCCCACTCCCTCCCCCCTGGTCACGGACATAAAGAATCTCCGGTCATGCAATAGGCCACTTCACCCAATCGCTCTATACAACTGTGTGATTATTCTACGGTTATCACGGGGGCGTCCAAACATTGCTCCCCTGACTCATCCTCAGTGTGGACTACTTTTGTGCCCTCCAATCGCTGCGCGTCAGAGGCAATCTCTAAGGGTACCTTCAACATCAAAGCATACCAGGTCCTAGCATCCTCTTTCAACTTATCATCCCTCTTGACCCTCTTCATATGGATCGATTCCGCTGTTGCCCATTCCCTCAAATCTTTAGTCCAGCTTTCCACCATGGGGGGTTAGGAGCCCATCCAGTGGATTGCTATCCGTCTTTTGGCCAGCACTAGCCCCAGCTGGAGACATCTACATGTTCGCTTCTTACCTTTGGGACAGGGGAGTAAATCCAACAATATCTCTTTAATAGACTGGGGTAGTGTCCACCCCGTAACTCAGCATAATCTCTCTAGTATGGAGTCCCAAAAATAATTCAATCTTGGGCACGCCCATGCCATATGCAAAAATGAGGCAGCATCACAACCACATCTGGGACAAAAGAAGGAACAATCTGGATATATTTTTGGGGGTTAAATAGGTTTGGTGTACAATATTAAATTGGATGAGTTTAAATCTGGTATTGGAACTCATTAGTTTTACTCCATCGTGTACCCTCTTCCATTCAGAATCTGTAAGGGGCACCTCCAACACTTCGTCCCTTCTAGACTGTATCGGAAGTGGGTGCGCAGCCAGATCCTCCCGTAATGCTCTATAAATATGAGAGACCAGTCTGTGGCCTCCAGCAAGACTCACAAGGGCCTGAAGGGTAGCAGCTATTGGAGGCTCCTCGGGGAACTTCGGCCATATCTCTCATGCCACCGCACCCACTTTTTCATACGGAAGATACTGACCCCTTCCCAGATCAAACGTCACTGCTTCCTCCCGGGTCAGAAAATGCTGATTTAAATACAGATCTCCCATCATTCTACAGCCGCCCTCCACCCATCTAGAGATGGCTATTACTTGACCGATCTGCCCAAATGGACAACTGCCCATAATGGGGCCTCAGGGACATAAGGCGCCCTTCGTATTGCAACCTTAACTGCAGACTCCCATGTAGAGGCCACGTGCCTAATAATATACGGGAGATGATCAGGCACACGTGAGCCCAACATCGGTAGGTCCAGGAGTGAATTATCTCCGTGAGTACCCCTCAACAATTGTTTCTCCAAATTATCTTGATCGTCGAGCCATTGTACAGCATGCTGGAGCTGCGCTGCTATATAATAAAATTCCAATTTTGGTACTTCCAGTCCTCCACGTTCCCCAAGTTCTCTGCAATGTTTGCAACCCCACTCTTTTAAGTTTGTTTCCCCACAGCAGTTCTACCAGCAGGCTGTCTAACTGGAGAAAGCACTCCCATGGTATCCGATAAAGGGAGTTCTGCATTACATATAAACATCGGGGACGACCACCATTTTTATTAGAGCCACACGTCACATTAGTGATAAGGGTAAGGTACGCCAAAACTCTGACCTGCGGACACCCTCTACACATCGTCCCATATTTTGTTTTAAATATGCCTCCTGCGTGTGAGTTAAGCGGACCCCCAAATAGCGCACCGAGTCTGTGACCCACCTAATCTCCACAGTGGGCAGATCACTCTCCTCCTTGTCTCTCCGGTTTCCCATAGGAAATAGCTGAGATTGCAATTTTAGGGCTGTACACTATTGTGTGTACTGAGTAACAGTGGGCTAGCTCCATACACAATATGCTGATATAAAGGGGTTTGGTGACTCACTGGTATAGAGTGGGGGTGTACAGTGACTAAAAAAGATGTTGAAATCTGTTGTCATATCAGCTCACATTGATGTTATTATGTGAATACAATCTGGGCTGTGAAGCGAAAAGTACAGCAGCAGGAATGTCCCCTTTATGATGTATTCAGTCTCCATCTGTGCGCTCACCTTGTCTGGCGCCTGCTTCTCCCCCTCTCCCTCCAAGCAAACGCCTGTTGCCTCAGTCACCATATCTAAGGCAGTGGATGGCCAGTGGGAGGATGCCTCCATTAGAGTAAGTTCATGTGTGCCACTGGCCTGCCTGTCATTGGTTCTTGTACGATAGTAATCATGCAGTAGACCATGCCTGTAGTCGTTTTACTCACTTTGCCATTGCCGCCTGTCATTTTCAACTTTTCCTGCAAGACGCTGCTCCCTGTATAATCTGACCAGTTTCAGTGACTCTTCCTTTGTCTGGAGTGCCAACTCCACTTCTATCGCTCTTTTTGTTGATCATCCGTAAGGAGACTTTAATCTGTTGACACAGTATCAGTTTTGCTTGCTAGTGCTGCTGTGGTCGCTGCAGTTGCCATCAATGTAGTTTCAATTTTGTGTAGCACTTCGGTCTGACCCATTTTCTCTATGTACGCCTGTAGTCTCCAGTGATACTGCTTTTTCTGAGCATCCAGCTATTTGGCTAACTCCCCTGTTCCTGCCCCTGTTTGCTACTTTTTTGTGGCATGTGCATTGGAGTTATAAGTACCTGCAGGCTCTCTTCTGTGTCTTCCACTTCAACCGCACAGTTTACTTGAGGTATGATCAGTGAAGCTCTATTGTTGACCTCTTGTCACTTTCCTTATGGAGTGATGCTTTTGTTCTCTTTCCTGCTCCCGTCGCCCCTGGATAACGATTGATCTTTGTGGCAGGTGTGGGAACTTGCAGCCATGTTAGTTTGGCCTTGCCCCCTTAAGCACACATACTTATGGCATAGGTTAAAATTAGAAGTTCCATAGAGAGCTAAGGAGCTACCTGTAAATACTCCCTCCAGATGTGCACTCTTGGGTCAGCAGACACTGGTGCACCAGAGAAAGTGAACATTCAGCACACTGATCAATCTTGCGTGGAAAGGTGATACTCCGGATTCTAGAGTTGCATTGTGCTTTTTTTGTGTGCTTCTTCCTGTGTAAGAGTAGAAGAGAGTGCAGGCAATGACTGCTAAAGATACAGTTGATCACATTATAAATGGACATACAGTCTGCTTACATCTCCTCACAGCTCCTTCAACATATTCCTTCTATTTCAACTGCAGTTACTACTATTTGGAGTGACCAATAACTGATTTGGGGGCACATGCATCAACCAAACAAAAAGCGATTCCTTAATAGCGGTAAATTTTAGCGATTCCTTAAAAATCGCTATATTTACCGAATAATCAATAGCGGGGCATGCAAACTCCGAATAGCTAATAGCGAGTTCGGTAATACCGAATTAGCTATTAGCGAATTCGGTATTAGCGAAATCGCAAATGACCGCGTCGCTCCGGGAACGTGCAGATGACATCACCAACCAGGAAATACTGCAGCCCCACCCTCATTGCCTCGACAGAGGAGCAAACAGGAGCTGTGAGTGAAGACTGCCTGTGCAGAGTGAAGCCACACCGACTGTGCAATTCGCAAAACCTATTTATCATGGAGAAGGAAGTACCATCCAGCGCTGAGTCAGCACGCAAGCGCTCTGACAGGGAGCTGGAGCACCTGATAGAGGGAGTCAGCAGCAAGCACGATCGCCTTTTCGGTAAGCTGTCCCTCAAGGTGCCTGAGCCAGAGAAGCGGCGCATATGGCTGCGCATCCGGGAGAGGGTGAATGCAGTTGGCGTAACGCCCCGCAGCATCGACGACCTCAAGAAAAGGTGGTACGACCTGCGGAAGCGTGCCAAGGAGAGGACTGCGGAGAGGCTCCGGGAGGCGGCCCTTCAACGGTCCAAGCCAACACTGCCCTGGAGGAGCTGGTGGAAGGGACGATCGAGCGTGAAGCCGTCATGGGAGTGACCCAGATGGACACGTCCGGCGCAGCCACAAGTGCCCAAGGTAAGACGCATGCCTGTGCCCATACCCAGCATAGCGTAAATCCATTCCCATGCCCCCAGCAGGATCTGAGTGTGTATGCAGCTTTGGGCCACACAGCTTTACTCTTAACACTAGTGCATCATGGGAGTTGTAGTCTAGTCAGCCCAGTGTGCATGTACAGGCGTAAATAAAATTACGGATCACCACATCAGTTGAACATGGATATAGACTGTTTATTTAGTGGATCACAGAGGGACATGTATGTGTACAACACTACGGAGGTGTAACTATCTCACTAACCATGCATTGTTTCACACACAGATGCATCTCCTGGGGAATCGGACGACAGCGGCCAGCTGATCATATCCGAGACACCGGTGGATTCCGACATGGAGACAGCGCAGGATGCGCATCCATCACCTCCACCTCCCACCCCACCAGCACCACCAGCACCAGCCACACCAGCACCTGCACCATCCACACCAGCTGCAGCAACAACAGCCACTAAAGCGCCGAGGCGCAGGTCCCAAGTAGCGCCCTTGCAGGTGATGGAACCACCCTCCACACAATTGGGACAAAGTCTGCGCACCATCACACCGCCTGCTGCACCACCTGGACGCGCCAGACTCCAACAGCGGCGCAGGGCTTGGCCAAGTTCTGTCTCCTCAGGCGACCTTGATCTCCAACACACTTCTGCTATCGAGGAGAGGATGCTGCGTGTACAGTGCCTGCAGGGACGACACATGGCAACAATTAGCTCAAATATCGTGCGCCTTGCTCGGGAAATGCGTGCCATGACTGCGGCGGTTAGAGACATGACCACTGTGGTGGCAGAGGGCAATGGGCACCTCAGGGAGGACATCCATGAGCTCACCCGTTCCATGAGGGAGGGCCATGAGTGCGAGAGGAGGAGGCACCGTCAGCAATTGTTGCGGTCCGCAGCCTCTACAAAGGCTATCACACGTCTCAGCAACAGCACCGCAGTGTTGGCACGCCGCTCTGTGTCCTTGCAGGTGGACCTTGGGCACTTTTGCGGGGATGTAGCAAAGACACTAGGGCAGATGACCGCTGCTGTCGAACACCTACAGAGCGGCACATTCAGTGCTGGTGCATTGGGAGGGGAAGATGGCAGTGAGGCTGCCTCGAGTGTCAGTGGCAGAGGCCAGCACCAGGCGCCGCAGTTCGCGGGCCTCCACGGGGACAGGCCGTGGTGAGGCGTCGGAGACACCTGAGCGGAGGCTTGGTGTACGTGGCAAGCGCCACTAGACAGAATTACAGGCCTACCTGACCGTGGTAGGGCAACCATGGTCCTCCCCTTCCTGAGTCTGCACAGCCGTGACTTTAACGCACATTTGTTTTAACTTTTTTCATGTGGAGCATTATTTCCATTGCTTGTTTTGTTGCACATACCGCAGTGCTACTGTGCATTAAACAGTTGCACCCCCAACAAATTAGTTATGTATCATTCTCACCTGATTCAGAAATGATGTTGCATGATGTATGTCCGCCTCCTATGGCCCTCTGCTGTGTTAGGGACGTGTGCCTGTCGGTGTTGGGCGGGTGGTTGGTCATCCCGGTGGTCCTCATTCCTCTATGGGTATCCCCCTTCTGGTCGCAATGTTGTGCAGCATTGCACATACAGCAATAATCCGGCAGCAGGTTTCAGGTTTGTATAGCAAGGCGCCTCCAGTCTTATGTAGGATTCGAAAGCGACTCTTCAGAATCCCAAATGTCCTCTCTATGACATTCCTAGTGCTTATGTGTGCTGTGTTGTAGCGTTGTTCCTGTGGGGTTGCTGGATTGATGTATGGGGTGAGTATATATTCACGCAGGGCGTAAGCACTGTCACCTAGAAGATAGAAGCAAAGACTTAGCAATGGTGAAGTTCATACATGTGTGGTGTTCATGTTGGGAAGCGGAATTTGTACGTACCAAGCAGGAGTCCCTCTCCAAATTCTCCGTTGAGTAGACGCCTGTGGATTCCACTGTGGCGGAATATGTAGGAGTCGTGTGTGCTCCCTGGAAATTGTGCCACTAGGTCCGTTATGATGTGATTGGCATCGCACACAACCTCCACGTTGATTGAGTGGTATGACTTGCGGTTACGGAATATGTACTCATTTGCTGCCGGTGGACATATGGCGATATGCGTACAGTCGATGCATCCAATTACATGGGGGAATTGTGCCACCTGCTAGAATGCCTGTTTGTTGCGGTCCAACTGCTGTGGGGTTGTGGGGAAGCTGATGTGGGTGTGTAGCATTGTCAGCATGGCATCTAGGAATTTCTGGAAGAAGCGTGAGAGTGCGCTTTGCGATACGCCTCCGGCTACCGCAATTACCCCCTGGAAACTTCCTGAGGCCTGTAGGTGCAGGCTGCATAGGACCTGGACGTGTGCAGGGATTGCATTGGTCCGGTGTGTCTGGTGCTGCAGTAATGGTTCCAGGTCTGCAATGAGGCGCATGATCATGGCACGATTGAGTCGATACTTCTCGTACACTTCGTCCTCATTCTGGCCGAGCAAGGTGATGCGCAGTCTGAAAACTCTCTCCTGGACCCTTCTCCTGCGCTGTCCTGCCGCATTGATACGCATCCTCCTTGCAAGCACGTAGAGGGCTGCCATTATGTGGTAGCCAACAGGGTCTCCTTGGCCACATTTAAGGGTTTGGTGATTACCACAATCAGTTGTACCTGTTGAAATATTTTTTTTTTATTCACATGACTTTTTTTTTAACTTTACCTCCAGGTTCTGATTCCCCTAGCTCATGCAAAATCGCGATTTTTGGGATTTTCGGTATTTGCGACTGTTGTTGCATTGGGTAGCGATTCGTTATTAGCCATTGGCACTTGCCGGGAGCTATTAGTGATTTCGGTGATTGCTAATTCGGTATTTAGCGATTCGGTATTATTGCATGTTGGTTATTTGCGATTCGGTATTTTACCGGATTTCATTTGGCGATTCGTTATTTGCTCACAGTTTGGGTTGATGCATTGGGATTCGGGTTTTTTTAATCGCTAACGGGTGTTTTTAGCGATTCGGTATTTTACCGACTGGATTTTGGCTTGATGCATGTGCCAGTTGGTTAAGTGTTTGCTGGTAGGGCTCCGATTGCTTTGGAATTCCTGGAAGTGTAATTTTTTTGCAAGGCAATATTTAGACAATAAAAACAATCTGTCCTTCGATTGCACACATTAGTTAAAAATAACTATTTTGTAGAGGTAAATATTATAATTGAAATTACATCTATCAGAAGTGATAGGGAAAATTTTGTATATCTTGCGATTTTGAAAATAATTGCCTTTCATACCAAAATAACACCTAATCGTAGAATTAACTTGCGTTCTAAAAATAAGGTATTTAACTTTGTTAGAGAAAAAGTTGCCTAAACGTTCGCAGTTCTCTGTAAAAAAGGCAGTGCTTTTGAAATATCCTCTGTGGTAGCAGAAAAAGGAATCAAAAATTGTTTGTGATGGGACACTGGATTTATGTTTTTTCAGTGATTTCACAGAGACAGTTGAGTTTAGTCCTTGTTGACCCACAGAGACTGATACCTACCTTACTTCTGGATGAATTGAATCCGGCGCTTTGTGAATTTGCTCAATAATCATTTAATGGACTTTGAATGGGTTATTTGGCTTGGAGTGTCATTTTACAAACTCTGTTCAGTAGTTAGAAGTGATATTTAGTGACTTTAGAGCACCTTAGCCTTTGCTTTACGCAATTCTTCAAGAAATGATTACAAAAACTGTTTAGCATTACATAGTCAAATATGTTCAACAATGGACTGGGTTGGTGGGTTGTGAAATTGCAGAATGTTGACTAACCTATTCATTACATCACACACAGTAATATGACTTTTGATGATCTGGTACACAGTTTGACACTGTATGTATGCTGAGCACATTTAATCCTAATTCAAGGCTTATTTTCTCCCAGGTTCATGAAGTACACAAAATCTATTTGTTCTCTCTCTTTTTGGGATATCTCCTACAATTTGAGAATTCATCGTTATTAGTTTCTCCATTGCTCAGTCTCGTAGCAGGTTCGATGCTTGCTAAATGCCTACAGGTAATTAATTAACTTAATTCTTTTTGTCTTGTTTTGTTGTGTCATAATGGATGCACTCAATTTGTGTTTTTCTCTTTATAGATAAATGTAAGAGCGGGCTCTTTCCTAGGAAAGATGATGAAAATATTGTATTTTTACCTGGTGTGTACGATAGCGGTGGCCTTATATGTGTTCATAAAGGTAACAGTTATGTCCTTTTCTTTTAAAAGTACTTAAAATTCATGGCATTTAACTACTGATAAGAGCTGTTATTTCTGGATTTCATATTAACAAATGTGTCTGAGATGCTGGACAGTTGCCTCTTCTTACATAATGTGATCTTCTCTGTTACTTTCGGTGTCCACAAATATGTGTTGTGAACGAAAAATCTTAAATTCCTAAATGTGGAATAACTCCCAGTTACCCTTTGCCTTTTCACAGTAGCAGATGTATAAAGAACACTTGTAAGACTCCAATTTATAGATGTTCTGTTTTCCTGTTTAAAAATAAAAAAACTTACTTGCATCAAAGATAAACAATTACACTTTTCATCTTATTTATCTTTAAATACTCTAAATGATCACTGTTCTTTTAGAATCATTTCACTATGCACAGTGTTTTTTTCTCTAATTTAGATTTTCAAATAGATATTCAAAGTTCGTCTATTCCTAATTGTATCATTTTGCACCACCGTATTCTCAACATGAACATACCATTAGCTCTCTAATATTACCAAACCTCGCGTCCGCACCATCACAAGTAATGCCTTGATTATTGGAAATTCAACGTAACATGTGCGCCGATGAATGCCATAACATGCCAATGTTAGAATATGTCCCTGCCACATGGGCACTGTTGTCTTTTTGTTACAATTAATACAACTTCAATAATAAACAGATTACATTTTTTTTTAGCATTATTGAGGCACCATTATCCTTGAAACACTGTTGCCTTTTCCAGTTATTACCTCTACAAAAACATGACCTCATCTGCTTTAACATAATAATACAATAAATACTGCTGGTGGTTTATAAGGTTATTGGTAGAGTTATAGTAAGGGTACTGTATTTAACATACATTCAGTTAAACAGTTGTTACAGTAAATAAAAGTTACCATTAGTGGGACAGGGCCACGGTGTGTTTTCCAAATTAAATACAGTTTAATATTAAATATTCGGTAGTGTTGAGGTTTTGATTAGCATCACATTTTGTGCAGTGATAACAAATAGTCTAAGAATAATTTAGAATTAATTTACCCAATTAAAGACGTATCATTGGTTAAGGGTAATATTATGATTGGAATAAGCACACCTTAATTATTTTGCTTTTTATTTACATTATTAACATTATCATTTCAGTTATTTTATTTAGTAAAAATAGTATTTTATTTATTGATAATTGATGCCATTAGGAACAAAAAAAGAATTTCAAAGGTGTTAAATTTAATATCATAAATTATTAGAACATGGCTTATGGTTAGCAGTAGTCAGTCAAAATGTACTTGATTCAAATATGAACCATAAAAGACAATAGTAAATACATACAATAAAATAAGATGATAAACATTTCATAATTCCATCATATCATACAATAAATAATTTACAAATTCACAGCCTTTTAGTAAAAAAAGCATATTAAAAATGAAACTATACATAAAAATTATTAAAATAATGCTTAATTTAACAATCTTCTCATTCTTCTGTCTTGCCTAATAAAAATAACTACTGGAGTGCAGATAAAAGGGTTATGTAGTTGCTGCAAGTATATAAAAGCAGGTTTATATTGTGTGATATTAATCTGGTTCAAGAGTGGAATGATGTAGAGTTTCCTAAGGGTGGTATGAAAATCTCAGAAAAATAAAAGGTGTAATATACTTGCTTAGAAAAATCGCCTCGGGGACGCACAGGCAAATTAATGCTAGGTTAGTAATTTTCCAGAAAAGCTACTAAGAAATGTATGGTGTTTAAAAACAAAATCTTTTCAGAACAAATCTGTGTTGTACGTTAATGAACATCACAAGATATGGCTGGAAGCCATAATGTGTTAGCAAAAGTATGTAGCTCATGTAAGTCACCTTTTTCAGATCAGTACTCACCCTAGCTTCCATTCGAGTCCTGGCATACAAGATTTTAAAATTATTTTTCCAAACACCCTGCAAAGTTTTGAGATTTTCAAAAAACCTTGGTATAGTCAAATCTTAACACCATTTCTTGATATACGATATCCATGGTTTATGATCTACATCAGCCAACGCTAAATACATGCAATAACCCTGTTTAGTGCAGCAGCTGGTTTGAACCATATGGTATGTATGTCACAATTTGAAACGTTGGGCGCCATATTGCAGGAATTCTGCTCAAGAACAGAACTATGCGTGGGACCATAGAACATCGGACTGTAGAGACTGAGTCACCATACCTCCTCAGCACCTATGAGCCCGAGTTGGACTAGCCATATTGCCTCACTAGCCCTCCTAACCTTACCAGAGAAGCAAGTGAATTGGCACCCCAGAACACAACACTCTTGACCTTTTCAGGGATTGCGGTAACAGGCCACACACTTTCGATCTCACTCGTCCACAGTAAAATAAACAAGAGACATTAAAGAAGTTTAGAATATTTATTCAAACTATCGTGTCCTAAAATGCAGTATTCATGCCAAAATTAAAAAACAAATGCATACCAAAAAATACTGTTAACATGGTCAGTAAACCATATATCCTGAAAAGCCTTGTCCTGTTATAAGACAGAGTATCCTAAACCCCTCTCCAAGCGAGCTCTAAGAGCAAAGGCTTATGAGGCCATCACTCCTTGGGTAGAGTGCGCCCGGAAAACATTATTATCAATACCCGCTTCTTGCATTATCTATTTAACCCATCTTGGGACGGTCGTGATGAGAGCACCTTGAATGGTTTCCTGTGGGATATGAAGTTCCTCAGTCATGGTCTCATAGGCTTTGATGCATTGGACAACGCACAACATGGGTGAGGCTGGAAAGGTTGGATATGAAATGAGGCGGGAATAACATTTAGTCCGTTGAGCAACATGAAATATGACACCGTCCAGTGTAAAGGACCTTTCCGTGATGTCCAGGACTTTAACATCCGATACCCTCCTGCACTAAATCAAGCACAAAAGAATGGCAAACTTGGTCCACAACTTTTTGCGGGAGAGGTACCTGTTGTTTGGCCACGAGGCAAGAAGGTATAAGACCTTATTCACATCCCAAAGGACCAAATACCTCGCTTCCTGTGGAAGAGACTATATACTGCCCGCAGCAATTTCTTAACCAGGGGATGCTCCCTGACTGGCAGATATGCAATCTTGGCGCCCCCGCAGAGATCGCAATCTAAAGGTATTGACCGATCTATAAGCCATTCCATCTGATGCCAAGAAGGCTAGAAAATTCAGGATGTGGACAACCTCTGCCCACACGGGATCCAAACTCATTTTCAGACACCAACTCATTCATCAAGACCCGGGGCGATCAATACCTCCTGACTGTACTGTCCACCCATGTTCTGGAGAGGAGATTTGCTGCATCTCTCAAAAGGCCAGGGACTTGCCATCAAGACCTGTAATCCTCCACGTGATAAGCTGGAGGCTGCTGTTCGTCACCAGATAATCAGGATTCCATGTGGGATCACTCAGAAGATGTGGATCTAGGGGTAGACTGATTGGAGAAGCCCAGGAAAGTTCCATCAGAACTGGAAACCATACTTGCAACTTCCACACCGGAATGATCACTACCAGATCCGCCCCCTGCCTACGTACATGAGCTGTCAACCGCATGATCATGACAAAGGGAGGAAAGGCATAACCCTGTTCCGTTGACTAATCCTGGAGGAAGGCATCTGTTGCTACTGCTCTCGGTTCCGGTCGCCAACTGAAGTACCGGGTAAGCTGAGGGTTGAGTCTGGACGCAAAAAAGTTGATCGTGAAAGAGCTTGAAACATCAATAGAAGTAGCCGCCACAGGCTCGAATCTCCGATGTCAAGATTGCAAATCCATAACTTGGTTGGCTGACCCCTAGAGATGTTCTGCCGTCATGGAAACGTGGGATTCGATTCAGTATTCCCAAACGTTCTTGGCCAGATCCGAGAGTGCTCGGGACCGCGTACACCCCGGGCGATTGAAATAGCAGACCGCTGCCACATTGCCCATCTTCAGAGGGACCCAAGATTGTACTTTGTCTCTGGTCCAACATTTGACTGCGAAGGAACCTGCCATCAGCTCCAAGCAGTTGACATGTAGGGACTGTTCGCAGACCATCCTCCGCTGGTGGTTAACTCCTCACAAAGAGCTCCCCAACCTGAGCTGCTGGCATCGGACTCGATCGCTTGATCCGGTTATGAGCCGATAATGGTGCAACTGTTCCATGCCTCCATGTGGGAGAACAATCACAGGAGTAATACCCGTAGACCCAACTGAGATTGGGTAAATACTGTGTAAATTCGACAATATCTCAGCAGGATATATTGGAATTATTTAAAATGGTATGTTCAAGACATTACAAAAAGCAAAAACAAAAGAGAGGAGACTTTAGGGTTGTTTTTTCAAAGCGCCAATAGGCGTCATATATTTAGAAGATCAAAAGAATTTCAAAAAGTAGTAGTAAGAGCACAACAGGGTATGAATACTCAGGCAACCCTAGTGGAGAAGGTGTACAAAGTGCTCGTGCTAGTGAAACAACGGCGCAAGTGACAACGTGAAAAGAACCACAGCAAGCGGCGCAGAAGAAACAATATATACAATAAAAAGGTTCATATAACAATTTACTCAATGGTATAATTGGTATTTTTCATTATTTCCATGAACCAAGTTTGTATGCGCCAAAGATGTTTGGGCTGGTGGATAGTGGTCGACGGCGTTTCGATCCTGTCAATTTAGGATCATCATCAGGACCTGGGTAGCCTAATTTGGGAGTGCTCTGTAAAAAACAATTTCTAGATCAGAGCGGCGGACAGAAGGGAAAAAGAGAAAGGAGGCTGGGGTGGAAAAGAAAGGGGGGTTAGAAGAGAAACGGAAATTAGGAAGGGGGGGCGAAGAGGGGGTGTGATGGGGAAAGGAGGGGTTCTATTTTAGTAAGAGGAGGAGGAGAGCGGTGGGGGGGTGGTTAGGGGGCAAAAAGAGAGAGAGAAGGAAGAGAAGGAAGAAGTCATGGTGTGACAGGCAATGACTAGAAGCCTACCTTGCGCACGAAGAGAAGGCGCTGACGAGAGAACGGGGACTTCAGCTGTGAGTGGATTGCACAGTGACGTGCGAGGGGAGGGAATTCTCTCCCTCGAGGTTCTGTGGAAAACGAGGGGGGGAAAAATGAGAAGTGGATATGGAAAAGACCACAAGGGAAAAGGAAGGACGGCAAGGGATACGAAGACTCACCCGTGTAATTTGATTGACGAAACTTCACAGGGTGGGCAACCGGTACAGGGGTCCGGACAGGGGGAGGAACGGTATACAGCCTGGGGACAAAAGGGCAGGAGGTTACCGGCTGTAAACGCGGGGTGTAAGGCTGGAGCGCGCAAGGACATGGTGTAGCTTACCCGATGATTAATGGAGCTGGAGTGAGGCTGCGGTCGCGATGTCAATGGGAGATCAGCAGCGGGTCAGAGAATGAATCCAGAGCGGAACAAATCCAGCGGGGACGAGAGGAGCCACGGACGTGTGCAGGCTTCGAACGATCAGTGACTGTGGGGTGAACCACAGTACCTGTTATATGAGGGAGGAATTAGCGTAACGCGGAGAGGCCGTCTATAGGACGCAGGGGACGGAAGGAGGGGTATGAGTCAGCAAGCTGGTAACCGGGGGTGTGAGAAAGCGCAGTGGTTGCTAAGGACGCTCAGTGAACGGGGAAAGGAAAGGGAAGAGTTGTACGGGGCTGCGGGGATCAAACCAACGCATACAGGATTGGGAAAGGCAGAAAGGGCAGGAGGGAGGGCGGGGAACGGAGGGCATAAATCGAGGGGAAGCCAAGGCAGGTCGGAGGGTGAAAGAAGGAAGGGGGCACGGAAGGGGAACAAGAAGAAAAGAGAAGGGGGGGGGAAGAGAGAAAGAAGGGGGCAGCCACAGACGGCAGACGGGAGACCAAAGTGAGGGGACAATTTCAACAATACGAACAATTCAATTGTAGTAAACAATAACAACGTTATGTGGAGAAATGAGCATGAACTGACATCTAGGAGAAATGGACAAGTGAATTGTGGAAAAACAACAATGTTATAAATCGGAATACGCATGAACTGACATTTTTAGGAAAAATGGGTAAGGATATCCGGGTCTGTCAGGACATTTGGGTGAGAATACATGTTGGCAAAATCAAAGGGGCTGAAAAGGGCAAAACATCAGGTGGTGTAATGGATGGTACTGTTCCACTCATCAATCGTGTTCAACCCATGGTGTACAGAGTTGCAACGAGTTATCCATTTGCATTCACTCTTGTCAAGGAGAGCTTGAAGATTCCCCCCTCTGGGAGGCAGGCGAGGCTGATCAATGACTTGCCATTTCATGTCCAGAACATCGTGATTTTGTTCCAGAAAATGTGAGACCAAAGGTGCTGTAATGGTCCTGCAGTTTATTCTGCTCTTATGCTGAATGATTCTTTGTTTAATCATCTCTGTCGTTTGCCCAATATAGATGAGATTGCAAGGGCACTCGATGGCATAGATCACATTCTGTGAGCGGCAGTTAGTAAATGTGTTCAGGACATGTGATTGGTTATTGAATTTAAAATCCTTGGTGTTGGTTGTTAATTCACAAACGCTGCATGATTGACATTTGTAATGACCCAGTATGGGCGGTAAACCCCAACTCGAGGTAATGGTGTTAGTTGTGGTCGATTTGTTGGGCCAAGTGATGGCATGGACCAGATGGTTGGATAAATTGTTGCCACGTTTATATGAAAACAGGGGCGGTTCTTGAAAAGATTTGTTCGTCCGTAGAAGTGTCCAATTTCGAGTAATGATTTTCTTGACCTGGTTACTACTCGGACTGAACTGGGAAACAAATGGAATCCGAGAATTGGTTTTCTTAGGCTGGGGTGTAAGTAAGTGATCACGATGGCAGTACCATGCCCTCTTTCGAGCCCGTGAAACCAATCTACGTGGGTAGCCTCTGTCTGTGAGTTTCTTGCATAGGACTTCGGATTCTTTGAAATAGTCTTTGCGCCATTTACAATTTCTCCGAATCCGAAGGAATTGACCATAAGGTAACCCATCTTTGAGCCCACATGGGTGGTAGCTTGAGTAATGCAGCAGTGTAATTCTCTCGGTTGGCTTCCGGTATAGTGATGTTCCGATCAATCCCTCCTCAGCATGTATGGTCAGATCTAGGAACGGCAAGTCATTAGTAGTATGTTCACATGTGAATTTCAGATGGATTTGGGAGTTGTTCAACCAATTAACAAAACAGTTTAAAGTGGCGGCGCATCCTTTCCAGAGTAGAAGGACATCGTCGATGTATCTGCGCCACAAGGAAATTTGATGTCGAAATGGGTTGGTGGCTGAGAGCATAAGGGAGGTTTCAAGTCTGTGAAGAAAGAGAATGGCAAAATTCGGGGCAAAGCATGCTCCCATCGATACGCCTTTGATTTGTAGATAGAAGTCCTCTTTGTACAAAAAATAATTATTTTCTAAGGCGATGTATAATAAGTCCATGACAAATTCTGTTGGAATGTGGGTAGGTTTGGGTCTGTTTTCCAGTAGTTCAAAGATGGCTAGAAGTCCTTGTTCGTGTGGGATGTTCGTGTAAAGGGACTCTATGTCCAAACCAGCCATCAATTCCGTATCTACATCAAAAGATCTGTCTTCAATGGTCTTGATAAGATCCATGCTGTCTCTTATGAAAGTGTCAGTAAGCGGGACGAATTCTTTGATGACAGCGTCTATGTATTTCCCCAAAGGTTCCAAGGCGGAACCGCACCCAGACACAATGGGTCTCCCAGGGGGATTTTGAAGGTCCTTGTGGATCTTAGGTAAAACGTAGATCACTGGTGTACGTGGGTGGGTATTATTTAGAAAAGAAAATTCCTTAGAGGAAATAATGTTGTTGGTTTGAGCTTGTTTGCTGACGTGGTGTATCTTTTTCTTTAAGTCTGGAAGGGGATCGCATGTGAGCTTACGGTAATGGGCCACATTAGAGAGTTGTCTTTTAATTTCCAAGTCGTATTTCTCATTGTCCATGATGACAATTCCACCTCCTTTATCTGCCGGTTTGATGGTTAGTTCAAATCTGTTTTTCAAGCTAAGTAAGGCCTGTTTTTCAACCAGCGGGAGATTGTAAGGAACATATTCAAACTTTTCTTGCACGTCTGAAATCTCATGGAGCACCAATTGCTCAAAAGACAGTATTTCTGGAGGCATGGTGTGTGAGGGGGGATGGAAGGTAGAGGGAAGGTGAAAACGTGGAGTGTCAGTTTGAAAAGGATTCGGTTTATCTGCCAAGAATTGCCGTAGTCTGATGCGTCTGAAGAACTGTAGTAAATGTGCATGTAAATCGATAAAGTTGCTGCGTTCCGTAGGTACAAAGCTCAAGCCTCTACTGAGCAGACAAGTTTCTTCTTCTGAGAGAGTATGCTTGGAAAGATTGAATATGGGGATCACCTCCGGGTTGGTACTCGATTCATGGTCATTTGGTTCCATGGCGATGACGGGTACATTCATGATGTTTCTCGGGGTAATTATTGTTGAGGGCCCCAACGGTAAAACTTGTTTCTGGTTTGTCTTTCGCCGGAGTATTGATTTTGGTAGTTGTTCCGTGCGCGTGGACGGTTCTGGCCGCGTCCGCGGCCTTGTTCTAAAAAACCGGGTGGCAGCAGAGATGGAAGTTTGTGTTGGTTTCTAGAGGTACTGGGCTCTTCGTTATGATCCGAGTCTTCAATTGAGGTGTTGGAAGAGTCTGAGAAGGTGATATGCTGATTATTCCTGAATCTGCCCCAGTTGCGTGTCCTAGGTGGATTGTAGGGAGTATTATAGAATTCGTCCTTCAGGTACGGATAGGTTTTATCTATGCTGTAATATTTAATGTCCCTTTGTATTTTGGTGACTTTTTTGTTCAGTTCAAAGGTATTGAAAGTTGTTATGGTCGAATTGATTTTCTCCAGAAGGTTTTTTGCTTCAGGTATAGAGTTGTCTTCCAAAATGAGTTGTTCAATCTCAGCAATCTCTTCTAATTCTTTTTGGCTGTGTTCCATGGCTGTATCAATCCCCAAAACCATCCAGCGACGGGAGCAAGTGGTGGCCAAATGACTGAAACCAGTGGGAAATTTGGGATCCTGAGTGAAGATGGCTGGAACGTTACGTATTTGAAGGCCTAATGGAATAATCCCTGCTTTGAGGTACTCCGTGAGCATCCGGGCATGAAGGGTTGTACGGATTTGTTTTTTCTTAAGTTTTTCAAGTCTGTCGAGCAAAATCTTCGAGGAACTGGTGGTAGGAGTAGTCGTGGTAAGGGAGGGACCAGAATTGGAAAGGAGGGAAGGACCGCTCAGGATACGTTGAATATAATCTTCAGTATAATTTGGGGCCTCTCTTGACATATTCAATCAGGAAAGAAATACTGATAGAAACAACTAAAATTAGTTGGAGATAGGGGTCAGAAGACCTACTCTCGCAGCTAGGCAGCTGCTCACAATGTAGAACAATCACAGGAGTAATACCCGTAGACCCAACTGAGATTAGGTAAATACTGTGTAAATTCGACAATATCTCAGCAGGATATATTGGAATTATTTAAAATGGTATGTACAAGACATTACAAAAAGCAAAAACAAAAGAGAGGAGACTTTAGGGTTGTTTTTTCAAAGCGCCAATAGGCGTCATATATTTAGAAGATCAAAAGAATTTCAAAAAGTAGTAGTAAGAGCACAACAGGGTATGAATACTCAGGCAACCCTAGTGGAGAAGGTGTACAAAGTGCTCGTGCTAGTGAAACAACGGCGCAAGTGACAACGTGAAAAGAACCACAGCAAGCGGCGCAGAAGAAACAATATATACACAATGAAAAGGTTCATATAACTATTTACTCAATGGTATAATTGGTATTTTTCATTATTTCCATGAACCAAGTTTGTATGCGCTAAAGATGTTTGGGCTGGTGGATAGTGGTCGACCGTGTTTCGATCCTGTCAATTTAGGATCATCATCAGGACCTGGGTAGCCTAATTTGGGAGTGCTCTGTAAAAAACAATTTCTAGATCAGAGCGGCGGACAGAAGGGAAAAAGAGAAAGGAGGCTGGGGCGGAAAAGAAAGGGGGGTTAGAAGAGAAACGGAAATTAGGAAGGGGGGGGCGAAGAGGGGTGTGTGATGGGGAAAGGGGGGGTTCTATTTTAGTAAGAGGAGGAGGAGAGCGGTGGGGGGTTGTTAGGGGGCAAAAAGATAACCCCCCTTTCTTTTCCGCCCCAGCCTCCTTTCTCTTTTTCCCTTCTGTCCGCCGCTCTGATCTAGAAATTGTTTTTTACAGAGCACTCCCAAATTAGGCTACCCAGGTCCTGATGATGATCCTAAATTGACAGGATCGAAATGCCGTCGACCACTATCCACCAGCCCAAACATCTTTGGCGCATACAAACTTGGTTCATGGAAATAATGAAAAATACCAATTATACCATTGAGTAAATTGTTATATGAACCTTTTTATTGTATATATTGTTTCTTCTGCGCCGCTTGCTGTGGTTCTTTTCACGTTGTCACTTGCACCGTTGTTTCACTAGCACGAGCACTTTGTACACCTTCTCCACTAGGGTTGCCTGAGTATTCATACCCTGTTGTGCTCTTACTACTACTTTTTGAAATTCTTTTGATCTTCTAAATATATGACGCCTATTGGCGCTTTGAAAAAACAACCATAAAGTCTCCTCTCTTTTGTTTTTGCTTTTTGTAATGTCTTGTACATACCATTTTAAATAATTCCAATATATCCTGCTGAGATATTGTCGAATTTACACAGTATTTACCCAATCTCAGTTGGGTCTACGGGTATTACTCCTGTGATTGTTCTACATTGTGAGCAGCTGCCTAGCTGCGAGAGTAGGTCTTCCGACCCCTATCTCCAACTAATTTTAGTTGTTTCTATCAGTATTTCTTTCCTGATTGAATATGTCAAGAGAGGCCCCAAATTATACTGAAGATTGTATTCAACGTATCCTGAGCGGTCCTTCCCTCCTTTCCAATTCTGGTCCCTCCCTTACCACGACCACTCCTACCACCAGTTCCTCGAAGATTTTGCTCGACAGACTTGAAAAACTTAAGAAAAAACAAATCCGTACAACCCTTCATGCCCGGATGCTCACGGAGTACCTCAAAGCAGGGATTATTCCATTAGGCCTTCAAATACGTAATGTTCCAGCCATCTTCACTCAGGATCCCAAATTTCGCACTGGTTTCAGTCATTTGGCCACCACTTGCTCCCGTCACTGGATGGTTTTGGGGATTGATACAGCCATAGAACACAGCCAAAAAGAATTAGAAGAGATTGCTGAGATTGAGAAACTCATTTTGGAAGACAACTCTATACCTGAAGCAAAAAATCTTCTGGAGAAAATCAATTCGACCATAACAACTTTCAATACCTTTGAACTGAACAAAAAAGTCACCAAAATACAAAGGGACATTAAATATTACAGCATAGATAAAACCTATCTGTACCTGAAGGACGAATTCTATAATACTCCCTACAATCCACCTAGGACACGCAACTGGGGCAGATTTAGGAATAATCAGCATATCACCTTCTCAGACTCTTCCAACACCTCAATTGAAGACTCGGATCATAACGAAGAGCCCAGCACCTCTAGAAACCAACACAAACTTCCATATCTGCTGCCACCCGGTTTTTTAGAACAAGGCCGCGGACGCGGCCAGAACCGTCCACGCGCACGGAACAACTACCAAAATCAATACTCCGGCGAAAGACAAACCAGAAACAAGTTTTACCGTTGGGGCCCTCAACAATATTTACCCCGAGAAACATCATGAATGTACCCGTCATCGCCATGGAACCAAATGACCATGAATCGAGTACCAACCCGGAGGTGATCCCCATATTCAATCTTTCCAAGCATACTCTCTCAGAAGAAGAAACTTGTCTGCTCAGTAGAGGCTTGAGCTTTGTACCTACGGAACGCAGCAACTTTATCGATTTACATGCACATTTACTACAGTTCTTCAGACGCATCAGACTACGGCAATTCTTTGCAGATAAACCGAATCCTTTTCAAACTGACACTCCACGTTTTCACCTTCCCTCTACCTTCCATCCCCCCTCACACACCATGCCTCCAGAAATACTGTCTTTTGAGGGATTGGTGCTCCATGAGATTTCAGACGTGCAAGAAAAGTTTGAATATGTTCCTTACAATCTCCCGCTGGTTGAAAAACAGGCCTTACTTAGCTTGAAAAACAGATCTGAACTAACCATCAAACCGGCAGATAAAGGAGGTGGAATTGTCATCATGGACAATGAGAAATACGACTTGGAAATTAAAAGACAACTCTCTAATGTGGCCCATTACCGTAAGCTCACATGCGATCCCCTTCCAGACATAAAGAAAAAGATACACCACGTCACCAAACAAGCTCAAACCAACAACATTATTTCCTCTAAGGAATTTTCTTTTCTAAATAATACCCACCCACGTACACCAGTGATCTACGTTTTACCTAAGATCCACAAGGACCTTCAAAATCCCCCTGGGAGACCGATTGTGTCTGGGTGCGGTTCCGCCTTGGAACCTTTGGGGAAATACATAGACGCTGTCATCAAAGAATTCGTCCCGCTTACTGACACTTTCATAAGAGACAGCATGGATCTTATCAAGACCATTGAAGACAGACCTTTTGATGTAGATACGGAATTGATGGCTGGTTTGGACATAGAGTCCCTTTACACGAACATCCCACACGAACAAGGACTTCTAGCCATCTTTGAACTACTGGAAAACAGACCCAAACCTACCCGCATTCCAACAGAATTTGTCATGGACTTATTACACATCGCCTTAGAAAATAATTATTTTTTGTACAAAGAGGACTTCTATCTACAAATCAAAGGCGTATCGATGGGAGCATGCTTTGCCCCGAATTTTGCCATTCTCTTTTTTCACAGACTTGAAACCTCCCTTATACTCTCACCCACCAACCCATTTCGACATCAAATTTCCTTGTGGCGCAGATACATCGACGATGTCCTTCTACTCTGGAAAGGATGCGCTGCCACTTTAAACTGTTTTGTTAATTGGTTGAACAACTCCCAATTCCATCTGAAATTCACATGTGAACATACTACTAATGACTTGCCGTTCCTAGATCTGACCATACATGCTGAGGAGGGATTGATCGGAACATCACTATACCGGAAGCCAACCAAGAGAAACACACTGCTGCATTACTCAAGCTACCACCCACGTGGGCTCAAAGATGGGTTACCTTATGGTCAATTCCTTCGGATTCGGAGAAATTGTAAATGGCGCAAAGACTATTTCAAAGAATCCGAAGTCCTATGCAAGAAACTCACAGACAGAGGCTACCCACGTAGATTGGTTTCACGGGCTCGAAAGAGGGCATGGTACTGCCATCGTGATCACTTACTTACACCCCAGCCTAAGAAAAACAATTCTCGGATTCCATTTGTTTCCCAGTTCAGTCCGAGTAGTAACCAGGTCAAGAAAATCATTACTCGAAATTGGACACTTCTACGGACGAACAAATCTTTTCAAGAACCGCCCCTATTTTCATATAAGCGTGGCAACAATTTATCCAACCATCTGGTCCATGCCAACACTTGGCCCAACAAATCGACCACAACTAACACCATTACCTCGAGTTGGGGTTTACCGCCCATACTGGGTCATTACAAATGTCAATCATGCAGCGTTTGTGAATTAACAACCAACACCAAGGATTTTAAATTCAATAACCAATCACATGTCCTGAACACATTTACTAACTGCCGCTCACAGAATGTGATCTATGCCATCGAGTGCCCTTGCAATCTCATCTATATTGGGCAAACGACAGAGATGATTAAACAAAGAATCATTCAGCATAAGAGCAGAATAAACTGCAGGACCATTACAGCACCTTTGGTCTCACATTTTCTGGAACAAAATCACGATGTTCTGGACATGAAATGGCAAGTCATTGATCAGCCTCGCCTGCCTCCCAGAGGGGGGAATCTTCAAGCTCTCCTGGACAAGAGTGAATGCAAATGGATAACTCGTTGCAACTCTGTACACCATGGGTTGAACACGATTGATGAGTGGAACAGTACCATCCATTACACCACCTGATGTTTTGCCCTTTCCAGCCCCTTTGATTTTGCCAACATGTATTCTCACCCAAATGTCCTGACAGACCCGGATATCCTTACCCATTTTTCCAAAAAATGTCAGTTCATGCGTATTCCGATTTATAACATTGTTGTTTTTCCACAATTCACTTGTCCATTTCTCCTAGATGTAAGTTCATGCTCATTTCTCCACATAACGTTGTTATTGTTTACTACAATTGAATTGTTCGTATTGTTGAAATTGTCCCATCACTTTGGTCTCCCGTCTGCCGTCTGTGGCTGCCCCCTTCTTTCTCTCTTCCTCCCCCCCCTTCTCTTTTCTTCTTGTTCCCCTTCCGTGCCCCCTTCCTTCTTTCACCCTCCGACCTGCCTTGACTTCCCCTTGATTTATGCCCTCCGTTTCCCGCCCTCCCTCCTGCCCTTCCTGCCTTTCCCAATCCTGTATGCGTTGGTTTGATCCCCGCAGCCCCGTACAACTCTTCCCTTTCCCCGTTCACTGAGCGTCCTTAGCAAACACTGCGCTTTCTCACACCCCCGGTTACCAACTTGCTGACTCATACCCCTCCTTCCGTCCCCTGCGTCCTATAGACGGCCTCTCCGCGTTACGCTAACTCCTCCCTCATATAACAGGTACTGTGGTTCACCACACAGTCACTGATCGTTCTTAGGCTGCACACGTCCGTGGCTCCTCTCGTCCCCGCTGGATTTGTTCCGCTCTGGATTCATTCTCTGACCCGCTGCTGATCTCCCATTGACATCGCGACCGCAGCCTCACTCCTGCTCCATTAATCATCGGGTAAGCTACACCATGTCCTTGCGCGCTCCAGCCTTACACCCCGCGTTTACAGCCGGTAACCTCCCGCCCTTTTGTCCCCAGGCTGTATACCGTTCCTCCCCCTGTCCGGACCCCTGTACCGGTTGCCCACCCTGTGAAGTTTCGTCAATCAAATTACACGGGTGAGTCTTCGTATCCCTTGCCGTCCTTCCTTTTCCCTTGTGGTCTTTTCCATATCCACTTCTCATTTTTCCCCCCCTCGTTTTCCACAGAACCTCGAGGGAGAGAATTCCCTCCCCTCGCACGTCACTGTGCAATCCACTCACAGCTGAAGTCCCCGTTCTCTCGTCAGCGCCTTCTCTTCGTGCGCAAGGTAGGCTTCTAGTCATTGCCTGCCACACCATGACTTCTTCCTTCTCTTCCTTCTCTCTATCTTATTGCCCCCTAACCACCCCCCACCGCTCTCCTCCTCCTCTTACTAAAATAGAACCCCTCCTTTCCCCATCACACCCCCCTCTTCGCCCCGCCCCCCTTCCTAATTTTCATTTCTCTTCTAACCCCCCTTTCTATTCTGCCCCAGCCTCCTTTCTCTTTTTCCCTTCTGTCCGCCGCTCTAATCTAGAAATTGTTTTTTACAGAGCACTCCCAAATTAGGCTACCCAGGTCCTGATGATGATCCTAAATTGACAGGATCGAAACGCCGTCGACCACTATCCACCAGCCCAAACATCTTTGGCGCATACAAACTTGGTTCATGGAAATAATGAAAAATACCAATTATACCATTGAGTAAATTGTTATATGAACCTTTTTATTGTATATATTGTTTCTTCTGTGCCGCTTGCTGTGGTTCTTTTCACGTTGTCACTTGCGCCGTTGTTTCACTAGCACGAGCACTTTGTACACCTTCTCCACTAGGGTTGCCTGAGTATTCATACATTGTTGTGCTCTTACTACTACTTTTTTAAATTCTTTTGATCTTCTAAATATATGACGCCTATTGGCGCTTTGAAAAAACAACCCTAAAGTCTCCTCTCTTTTGTTTTTGCTTTTTGTAATGTCTTGTACATACCATTTTAAATAATTCCAATATATCTTGCTGAGATATTGTCGAATTTACACTCCATGTGGGAGAGCCACCACTTGAGCTCCTCTTTGGCTTTGACTGACGTAAACGTACTGGGTGTAGGTGAGACAGCAGGGAAGGTGAGACGTTTTCAATCGTTGGAGGGCCCAAAAGTGTAGCAGGCCTGGGAAAATAGCCTAAAAGGAAGATCACAATAGGTCTACCATCCTGGCGATCTGACGGAGAGAGGTGTGTGATTTTGCCAGTGTTCTCCTCACCTTGTGTTGTATTTTGGCCATCTTCCTGGAGGGAAGACTCAGTGTTGTCTCTACCGAATTGATCACGAACCCCAGGAATGTGATGGAGCGAGAAGGGGAAAGACTTGACTTCTCTAGGTTGATAACAAACCTCAGTGAACGCAGTAGATTTACCGGCATCGCCAGATGTACTGCCAGGCATGCAGATATTGATCCATGAGAAGCATATCTTCCAGGTACAATATCATGTATACTCCAGACTCCCTCAAGTGTTTGATCACCAGCTTGAGAATTTTGGAGAAACACCAGGGAGCAAAAGAAAGGCCGAAAGGTAGAGAGGTGAATTTGAAAGTTTGTCCCTGCCCCTGGAACTGGAGAAATAGGAGATGCGGCGGAAAAATCGGGACCATAAGATGAGCGCCTTTGAGGTCCAGCCAGACCATCCAATCGTTGGGACAGAGTAGGTTGCGAAAGAGGTGAGTGCCCTCCTTCTTGAAATGGCGGTAAATCCATTGAATTCCTTGAGATTGATCACCAGGCTCTGAACCCCGCCCTGCTTCTGAACCAGAAACTGGTTGCTTAGAAAGCCAAAGGGATGTGGGTTGGATGGGTGAAGTGCCCCTTTGGCCGGGAGTTCTTGAACCTCCACTTGAATAAGTGTGGCCTCTTGTCCAGAAAAATGGAGAGGGTGAGGGGCTAAAGGCTGAAAAGGGGACTTGTAGAATTCTATGTGGAACCCTTGAACCTTTTGGAGGACCCAGGCGTCTGACGTGAGAGCCCACCAGTTGTCTATGAAATGAGCCAGCCGACTCCCTCCAAATGAGGGCAGGGAAAGTGTGAGAGACTCACCATGTGAATTAGAGATGTCGCCTCCACCACCTGGTCCATTGTAGAAACCTCTATGCCGTGACCGTCCTCTTGTGGAGTTGAATCCCCCCGAAGCACGATGAGTCCTGCCATTGTGATTTGAGCAAACGCAAGGAGATGATGGATGAAGCTCTGAAAGTTTTCAGACACTCACCCCTAGTCACAGATCCGGGTTTAACCCATCATCGTTCTTTAGCTCACTTCGCCACCCCAGTTCAGACCCAGCTATATGCAAATCAGTCTTGACCCTGTGCCTCAGCGGAACAGTCCAGCCTGAACTGCCAAGCCAGGACCCCTCATCAGCCAGGCTAGCATGAATCCAATAGCAAAGTGAGCAAGGGACCCACGTCTGGGCATACCCTGCCAAATTGGGGAGAACAAAGCAAACAAAAGGAGATGATGGATGGAGCGCTGAAAATTTTAAAACTGTGATTTGGGCACAGTCTCGCTCAAGTTCGAGGAGCCAGTTGGGCAGTCAGCTCCGGCATTGTTGGGGGGTTGGTGCCTAAAAATACCTTTTTTAACCTAGCAAATGTATCTAGATCCACCTCTGAGGATTGTGGGCCGTTTCTCAATGGGGGAGGCAGAGGCAGACCATGGAGATGTTCGAGGCGTTATAGGCACCGTTGTGCCATGTTCATCAATCTTTTCTCCAGGGGGGCAATTGCGTCCGAGACCACTTGTATTATGAGCCATTCACTGCATCAGAGGACTCCTCTGTGACGGGGAAGTATGAGACTGCTTTGTCCTCTGCATAATAGTCACCATAATCCTCCATGAGGCCGGTGAGGTAAGTATACTCGGCCATGTAAGAATGAATATATATATTCTGGGTAGTTCTCTAGTTCTCTAGTTTGAGTGGAAAGTAGCTCCTGTATAGAGCACTCTCAATACCAGCAACACTATAGATCTGCTCACCTCAAATGTCTGCTTGCCACCTAAACTTGAGAACTACCCAGAGTTATCTGCTTATTTTTTTGCATAATTTATGCGTCACTCCATGACACCTGTAAAGACGATCTACAGGTGCTTGCTACATTATTTAAAAGGCTATCCTCTGCATATCATACATCAACAAATTGACAAGTCTTTGCAGTTACCCAGGGAAGCACTTATTAGGAATACCAACAGCAGATACAAAAGTGACAGAACTCCATTTGTGGTTGACTATCATCCATCAGCGCCCAACTACAGAAATATAATGCAAAAAACAGTTCTCTTACTGTCCACTTGTGAAAGATTACAAACGGTTTTTCCAAAACCACTTGTCATTGCGTACCGCACAGCTCCCAATTTAAGATCTCTTATTGTGAGAGCTGAACTGAAGCAAGTTCTAGCAAAGAGCAGGGGTTCATTGCTGTGACTCTAAAAGGTGCATCATGTGTGAATACCTTTTGCAAACATCATCAGTAACTAGTTCTGTTACGAGACGGACCTATGGAATAAGACGGCATCTTACATGTCGCTCAACGTGCATTATTTATGTGATTCAGTGCCAATGCCAGAGCTGTAAAAAACAATATGTAGGCCAAACAGTGAATGACCTCCGTACACGATTCAGGAACCACAAATCTGCATTAATTAAATGGAAAATTGGCCAGCCTGTAGCCAATCATTTTAACCTTGTGGATCATTTACTATCTGATTTGAAGATTTTTCTTGTGGAACATGTCTTAAAGGAAGAACTACTGGACTCCAGAGAACTTCTGGATGTACCGTTTAAAATCACTGCATCCAGGTGGACTGAACATTATTGACAATACCACCGGATTGCTGCATATTTTTTCAAGAGCTCTCAGGACTACACGGATTCCACATTCCAAATGGAATCTTCACTCATGATGCTTTTTGAAAATTCAGCTGTCATCTGGGCAGCCACTGAGCAAACCATCTGAATTATGCATTGTGGGGGTTAGGCCCCAGGAGTATAGTGTCGTAGGAGGGGTCGTGCATTAGGCCATAGGCCTTCTAAGGCCTAGTATAGCAGACTACAGGCCTTGTAAGGCCTAAAAATAATGAATAAGGGTAATGTAGCAGGCTACAGGCCTTGTGAGGCCTACAAGAAGAGAGAGGCGTGTGTGCTCCAGCAGGCAACTCGCCCTCCGTAAACCACAGGCACTTTACTTGACAATTGGCAACCTTTGCAGTGTCTGCCCTTGTATGGGAGTCACAGCTCCTTTAAACTCCTACACTGTAGGGTTGTTCTAGGCTGACAGGGACCACCCAGCTCGATTCTATGGAGTTGATCAGCAATGCAGGAAAATTGAAGCGAGATGCGTGAGGGGTGTGCTCCCTCTAACGGTAGGTGGATTGCCATGTGCCCAGGCCCCAAAGCAGCGGAGAGCGGAGCAGAGACCCGTTGCAGCAGCAGAGCCTGATCGAGCCGGATTGAGCGAAGTGCCTCAGGTGGACCCCAGAAAGCAGGACGTACAGGGAGATTGAACGGTGAGCGGCAAGTGGGCCTTGGGGCACGGGTGGCAAGTTGCACCTGATACCACCTGATACCAACTGCCCGTCCACCGCTCCCGCCCTCCCCTCCCCGGACTCGCAGCCCTGCTCAACTTGATTTGACATTGACCTGACTGCTAGGCGCAAGTGCCCCTGGAGGGCTACTGGAGGATTACTGGAGGCAAGCGCGGCCGCCCTTTAGCAGGCGGTCCTGGAAGAGTGAGCCCCTGGCGAACTGCGAAGGCGGCCTGATTAGATCAGGTGCAGCCTGCATTTCTGCCTCCAGGTGGAGGCAACTGCGGCTGCCCTTTAGCAGGCGGCCGCAGCAAGCGCGAGCCCCTGGCAACCTGCAGAGGCGGCCTGACTAGACCAGGGGCAGCCAGCAATTCAGCCTTGTGTGCCCCGCTTGCCTAGTCCCTACATCAGCTTCCCATCACTTCGTCCTCACCATCTCAACTCCATCACAGCTCCTTCCATCTTGTCATCTCGTCCCCAGGCTGCAGTCTCAGAGCCGGCCCACCCTTCAATCTAATCTTCCTCAGACCCACTTCAGCTTCATTTAAGATGCTAGACGCTCCACAGATTACTATCGCCAACATAATTAACTGCAATCCCACAAGAAGAAGACCAGGAGTAGGAGCAAGAAGCCCACGTGATATCCAGTTGTCCCCCGGCAGCCCAGTTTGCCCAGTAATCCTCAAATTGCAAAAACATAATAATATATAAATAAAGCCTTTTGCAAACTACAAGACTCAACGCCGTACCAACAATAAACCATCAGGAAGGCGGGCAGTCGCTCTTAGTGATAAAACTCCCCCAAGAATGAGATCTAGGAGAGTGAGGAAAGCACCAACAAGGCCCACCAAAAAAAGTACAAAGATGAAGGCTACCCTCGAACGCTTGGCAGTATCCACAGTGGACCTTAACCAATCCCAATCACCAGCAAATCTAAAGCCAGACCTTGACTCAGGGCATGAATCCCAATTCTTGCAACCTTCGCTGCAAGCTCAATTCTTCAAAACCCCCCCACCGCACCGGCTGCAAGGGGTGTAGCCGCAGCCCAGGAACACTCGACCAACGAAGCGCCAAAATCGGACCCCTCAGAACTCACAAAGCCAATGACAAAAAAGACTTAATTGAGGGACTACTTCAGGAACTCAGCGCCAACTAAAGCCTCAAAGAATAAACGTAGTATCTCGGATAAGTCTCAGGCTCCCTCCCCCACGACCACAGTGGCAGTGTCGCATCAAATTTTGGTTCAGCCAATGATCCATGCGGCCGCCGGCGGGTCAGATTTCTTTTTCATAGACTCCCCAGACGACAGTATTTCACGTCATGCCCCCAGTCCGTTACCTCTTGACCAACAGACTGCCCAAGCCGAACAGGCTACTTCTCAAGTTACCACCTCCAAAGTCGCTTCTTTGCCAATTCTCCAGTCTCCCCAGAATCCAAGTCAGTTTTATCCAATATCATTAAAACTCCTAATCCCAACTTTATTCGACCACCAAACAAGGAGCACTAAAGTTTTGTCCCCACAAGTCAAGACTCAGCCGTGCGCTCACCTCAGCAATCTAAAATTGTTGCATTTAGAAAGCTCTCCAGATAACTGCTGACCAAGGTGATCAAATGGTCAACCCAGAAGGGCCCAATGAGAATACTAATCGCACCCTTTTAGACTTATCCTTTTTCACCAATGAACCTAAAAAGTCCACGGCCCAGGAAAACCCTTCATCAATTGACCTTAACGACCTCTGGTCAAAATTCCTTCAAACAACGGCCGCAGCAATAACTTAACATTCAGACAAAATGGACCTACAGGTGGACCTTTTAAACACACTTGCGGTCTATACCGCCGGGATTGATCAAAAACTTGAGGCGCTCAACTCACTCATTACAAAAGTCCAATCCCAAGTCCAACTGGTTCAATCAGTAAGTTGCTGCTTTCCCATCATTGATTCTCTATCGTCCTTACCTCAATTTCTCTCTTTTGTATTAACTGAAATTAAGAAGCCACCAGTTCCAGGGCCACCCAATACTGTGTCCCAGGCAACTAGCCCAGTTCAGGGACCAACTTTAGCGGAAGTGCAATTTCAACCTTTTTCCCCGCATCCTAATGTGCCAGCAGACTGCAAAGCAATTCCCGCCTTACCATCTCACCATCACAACACGCATCGGTTGTCGAAACAGGAACAGCCGGAATAAACACATAGTGGAAACCAAAAACTCTAGTGCTATTAATTTCATAAAGATCAACTCAGAGTCACCACGGGATCAGCCTACAACGCCAGGAGCAAACCTGAGCTCGCAATTAACAGCACTTCCATCTGTGTTTCAAACAGAACTCTTACAATCGAACAGTCAAACAGGAGGGCCATCTGAAGACCTACAGTTCTCTATGCAGCCACCCACTCAAGCAACATTTGGATTTAACCAATCTTCAACGGATGTGTTTCCGGCTGATAAAGGGCGACCGGGAACTGCAAATTCCCAGACGTCACTTTTAGTTACCAGCACCATCCGTCCATCAACAGTGGGGATCAACAATCCAGCCCCGCCGATCATAGCCAAAGAGCTTGAAGATTTGAACCCGTCAACTTCATTTAGCCATCAGCAGTCGGGGGCCATGTGCACAGATCTCCCACCTTACCTTCAATCTTCCACCATCAAGAATGGTCTCTTCCATCACCCGCAAAATGCACAACTAAGCAGGTCCCAGAAGAAATCCCACAGCCAACAAAGTCGCTAACTATAGACGAGGTTTCAAGGCAAGCAACTAATAGACCTGGCACCAAACTGATGCTGATTCCAGAATACGTTTCCAGAGGCCCTCATGATATCCATAACCGAGGAAACCTCCTAAGACTTTTCAAATCATCCCCGGATTTAAGAATTTTACGATCAAAATACAGTCACCATCGAATTTGTACCACTCAAGTGGGCGAAGCAACCCAAATCACATTAGCGTCTTCAGCAATTTGAAAACTGGTCCAGTCAAAAGCCGATCAATTTACAAACTGGGGTATAATTATAACAACGCCCAGAGTCCCCTATTACCCATCAATACTAGAAAATAATCAGGCTTACACTCTTAGCACAACCTCTGCCCCCTTTTCAGTACTAAAGTCAGCAAGAAGCCGTTCGTCAGTAGCAACCCCAGAGTATATAACTAACCAGCAAAATCCGGAAAAAGTAGATTGGTCATGGATACCAGGAGCTTTATTCAGAAGTCTGAATGATTGAAAAAACCCTAATCACGGTCTAACCATGTGTTCCTGGAATATCAACGGATTTGGGCAAAAAAATCAATCCGCAGCTATTCTTGGCTTTTTAAAGGAACATGACATTATCCTCTTACAGAAAACCTGGGCGGAGGACAGTATTCCCATCGAAGGCTACCTGCAATTCACGTCCCTTCCCTCAAAATGGTCTAAGTTCGGCAGGCCGAGCGGCAGGCTTACGATCTATGCATCAACCAAACTCTCCCAATGCATTAAACAGATAAAATTCGAAGTAGACTGGGTCACCGGAATCGTGTTGGGAAGCCCACCCACTGATAGCCAGTTGCTCCTTCTCAATGTTTACATCTCCCCGGGCACCATTAAGAAAAAATCCAAAATGGACTGTTTGACCAACATAGTTTGCAACCTACTAAGCGAGTATGGCAGCATACCTAGTATAATCTCAGTAGATTTCAACACCAACCTTTATTGCAATCCCTCTGAGGATATAGGGATTGCTTCCTCAATTGTTCCCCCACAACTCGCTTTACAATCAACCCCCGCAGGAATCATACAATCGAAACTGGGGGAGTATGCAGTCATCCAGCTTAGCAGTGTAGGATTCACCGTATTGAGTGGGCGTTTTCACACGGACACTCCTCCCCCCGCCTGGACACAATCAGACGGCCAAATCCACTCCTTTTTGGACTTTTCTTTAGGGAGCAGGGAAATACTTCCTTTGATCGAGAGCTCTCAAATTGCACCTCAAGGCGAGAGCAACCATCGGCCTCATATCATAACTCTATCCGCCAACATCCCATGTCATCAGGAACTTGCCCATACTCACTCTGGTAGTTAGAACTTAAGGCAAATGAAATGGTCAGACAGCGCGGCTCTCCCTCTGATGGAAAAATGTAGAGCCTCTACTACACTCATTACTGGATAAAGATTCCTCTGCCTTCAGTGGGTGTGTTAGCTTCATAAACCAATTATCCAAAGAAGTTCCACCTAAGAGGAGCACCCGGCAGTGTAGTATCAGAGAATACTTTGCCCGAAACGCGGGGTCAGCATCCTCCACCCTGATCGAGTGGGGCAGTTTTAAGGTGGTGGCCAGGGGAGACTGCATTCAACAGCGCGTCGGGGTGAAGCGTACCCTGGAACAGGCCCTCGATAAGGCTGAGAAACGGCTTGCTAACGCCACAAAACTCACTGATCAATCGGTGGCAGTGGTGACGCAGCTTGCCCATGCCAAGTCGGAATATCAGGGAGCGTGCGCGGATATGCGGCGATACAACTTTCGGGCATATGCGACTCGAATGCACAAAGACCGTGACAAGACGGGCTCGCTGCTGGCGTGGCTGGCTAAACAAGACACGGAGATGCGACCCATCACGTCCATAACTACGCAGCACGGCGTCTTGGTACACTCCCAGGACGAGATTCTTCAAGAATTCCGTCAATATTACTCGGAGGTCTATGATAGCCCTCGAGAGTGGAGTCAAGGGACGATCGATCGCTTCCTTGACCCTCTCCCTCTCTCTCGGATATCTGCTGCAGAGAAAACTGACCTGGACACAGCAATACATACCTCAGAGAGCACACATGCCATACGTACATTGGCTCGACACAAAGCCCCTGGCTTGGACGGGTTCCCGCTAGAATACTATGCCACCTTCGCTTCGCTGCTGACCCCCCGTCTTTCGATGGTACTGGACACAGCACTACGCGCGGGCGAATTGCCCAGATCCATGAGAGAATCGGTAATTGTCACTTTCCCGAAGCCCAACCGCGATCCACAGCTGTTGGCTTCTTATCGGCCTATAACGCTCCTCACAGCAGACTGTAAAATTTTGGGGAAAATATTGGCAGAAAGATACTCCCGGGTGATACGTCCATTAGTACACATTGACCAATGTGGATTTGTTCCGGGCAGGAACACCTCCCAGAACATACGACGTCTGTTCCATATCCAGGATCAGATTGGTGACCGCTACCCCAGAGCGGCGTGTCTGATCTTGGACCTCGAGAAGGCCTTCGACACCCTGACGTGGCAGTACCTGTTCTCGGTTCTCCAGCGTGCTGGCCTCGGCCCCAAGCTAGTAGCCTACACCCGCCTTCTGTACACTAAACTCACTTCCCGAATCCGCATTGGGCGTCGTATTTCTTCGGCATTCACAATACACAGGGGTACCAGACAGGGCTGCCCCCTCTCGCCCCTATTATTCGCGCTGGCTGTGGAGCCCCTGGCTGTCCGTCTCCGTGGGGAGGGGCAGGACTGGGGCATACCGCTCGCGGACACCACACACTGTGTCTCACTGTATGCCGACGATCTCCTCCTGTACATACGGGACATCACCGCGGATCTCACCTCACTCTGGCTCATCTTGACCGAGTTCGCAGAGGCTTCAGGCTTAAAGGTGAACTGGGAGAAATCTGTAGTGTACCCCCTACACCCCGACTCTGCCCCTCGGGAGGTATGGATTGGTGATCGGAGACTCAATTGGACGGCGGAAGCCCCTCGCTATCTAGGGATTCGCCTATATCACTCACCCACTGACATCTTCGAGGGTAACTATCGTAGGACACTTGCCTCCATACGTTCCACTATCGGATTCTGGCGGAACCTTCCGCTGGCCCCGATTGGCCGCGTAGCCCTAGCGAAAATGATTTTGGTCCCGCGCCTACTCTATTATTTCACTAATCTTCCAGTGATACCGCCTCGCTCTTTCTTCAAAGATTTGGACACTCTTCTTGGATCCCTAATATGGGGCAAGGGGCGACATAGAATCGCACTGGCAAAACTGAAATTACCCACAACACAAGGAGGCCTTGGAGCCCCCTCGTTCGAAGCCTATTTCCTAGCGGCGCAGCTCCAATGGCTCTCCTATTGGACAGCTGACAGGCACACGTCCGAAACATACACGACCACGGGTCGGATAACGACACCGGAATTGTGCCGTCTACTTGTGCCAGGTACCCGCCCAGCGGAGACCTACCCCCTCCAGGTGGAGGTGGCCCGGGGATGTATCCGACGCATACACCGACTCGCACCGGACAGGCCCCCGTATTCACCATTGCTTCCACTAGTGGGCTGGCCCAAAAACACCCAGTTCTTTACCCCCGCCCTGCTACGGGAGTGGACATCTAGGGAGGTCACCGAGGCAGACATACTGTTCGCGGAGGGACACCTTCGGCCCTTCCAGCAACTCATTGATGACTATGATCTCCCCCCAGGGCAATTCTTGAGGCATCGTCAGCTCCTCAGCCATTTCCGACCATACTATGATCTCACACTAGGGGAGCCCCCCACACATCCAGTCCTCCACATGATACTGCGAATGGGACGGGGCCGTCATCTCACCACCTGGCTGTACAAGTCCATCCGGGAGTTAACACCCCCATCGCTGACCCCCTTACGGACCCTTTGGGAGGAGGAGGTGGGACGGGCGTTTCACGACACTGAGTGGGAAAGGGCACTCGAATTCCCCAAAAAGGTGTCTAGGAATGCCCGTTTCAAAAACATACAATATTACATTCTACATAGGGCCTACTTGACCCCAGCACGCCTGCAGCGTTTTTATCCCGCTACGGTCTTCCTCTGCCCCCGCTGTCAGGCGCAAGACGCAGATTTTCTCCATATGTTTTGGTCGTGCCCGGATATTCAGACTTACTGGTCGACTATCCACGAAACCCTCCGAGATCTCACGGGGTTGCCTCATCTAGATACATGGGAGTACTGCGCACTGGGAATAATGGGCCGGAAGACACGGCACAAAGTGCCCATACGATTTGTCTCCTTAGCACACCTCCTGGCTAAACGATGCATAGCGATGCATTGGCGTTCCCCCACGGGCCCCCCGCTGGCGGCATGGAGGGGGGCGGTGCTCAAGTGGTCCGCGGCTGAGGAGGATGCCCTGCGAGAGGAGGAAGCGAAGGGCATACGTAAAACCCCGATTTCCCTGGAGTGGGCGCTATTGATGCATCAGTTTAAACAGCCCCAGCCCCTAGCTGACCAGGGCGCGACCGCGACCATCCCTACTGCCACGCAGCCTTACTCGACACAACCCCACTCGGATAATGCTCCCCCTAATGCCCCACGCCCACCCTAGAGTGACCACGTTCCTATCCCCGCTACTCCGGGGCCTGCACCTATGTCGTATGTCCGCCTGCATAGTCGTACCCCGACCAGGGGTTCCCACTGCGTCGTCTCACCAGTTACCTAACGGACCACATGTGAGATGGTCCGGCTGCCCTATCCTTGATAGTCCATGACTGCCCCTAGTTTACTCTCCCCCTCCCTGGTTTGTTTATTCATATGGCAAATACCTGTTACATTGCATATAATTGCAGTAAAGTTATTTCTACATGTCAAGATGGATGTCACCTGACTGGAACAATGTACTTAATGACGCCACGCTCCAATACTGATATGTAACAACTGTACTAACAAATGCCAATAAAAACAAGTTTAAAAAAAAATAAAAAAAATAAATAAAAAAGAGGAGCACCCGGCAAGAAGCATTCCAATTCTGCATCTCACCAGCTACAAAAAAACTAAAGGCACAAAAAAACCGAGCCCTCCGTTTGTCAAGGAAGAGTCCAGGAAACAAAACTTTATCCAACAACTACAAGCAAGCTCAAACAGCTTTCAAGCTCACAATAAAAAGGGAAAATCAAGCAGTCTAGCACCAGTTTTGGCTGAAGCTTATTTATGAAAGTAAGAATTCTAATGCAAAGCAATTCTGGTCTCTTGTAAACAGGGGCTTACAAGGCATAAGCGGCCATGGCAGTGCAAACATCGGTGGAGACGAATGGTGCCAGTTTCATTCATCTCACTTTAGCGATCGCACTAATAGTGACTATCATCCCAACTTCTTCTGCACAGCCAACTCTGTGTTACCATCTCTGGAAGGAAAGGGCCCAATGGGACCCGGCCCCAGCCCCCCAGTTAACAACGCAATTGAAGAATTAACAATCGAGGGCCACGTAAAATACAATGATTTAACGAGGAAGACAATAGTGATACCAGATGAACTAAAAAATAAGATCATATGCGCTATAAGGAAAGCCAGAGCTGAAGGAACCCCGGGGCCAAACTGTCTTCCTCAGGCCATCTTCAAATCAGATGTTGAACTATGGTCAGCTTACTTGGCCCCCCTGTTCCTCCACTGCAGGTTAAATAATACCATCCCAGAGTCCTGGAAAGGTGCTATCATTCACCCAATTTATTAAAGCGGGAAGAGAAATGACCCCAATAATTACCGAATGATAGCACTCCTCGACGTCTAGTCCAAATATTACGCTAGCATTTTATTGGAAGAGTTGTTGGCCTCGGCCGACACAACAAAGCATCTTCCTTTCAGACGGGTTTCGTGGCCAACTCTGGCACAACTAACCTACTCACCCTAACCGTTCTGATAGAGAAAGCGGCTGTTCAACAAACCCAACTTCATTGCTGTTTTGTTGATTTTAAAGCGGCCTTTGACCGGGTGCCTCGGGGCCTGCTGTGGCAAAAACTAGAGCCCTGGGGTATACCTCCGGCCCTTTTAATGCCATAGTTCAACTTCACTCGGAAACATGGATTAGAATCAAGTTGGGTGAAGGTTCCCACGTTTCCAGGAAGATTAAAACTAAAAGTGGAGTCAAGCAAGCCTGCGTGCTGGCCTTCCCTCCTTTTTAACTTGTTCATATCGGACTTCTCTTCAACACTTGATAGTGTCAATTGCCATCCCCCTCAACTAGATGGAACTCGTATCAGTAACCTGTTCTATGCCGACGACCTGGTGCTACTAAGTCATACAAAAGTAGGCCTACAGAGGCTACTTGCCGAGCTGCTCCCCTACACAACCAGAAACTCTCTAGAGTTGAATTTGGCAAAAACTATTTCTTTTGGGAAGCAAAAGAGGCCACACGGAGAGTGGTATTTCAATAATGTAAAGTTGGAATCCACACCCTACAATAAATATTTGGGAATCTTCCTAGACACTAGATGTTCATTCCTAAAGCTTTGTAACTCGAGGCCGCCGCAGCGAAATTGTCTAAACAACTCCTCGGCCCAAGCTTAACCCCTATGCTGAAGGTAATGAAGGCGAAGATAACTAATTCCCTGTCGTATGGGCACAAGATCATAAAGGGAACAACAAGCATTTTACTAAGTAATCTAACTATCAAAATATTTAAACGAGTGTTCCGCCTACCATGATCAGCTTCGCCAGCCCAAGTTCAACTCGAACTAGGCCTACTAGACCACCATGGCGTAGAGGCCACAGAATCCCCACCGCTAATAACTGCTGATTAGAGCCTGTCTTTTTAGCTGAACATTAACTGTTTTAGGGCTCAAAAGAGTTTAAAAGGAAAAATCTGTTTCGCAGTTTTTAATTAGTTGTTTTTTATACAAATGAATTGAATGTGTTTTAAATCGTAATGGTTTTTAGAAATCAAACAATAAAAGTCTTATCACTCAAGAATGAGGGAAATTGATTTGATGAGCGGCCGCGAAGGAGTGGCGAAGTGTTCCCGCAGCCTATTGTTCTCAAGTCCTAAGCGCATCAGTCCAAATACCTGAGAGACAGTATAGCAAAACAGCACAAAACATCAAAGGGGTTCGGAGGCCCGACACTTTTCCGACATGAGCTGTGAGCAGCGAAGAAACAGGGCAATAGAAGAGGGAAAGGACCTTTTTATTGCAACCTCATTTTTCCCTGGGGGTTATGGGAAATTACATTTTTGTTAACATGTTGATGTGTTTGCTGTAAAAATAAACGAAGAAAAAAAAAGCATAATCCTCGCCTCCGGGTCCTGCCATAGAATTGAGGAAAGCCAGCCATAGATTTTATTTGCAGCAAGTGAAAAATGCCGACTACTCATGCTGACTATGCATGCAGCTATCAAAAACATCACTTATAAGGGAATACGTGATTAACAATCACCTTCCACCACCAAATAATTATGTTTCTACATAATGGTGATGAAATTCAGGTGTGGTCTATAATGACGCTCATTCCACAGACATGGTTTGATTGGTTTGATTTTGTTGACCCTCTTTTTATAGCTCATAAAGTTTACACTGACACAAAAGTCTCTAACGTCGTATTACACAAAATCAAGCACACGCGTCCATGCATTATTGCGTTATATGAATGCTTTTGGTTCTAGAATAGAATGAGAGCCAGTCATCTAAGAAGAGTATATGCAGTTAGTGTCATTTGAAATGCCTTTATTCATGTTATGGCTTTATGGATTGAAAATATTATAAATTTGGTTCTAGCATGAGTGTTTTAGGATGTGAAATTGTTTACTTTTTTGGAAAAAAACAAATCCTAAATAAAGAAATGTGAATTCTGATCAATAGGAGTAGGAAGCAAACATTGAATCCTTGTACCCGCCACATCCCTCTTGTGAGTATTGAAACTGAGAAACAAAGAAAGGTTTCCCTCCTATAAACAGAACTGTATATTGTGAAGCAGCAATGAGATGCCTAAAACAATGGTTTTATACGAGTTTTAAAACGTTGAATTTTTTTCCCTAAGGCAGTTGTTCCCCATAAAGAAAATGGCAACATTTTGAAGTTCCTTGAAGTCAAATTAGGATTAAATATGACAAAGTAAGTTTCATTTACTAATGCAGTCATCACTGTAATGTTTTTAAGTGTTCATTTTTTCTCCTACAGAGCATGCTATGCTTTCTATGTAATAGGTGAAGAATAAAAACATTCAGGTGAGGACAAGATTCGTCGGTACAGTGGTGAGCCCGCACCCACATTAGGTGGGCCCGTTGCAGTGGTTGGGCCGTCTTTCCTTCCCCTATGAAGCCTACGGTCCTACTTTTCTGAGGCGGAGTCATTCTACAAGATCCTGAATTAGGGACTTGTGCAAATTTGGGGTAGATCCCAATTTCATAACCCACCAACAGAGGTCACCACATATATAGATCTACCTCCGGTCCTGAAAAAGTGTTACTTTATCTCGGAGCAGTGAAGACACGAAACATGTTGACCCCAGTCAACTATAGGCTACCCAGATACCTTGACTCATTGCAGTAGCCCCACTGGTTTTACTTAGTCCCAGCGCCGGCACCCCAATTAAAGAATCAATAGGGCCAGGGCCTATTTTAATCCCCTTTCTACACAAACCAGGAGTCATTGACTTCTTTCACCCACACACACCCTTCACATACGGCGTTCTCAGATCAGAAGATCTCCGCTAAAGATGCCACCAGGCCCGTCCGACGAGGAGCGGCCAATGATGAAGCATGACACCCTAACAGGTGTGTGAGGGCATTAAGATCTGAAATACAGATCTCCCCCCCCCCCCCCCCCCCACGACCACAAAACAGTAGGCAGTTAGTGATCCTTATCACCTCAGCCTTAAGAGAGGAACTGTGTCCTTTTGATGAATGAAGAATAAATACAGAAATGTTTCAGAATATCGTACGTAATCTGCATTATTTCTGGTCTGGATAACTAAAGTTATATGTATATTATGGTTACATATGCAGCCTTTCAGCCAGCCCTCTGTATCAATTGATCTGTTGTTCCGGTGATATTTTTCTTCCACCCACTCCAGCATCCAATGGGTCCACCAACTTCAGCCGTTTGCTAACTTCAGTGTGAGTGGGGGAATTCTGCCTTTTTAAAAAGATCAAATCTACACATAAAGTAGTTTTCTTAAGTGCCAGACACTATTATGGAAATTTGTTTTTTTTTTCTGATAGAGGCTTCTAATCGCAGATACCTCACCTTTTATATAGTTCCCCAGGCGTCAGACTGGATCTGGAAACATTGTAGCAGCACCTCTGCATGCCAAGCAGCCCTGCACTGATGGCATTCCGCTCCAGAAATGATATGCAGAGCAACTAGAGGTTCTACTCCTTTATGATGTCACCGAACTTCTTTCTGCGCAATCAGATGCAGATCTGGAACGATCTCTCTCGTCTTTATCAATATTTACTTAAAAATGTATAGAGTGAGCAGGGGAAATGTCACTTCCCAAAACAACAAGTATAAGACCTTGTAAGGACTGTCACAAGCAAGTGTCTGTGACAGATCCTCATCAAGTTTGCCTTGGGTCGCCCCATGACTCTAAGGCCTACAGGTGCTGCACATTGATGAATCCAAAGACTATTTACGATCTCTTGGTGAAGTTATATTTCTCCAATCATCCAAAAACCCAACGTCTGGAATAGTCCAAATTTAAAGGTCAGTCCCTATCCCATTACTGGTCCAGAAGTCAGTCCGGAGGTCGATCGTCACTGTACTCCAGATGCATTGGTAAGTCCAAGAAAAAACATGAAAAATCCTACCAGTCCTCAACCCCTTCCCGCCGCTCTATACTCCGGAGAAGGCGTGTGGGTGTCGCTATGCCTTGATCTCAATCTGATGTCAAAGCCACTCTGGCAAGTTGTCCTGGCATTACCCGAGTTTCAGGGACTGTTTGTGACTACAAGGCAAGTCCAAGAGTTCAGCAAGGCCTTGTTGTGACTCTTCAGATCCCTTTTGACTCCCTCTGCACCGCTTGTGGACCCCATGGAGCCAAGAGGCCCTCCATCTGGGGTACTATCAATGGGTTCAATGTCCGCGCCAGTTGGACCCTTTGTTAGTGCCACCAAACCTCTATCCATCGCCTTCACTACCTCCAGCTCCAAGTACCACTTTGGTTCCTGGAATGTCGACTCCAGTGCCAGCTCCATCAACGCTGTAAGACGATGTGCATCCTATTATGCTCTCCCACTCAGTCGGTGCCGCCCCAAATTTGACCGAATCAGTGCCCATTGAACCACAACCTTTGCCCACTTACCTTCTCTGTTCCGCAAGGCATGACTTGCATTACATTCCTAGTTTGGTACAGATTCTGGTCATGAGTATGACACGGGGTTAGATTTGTGCAACCCTTCCATGAAGAAAACAGATATGAGGACCTCCAGGATGCTGGTGTGCTTGCGTCCGGCTTAGTCCCACCCAGGCCCTGCAACTTAGAAAAGTGCCTCCTTCATGATAGTCATGTGGAGAGCAGCTGATATGCTCATCCTCCAACTCTCCACCTTGGAGGTTTAAAATCGGTGTGATGACCGAAGACTTCCAGCCAGGGCAAACCAATTCTGAGTCCCTGTTGCCTTTTACCAACACCCTCTTAAGGGCCTTGGCCAAATCCTGCTATGGTCCCAATGTGAATTGCCAAATTGCGCAGCCCCATTGCCCTAACTCCAGCGACCACTGCTTGTTTGACTAGTACCCCTCACCTGAGAGCTTGTTGGTGCAAGGCCTTCACCAGTTTGACAAAAATAAATACCAAATACTCCACCAGATAGGGAATCTAAAAGAGTGAAGAATTTGGGAAAGATGATATTTTCTTCAATAAGTTTGGCTCTCCTGTCTTTCAGTGGCGGTTGGTTTTTGGGTTACTATCCTCACTCTCTCTGGGATTTTGTCGCTGAAGTCCTTCCAGGTGTCCCTGAAGAACTTTGTCCTGTACTGACACAGGCCATATAAAATGGCCGTGATGCAGCGAAATTTACTATCTGATGTGGCATTAATACAGTCCATTGGGCAAACCCTTATCACAAACGTTGCTATCCTTCGCCATGCTTGGATTAGTTCAGCAGGTTTTTGCGCGATGTCCAGTTGGCCTTTATGGACATGCCTTTTGATGGGACTTGGCTTTTTGGGGATAAAGCAGACACTACTGTTGAGTGCTTAAAAGAAAGAAGGGCCACAGCAGGCAGTACACTTCCTCTCCACCTCGCAGCCCTACTTGCAAAACCCGTTTAGTTTTCTCCTTAGTGGAGCACGGCCACCTGGTTGAAGGCAAGATCCATTGATTATTACCATGTTGGCAGGCCATAATGTTGGACAGGTGGGTCCTGTAAATTGTCTGGAAGGGGTGCATCCTACCCTTTCTAGCCGCACCTTCCACCTCACTCGGAACGCCTGACTGAGGACCATCTGTCCGTCTTGCAGCAGACCGAGAGTAAAAGCCGCTTTGACCAAGGGGGCTATTGAGAGGGTGTCTGCAACAGAAGTCAGCAATGGTTGTTACTCCTGCTATTTCCTGGTGCTGAAGAAGGATGGAGGCCTCCGTTTTCAGTGGTTTGCATCTTTGTCCAAGTAGGGACCTTTGCTTCTAGTCAGGGTAAGGGAGTTACGCCCTTAGACAACCCCTGCTCACCACCTTGGTAGCTTGGCACAAGCAGACAGGCTTATCTCAGAGGCAGTGTGTAAAGCATTTGTGCACACATACAGTGAAAACACTACTAATGGACACCACACCAGTTTAGAAAAATAGGGAATCATTATCAAAACATGAAATGACCAAAATGACAAAAATCTACCATACATAGATCAAGATATCACCAAAAATAGGTTATTCACAAAAATAAAGCTTGTAGCAACAAATGGCTCCACCTGGGGCTATTATGACGTGACAGATGAAAATCCCAAAGTACGGCGCCGACAGTGAGGTACGCAGCATCGGGCCCAGAGTCACACGGAGCCCAAAAACCAGTACCGTGGCAAACGATGAAAACAAAGACTGTGTACGGCATCGGGGAGGTAATGCTTCATTGGCGCCGGGCAGCGTTGATTACTTATGACCACAGGGGAGGTGAGGCGTCTGTTCCTTACTGCGATGCAGGGGAGGTGAGGAGTCTGCTCCGTACTGTTGCCGGGGAGGTGCCGTCACGGTGGTGTCGAGGCGTTGGTTTCTTACGACAATGTGGGGTTGAGTGATTCAGGAGGTCAGCCATGTCGGGTATCGGCACCGCGATGATGAAGCACCGGCGCCGTTGAGGTCTGGGCTGCATTGCGAGTTCGAGCAGTGCATCGTGAGTTTTACGAACTGTGCCCTCTGCTCTGGTGCGGCAGCGGCCTTGGTGACGGAGTCGATACGGTGCGGTGTCGACCGGTATCTTGGCGGTGGTGCAAGTCCGGGCAGTGCGTTGTGAACTTCATGAGCAGGGCCCACGGCTTTGTTGCAGGTCGCTGTGTCGCTCGCCTGCATCAGAGTTGCAATTTCCCTCTTTGGCAGCTGAAACAGCAGTTCCATGTGCAGGAGAACAGAGGAAATGAAGTCTGTGTCCATGAGACTTCAAAACAGGAGGCAAGCTCTACCCAAAGTCCTTGGAGATCCTCTTGAAGCAGGATACACAGCACACAGCAAAGTCTTGGTCAAATCCTTGGCAGAAACAGACACTGCAGGCCAACCCCACACAGCAAAGGGGCAGTACTTCCCCCTTCAGTCTTTCCAGCTCTTCTCCTTGGCAGTGGTTCCTCTTGAGTCCAGAAGTAATCTGAAGTCCTGCGGTCTGGGCCCTAATATGTATACTCAATTACTCTCTTTGTTCTCTTGTGGCACAGAGGCTCTGTGCTCAGTCCAAACTATTTTGGTCCTCTCTGGCCCAGCTTCCTGGCAGGTGGTGGAGACAGCATTGTCCAAGGCAGACCAGGCCTATTCAGGTTCAGAGAAATCTCCTTCCACTAGTCTAGATGCAGCTCGGGTCTATTCAGCCCAGCCCTGACTCCTCAACGAAAGGCAGGACACACCTCAACCCCCCAGTGGCTCTCTGTAAAGAACGCACAAACCCAGCCCCTGTCACTCCAAAGCCAGACAGCCAATCCACAAACCAGCAGAGGCACACGGGATGGCTAAGCAAGAAAATAATACAGTGGAGTGGATTGTGCACTCTAAGATATCAAATAATGTTTAACTAATGTTACAGAGAGAGACTTTCTGGATTAAAAGGCTAAACACTTTAATTCCTTCTGGTGTTAATGACCGATACGAGATGGCATGCTTTCTTTAAAGCATAGTTTTGCTGAGACATATACTATTCATATAGATGGATAGGAGACTAGTTAAGGTATCCATAAGTGGAACAACAGGGTACATATAATCATTATTCACACACCAAATATCATAAGTAGTTTTAGCACATTAAAAGGATGATGTCACTGTAATTTGCGAGATGTAACCTGTAAACATTTATTGATAGATGTTTTCCAATACTATGGCTGATAAATTGTAGACCATTCAAAATGGTTTTTTATTTATATCAGATAAACGTACATACATGTGCACTTTTACTAACATTGATAACACCACTCTAAGATGGCGCTATTCGATATCCGACCTGTGAGTTTTATTAGCTTGTTGGCATTGAGTCGTTTCTCTAATCATCTGTCATAATTATGAGGCTTCGAGTATATTCACAACTCGATTGATTTTTTTAAAAAAATTGGAAGACATACGTTCTCCTTATCTCCGTTCCACACTGT
This sequence comes from Triturus cristatus, assembly GCF_964204655.1. Classification (NCBI taxonomy): domain Eukaryota; kingdom Metazoa; phylum Chordata; class Amphibia; order Caudata; family Salamandridae; genus Triturus; species Triturus cristatus. The sequence goes on along the minus strand of NC_140587.1, from coordinate 444,025,202 downwards.
TTAACTTGACGCGATAGTATTTCACGGTTTCTAGCACATATTGATCTTCTAATAGAAAAATACGTGCATCGCATACTCATTGAACACCGTTCAATATGGCGCAATAGTATTTTTAAATATTTTTAAATTTCAGTGCTTACGGGTGCTACGTCACCACGTACATGGACCATTGAAACTGAGGAAAATGAAAGTTCTTCCGCGCAGAATAACTTCCGGGTCATATACGAATCGTGCCGACGGTCGGGTTTATATGCAGCCAGCGCACTGAACATTTCAACTCAGCGCTGTGGTACGAGGGTCCAACGTTATTAACATAGAGGTAAGCGGTTATCGAGATTTCCTTTTTGCATTGTTAAACTGTGAGAACGATACGGCAGTTGACGGACAGGCAATTTATCTTCGTTATTGTTTGCAGGTTTTTCACACGTTCCCACCGCAAATATCTACAGTTTATTCCGCGGTAGTTGAGTAATTGCAACCTTCGTTTGGCACGGGTGCCTCGTGGATATAATATACCGCGATGAATGAGGTATGTGCAGATTCTGTTTCACTTATCTGCAAATTACATTGGCATTAATTACGGTGGTTAGACTCAGAGTGACTTATGATAATTTCTTTAGCACGGGGACACTGATATTGACATGCGGCGCAAGTAGAATTTACAGTGGATTCGCAAAGGTATATCCACAGGTAGATATCATAATAGGCGTTCTAGATTTTCATTGGCACGAAGTATTTAAGTATGCACTCACTTGGGGATATTGCTTCTACACCAATAGGTCCACGAAGGTTGTGAGAGAATTCTTTATTAAGTAAGTATATCTTGATAGCATGCTGTTTAAAGAGAGCACCATGGGTGTGTTTGCTGCAGATCTCCACCACCTTCACTCACCATAAATCACATATACAGGTCTTTTAGAATAAATACATCATTTGACTCGTTTTCTGATTCACCAACAGGTTCGCCTCTGATGAAGAGACTTGTGTCTCGAAATGCATTGGGCATTATTTTCTTATGTTTAAAAAATTGTTATGTATATATGCTGTATGTTAAGTTGAAAACATTGTCATGAGTACAATGACCATTGAAAAAACAAGTACATAAAAAAATTGAAAACATTGTAAATTTTTTAATACTTTGAGTATTTTGTTGTATATCATTTAGAGTTGTGCATGTTACGCCCAGGTTGCCTTTGGAACCTGGCCACTTTACATTTTAAGCAAGAAAATACCCACGTTCTAAAAGTGGTAATTTCAAACACACAATATAAAAATCATCTTTATTAAAAGATGCGTTTTTATATTCTGAGTTTAGGCATACTAAACCCCATCTTTTTATCTTGTCCCAATGGGAAGTTTTACTTCTAAGATGTTATAAATAAACTCCCATTCTATCCTATGGGGCAGATTGCCATTCCATAGTGAGAAATAAAATACACTGTATTTCACTATCAGGACATGTAACACACACCAGTACATGTCTTACCTTTCACATATACTTCCCCCTGCTCACTGGGGTACCTTGAGCCTACCTTAGGGGAGATTCGCATGTAATAAAAGGAAAGGTTAGGGCCTGGCCAGTAGACTGCACGCAGACACTGCAGTGGCAGGTCTGATACTCCTTTGAAAGGCTGCTTGCGTGTGTGGCACAATCAGTGCTGCAGGCCCACTAGCAGCATTTGACTTTCAGGCCCTGGATACACACAGTGCACTGTACTAGGGACTTAGTAGTAAGTCAAACAAGCCAATCATGGAAACACCAATCCATCTTTATAAATAAATAAATGTGCACAATTTACATAGGGTGCACTTGCACTTTGGCAATGATCAACAGTGGCAAGGTGTCCAAAACATCTAGACCAGTAAAAACTAAATCCAGCACACAGCAAAATTACAGGAGGCAGAGGCAAAAAGATAGGGGAACCATGCCAAGGATGCCAGATCTCACACTCCTGTTATACGATTGCTACTAACCTAATAGGACTGCGTATTAGGACAACGGAACTTCAGAATATGGGGGACTGAGTCCTTCAGCACCGTCTGAAATTTGTGGCGCAATTCCTGGCTAGCTCACAGGACCTCATCTAATTCCCCAACCCTTTCAGGATGAATGGTTATTGTGGCAACCTGAACATGACACTCTGACTCCCCAGGAAAGTCATGGAAACAGATCTCACCCTTTCATTGTATTACTCATGCATGCCCAGGCGAAACACAAGAGAAGTACGAAATACGTTTTCAATGCATTTATTGAAACAATCGTAGTCTTGCATAGAGAGAATGACCTGCAATAATTAGGCAGATGAAACAAAACAGTTATCAGCGTTATACGCATGCTAAAGATGATGAACAGTCCAACCATGAAAATTGAGTTCTAGAAACTAGAGATTCTAGAGGTTCCTACCTAACCCTACACTGAGAGCATAGCAGGTGTACCCTTCTGCCTGCCTGATGTATAGGATTGGCCTTAGCCCCATACCGTAAGCAGAGTCAGGAATCAGCCTGTAGTGGGAATGGCAATCCTCTCAGGGAGCTGGTAGATTAGCGGCAGCGAAGCTGCATGATGGATACAGTGTTTGTCCCAGGATGTGTGCGGCTGGAATGTCTCTCTTCCCCTTCTGTGTCAGTGCATCATTTATGTAATAAAACCTACACTACCAGAAGCACATCACTGATGTAATTCTGTGTCTGGATGTTAAAAGCTGTCTCCCGAGTGGGCAACACAGGCACTAGGCTATTGTGTACTGTTCCTAGCCTTGAACAAAACGCACAGATTACATGTCGAGAAAAAGCTAACTAAAACAACCAACTCGTACAATATATTCCTGGAATAATATCACGCAAGCAATGCTGAAATAAATATGTAAAAGGTCATTACCAAAGGCGATGTGGCTAAAACATGTAAAATATAAAATGTGTGATGAAGTTAAGAAACGGGGGACCCAACTCTGGTCCAAGAGGTCCACACAACACTCATTATCAATGAATTACTCTGGAAGGACAAACTCAAGGTGCTCACCCTGGCCTAGGTCTTGCCTGATCTCAACCCTGAAGACTGAATTGTAGTGTTGGACCCTCATATCCACATCCTGCAGGCCCACTGGTGCTGTCTGCGGTTTGTGGTGGGACAGGAGTATTTACGGTTCACTGTGCCCCCCTTTGGTCTCATTAGTGTCCCTTGAGTGTTCACGAAAATCATGGTGTTGGGGACAGCATATCTTGAGAGGTCATGGTGTCCCTGTGTATCCCCAGTTAGGCGACTGGCTGCTAATGGCTGGCTTGCCCGCGGTCAGATGCCACCATCCTCAAGACTATAGTGAACCTCCTGACATCTTTGGGGTTCACTATCAACATGCCAAAGTCCCACCTGATTCCTTCTCAGACACTCTGTCATCTGAGCAATTCTGGACACAGTCCGGTTTCGTGCCTTTTCTCCAGAAAAGTGAGTCCAATACTTTCCGTCTATGATCCCGATCTTTCAGCTAAGGTCCTGGATTTGTGTGCTGGGACTGATGGCCTTCTGCATCTTGCTAGTGAAGTACACCAGGTGGCATATGGGGGCTCTGGAGTCTCAGTGAACCCAACATCAAGGGGACCTCTCTGACCAGAACTTTGAAGAGACTGCAAAAGACCTGCAGTGGTGGTTGCTCGACCTTGATTGGATCATTGGCAGACCATTCTCCCTACCCCATCCAGAGATGATGGTGGTGACCAATGCATCGCTTCTGGGTTGGGGCCTCCACCTGGGAAAAGTGGAGCTCTGAGGCCTCTGGTCTCTAGCGCCGATCTGGCTCTACATCGCCTTCTGGAGCTGAGTGCCATCAGCTTGACATTGAAAGCCTTCGTACCATCCATCAACGGAAGGCTGGTGCAGGTGCTCACAGTCAACACCACTGCCATGTGGTACCCCTGTTCAACCATCCTACACAGGATGCTGGGACAGTTCAAAATGTCATCATCCCGTTTTCACTAATCACATCTGCTTTTGGGGTCTCAACCCCACCCCTTGCTGACATAACAGCGAGGGCCTTTACCACCAAAAGGTCAAAGAGGAGCACCCTTCTGGGTTTGCTCCATTTTTCTGGGCTTCCTCATTTGTTCAGTGGGTCTGGGCTGTCCCCAGCCCTGATGCAGTGTGACAAGTAATCAATAGATGCAGATTTTTTATCCTCCACCCTTCCCTACTAAGGTCCTGAGGGAAGCGCATGTCACTTACTCCTTTTATGTGGGGCGGCCTTCGTTCCTGCTGCTGGAGAGAAATGTAATTAACTTGACATAGCAGGGTGACAGAAGGCCTTGGCTCTGATACTGAACTGAGACAGAAAAATGGCGATTCTGGATGACCCATAAGTTGTACATATATTCTCTTGGAGCTCGCAGATTTGAATTTCTTGCACAGGTTCCATCCCATTTTGATATGTCACTTGACTTTGTGAGCCAAAGGGAAGTTGAAGTGCACTCTAAGGCAGTTTTCTTCCTATGTAATAACACTACATACAAAATGGTAAACCACACTGATTTTCACTTTGAGAGTCCACAGCATAATCAGGCCTACTCCAGCTCAATATCTATTCCTACAGAGGTCCGTCAATGCCAGGCTACCTGTGCTTAGTTACCGGGCTGCGCATCACTTGTGGACACGCATGTACACACGTGTTCATGTGTAGCCATGCAAGTGCTCCTTACCCTAGCTGCGTCAGAGCAGCCTTATCTTAAAAAGGTAAGCAAGCATAGTCCTTTTGCCATGTGAAAACCATGGGTGATATATATAGCCAGTATGGTTTTAGCGGCGCAACGGGAGACTGCGTTCGAGATGACAGCTGTGATAGAAGGCAGATGAAGTGGTGTGATTTTCATCGACCCACTGGGGTTTTCAATTTTGTTATTGACTGCACACCGAAACGAACTCACGGCAGGTTAATGATTCCTATACTACCAGGACTAGAAGGCCATGGGATTGGCCACGCCCACTAGGGCAGGTCCCGGGAAATGATGAGTGCAGGAAATACGTGTGTGGTGTTTGCAGGACTGATGTCATCAAAGAAGGGAACTTATATATATATATATATATATATATATATATATATATATATATATATATATATATATATATATATATATATATATATATATATATATATATATATATATATATATATATATATATTCATATTCATTCTACTGGCGGTCGCCAGTAGATAGTTATAGTTAGGACCGTGTTTCCATAGGAAATCTCAAAATTCTATTTTGAATAACTTTCGCGCCGGTTGACGAATCTTCGCGAAATTTTCAAAACTAATGGGGCGCTCCGCTCAGCTCCTACCCTGAAAGTCTCGGGGGGATTCGTCAAGCGGGGACTGAGAAAAAAGGGGGGTCCCAAAACGCGTTTTCCCCATGCATTTTCCCATAGGACCTTTAGTCGAAGGTACAGCCCGAACGGCTGAACAGAATTACTTGAAATTTGGCAGACAGGTAGTCCTCAGGTCAGGCATGTGCCTTTTGGATATATGGTGTCAATCTGTTCAGTAGTTCCTGAGAAAATTGCAGTTAAAAGCACATACATATCTATAGCAGTCGCACCTAACGTGCGCAAGCGTAATTCTGATTGGTGGTTACATGTCAGTCAACATTCGAATCGGTCGAAATCAGGAAGTGTCGGCCGCCATTTTGTTTGTTTTCAGTGCAAGAGTGAAAAAGGAAGGTGGCGAACGTGAAAAGGGGGCAGGGTAGAGAGTTCCTGACCCCCTAGCCTTTGTCAGGGGGTCCCTGAAGGACCCCGAAGGCAGAAAAAAACATTTAAATTTTTTTTTTTTTCTAAATCACGGGGGTGCGCGCACCGTGCGCGCACGGTGAAAAACCATTAAAAATTTTTTTTAAATGTCATGCGTAGTTTATTGTAAAATAAATATATAAATAAATAAATAATACATACATGACTTGGCATTTAAAAAACCGTACAAATTCACTGAAAAAACCATAGGTTTCACACACGTTATAGTTAGGAATTAGCATTTAAAAAACCTTGGAAATTCACTTAAAAAACCATAGGTTTCACACATGTTATAGTTAGGTGGATATTTCACTCGTAAAAAACCAATGAAATTCCCCAGTTATAGTTAGTTCAGATAACTATAACTCGCGCGACCGCCACTCTATCACAAGGATGATGTCATCAGTGATGTCATGAGTGATGCCACTGACCATGTCATGAGTGATGTAATATGTGACTTCATGAGCAGGATTGCGGGCGCGCAAGTTATAGTTATCTGAACTAACTATAACGGGGGAATTTCATTGGTTTTTTACGAGTGAAATATCCACCTAACTATAACATGTGTGAAACCTATGTTTTTTTAAGTGAATATGTATATATGTGTGTGTATATGTATATATGTGTGTGTATATGTATATATGTATGTGTGTATATATATGTGTGTATATATATATATGTATGTATATATATTTTTTTTGTGTATATTTCTTTATTGCCATTTTATAAACATCTGCTGTTTGTTTTGCATACAGTTATACATTTGTAAATATTTCTATTTTAAACGTATGCTTCCACATTACTCTTAATCAATTAAACATTGTGTTTATAATACATCTCATATGCCAACCTGTATCACATAACAAAGGATACCAATATAATCCATCAACTGTTTGTGCCCCCTCCCCTTTCCCCATTAAAATGTCACTTTCTCAGCAACACTTCCTTTTCTATTTCCTACATCTATCCGCTTCTTGTCAATCTCTATTGTGTCTACCTAGTGTCTAATCAGTCATATTTAGTCTATTTCCGTCTTATGTGGGTGAGAGATACATGTGGTGAGACTCACCCACAGTAAAAAGTCCAAAATTAGGTGATCCAAAAAGCAAATAATTGGGACGTACTGAATGGGCGGAACATAATAGCAACAGAACCTATTCTAATATACTGAAGTAATTGAGGAAGTTAACCAACAAATCATGCTTGATTTTCTTGATAACCTACCGGGAGATCCGAGTCACAAATGCTTCATATTTAGCTGGAATTGCAGTGGCTCTGCATGTATGGAAGTTTCGCATATTGGACTCTACAGTATCAAACTCCACCATGAGTAAAATATTTCAGAAAGGTATGCGGCATGTGCATTTACAACCAAAGTTACCCCACGCCTTGTGTTAGGAAAACCCCTAGCAACGAGATGTTGTGGAACTAGTTCCCTGAAATATACCTCTATGCGACTAGGTTGCACCTTTATAAAATGGACACAAACATGAGACCCAAAAACTGAAATCAAAACTGAGATTTACCCTTTATACATGAACCTCCAGTCAAACTCACAGAAAAGAAGCACCTATCTGTACTGAAGGAGGTATCCAATATTACAATAGATGTCTCTGCTAATACTAATGATTGGTTACCTTGAGTTAGTCATTCACAGTTACTCAAAGATCTAGAAGAACGAACCAGGTGAAGGGCAACATTGTTTTTCTGGACTTTCCAGAAGACGGCCTATAATATGGGCACTAGTGAATCTGTCAGTGTACCAATCCAAGAAAGAAAGCTAGTTGAACTGCAATTGCTTAGCTACCTTCTAAGCACTACTTTTGTAAGATGGGTTTCAGGTAATGGTCAATCCTCTGATAAATCCTATGAGATATTACAGAGATAATTATTACTACCCAAACCATCTTTCATTAAGGGAAGAGACACTCAAGATCACGAGGGTTCCAGGAATGATTTATTTTCAATATAAAAGTCTAGTGCATACAATATGAATAGTAACTATTGTGGAAATGACGACAGCATTGTATATCAAGAAAGTGAATAGCAAATAATATTGTAACATATTGGTAATATCATAGCTTTACTTGTATCTCCAACTCCACCCTCATCCCTTCGGCTATCTAAAGAAAACATATTGCCAAATAAGGGGCCAAGTTTGAGTTTCTTAGATGGATCACACCTGCATACCATTTCTGAACAATAGGACCAGTGTTTAGCAAAATAGAAGCGTCTGGTATTTTCGTATGCATTTGCAAGCAGGCCGATAGGCCCCCAGAGGAAAGGCTAAATGGGCCACTGGTAGTCTTCAATAAAGGAGGGTGATATGATTCTGTATGGCTTCTGTCTCGAGTCTCTAGCGGGAAGTTCCTCTCTATCTTATCACATTGTGTCCTTACTTTCATTTAATGTAATGATCATTGTTGAACCTTTCAGAATAAATTATTAGCAGTGAAGGCCTTGGCACCCTTTTACTTATTTACATTCTGTGAAACTGCGCTCACTGCTTAAAAACAATAAACAAAGTGAAGTTGTCAGCTTCTATGAAACCTTACTCATTACTAGAAACTTGACTGGAGCTGAGAATTTGAATCGTATCAAATATCAGAATTTATTCAAGCAGACTTGATTATCACGTTGCAATAAATAATTACATGAATAGATGTACATTTTATATTTTCCTAAATAATCAACATATATAATTTAAGAAAGGGGATACCTAAAAGGAATGAAAACCTGATAATTATAACTTCACTTTAAGATTAAGAAGGCACAGGCAAAGATCATTCAACCAGTTCCTCGTCCTCCTTCAAAGCACAGAGGCTGGGGGCCCTTTCGGTTCAGATTTTCTGATTTGGTGTAAGGGCCTATGAAATGTTACCCCAACACAACACCACACTTATACTGATGAGGAGACAGACAATCTGCTTCCCCCCGCCCACATTACACTGATGAAAGAGTTTACCTAGGCCATCATAATGTCAAAGGGTTAGACCCCGGCCCTGAGACTTAGCTTGACGACTTGGTCTACCAATAGAGGAAATCACTTTCTTGGCAGACTGGCAGAGTTGCTAGATTTACAACTGCCTACGGTTAAAACGAGTGCCTTTATTGCCTTTAACGAGGCTCTCGTGGACACCCTTGTGGGACAGAACCACGTTCGGTCAGTCAACCTGCAGCCAGGCTACACAGACTGGTCAATGGTGACCCTCTTTTTCTGACACAACACCCAAGGCCTGAAAACCTTGTGGTACAGGCATGGACAGGTAATGTGAATACAAATGCTGTCCTACTCAAGCCTCCCAAGCAGATACACCCAGGTTTGGGGAGCATTGCATCGGAAAACCTCAGAGCATCTCTTGCACAAACTATTCAGGATGCAGCAAATTATGTACTCTTCCAAGGCCATGGACATTACTGGTTGCATAGCCCACGCTATCAGCAGCAGCGTCTTGCTTAGATGGCACGCTTGGATATGGGTACCTGGATTTTCTAGGGACATCCAAGCATCACTTGTAGGTGCCGCCCCAAATTTGACCGAGTCGGTGCCCATTGAACCACAACCTTTGCCACTTACCTTATCTGTTCTGCAAGGCATGTCTTGCACTACATTCCTAGTTTGGGACAGATTCTGGTCATGAGCATGACACGGGGTTAGATTTGTGCAACCCTTGCATGAAGAAAACCGATATAAGGACCTCCAGGAAGCCGGTGTGCCGGCTTAGTCTCACCCAGGCCCTGCAACTTAGGAAAGTGCCTCCTTCATGATAGTCATGTGGATAGCAGCTGATATTCTCATTCTCCAACTCTCTACCATGGAGGTTTAAAATCAGTGTGATGACCGAAGTCTTCCAGCCTGGGCAAACCAATTCTGAGTCCCTGTTGCCTTTTAATGAGGCCCTTACCAACACCCTCTTAAGGGCCTTGGCAAAATCCTGCTCTGGACCCCATGTGAATTGCTAAATTGCGCAGCACCATCGCCCTACCCCCAGCGACCACTGCTTGTTTGACTAGTACCCCTCACCTGAGATCTTGTTGGTAGCCTTCACCAGTTTGACAAAAATTAATGCCTTCCCAAATACTCCACCAGATCGGGAATTTTAAACAGTGAAGAATTTGGGAAAGAGGATATTTTCGCCAATAAGTTTGGCTCTCCTGTCGTTCAGTGCCAGTTAGATTCAGGATGCAGCAAATTATGTACTGCACCATGGCCTGGACACCACTAGTTGCATAGCCCACGCTATTCGCAGCAGCGTCGTGCTTAGATGGCACTCTTGGATATGGGTAACTGGATTTTCTAGGGTCATTCAAGCATCCCTTGTAGGCAAGCCCTTTGACAGACCAGACTTCTTTGTGAAAAGGTTAACTCGGAGCTTAGGCGATTATAGGTAGTCTTGCAACAACACGATCCTTGGGATTAATGTCATCATAGTGCCAATTCCATCAGCAGTACAGAACGTTTAGGGGTAACTCCAGAGGCCTAGCTTATCAGCAATGTCAATTTGCCAGAAACTGGTGCAGTAACTGGTCCAGCCTTTTCTAGTCAAATTACGTGGAGGGGGTGGAACCACTTCACTATAGGAAGGGCAGCATTCATCTAGTTCCCTTTCTTCTACTACTGTGGCACTCCAGTCATTTTGATTTTACCTTTCAGACCCACTGTCAGCTGGTAGAGCTCCCTGAATAGTAACTCAGGACATCGGACCAGTAGTTTTTTTTCAATAGATTGCTCAAAGGGGCTTCACCCCACCTTTCATTTCTATGCTGCCTCAAATTCCCAAACACTAGAGCAAAGTTTGGTAGACCATGCTTCAACCCTAATGTGGGAGGTCTTTCACTGATTGCCTTGTCTGCCATCGAACAAATGCCAGACTCTGAGAGGGGCAAGTGGTGCTACACGAGCTACTCGCTTGTGGTGAGGAAGGACAGAGACCTCCATCCTGTACTGGACCTCTTGGACCCTGGAGACTGGATTGTGTCCTTGGACTTGCAGGATGGGATTTTTGTATACCAGTCCTACAGTCTCCCAGATGCTACCTTTGGTTCGAGGTAGGGTTTGAATACTTCTAATTAGTTGTTCTGTCCTTCGGCCTTACCTTTGCTCCTCCAGATTTCTTTTACGCATTTTTGCCATTGCCTCAAGTTCTGAAGAAGATCATGTATGAAAAGACCCAAATCAACTTGATAGCCCGGATTGGGCTTGGAGTGTGGGACACTCCGATTTCTTTAGCCTGAACATTTGCCCTCTGATCTTGTTACCTCTTCAGGAGGACCTCCCATCTCAGCAGCAGGAGAGAGTACTATGTTGGTTTTTTGCAGTCTACACCTCCTGCTTAGTGACTGAGCAGCAACAGCTGCATTTCTTTAACTTGCTGCCTGAGGTAGGGAATTTCACACTTGCAGCCTAATGTCCTAAATCCTGGTATGCTAGATGCTGGGAAAGGTTTGTGGTCTGATGTGGAATACACTATCTTTATCCTCTGCAGGCTATACTCTCTGATGTATTGTTGTTACTTTTGTTGTTAGACCTTGCGGCCCTGCAAGGTTCTGTATGGGACACAGTTAAGGGTTACATGTTGGCCATTTCAGCTTTGTTTGACACATCAGCCTTCCATTTTCAAGTCCCTGTTGTGATGTGTTTTTGCAAAGGTCTGACTGGTATGTTTTCTCCGAAACAGCAGTAGCTCAGTTCATTTCTCACATTCCTCATGTGCACACTATTAGAGCCGATGAATAGCTCTTCACTACCAATCTAACAATCAAGACTGCCTTTCTCATCATGATCACTTTTGCGTGCTAAAGGGGCTGTTGGTGCAACCTCCCTGTACCACTCACTTTCCAGACAAATTGATGCCGAGGACTCTGGCTACTTTCTGCTGAAATTGGTGTCAGCCTTTCATGTCAGGCAGTTGATTACCCTATCGACCTTCTTTGCTCCGCAACACCCCAGGAGAAAGGAGGAGAAGCTTCAGTAACATGACCCTCAAAGAGCCAAAAAGAGTGTTGGAAGGTAAGTAAACTTGTTCTTTAGGGCAGTCCCAAGTCACAATGGTGTTTCTTATGTTATTTTGTATCCTGATCCCAGCTCTTTCATGCCACCTATCTAGGCCATTACCACCTCATTTTGCAGCAGGTAATGCAGCTATGCCTTTCTCACATAGGCATGCTACGAGTAAGCCTTTTTTCTGCCTTGCTAGCTATACTCTGTAGCTGGACTGAGAGCTCCTCCATTGGGGAGAGGTCCAGACCTTCATCATGGATTTGGGTGTATTCAAAATATTAGTGAATGTTGAGAGGTCATGTGCTGCAATTTTAGAATAAGTTTATAGATGGGAGCCAGCACAATAAATGGCAACCCGCTGTCCCATTTTGGGGGTCATCATTTCTACCTCCAACTTTTTAGAAACGGATTCATGCACAATGTAAATGTTGTTTTGCAGAACTTATATAAACTTGGGCAGAGAAATAAGCTTGAAAATAGCTTGCTTTTCTAAAAGGAGAGCTGCAGTTTACACCAGTGCTGTAACTTTGCTGGAATTGTGTCAGTACCACAGTCAGATTACTGTCAAAAATATGTTTCTGCCTGCTTGTTCTCTTGTTACGTTCCATCAAATATACTACTCCAGTGATGGTTTAGCAAGTGTAATTGTAGTACATAGCATAAGACCACCAACCCTTTCAGACAGCGATCAAATCTCCAATCCAACTGCTTCATTTCAAACCATGAAATGTACATCATGCAGAGAATACTATGACCTCATGAATGGCATATATAGTATTCCACACATAGTGATCTGCTCTAGGCCACAACACATCTTCCCGTCCTTTCAATCTTCCCATACAATATAACTACACAATTAAATTTGTTTTTGTTATGATGTGCGCAAAATAAATAAATTTGAATATATCAGTCAACACTCTGTATAGTCAACACTTGTATAGTCTTATGTCCTGAAACTAAACCGTTAGCTTTTGACTGCACACTTATCCCTTATATAGCCTTTATGTCAACGAGGCTTGATTCTCAATCTCTTTGAATACAGTTTATTAGTATAATCGAGTCCACAATGGTGTGATGCCATGCCTGCACACCACTCCTGACAGCTGGACCATTATCCACTTTTAGTAACCTAGACAGGCTCCATACATCTCCTGAATCCAAAATTGCAAAAATAAATGTTTTATACCAACTATTACAAAAGGACCCATGAATTCTTCTTTTTTTTTTTTTTTGCATACCTGGTCTTCTCAGCATCACTCTGTAAACCACTTCCCACCTTCCTTCTTGTACACCATTCTTTACATCAAAACGAGTTTTATATATGTCTTGATGGGCTAATCTACGCAACACAAGATCTTCTTCAGAATAATGTTCTTCATTTTTCATTCTCAACTTTAACTAGACTGAGTTAAGTTTACTGTGAGGTTTCATACCTCTAAGTGAGGCAAATGGAGATGTAGTTGTCACAATATTAGGTGTGACACGGTGTGCCCACCACGCCTCTCTTAACACTTCTTTTAGTGAGTTCTTTTTAAGTGAACGATGAGCACAGTTCTTCACCATCTGATTCATACTTTCAGCTAAACCATTAGTTTGAAGCGAATGAAGAGCTGTCTTAAAATGGACTATTGACAGTTTGTTGAGAAAATCTCTCCTTTCTTGAGACACAAATTGCACCTCATTATCGGTGAGAAGACACTTGGGCACACCTTCCCTAAAGAACTCTTCTTCCTTGAATTTGATTACTGTACTGGTATTAACAAAAGCCACACATTTGGTGACTTTCCACTTATATGTGTAGAATACTAGGAATATGACATACCATTCATCACTGCACCCAAGCCTTTGATGCTGGCATCAGTTGATAACATTGTCTTTTTACAAGCATCAAAATGCTCTAAAGTTGGTAACTTCCCAATGCAGTCTTTGATGCCCCTGAAAGTTCGATCACACTCATCAGTCCAACTGAATTGAGAACCCTTTTTAGTAGCACTCTCAATGGCTGAGACAAACCAAACTAACAACATTTTGAATACATTTTGAACGAAATTCTGCTAGACACAAAAAAGAGCACACTTGCTCTTTATTTTCTGGTTTGGGGGCCTCAGCAATACTGTTTGTTGAATCAAGTTTAGGACTTCTGCTTTCACCTGAAATGGTGTGTCCCAGGTAAGTTACCGCTGCTACCCTAAACTTACACTTTTCTTTTATTCTAACCAACCAAATGCTTCTTGCAATTGCTCCAACACTTTCCTGTTGATCTCTGCCATAAACTAGAATGTCGTCTTGAAAACACTTTGACCAATCCTTCTAAAACGTACTTCATGACTCTCTGGAAACATGCCACTGCTGAGGCAAGACCAAAAGGCATGCAAATTAACCTGTAAGCTCCCAGAGGGTTCACAAACGATGTCAAAGGTCTAGAGTCAGGGTGGAGCATAACTTGGTGGTAAGCAGAGGACAAGTCCATGATGCTGAATACCTTTGCGTCTTTTATTAAAGCCACCGTTTCTGAAATGTTTGGTAATGGCCATCTGTCGACCCAAATGGGTTTATTTAATCCCCTTAAATCAACACTCATCTTAATCTTTTTACCACCATCCTTAAGGGCCAACACTTTGGGGGCAAGCCACTCAGAACATTCCATCTCTTCAATCACACCTCTCTCCTTTAGTTTTTTGAGTTCTCGCTATAACCGGCCCAACATCATGAAAGGAACCTTCCTCACTTTTAACACACATGGCACAGCACCATTCTTCAGCACTATACTATGTTCAAAGTTCTTAAATAATTCCAAATAATTTCAAATCATTCCCAGATATGTTAGGAAATGTAGAAAAAGTTTAATCGGGTAGCTCCTCATTTTCTATCAACAGTACTTTCTGTTTTGTATTGGGATTCAGTGTTATCACCATATCAACTTTGATATCTCCAACCCAAAAGGTTATCACCCCTTTTTGCTAAATATACTTTTGCTACTGTTTCATGGCCGGCATTTAACCATAACCCACTAGCATTATGCTAGGTGTTTGTAGTGTGATCTTTTCATTTCTGAATACCAACTCACAATTTTTATCACCAATCATAGTTTGACGATCCAGAATCAGCAAGCACAGATATTCTTTTCCCACCAAACACAATTTCACATTCTGGCATTTCAGTAGGATCAGCATCAACTAAGCCATCATCTCTCAAGCTTAAAACAAATTTATTTTCCACTTCTGCACAATTCACATCTTATTGTTTAGTCCCTCTACACACAAGAGCATAATGCTCTTTCTTGCCACATTTTTTGCAAATTGCAAATCTTGCAAAACATTTGGGACTGTTGGAAAGATGTCCTTCACTACCACATCTAAAACATTTCATCCCATTATTCTTAGCAAATACTGAACAGTCTTTCTGAGAAAAAAAAATGGTGTCAAATTTCTTATCACCTTCTCTACATTTGGTATCCAAACTTTTGTCACAATCTTTGTCTGTATTCTTGCATAACATTCTTTCCTCCTTCACGGTTTCATCTAGTCCCAAAGTATCCTTCTCTTTCTCAAAACTCATTTCACGCACCCACAGGCTTGTGTTTCCAAACTCTCCACTATTGCTATTGCATTTCTCAAATCAGGATTTTTTGCAAACCGCTTCTCTCAAACATTCCATTATTGGTACACCTTACTATTTGGTCTCGGACTAGTGAGTCAGTAAGATGATCAAAGTCACATATATGTGCTGATGTTTTTAAGGGCGCCACATAACTGCCAATTATTTCTGTTTCCCCTGCATCCTTGTAAAAAACTGGTATCTCTCTAGCACCATATTGATTTGTGAGCCAAAATGATTTTCCAGCACCGTAAGCAGAGAATCGGCCAGGGACCAGGGTTCAATTCTCGACGCGGCAGGGTCGTGGACCAGGGTCAAAACGGACTCGATAATTCTTGCCTCGGTACCTACTCTAACCAGGAACACACTCAGCAACTCTGGGCATTAAGCTTGCCTCATCTCTACAACGGCCCCCCACAGACGCCGGGGATGCCTGGTTTCACCATGGAGATACCCAGAAAGGGACCATCTCACAGGGATAGCCAGGACGGGTTCCCCAGCGGTCTATAGCGCCGGGACACTTCCGAGTAGCTGTGCGCTGTATAAACGAAAATAACATAACATAACATCACTGACCTCTCATATACGTTGTTAGGCTCACCTTCACCTTGCCCAATGACAATTTCTTCAAGCCTTTCATACACATTTCTACCCTCAATTCCCAAGCTGTGTAATGAGATGGCTTGTTTGCGTACTTCAGAAAAACTTCTCTCCCCCAATAGTGAGCAGATATGAATCAAATATCGGTTTCCACCTCTTCCAGGGCAAGATAGGGCAAGATAGGTACTCTGTAGTTCAGACATATTAGCACTTGACATATGTCTTAGTACTGACCAGAAATTAAAAAATTACATTTATACAATACTTGTGCTTCCACACACACACAACACAATCACAGCCAAGATGTTAGAGTGCTTAAAACCATACACCCAACTAATTCCTCAATCCAGGTACTGATATTGCACGTATTGAGAACATTGCCCAATTAAACTACCTATAGTTATTTTGACTCACACCTACAGTTTTTTTCACAGTATGTTGGTCGTTCCAAAATGGCTCACACTACCTATGCTATAGTTTATTGAAAATTGCTCCCTGGCTGTCCCCACTGTTCTATATGCCAACTTTGTACTACGATCTGTCTCCACTGTTCTTCCTGCCTTAGCAGACTCCTACTGATTTATATTTAATATAGCTGGGCAACCGCATTTCTTCCATAGTATGCCTGATCACCTCCGATCAACAAAAATGGCCCAAAAGATCCCAAACAAGCTTGATAACTAGACGTTCTGTGATCCTGCTGCACTTGAGACATTCTTTTACTCCCAAAATGTCTGTAATGTCCTGATGTTTGCTCCATCACGTCAGTTCTGGTGCTTCACCAAATGTTCCGATGCTCACTCCACATATGTCAATTTTACAGCTCCCTTGACGTCCCCATTTGCTCAGTTAGTGGCATTCAGAACACACCTTGAGCTGCTGCCCCTAGTCTCCCCGAAAGCCAAGATGAGTCTCACCACTGCCATGCTGTACTTCCTGCTGACACACCTTCACCACTATCAATTGCAAAGTATACATAGAGCTCGTCACAGGGTCACCGTACAAGCTGCTTCCTTGTCAGTCTTCTTCCTCATAAATTCACACGTAGGTTCTTGAAGAGCTTGGATGTTGGTGGTCGTTCCACCATTGTGGACTCGAATTGTACTAATAAACTGTTAACAAAAATGAGAATCAAGCCTGGTTGGTATTCAGTCAAAAGCTAAGGGTCTAGTTTCATGATAAGACTATTTAAGTGTTGACTATAAAAAGTATTGACTTATGTTTTCATGCATGTTATAATGCATTGATCTGTTTTGTTTTTTTCAATGTTATTCTGAATGATCAAATCTATTTATTTATATATCCTCTCACACTCCTCCACTTTTTCAGAGGCTTAGGAATGCGCACACGGTCCTCCAATGGGACATGGTAAAGGAAAGCAAAGCCTTCTGTAGTTGCAAAATATGACTTATCCTTCTGGCCAAAATTAAACTTCACAATGCAGTTTTTTCAAAGTATGTGTGGCAATAGTGGGTGACTACCCAAAGTCGACATGCTGACCTGGAAAGCAATGCCCAAGGGAGATCTGTTTCTAGATCAGAAGAGCTCCACCACCTCATTCTTGAAGTCAGCAAAGCAGCTTATGACATCATTACCCAAACACTTGCCCATATGCCTCAAATTCATCTCCAGTATCCTTCAGACCTCTTCCATCAAAGCCATATGAAAAGTCATCTTCCCCCAGTTGTGAAGCTGAACGAGCCACAGACCAGCCAACCCGGAGCTGGGGCACCTTCCAACTGTTTCAATTCAAATCATGGAAGGTACATAATGCAGAGAATTCTGTGACATCATGAATGACCTATATAGTATTCCACACATCATGATCTGATCTAGTTCACAACATATTTGGAACAATTAATTATGTAGCTAGACTAGTCTCAATATTTGGAACAGAAGGGCGGGTGCTGCAGGTAAAGAATCCATGGCATATAAGGAGATGTGATCCATGTAAATTGATACCAATCTTAGCATAGCCACAGGAGCTGTGTAGAGCAGTTTCACCCATGCTCGAAAGTGTTTGAAAACCAGGAAAAAGAAATCCCAGTCAACCAAATCAAATGCCTCTTCGGCATCCAAGGAAATAAATCACGTCTAGGTAATTAATCTCTGTCACTGTATGCATCCAGTTATGAAACCTGTGTGTGTTCAGCATCATAAATAGCTGGTGCCTGAAATCTGATTGGTCTAAATGTATCAAGGTAGTGACTTCGCCATTCCATTTCCCAACACCTTGGTTTCAACATTTAAGATTGAAAATGGAACAGTATGAAGAGCAGTCCACATCACACTTTCCCTCCTAATGCAGGACTGCATTTATAGCACGTCGTAGATAAGGTGACAGCCACCACCCCAGCTCTAGCCTCCCTATGTTTGTCAAAAATGTGGTGGCCCATACATGATGCAAGGTACTTAAAGAATTCCACAGGGAGAATATTTGTCCCAGCATCATTTCTCTTTGGCACTCCATATGTTCCTCCACTACCCTCTCTAAGGGAAACCTCCTCATCATGGGCTTCATGCAGCATGCCTGTTAGTGGGATCTCTAAACCTTCAGAACCATCTCTTTTTTTCTCTTTGGTTCTTTTCTCTCTGGTTTGGTGTAATTCTCAGTTGTAGTTTGCAAAGGCCTGTGCGATCTACTTTTCCATGTGACTGATTTCCCAGATTTCTTCTGAGCTTGGCCAGAAGTCGCCCTTCCTAGTTGTGAACCTCATATTTTTGTTCTGTGTGATAATATATTTCAAGTAGTCCATTCCCAAGAGATGTTGAGGTCTCGTCCATGTTTCTCTCCATATCAAGGATGTCCTCTTGTAGGCCCTTACCTTGTCAAGTCTGGCTTTCCTCTTCGCCTTGGTTATGGCTTTTGCCCACTATTGGAAAGTAGACTTTTGTAGTTTAAGGGGCACACGCATACCCAAGATTGAACATCTTTGTCTGCCAAATCTCCCGTTCACTCCTGAGTAGGAGCCATTTGGTGTCAGCCACATATATCTTGACTCAAAAGTGAGACATTTTTTGACCAGGATGTCAACACCCCAGGACAGACGTGGACAATTTAATCACTCACTATTATTATTAAATTGAATTTGTAGGGCGCACAGCTACCCCAGGGGGTTTTCCGGCACCATCAAAGTAGGAAAGAAAAGATAAAGAACAAAAGGAAATTAGGGATTGAAAAACCAAGTCTTCAAGCTTCTGCGAAATACACCATACACGGTTTCCTCGCATAGTGAGCTAGGTATAGAATTCCACAGGGTTGGTCCTAGATAAGAAAAGGACCGACCACGCTTGCAAGAGGGTTTGAATTTCGGGGCAGTAAATCTTGTCTGCTGGGCAGAGCGAAGAGGGCGCAAGGGTTGGTAGCGTTGAACTAGGTATGGCAAATATTTGGGGGCCACACCAGTTTTAATTTTAAACATATAGCACAAGGCCTTGAATTTAACTCGGTTCTCCGCCATCAGCCAAGGAAGGTTACGAAGAAGGCCTGTGACTGAGGAAGACTTAGGCACATGACGCAGCAGTCTTGCAGCCACATTCTGCACCACTTGAAGTCTCTAGATCGTAGCTTTGTTAGAGCGCAGATAAAGAACATTGTCGTAGTCAAGCCTAGATGTAACTAGGGCATGGACTACAGTTCTCTGAGCAGAGAGGAGACTCATCCATAAAATTTTCTTCAACCATTTTAGAACAGTAAAACAGGTGGAGGACACCTTGGTGACTTGTTGTTTCATCGAAAGATGTTTGTTAATGATGAAGCCCAAATTGCAAACATGATATACTGGCAGGGGTAAGGCACCCGTTTCGGAGGGCCAGTATTGAGGTCCCCAAAGATCATTTTTTTTCCATAAGATCATGACTTCAGTCTTGTCTCAGTTTTAATTTGAGCAGGTTGTTTTGCACCCAGGATGCAACTTTACTCAGACCTGACTGAAGAACAGAAGAAGAAAGGGAAAAGATGATCTGAGTGTCATCAGCATAGGAAAAAAGGAACAGACCAGCCTCTTCAACAACATCCGCCAAAGGACGGACATACACATTAAATAGCTGTGCGCTCAGCACAGAACCCTGAGAAACTCTGTTAGGGGACGGATAAGAGTTGGAATTGGCCGACGCAGAAATGACCTAAAAAGTTCTGTCAGTTAAAAAAAGGAGCCGAGCCACTGCAAGGCTAGATCCGCCAGGCCCAAGGACTGCAAGGCTCTCAACAGGACAGAGTGAGACACTGTGTCAAACGCGGCGCTAAGATCCAGCAAGATAAGGGCCGCTGTGTCACCCTCATCTAACCGGTGCTTTAACATTTCAGTGACTCCAAGTAGAGTTGATTCAGTAGAGAAACCAGCTCTAAACCCTGATTGAGAGGTATGAAGAAAATTTAGAGACTCAACAAAGGAGGTCAGCTGACCATTTACATACTTTTCCAGAATTTTAGAAAAAACTGGAAGCAGTGAGATCGGACGAAAGTTAGACGGCTTTGCTCGGTCAGCATTGGCTTTCTTCAGAAGAGGGAGCACCATCACATGTTTCCATTCCAGCGGAACTAAGCCCTCCTGTAAGGAGGCATTTAGAAGTTCTATACTTAACGAAAGTATGGAAGTGTCTAGCTGTTTAATCACAAGAATGGGAAGTAAGTCAAGGGGGAACCAGATTTAATGTTTGCCAAACAAATGGCTAAATTAGCTAGGTTCCAAGAGAGTCCAAGTTTCCAAATTGCTGGAGGAAGTAGTATTGGGGCCCGTCACCACAAAATCCGGGGTAGCATTAGAAGTGGGCTCAGGTGGAATATTTTGAGAGTTTTTACTAAGCAGCACAGAGTGTTTTTTTCCAACCTTATCCATAAAGTAAAGGACGAGTTCTTCACATTGAGTGCCAGTAAAAGCAAAGGGAGTAGTGTGGGTTTCCGAGCCGGATAGTTATTTTACCACCTTGAAAAGCGTTTTGGAGCAATTTTGTGCTCGAGAGATTTTATGTGAGAAAAATTCAGCTCGGGCTACTTTACAGAGAATGTGGTACGCACTTAGGACTTTTTTCTATGCCACTTTGGCATCTTCATGATAGTTCTTCCTAGGGTTTTACATTTAGACTTTCACTCTTGAGCCTCTCAGTGAACCAGGGAGCTGCTGGCAGATGCCTGTTAAAGCGCTTGTTGGACAGAGGGAGGCAAGTATCTACTGCTTGCAAAATCCAATTTTGGATGGGACCAAGATCAGTAGTGAGATCTGTTCAACAGCTTGTCTACTGTCAACTAGAAGTTTGTTAAGAGCCGGGACATCAAGCTTTGCCCAGCTTCTCATCTTTTGTTCTTGCACCAGGCAGGTCGCTGAAGGAAAGGACACGACTTTCAGCAAGAAAGCTACAGCAAAATTATCGGACCAGCATAAGGGAAGAGCAGGGACACAGCTAAGATCAGGCTGTTAAAAATAGGATCTAGCAAATGACCCGCTATATGTGTAGAACCTGAATTACATAGTAGAATGTTCATCGCTTCTAAGTCTGCAATGAGCGATGAATGTTTGGTACATTTAGGATCGTCTAAATGTAAATTCAGATCACCCAATATGGTGAAACTGGCAGCCTTCAAAATATGAGGGGCTGCTTGATCGGGAAAGGAAAGTGCCCATGGCCAAGCAGGGCCCGGAGGGCGGTACATCAGTATACCAGAGAATGTGAAATTAGACGTGAGCGCAATTTTAAATAGTAGGACTTCACAATCAGTGGCAATAAAATCATCTGTTTTACATACGAGAGAACTTTTATGAATAATCGCTATGCCGCCCTCCATCTTAATCTTCCTGTCCTTTCTTATAATGAAGTAATTAGGTGCAAGCGCCTTTGCCACACCAGGGCCCGAGCTTTCCTGTAGCCAGGTCTTTGTTAAAAAGACGGCATCCGGTTGATTATTTATCAGGAGATCGAAAATGTTGGCTTGGTGTTTAAAAAGTGGTTGGCAATTAATGTTGTTGTATGTAAAATCTTTGTAAGATGAGTGTACATTTAGGTGTAGTCCTGTTCGGTAGCCCTGTATAATTACATTTTCCTACTTCAATAAGTTTGTGTCGAACCCTACCGTTGAAATCATTACTTTGAATGGAACAAGTGGGAGAGAACAAACAATGCTGGCAATCCGAGAGGGCTTCATCTCATTTTAAAATATTGCAATTGGAGGAAAAGGTCTGACGCAGCTCAGTCCGGTGTCTGGCTGAATAAACTAGTCTCATAACACTAGTTGGGCCAGGGGTTGTGGCCCCTGGTCCTGGGATGGCACAGATGGGCTTACCTTTGGCATGCCCGCTGCGCGTCCACTCCAGGGCCATTAAGTAGGGGGCTGAGGCGTAACGCTGCGTGAAAGGCTAGAGCACTAACAGGCAATGGTGTGAAGCACAACAAAAATGGCCTCCCAAGGAACAGAGCCTCGTAGTAATAAAGTGCATCAAAATCAGATTCGGTATTTAAAAATAGCAATAAAACACAAACGGATTAAGGACAAATAGTAATCACAAAAAATCATTGGCAGTGCGAAGGCTTAAAAGTATTTAAGAACAGTTCAATCGGTAGAGAGCCTACAAGGCGCTGCGCGTCTGCTCCCGGGCCATTAAGTAGGGGGCCGAGGCGTAACGCCACCTGAAAGGCTAGAGCGCTAACAGGCAATGGCATGAGGCACAACAAAAATGGCCTCCCAAGGAACAGAGCCTCGTAGTAATAAAGTACGTCACTATACTCCTGCTGGTCTTTATTTAGAGCTTCAGAATGCTAGTGATCTCACTAACAGACCAGAGACTGAATTGGGCTTCTCATTAGAGCCTTCCAGTGAGGAAAGTGAGGAAAGTGTATAATGCCGCAGAGACATTGAAACTACATTTCCCAACTGTGGAACCTAAAGCGAGTTCGCTGACAGAAATCGTATGAGTCTTTGCTACATTTCAATGAGGCCCTAACCGGAACATTGTCTGTGGCGTGGTCGAAATCATGTTTAGAGCTAGATGCTATAGGCATATTCCGGGTAATCTGGCCATTTTGATCCAGCACCCAGCACTGGTTAGTCTTGTAGTCCAAGCTTTGGCTAGTAAAGGGAACTTGAATGCCTTCCCTACTGCCCCACCTGACAGATTCGAAGGATACTGATGTGCTTGGTCAGCAGATGTTCCTTTCTGCCAGGCACTGCCTTCTCTGAATTCTGCCTGCCTGTTAGGGAAATGCACTCATGCTTTCCGGGATATCGAGAGGGAGATTTTACCCACTGTCCCTGAGGAGTTTCAAAAAACCTTTGCCCAGAATGTCCACGATGATAAGGATGCAGCCAAGTACAATCTATAGGACGGTCCTGACGTCTGGCTTACTGCCAAAGGCAGCCATCTCAACCCGTACTGCCTGTTCAAGGTTCCAGAGGGTGTGGTGGTGGATGGAGACGGGACCACCAACAGGGTGGTCGGTCATCCTCCTATTCTGCTGCCACCATCAAGCCCTTCTGCTTTCCCTTTTGGGAATTACCCGAGTCCAGTAGGGGGCAAAATATAATTTTTATGTCCAGCTGGTGCGTGATTTTTTCCTATCTTAGTTTGGACTTCGGCAGAGTATGCCTCTATCCTTGAGAAAGCAGTTCACTCATTGCGGCCAAAGGGGTGATAGTCACCAAAAAGGAAAGGGGCAAAGGGTGCTACTCTTGCTAATGCTTGGGGACAAAGAGACTGTGGACCCAGTCTGATTTTAGATCTTTGGTTCTTGAACACCTTTCTTCAAAAGGACAAAGTGAAGATGCTGACTCTGATCTAGGTCTACTTGGTTCTAGATCCTGGGTTTTGGATGGTGTTGTCCTTAGATGCGCAGAATGCATACTTTCATGTACCTATCCTGCATTGACTTGGGTGCTTTCTCCTATGCATTGTGTTCACTGTCCTGACCTTCAAACTCGCCCAGATCCACTTGGTAACACAAGGTGATGGTGGTGGTCACAGCCCATCTACCCAGGTCAGGTGTATACATCTTCCTCCACATTGACATCTGGCTGTTGCAGACGGACTTGTGACAGTCCGTTGTGAACCACTGGCATACTACCATCTTGCTATATACCATTCTTGGCTTTCTCTGTTACGAAGCCAAAATCCCATCTTCTGACATGGCAGAGGATTCTGTCGGTTATGGACAAAATGGTGTTCAAAGTTTTTCCAATCCTGCAGTGAATCTGACATTCAACATGTGATCCCTATGTTTCAGTCTTGTTTCTGTGGTCCAGCCAGATGATTCTGAGGCTCATTATTCTCCTCACCTTGTATTTGTTTTGTGCTTCATGCCTGTGGGTACATAGAGGCTCAGCACTGAGTGTGCTTCTCAGACAGCATCCATGTGTTTCATAGAGATTGGCCCAGGACCTGCTGTGATGGATGAAAGAAACCAGCTTTACTTGCAGCAGACCGTTCTCCCAACCCCACCTGGAGCTGATGGTAGTGACAGCTCTTGGCTGGGGAGGTCATCTGGATGAGGTGAAGATCTGAGGCCTCCATTCTTTTCTTGACACAAGGTACCACATGTATCTTCTGGATATGTGTGCCATCCAGTTGGCTCTTAAGGCCTGTCTATCTCCATGCTGACCACCAAGGGTAGTTTTGTGCACGTTCTGACACAGTATAACTGCCTTGTGCTACTGCAACAAACAGGGTAGTGTGGGGTCCCGTGCACTGTGCCAGGAGGCACTGAGGCCGTGGAGCTTAGTGGACCTTCAGGGAACCATCTGGTGTGTTCAGGTTCCCTTAATTCTACGGGGGACGTGCCCGAAAATGCCCACGATTGTCATCTGCAGAGATAGTACAAGGTGTGTTCACCCAGTGGGTCATGTCTTGGGTAGATCTTTTGCTACCTCTAAGAACACACTTTGTCTAGCCTTTTGCGCTTTAGTGGTTCTGCTTCACAGCTCCTTGGTGGACTAATTCCTGCCCTCCATGGGAATCTAGTCTCCTTGACACTTTTAATACCTCTACAGTTGCTTCCCAGGGTTCTGAAGAAGGTTTCTTAACTGAGTTATGAAGGAGGTTTGGAAAGACTTATGTCAACTGATCGTGATAGCCCCGGGCTGATTCTGAGGATCTAGTGCTCAAACCTGCTGAGTCCGAGCATGTGCCCCTGCTGCGTCTACCTCTTTGGGAAGACCTCCTCTCTCAACAACAGGGCAGCGTTCTAAACTGCACCTCTAGAACCTGTACATCTGTGTGTGGAGATTGAGCAGAACCAAATAATAGGGTATAATCTGTCTCAGGAAGAGGTGGATGTCATATTGTCTGCTTGCTGTCCATCCATGAAGTCTATATATTCTGGGTGCTGGGCAAACTGTGTGACCTGCTGCGAGGACCACCTGTTCAAACCTTTGCAGGTTAAACTTTTTAATGTAATTCTGTATATCTTATATTTGAACTGCAAGGCCTTCTCGTGGGTACTGTTTAAGATTGCCCTCTCAGCCTTTCTGCATTTGTCTGATTAGCCCCCTCTATTTAAGTCCCCAGATGTGATGTGTTTTTTGACAGAGGTTCTCCTGCTCCTATTTTTTTATGCTGCATTGGGACATTATGGTTCTTACCTTCCTTAAGTGCACACCTTTTCAGCCGATGCATTGCTGTTCTTTAGGCTGCTGACCCTTAAGATTCTTGCTGTTTGTGGTCACTTCCATGCGCTGTCCGTGAACTGCAGGTGATTTAAGTCAGACCACCATATAC
This sequence comes from Triturus cristatus, assembly GCF_964204655.1. Taxonomy (NCBI): domain Eukaryota; kingdom Metazoa; phylum Chordata; class Amphibia; order Caudata; family Salamandridae; genus Triturus; species Triturus cristatus. The sequence goes on along the minus strand of NC_140587.1, from coordinate 443,999,533 downwards.
CATCTTCTTTCTGGACACATTTCGAACTCTGACATCCCTTCTGTTTATGTTGTTGTCGCTTTTCCATGTTGCAGTCCATCACATTCTCTGCTTTGTTCTTGCTGCCACATGCCTTTAAGGCGGAGGACGGACTTCACCAGTTGGTTTCCGAGAGAGCCCGTAGCATTTATATCGATCAGAATGAGGAATACTAACCTTATACAGATGGTTCGTTCTCTGCATTTAGATGTGCTATGCCTTGGCCAAGAAGGAACCTCCTGAGGGCATTCGGGTTCACTTTACCAGGGTCAATGATGCCATATGGCCTTTGCCAGGGGTGTTTCGGTACTGACATCTGCCAGGCGGCTACGAGGGCTTCTGTCTATACTTTCACCCGCCATACTATCTTGACTCTCAGGTCTGCAGGGAGGGATGTTTTGCGCTCTCGGTTGTGCAGGATTTTCTGGTGTAAAGTCCACTCCTCAAACCCTCAGGATTTTGGGAGCTACTGCTTTGGTATCTATTCATTTAAAAGAGCAAGTTATTTATCTGTGGTTGTGCTCTTTCCGCTGAATACTCTGTCTATCCTTATAAGTGAGTAAACTGCAGGCACTTACAAAGTATGAACAATTTTTAGGATGTTACTGTCATCCAGTATAAATAGTGCTCAGTGAGTATTTGAAATGATGTCAATTTGCATGTAAGTAGCTCCATTTAAACAGATGTATTGCACTTATGCTAGCTTACATCAACACCCTAGTGTCTGAAAATGTTTGGGAGTCTGTGACGATAAAGAAACCATTATTGAAAATGTTTTTTTTTTTTTTTAACTAGGAGCTTCTCTATGAATTGGTTGCTTTGCCAAGCATCACTTCAGCCCCCTTCGCAAGACTCCCTTTTACGACTCACACAGTCATCTCTGCTTCCCTTCTACATGGTGGTTTTTACAATTTGTCTACTTTCACTTACTCAGGTCATTGTTCGAAGAATATGGTAAGTCTTGAAGTTAATGTTGTGTTTTCTTGTTAGTGTGTTTATGTTTAAATTATGTGTCTAGGTTTTTTTTGTTTTAGGACATGATGTATGATGGACCGATATCAGTGCTATACAATTGGGCATAGAGCACCTTCGACAAAAGCTTTATCTGCTGTTCCAAATGAGTTAAGTTTGTGTTGTTGAAATTAGAAACAACTGTGCCTGGAGGGAGTGGGCATCAGGACATGAGAAATAAGGAATTGTAGCTTATGTATTTCTTTTTTTTATATCTACAGTCAACTAAGAAACGCAGGCTTAAGTCTTGGTGTTCCACTTTGACATGGAAATCTGGGAATGTTGATGAGCAAGTCCATCAAATAGATGTTGTAAAAACGCATCAGAGGTTCCAGTGGAAATTAATAGATCACACTATCAGCATAGGGGCTTTCAATGTTGAAGTGTATGCTCCTGGGCCCATGCAAAAAGCCATGCTGGGAAAAGAACTCAAATAGCATTTGGCTTCTTGCTGAGGCACAGAACTATATTTTTGATCGAGATTTCCAACCACAGATTCCTCACTATGTGAATTTCCCCAAGTGCTAGTCTGGATCCGAAACCTTCGTAGCACTTTCTTCACTCGTCAGGTGAGATTGTGTGGCTTTGCATAGTGTCTGTCCTGCCGACGACATGGCGTCGGGGCTACTATATATGCACCTCATCCATGCGCTTATGTCTGTTCCTTTTTCTATGCTTGCCGATTCGGAGCTCTTGAATTCTGTCACCTCCCAAAACAAGGTCTTAAGCTGTGTTGTAACTGTAACCAGCAGATGTCACGGACACCCACAGCATCTGTCTATGGTGTCTCGGCTCGAAACACAACTCAACTTTGTGTCCGTTCAGTGCTAAGATGGAAGAAAAGACCAACCTCAAAGCCATGCTCAGTTATTCCAAAAAGCGCTCACAGTCAAAGTTCCGGTGGTCTGGTTAAATTCAAGAGCACGGACATGCTCCTGCTCCCAAGACCAAGTCCAGGAAGTCACACACAAAAACATTTTTAAAAATCCAAACATAGGTCCCCCACATCCCGCCTCTCACACCACTGAGTGGCACTATGCTCCAGGTATCACTTCGCTGGGGAGCACCATCGATTCTGGCTCCTACATCCCGCAAGATTCCACCTATGGCAACACGCTCAACTCTGCCCTTGATGTCCTGTCCGACACAACTGGGTCGAGTGTCGATGGCGTTGGATACAGCGTTGATAGTTCCGTCAGCTTCGAAGACTCGTGTCCCACTGCCCAGTACCCAATATTATGAAAAAGCAGACACTAAAGCCCCACTACATGACACCGTCCATACTGATTATGAAGAAGGGAACCAGTATAATGATGGCAACCTACTTGATTACCTCCAGAATGCCAATGGTGTGGAATCAAATCCTGTCACCTCTGAGGAGTCTGCCTCCTTTGCGAGAATAAATCAGTGTGAGGTTTTGGACCTTACTTTACTGATTCAGAGGTTAAGACCAACATGCGGAGAGAGATCCTCGACCCAGTGCAAACAAGCCTTGAACTTCTTCTCCCTTTTAAAAGTAGCGCCCCTTTTGAGGCTTCCGTAGGAGCTACAAACCGAAGGAGAAACAATCTGTGCCTCTGCAACAACAGGTCTCCCAGTCCTTTTGAGGTCAAGACTAGGGATCTCGCCAACAGGGTCCAGGCCCCCAAGGGCAACGAGCTACCCAGCTCCTTCCCCGCTGTCACCGCAAAACAATTTTAACCTGTCCTTGGCAGCACACGATTGATCAGTAGAGAATCACATCATATTCCACCTCCTCTGCTGGAGGAGCATCACAATGGGTGTTCCAGATATGAAACCTTGATGCCAAGTTCTTCAGGATGGAACACGTGTCCTCTGATCACGTGCTCCTGGGGTGACTACCAAATGTCTCGTCCCCTATAAATGTGTAAAACAAGAAAGCCTTGTTTCATCTTTTTTGCTGTTATAATTTTCTTACAACCCATAATCTATTCAAAGCGTTATACTAACACTTAGAAAACATAGCTGCTCCATACACAGGTAGGAAAAATCGCATCAAGCCCTCTGCCCGTCAGTGAATCGTACAACCATGTTAATTCATGGACGTACCAGTATTCAAGTCGTACCAAACAATGATCTTCCATTGGCTTTTGCTCTGTTGGTGTACCTCAAACAGATCTCTTTAATCTCACGGCATCACCGATCACCAGTGGCTCAACAATTAACTATTCCCCCATATATCGCACCGTTTCACTTCAAAGTCTAGAAGTCCACAGCATATTAAAACCAGGGGCGGTGTCTCAAAACATCCCGCCATTCCCTCAATCATACATCTCACCCGTGCCGCGTCCCACTGGTGTGTGTGCAGCTTCCTCATTGAGCTCACACCACGCACGGATAAGGGACGTGACAGACCACGCCCCACTCCCGGCGCGTCATCAAACAGGAGTGTATACCCAGGCTATCCCAATTTGATGGCCATCTTAGAGTGGAGGAAGAGCCGGAACAACAATCATCTCCGTGTATGCCTCCACGAAAGTCCTACTGAACTAAGTCCATTACCATCAAATATTGTAAGAATGTTTTACCAAAAAATCATGTAGAACAAAATATCCAAACGTGCATTACCGCCGGATCATCTGAAATCGATACTCATTGATACTCATCGATATATTTGTAACTGGCAGCCATCCGATTCATCTGCCTGAAGAAGAAGATTGACAAAGAAGAGACGAAGTCATAAGAACTGTGGACCAGCATCTCCAATGGTGCAAAACCCTGCCTGATTGCTGCTCTCCAGACAATCACTGACTTGCCCAAAGCGGAACAGCCTCCCTAAACCCCTGGAGGTCTGCTAAGCACTTCCTCGACCCCGCAGCATCTCCCTTGGAGTGGAGGAGCCACTCCCCTGCATCAGCAAGCATGAATGGCGTTCTGTCGACCCCCGGGCCCACTGAGGAAGCAGGAGCACAGCAAGAGGTCTTTTTGCTCTAGGAGGTCAGATCCATCTCCCTGCCAAGTTTGGAGAAGCAGGACCCCCATGAGCCGCCCTCTTCCAATAACCAATAGAATAACATCACCGCATTCAAGGCTCATGCCTCAAATCTGACTGCTGTCATTTTCTACTGTTTATATCATAACATTTGATAATCTATAAAGTATTTACCTGATTCCGATAATGTTGGTGTCTAAAATGATATACACATGTTATTTATCTAAATCTTTTCTTCTTGAGTATGTGTCTCATTTATTGACCCTGTGTGTGCGCAACAGATGCTTAACACTACCATCTGATAGGCCTAAACCTCTCTCCCACACTACCACAAAGGAGAGCACTTGGGATTATTAATTTAAGCCCTGTAAGCCAATGAGGGTCGTCTGGACTTTCCTTGTAGTGTACCTCATTTTGGAACACTACATAAAAAGCCAGCTTTCTACAGTCTGCACCAGAAGAGGTGTTACCAAAGGCAAGTAACTTTTTCACATGAAACATGACATACTTTCAAGTCTCAGTGAGCTCAACACCAAGACAATCTGTCAGATTCCATCCAGGTGCCGAAGAAGACCTGCAGTGGTACCTACTGGACCTCAATTTGACCGCTAGCAGACCCCTACCCTACCCAGAATTAACAGTTGTGACGGATACTTTGTTTCTGATTTGGGTAGGTCACCTGGGAGGGGTAGAGAACAGAGGACGCTGGTTTTTTGCAGAAGCTCGCATCCACATCAAGTTGTTGGAGTTGCGAGCAATACGCTTGGCACTGAAAACTTTACTCCCGAACATCAAAGGACCACGGGCACACATGCTCACAGACAGCACAATCGTCATATGGTACTGCAACTGACAAGGGCGGAGGGATGAGGTTGTGGGCTCTGTATCTGGAGACTATTTCTCTGTAAGTGGCTGAATCATTAGGGCTTCTCCCTGATGGTGCGACACCAGGCAGGAACTTTTAAGGTCAGGGTGGACGAACTCTGCTGCTGTCGTCTGGCGTATCACAAATGGCAGTTAAACTAAGAGAAGGCACAGGGCGTCTTCCTCCAATGTGGAGATTCGTGACTCAATCTATTTTCCACCACAGGGAACATGCGAAGTGCATGCTTTTGTGCGTAGGAAATCCCAAGGCAGTCCTCTCTGGGAGACGCCTTCCACCTACAGTGGATCTCGGTACTCCTGTATTCCTTTCTGCCCCTCCCTTTCCTACCCAGCATGCTGAAAAAGATAGAGATACTGGGCCTAAATCATACTAATGGCTCCGGACTGGTCAATAGTGTGGTACCTGGAACTTCTGCCCATGAGCATTTGTCCACCGAAATGGCTGTCTCTTCAGGAAACTTCCTTTCACAGCAACTTGGGTCGGTCCTTCACCCAAGCCTGCGCAACCTACACATCCATACATGGAGATCACGCAGCGATAGTTGATGGCTTTCGGTCTTCCTCCCAAAGTAGTTGGTGTCATCTTGGCAGCCAGGGCGTCCATCACTAAATTGATTTTATGCTGGACACGGCCAGAAGTTAGTTGTCTGGTGCTCTTCCCAAGACATACAATCCCTGAAAGCACAGTTATCTGATGTTCTCCTATTCTGTTTGTCATTGGCTCCGCAAGGCATTGCAGTGGTCATATTATCCTGCCAACTCCATTTCACATGCCACAGTGGGACCATCATTTGCTACTCACCTAGTTGATGTGTACTACCTTCAAACTGAGTAAAAAGTTGCTCTCTTTGTCTTCTTGCCATCAAGACAGCATTCCTCATCGCCCTGACATCGGCAGAGTGAGTGAGTGAACTCCAGGCATTATCCGTGGTTCCCCCATATACATCTTTCTTACCGGACAAATTAACCCTCGGGACAAAAGCAACATTTATGCCGAAGGAAGTCACTCTTTCTACATAGTGCAATCCATCTCCTTTCCAGCTTTCTGTGTACCTCCTCACCACTCCAAGGAGAAAGAAGGACTTCATCGCCTGGACCCTGAACGGGCACTTGGCTCCTACGGGGACCGAATCGGAGATTACCATCAGGACAGCCAGCTTTTTATTGACTTTTCTGGGGCTAAGAAGAGGACCATGTCAAGGTGTATTGTACTATGCATTAACATCTGCTATGGGTTCACCAAGAAGCCGCCATCAGAAGGTTTGCACGCTAGTTCTACCTTGCTGGCATGCTGTGGGCCAGTCATGGGCATTTTCCAGACTCATACATTGGCGGCCCTACACATGTTCACAAAGCAGTACTGCCTGGATTGCCAGGTCCAGTGGGATGGGCACTTCTCCCGATCTGTCCTGCAGGATTTCCTGGTCTGAGACATTCCACACACCAACCACCCGGGAGGTAATGCTTTGGTATCTATTCACTGGGTGAGCAATCTGCAGTTAGAACTCTCTATAGGAAGAACAAGTTACTTACCTTAGGTAATGTATTTTTTAGTAAGGACTCCGTCTAATTGACAAGTGTGTTAGAATGTACTCTAAATGAGCACATAAAATGATCATACAGTCAACCAACTTTAAACGTTTAGCAGGATTTTCGTGTGCACGATGGTGCGAGCTCTGCCCAGTTGTTGTATACTATTTTGATGAATAGCTGATCCCCGATGGTTGACCAGGCCTAATGTACACAACTTTATAGGCCTCGGGCTTCCAATTTGAACAATATTCAACAATAATTAAACTACTCTTCGAAGGACTGAAAAGCATCATTTTAATGTCAATTACTTTATTGAAGAAAAATGGTCTCAATGTTCATGATTCAAACCAAATGTTGCTCCACTTTGGTAGAATCGAAATCAGACAGTACGACAATCCGGCAATCTTCTTGTTCAAACAGTCCTATCCAAGACCCAATGCATTTAAGGAAAACCCTTGATCATGAGTAACTACAAAGTAAATAGGGAGCATAAAGGTCTGATTAGGACAGTACATAGGGGAATGGAGGGAAAATTAGATTACGACAATGAATCACATTCAACACGCAGGTGTGGTTAATGTTTCTCCATACTTTAAAATGTTGTTTATTACCCACAAGTGGTGGCTCTTCACTCTACTGCATGTCACGCAAATCCAAACTGTAGTGAGAGAGGTTTGTCAGTGAAATATTACAACCGAGAAGGCCATAGAAACTCAAATACAACATCACCAAGTGCCTATTACATGTCTAGGATGTGTGTCGGATGTCTAAGAAAAGATCCACATGGACTAAAGTGACACTTGTGGTACAACGAACTTTGTGATCAACTGCACAATAAGTGATGACCACTAAATGCTGTCTTATGCACAAATATGATGAGAGAGGATCTCAACAAAGGTAGTTACTTGATGATCACGCAGTGTTCATGAATTGCTCAATGCAGTTGCTTGACAGCTCCGTTATGATGGACGTATTCCTGGGGAACGATACTCAACCCCTACACAATGAGACACCAAGACGTTTGTTCAATACAGTTTTGTGGAAACCAAAACAAGTGGGAGAAACAGGAAAGCAAGGCTTATGTATTAACTCAGCCGAGTCCAGAGCCACGCCCTATTTGCTGGTGCAATATGCAGCCGGTATATCTCAAATTCTTAATGTTCGTAAATATCCATTAAATCTGAAGGAAATAAAAAAAAAAAAAGAAGAAAAGTGATAAGTAATCCAAACAGACTGGTAGTGAAATGCGCGGTAACAGGTGAAGAATTTCACCTTGCAAAGCGTGACTATGTCCTCTCCTATAAGTGCCGCCATTAACACGCTCCGAAAACAGAGCCAACAACGCTGATGCCTTTTAAACATGGCACGGCGGTATCGGGTGCCATGTGAACCGGACGTTGGTACGAGTGCAAAATGAATATAAAAGACAGACTATCGGCTGTGTTCAAAGTGCAATCGGTGATAAAGTGAACATTGTAGAAAATGAAAATGAAGTACATCATTTGGGTGTATTCCTTTTTTCTCAGTCAATACAGCTTAACCCAAACTTTTACATATCACTTCTTATGAACCTATTTATACTTCATGGTTACTGAATGATGTGACATTACATTCTAGTGATATCACAATAACACATCTCTTATGTGACAAGTCAACACTGGTAACCATGTCGTTAATAGAATGGTAAAGTATTATATCACAATAAAATAGTGACACTAAGATGACAATGATTGACTCGGTGCTTGTGGCTGTCCAACAATAATCCGATGCAAAAATTAATTTTCTGATACCAACTTTATTGCATAATATTGCATTATATTGAGTGTCAAAGACTATAATACAGCTTGAAACATAACTTTCTATTCCAGCTCCCAAAAATTAAATTTTCCTTGGTAAGAAACCTAAGAGTATCAGATACTAAGAGTATCAGATACCCTCTTTTCTCATTCAGAAAGTGTTGAACTTAACGCACTGATAAATCTTATCAGAAATAAGTGGGAACGATGGAATGCAAATTAAAAATTTAAGACAAGTAGTTAGGGAAAGGTTCTACAGCAAATTAACAAACCATACTAAATAAATGGAAAGGAACTGTAGAAGGAGGAAGGAGGAATAAATGGATCCTATAAAAATTGCTGTACAAACTCTTTTAATCTGATCTACTGTTTATGATTCTACTACTCTTACTCACTTCATTTGTACAGTTAAAGCCAGCATCACATGCATTTTGCACATTCTTCTCCACTGTCTTTTCAACTCTTCTGTCACCCGAGGATGGCACCTTAAACACTCTGTTCAGATTCCCTATTCTATTGTCCTCACTTATCTCAAATTCTTAACCTTCTCAAAGTCTCCGACACAGAAATTGGTTGGCATCAAACCTTATCTTTCAGTTTTGATGCATCTCTTGTTGTCTCTTCTTAGCATTTTCTTTCACTGTATTATTCTCACTCACACAGGTTATTTTTCATTAACTCATGTTGAGGCTCATCTAAGAATTGGCCATCTTGTTTTTAAATAATTCAAACAGGACCATTCCAGAGGTCTTTCTGTCCATTTCAATAACATTACGCTCTAGAAATCTGCACACTGGCACAATCTAATTTCTAAGGGCTCTGCGTCCAGTGGTGCGTATAGAGATCACAAAGAAACAGATGTCTGTGCGCTGAGGTGGCAGTTATGTAGGAGCCCCCTTCATCATTTCTGGGCTGGGATTGATCTGACATTGAGTCACGTGACGCCACTCACCGAAGCGTGAGGGAATTGCTGAGAAAATATACCTGCTGCATTCTGGCGCCTAGGGAGTATTCACAAAGTGAGGAATCTGCAGTTAGAGTACCCATCAGAAAGAGCATTACCGAAGGTATGCAATTTTTTCTTAAGGTCCAGGAGGACTCCAGCCTCTATGTGCACCACAGCAAACCCAGCCTTCAACTTCCCCTTTACAGCCTGAATCATAACATTCTATTTCTGACTGAATTCCATCACCCTGGCTAAGATTGCTAACAATACCACATTGCTGCATTCTAGTTTAGCATTGTGGTCTCTAGCGGATATCCCATGACAATCAACACAATCTCTACTTCCTCATACTAGTGCGTAAAATAATTCATCCTGTTCTGATTTAGTAACATTGCATTACAAAAATGGATTATGTGTCTCAGTCCCAGAAAACTTAGATTGACGGAATTATGAAAGCTTAAAAACAGATTTGGGCCTAATTCCTCATGTGATGTCTTAAGATAACTTGCTTCTGATATTTAGTCCATTAAGGATACTTGCCGAAAGCTTTTGTCAGCGGCTTTGTGGAATCCCAGTCCGCTTAATAACTAGCTTTTATTTAGTAAATATTATTTCTGGTTTGACAGCATAATGTTTGTTCTCATTCATGCAATTTGGTTGTATGATTAAAGAATTTTTGCATGATCTGATGATTTACTTTTCTACTTAATGCAGTGGCATGCCGTTTAAAGATAAACACTGCGTCCTGGATGGACGTATTGGAGAAAGGCCTGAAATTGTCTATCATATATTTCATTCTATCCTGTTTGGTTCTTTTGCAGTGATGTTTGATTGGTAAGTTGTTGTGTGCGTTTATGTATTTATATTTATTACTTAAGGTTATACGTTTGTTTAGATCCATTGTTTCAGGTGCTTTAGAAAACAAATAAAAATGTGAAAACATACATTGTAGCTCAGAGCTGTTGTCCCTGACAAATTTGCAGTATATTTCCAACCATATATTATGAACCATTCCATGTGTACCGATGTGGTGATGGGACAGTACAAGTCAGTGTTCATGTTCCTCGTAGTGTGTAGTTACACCAATTGCCACCATGTTTCAAAGACTAAGATTGTAAAATTGATGTTAATAGAAGTATTTATTCAGTGCAGTTGTGGCCACAGGGGCTTGGGAGAAAGTTGAATGCTTTACATAATAAATGGGGTATGTTGGGCAAATGTAGTCAAAGTACGTTCGAGAACCCTTACATAACTCAACATCTACATTAATACATTGACAGTTTTGGTGAGGGATGCGAAGTGTGGGAGTACTTGCATAGGAATGAAATTCCAAAACCAGCACAGCAGTGTTTTAATGCATAACGTTTTTCCTTTGTGCCTTTTGTGCAATGTTAGTGTACCCCTAATCCTATCATCCTTCAAACCGTAGCTATGGTGGTTGTCTGAGACACTCTTGGTATGCCCTGATAGTGATAAAAAAATCTAAGTTCATAGATTTGGGACAGAGAGGTTCCCCTTTATGAACATTCTTGCCACTCTTGTTAGTAGTCTTGGCCGTAACTGTTGAACAATTACTTCAGAATAAGACTGCGGTTTGCAGGATGATGCCTGAGTGCTACCCACTGTGCTACTCTCTCTCATTCTTCCCCGTCTGCTATTAGGACTCTAGGAGAAGAGCAAAACCATACGTTTATGTGAATAGGAAAACTGTGATCAAGCCTCATTAGCTGACAGTTCATAACTGCTAAGCAGTGTCTTCGTATATTTAGCCAAGATCTTGTTTGAATTTAGGCTGGTATGGATTCATCTTTTGAAAGCAGTCCGAGAATGCTGTCCTCTGCCTCCTAGATAGGGCTTACTTTGAAGGTGCTGCAGAAGCTTTCCTGGCCTTCCTTGATGCTGCTGTCCTCACCCTGAATTGAAGTGCCCAGCAGGCTCTAGGAGACCCAGCGTTATCTTCAGTACCTTAAAGGGTATTCTGTCCCTCCCCACATGACTGAAGGTTTGCCTCTGACAAAGCAGCTGTGTTGATTGTGGATGCTCGTAAACGTTCACCCAGCACCTTACCTAAGATGGAAGAAACCTACCTGAGAAATTGGCCACTGAATGTACACTTCAGGCAAGTGTTAACTCTTTCTGGTGAGCTTATTCTTTTCACCCTGGCCCTCCTGTTTTCTATGGTCTGGCTGTGGTTGGCTGTCAAGATGACTATATCCAGTGACTTGCGGTCTTTTGCAAGCCCTGCATGCCCTTGGGTTTGCATCCCTCTTGTCCATCCTGACACTCTGAGATCGGTGTACATCTCTGGTGTCTGTAACCACACACCAGACCTCAGACACTACCCTGTGCCTTTACAGATAGCAGGTATATTATGGCTTGAATTGCTGTTCTATGCTTGTGCCATTTAGATGTTCACAAGTCTAAATTGTTACCAAACTAACTATTTTAACAGGAGACTGTGATCTTCCTTGGTTCCCACACTACCTTAGTTACACATATGTACATTATTGCACCTGGGATTGTAATTTACTTCGACTGGTCCCACATCCTCCCATTGGATTAGGCCCGAGCAGCCTATCCATGTGTAGTAATATAGTAAGGGAGGCTTAGAACGCTAGTTTTGCTGCATATCTTGGTTCCTAGTGCTGGTTGTCTATGGAGTGGGGCTGTACGTTATCCGCAGAAAGGGGGAGGCGTCTAAAATGGAGTCCATAGGGATATCCCAGTCACAATCTATATGTAGACTGTCCTATTTTCAGTGTTCATTTTTTGTGGATTTCAGTGGTGATTTCTCAGTGTTTTCCAAATGTTTTTCAGCTGCCTAATCCCCAAAATAGACAAAAACTATGTTTATCCAGTGTTTACAAAACATGCCGCTTTTTTGCAGTGATTGTTATAAAGTACATACTTAATTTAAAGGAGAAGTAATGCATGGTATGTAGTATCTTCCCGTTAGCAGTGTGGCCACTGGATTGTTAGGCAGTTTTGGGCATAGAAAGTGTGCGTTTTGCACTCTCACTCACATCTCATTACCCCCTCTTGCATCCTATTACTCCCTACGCTCACTCTGTCTGGTTTACAGGACTATTAATGGATTTAAAAAATTAGAGTGCTATATATTCTAACGTTTTAAGAAACAAATTCCTCGACACAGCTGGGGCCATTCACCATGTCATTGTTTGGTGGTCAAACCTGCCAACAGCATTGTAACTTATGAAACCTTTAAAAATTCTAATTATACCAGATTAATTGGTAGCCCTTTTCAGGACCCCTGTCAGAGGGCCACAGGGCTCGAAGGGGTTACTACGGGGCTAACTGTGGGAGTTGAGGCCATTTATTCTTGATGTCCTGGGGCCCGACCTACTATGGATCCTGATAAACTGGGCCAAATACCCCTTCTGTACTTGACTCACAGGATAGCGTGGTCCGGGCAGTCCAAGACTCCCTCGGGTGAAGGTGAATACAGGATAGTGCATACAGGCTCACAACACAAAATAGCAATAAATCATTGTCCAGCCACATACTCACTTTTCTTTAAAAATAAAAAAAAACATATTTTTTTCTACCGCTGACCACACTAGCGAAAAATCTGACATGCACAAACAATGCAGTCCTTCCCTGAGGTCGAAATCTAGTGTTTCTTTGGTGGTTCACTCTTCCACTCCTAATGTTAGTGATCGTGGTTAGTCTCCATCCACTGTTGGTAACATCCAGGGTACGCCCCCTAGTAGTTAAAGTCTCAAGAGTCCACTATGACTCTAAACTTAAAGTCAATAGTGTTCCAGCGCTACTGCACTAAATTAGCCTCAAGGTGCCCCAGACAGACAGACCCGAAACCAATCATACCCGAACCAGCAAGTGTGAAGCGTTAAAAGGTTTTGAGTGTACCCCATACACAGGCACTCTCAGCGGCTGCAGCTAGGTTTAGGTGAGTCACCACACGCGTCCCAGCACTCAGCAGGTTCAGTGTCTCTCACTTGCAGTCGTGTGCCTGATGCGACCAAAGGCCCTCTGTGGCTCCTTCTGCAGGGTAGGTGTTCGTTCGACTGCCCGATGGTGGTGGTTATGACGATTCTGTGTTGGGTCCCTCGCCTGGGTGATGGTGCGCAGGTGCTCCCACATGTCGTCCTCAGTTCTCCAGTGGGTGGGTAGAACAAGTTGCAGTACTTGGTGCTCCTGGTGACCCTTCTGACATATGAGGTCAGCGCAATTCACTCTCTGCGGGCTCCAGCCCGATCAGTGTGGTGAAATTCTCCCCGGTGGCCACTCCTGGCATACAGGGTCACCGGCTTCATTGCAATACAGGTCTAGAACCCTTACCGCACAGCAGTCTTTCCTACGACAGATCCTCCTGGCATACAGGGTTGCAACCTCGCTACTATGCACTGGCTCTGGCCAGATCGGCACAGCACAACTCACTCCTAAATTTATGGTAGTCCTATCCTGGTATACGGGGTCACTGACTTGGTTCTGCACACGAACAACAACCCGATTAGTGTAGCAACCATTCCCTCACACCTATCGCAGGGAGTCCATTCGTCATGGCTCCTCACTGAATCTCTCTCCCTCCACTGCTCTCCTCTTCCTCACAGGGCACACTGGTCTTGGCAGGTAGGCAGGCGCTGGTGCTCCAGGTAAGGTCTTCTTGTATTCCCTGGGTGATGTCCCCTCACCCAACAAGAAGACCAGCAGGTCTTGGCACCCAGTTGTGGTCACATGCAGAAGTCTTGGGGAACCTCCCCTCCTTGCACAGCCTGTCTGGCTGCTTGGCAGATGACAATTTTTGGAGTCTCAAACTCCCTTTCTTATAGTCCTTTTCTAGACACCAAATGTGATTTAAGGTCTGAGTCTTTGACGTTTTATGTTGGGGTTCTGCCTCTTTTGAAGTGTACACTCCTCTGCTCCCTCTTGAACATCATTCTGTCACAGCAGGAGTGTCTCCAAAGCTGAAAGTCCCACAACATAGGCAATGGGAGTGACTAGAGTTCACACCTGGATGTCCGCCACAGTGATATGCGCATCAAAAGGTTAGCCCAGGCCCCTCAGGCTACTTTTTATGATTGTCTTATCAGCCTCATTTACTTCCAGAGATGTGCCCAGGCCGCCTTCCATGTGACCGCTGACTGAATCAAAGGGCGCCATTTGAAGTGTACAGGCTAGGCCTCGCTCTCCCCTCCCCAGTGTGTGTCCCATCCTGCTTACAGGAATGCAGCAATACACAAATCTGTCTGGTGGGTGGGGGGGGGGGGCGGGGGGTGTCTCCCTACCTTCTCTCCATACTTCACCATGCTGGCCTGGATCTCCCAAAATGGAACCCGGGTCCCTCCATGTATTGCACCTTTTACAGGCACACAAACACCCAGTAGAAGTATACATTATACACACACTGCGCAGTTCTCACTCAGTCGTGGCATGTATTGCACCACTCCTAGGCACACATGCATCCCGCATATGAGTTTAACATGCACGCTCTGTATCGTTTATGTACTGTACCACTTATATGCACATATACATCCAGCACATGCATTTAATATGCACACACTGCAGCTTTCATGTATTGTACCACTCATAGGAACACATACAGTGAGTATATGCATTCTCCATGCATGCAGTACTGCATTATTCCTGTATTACACCCTTCCCAGGCACACGTACAGCTAGAGCAAATACACCACTTCTGTGGAGCGCAGCACTTCACACCAAACTGATGCTGGCCAAGGGTGAGTTAAGCACATAGCAGCGGAACTTTAAAATGAGTGGGCCTGTAAGCCCCACTCCAGTAACACAGGTTAAAAAGAAGCAGTTCACTCCTACTGATCACTACACAGCATACTGCCACCACTGTGTTCCTGCTGCTTAACTCCTGGTGAAGGCAGTAGCCTTCCATCATTATGAGGTTAGCACTTTGGTCGCCCCTTCTGATCCAACAAGACTGCAATCAGTGAGACAGACCTATGTCATGGCACACGCATGAACAGTATTTGCCTGTGACACAACAAATCAGCATTAGGGACTCGGACATCAGTACAGATGGGCACTCAGGGCAGGGTTGCACGTTCATTAACATCTAGAGGAATCTTCTGTCCCAGCACTGTGCATTCAAAGGCACCTGAAACTTGATGCTTTAAGCATGCTCGCTACGGTTTTTCTGCACTCTTTGCCTGACTAAATTAAGGTGGTGCTACTGTTGTATTGCATTCATAGCTCCCAAGTGTTCTCATGACAGATGTCTCACTTTAAGTCAGTCCTGACCTTTTAACAGACATCAAATTGTATTTTGTTACTTGAAATGTAGCGGTTTAGATTGCAACTATGGGCCTTAAAATGCAGTTGTGTCAAAATCCACGATTAGCTGATGGTATCACATATAACAATGGGACACCTTGCAGCAACAAATTTTGTTGAATGTGGAAAGCCCTGTGTCCTGTTTTCACCACTATTTCATTTGTATGGTTACAGCACTCTTTTTACAGGTACCTGTCATTTCACCTAGCATTGATTGTTTATAACCTGGGGTGTTTGGCAATTGACCTACTGTCAATACTGCCTTGTTAGAAAAGGGGGCCGATGTATCAAAGAATTTTACCCATTCTGTGCAGTGTGTAAATGTGACAGTTTATATTGGCTAAGATTCATACAGGCCAGTCTTTTCATCAATCACGAAAGAGTTAAACACTGCCAAAAGATTGAATATGATTTTAACATTCACAGATTTTCTACAATGTATAAAATAATTAGATCAGACCTAAAACATGCATCTAAACCTTACACCTTTAGTCCAAGTGCACAAAACTGGAGGACACAAAAGAAAGAACAGTGACATCCCTAAATGGCAAACGTCATTCAGAATAACCTGAAACCATTCTTTCTTGCTGCTACCTCACATAACAAAATTCCATTGTGTTGGTCCCTTGAGGAAGAATTAAAAATGACGCCTTCACGCTCACTTTTGTTTCTTTGAAAGGCATCTTAGTTTGTGGTTGTGCAGGTGTTTATCAGTGTTTACACTGATGAGGGTGGTTTCCCTTTTGGTGGCGTTTTATCAGTTACTATAGGTTTACACCTAAACCAAGATAGCCTAAGTATATGTTGTTGTTGACTCTTTGTATGAATCCTGAAAATTCAATAAAGAAATGTTCATGGTCAGGCATTTCATAAATCAGACGAAATTTGAAGGCCTGAGTGATATGATGCCTAGGAAGTGGGTATATATTTGAAAGTAGTGGTGGGTAGGGGGATGTGGGAATGTGTGAAATGAGTGTTCATTGCTACAGGGTGAATTTGTGTGCGATGGCAAGGCTCGTTCCTGACTCATGTATACAGGCTTTGTTTTCGGTTGCGTAAACATCCCGGATAAGTTGGGGAAGCCGTGTGCATTTGAGGAGTAGAATGTATGTGTGTGTGTGCTTCTTTATCTTCCTTCACCTATGGAAAGTATGTGTCAGTGGACCATGCATGCATTTGTGACAAAACATAGTGTGATGGTTGAGAGGGACTCGTGGGGTGATGAACCTCTTTGGGTAGTTAGTAGTATGCGTCTCCTTTTGCCATGCTTTGTTGGTAGTATGAATTAGAGAGTAGCATATCTGGAAAGAGTTTGTATGTTGTGCATAAAGTTTCGAAGGATTGCCCCAGTTCTATTGTGGCAAACTTATGGATGTTCTTTAGCATATAGTGAAGTAACAGAGGAGAAGGCTTTTTTGCATAGGCTTTCCATTTTCAGATAAGAGGCTATTCTTTTTATTTTGCTGGTTTGGTAGAGTGCGGGGTTAATAGGTCTCACCTGTGACGGATTGGGGTTCGTTCTGTGGAACGGATGGTGATCAGGCGGGACTGGTAATTCATTTGAAAGGAAGTGGATGTGGACTCATCAGTTCATTTGTTTGGCGAGTTTTTGTTTGCCGGTAAAATAACTAGTTTTGATTCTCAGGGGAGAGTCACCGCGTCCGGCCAATCTGTTTACCGCGAGTGGGACTACAGCGTCCAGCAGCACCAGCGCCAGTGCAGCGTGCCAGGAGGCGCATAAAACTGCGTCCGGCGTCCCGCAGCACGGGAACGCGCACAGGCGTGCCTGGGCCACACCCGGGCCAAGGGCGGGCCCGTCCACGCACGTCGGAGCCCGGTGGAGGCTGGGCTGGGCCCCCCCCTCTAACAGCTGGCCCCTCATCTTATTTCATCAATCCTATATCCTACATCGACTTCCAGGTACTGACTTTAATTATATTTCCCTTCTCACGTCCTGTGTGCAGTGAGACTGGTATTCATTGTTGTGGCGGAGTGATTGCTCTGACGCTTATAAAATGAGTAATCCTGCAGTGATTAAGGGGGTCAAGGGGATTTTGGACACCTTCATAACGAGGGCAGAATCATTATTATGCCACGAAATAGTACTAACAGAGAGGCGGCTTTCTCTAGATCCCTTATCTCACTCGAGGCGATCCTCAATAGGATCACATAACCCAGCTGGTACTCCTCAAAATTTAAACCCAACTCAATCTTGCTCATCCCCATTTAACCTGGGGACAGCATCCGCCGCCTTGGACATTCCGGCCCTTGCATATGGTGACTCGCCAGGATTACATATGGATATTTCTAATGGGCCTAGCATAGCCTCTAGGACTCAGACTTCCCATTTTCCTATAGAGGGCACAAAGGCTAAGGCGAAGGTATCTGTGAATCGTAAGAAGGGCGTGGGCCCATTAAAACAAAAACATCAAAAAGAGTCCCAGTGCAACACTCTGTGGTGAGGAGCTGCTCTGTAGGCACACAGACCACGGACGCTTCAATGTCTACGCAGTCCTGCCCCTTGGAGGGTGATACCGCCACCACCGCTGCCGGCACGACCGCATTGGACATTGCCCTTGAACGGATCAGGGAATTTATAGACAAAAATTTTGCCTTATTGGATGGTCGCTTAAAGCTTCTGGAAGGCACATTGACTAATCTGTTGGGGTGCTTAGTCGTGTTCTACCCCTGTGAACCCCCAGGTGCTTAGCGAGGGACAGAGCTCTGGTAATGCTTTAGACCATCAAAACTCAACCTTGGTTACATTAGAGAAATTGTCGGCAATTACCTTGGTCATCGAGGACCTGCTGAGCAAAGTACAGGGCGTAGGCATAAATAACATCCTGCTTAGTCGCCCAGGGAGTACACTAAATAGTGGAAAAGCAGCAAACCCCCATATGGCAGATACCCTACAACCAGCCCCACAACCCGGGGGAAGTGTTGGACACAAGAGTCATCTTAATTTAAATCATAACAAAGCACCACCCCAAATAGCACCCATAGTCACCCAAAGAATGCCCAACCCAGATGTTATATCTAGGGAAAGGGTCAAGACAAATGAAGAGGGGGTGACTTTGAACTTACCACCAGAAGCCACACCTTACACAATAATATTGGCAAATGTACCACAACCCACCTCTAAAATAATTTAATCTTGGGAGTCCTTACGTAATACGTCCCTTGGCTGGCTTCGATCCAAAACTGGCCTAACTGATGTTCTATTCAGGGAATTTAAAATGGTAAGGAGAGTAGGATGGGTGGGGAAAAGCGATAAGAGGATCCCGGCCGACTGTATAGTCCTTACATTTAGAACATCAAACTTAATACAAGAAATCTTGCGCTGACAGGGCTCCCTCCATGTGACCAATTATGGCATAAACGTACTTCCCCTGGGTTATTTCTATCCCTCCACTAACTACCCTCCTTACGTAGGACTGCAGATGCAGCCCCCGGCTTATTCTATGAATAATATGTATTATATTCAACGTAGCATACCTTTGCTTAATAGATTTGAAGTCCTTTCTTCCCTGGAAGACAATGATTGACTAAGCAACAGTAGTAGCAATGCGGTTCAATGTTAACCCACGGGAACACCCTTGCCATGTATAGCTCTAACTGTAAACGTCGAGCAACCCGATATCGAGGCAAGAGACATCGCTAATAACTGCAATATCCAGAATGAAACAACCCAATCTAATAGTAGCATCATTCATAGTGAAACACCAAATAGCTGTGACAGCCCCTATGTTGCCCCTTCCCCCACTAATTGTGGATCTCCGCCTGGGTCTAGAACTAAAGAAATAGAAATCCTGTTCTGGAATGTGGCAGGCCTCAAAGCTACATTGTCTAACCCTGCCTGGCTGGAATTTATCCATGAATTCGACATTATATGCACCCAAGAAACCTGGTCTGATAATACTTTACATATTAATGGCTTCAAGATATTTTCCAGCCCAGCGGTTCCCTTAAGCCAGGGGAGGAATAAGTGTGGCCTTTGTATTTGTGTCCTACAGGCTAAACGCCCACAAGATAGATCTCCTGAAGTCCAAGATCTATTATCAGGTGCTTAAAATTAATCTAGATAATAGTCATTATTCAGTCTTGATACATTTTTATAATAATATACCAGCTGTGGATATCCAACAAATGTTAATGCACCTGCAGAGAGATCTGGACAAGACTCCAAGAAGTACTGGTAAAGATTATTGTATAATCTGGGGCGGGGACTTCAATTGTGGACCCTGCCCACACATCATGGGAGATATCTGCGGTATAGATCCTGATGATGTAAACGACTCGTCCCATTTTTTGCGTTCTGCTCCCGGTGATCTATTTAATTTGTTAAAATATACTTTGGATCTGGGATTTGCTAATAATGTGTGCTCGCCCCCAATTCCTTTTAGAAGTACTTTTAATGGTTGTGGCCTGTTTTCGGTTATAGACCACATATTGGTATCAAATAGATATGCAGACGGAAACACAATTTTAAAGTACACCCTGTGGCTTTTAGTGATCACTACCCTATTAGTGTTCTTTTAGATCTCCCCGCCAAGGTGTTAACTAGCAAAATATTGGCAACTCTCCCGGCGGAAGACATTGTCATTAATAGACAAAATGGCTATACAGTCAAATGGGCAGGTGTAAATGCATCTGAATTATGTAAGCACCTTTTAACCACCTGTAAAGATGATTTCATAGTCTGCCTTGATGAAAATGCTGATAAATCAGATGTTCTTAGCTCCTTTAAAAATATAACCCAGTCCATACAAAATAGACTACGGGCAAAATGTAAGAAACGGGGCGACAAGAGAAGCGGTTGGTTTGATTCCAAATGTTCACAAGCTCATGCAACCCTGATAACTGCCTTACATAAGCCCATAAAAGACCGAGGAGCTATAAAAAGGGCAAGATTAACTTATAAGACGTCCCTTAAGGAACGCAAGTCGGCCATAAAGCTTGAATTATGGCAAAACGTAATACTAGCATCAGACCTGAAAGACACACAAGGTTTCTAGAAGGCAGTGAATGCCCCTTTCCTTGCCTCAGGTAATTCGCCCAGCATTGAAATTACAATAGGGGTGGATAAATGGGTGACCCACTTCTCTGGCCTTTATAACAATCAGGTGGATCCCCAAAACGAGGCGGCCTTATGCATAAATTCCCCAAACTATCTTCCGATTGAAATTGATTTCGATGCCCAGGAGGTGATTTTAGCTATAAATGAAAGTGTGGGCGGTAAAGCCTCGGGTCCCGATAGCATACCAGTGGATTTATTTAAATCAAATCCACTGCTATGGGGAGCCTTGTTAGCCTTGGTCTTAAAGGCCTGCTTCACCCTGGGATACATGTCTCCATTTACAAGAAGGGTAATCGTGATGACCCGTCCTGCTACAGACCAATATCATTATTGGATTCTTTTGCAAAGGTGGCCGGGCGTGTTGTCTTAAACCGCCTCCAGCTTTGGGCGGAGGAAAATGGTATAATCTCCGATCTACAGTACGGCTTCCGCCTAGGTGTGGGAACTGTCGAACAGAGTTTGAATTTGAATTTATTGTTAGGAAAATATTTACAGGTCAAAAGGGGGAGCTTATTTCTGTGTTTGGTTGATTTGAGTTCAACCTTTGAATGTGTTAACCACTAGAAGCTATGGAGCATTTTAGAGGCCATGGGCCATGGATCTACCCATTCTTAATTTTTTTAAACAGTCCTACCTAGACGCCAGGGCCCGGGTGCGCTACGGAAGGGGTGGTGAGCTCAGTCAGAGCTTACCTGTAAAGAAGGGGCTGAGGCGGGGGTGAGGCAGGGGTGCGTGTTAGCACCCCTCCTGTTCACTCTTTATATTAATAGCCTGGGAGTAAAATTAAATAATGACTGTCAGGATTTACCATGCATAAATAGACGACCAATAGGAGCATTACTATACGCGTACGATGCCATCCTATTGGCCCGTACCCCCCTTGGTCTACAAAATGTCATCTCTAGCTTTTCTGTTTACATGTTAGATCTTGACCTCCGTGTAAATATAAGCAAAAAGTTTGCAATGAAATGTTGCAAGCCCAGTACTAAGTGTCGAGAATTCTTTATTGATAATAGGAAACTCGAATTCACAGCTCACTTGTCATACCTGGGCATTGTATTTGAAAAAAGGGGTCTATGGGCTAAAGCTATAGAATCCAGAAAATGACTATTTTGTAAAGCAACTGGCGCACTAATTAACTTTGCCAGGAAGTTGGGGAGGCGCCCAATCGCTGATCTATTAACAATTTACAAAGCTAAATGCATACTCATTGCCATGTATGGAGCAGGCATCTGGGGTTATGCTAACGTCGAGTGCCTGCAGCTAGTTGAAAATAGGTTCTTAAGATATCTTCTAGCGGTCCCGAGTAGTACAGCCGTATTCATATGCCACGCTGAGCTGGGTTTGCCCTATCTTTCGGAATTGATTAAATTGCAGCCTATCCTGCTGTGGCACAAGGCTTGGACCGGTGTTTCAACTGGCTTGAATAGGGACCTACTCAACGATTACCTGTCCCTTGACGGGGCAGACAGCATCCTCTGGTTGACCTACGTTAAATATTTCCTAGAGAATTTAGGACACCCCGAGTATTTCTCTAACCCTGACCGTATGAATAATGTTACTAGAAACCATCTAAAATCATTATGTTTGGACTATTTGGAGTCCATTAATTTAGCTGGTAATATTGCAAAACTGTCAGTGAGAGCACACCAACTACTCTTGATTCAACCAGGAATACAACCATACCTATTAAATACTGTAGGAGCTTACGACAGGTTGTTATTGACCCGCTTACGCCTCGGCATTTTCCACATCAGGGTCACTTTTCCGAAGCTCAACGATTGGTCTCGCACTTTGTTTATGCCCGTGTGATAACATCTCTGTACAGTCGACAATTCATGTTATGTTTTTTTGTAAATTTTACTCCATGCCCAGGAAAAAAATGATTTTACCTATTCTAATGAGGTATGGCCTGAGACAATGTCGACCCGCCCTTCTAAAGCTGCAATATTTGAATGACGGACCCGTGACTGAACATATTGCCAAATATCTGAAAGGGGTGGTTGACAATGGATGGTCCCCCTCTTTTTTAAATTGTCTGAGTTTCTTTTTAATACATCTTTTAACTTAAATTATATTGATAAAATGTACGTTTTTTTTACTATGTACTGTGCTTTTATGGATTAATATCTTTTTTAAATCGAATAAAGCGTATTCTGATTCTGACCTGTGCTGGTAGGGTTTAGTTGCTACCATGTGGGTTTGTAGTCTGGTCTAGGAGGAAAGCGCTGTATGTCCTGTGAGAGGTAGGTAGGGGTGTTCCAATTGTGATGTGGTCTTGTAGCTCTGCATATCGTATATCTTGAGGAATGTAGCAAGCATGAAACCTCCACCCCTATGCGTACATTATCCATCTGTTTGGGAGCAACCAAGTCTTAGCTTCCCTCCTTAACTCTAAGTACCCCTGGATGACCCTTATCCTTGTAGATTGAAAGAGTCTAAATTAGCTGTCTGTATAGAAGAAAGTACCACCAATGCATGTTTTTTCACCTTTTTTTAATTGGAGGGTATGTAGATAGCTCAGTGGCCGAAGGAGGCCTGGAGAGATTTCATAGCAAGAGCTTCATAGGTACAGTCTGTGATGAAATCTAGGCATGACAGGACCAAGGTGATGATGGCCTGAACCTGTGGTGCAGGAAGCATGTTTGGTCACTTGAATTACTCGTGCCACAAAACACAAGTTGAAATCTGCCATTGCTTACAAATTTCATACACCTTTAGATGTTTTTAGGCAGGTATACCCGAGGTCAGTTTGTAGTGATACTTTGTTTATTTTTCACAGTTGAGAATTTCTATTTTGAGGAGTTGAGTCTGAAGTAATTGAATAGCATACCGAGGTCTTTTCTTAGTTGTATTGGCTTAAGCAACAAGAATCACTGTGCAAATAGTTTTTTTTAATTAAGTCTTTTTATTAGGCATAGCTCAGTACATCAGACCACTACATGGGTATCACAGCAGATGAAACTTTCATTTCCCATACAATACATTTCTTATATCGCAAGTCTGTTCCCCACCGTATCTCAGCCTATTGTTGCGGCCAACTGGAAGTATGGGATCCTAATTCTATTCCCCTTATGATCTACCTTTGTTTTTCACCCTCTTTTCCGCACATCTTGTTTTAATGTCCCATTTATGCAATCCATCGCCCACATTCATCCGCCCCATTGATTATGTATTTCGGCGATCATGACGGCACCACACTCACAGCCAGTTGAGCGAGGGCAGAGGCCTGACTCACTGATGAAGTCCCTAACGCTAGTTACGTGGAATGTGCACGGCCTCGGGGATAAAATTAAAAGGGGTCTGGTGTTGCAGAGTCTTAAGCGAGGTTCCCCGGCTGTGGTCCTACTGCAGGAAACACACCTCACTGGGAATACATGTCGGGCACTAGACAGGTGGGGGTTCAAGATGGTGGCCCACTCAGAGTTCACATCGGGGTCCAGAGGGGTGGGTTTCTTGGTAGGCAAACAATCACCACTCATAATTCATAAAACGAAGACTGACGCAGGTGGCCGCTTTGCGGCTCTGGTGGGACAATGGGAGGGACACCCTATCAACATAGTTTCGGTATATATTCCCCCGGCGTTAGACAGTTGCGCTTCAGGCCCTGAATGACTTTCTCCTCGATCTCCCGGAGACTTTAATGACGTAGTGGATGGGGCCTTGGACCGGCAACCTGTGAGGGAGCGGGCGGCGGGGGTGTCGCGTCTCGGGGGCTTCCTGGAGGCACTGGGGCTCGTAGATGTCTGGCGACATCGACATCCCACGGCGCACCAATTTACTTTTCAATCCACGGTGCATAATAGCTTGTCGAGAATAGTCTACTTTATAGCCTCTTCGGAGAGCCTCAAGCATGTACACAGTTGACATTCAGCCTAGAGGTATTTCAGACCACTCGCCAGTTGTCTTGACGTACACGTATCACCAGGGAAGGTGGCAGCGAATATTCCCCATATTCCCTGGACACTTGCGAGTTCCCAAGATCATGAAATCTATACGCACCACGACACAACAATACTTCTGGGGAAAAAGCCGGATCGGTCCAGTCTCCGTCCACCCTCTGGGAGGCCTAAAAGACCGTACTCAGAGGACAAGCCATCTCTTCTATAGCAGGCTATAAGCAAGAACAGCAGCAGGAACTCACTGCTTTAGAATCGGAGCTCCAGAAGGCTGACACTCACCACTCACAAAACCCGACTCCCGACACGGCACGCAGCCTGCACCTCCAACAACTACATAGGGAACATTTGAGAGGGGTGACCGCACTTAGACTTTCGGCGACGAGACATAGGGTATACGAGGCCAGTGATAAAGCTGGGAATCTTCTGGCGTGGCTCGATAAAAGGGAGCGAGACAGAAAGTGGATAGCGCAGCTGCGAATGACAGATAACTCCATGGAAACTGACCCACGGGCCATAGTACACAGGCTAGCGCAGCACTTCCAGCAGTTGTACACGTCGCTGTCGGCGATGTCAATGGAAGAGGCACTGACCTATATCAAGGATATCGCAATGCCCAGGCTCGCGCCAGAGACAGCCCTTATGCTAGAGTCGGATCTGACGACCAATGAGTTGCAGGTGGCGATTGGCTCCCTGAAATCTGGGAAGGCACTAGGTCCTAATGGAATCCCCGTAGAACTTTACAAAAGGTTGGCGGGGACAGTAGCCCCGCACCTGCTCAATATGTACTGTGACAGTCTGACGATAGGAGAACTCCCACAGGATCAGCGCGTAGCCACGAAACCTGGGAAGCCCCCGGAAAACTGTACTTCCTACCGCCCCATTTCCTTAATCAATGCTGAAGCTAAAATATTAGCGAAGGTCCGTGCGATACGGCTTACCCCACATCTCACAACTCTGGTTCACCCGGACCAGTCGGGGTTTATGCCTAGTAGAAACACAGCATTAAATCTGAGGCGACTGCATGGAGTGATGGCCCGTATACCTTATCTTCAGGAGCCAGCGGTTATCCTGTCCCTGGACGCCCGAAAGGCGTTCGATATGGTGGAGTGGCCCTTCTTGTTTGCGGTCCTGACGCATTTGGGGTTCGGCCCAAAATTCTGTGCCTGGGTACGCCTCCTCTACACAAAGCCGCTGGCCCACGTGATGGCTAATGGACATATATCAAATGACTTCCCACTGTCCCGGGGCACGCGTCCGGGCTGCCCGCTGTCACCGTTATTGTTTGCGCTGGTGCTGGAACCTTTGGCGGCATGGATCAGGTGAGAACCTCTGATCCGCGGCCTGCGCTGGACAGCAGACTTGGAAGATCGTATATCGCTATATGCAGATGACGTTCTGCTTTATTTGTCCTCACCCAGGCGATCCATCCTGGCACTCCTCAATATATGTGACCAGTTTGGTCGTGCGTCGGGCTACACTATCAATTGGTCCAAATCTGTCCTTTTTCTGCTCCGGGGCCCACTGCCGCTGCTTCCAAAGGACTGTCCACTGCGGATCTTGATGGATGCGTTCCGCTATCTGGGTATCTACATCACGGCGGACCCGGACGAATTTTTTAAAAAAAAATCTTATGCCTCCCCTGGAACGTCTAAAAAGAGATGCCGCCCATTGGAGGACACTCCCCCTAACACTATTGGGGAAGGCAGCTCTTTTTAAGATGATGGCACTGCTCGGTTCCTGTATGCCCTCGAAAATACGCCATATTCTGTGCCACCCACCTACTTTAAACAAATCGCGGCTCAGGTCTCTGGGCTACTGTGGGGGAACAAACCTGCGCGCATTGCACAGTGCAAACTCACCAAAGGGTGGTACGATGGGGGTATCGCACTGCCGGACATACAGTTATATTACTGAGCGGCGCACTTGAAAGTCATCAATCAATGGGTTCATGCTTCACAGATGAATCCCGCTTATATGGCAGATAGACATGGGCTCGGGAAGGAAGGCAGGATTTCTGCGCTTTATAACAAGAAACACACACCGGTACTACTCGGACCCACAGGGCAGACGGTCAGCATATGGCACGAAGCGCATGCTAAAATGGGATGGACAGGAAAGCTAACCCAGCTTACCCCTCTGTGGGTAACGCAGCGGCTAGGTGGCTTGCGATACTGCAAGGGCTTTGACAAGTGGGATGCAATTGGAATATCGACGGTGGGCGATATGTGGCATAAGGGAGGAATTGTCACGTTTGAACACCTTCGGCCGCAATACAACCTGGCGCCCTCTGAAAGCTTTAGATACCTGCAGATCAGACATGCGCTGCAGGTGGCCCTGCCACCCGGCACCAAGGTCCCAGAGGCCACCCCCTTAGAGGATAGGTTGTTGACAGAATGCATGTATAAGCAGGCTACTTCTTTCACATACCGAAAGTTAATGAGCAATTTACCAGACCCCCACGTGGCACTCGGGGGAAAATGGTCCCGAGATGTAGGCGATTTCGACGACTCTGAATGGCGGGAGGCACTGGTCTCACCGCGGGAGGTGGGGATACCGTCTAGACTTAAACTTGTGCAACTCAAAATTTTGCATAGAACTTACTACACTAGATATCTCCTCCACACAATAGGGTCGGCACCACACCCGTACTGCCTGATGCGCTGTGGGGAGGAAGGTACTTTCTTTCATACTTTGTGGGAATGTCCCAAGATAACGGAATACTGGGTGCAAGTGATGAGGACCATATCACAGACGGTGGAGGTATCGCTGGCCCCCGAACCCAAGAGATGTATACTAAATGTGTGGGAGCCGAATGATCTTACACGCCCAGCACAGGAATGGGCAACAATGGGGATAATGGTGGCCAAGCGCAACATTGCGCAAAAATGGGGTGCGAGAGAGACACCATCGCTTACCGCCTGGTGTGGGGATCTTGATGTTGCCATGGCGGCCAAAAAAGCAGTGTTTATCAATCGTGGCTGCCCGAGGAAATCGAGCAGGATATGGGGGGCCTGGAATAAGTACAGGGGATACATTTGTGAACCTCCAGACATAAGAGCGGAGGGGGACTCGGACACTGAAAACGAGGAGGAGCTGGAAGTGTAATGGAGAGGGTTATCTTTTGCCGGGGCATCTGTGAGGCTCGAGCACCAAGTGCCACCACGTCGAACATGCAAAATGTAACGTTTAGAAGTATTTGGATAATGTACCTAATTTGTTTGTGCCTTGAATGCAAATATAATAAAAAGTTTTCAAAAAGAAAGAGGTCTACGCTCTGGTCCTCCATTCCCTCCGGAACGCCCACTACCCTTATGTTGCGTCTTGTGCGCCCCTCCTGTTCTTCAAGCTTTGCCGCCATGAGGCTTTGTTGCTGCTTTAGATGTTGAACTTGTTCCTCCAATTTTTGTGTAGTGATTTCCCCTCACTGTTACTTTTTCAGTTATTTTACGAAATTTTGCCCTCAGTAAATTCACTTAGACTGTAACCGTGTCGATCTTGGGTTTGATAGTACCTCTGAGGTCTGCTATGGCTGCCATTATGGCCATCAGCGAGGGTTCCTCTGCCCCCCTATCCTCTGTCTGTGCTACTGGAGCCACTGCCGGGGACATTGTGACCGCAAAGTTGTCCATCTTGTTGGCTTGTATGGTGGAGGAAGCCTTTGGTTTCACCATTTCTTGTGTTTGGGAGTCCAGGAGGAAGTCCACTAATTTGCCTCCTTTATTAGGCTCCAGGCCCCTCTTCGCTCGGCCCGCTACCTCTGGTTCTTTGACTCTTCTCCTGACCGCCTCCGCAGCTCCTTTGGGCAAACCTTTGACTGGGAGCAGTTAGTGGTAGCCTCGCTACTCCCTTTTGGGGGTGTCTGTGTCTCTCTTCGGCTGAATAATCCACCAGGTTGGGCCCTTGCGCGATTTTCCCCCAGTTCCAGCTAGCACTGCATCTGATAGTATAATCCAGGGCCTGTTCTGGCCTGTCTGGCTTCCCTGTCTGCTGGGTGAGGTGTACCTGTATTGCCCCATTTTTCCCACCAACCAACCAACTGTCTGCTGCGTACCTGTAAGTCCTGTAGTTTTACTTAATTTATCTTGGGCCAGTGAGGGTCCACTCAGGCTCCGGCATGCGGCCTGAATTCGGGCCGTCTTTATGTGCGATTTGCGTTCCTCCGCGGGGCCCCGCGCTGCTGCGTCTACTCTATTTTACCTGCAGCCAGCTTCAGTTCCTCGAGCAGGGCCAGACGTATCACCACCCTCCCCGGGTCCTTGGATCTGCCGCTGGTTCTGTCCCTGGAGCCCGTCGTCACCAGTTGCTTCCCTTCGGCCGCTCGTCTGATAGCCCTATCTCGGTCTTCGACACTATGGGTGCGGCCTTCCGTTCTGCCTGGCTGCGTGCTCCGAGTCCCACAGGCTGCGTATTGAGCAACACCTCTGCTTGTCTCTGCCGGCTTTCCTCCAACTTCAGGCTGATACTCTTGTGAGTCGGGTATTCTGGGTTTTCCGCCCCGATGTAGGCCCGGAGCGATGTGCAGATTACGGGCTTTCAGTTCGGAAAGACCGGAGCTTCACTCAAGTGCGGCCATTACCGGCGGCTTCTGGCCACGACCCCTGTGCAAATAGTTTTACTTGTGCTGTCAAGTTACCAACCCTGTCATCTGATCTAGGTATCTTTGAAGTTGTCTAGAAACAAAGGATGATAATTTTTGCAGTCACTAAATCTTTAGCAATCAAAAGAGTGCAAAACGTACCTGGAATGTCAGTAGAACAAGCCCATTCAGTAATAGCATAACATAAGTTAGCTGGAGATCTCCATTTGTGATCAACTGTATCTTGGTAAAAATACCTGTTGACCATTCAAGAATTAAATAGCTGTTGATGAACATTTGCAAGTAGCCTGCATTTACTCCTTCACACCGCCAACAGTTAGCATCTTCCTCGAAGTTCAGATTATAAAGAATCAAAGGAGTCCAAAAAACTCTCCAGAATATTTTTTGCGAAATGATCAGGGGCTGTAGTCCAGGACTTATTTTTTTTTAATATGAGGCTAGTATCAGGAGAAGGAGGTTATTGGCACAGTTAAGTCTTATTCCCAGTCTTTCTAAGGTTTTTTTCAAGACATCTAATGGGTTTCTGAAGTAAGAAATGGTAAATGGTGGAGGTCTTATTCTGATCCCAGGAAATGTGAAATAAAAATATAAAAATGCTGGTGATTTAAGTGCTGGATTATTAAACTGAGTTATACCTCTGCTGAGGACAATTTTTAAATTAAGTTAATTCTGTATTTCACCTTCTGCAAGGCTGTCTTCGTCTTACAGTCTAGTTAAGGGTAGCATTTTGCCATTGCACCATACTTTGTTAATGCAAACAATTCCCAGGTTGCTTCAGTGACTCCAGTAGAAAGATTAGTTCAGCAGTCAGCAATTGTAGGGATTGTAGCTTTCTCATGTATATAGAAATTTAATATTTTCTTCCTTGGTACTCTATGGCAAATCTGCCGAGCTGTGCTAATAGAAATGAAAGTCTTTTAAAACTTTGAGAGAAAAGAATAATTGTTCTGTCATCATAGATGGTTCAATATATATCCATGTGCAAGATTTGCTAGTTATGTTTTGACTTGAGTACCTATCCTGGTGCGAAATATGGCACCCGGAGACCCAGCTGTTGCCACCAAGACCCAAAATGGACCGTATCACCACCTCGGACCCTGGGAGGTCTTCCAAGCTGTGACACTCAATCACAAAACTGCACAAGTAGAAGAATGATCTTGCTAAGAACACAGGCTCTGACTTCCTGTCAGCTCAATATGGACCCAAAAGAGGGCAAAACTTCAAATACAGTCTTCACTCCTACATACAGTGGCTTCTTGACTTTGCTGTGTGGCCCCGCATTTGCCCAGGGATCAAAGTAAAAGGCTGGCGTCCCAATGCCAGCGCATTTCCCCGAGCCGATGGAGGACACGTTCTGACGCGCGGTGAGTCCTAGCCGACTCTACCATGAGGATTCACAAGTAGTGAGGAATCTAAGACTGAGCACACAACTCTACCTGGGGGTGCTGGGAACTTTGAACCTGAGACTGAGACCCACACCAAATTTTCCTGATCATAGAGAGGGAGAGAGAACGGAGGTGGAGGGTGAGTATTGGAGCTGCCGTGTCCGTAGGACAGGGGCCCTGTGCCAGAGACTCGGAGTACCTCTGTATTGTCGAGTGTAGTACCATGTTTTAGATTATATTAAAGTGCTTCTGTTTTATAACGGCAAGCACTGGGGTGGACAATTAGTTACTATGCTGATCAGTGTTTGTGGATTGCTGAATTGTATCCCCAAATTAACTTCCCAGAAAAGCCTGTGACCTGCTTCCCATCTCTACCACAGAGAGTCAATGCTGAAGTTGCACTTGGTTCAATTTGCAGAACCATATATGGGCAGCCCCAGGATATTAGAGGCAGATGTCCCAGGCCCCCCATGGCTGAGATCCAGTAGCCCCTGCTTGCTCCATTGCCCCCCCCCACCACCACAAACATTCCTTCAGTGAAAATTGTCCTTGACATTCTTTTAAGTTATAATATACAAACCATATACAGTAAGAAAGCCAATTGCACAGCACATATATTTAAGACAAGAACTGTTGGGTTGCCAATGCTTGTTTCATTTTCTTGCTGAGCATCAATTTTTAAAGCATTGTTAGATGTAATGTTCTGTCATCGATTTCTCTATTAGTGTCTCTTTACAAGGAATACCTAAACATCTGAACAGCAATGATGCCACTGATTTACAATATGCACCTGGTTCCAACATGTATTTAACATTAATATCTTAATTCTACTTCAATATTCCCGAATAGTGCAATTGAAGACTAATTTATTTTCTGTTGTCAGCTACTGCTTCGCTTATTTTGGTGCAGCAAAATACTGCTCTTACTTGGCAGTTGTGCTCAAAGCATGTTTTCTGAGCAATAGTTTACTCATATTTATTCACTAAGTACAGGAACTTAACCTTTTCTCTGTGGTTGCCCTCAATTTTTCACCTTTTGCTGGACCCTATATTTTTTCTGGCTTTAGAACTCTGCACTTTATATCTGCTGACCAGTAGTACAATGCATGTGTACTCCCTTTAAACATGGTCGAATTGGCATATATCTGACTGGTGTATTTACTTTATCTAGAAGTATAAGGTGTGGCCTGATTGTAGCAGTGTAACATCTGAAATTCAACCTTTCAAAATAGATGTAGTCTTCATAGCCCACAAGGCAGGATATGATGTTTAAAATCAGGATGCGTAGAAATGTAATGTTAACACGTCCTTACAGTGACCAGCATCCTAAAGCTATTTTCACTATATGAATGCTGGCTGACTCGTTTAGAAACATTGGGAACTGATATTAAATCCTAATACTGCATCTTGGGAATGAGATCAGCTAGAACAAAAATTAAGCAACAATTTCTAGTAGTTAACTATCTAATTCAACGGAGAAGTTAAAATTTTAATAAAGATTAAGGAATAGTAACTTTTGGAAAGTTACCTATTTTCCTACCTGAAGGTCCGGGAAGCTAATTTGCATTGCCTGTCCAGGTTCTCCTTGCCAGGTGTGAAAAAATATGAAATGCCTCCCAGGAGAAAACAATAAGCTGACCTGAACGGGCAGAGATGACTCCTTTAAACTCCACAGAATTTGCAGGGTGGAACTGTGGGCCTCTTTTTGACAGAACAGTGTCAAATCCTGCTTGACAGGTTAGTTGTGCCACATGTAACACATGGGGGCACACTTGAAATGAAGAGAAGAGTATGCCAAGAAAAGTCTTGTTGATCCCCTGGTCGGTTGCTGTAGGACCCTGCTTTTGTCCTAAAATACTTATGTCTCTGAATTTACATATAAAACTTGGGGTGCACTTGAAATGAATAAAACAGGATGTATCCATTGTCTGGTTGCTGTAGGACCCTGTTTTTGTCCTACCAGACTTCTGTCTCTGGGTTTGTTAAGCGTACAGTGGCTGCCTCAAACTGGATTTTAGTGAGTGATATGGGAGAACACTACGATTACCATAGTACACTCTTTCCCCCCCCCCCCCCCCACCCCCTCACCCCACAGTCCTCAGAGCCTAAGTTTAGTGTCACAAAAGACTATGGCCGTCTTGAGTAGGCCCAAAGTGGGTAGGGTTGGCAGCGAGAACTTTTACACCTTTGGTTAAAGCGTGCCCAGCAGTAATTTTTACCCATCATGCATGAATGTGGCACCTTCAGGCACTGACCTCGTAACACCTTCTGGACCTGTGGAAGATCAGAAAAGGACTAGAATTGCTGTCAGTTGGCTGACCTCCAGTGTGGCTGCAGAGAACCCACACGCTGCAAGAAGTCCATGGGGCAAAAAAAGGTTTGTTTCAGTTTTAATTTTTTAATGCATCCTGTTTTCCTGTTAGGAAACTGTCTGCATTAAAAATAAAAAAAGAGTGCGTTATTTAAAAGTACTCATGGACATGGTGCTCTGGTTACCCCAGCTGGACACTATGCCTCTGTCTCTAGCCAATGGTAGTGGGTTTCAATTTGTGGCTTGCCTCCTGCATATTAATGAGGGAGGTCGAATTGCGACCCACTACGAATTGGAATTTTGTGAACTCACCTATTAGTACATAGGCCAGTTCGCAAAAATTCCTTTCCATTCGCAAAAAGTCATGCACAATTGGCAACCACTTTTTGCGAGTGGAAAGTTGTTCATCAGGCCCTAAGTCCTTGACAAGCTATATTGAACTTAGCTTCTCTCTCAGAAGATCTCAATTGATAATCATAATTACAGAATAGTCCTGTCCACGTGCGGAGAGGTTCTTTCAAAATCATATCTACTTGGCCTTACTTCGGAAAAGGTTAGGAAACATATGCAACAGCCTTAAAAACAGGCTATATTGCCAATCTTTATTGAATTACTTTGGAAGAAAAAAAGGGTCATATGCTTAAAAATCCCTTAAGCAAAATGAAAAGTGATCTTTTAAAAAACATCCTTCTCAAACGCTTTTTACTTCGTTTCAAAGTAAGATAAAGAGTAATACATAGCAATGTAGCCTGTATAGGATGCAACATTCAAAACTATGTACATAGGCTACTGCACCTTCAAGGGCCTTCTGAACCCCAGTATCTCATCATGCCGTGTAGGTGGCAGTTTACTCTATTCTTTTTTCCGGCTCCTTCTGAGAGTTTCCTGGAGCAGAGATCTGCCTTTTTTAAGGTTTTTTCCCTCAATAATTTCCATCTTAGGCTTTTTAACGCTGATTCACTTGACATCCTTTAGGGCGTAGAGTATTTTTATATAATTTTCTGACAGGAAATGTATCTAATTTTGCACAAAATTCCATCTCTTTGTGAACTGCCCAAAGTCTGTCAGAAAAATGGCATAAACAGACCCACACAGGATCGGTAACTTATGTTCGCCAGATTCTCATGACATGTCTCCACTGCAAGACCCTCTCCATGCGCACTTTGAGGGAGAGAGAGAAAATTCACCTCCATGGCCAAGTGGAGCACCACAGACAACCAGATTCTCTGATAAGTGAGACTTCTGAAGGGCGAGGCAAGACTTCACCCTCTACCAGTCCCCCCAAGTCATGTTCTGAGGACCCCCGCAGAGGAGGATCCAGAAAGAGAATGTCAGGAGGAAGACATCGATTCCATTCCACGTCAAGGACTTTGACATCGCAAAGAGGTACTGCCCCTACTTGCTTGACGTCAAGAACACTTACGATGTAGAGGAGAACACCGCCGACGCCAAAACACCATGCAACATCGAGAAATGTCTCGACATCATACAACTTCCCTGACCAAGACAACGGATTAGCTTTCACGGATCTCAATATTAGAACAGTCCTTCTTCCTGGATCCCAAACCGCTCAGACTGTTACTTTACCTGCATTGTTTCATCACCGCTCTTCTCCTGCAGAAAGAGTGCTCCACACTTTTGATGGTAGGAGGGTTTTGAAGTTGTGTCTAGATAAGACGAAATCTTTAAGAAAATCAAACCAACTCTTTGTCAACTATGGTCCTCTACCTACAGGATATTCCACTTCTAATCAATCCTTATCTAGATGGATTGTCTCCTGCATAGTCCTTCATCAAAAAACAAACACAACCCTATCCGGTAAACCTAGGGCTCACTCTACCAACCTGAGCCTACCTATAATGTCTCTGTAACCTTTTGTTTTTTCTGTGAATTTCTACGTTTTTTAAATTCCATTTCCTAACTATAACGTCCCTGTAACCTGTGTTTTTTTTTCCCAGTGAAAATATATATGTATGTATGTATGTATGTATGTATGTATGTATGTATGTATGTATATATGTGTATGTATGTATATATGTGTATACATATATATATATATATATATATATATATATATATATATATATATATATATATATGCATTACGTAAACTTAACTTACCTCACCTGTGAATGCGAGCAGCTAGAAAACAAAATATATATTACTCACCTAGACCCGCTATCTCAATACCTAGCAGGTCGAGTAGGTCCTGCTCCTGGTCCAGTGGTGCTTTTGCTGCTGGTCTGATCCCCTGCACTCTTCCCCAGAGCAGCTGACACTTCTGCAGGGCATAACTTTTGCCGGAACTGCTGCCAACATGCAGGGGAGGTGATGCAGCACCCAAAGGATGAGCGTTGCCACCTCCGCCTCGCTCAAAATGGTGTGGAGATGCACCCTGTCAGCCTGCGTCACCCACAGGGGGTGTGGGTGGCACTGGCACTGCTGCCTGTTTCTACCATAGCGGAAGGAGTCCGAGTGGTTTGGGAATTATTTTTCAAAGGAACAGAAGAAGGACCGAACAGGTCAGGAAATGAAAACAAAAAAAGTCACAAAAACTCTGACAGAAATGTAAATACGCACAAGGAAAGACGGACCGTGATGAAAAATGAATGAATAACAGGTGAGTTTGAGATTGGGGTTGTCGGATGAGACGGATTAAGTAGGAATAAAAAACGTATGTGCAAGCCAGGAGGAGAAGCAGAAGTACGTAAAACAAAATAGCCACACCCTTGCACACCACGTGGTGCCATTCTCGCTGATGTTCTGCTCGGAATGGTCTACTGGCATGAAGAAAATGGCGTGAACGGCAGGTAGAACATTTTCTCCCTTTGGGGGAATTCTGCAGAATCTCAATGAGTTTTTGGGTTACTTTGCAGAGTGGAATTCTGCAAGTTTCATCCAGGCATAGTGTTATCCTGTGTTATTATATAGTATTGAAAATTTAGATGTGGCAGCTTGACAGCTTCATTGATACCCTGTTTGCAACGACGAACAGGACGCGGACACACCTGTCTGGTGCTCAAGCCTCTTTCACCCTGAGAAGCCCCTGTTTTTTGGGCATGTTTGTGGAAGACAACAAATTCCCCTTTCTTATGGCAAGATTGGGGGTGCATCAAGGACCCACTTGGCCTCATCCTATGACTTGGTGTGCTTGTAAAAAATAAATGTCCCAATGGCTATAATGAAGTGACAGGCTGACACCATGCGTGCCCCACTAGCCAATAATACTGATCGTGTGACTTCTCCCAACAATCCCCCACATCTTTTGGCCAGTATAAGTGTTGACAGGTAACCCTCTGCTTTCCTTAGTCAAGGATGGTGTGGGAAGAAGAAAGAACCCTCTGCTGTGCCCTACTCCCTTGATGGGGATAATAAACAGTGTTCCAGGTATAATTCTACAGTAGTCTTCAACGCAAAATCAAAATAGTTGTAAAATTCAGAAGTTAAGTTATAGCCTTAATGTAAACTTTCACTGCCCCATACAGTCTTAATTAACATCAAAGAGCTTTTCACACACACAGTAGCACAGTACACAACTTACAATATTGCTAATTAAATGGACAGGGATTACACACTTTTATAAATGCTCAATTTGAACACCACCATACAATACCCAAATACTGGCATACATGTATGTTATAACGTAGGATGTTATGTTAAATGTTATGCTAAAATGAATTTGTAAAGCGCACGTACACTGGGGAGGTTTCATGGCACTCATTTTGATTGAGACCCAAGTCCTGGAGATTTGTGCAGAAAGCCTGTCGGAATAGCCAGGTTTTTAGGAGACTTCTGAAGCCGAGGAGATTGGTGCAGAAGCGAATTTCAGAGGGAAGGGAGTTCCAGAACATAGGGGCCAAAGTGGCAAACCTGGCACCCCCAGTGCGCTTGAGTCTAAAATGAGGGATAGTAACAGCTGCTTGTGGGCTGAACGGAGATTACGTGTGGGAACATATTTGTTAATCATGTTATTCACGAATTTCGGGCTCCTTCTATTGAGTGACCTAAAAATGAGACATCCAACCTTAAAGGCACACCGCTGAACAACCGGACCCAGTGTAATTGCTTCAAGAGAGGCGTAATATGATGATGCCTAGGCTGGTGAACAATCAGACGCGCAGCCTGGTTTTGTACCATCTGTAAACGTCTGGATAAATAAAGGGGGATGCCAAAGTAAAGTGAATTGGCATAGTCGACATGGGACATGACCATGGCGATTATCACCTGAATCCGAGCTTCGTGGGCAAGAAATCTACAGATCTTTTTTTATTTTCCTGAGTTGGAAAATGCAGGTGGAAATCACCGACCCGATCTGAGGCTTCAAAGTGAGATCCTGACTAATAACTACCCCAAGGCTCTTAGCCGAGCTAGATGGAGAGGGGGACCGACCCAGCTCTCTAGGCCAAAAATGGGGTCCCATGGATTTTTAGCGATACCACCTGTTAAAACTAACTTCGTCTTATCCGGATTAAGTTTTATGTGGTTCCTGTTCATCCACTGACTGATGAACAGCATGGTAGATTGAAAGGCATAAACCGACTCCAGGGAGTTGCTGATGGAGAAGATGAGTTGGAAATCATCAGCATAATTAAATGTACAGACTTGACGCTCTTTCAGTGCTCGGACAAGAGGGAGAAGGTAGAGATTAAACAACAGGGTAGAAAGAGAGGAGCCCTGAGGGACTGCACAAGAAATTCTGACTCTAGGGGCAGTAAACTGGGCAGTACAGACTGAACAGCATGGTAGATTGAAAGGCATGGACCGACTCCAGGGAGTTGCTGATGGAGAAGATGAGTTGGAAATCATCAGCATATTTAAATGTACAGACTTGATGCTCTTTCAGGGCTCGGACAAGAGGGAGAAGATAGAGATTAAACAACAGGGGAGAAAGAGATGGGCCCTGAGAGACTCCACAAGGAATTCTGACTCTGGGGGCAGTAAACTGGGCAGTACAGACTGCCTGGGAGCTATTTTCCAGGAAGGAACTGATCCAGCCCAGAGCAGGTCCCGAGATTCCCGCGTCCCTCACACGGTCGACCAAAGGATTATGGTCAACCGTGTCGAAGGCCGCGGAAAGATCAAGCAGGACAAGGGCCTGCGAAGAGCCACTATCGACCTCACTACGGAGAGAATCCATCACTGTAAGGATCACCGCCTCGGTAGAGTGAGCTGGGCAGAAACCCGCTTGGTGAGGATCAAGAAATTCAGATTCCTCCAAGAAGTTGGTAAGACATCGCGTGACATAAGCTTCCAAAATCTTAGCCAGGTAGGGAAGAAGGAAAATTGGACGATAGTTTGTCAAAGTTAATGGATCTAATCCCACCTTCTTTAAGAGGGGGACAACGATTGCCTCCTTAAAAGTTGCAGGGACAATGCCTTGGGACAAAGACCCATTTA
This sequence comes from Triturus cristatus, assembly GCF_964204655.1. Lineage (NCBI taxonomy): Eukaryota > Metazoa > Chordata > Amphibia > Caudata > Salamandridae > Triturus > Triturus cristatus. The sequence goes on along the minus strand of NC_140587.1, from coordinate 443,961,438 downwards.
AGAGATTAAGAGCAGGACTGGGAAGGGCAGTAAAAATGTCCTTCAAGATGCTAGAAGGGCAACAGTCAGTGGGAGAACCAGATTTGACTTTGAAAGAAGATCTATGAAGGTGTGCTCACATATTGTGGGGAAATGAGTAAAAGTACTATGGTTTTGGGTGGGATGAGGAAAAGAATTCAGATTTTGACAAGCCGGGATACTGGACTTGATTTTAAAACATTTTTCAATAAAAAAGAGATTCAGTGCATTGCAAAAAGTTTGGAAAGGGGTGGGCTTAACTAAAATTCTGTCGGGGGTGGACAACTCATTCACAATATAAAAGATCTCCATCGAGCGGTTTGTTGCAGACAGGATTTTAGATGAAAAATACGCCGCTTTAGCAGTTAAAATAGATTTTTTTATATGTTTTCAAGGAGTTCAAATAAGGCTGTGTGTCTTCAGGTAGGTAGATACATCGCCACTTTCTTTCCAATTGCCTTAAGGCTAGTTTTTGATGTTTCAGCTCAGTGGGGAACCATTTCTGGGCATCATGGCGGCAGGGGGCATGAATCTTCCTGTGGGGAGCAAACTGGTCGCTAGCAGCCAGTAGCCAACTAGTTAACTGCGCATCAGCCAAATTTATCGAAGAGTTGCCCAGGGGAATCAAATTGACAAGTGAGTCAAGAAATAAGAGTTTCTCGATCTTGTTCCAGTTTCTGCGTGTGCACCCACCTAAACTAGGGTTTTTAATCAAGAAATTATCATGAACGGTGAATTTGATTATATGGTGATCAGACCATGTACACGGTGAGACTGAGACGGGGGACATAGTGATGTTGACAGTCCAGACCTGGTCAAGAATATGCCCCTTAATATGTGTGTCTGTGCATACCTGTTGTGTTAAGTTCAGTCCTGAAAGTAGCTTGGCAAGTTCAGCCGATTGGGGGCCACCAGAGGTTTCATTGGCCCAATAGTTAAAGTCACCAATCAGCAGAACCTTCCCGTAGTTAGTTACCAAGTGCGCTATCTGGTCACCCAAAGAGTGAGGAAAGAGGCATCCTCTGAGGAGGTCTATAAAGCAGAACTCAAACTAAAAGTGCAGTGTCCGATTCGAATTCAAATTTTATCACCAGATTATCCACTGAAGGTAAGTCTAGCGGAGTTAAAGCAGTGTAACTACAATCATGACGTGTTATGACAGCTACTCCTCCGCCCACTTTCCCCTGGGGACGGTTAGCCTGGGTGATGTGATAATCTGAAGGTAGTGCCGCAAGAATGTCTGGGGATGACTCCTGCGATAACCAGGTTTTAGTAAGCAGGAGAAAGATCTGGCTGCTCAAATTTGAGCAACAAAGAAATATCCATCTGATGTTTAACCATCGAGCCGGTGTTCAGATATACAACAGAGAGCTTCCGAGCTTCGTTACCGTGGCCCTATTGGGTCTGAGAAGGACCAGCAATATGAGTACCACAGATTTCAGGAAAAGCTGTTCTAGATGCCAAAATCCCCTGTTCCGCTAAGCTGGAATAAGTAAGGGGATTGAGTTTGGCAGGGACTGCATGAAGTGCTGTCAACTCAAATTTTCTGAGCATAATGACAGGCCCCAGGTCCCGGAAGGGCGCAGACGGGCTTGCCTTTGGCGCGCTGTGCTCCCGTGCAGCGACCGGCATGAAATAGCCGGTGGCAGCCTTAGCTCCACTCCTCTTCACGCTGATAGGCTACCGAGTGGGCGTGACGGCCAGAAGCAGCTGGGCTGGGAAGATGCGTGCGGGTGAGGATAACACTTACCATAACAACAAACCTACAGGTAGTATTGTCAGTGTTTGAGGTTTTCACTAAATACAAACACCTACACACAAAAAAAACTGACCAATTACATTTTAGCTACTGAGACAATTGGATAAACTCTTATTCCCTTATCAACATGCTTACCCAGTGTCTCACTCGCATCCCATTTCCACCTTTAACTCATCATGGAGATGGTGGGAGTTGGGGTAGTACCTTCACTTGTTAATTTTCCTTTTCTTTAGTGTGTTTTACCAACTATTGCCACCCATTAACCTTGACTTCACCTGAATGAGCTTTTTTAGGATTAGTATATGTTCATCATTACATACAGGTGTTGGTGGGAATAAATGTACCATATTAATTGTTGTTTTATTATTGTTGTACCATATCTGATCTCACCCTCTTAGAATGATGTGAATGGAAAATTAAACAGTGTATCCAACAATTGACCATGCAGTATCACTATTATTTAGTTTTTGTGTGCGGCAGTGGGTGCATTATTTTCATGTCCTCACACTACCGTCAGGTTGTGTGATTCTATGGAGTACAATGTGTCTTTACTACTGTTTGAGATGAAATTGTGATCTTGGGCTGGTTTTAAGTCTGTTATTTGGATGGCATAAATTGTAATGACACCATTTTGCCTGAATAGAATCCTGGTATGTCTCTCTTGTTGCAGTGTTTGCACAGCGGAGATAACCACAAACCAATTTATTTTGTGATTTGAATTGCCCTGCACTCTATTTTCCAGATCCCATTGCCTTTCATTGAACCCTCTCCATATGTTAATTTCATAGGTGCCATTGTCCTGTCTGTGGTTGCTTATGCTATCGTGGTGCCTCCCTACAGAGTTACCTTAACAGCCTCACACTCAGGCAACCTGGCCCTCATCCCTCACTTTGCCGTTCACTTGGTCAGCCGTGCCTGCTGGGAAAAACTGTGAAATCCTGATCAACTGCAGAGAGATTGCCATGTCATTGCTTACTGATAGATCTTTGTAAAGACTCTGTATGGATCTTGCAAGATAGCAATCTATTTGTTACCAGGATTGACAAGAGATCATAGCGATTAGTTGTCTATAGTAATACTACAACTAACTATGAACAAATATGACTGATTTGCCATTCTTCATTTTTTAACTAAACTGTAATTTATTCCCAGCATGAAATTCCTGTGGACACCCTATGTGTGCGTTCTTGCTGCATTTGGGGTCTGTTCTCCAGAGCTCTGGACAACGCTCTTCAAGTGGATTCGATTAAAATCAATTGATGCATTTGTACTGGTGAGTTATTTCACATTATAGGATTCCTCCTATTGATTGACTGATTCAAGGTGAAATGTTTGTAACATGTAACATTAATCTGTACATGGAAAACCTAGATCCTCAAGAGGCTCATCCTCAAACTACAAATCATTTTCAAATATTTCCTAATACTTTAAATTGATGCACTTTGTTAGCAAAATAAAATATCACAATCTCAATCTTTGCAGCAAACTAGTGTACAAGTCTTTATATGTACTAGTGGTGACTGCTGCAACGGCCAATACAATAGTGTTTGTATGACTTACAACAACGCTGAATGCAACAACCCACCTCATCTTTTACTTAAGTGAAAGCCATCCTAGAACAATAGCCCTGGCAAACCTTACATGCCTACTAATTAGAAAACATTCCAACCTCGCTCTTACACTTCTGTACCCACACTGCAGGTATGAATGACAAATATGCCATCTCCTGGGCATCTACATGGTTCCAAACCTCCAAACAAATGCCATGCCCAAGCAACGTAAAAAGGCCCTAAATGTGTACTGAATAGTTTGCTGTTCAGAAAATCATTCGATACAGCAGGTACAAACTTTATAACACAGGTGAAACATTATTCACATTAGTAAAAATGTGATAATCATCATATTCTAAATCACATTTTCATTGTACAAAATTATACAAAATAATTGATCTGTGTGCATTGGAATCAAACATCTATTCTAATTCCTAATCAAATATCACCAGGATAGATTTTTAACACTAGAATAATTTTATGTTTGGCTTCCATTGGTAACCATTAGAATGAATACTGAAATAGAAATTGGGTTATTCACTCTAATATGTCTCTGCAGTTAAAAACAGAAGTTATTCCACTGTTGCGTTGCCATGGGGAAAGCTCGCTTCCATGGTCCTTAGGCCACCTCGCTGATCTCTAGAGACCTCAGCTAGGTGTCGGAACAGCTGGTCTTCAATCTTGTTTCCGGTTTCCCACATCTTTCAGGTCTCTGCAGACCTAAAGAAAGCAGAGGAATGCAGGTGGCTCTGTGGCACCACCATCTCCCCTGCCAGTAGTGCGCAAACAGCAACATTCTCGTTTTAAACTGGAGACTCATGATTTTCTCCAGCTTATTATTTGCCTTACCCCACTACAACTATTATGAAAACTTATTTTCTTAAAATCTCCCTCTTACGTTTTCCTATATTCTGTCATGTGTGCGGACCAACAGCTCAGTACAAGTTAGAGCTCCCTCCAGAGACTCTGTAAATGAGGTGGAATTTTCCTTTTGGGCTGCAGCTAGCAGAAAATGGCAGATGAGGAGTCCCGTTGATTGTTCCTGGAGTGTGCATAGCAAGTGTATTTGTAAGTGGAGACTACAAAATCAACTGTTTCTCTTACTACCTCATGGGGCTGACCTACAGGAGGTGTAATAAGTGTTGCTTCTGATGGATACTCCTAACTACACATTCTTCACTATAGACTATTCCCTAGGCACTAGACTGGATATGGAGATCTTTTATACCATTACTCTCGCTCCGCTAGGTGGCATTGTGTAGCTTTGTGCTGGCTCCATGCAGCGCCGAAAGTAACAGAGTGGAGACAAATGTAACTGCCACCCCTGCACACTGACGTCAGTTCCACTTCCAAATTTGTCAGGTCTTTTTACTGCTTCCAGTCTTTTCACTGTGTGATAGAGAATGATGTCCCCATTGAAAACAACAGGATTCAAGCTACGCCACGATTGCGCGAATCAGATGTCTACCACACATCTGCATGAGGCATGTCTTTGGTGCCTGGGCTCAGGACACAACTCTAAGTCGTGTGATAAGTGTGCCTGCATGCACCTGAAGGCGATGTGAGGCAGAGAGGTGAAGCTGTATATGCTGTACACAAGAAAGTTGAGGCATTTGTGTATTCCCACTCAAGCTCCTTGGTTAAGCGGCCAGACTTGAGCCTGGTCATAGGGCCATTCCTACAATGTTTCACTTCCTGCTTGAAGCCCTCTGACAATTGTTTTCAATTCAATATGCTTTATTCGATTCTTCACAAAAAATCATAAAAGCAGAAACAATAAAAACCAGTATGTATCCTCATACACATTTCATATATCATAAAAAACACATATATTTATAAATTATTATATGCAATGATCTAGTCAAACTGTAAAATTTATGATATCATAGTTTTTCTGCAGCCAATCAGAAGCCCTCTGTCAAGTCCAAGCCTAAACACAAACATAAAAAAATAAAGTGGGTCTCTACCCCATTCCTGCTTCTCAGATTCCAACGAGGAAGCACGAGTGCGTCAAGATGCGAGTCATACTCTGTCAAGGTCACCGGTCACTGACACATTTCCTCAGCTGATCCCGCTGTTAACCCTGCAACAGATCAATGCCATGTTGCAAATATTTCATTGTGCATCTGGCTCACTCCAACATGCATTCGGGCCCCACAGAATGCTTTGGGCCCTACAGTCAAGTTTTGGTTGGCGGGTCCCTCCTCAGCGCCATCTGTCCCATTCTGTCTCACTACCGGATGCGTAACAACTTCGGTACAGACATCTAATCTTGCCCTGCAATTCATGCTGGTTCCTGACCCCGGCACTGACACCACAAGCCCCAGAATATGATCCGATACTGGTTACTATGTCGGACCCTGAAGAGATGTCTGCCTGAGTTTGACCAATATCGTGCTAGGAAATGACAACAAGAATTTGCAAAGCAATCGGTCTCGCATTTTAGAGAGTTTGAGCTGTTGGTACTGTAAGAGACGATGCCTTTTATTTATGTGTTTTTAAATCTGCAAGCAGTGAGAAAATAGAAGCAAGGCTGGCAGTAACTGCACCTCTTTTACTGCCAGCCTTGCTTCTTTTAAGCAAGGACTATAAGTACAAAGTGCATGTTTACGCACTGCTTGCAGGTTTTCAAAACATATAAATAAAAGGCATTGCCATTTACAATGTAAATAGGTCAAACTCTCGCAAATGCGAGGCTTATTGTATTGCATTGCCAGTCATGTGATAAGTGTCAGGGGACGTCATGAGTGTGCGTGTTTGTGATTTTGGGGTAATGGTACCTGGTGTATATGATGGACAATGGAGTAATAGTTGTGGAAGGGCAGAGCCGTGGTGTTCCTGTGTGTATGTGTGATCGGGAGCGAGAGGAGAAAACTGGTGCTTGTGTTAGGGTGAGAGCTCTTTGTGTGCATGTGTATGTGGGATGGAATAGAGAAAAGGAGGGGGTGCAATGGCAGGAGGTGGAAATGGTGGGTGGGTGTGTGCACGCAATGGGAAGAGGAGGACTTGTGTGCGTGCGTGCGAGAAAGTAATGGTGTGTGTAGACACAATGGCAGAGATGTACAGTCGACGCAGCATAAAATAATGTGTCGTGAGAGGGAGGACCTGTGAGGAAAAAGGAGAACAAACGCTTGATTGAGAAGTGGCCCGAGTGTTTGTGAGGGTGCATGGTGTTAGCACGTATGTGGGATGGAGAGTGGTAGAGCCGGGTGTGTTTGATATCTTTTTTCTGATGGAGATTAAGTCAGGACGGCGTGTGTGTGTGTGCGTTTCTTTGAGAGGAGAGGCAGACTGTGTGTGCTTAGGCCGGTTGTGGTGGTAAACTTGCTTTGTTACAGAATTATTCGTGTTTTAAGTAATTCTGATTTGTTTCCTTTTTATGGGAAATGGGCTCCAAGAACATAAAAGCCGTGAAATACAGCCAGGCCCTGCATTTCTGACATTCCAGTGGAATCAATCAAATTAAACCTGCTGTTAGCATTTGCCTCTTTTTGGCCACATAATGTGATTAGCAGAGTGTGGGGTCATGTAGTTTTTGGGAAGAGGTTCATAGAGGCAGACAGCATCCTTAATGTAATGAGGATGTGCAGTGGGAGGGAGACTGGAGGGGTGAAGACTGCAAGCCTGGGAGGACCAGCATCCTTAATGTAACGAGGGTCCTGAATATGGTCAGAGGCATGGGGGGGGGCGCTTAAAGGCCTGAGAGGACCAACATCCCTAAGTACAGAGAGCCTAGATTTCAATGATGTGTTGTAGGAGCAGAGGATGAGGACCCGAGAGGACCAGCAACCTTATCATAACAAGAGGAGAGAATATAAAGATGGGATGGAGGAAGCAGAGGCTGAGGGCCAGAGAGGACCAGATTCATTCATGTCACGAGGGCCGATGATATGGCGAGTAAGGGTCGGTAGAAAAAAAGGCCTGAAAGAAGGTAGCATCCTTCAGGTGACGAGGGTTTAGGAGGCAGGGGGGCACGTGGTTGGGTGGAGGTACAAAGAGAGATGCGAAGGTAAGGTAACAACATCCCTAGTGTAGGGCGGACGATTTGGAAGAGGTGGAGACAGGGAGCCTGATAGGGACAGGAAGCATCTTAATTTAATGAGAGCCAAGGGAGGCGAGGGTGTCACGATAGAGAGGCAGAAGCTGACACCATGGGAGGGCAACATCTGCAAGGCAAGGAGAGCTGAGGAGGCTTTGTGGGCTGGACAACGGCACAGAGGAGAGGTGAAGATTGACGCCATTACATTCACAGCTTCCTTAAGGTAGCTAGAGACCCGTATCAGAGTGGGGGTGTTTGTGGGAGAGATGAAGGGGCAGTTTTGTGAGGGGATGGAGCAGTTCTGGATGAAAGCTCTTTCACTTCTTCCAGGTTATTAGGAGTGCGAGGAATGTGCAGGGCAGAGTGCAGCTGCAGGATTATGTGGGGGACATAAGAGCAGTGCTTAATGAGTATTAAAAAACATGGACCTCGGCACTCGCGCTTTAGATTAACCCCTTCCATGCTGCGCAGATTCCGCCGCTGTGCTGACGGAATCTTGCGCGGGCGGGGTCATGACGGAACGGTTCCGTCATGAGCACAGCTCAACCGTGGCTCATGACGGAACCGTTCCGTCATGAGCACCGAAGGGGTTAAAACATTTGAAGCCACAGTTGTTTAGGAAATGTGCATTTTATTTCTATTTCTTTACTTTTGATGCAGTTGAGACACCTGCGTTGTAGCTTTGGATGTTTAAAGCTAAAGCACGTGTGCCGCGACTGAAACTAAAGTAAACAAATAGAAAAAAATGGCAACCGCACGCTTTTTTTCCTATTTGTTTACTTTTGTTACAATGGCTTAACCCGCTATTTAGCTTTAAGCACAGGAGCTTCGATTTACTTCAAAAGTAAGAAAAAAAAAAATAGAAAAAAATGCACACATTTTTTTCTATTACTTTATATTTGAAGCAATAGCGGCACCCGCCCTTCAGCTTAAGATGCTTAAAACTAAAGTGCGGGTGCTGCCATTGTAAACATTAGTAAATAGAAAGAAAATGCATGCGCCTGCTTTGGCGATTTCAAGATCACAACTAACAGCAAATAAAAGCGTGGATGCCATTGAGGCATGCCGCGCTGGTTAAATTAAAAAAAATAATAATAATTGCGGAAGAGCCTGTCTTGCCTGCAATCGCAGGCACCAGAAAGGCATTTAAGACAACAAAAGGTTACAAAGGTAGAAAAGGTGGTACTAAGAAGTTACTACTAAGCCTATTGACAGATCAAAAGCAACCATTTAGAAAGAACAGTTACAGGAGCCAATTGAAAACATGGGCGGAAAATGGGCAGAGCTTCAAGGCCATACCTGAATACAGCATGGCTCAAAGAGACAGCGCAAGCGCTGCCTAAGTGAGACCTAAAAACCCAGCTGGTTCTCTTGCAGCCTCATTTTAACTGAGCCTCTACCAGTTTGCACGTATCAGCAGAGGCTCCATTATCTTTTGGTTCTGATTCTGACCCTCGACCTGAGCTGAGTGCTCCGCAGTATGTTGATGATGATGACTATGATGGTGAGGGTGGTGGCTTGCTACTCCCTCAATACACTGATGATGCCTTATACCTGGAATTCCAAAACACCAGTGGGCTTGACACCTCCTCTGAAACAGAGCCTGCCCTTCCACATGGGCCACCGATAGAGAAGTGTGCCTGATTCGCAGTGATGGTTCGCCCTTCTGTTGTAACTAAAACAAATGTTTAAACAGAAATTCTTCAGCCAGGCAATCTGGTGGTTACTTGGTTAAAACCATGCTGTTTCCCACCAATGAACAGGTAGGTGGCTAGACAACATAGACTGGTGCCCCATATTTTCACATCCGGTACCTTACTCCTGAGAACATAATTGTACAACAAAGTGAATATAATTCATTTCCCACCACTCTCCCAAACGGAATGTAAAAGGATTGACATCTTGGGAAAACGTACATTTTCTTAAGGAAGTCCGGCGTTGCACTCGTTAACCACGTTCTTATCTGTTGGTGCTAAACACCCCTGCAGTTTGGTACACAACCATCAATATCTTGCCAACAATCTCAGAAGATCATAGGGCCTCTTTAGTCAGATGATACATGGTGGGCAGGATGCTGCCAAATAGGTTATCTTTCAGGTTTGGATTCCACGGACTGCCTTGACAGAGTGGCTGGTACCAATGTGGTTCTTTGCCGACATGCCAGGATCATGTCTGCTTGTCAGGGCTCCACAAGTCTTACCTTCTGTTTGCGGAGTGGTCTCCCAGAGATGACATGAACAACCTCCACCGTCTCCCACTACTCCCTAGTTATTGAAACTATACCAACCAGGGTGGTGTGGGGTGCGTTCCTTCTGTGTGTAGACCTGGTCGTGAATGATCGTTACAGGTGAGGGAACCCTCCTAGTAACAGCCACCTGTTGGGGACAAACCATACCAGCATTTAAACTATTCACCCCTGGCTTCCACTCATACAACCATTCACACAGAGAGAATATAAACACAGGATGTACATCCGTATTCAGCTTGAACGTGGTTCAAGCCGGAACTCAGTTTCTGCATTCACAGGTAGGGGAAAATAGGAAATGAAACTGGAAACGCTCCTGCGTGCATGAAGGTGAGCGTCACACCCTGCTGATCATGTAGCTCCCAAAGAAACAAGCAAGCGCTCCTGCACAAGTAGTGTTAGGGTGTTGGTTATTTAGCTGTAAAAGAAATATACACTCCTGCGTGTAGGACCCCTGTAGTGTATTGAGCGCTTCTGCGCCAACACGGAAGCTGTAGTTAATGCAACAGCGCGCTCCTGCGCTTGTTGCTGCCCAGAGCGGTGAAGTAGGGCGTTGAGCACTCCTGCACCAACCCCTAGGTTGTGCTGCACAACAACACGCTCCTGCATGTGTTGCTGCCAAGCATAGTGAAAACGCTCCTGCGCCATCACAGAAGTAGAGTTGCACAACTACGCGCTCCTGTGTGTGTTGCTGCCAAGAGCAGTGAAAAGCACTCCTGTGCCAACACCGAAGTAGATATGCACAACAACGCGCTCTCCTCATGTTGCTGCCAAGAGCAGTGAAAGCGCCCCTGCAATGGTAGTACTAGAAAGGTGTAAGTGCTCCTGTGCAAACACCAAGGCATGTGGACTCACCACTTGGTTAGGGGGCAGAACCTCAGGATCGTTCCTGTGAACCGCCAGTCCACTAAAAACTGATGTATGCTGGTGGACGCTCTGCTGAGGAACGGCAATCCCATCAATGCAGAGGATTCTCAATCCGAAGCAATGCCGGGTTGAACGCCACTGGTTCAAATGTGGTTTCTCCTGGAAGTTCAACCCGCACTTGCTTCCTGGATTGTCTTTGGCAGGAGAAGAGCTAGACCGCCAACTTCCGGTAGCTCGATTATCTGGAGCTCCGTACTGTCCGCAAGGAAGCGGAACAAGCACTCTAGCAGTCACTCAGCCTGTCGGGCCGGCGATGCGCAGGCTTCGCTGATGGACATGACCTTTGATGAATCCCATTTCTTCTGTGAGGAGGCAGACTCTGCTTTCAAATGCTTTAAAGGCAACAAGATTTAAAAATGTTAAAAGTATGATAAGTAGTTTGGCTTGCACCTTGATCAAAACACGAACTCCAATACGTGCCCTCAGAGTTGTTGCATAGTACTCTGTGTCTGTCAAAATGACATGACCAGCGGCTCATTTGTTCTTTAATGCAATCATCCTAGAAAGCCTATTCTTCAATTAGTTGAAAACCGTGTTTCACAAAATATCTTCAGTCGTGTCACTCAAATAGTCATCGTTGCATGCATGGTAGTCGACATGTGCATAAGTCACCCAGTGCTTAGCATTTCATACAGTAAAGCAACTCCTGACATAGTGATTCATTTTGCGGAAATTGTGGCCCAAGTCCATTGCTGCTCATGGACTCAGTCAAACACAAGTGTCACAAAATACATAGAAAGAACGCTTCTGGTCCGCTTTCCCGCCAAATTAGTGTTTCCGGAGCGAAGAGACAACAAGGACAGTCTGTGCAGCCCCTATTCAAGCCGTCTCTATTTCCGTCATGACTCTCATTTGCCGCGCATCTGGGTCGAGACTCATGGGAATTGTGGTCCTGCAAAACGCTGACATGCGTTTGCTAGGACTTATCAACATTGTGGTCTCCGGAGAAAAAGGCTGAGGAGAGGGAACCCATATTGATCCCTTCAATTGTTACAGTTCCAAGAAAAAAACAGAATCACCCATTATCCACTAACTAGTGACAGTTACCCTCCTGATAAATGCAAGGCATTCATATGGGTTGTCGTCCTCTAAAAAGTATGCGAGGACAGTCCACCATAATAATCAAAACAGATGTGGACAGAGTATCGGAGGGCAGTGCTGTCTACTGGCCACATGAATAAAGACTTTTTCCAGGTACGTCCTCATTCATACCCAATCTGTGGGTTTTCAACCTAAAATCCCAATGGATATGGATAAAGACCTTTAAGAGAGTCAACTCAGTAGCCACACTAAATTAACTATAATTCGCGCCTTCCCAATGCACCGCGCATACCCTTTTATAGAATATCACTTATGCCATGTAAAATAATAGCTTTTACAATAGTAGTTATGACATGGCAAATCACATCTTTTGTGAGAACACGGTGCATAGTAAAGTGGTGAGTTATAGTTAATGTAGTGTTGAGTGTAGAGTTGAATGCATTTTGTATGTAGGTGCAGAAGTTATAATAACATGAAGGTGTTGCGTAAATTATAAATTAATTGTATAAGTTGACAATTTTAAAAAATGTGTGTACTTTTAGGTTGGTTTGTAGTTAAATAATAAAGTTATATTAATTTAAAGGTGGTGCGTAATTTATAAATTTACGGTATAACTGTAACTTTAGAATTTGTAGTCTTTAAGTATTTTGTGTTCAATCTATTTTATTAAAGTCAAGCACATCATATGTATGCATTGCTGCAGTGATTAACAAGTATGAATCAGTACAAAGCAGGGTGGAGAGATTATCAGGGGAACAAGGTGGTACCCAGCCAAGAAAAAGAGGGAGAGACCAAATACCCCCATATCATAAACCTTTTAAGACAACGTAGGGTGTGGGACAAAACCTTCCCGGTATACAAGTAACAAGGCAAAAGTGCCAGAGTCTATTAAGGGCCTAGGAGATAGGTCAAGTGAAGGCTGCCTATAAAGGGCCTGAACATCCGTTAAATGGAAAGTCCACATCGCTATTTGACTGGGCATGCAGTAGAAACCAATCAGCTAAGACTTCGATGTTCCAAGCGTAACCCACACCCGATGAGTAACCATATCACTGTACAGCAACCAAAAACAAGCTATGTTTTGCAGAAGAAAAGAAGAAATCCGAACAAAAACCATCCCCAAGGAGGAGGCAGAGAATGCAGAGTAGGAAAAAAGAATAACAGAGGGAGGAGAGAGGAAAGTCAACAGGGAGGAGTGGCAATCCCCAATCCGGAGGAGGGGGGTGAGAGAAGTAGGGGGGGGGATGGGTCAAAGCTAGGTGCGCCATGGGGGTCGGGGGGTCAGGACATGAGTCCAAGGAGTCAGAGGTGGTGCAGTTCCCCCATTAGGTGGAGGTAGGGCTGCTCGGAGAGTCGGGCACCCAACCCCGAGAGATAGGCACCAGGGAATCCTCGAAGAGTTGCAGGGTGCGTAGCCTGGGGGGCATTAGGCGGGAGTGATCAGTTTTAGTAAAATGTCGAATAAGTTGTTGCCAGTCACGGTCAAATCGGGTGTCGGTGTAGTTAAGAAGCGCTGTGAGAAGTTCTAGGGCCAAGACATCCCACAGTCGCAGGAACCAGGTCGTTTTGGAAGGGGGGTGAGGCTTCTTCCAGGCAGCTGCAATGGACTGCCTCGCTGCCCCCAGTAGATGGAGGATCAGGTGCTACTCCGATACAGTCATAGCTTTAAGGGTGCCTGGTTTAATGCTCAGAAGCACTAAGGATGGGTCAGAGGGAATCGGGAACCCCACCACATCTTTAATATGGCTGAGGACTTCCTTCCAAAACCGTGTGAGGCCCGAGCAGGACCACCAGATGTGCAGGAAGTCCCCCTCAGCATTCTGGCATCTCCAGCACAACAAAGGAGAGTTCGGGAACATCCAATGTAAGCGAGTAGGGGTATAGTACCATTGTGTCATCAACTTGTAAGCTGATTTGCGTTGGGTAATACTACGATACACCTTGGGGATGTCCCTCCACAGGCGAGTCCATGCCTCCAGAGCGACCGCAGTGGCCAAGTCGGACGCCCATCGCGTCTGATAGCCGTGGGGAGAAAGCTGCTGAGAGTGTTGCAGAACAGAATAAGTTCTAGAGATCAGTCCCCATGAAGCATCAAATTTGCGGACCAGGGACTCAAAGGGGGTACGCTGACGGGTTGCCTCCCGGACATAGTCCGGCGAGCTAAGCCAATGGCGCAACTGATAATATTGCAAACGTGCGGTGTCCGAAAGGCCTGTTTACACTGCTCAAAGGTGCGGAGGGTTGGGCCCTGAAAAAAATCTTGGATGACGTGGCGCCTCTCCACTGTCCAAGCGGCGAAGGCAGTAGGCGATAAGGCAGGAGGAAACAGAGGGTTGCGCGTTAGAGGCGTATTCGGAGAGGGGAAGTCGTCAGGACCCGGGAGACCACCAACCAGTGCCAGATTTCCAGCACCGTTCTCATTGGGGTGGCTATGTAGGCGCTTCGGGGGCAGGCCCCTCGCTGGATCCAGGCAAGGTCCCACAAGGGACGGCATATGGAACCAGTGTTTCTCACTTTCAGGGACAATCCATTCTGAGAGACACTCAAGATGACAGGCCCAATAGTATTCCAGCAGTTTAGGCCAAGCCAGACCCCCCCCCCCCCCCCACCCGGGAACTAGGAAGCATAGGAATTTTGTGAGAAGCGTGGTCGCGATTTACCCGAGATGAATCAAGTAAAATCGTGTAGAAGAGCCAGAATGTCCGTCCGCGGTATAGGGGTAGGGGGGGATTGAAAGAGGGAAAGTATTTTGGGAGGAAGAGACATTTTAATGGTGTTGAGGCACCTCAACCACGCCAGGGGAAGACCCTCCCAGTGACGCATCTCGTCTCGAATGGCTTTCCTATACCTGGGCCAATTTGCCGAGGTCCAAGACTCCAGCTTAGGAGTGAGGTCCAGACCGAGATATCGAGTCGTCAGACCACTGGACCGGGAGAAGGTTCCGTAGTCCCTGAACCACCGGGGCTGGAAGAGTAAGATTAAGGGTGTGGGATTTGGCAAGGTTTATCCGGTATCCGGAGGCGGCCTCAAAGGTCCCCAAAAGAGTCACCACAGCTGGAAGGGACAACTCCGGAGAGGACAGGGACAGTAAAAGGTCATCAGCAAAAAGGGAGGCTTTATGCTCAGTCCCCGTCATACGAATGCCCTGTATGTCTTGCTTACAGTGTATAGCAATAGCTAGGGGCTCAACCGCGAGGACGAATAAGAGAGGAGAAGGGGGACACCCCTGCCTAGTACCACGGTGGATAGAGGTAGGGTTCGTTAAAGAGCCGTAGAATCTGATGCAAGTGACAGGCTGTACATAGGGAGCCATCAATTTAGAGATCATCCCCGGCTCCAGGCGCCCACTTTCCAAAGAACCACCCGAAGGAAGCCCCAATCTACACAATCGAATGCCTTTTCGGCGTCTAAGGACACCAGACAAGCCGGGATGTTTCTGATGCGTGCTTTCTCTACCAGGTGAGCTATCCGGCGGATATTATCTGGCCCTTGGCGATGACGTATAAAACCGACCTGATAGGGGTCAATAAGACCGGGTAAGAGGGGCTCCAAGCGATTCGCTAAGATCTTGGTGTATATTTTGTCACACGTGTTCAGTAGTGCGATGGGCCGGAAGGAAGCAGGCTGGGGCGGGTGCCTTGCCCGGCTTAGGAATAAGAACTATTTCCGCCTCGTTCATCATGGGGGAGAGGCCCGAGTGGTCAGTGAAGGTATTAAAAAGGTGAAGTAAATGATCCTTCAGTTGTGGGTAAAAGACCCGATAAAAGGTGACCGGCAGACCATCAGGGCCTGGAGTTTTTCACACCGGGAGCTGTTTGAACGCCTTGGCGATCTCATCGTGGGAGATCGGGTCATCCAGCAGCATCGCAAAGTAGGGATCGATGGGGTCCCAAGGGCAGGAATCGAGAAAGCCATGACATGTTCCGGAGAACAAGGAACCGAAGTATATACGTCCCTGTAGAAGTCCTCTAGCGTATGGCCCTTGTTGGCGTCCGGGATGACCCAGGATCCGTCCGGTCTCTTAAGTTTGGCGATTTAAGATCTAGCAGTCTGGGCCCGGAGGCGCCGGGCGAGGCACGCCCCGATCTTATCACCACCTGTATAAAACTTTTGTTGAAGTTGTTCTGCCTTGTTAGTGCGCTGAAGACGCAACTGGCCGCGGAGGTCTGCCAGACGTCTCTTATTGCTAAGGGATGGGTGGATATGATCCTTGCGCTCCAGGTCTTTAATGTCCCTGAAGAGGTTGGATTCGACCAAGTGGGCCTTTCTGGAATGGGCTATGAATATGGAGGTGATAACTCCTCGAACGGTGGCTTTGAAGGCGTCCCACCGGGTGTCTGCTGGGGTGTCAGAGAGCGAGTTGGTGAGGAAGAAGGCCTCAATTTCTTTGCGAACCTCCGCCACATCAACAGGGTCTCAGAGGACTTGGGGAGGTAGCCACCATCAAGGCAGAGGTGCACACCGGGTGTCTAGAGGCTGTAGCGTAAGCGAGACATGAGCGTGGTCTGGGATCGAGATATCGGAGATTTCAGCCCAGCGTAGCTGACGGATGAGGGAGAGTGACAGGAAAAAAAAGAATCGATACGGGAATAAGAGCGATGTACGTGAGAGAAAAAAGTATAGAGAAGGGCTCCCAAGTGCAAACAAAGGAACGCGTCTTGTTGTTGGTTGGGAGCATATACATTAATAAAGGCGTAAGAACCTCGTCCCCGATCCATATGAACCATGAGAAACCTCCCCTCTGATTCAGCTGTACATTTGAGAGACGTACCTCGCCAGCCTGCCCTCAAATAAATGGCCACTCCACAAGTCTTGGAAGGAGATCACACCCAATGTTGGATAGGGTATCTGCGATGGGACATGAGGTGGGTGATGAAAGAGAGCAGGTGGGTTTCCTGAAGGAATATCATAGAGACAAAAGGAGCTTGCGTCGCTGCTACTCCCCGGGTAAACAAATTAGTCTAGGCTGCACCAGTCTCCATGCGAGCCTCGATCACCCCTGGTAGTGTAGTCCCCAGAGCTGGGGAGGGACCAATCCCCCATGGACGCGCAGCGGTGGGGATAATGCGTGGTGGCAGGGGGAGCAGGGAGAGAAGCATGCAAAGGACATAACCAGGCCCCCAGTCTAGTGCTTCTATCCACAAGGGACCCCACAAAGCACCCCCGGAGGGTTGTAGAGGCGCCACCTCCAGCCCAGGCTCAGATAGAAGGGAGGGGGAGAGGAAAAGAGGTGAGAAAAAGAGAGAGGAAGGAATTGGAAAAGAAAAACCATCAACTGGCCTACCGGGCCAAAGGAATACAGAGTCAATTGGAAGCAGTCCAGGATCCCGAAGGTGGACCATTCCGGAGGTGTCACTCTCCTATAGGACTCCGATGAGGGGGGCAGCGGGCACACAAGGGGGCGAGAACTGCTACCGTCCGCATCCCGTGTAGCAGTAGAACAAGCAAGGGTCAACCGGACCACCGGGCCCGTGCTGCAGAGGTCTCTAAATGAGGGATATAGGCAGAGTCACCAGGAGAGAAGCAGCGTAAGTCCCAGCACCTAGATCGGAAGTACTGGGGAGTTGCTCAAGGAGCGGATGTGGCTGATGATATCCTGCTTGGCCTCTGGGGAGTCTAGACCCACTGGTCTGTGTCTAGACCTGGGGGGGGGGGACTGTAGACCATTCAGGACGAAGACCGCCGGACCGCCGCCCTTGGTGGTAAGGGGAATCCTCATCCCCAGCCGGAAGATGAAGAAGTTGCTGGGCCTCCCGCAAGGACCGAAGGACCCTCCGTCAACCCTCCCAGGTGAAAATCAGGGCAAATGGATGGCCTCATTGGTATTTTATCCCAAGGTCTCTGAGCTGGTCTGTGACGGGTTTGAACTCCTTGCGTCCACGGAGTGTGGAGGGGGCCAGGTCCTGAAAGATTTGGATGGTCAAACCATTGTAGGAGATCGACTTCACCCCCTGCACCTTGCGAAGGATGGCCACCTTGTTGGCGAAGAAGTGGATTCTGGTGATAATGTCTGGGACAAAGTCAGGGCGGTTGCAGGGGCCAGACACCCAATGTGCCCTATTAAGCATGGGCGAGGAGGAAACCTCACCCTCCCGCACAGCATGGAGGAGGTCAGCAGTATATGACAGGATGTCTGCCCCCTCTGTTCCCAAAGGGACGCCTCTAATGCGTAGATTATTTCGCCGGCTTCTGTTCTCCAAATCCTCGTGCTTCAGCTGCAAGGAGATGTTCTAGTATTCCAGCTCAGACACCTTACGCAAGAGGTGCTCAAGACTGGGTGTCCATTGTACGTTCCAGGCCATCCACCCTGTCACCTATTTCTGTAACCTCTTTACAGATGTCCTGAAGCCCAGATTTGAAGTCTTGCCGGAGAGCGCCAAACTCATTCTTGATCTCCTGGTGAAAGCAGGACATGAAAGCCTGGGTGACCGGAGCACCAGAGGCGGGCAGTCCAGCAGTTGCCGAAGAGGAAGAGTCGTCGTCTTGTAAGTGTGGGGCTGCCTTGGACTACAAGGAGGTAACCGGGTTTTCGCTGGGGCAGTGGATTCAGCATCCTTGTTGTTCCTGTTCTTGGGAGGCATGTCCGCCATGGGCAGAAAGACCAGGTCTCCACTGGAGAGAAAGTGAGGGACGAGAGGACCTGGAGACCAGACTCCGAAGAGACCTGAAGGGAGGCCCCCGGGGTGTCAGACGACAAGCGGCCAAGAGGCCGCCAACCAGATGACACGAAGAAGGGGAGAGGTATCAAGCTCAGCAGAGCAGGCAGGTCCGACTAGGTGAGCGAGGCAAGCGGATCAGTCACTCTAAGAGGGCACCAGGCGGGCTAATTTCATGTGAGCCCACACACCAGAGCCTGCCCTATTGCGCCGTTCAGTAGCGCGGACAACAACTCCGGAGCAGGGACGAAGGCACAAGGGGCCACAGGGCCAGGTCCTGCAGATGGAGGCAGAGGTAGAAGAACAGGGGCCACAAAGTTCTTTCAGCCGCTCGGAGTAACTGACTCGCCCCCTGCAGCCATCAATAAGTCGCCACGGGCTGTTAGAGTAAGGCCTTCTGCGGCGGCAGAGGGGAGCCCACCAATGTCCGCCCCTAGCAAGCAGGAGGGCGAGAGGGTGGGCGGACAGCAAGCCAGGTGGAGGGGGGGATGTCCATGCGGGGCCCCAAAGCACAGACGCCTCCCCGGAAGTCCGTAGTGGCCTCAAGAACAGAGTGGCAGCACTCCGTCAAGCCCCCTCCAGCGCCGATGCCAGCGGCCCCCTCGACCCACTCAGGCGACAGTCCAGGCAGTACGTGGTCAGGGGGCGCAAGCACGCAGAAACGGGCAATGCAATCTCTGGGAACCAAGCGAGGGACGCCGTGCTGGATAGTAGCCAAGCCTGGGGTGCTATGCAGGAGATGGCCCACCCGCAAGGCCTAGTCTGTCGCGCTCCGACGCCGTCTCAAGAGGAGAGGAGGCACAGACAGCCGCCGGAGCCTAGGCAGGAAAGTACTGGAGGCCCAGACTCGACAAGGCGGGACAACAGGGGCCCGATCGGGCACAGAGAGACGTAGCTGCCACTCGCCCCGTGCCTCTGTTGGTGCGGCTGTGGCTCTCCAGAGAAAAGGGCGCCAGGCGCCCAGAAGGCCCCAAGTGGTGTCAGGGCCAGGCAGCGCCGAGATTGAAGGGGTTCCAAGCTGCCCTCAAAGGATCAACCCTGCCTGAAGCCCTCAGCAGCTCATCGCAGGCGGCTGGGCTCCCCAGCACTCCAGGATCAGGCCACCGACCTCTCCCGGTAAGCTACGCCGCTGACTTCCAAGATGGTGCCCGCACTGAAGGGCGCCATGTATCGCCGGGTGAGCTCCGCCTCACGGAGTGATCCGTCGGTCCCTGGCGATCTGGGCAGCTCCGCCACACCACCACAGCGGGGCAGCTCGCCTGTGACCCAGGAAACCGGCCCGTTGGTCAGGATTACAGCCGGTTACGGGATGCCCCGGAGCGGAGACCTAGCAGAGCGCGTCTCGCTCCATGCGCGTCCTAGCCACGCCCCCGTCTTTAAGTATTTTAAGCTTGAGTTGCATAAAAAGAATAAGTGAAGCTTTCCTAACTATAAAAAAAAGGTTTAACCTTTGTATTTTTTCATTGATGTTCAATGTTTTCCTATTTTTAATTAAAATGTGTTCCAAATCGTAGAGTTTACTATTTTCAAGTGGCTTCTTATTAAGTAGAGTGTGGCACAGTCGAGTGAAAGAGAGTGTCGTACAGTTGTACTGATGTGGAGTGTCATACACTGTACTGTACTGTTGTGGAGTGGCGTACAGTGAAGTGGCATAGAGTGGAGTGGTGTTGAGGGGACTGTCTTATAGTGGAGTATCGTAGAGTGAAGAAGAGAGGAGTTTTGTGGCATACAGTGGAGTTAATTGTTCTTTAGTGCAATGGTATGGAGTGCACTAGAGTGAACAGGCGTAGTGTAGAGTCACGTAAAGTGTAATAAGTTGGAGTGGTGTCTTTTACAGTATAGTGGAGTGGTATGTCGTAGAGTGATGGAACATGTGAGAATGGTGTACAGTGTTGTACACTGTGGTGCAGGGGCACAGGGTGTAGTAGAGTCTTGTAGAATAGAGTTGCATGAAGTAGAGTAAAGTGTGGTAGAGTGGGGTGGTGTACAGTGTCATAGAGTTGGGTAAAATGTCCTGCAGTGGATAGTTGTTGCTTGGAGTGGCATAGTATATAGTGGAGTAAAATGTTGTGGAGTGGTGTGTGGCAAAATGGAGTGGACTGGGATATTGTAGTGTCAGAAAGTGTCCTATAGTGGAGTCAAGTGTAACAGAATGTATTAACGTGTTGTACAGTGGGGTAGCATAGAGTGTGGTACAGGATGGTAGAGTGGAGTTGGATAGGCTGTCGTACAGTTGAGTGGCATAGAGTTGCGTTCTGTTGAGTGGTTTAGAGTGCCATAACGGAGGACAGTGGTGTAGTGGCTCATAGAGTAGAGTACAGTAACTGGGCTGGAGCAGCGTGCAAGGGAGTTGTATAGAGTGGAGGAGAGAGTCGTAAAGTGCTGTAAAGTAGGGGGCTATTCATTGGCAGGAGTACATTGTTGAGCAGTGTAGTGCTACAGTACAGTATTGTGTGGTACTGTGTAGGAGCTCAAATGCTAAGTGCAGTATAGAGTTGAGCGGAACACACTGGAGTGATGTGGAGTTTGGTAGAGTGGAGTGGCATAATATGGAATTGCGTACAGTGGAGTGGCATACAGTGCAATAGCGTACAGTGACATAGAGTGGAATAAAGTAGAGTGGAGTTACTTATTGTGGAATATTGTGGAGTACAACGTCCTGGAGTGGCGCACAGTGGATTGGCATTGACTGCAGTGGCGTACAGTAGATTGGGGTAGAGTAAATTGATGTACAGTCGAATAGCTTATAGTGGAGAGGCGTGGACTTGCGTGGCATACAGTTGAATAGTTTAGAGTGGTGTATACAGTATAGTAGCGTACACTGATAGCATACAGTGGAGTAGAGTGAAGTGATGTACACTGGAGTGGCGTAAATTGGAATATTGTAGAGTTGAGTGATGCGCTGTCTATCTGCGTACAGTGAAATAGCTAAGAGTGGAGTGTAATAGTGCACAGTGGAGTGACATAGAGTGGAGTGTGATAGCGTGTAATAGCTTACAGTGGAGTAGTGTAGAGTGGAGCGGCGTACAGTGTAGTGACATATAGTGGGATGTTGCAGAGCATAGTGGAGTGGAGTGGCGTGGAGGGGATTGACGTAGGGTGTAGTGACGTGGAGTGGCGTTCATTGGAATGTTGTGGCGTAAAATGTATTCGCTTAGTGGAATTGAGTGAAGTCTTGTACAGTGGAGTTGCGTACATGGGAACACTGTAAAGTAAATTGGCATACAGTGTAGTGGCGTAGACTGGAGTGTCATACAGTTGAGCAGCATACAGTGGAACAGCGTACATTTGAGTGGTGTGCAGTGGTGTACAGTGCAGTGGCATGGAGTGGTGTGGAGTGGACTGCTGTAGAGTGGATTGAGGTACAGTGTAGTGGTGTACAGTGGAATAGCATAGAATGGAGTGGCATGGAGTATTGTACAATGGAATAGCGTACACTGTAGTGGCGTACAGTGTAATGGCATGGAGTGGAGTTTTGTGGCGTGGTGCAGAGTGGAATAACGTTGAGCGTACCGGCGTACAGTGTAGTGACGTTGAGTGGAGTGGCATATAGTGGAATAGAGTAGAGTAGAGTAGAGTGGAGTGGCATATAGTGGAATAGAGTGGAGTGGCGTAGACTGGAGTGTTGTACAATGGAATAGCATAGAGTGTAGTGGCATAGAATGGAGTGATTTACAGTGGATATTCGTAGAGTGAAATGGCGTGGAATGGTGTACATCGAAATGAATTGGAGTGGCAGAGTGGAGTGTGGTAATTGAAACAGACAGCATGAAAGTGGGTGAACAGCTGTAGATGTAATGTGGCAGGAAAATACATTATAAGGTTTTAATGGTCATTTTTAGTAGTATGTGTAAATAGTGTAGGAAATGAAAAAACTTTAAGTTGTAAAATACTTTGTAATATATTGTGCCACGGTATAGCGCAATCAGTTTGCAGTATCTCGCGATACACGCACATGAGGAGAAGGTATGTGATTGGCTAATAGTTGTGTTTCCTAAACATAAAAGGCAGCCACCCCTTTTTAAGCACAGTTAAGTTTCGTTCTGCGTTTCATTGTTTTCTGTGTTAGGGTCCTACATATATGTAATTAGTAGGTTTTATTGTTCAGTACCTATTACCACTTTATTAAAGTGGTAATTTATGTATAAATTTCTTTATATTTTTACAGCAGTTAAGGCAGAACTGTCCATTTTTTCCCCTACTTTTTAAGTAGCTCGATCATTTGTAGGTATTACCACTGTACTCCATAGACATTTTTGTGAAGATTTGAATTTGTTAAAAACAGAAAATACACTCTCCTACACTATATTTGTGTATTTTAAATATTTAAAATTTTTTATTCATTTTAAGTACCCCGGTACATCCAAGGAAGTACTCTGGTAGTCCGTACATTAAAAAAAATATATAAATATAGAAACTTAAAAATAATTTTCGCTACCTATTACCACTTTAATAAGTTGGTAAAGATAGGGGAAAACATTTCAAACCAAATACTTAACTATAACTAAGGGCGAAATTTCGAGCACAATCAAAATGTATCTAAAAACAACATGACTGCCTTAATCTTTTGTAAAATTTGGTCCAGAAAGAGCCCTTTTTAGGTCTCGCGTGGGATGGCAGCGCATGTGCTGCTCGCCTCGCAAGATTTATTGTCTAGGAGTACTTTTAGAAAAGGGCTTTAAGTCCCGCCCCTCATTTCCATTGGGAAGCGTCAGCGTTGATGGTAAGCGTTGGCTTCCCAACTGGAAAGGAGGGTTTTTTGTTGCCTCCCTTTGCCTTTTTGGTCCGACCCATAAGGACTGGCTCGCCTGCTTTCCTTCTTTGGTAAGCGATTTCTCATCTTTATGGGTCCATATGTTTAAACACATGGCCCCATAAAGACAAGAGATCGATGGCAACAGCTTGTTTTTAACTTTGAAACTGAGCCCCCCTGCCTAAAATGGCATCCCTCAAACCACCCTACGACGCACGATTAATAGCTCATGGGGTCAATGCATTTATCTCCAAGATCTGAGTAAGATCTGTGTCACCTGCAGTTTGTGAAGGGCCGACTCGGCCAGGTTTGCTTCCTAGGAGGGTCGGGAAAGCGCCATTAATGAGGGGGTTCCGTTAGCGGCGGACTGCAAAATAATGACCCCCTCCCCACGGAAAATGTGATAAAGGCTCTGAGTCTCCGTACCTCACACATATCCATTGGCCTCGGACTGGATGGAGGGCCGCTGATGCATAGGGGCCCTCTCAGTGGTTGCATGGCCCCCCCTTCATCGCGTCGCTGGGCAAGCCAGCACCTGCGTTACACCCCGCATCCCATGTGTGCCATAACTAGCGTTGAGCATCACCACAGTTTCTACTTCCAGACATATCTCACCTTTCTTTTCTCATGAGTTCACCCTCTCCCTGTCCTCAGTCTTTCCTCACCGGCCCCTGCTGTCCTTTACACCTGTCCGTTCTGTGTCTTCACCCGTCCCCTCTCCCTCATTAGTATCTGCTCCCCATTTCAGCCGTATTCTCACTCCCTTATCTCTTCCTGCTGTCCTTTTTATCACTCCAAAATCCATCTCTTGCTCATTCGTCTCTGCTCTCCTTTTATCCGTCTGCCCTCTCCCTTATTAGTCCGTGGTCTCTTTCACTCACCTGCCCTATTAGTTTGTCCTCTCCTTTCACCAGCCGACCACTCTCCGCTCACACATCCCCACTCTGCCTCCCTCCTGTCGCCGCTCCCTCATTAGCCCCTTCTCTCTTTTACCCAGTCTGTCCCCTGTCAGTCAGTCTACTCTCCAGTAAGTTCTCCCTGCTCGCTCTCCCTTTCATCCGCCTATCTACTCTCCCCGCTCTCCGTCACCCAGTCCTCTCCTGCTCACTAGCTCCCGTGAACCATTCCCCCGTCTGTCACCCTCCCCACGCTGGTATTTTGTATCCATTCACCATTCTACGCCCCTGACCTCCTGGTTTCACTCACATCCGTCTGTCCTGCCTCTCCCTTGTTGGTATCCGCTCTCCATTTCGTCCATCTGTGCCCGCTCCCTCACTGCCTCCTGCGCTTCTTTCAGCAGGCTGTCCCCGCTCCACTCACTGGTCCTCTGCTCACCTTTTCACCCTCCTCTCCCCGCTAGTCCTTGCTCCTCTTCATCATTGGGCCTCTCTCCCATATCTAGTGGTAGTTCTCCATTGGCCAGTCTGCTCTTGCCGCCCACCCCCAAATTCGACCATCCTCCTGTTCGTCTGTCTGTCCTCTCTCCCTCGTTAATATCTGCCCGTCTGTCCCTCACGCTCACCAGTGCCTGCACACTGCTCTCCTTTCCATCATTCATAATTTCCGTCCCTCCTCTCTTTCTCCTCAGCTGGTCCCCTCTCCCTCATTAGTCCCCACTCTCTCTTTTTTCGCCCATCTGTCTCCTGCTCCTCTCACTGGGTCGCGTTTTGCTTTCGACAGCCTGTCCTCTCTCCACGCACTCATCCCTTCTCTCTCGTTTTCATTCACCTCCCTCCCCCCCCCCTATGATCTGCTTATCGTTTCAGCCGTCGCCCCCTCTCCCTTACTGGCTCCTGCCCCCCTTCCACATACTCGGTGGGTTAATGCACCTGCTGGAGCGCACACGAGGGGAGTGCAGCTATATATAGACAAGGACACACACAGTGCGGCCGTTGATGCGTTTGGGTGGAAAGGAGGGAGGGGAAGCTTATCGCGGGTTTGGCAAGTACATAGATGGTCTCCGACAAAATACATTTCAGGACCTTCAGGATTTTTTCCACTGATATTTACTAGTTTAGAAATTTTTATGTCATATTCCTTGCTCTTGGGGTCTTTCCTTGGATCTGTCACATAATTTCTTTTTAATTTTGGTGACTTCGGTCGGTCACGGTGTCTGACGCTTATTATGCGACTTGTTTACATGAGACATCCTGTAAATGTTGTGTGTCTACAATATATCTTTGTGTGTTTTTTTTAGCCCTGAAGAAGTCGTGGGTCTTACACCCGGACGAAACACGTGTTGGCTGGGCAACGGAATCATATTAAACAAAGAAAAAGAATCGTGTTGGACTTCTGTATTTTGTGTCTATACTACTGTTCTTGCCATTATTTTCTGTATTGACACAGTACTTACTCGTAACGTGTGCATGGACATTCTTTGTTGTTTCCTATTTTAGACTCCGGTCTACTGGAGGGGTTTAGGGTTTGTTTTCCCCTCGTCCTTTTTGCACCGTTTCTACTCTTCAGCTCCAAACCTCTACGTATACATTGTGGGCGCCATCGCATTCCGTAAAACCTAAAACCCTGCATTAGTATTTCTACATTTCAGGACCTGTTTGTATTTTTAACAACAAAAAACGCAGATATTTTAAAACTAGTGGAGTGTTGCAAGGTCCCTTAAATCGTGGAGAAAAAAAAATCAAAATTGGGACAGTGTATTTCGAGACCAACTTATTCAGACCAGCTAAAAGAGAGCGACAACTCAGTGGGTTCATGCGCTGCCACGTCGAATCATATGGTCCTGGAATTAACTGTTTCATAAACCACTTGCCTTGGGCCGCCTCAAGGTGCTTTTGGCAGATGAGGGGGCAGTCGTGGGTAGCGCAAGAGGCACGTTTTGAATGCCCGCAATGGTGCCTTCTGCTCTAGTGGTACTCGGCGTTGTCTTCCAAGCCTCCTAAAATCAGACCACCACGGGAAATGGTTAATCTCTCAGGCGCCCTTTGCTGTTGGAAATGAGAGGATGTTGTATAACGACCAGAGCTGCCACTTTGGACCTGTGGAAGTTCGAGTCTCGGTGTCGGCTCAACATCCTGTGATCCTGGGCAAATCCCTTAATCGTCCCCTTCCTATATATGTGTGTCTTTCTGTCACGTAACTGGTGCTCATGTAGAAATTCTAGACGACCAGTTACATATGGTCTCCATTAGACACAGTTGCTTCATGGCTTTAGGGTGCTTGGGGCAAGCGCTCGACTCCTGGGGAGGAGTCCCAGTTGTACCTTGGAATTTGTTTGTGGCACATGGTGGTGTCTGTCGGGGTTCTAATTCGAAAAGAGCACAGGCATATGGTCAAATGTACATATAAATGCTACAGCTGAAACCAGTTGTAAATTGTCCGGCCGATTTTTCCTCCAGGGATGCCCCATATTAGACAAACAACACAAGCGACGCCGCAGTGGCCTGTGATCTTTTGAGAACACTATATTGACCGACTAGAGAAATGAGGCAGCGCGGTGGGTTGACGTGCCGGCTGCCGAGTGGCATGTCACAGATATTAGCCTTGGTTAGCTTAGCTCAACCTTTCATCCTCATCAGGGATAGGCTCAGTGATTTGGGCAGTAGTAATAACTGTTGTTCATAGTGCCACAGAGCCATAAGCATTTGAAATAAAGAAGCAAGCTATATGTATATGTAAACGTTATCCACGGACAGATGTCTAGTGAAAAGTGGAAATGTGTGGAAACCATATCCCCCCACCTGTGAAAAAAACAAAGAGCGTGTGCCCACCTAATGTAAAAGGGAATACTCCACCCAGTAGCCGAGCCAGTGTGTCATAGACCCCAATAAAGGAAAATAATGCACCCCCCCACCCGCTCCGGTTTCGGGCCGCTGCACATTAAATGCCCCGCGCTACTATCAATGTTTGAATGCAGATGCTCACGCACCAACCTAGAATATTCAAAAGTAAACTATTGCCTCCGTTGTTACCTTAAAGCAAAGCACATGGTTTATTTCTCGTTTGCCTCACGACCGTGACAACATGCAGCCTGGTACCGCCGCCGCTCATTCCTTGCATGGCTTGCCTCTGCTTCGCTGTAATGATAATGTGCTGAATGATGGGGCGAGAGGTTGCCGGCTGCCTGTTGCTCACTAGCTTCCGTTCCCACAGTTGCCTCTTTGTTGCCAAGCATTAAAAATGCAATAGGTCTCGCCTTTCATTAAGTTAAAGCCATTTACTTTGCTATACAATACCATTAGCAAAGCAAATGGCTTTAACTTAATCAAATGCGAGACCTATTGCATTTTCAATGCTTGTTGTTATGTGGTGTAAATCCATTCATGAGTTGTGGAGATAGTAAAGGAAAACCAAATTTGTATATCTAGAGGGATGGACCCTCCGTGAATCTTAACATTCTCGTGCGGAGATCTGATTGGCTGTCGGCACTTTAACTAGGATGTGTTGGCAGCCATCTTGGAACTCTGTCTCAGCCCATTCCCAAAGATAAACATTAAAAAAGAAAAGGGAGCAGGGTATGAATGCCCGGACTGACTAGGTCTGGTGGTGGCATCCCGCAAGGACACTGCCAGGGCCGAAAAGCATTTTGTAAAATAAAATTTCCAACAAAAATTGCGAAGATTCACAAATCCCGACAAAAATTGAACAGAAAAAACAAGCAAGGCCTCCCGCGCTTGTCATACTTCAGCTCCCAAGTGGGCCAGGTCCCGGGGGCATTGTCTTTTTTATAAATGTGGGACTCGTAAGAACCCTTGGGACGACCACCTCCCTGGGACTTGTTATTTAAATTGGAGCGGGCCGTGCGGACCCTCCTCCTGAGGCAGTAAAGAGCCCTGGGACCACCTCCTCCCGGGCCTTCATTTTTGATTCGGTGAAGGGTCAGACGGATTCCCTCCAACCCCCAACCCCCCCCCCCGGTAGGGCTCTTAGGATCCCAGAGGACCATCACCGGGGCTTTAATAGTAAATTGGGGGGGGGGCTGTATAGCCCTGCCTCCTTTGCCCAGTGGGGCCCCGGGGACCACCACCTCCCTGGGGCCAGAAATACAAAATACAGTGGGGGCAGGGGGATGTGCAGCCCCCTCTCTCCGGCTGTTTGGGCCCGTGGACCACCACCTCCCTCGGCAGGCCTTTCACAGTAAAAGGAGGGGCTGCAGCACAGCCTCCCTCCTGGAGCCATTAGTGACCCTGGGGACCACCACCTCCAGGGCCGGCTCCCTATGTCCCAGAGTACTCTTGCTTTGTGAAGAATCCCCTCTCTGTAGTCTTGTCCTCTTCTCTGGATGAGGATTCATGTCAAAGATTTGTGGATCAAGATGCTCATGGAACAATCACATTGCCGAAATTACATGCACAGAAGGTCACTGGAGACATTTCCTTGTAGTCCATTATGCAGCTGTAGTGTAGAATATGCTCTAGTTGTTACTTAATGAGGTAGCACTTACTAATTAACCAGTAGAAAGTACTCCAGTTGGGTAGTCTTTTTCTGCAAAACTGTGGACTCTTGTTGGATAAGGAGTAGGTGAGGTTCCGTTCTGGTCCAGTCACTCACACAGCTACTGACACACCTCATAGACACTCAGATACGCACTCTCACATTCAGCCACTCTCAAATAGACTCACAGACCCACACACCCATACAACCACTAACACACCTGCTCACACACCCACAAAACCACTAACACACTGACCCATTGACCCATACACCCGCTCACAGACCCATACACCCGCTCACAGGCCCATACACCTGCTCACAGATCCATACACCCACTCACAAACTCAGAATACTACTCACATCCATAAAGCCACTCAACACCCACTTACAGATTCATACACCCACCCACAAGCCCAGAAACCTAGTCACACACCCCCATACAGCCACTCACAGACCCATACAGTCACTCACATGCCCAGTCACTGGCCCAGACAGTTACTGACACACCTACTTACAGACCCATACAGCTACTCGCACATCTACTCACACACCCACATAACCACTCACATTCCACTCAGACGCATGCACCTTCTCACATACCCATACACCTTCTTACATACCCATACACCTTCTTACATACCCATACACCTTCTTACATACCCATACACCTTCTCACATACCCATACACCTTCTCACATACCCATACACCTTCTCACATACCCATACACCTTCTCACATACCCATACACCTTCTCACATACCCATACACCTTCTCACAGACCCATACACCTTCTCACAGACCCATACACCTTCTCACAGACCCATACACCTTCTCACAGACCCATACACCTTCTCACAGACCCATACACCTTCTCACAGACCACACACCTTCTCACAGACCCATACACCTTCTCACAGACCCATACACCTTCTCACAGACCCATACACCTTCTCACAGACCCATACACCTTCTCACAGACCACACACCTTCTCACAGACCCATACACCTTCTCACAGACCCATACACCCACTTCCAGACCCATACAGCCAGTCACAAACCCAGTCACTGACCTATAGAGCTACCGACACACCCACTTCCAGACCCATACAGCGACTCGCACATCCACTCACAGACCCACTCACCGACTTATATAGCCACTCACACACCCACTCTCAAAGGTTACAGGTTGAAGTTAAGGAATACAATTTAACAAACCTTCGAAATTCACAAAAAAACCAGGGATGTTATAATTAGGAAATAACGTTAAACTGTAGAAATTCACAAAAAAAACAAAGGTTACAGGGACATTATAATTAGGCTCAGATTTCACTCGTACAAAACCAGTGAACTTCAGCAGTTATAGTTACTTCAGCGAACTATAACTTATGCCCCCATGCAATGAACTGCTTATGACCTCACATATTACATCACTCATGACATGGTCTATGACATCACTGATGACATTACTGATGACATCATCCACAGAACCACTGACGCAACCACTCATACCCCTATACAACCTCACATATACCCCTCCCCCCACACACACACACACACACTCAAATCCATTCACAGACCCATACAACCACTTACACACCCACTCACACCCATTTATACAGCCACTCACTCACCCATACAGTCACATACACAGCCAGAGACTCACCCACACAACCACTCACACACCCACTCACCCATTTATACAGCCACTCCCACACCCACTTACTCACCCATCCAACCACTCAAAAAGACACACACTCTCCAATACAGTGGAATTGCTGAGAGGTGGTCAAGGGCCAAGCCCCCTTTCTCCACCAATCTGCAAACACATGTCTGGTGGGTGAATGAGTTCCCCCTGCCTCCTGTGGGCCGCAGTACTAAAGTAAACCTCTTCCCCGAACCAGCAGTGTGCCAGTAGGCACATTTACAGAGTGGGGGAGAAAGGGGGCATGGCCTCAGACAACCTCTCAGCAATCTCGCTGTGTGGCTCTTACTGGAGGTAAGGGGAGGGCTAGTTGGCCCCAAGGACCCTCAAGAGCCAAGGGGACTGAATCCTCCAACTAGTAGTGCTCCAGGAGGCGCGTTTGCAGAATGGTGGAGAAAGTTTTAATTGTTGTGTCTCCACATTGGCGCGTTTCGTGGCGTTTGTGTTGCATGTACTAGGCTAAGTCTCATGTGGGGTACCGTTTTTATCGGGAGAAGTGTAGGAATGGTGGGTCATAGGAATTTTGTTGATTCCCCGCAGATTCCAGATGTTTCCGTCACATAAATGTGAGGAAAATCTGTGATTTTAGATATAGTTTGAGGTTTGCAGGGTATATTTGGATCCACGCACTACACACCACCCTGGACTTAAATGGATAGGCTGAGTAGGTTTTTGTGGCTGGTGGCCGAGTCCAGCCAAATACAACAGCTACCCCATTACAAAACAGTATTTTTTGACACAAAATATTGATTTCTTCATGTTGCGTTTTGCATGTAGGGGTTTCATGTCGAGGGCGGTAGGCAGAGCCACACAAGTGGGGTAGCGTTTTTATTGGGAGAAGTATTGGGACACAGAATAGTAAAACATTTGCTCTTATAAATTACATATCTGAAAGAGACAGTTATTTGTAGATTTTCTCACCTTCAAATTTCCCCCAGGCGACAGTCTGGATCCAGTGATTTTTACTTAGCAGTACCCATGCGCTTCGGTAGGTGGCGCCGGTCTTTTGCTTTCTCACCCTAAGTGCGCCGGGTATGCACAGACGTGGGTCCTGGGCTCACTGTGCCACTGGATTCAATCTACACTGGCTGGTATGGGGTGATGCCCCAAAACCGGTCCTTGGATGCTTGTTTCCCACCCAGGAAGGCCCTAACTTGATAGTTCGGTCTGGACTGTTCCCGTGAGGCACAGGGTCAAGGCTGATTTGCATTTGACCAGGTCTAAACTGGGGTGGCATGGTGAGCCAAAGAATGATGGATTTAACCCAGATCTCATGACTGGGGTTGAATGTTTTGATTTGTTCTGCATTCCGTCCATCCATTGTGTCTTTTGCTTCCCTACCCAACTTAAGCAATTCTACCAGCCCTTACACCTCGTGTTTGGGACCCGTGGAGCAAGTCCGGGGTCCTGGGCCTTCGATTCCAATCTTACTCAACCTTCCCCGGCGCCGATCTTGATGACGACCCCTCCAACCAACACTGTCCCCATCCTCATCCTCGCGTTAAACCAGGAGCCGGACTGATGTCGGCCGATGCCCGAGGGTACTTTTGTTCCCCTGGTTCATCCCTGGTGTTCCCTACTGACCAGAGGGTGCTGATGAGGACTGGGAGGGGTCACAGGACCCTTTAACTGACCAGCTAGAAGAAATGGACTGGTGAGAGAACCTGGGCACCTCTCCAGACACTGGTTTGCTTTCTCCCACTACCGTGGCTACGGAGGAGGGAGCGTCCTATGCTGTGGTTGTGAGAAAGGCAGCAGAGGTCTTGGGCCTTGAGCTCTCTTTGGTGGCAGTCAGGACTAACCTCCTCACATAGGTGCTTCAGCCTGTGGCTTACTCTCCCAAGCCGTTCAATGAGGCCCTCACCGATGTCCTCCTGGGCACTTCATCCAAGCCCAGTACAGGGGCTCCAGTGGAGAGGACAATTGCCTGCTGCCACCACCCTGCCCTGGGTGACCCAACACCCTTCCCCTGAGAGCTTGGTTGTACAAGCCTCTTCTTCTAAAGGTGGATTCCCTTCTGCCCCTCCAGATAGGGAATCCAAGAAGCTGGACCACCTTGGGAAGCGTGTGTTTACTTCCTCCAGCTTGGCACTGGGTGAATACTGCGTGCCTCTTGGGCCGCTTCTCCCATACCATCTGGGATACGGTCACGCAGGTGCTGCCTCAGTGTCCGGAGGAGGCTCAGGCCATTCTCCCCTAGGCAGTTGCGGATGGGAGGGAAGCAGCCAAATTTGCCATTAGATGTGGACTGGACAGCACCGACTTACTAGGCAGAACGATTGCCACGTCGGTAGCCCTCAAGCGCTACGCCTGGTTGAGGATATTGGCTTATCTGGGGATGTCCAGTCAACTTTGATGGGCATGCCTTTTGATGGCCGTTGCCTTTTTGGCGACAAAGCAGTCTCGGGCTGGAGGGCTTTAACGATTCTAGAGCTACGGCCAGATCTTTGGGCCTCACTGCGCCTTCTCACTCACTCCAGTCCCAACCACATCTGGCCCAGTCTAGTCACAGTTTCACAGAAGCTGCCCAGCCTCTGTGTGGCAGCGGATGTGGGACCCAACAACCTCGTAGGTCTGGGACCCAGCGGGCGGGCCAGTCCACTCTTCCTCCCCACCACAGCCTCCAAACCTTCCTAGTCTGAGGTTTCAGGCACATCAACGGCCAGTTGGAGGCAGGATTCGCCATCACCACCTCATCTGCCAATCCATCACGTCGGACAGGTGGTTTCTGCAAACGTCCGAAGGGGATACTCTCTCCCCTTCGAGACTACTCCTCCCTCCATGCCACCGTCTTACGAACTCATATCGGAGGATCATTTGGCACTTGTCGGACAGGAAGTCTCAGCTCTCTTGCCCAAGGTATCTACAGAGAGGGTCTCTGCACCAGAAGTAGGTTGTGAACTGCTATTCCCGCTACTTTCTGGTGCCCAGGAAGGACAAAGGCATGCGTCCTATTCTAGACCTCAGGGCCCTCAACCACTTCCTCTGGAAGGAGAAGTTCAAGATGCTCATGTTGGCCCAGGTCCTGTTTTTCCCTCGACCCCGGAGACAGGATGGTGGCGATGGACCTGCAGGATGCTTAGTTCCATATTCCTCTCTTGCCACCCCACTGACACTATCTACGGTTCACAGTGGGCCACAAGCACTTTCAGTTCATTGTGCTCCCCTTTGGCCTTACCAGTGCACCTCGGGTGTTCACAAAGGTGATGGCAGCGGTCGCAGCTCATCTGCGCAGATCAGGGTTTCCAGTCTTTCCCTATCTAGACGACTGGCTGTTGAAGGCAGGCTCACCCCAGGCTGTCTTCTCCCACTTCCAGACTATGGCAGACCTCCTGTACTCGCTGGGGGTTCACTATAAATGGGTCGAAGTCACACCTGACTCCCTCTGTCGCTCCCTTTCATCTGAGCTGTTCTGGACACAGTGCAGTTTCGGGCCTATCCCCCCGAGCAGTGAGTCCAGGATATTCAGGCTATGATACCAGTGTTTCAGCCTCTATCCCTGGATTTTGGTTAAAATGACTTTGAGGCTTCTGGGCCTCATTGCATCCTGCTAGTGGATCATGCCAGATGGCATATGCTGGCTCTGCATTGGGACCTGTATCTCCAGTGGACGCAACATCCGGGTAATCTTTCTGTTTCCATTCAGATTTCAGAGGGAACTGCACGACAACTGCAGTGGTGGCTAACAAACCAAGATTGGGTCAGAGGCAGATCCCTCTCCCTTCCCCAACCACTTCTAATGGTGGTGACAGATGCGTCACTCCTGGGATGGTGCGGCCATTTGGGAGAGGCAGAGATCAGAGGCGTCTGATTTCCGGCGGAGTCTAGGATCCATATCAACCTGGAGCTCCGGGCGATCCGACTGGCACTGAAAGCATTCATTCCCTCTCTCAAAGGGAAAGTGGTGCAGGTATTCACAGATAACACCACTGCCATGTGGTACTGCAACAAACAGGGCGGGGTGGGGTCGTGGACATTTTGTCAGGAGACTTTTCGCCTCTGGACATGGCTTGAACATAAGGGCCTGACCCTGGTGGTTCAACACCTGGCGGGTTCTTTGAATGCCAGGGCGGACTAACTCACGCCCTGGTCACCAGCAAGCTCGACTAGCGCAATGCACTCTATGCCGGAATAAACAAAAACCTCACCTGCAAGCTGCAGAACATCTAAAACGCCACTACAAGACTGGTCCTCAACCTGCCAAGACACTGCCCCATCTCCCAGCACCTGCTCACACTCCACTGGCTCCCCATCGAAGCTAGAGTCACCTTCAAGATGCTAACCCACGCTCACAAGGCCCTCCACGACACCGGACCAGCATACCTGAACAGCAGACTCAAATTCCACGCACCCCAAAGAACCCTACAATCGGCCCAGCTCTCCTACGCCGTGGTCCCCTGTACCAGAAAGACCAGATCGGGAGGCCGCTCCTTCTCCTCCCGCGCGGCCAGAGCCTGGAACGACCTTCCGCTCCACCTCAGACGGACAACATCGCTCCCCATCTTTGCAAGAAACCTCAAAACCTGGCTCTTCGACAGACCCCCCTCCTTGATGGACTGGAACCTGCAACCCCCCTCACTCCCCAGCGCCTTGAGACCCTTACGGGTGAGTAGTCGCGCTTAACAAACACCTGATTGATTGATTGTCGATCACGAATGGCGTCTTCATTCGGAGGTGGGTCAAGGTCTCTTTCAGCTGTGAGGAGAGCCTTGGTTAGATCTATTCGCCACCGAAGAGAGTGCGCTCTGTCAGCAGTTTTGCACATAGGAGTTTCCAAAGCGGCACTTGCTCTGTGACGCTTTTCATCGCAAGTTGAACTGCAGCCTCCTGTACCACTTCTGCCCTGAGTGCTCAAGAAGCTCAAGCGCAACCTGGCTCAAATTATTCTTGTGGCTCCGGACTGGGCACAAAGAGTCTGGTACCCTGAGCTTATGAGCATGGCCATCGATCCTCCAATCGGACTGCCCCTTTGGGAGGATCTTCTTTCTCAGCAGCATAGGACGGTTCTCCTCCCGAACCTGTCCAGTCTCCACCTCCTTGCGTGGAGATTGAGTGGCGATAGTTTACAGCTTTCAGCCTTCGGTCCGAAGTCTGTAATGTCATCTTGGCAGCCAGGCGTCCCTCCACTAAATCGGTGTACGCCTGTAGATGGAAAAAGTTTGTGGCATGGTGCACAGTAAAGGCTGTGAATTCCTTTCTGCCCCTCTTTCAGAGGTACTTTTATATATACTTTCTTTGGCCCAGCTCTGGGCACTCTCAAAGGTTATCTTGCAGCTATCTCTGCTTTTCTTCGGCTACCAGATCAGCCATTCTTGTTCAAGTCTCCTATTGTTACTAGGTCCTTTAAGGGCATTACTCATCTATTTCCTCCATCTCCTTTAATAATGGCACAGTGGGACTTGAATCGTGTTCACATACCGTATGTGTGCTCACTTCCAGCCTCCACATAACTGTCCTCTCAGGCTCCTCACTCTGAAAACTGCCTTCATTGTTGTCATCACCTTTGCTCGCAGGGTGAGTGAGCTAGCTGTAAGCTCTGTCTTCCAAGCCCCCGTTTGTGCTTCGAACAAGGCCTTTGTTTCTTCCTAAAGTGGTTACACCATTTCATGTAGGTCAATCTATCACTTTGCCCACCTTTTTCCCAACTCCACACCCTTCCAAGGAGGAGGAGAGACTCCACCGTCTGGACCCTAAACACGCGCGGTCATTCTACCTTGACAGCACCAAAGATTTTCGGGGGGGGGGGATAATCAACTCTTTATTGGCTATGAAGGTGCCAAGAAAGGTCGGGCTGTTAAACGTACCATCTCTCACTGGGTTGTCCTTCGTATAAAGATCTGCTCTGCTTTAGCTAAGAAGGCTCCTCCAGTGGAATTGCGTGCTCATTCCACTAGGACTACGGCAGCAACCACTGCATTGGCACTTGGAGTCCCACTCCTTGATATCCTACCAGGCGGCAACGTGGGCATCTCTGCACATGTTTAACAGACATTACTGACTGGGCAGCCAAGTCCAGAGGGACGGCTGTTTTACCCGTTCGGTCCTCCAGGACTTTCTTGTCTGAACTTGGTCCGCGAACTCTCCTCTGGGGATGGTATTGCTGAGGTATCTATTCTAAGGTAAGGAATCTTCAACTAACTGTCTTTCAGATGCACAAGTTAATTACCTTTGGTAACGATTTATCTGTAAGAGACATATGTTAGTTGTAGATTTCTCACTACCCAACCATCCTCCCCGCTCTGCGAACTAATTTCTAGTGATAGGGACACCCATACAGAGCCCTAGTTGTGGCACACCCAATGGTCAGTTACTTGCATGGTTCTGCACTCCTGGTGTGGAAAGTCGTGTCAGAACTGACGTCAACGTGCAGGGGCGGTGTCTAAGGAGGCACTGCAACGTCATTGCGGTGACCACAACGCTGACGACAGACGTGGAGTCGACTGACGCCACCTACCGACGCACAGGGGTACTGCTAAAGAAAGATTTCTGGATCCAGACTGACGCCTAGGGTAAATTCTAAGGTAAGGAATCTACAACTAACATATGTCTCTTACAGATACATCGTTACCGAAGGTAAGTAACTTGTTCTTCTCTCCATTATTGGCTCCCTGGTGTAAGCCAGTGTGCAAGAAAGATCACATAGATCAATTTGCCCTCTGAACCACAATAGTATGGCTAGCCCCAAAATCTAAGTTGAGGAAATAACCACTATTCCTAGAATCCTTATTTAGGATCAGTAAAAAATGACTTGGTTTCCTTCGTACCCATTTTCCATTCATTATATTTTACTTTGTACATTTGAGCATGGGCCACATTTCAGAAATGCCTAGGTCCCCTTCATGCCCATGTTCCATTCATGATATTTTACTTTATACATTGGTGCATGGTCTGTACACAAGGAATTATTGTTTGTTGCAGCTCAGTTGTTGGGTCTGGGTATTTCATGTTTTTGGACAGCCAACAAATAATTATATATATATATATCACTACACTCAGAAGGCTCTGTTGGACGCTTTTGTAAATCTGCCCGCATTGCAAAAGATTATAGTTGAAAATGTTGTCAGCTATTTTATTTTTTCCTATTTTCCATTATTTCTTATTTCAGCGACTAGTTTCTTTGGGGAAAGGATGAGGTGGCTTCAAATATAACCCCTGTCCAAATTTTGAATTCTGGCAAGTTCTGATAAATGTATAGCTTTCCTGATTCACACCTGTTTCCATCACAAACTGCAAGTTGGTTGAAACCACAAAAATAGCAAAAATGGACTACCACTTAGAAAAATGCAAAAAACTGATGGAAATAAAAGGTTTCTTTCTGCTCTGTTTGTTCCTGAAAGCTGGCAGTTTAGTAATCTTAGCACTACAAATCTTTTTTGATGCAATTGTTAGAAAACAAAATACACTTTCTTGCACAGCAACTTTTTGGCATTAACCATGGGTACCTTTGATACCTTCTGTGGTAAGAAAGTTGTGAAGGCTTGCAGTACCCCAAACATACAACAGTGTAGGTAGAAAAGCATTAGTAGTTAATGAATTACTGTAGTAACTGCTTGAGTTAATTAGCTTCTCTTTTTTTTAAATGAACAATAAATGAAGTTTGGCCATTTTAGCCTGCCAATAGACTGAAAAAAAGATATTGTTTCTTTATTTAAGCACACTTCTGCCCTGAAAAGGATCCCACCCATGGGTGGGGCAATTTAGTTTTTATAACTTTGATGAGGATTCCCATGGAAGAGAACGATGATTACAGATAAGTAACTCTTCCTTCTTTAACCATTACCTTGGTCAGTAGTTAGTAAACTAATATTGAAGGTGCCTAGACGATCATTCTAAATGGTATTTAATGATGATGACTCAAAATTTCTAAAATATTGGGAGTACTATTGTTGCAGTTAATGTTTTGATAAAGATGCTGTGACGATTAAGTTCTTGTGGAAATATTTTTAACAA
Source organism: Triturus cristatus (assembly GCF_964204655.1). Lineage (NCBI taxonomy): Eukaryota > Metazoa > Chordata > Amphibia > Caudata > Salamandridae > Triturus > Triturus cristatus. The sequence continues at coordinate 443,923,407 of NC_140587.1, read as the reverse complement.
TCTTGTATTTTTTTTGTTTTGACAGGCTGTCCTTCTGAGCTTCATAGTGCCCTCGCTTATAGGCACTATGTTATATAGAGAGGTAAGTAGTCATATTTATCTCACATTTCTGTATTTTTGTTTATGTTGGTGTTGTATGGTTCTTACTAATAAAGTAACAGTGTGCGTTTAGACGGCATTAACTTTAGGGTATGGGAGACTGAGTGCACTCATACTATCAGAATATGTTAGCCCAATTCCTGACTAGCTCACAGTGCACCATCTGGAGCCCTAAACCTGATGGTATCTGCAACCTCAGAACATGACCACTCTGATCACCCTACCAAGGAATTCGTGGAAACAGATCTAAGCTTTTGTCATTACTTTAGGCGTGCCCAAAGGGAGACACAAGAAATACACAAATTGGCTTTTCAAATATTTATTGAAGCAATTAGATTTTTTTTCTCAAATATATTTTTATTTTTTCAGGTTTCATATAGATACATAAATCAACGAAGGCACTACAGTCATTCACTACATACCTTAGTGTCAATAGAACTCTGACAATATTGTACAATGCTGCAGTAGGGTGTTTAACGTACTTCTTAGGACACACCAGCACATCATATAAAGCAGCAATGCTTGATAGACAATGCTGACCAGTCCCATAGCCATTACCTCTGTTCAGGAGTCTGACCTGGTGTCACCCCAAAGTCTCCCTCCAGGGACCCCATTCCATAGTGAGTCCTCCACCATCCCCATACCTTGTAAAACTTGCAGGGACAGCCTCAACCACTATATGTCACTTTTTCGATCACCATGTAGAGGTCCATCCCCCTCTGCCATTCTTGTATTGAGGGTACCTCTGGTGCACCCCAGTTCTTGGCCACTTCTCTGTTGGCCACCACCCGGACTAATGAAATAAGCAATTGGATTCCATTGTTACCAGCATTACAAGAATGGTGAAAAAGATAAATAGTTCAACCAATGCATGTTGCAGTGATAATATGAATATATATCATACTAATAACCATACCTAAGTCTAACTATGCTAGAGAGCATAATATGGTGTGCATTCTGTCAGATCTCTTGGAGTAGCTTAGCTCCTCATTTACCTGTATGAGTGATGTATCAGGAAGCCATCCTGGTGTGTGACAAGCCTCCATCCTTTGCAGGATGGTGATAGAAAGCAGCAGGGCTGGAAATCAGTCATGGGCGAATGTCCAGGGTATTCCTTGAAAGTGCTCCTCTGCCGAACTAAATGTCAGAAGCAGTTTATATAATAAAACCTGCCCCGTTCGCACTGTGCCTGAGGTCCTCGGCAATTCATTGTTTGTATTCCCGACTCAGAGCTGTCTCTGAATGGACAGCAACAAGACGCAAGCGCAGCGTTCTTAGTGTACTTTATCCTGGAAGAACATATGTACAGTTTTGTGACAAAATGCTTACGAAGAAATGTACTTGGAAGCAGAACACTGTCTGAGAGCGTTCTATACGTGCAAAGCAGGCTAAAAGTCCCTTGTCTAAAAAAATTTGAAGTTTAAACATGAACATGTAAAATAGAAATTTTTGTACACGAACCCTGTTAAATATCACTACAGGTGTTTAATGCCACCGTTTAGTAAGATCAAACAATTCCATGACAAAGTCTTAGAACTAAATGTTCCAAATATTTGTTATGAGTTTTCCTATTAAAGATATAGCCCTATCTATTAAAGACCATTTTCTGATTGCCTGGAATTGGATACAATTTCTAGTCTGTCAGGTTCCAGTTGCAACAGGTATTATCAGACTGACATTTGGAGGCGCGTAAGACTTATTTTTATTCTTGTATATTTATCAGGAAAAGATGATCAAAGACTTTTTGCATTTCCATGTTTCTTCAATAAAGGTACAAAAATTATTAATTTCTAATTTGATTCTGCCTACACATTTTGTGATATCTAATATCTCTTTCTCAGAGCACTAATTGGTTATGTTTCCAGTATTTATACGCAAAGGAAGAACACCACTACAAAAATAACTGTCCTATCAATAATACTTTTGCTGCGTAATAAATTAAGTATCGATTGCAAATATAATCATTGTACATTGCTGCCATGCCTGCACTGAACACTGAGAAAGAAAAATATTTCCTGGAACACTCACTTCGACTGTGCCCTTTTCTGCTCTAAAACTTCTGAGCCAGCAAGATCTGTTGTCGCTCTCATCTGGGAAGGAGAGGCCAGCGCCCCTGACCCGTCACTCATGCTCCAGCAAGCAGATAAAACCTCCCGACTTATGAAGTGTGCTGACCTTAAAGAATGCCTGGCACATGACAGGCCATCTACTACATTGCTGCTTCCCTTGAACAGGACACTGAGGGAGTGATATGCTCCCAGGGATACTCAGCACTGCTGTGTCTTTTCCTTCTTTGAAACTAGCCAAGAAAGCTAACACGTCTTTGTGCAGCCTCAACTGTATGCTTCTAATTAGTCATTGAACTAGTGTACGTTAAAATGCAAGGAAGGTGCCTTCCAGCTGTGCAGCGCTAGCCTTGCAGCAGAGGGCAGAGGCTAAGGGCAAAGTGCTGTGTGCTGTTTTTTTTGCCAAGGTGCTGCTTGTGCTTCAATAACTTTTTACTACCCATTTCACTCAATCTAGATGTATTGTCGTTGGTAAACCCCATTGGGCAAGTCATATCCACTTGATCACCGTCCTCTACGATATAACACATTGGCCCTACTAGATTGGCTGGAATTTCTCCAACGTAAACCACACCAGGTTATTCCCAAACTGAATTGTGTAGGACTTTCGAATCCTCTTCATCAGCATAGCCTTAATGTTACATTATTTAACACAAGGTCTGCAGTTAGACAGTGTCAAGAACTAGTGCATCTTTTGACTAATTAGATCTTTTTTGCCCATTGAGAACTTGTCTCTGATTCAGAACCTTTCTTGCTCTTTTGGTTTCAGTAAGGGACCACATACTCCATCAAGATGGATCTTTTGGAAAAAGGAGTGAGATGATGATGGTTTATAGTCAATCTTTACTTATATTATTTATATCTCTTGAATATTTTCCGGATTTCAATGCCTCCTGTTCACTCTGACACTCGCTCCTAAATTTGCATCTACCTGTATTAATTTTTACCTTTCTCCAGGGAAAATCTTAAATCTGTTTACTCCCTATAGGGTACCTTATGAACCCTGACTTCTAGGTACCCTACTTGGGTGGTATTAGAAGACTTTATATTGTGCTTAAAAATTATACTGGATACTCAAGCAAGGACTCTTCTGGCTGGCCTTTCTCTTGATTGATAACGGCTACCTTCCACATATGAGGCTGCATCTTAGATCCCATTTTTACGAGGATCCCTCTTATTGCAATTAAGAATAATCAGCCCTGTGTGTGGTTAGACCACTCTATGATCTCTTTTGAGGTCATGGGTCCCTCCATTACAGTAAGTAGCTCTTTTGACAATCTACTCTATCTTAAAAGCAGTAAACTCACTCTGCACTCTGTCAGATGAGGAACTAGAGCCTCTTGAATCACTTGACTTCATTATACTGGAGAAACACTACAATTCCACAGAGGCCTTCAGCTCCTTTGATCAACTATGTAAGTCCTTTATCTCTGACATAATCCACTATTCTTATAACCAGACTTAAGTCTCATTCGGCTCTATGGTTCACTAAGTTGAAGAAAGCCCAATCTTTGGCTGAGAACAAGTGGTGGAAGCACAAGTGGCCCAAAATAAATTCAATTATTTCAAATGCAAAAAGAGATCGCCAGTGCTGAAGGCACCCATTGAGTTAATTCAAAAATGGTTGCTCAGCGAATCTGATCTCTCCTTAAAATCCTTAACCCTAACATTAATGTAAAAAAATCACAATTTATAAACCAACATCCTTCTATGCCCTCCCTAGATATCTAAGCACTTTTCTCTTAAACTTGGCCAGATTTATATCACAGTCTACATCCCTTAGTACCCTGACGTTACCGTGTTCCGGGTGTTTCATTTCCTCGGACCATCCCTTGACTCCAGGTATCTTCACACCTACCTCCCTATGAATTCAATTGTTTCCGTGGGTCCCACGACCAACCTTTTCTTTTCCTTTCCTTCTGTTCTTATAGAAGTACCTCTGGATCACGTAACCATAGTCCTGATGATGACCTCAAGCTAAAGAGGTCGAAATGCCGTCGACTCCACAACGCCAATTGTGGCATTTAAAAAGGGTCATTCATAAATGGTGAAATTATGTTTGTGACTGTAAATTCCTTTGTACATACTTTTGTTCGACCCTCATGGTCTATCTGTCCTTCGCCGTTCCACGTTGTTGCCTGTACATTTATGTCACTGCGCCGTTCACTCACCACTACACCCCCAGTGCACATATGGTTGTTATGGTTACTGTAAATTAGTTTTATTTTTGTGCTTCTATCTACAAATAACAACCCTTCATCCTCCTCTTGGTCTCCCTTGTCCCTTCCTGTGCTATACAGGCGCGCAACTCCCATTGGACACAAAGGGCTTCAGCTCCCCCCGTCGTGTTTGTTGGCTGCCCAGGATGAGACAGCTTCCAGGCACACACACAGCAGCGCCCGAGTACTTCACAGGTCTTTAAAAGACCTTTTGCTTGTTAATGAGGCTTTGATGGTTTTCACCCCTACTTGGAGCCCCTGCAGCTCCGCTCTGCCTTTTACTTGAAGAATATCAGCCAACCCGAAATTTTTTCTTAGCCCCCCCCGAAATTTGACTCTAGTTGCGCCTCTGGTGATATGATTAATTCTCATACTTAACGGTTCCCTTACATGATTTACCAGTTGAGACATTGTCTTTTTGCTACTATACCTACACGGTCTCAGCTGGGTTAACAGGTTTACTCCTGTTTCTGTTTTTTTTTACGATTGAGCAATCGCTGGATTGCGAGAGTGTATTTTATGAATACCTAACACCTTTTTTGTGTTCTATAATGTGTAATTGATCTACATATTATGTCCTCCAGGGAGACCCCTCCTATTCGGATGACTATATCCAGAATATTCTTAGTGGACCCTCCCTATTATCCTATACCTCTACCCCCCCTCCCTTCAGCACCCAATAACTCTAGGATATTGTTTGAGAAACTAGAAAATCTCAAAAAGAAACCAATTCGTACTGACTTGCATGCTCGCATGCTGACTGAGTACCTTAAATCCGATATCATACCATTGGGATTACAAATCCGCAACGTTCCTGCTATCTTTACACAGGACCCCAAATTCCGCACTGGCTTTAGCCATCTGGCCACAACCTGCTCCAGGCACTGGATTTTGCTTGGCATTGAAACGGCCATAGAACAGAGTAAAAAAGAATTAGAGGAGATAGCGGAACTTGAAAAACTTATCTTAGCCAATACCACCATCACTGACGCCAAAGGTCTCCTAGACAGAGTAAAAACTACCATTGCAACCTTCCATACCTTTGAACAGAACAAGACAATAAATAAAATCCAGAAAGATATTAAGAATTACAATAGAAACCAACCATACCCATACTTACCTGACACATTCTACAACACTGCCTACCAGCCCCCTAGAACTAAGAACTGGGGTAGATACCGCAACAACCAGGTCAGCACTTTTTCAGATTCATCTAACACCTCCATTGAGGACTCAGATAGCTCGGAGGTCACAAGTTCTGGCCCACCTAGACGTCCTCCCCCACCTCCACTCTTACCGACTGGTTTTTTAGGAACGAATTGCGGACGCGGCCGCAGGAGACAAAATTACCAATATCAATACGCAGGCGAAAGACAGACTCGCCACAAGTTCTACCAATGGGGGCCTCAGCAATAACAAACCCACTATACAACACACAAACGGATATTCCTATCTCCCTAGCTTGCAGCACTACATATAGCTCTTCCCTTATCACCTCCAGTTTCCCTGCTTCATCAACCAGTCACAACGTTACATTGCTTAATCCTCCCCCACCTCCCCAATTGCCATCTGTTACTGATACGACCATACCCATTTTTAGGTCTCGCCTAGCTATTGCGTTTACACAATTGCTATGCGAGACTCTAGTAAGAGGGGCATTTCAAAGTGCTCCCAAAAGTGGATTGCATTGGCGAGCACGCGCACAATTACGTGCATCGTGCCGCCATCCAATCCACTTTTGGTAAGCGCTTCTGCCCACTGGCGCGTGCACCTACTTCAAAGGGTCCGCTCCCCCGCCTGGAATGCACTCCCCCGCCCCTTGCCGCTTCAAAGCCCGCGTTTAGCGAGATTAAAGTGACACTTCAATCTGGGAGCGCGCGGGGAGCTCGAGCCCACGGGAAGACACACGCTACTTTTGTCTTCCTTGTTTAAAATGTATTGCTATTATCAACAACAAAAGGATGGTAATAAAACTAGTCTGCCTATAAATTAGAGCTCTCTCTGTAAACATTATCAGTCCCCGTCATTCCACAAGCAGGAGTGCCCTACATAACTCACAGCACAGCTCCGGCTAGCGGTGGCATAGAATCAATGCACCAGGTGTTACCACAGCCTTTGGACGCCTGAATCCATGGGAAGGAACATCGCACGTGCCGCTCCTGTGATGTATATACTCAATGCATGTGTGTATTATCACAGCCTCATCACGGGCCTGAGGACGAGGGTCAGAGCATGGGTAATGCCACAGTGCCATGAATTGTTGGGTGTTTGCGCAGCTTTAGACCTGGCTTGGCCAGGCATGGTATGGGTGCACGTGAGGTCTGAGCCAGAGGTGAAAATGCGAGGTTAGCAGCAGTCTACGCTTGTATGCCCGTATGTATGTATAATGTACAGCTGTATGCATCTACGTATGTATCTATATACGTATGTGTGAATGTATGTATGTCCCCGTCATTCCACAAGCAGGAGTGCCCTACATAACTCACAGCACAGCTCCGGCTAGCGGTGGCATAGAATCAATGCACCAGGTGTTACCACAGCCTTTGGACGCCTGAATCCATGGGAAGGAACATCGCACGTGCCGCTCCTGTGATGTATATACTCAATGCATGTGTATATTATCACAGCCTCATCACGGGCCTGAGGGCGAGGGTCAGAGCATGGGTAATGCCACAGTGCCATGAATTGTTGGGTGTTTGCGCAGCTTTAGACCTGGCTTGGCCAGGCATGGTATGGGTGCACGTGAGGTCTGAGCCAGAGGTGAAAATGCGAGGTTAGCAGCAGTCTACGCTTGTATGCCCGTATGTATGTATAATGTACAGCTGTATGCATCGACGTATGTATCTATATACGTATGTGTGAATGTATGTATGTACGTATCAATATACGTTTGTATGTATGAACATGTGTGTAAGTAAATATGTACGTATGTAAGTACATACGTATGTGTGTGTCTATGTATGCAGGTGTGTATATAGTTATATATGTATGTATGTTTGCATGTATGTATGTATATATGTATGTACATATGTATATATGTGGAAATTTATATAACGTCAACCTTCCCAGGGACATGAAGGTGCCGTACACTTCTAGCATCCATAACCACGTCCGACCGCCCCGGATCTCTTTCTCCCCCCTTGACTTTAGACAGCGGCTCGGCTGGATCTGACTTTCACCAGGTGCTTGGGAGGTGCTTCCGAGTCAGATACTTGCATCTCTTGTCTAGGGATGCAGGCGGCCCCTGCCCCCCCCCCCGTTCTAACCATGTGATACTCCCCCCACCCCCCCCCCCCCTTTCTAACACACCCACCACTCTGCAGGACGCGGAGATCCGTGTGTACAAGTGTCGTGTTTGCACACGCACTGTGCAATGGTGCAAGCAGTGGGCGGCTCACGCTCTTCACAGCCGCTGTGAAAGGGAGTGAAACAAACGTGGGCTTCACAGGTTTAGGTGGCAGAGGCAAAATGAAGCAAACAAACTGTGGAATAAAAGCGGAAAATTTATCTTTTACTTATACGTTTTGTTGTGTGTGTATACTACATACTACATACTTGTGAGTTATGAGAATCCTGTGTGGTCATGTAATAACTTGCAAGGGGACGGACGCAGCACAGTTTTACTGGTTAGATTGAAAATACTGTACAATAATGCATAATAGTATTATGCATTACTGTACAACATGTTCTATCTAACCAGTAAAACTGTGCATCGGCACAATGGCATGTGGCTACCGTGTCACAATAGCATGTGGCTACTGTGGCACAATAGCATGAGTCTACTGTGGCACAATAGCACATGGCTACCGTGCTACCGTGGCACAATAGCACGTGTCTACTGTGGCACAATAGCACGTGGCTACTGTGGCACAATAGCATGCGTCTACCGTGGCACAATAGCACGTGGCTACCATGGCACAAGTCCTTCGTATTTTATGTATTCACACATATTATGATAATACGTTTGAATACATAAAAAACGTAGGGCTTGTGCCATGGTAGATCCATATTATTGTGCCACGGAAGCTACAAGCCACAGTAGCAGCATGCTATTGTGCCACAGAAGCCACTTGCCACAGTAGCGACATGCTATTGTGCCATGGTAGCCACATGCTACTGTGCCACAGAAGCCAAATGCCACACACAACCACACACACAACCACACACACCCCCACACACACATCCAACATACACACACAACCACACACACACCCCAACATACACACACACTCCCACATACTCCCACACACACAGCCACACACACACAACCACCCACACAACCACCCACACAACCACCCACACAACCACACACACACACAACCACAAGCACACACAAGCACACAACCACAAGCACACACAACCACACACAACCACAAGCACCCACACCCACACACACAACCACACACACCCACACCCTCAACCACAACCACACACAACCACAAGCACACCCACCCCCACACACACCCCACAACCACACACACACACACACAACCACACACACACACAACCACACACACACAACCACACACACACAACCACACACACAACCACACACACACAATCACACAACCATACACACAATCATACACACAATCATACACACAACCAAACACACAACCACACACACAACCACACACAACCACACACAACCACACACAACCACACACAACCACACACACAAACACACACACAACCACACACAACCACACACACAACCACACACACAACCACACACACAACCACACAAACAAACACACTCACAACCACACACACAACCACACACAACATACACACACACAGCCACACAACTACATTCACACAGCCACATTCACACAGCCACATACACAACCACATACACACAACCACACACACACACACACAAACACACACACAGCCACATACACACAACCACACACACAGCCACACACACACAACCACACCCACACCCACACCTAACCACCCACACCCACACCCAACCACACACACACATCCAACCACACACACACAACCATACACACAACCACACACAACCACAAACACACAACCACACACACACAACCACACACACACCACACACAACCACACACACAACCACACACACAACCACATGCACAACCACAACCACACACACAACCACAACCACACACACAACCACAACCACACACAACCACATATACACACAACCACACATATACACACAACCACACATATACACACAACCACACATATACACACAACCACACATATACACACAACCACACATATACACACAACCACACATATACACACAACCACACATATACACACAACCACACATATACACACAACCACATACACACAACCACACACACAACCACATACACACAACCACATACACACAACCACATACACACAACCACATACACACAAACACAACCACACACACAACCACACACACAACCACACACACACACAATCACACACACACAAAAACAAACACACACACAACCCCACACACAACCACACACAACCACACACAACCACACACAACCACACACACAAACACACACACAACCACACACACAAACACACACACAACCACACACAAACACACACACAACCACACACACAACCACACACACAACCACACAAACAAACACACTCACAACCACACACACAACCACACACAACATACACACACACACAGCCACACAACTACATTCACACAGCCACATTCACACAGCCACATACACACAACCACATACACACAACCACACACACACACACACAAACACACACACAGCCACATACACACAACCACACACACAGCCACACACACACAACCACACCCACACCTAACCACACACACCCACACCCAACCACACACACACATCCAACCACACACACACATCCAACCACACACACACAACCATACACACAACCACAAACACACAACCACACACACAACCACACACACCACACACAACCACACACACAACCACACACACAACCACACGCACAACCACATGCACAACCACAACCACACACACAACCACAACCACACACAACCACAACCACACACAACCACACAACCACATATACACACAACCACACATATACACACAACCACACATATACACACAACCACACATATACACACAACCACACATATACACACAACCACACATATACACACAACCACACATATACACACAACCACACATATACACACAACCACATACACACAACCACACACACACAAACACATACACACAACCACACAAACACATACACACAACCACATACACACAACCACATACACACAACCACATACACACAAACACAACCACACACACAACCACACACACAACCACACACACACAATCACACACACAACCACACACACACAATCACACAACCATACACACACAACCACACACACAACCACACACACACACAATCACACACAACCACACACACACAACCACACACACACAACCACACACACAACCACACACACACAACCACACACACACAACCACACACACTCAACCACACTCAACCACACACAACCACACAAACACACACAACCACACATATACACACAACCACACATATACACACAACCACATACACACAACCACATACACACAACCACACACACGCAACCACACACACAACCACACACGCACACGCACACAACCACACACGCACACAACCACACACGCACACAACCACACGCACACAACCACACACACGCACACCACTACATACACACAACCACACACAACCACAAACACACAAGCACATACACACAAGCACATACACACAAGCACACACACACACAACCACACACACACACAAGCACACACACAAGCACACACACACAAGCACACACACACAAGCACACACACACACAACCAACCACACACACAACCAACCACACACACAACCAACCACACACAACCAACCACACACACACAACCACACACACACAACCACACACACACAACCACACACACCCACACACACACACAACCACACACACCCACACACACACACAACCACACACACACACAGCCACACACACACAGCCACACACACACAACCACACACACACAACCACACACAACCACATACACACAACCACACACACAACCACACACACACACAACCACACACACACAACCACACGCACACAACCACACGCACAACCACACGCACAACCACAACCACACATACAACCACAATCACACACAACCACACAACCACAAACACACACACAATCACACATATACACACAACCACACATATACACACAACCACATACACACAACCACACACACACACAACCACACACAACCACACACAACCACACACAACCACACACAAACACAACCACACACAAACACAACCACACACAAACACAACCACACATGCACACAACCACACACACAAAACCACACACAACCACACAACCACACAACCACACAGTCACACAACCACACACACACACACGCACACAAACACACACACACAACCACATACACTCACAACCACACACAACCACACACACACAACCACATGCACAACCACACACACAACCACAACCCCACACAACCACAACCCCACACAACCACAAACACACACACAACCACACATATACACACAGCCACACATATACACACAACCACATACACACAACCACACACAAACACATACACACAACCACACACACACACAACCCCACACACACACACACACACACTCACACAACCACATACGCACAACCACATACGCACAACCACATACACACAACCACATACACACAACCACACACACAACCACATACACACAACCCCACGCGCACAACCCCACGCGCACAACCCCACGCGCACAACCCCACGCGCACAACCCCACGCGCACAACCACACACACAACCACACACACGCACAACCACACACACACACAACCACACACACACACGCACAACCACACACACACACAACCACACACACGCACAACCACACACACACACACGCACAACCACACACACACACACACACAACCACAACCACACACACACAACCACACACACGCACAACCACACACACGCACAACCACACACACACACACACACACACACACACACGCGCACAACCACACACACACACACACAACCACACACATACAACCACAAACTGTTTTTTGGGCTGACAGCATAAATACGCTGTCACCAAACACTATGAACACCTCAGGAAAGTTTGGGAAGTCACCCCCAACTTTGAAACCACTTGCTGTTGCAGAGTGTGTGCTGTACACATGGCAATACCTTGACACAGCGGACTGTTGCAAGGGATGCTTTGAGCCTCGGAGGCTGACAGACCTCAGTCTGTGCATTAGTTCACCCCGTCTTGGTGCTGCATGAAAACAGGGTGCCCACTGTCCAGCATGAAGTGAGACATTGTGATCGGGGCTGGAGATGCTATTTAGCAATCTGCTTAGAACATTGTGTGTCATTAATGGCATTAAACATAAAGGAGCACTGGCAACGCTGCTAAAATGGATTTAATTTTGAGTAGTGACTAAAACTTTAAAAAAGCCTGCAGTACTGAAACAAGCATTTGCAATGCAATAGGTCTCGCATTTGCAAAAGTTTAAGCTATTTGCATTGTTCATGACAATGCCTTTTTTAATCTATTTTATAAAACAAACACATAAATAAATGCCATTATCATTTACAAAGCCAATAGCTAGTGTTGCATTATTATTAGCAATGCCAACTGCTCACACTTTTATAATGCGAGACCTATTGCATTGCAAATGCTTGTTAATCTATACAACCACCCCTTATCCTCAGACGAGATTTCCTTACTAAGCAATGGCCTTTCCTTCGTCCCCACTGCACGTAGTGATTTTTTCAAAATCCAGGAAGACTTACTCTTGTTTTTCAGACGCATTCGTCTGAAACAATTTTTTTCTGATAAACCTGAAACTAACAGACCATATGAGACACAATTCAAACCTGCTTCCACCTTTTTACCACCTTTCTCGATGATGCCACATGAGATCTTAACCTTTGAAAAGCTTTTCTTACTTGAAGTAAAAGAACTACAACAACAACCTGAATTTGTACCTTACAATTTACCACTCACAGAAACATTTGCCATAAACAGTCTGAGCACCAACCAAAACTTAATCATCAAACCTGCTGATAAAGGTGGCGGTATAGTGATGATGGACCATGACAAGTATGACTTTGAGATCCTTCGACAGCTCAACAACACCACCCACTATCGCAAGCTTAATTCGGATCCCCTCATTGCCATTAAAAATAAAATCTCCGTTATCACCTCTCAGGCACTTCTAGATGGCATTATCAATAAGAAAGAACATGTTTTCCTTAACAACTCACATCCTAGAACACCGGTGATCTACACCTTACCCAAAGTTCATAAAAATACATCTACACCACCGGGCCGCCCCATAGTATCCGGTTGTGGCTCTGTCCTGGAACCCTTAGGCAAAAACATTGACTCCATCCTTAAGGTTTTTGTCCCACTTACTGATACCTTTGTTAAGGAATAGTACCCATCTGATCAATATCGTTGAGGATCTCCCGTTTAACCCAGAAATAGACCTCATGGCAAGTCTAGATATCGAATCATTGTATACGAACATCCCCCAGACAGACGGACTTAAGGTAATGGAACATTTACTGAACACACGACCAAGACCTACAGGCATTCCAACTGATTTCGTAACCCAACTTTTACACATCGCCTTGACTAACAATTACTTCTTGTACAAGGACACATACTACCTCCAAATTAAAGGAGTTTCCATGGGCGCTTGCTTCGCGCCAAATTTTGCTGTCCTCTATGTCCACCATTTGGAATCTTCACTCATCTTGTCGATCCAAAACCCTTTCCTTAATAACATCACCCTGTGGCGCAGGTGCATAGACGACATCCTCTTACTGTGGCAAGGCACCCATGACAATTTGGTCTCCTTTGTTAATTGGCTTAACACTGCTCTACCTCACCTTACATTCACCTCGGACATTCGCAATAATGATCTCGCCTTCTTGGACCTCACCTTACACGCAGAAGAAGGCTCTATTGGTACATCCCTATACCGCAAACCCACCGAACGGAATACTCTTCTTCTGTACTCTAGCTACCATCCCCGTGGCCTACGTGATGGACTGCCATATGGGCAGTTCCTCCGTATCCGGCGCAAATGCAAGTGGCGCAAGGATTATTTTCGTGAGGTATCCATCCTTTCGGTTAAATTGAGCACCAGAGGATACCCTAAACATCTGGTCGAAAGGGCTCTCAAACGTGCATGGTACAGTCACAGGGAGGTAATCCTGGCGCCATCTATCAAACGTGTTAACACACGTATCCCCTTTGCTTTTACCTACAGCCCTTCAAGCAACAAGGTTGGTAAAATAATCAAAAAGAACTGGACATTGCTACGCACTTTTTTGCACTTCTCGGATCCTCCTTTGCTATCATACAAAAGGGGCGACAATTTGTCAGACAAATTGGTTCATGCCATCACATGGCCCTCTAAAGAAAAACAGGCCCAATCTGTTACTACCTTGTGGGGCCTTTCACCCGTAATAGGCCATTTTAAATGCCAGAACTGCAATGTCTGTGACCTCACTAGTAACACCAAAGTCTTTGTCACGACTACACGCATGTACCAACTCAAACAATTTTCCAATTGTCACACCACCAATGTCATTTATGCGATCCGGTGCCCTTGTAATCTACTTTACATAGGTCAAACCACGCAGATGGTTAAACAACGCATTTCACAACACAAGAGCCGCATTAGATGCAGCGTCACTACTGCACCACTGGTAGTACATTACAAAGAAGATAACCATAACAGACTTGACATGGCAGGTCATAGACTGTCCACTACTACCCATCTGTGGTGGAAATCTTCAACTTTTACTGAACAAATGTGAATGTAGATAGATCACACGCTGTAATTCTGTGTCACACGGCCTAAATTCGCTCGATGAGTGGAACACAGTTATTACCAATGCATAGCTTCCTTCCACTGTGGCTTCACGCCCATAGGTATATCCCTCTCCATGACTGATCAGCACTGGTTGCTTTACCTCCTAGCAATCTTCTTACATGCATATACCTATGGCCCCCATCCTGTCACATAACTGTATGTCTAACCGCCCAACATTGCAAACGCTCTTCCTTTACTAGCAATGGACTCGGTGCTCTCAATATTTCTGCCGGGCTTTGTTATTTCATTGTTAAAAGTTTTATTCCCTGCATACTCTCCTTCCATAACACTTTCCGCCTTAATCTTGCCTGTAATTTGCCACACTTATTCAGTGTTACTATTTATTCTCTGTAAATTCACGTTTTTCATGCTCCTCACAATTTTTAGTGAATGCCTTATTACAATTTTATTCAATGTAGTTCTAGACGTGCCATGCTAGCAATTTATACAATGCTGATACGTTCTCTTTCACATAATTTTTCTCGTTATGTTCTTTTATTTGGTCTTGATTTGCAATGTTCATTCAGTGTTACAATTTTATTCTCTGCAACTTCATGTCCTTCACACCGTTTAGTGAATGTCTAACTACAATCCAATGACTTGTCTTGCTAGCAATCTATAACAATGCTGAAACGTTCTTTTCTTTCCGTTTCTGTCCTCTACTCGATCGTGAAATTATGCCTTTTTATAGATTGATTCACTGCAATTTACACGTTATTCATGCCTTTTTTACGTCTTGTTTCAATGTCGCCATACAGCTTTAGTCATGTTAATGTATACTTTCACTGTCCTATACATCTAATCTATCTACACCAATCTCGGTGCTTTCGGCCATCCTCCCTTAGTGCCATCTTCCTTCATCCCCCGGGGGCACCATTACCTCCTTCCCGTTCTAGTCCATGACCCCCTTCTGCTCCACGGATCGGACCCGCCCTCACTCAGTCACGTGACACTGCCGGCACTACTTCCGGGTTTGCCGCGCACCTTTCCAGAGACGCTTCAATCGTCCCACGACTGTGCTCTTCCGGACTTACCCCGGCTTTGCCCAGTATTGCTGACCCAATTCCTGGCTGATCCTATGTTCAGGGTAAGTGCCTAACTCCTCCCTACCACGTCCGGCGCCTTGAACCTCCCCCTCGGTGACCGCGCTTTGACTACTCTTACCTCCGCCCCTACCGAGCAATCTCTTACTCCGTTCCTTCACTGCCAGAACGCGGACCAACACGAGGTAGCATTTACCAACGCCATACCGAGCGATGAGTTATCCTGTGCCTTGCAACCCTCAGAGCGCTGCCTAAGTACGATGCACGCTCGACCGCGTAATTACCATCTTCACTATTGGTAAGATCGCGTTTTTTTCCCTTGTTTGTTTTGGTTCCCCATGGCTTCGTTCACCATGTAACTCGTCCCCTTCCTCCCTTGGCCACATTTATATCACAGTCTACATCCCTTGGTACCCTGACGTTACCGTGTTCCGGGTGTTTCATTTCCTCGGACCATCCCTTGACTCCAGGTATCTTCACACCTACCTCCCTATGAATTCATTTGTTTCCGTGGGTCCCACGACCAACCTTTTCTTTTCCTTTCCTTCTGTTCTTATAGAAGTACCTCTGAATCACGTAACCATAGTCCTGATGATGACCTCAAGCTAAAGAGGTTGAAACGCCTTTTACTCCACAACGCCAATTGCTGCATTTAAAAAGGGTCATTCATAAATGGTGAAATTATGTTTGTGACTGTAAATTACTTTGTAAATACTTTTGTTTGACCCTCATGGTCTATCTGTCCTTCGCCGTTCCACGTTGTTGCCTATACACTTATGTCACTGCGCCGTTCACTCACCACTACACCCCCAGTGCACATATGGGTGTTATGGTTACTGTAAATTAGTTGTATTTTTGTGCTTCTATCTACAAATAACAACCCTTCATCCTCCTCTTGGTCTCCCTTGTCCCTTCCTGTGCTATATGATTAATTCTCATACTTAACGGTTCCCTTACATGATTTACCAGTTGAGACATTGTCTTTTTGCTACTCATCATTTTTGGCAGGCATGGGGACATTAAGTGATTTGCCCGGAATCACAGGACGTTGAGCGTCATTGCTGAGATTCGAACCCAGTTCCCCAGATTTGAGATCGACCGCCATAGCCGTTAGGCCTCATGCTCTCCCCTATCCTCCCTTATCCTACTTAATCTGCATGCCTTACAGGTGTTCCTCAATATGTTTCTGACACCGGCTTACCCTTTATAGGGGACTCCACATGACTTGCTTGGTGCACTGGAGCAAGTCTGCAGATGGTGCATGGGGGTCCTTCCTGCCCCCCCCCCACCTGTTTATTGAGTTCCCTTCCACTCTGTTCATACCCTTCTTTCCTAGAAGATGCAAGGGAAAGGGCATATTTCTTGGGCTACAGATCTTTGTCTGGGTCCGCCCTGTGGAGTGTTCCTTCTTTCTCTATTCAGGTGTTAGCGCTTCTTGTGCTAGTTCTCTCCATACCCTGCCTGCCCTTTTTTCTCTTTTAGGTGCCTTGTGGCCGTTCCTAGTCCGTATCTTGGCATGAGTGGCTAACTTGCTGCCGTACGTCTTCTATGCCTGTGCATGGCCGGTTTTTGCTCTGCTTCTGCCTTTCGCAAGGCTGCAGTTGCTTTCAATTTTTGATTTGTGCCATTTTCATTACACCTCCGAGGCCACCCACATCATTTTGTTACTGGCCTTGCTGTTCTTCAGGTGCCCCTTTTTAGGGGTATATGGTGAATGCTCCTCTTGCATTCTTTTCAGACATGGGCTCCTCTCCCGTCCACTCCAAATTGATTCGTACGGAGGTTTGTGATCCCTTAGGATTCTTTTCTTGGGAATTTCCTCCACTTCTTGCTTACACAGTTGCAGTTCTCACCCCTTGAGGGCTTGCTTCCCTTGTACCAATAGGCTACTGGGTATGATCTTGGTTGGAGTCAGGATCCTCACCCACGTTGTTCCCTTGTTTGTTGACCGGGCATGATTACCCTATGCATATGAAGACTTTCCTTTGCTTCTGGCCTTCCTGCTTCGTAGGCTGTGGGCATTGCCTCACTATCTGCTCCTTCTCTTTTTTACACTGGCCCTTTGGTTGGACTTTTATTTCTGGCGTTGGTCTTTCAATACTCATTTATTTTACGCTGTGGACTGGCTGTCTGCATAGGCCTCCCAGGTGTTGGCCTCGTCCACCTCGGTACCATTTTCTAGTCCTCCATTGTCGTCTTTATTTTTCTGTTCTAGCGGGGTTGTTTCTCCCCTGCAGTTTTCTTTTCAATTGTCTCTCAACTGCCTAATCATACCGTTTTGTCGGTAGTGATGTTTCTTTCTGCTACCTTGGTATTGAGTGTGTACTTCCGGCCTACCCTCTCCCTTTAGACTGGGCCATGTAGCTGGTTTCCAGTTTGCTGTTTTCTCGCCTTCAGCCCATGGCCGCTGTTGTGCTTGTTGTATGTACCCTTCTTGGGCACCTGTTATTGTAAAGTGTGAATTCCGTATGTTTGTTCATAATAAATATATATATATATATATATATATATATATATATATATATATATATATATGTGTGTGTTTTATACCTTCCTTTTATTTGGATTATACGTTGCATAGTCCTAGAGGGCCTCCTACCTCTAAAAGTGTTTCCTCTGCCTATCGTGGTCTATGGCCAGGATTGTTGCTATTGCTCGCGATGCTTTACCAGCTACTGGTTTGAGCCCTCTGTCTTGCCCACTTCTATGGCTGGGAGCTTGGCCCAGTAGTTTTAGCTTTTGCCCTTAGCCTTCTGCCTCTGTCTTTTGGACCAGTTGCCAGTCTGGGGGTTGTGGGAGGCGTGGGCGTTGCAGTGCTATGTCTATACGGAATGTTCATCTGCAATGCATTTTCTCCCATGTCTTTGAACAGCTGTGGATTTGGTTCCGTACGAGGTTCTTCCCGAGTTTTCTGGTGGGATGGTTACCTCCACCCACCAGCTGTCTCTCTTTTTCTTATGCGGACCAGATAACCTAGCTGGGGATATTTCTTCGAATCAGTTCTCAGACCCTCCTCCGGGATGGTATTGCTTGGGTATCTATTCTAAGGTAAGGAATCTGTGGGTAGATATCTCTATCAGATGAGTAAGTTACTTACTTTCGCTAACCCTTTATCTGTTAGAGACTAGATCAAGCCACAGATTCCTTACCGACCGACCCATCCTCCCCACTCTGCCAACTGGTTCTCCTTTTTTTTCCTGATCCCTTCTATGCACCTTTGTGCTTTTTGTTGATACAAAAACATATATATAAATATAAGACACACCAAACAACCAATAATATTTAATATAAGCGTCTTTCAGAAAGAGGATTCTTTTTGGGCACACTGTTTCTATAGCAGTTTCCATACATTGATCCGCGTTTTAGCACGTAAAGCATTCCCTGAAGAAATTGACGTCAGGGGAGTGCTGACATGGACTCTAACGACCCCACATCCTGTGTATGAAGCAGTTACGGAATCGCTTGGTGCCCTTTACCGACGTGCATAGGTATTGCTGTAGAAACATTTCCGGATCCAGTCGGGCACCTGGGGATAATTCTAATTTAAGGAATCTGTGGCTAGATCTGGTCTCTACTGGAAAAGGCGTTACCGAAGGTAAGTAACATATTCTTTTTGCAAAGTTGATTTAGAATTTGCCATGTTATTTTATGTTTGTCACTTGATGTGTTAACCAACTTGCATTTGAGACCAGTGTTTTACCACAAGTACTAAAAATAAATGAGAGCAGTAATGGCACAACAAAACAGCACAAGTAACAATCTGAACAATAGTGTGCAATGTAAGATCTTCAACCCTTAGAGTCCGACCACTCATGAACTCCCGCCATAATATGAAAACACACACAGTAAACAGGGGAACACTATAGAAGGCACAAAAACATCCTAGAGAAATTAATAGGTTGTATCCAAGTAATGTTATGAGAATCCATATATATGTTAGGTCTTCATTCAATCTATCAATTCACAAAAGCCAGTGATGTTAGATCCAGTTTTATTCTTAAAAAATGATTTCCCAGCCAACACATTTTGTCCAAACCAACAGGACTTCATCAGGGCTGTGAATAAACATACAAATACATCCTTAAAATACAACATAAAACAAATAAAATCATGATCACATGATTAGCGTCCTGGAAATCAAATAGTTTCTCATGGCTCATTAATACAAAGCAACAAATGGACTGAACTAACACTAAAATGTCACAGCTACAACTTTATCTTCGTTGTCTTCTTATTGTAAAACATACATGTCACATACAGTTTATAAATCCTACAGTTTCAAGTTCATCACTTTCATTATACATACATAGTCAACTTATACAAATAATACCAAATATTGACAGAGGACCTCACACTCTGTCTAAAATCTCTATATTAGAAATATGAATTTATCAATTATGTATCAATAGATTACATAATGAAGTCAATATTATTGCCACAATTACTTACTTCAAAATATCTGGCAACCACATCTCCATCTCACAGGTGTCTCTATCCATGTGTCCTACATAATCCAGTCCTGCAAACAAATGTGTAAAATCACTAAACTCTTATTCTAATCACATCCCCTGCTTATAACAGTTGAGTGATTACCGTCACACGGAGATCATCATATAACCTATTCAACCTACTAACATGCACTATCGCAAATAGACGAGCACCCACACTAAAAAATCGTAGTTCACAACGGACATGGCCTCACCTATCACACCACATACCCAATCATTCAGGTAACACAACTACAAACAGTCACTCATAACGCTATTTAGAAACCAACTTGCATCAACCCGCATTTCACCCAAAACAAATTTCATCTCACTCTACCCATTACACTGAGAATAACGACCATCTTGTGCAACTCACCTTGCATGTTGAGCCCCAATTCGTTCACCACTGCTCTCACTATATGTGAAATTAGCTATCAAAAATTCGGCCATATTTGAAACCCACTTCAACCAGTTCCAGTAGAGCAGCTTCTCAACGTCACCAATCACAAAACCCTGTTTAAAACACGGAGGCACGTACAACAAAATCGCTACTATCTAGACTAACTTTCCAGTTTCTATCATTGCCATCTTGAAATCACTAGATACACATAAGATTGATAAGAAACTTCCTAAACAACTATCTGGCTCCAAACACCCCAATAAAATAATTTTATTTTAAACAATAAGGTTAATCTTATCCACAAAAACAATCAAAACCAGAAAGGTAAAGACATACAGGCACATGCATCAAAGGAAAAACCGGTCGCAAACGGGCAGATTCTCAGAATCTGCCCCTTTGCGACCGGTATCTTTGCATTTGGGATGCATCATCCCAAATACAAAAATCGTA
Organism: Triturus cristatus; assembly: GCF_964204655.1. Taxonomy (NCBI): domain Eukaryota; kingdom Metazoa; phylum Chordata; class Amphibia; order Caudata; family Salamandridae; genus Triturus; species Triturus cristatus. The sequence continues at coordinate 443,901,627 of NC_140587.1, read as the reverse complement.
ATTTAAGGAATCTCTAAATTGCGATTACTTAAATTGCGATTGCATTTAAGGAATCCCAAATTGAGATTCCTTAAATGCAATGCATTAAAGTAAAAAAATTAGCGATTTCGCTAATAGGGGGAGCAAATTACCATGAAGTTTAACTTCATGGTAATTTGCAAAAACGTAGAAAAATGCACTTTTGTGCATTCTTCAAAGTTTCATGTTGCGCACACACATGCCCTCAGGGCATGTGTGTGCAACATATGTGCACAGATCAATTTCAGTGGTGCAATAGGGTGTCATTTTGACACCCTTGCACCCTTGAAATTGCATGACCAGTTTGCGAGTACCTACTGGTACTCGCAAATTGCTCATGCAATCTCCAATTCATTCCTATGGGCCTGGAGGCCTATAGGAATGAATGGGACGGCTTTCCTTAATTGCGACTCGCAATTGGCAAGTCGCAATTAAGGAATGTGTAGGAATCGCTATTTTTATAGCGATTCCTACATGCATAGGCTTTTGCAATTCATTAATTGCGATTCCTTCATAATCGCAATTAAGGAATCGCAAAAGCCTACGTTGATGCATGTGCCAGATAGTAAATAGTGTCTCAATCCAAAATACCACAAAGCAAAATCATAACTATTCTCACGTGTCGCCATCTTGTCATTTTCTACCCCTTCACCATCACACTAATTCAGACCAGAAACAGTCATCATGTATTCAACATTCCTCAGTTATACTCAAAATGTCTTGAGGGTCAATCCCTGAAAGGCTCTAACCAACAGTCCACTATCAATACGCTAAAGCAAAAATAAACAAAAAACACCCATGCTCAGTAAAAAAATGTAATCTTCCCATCTCATACCAGTCATGCCCAACAAAATACAGTAGCTAACATTGCTACAACCAACCACTAACCTTTGCGTGGACATGAAAACATCAACTATAAAATAAAACGCTACATCCCTCCATATCACCAGTAGAATCAACCAAAATTACACCTAATGAAATAAAAAAATTAATCCAAAATCCGAACTTAATATTGAATTCCCTACCTTACAACATCTCTTCAAACTGAGAGGATTCCTGAATTCCATTTCTATTGTGTGTCTCAAAAGGATCCATCCGGTTCACTAGCTGTCGGGGCAAATACACCTAGGAGCAGCTCTCCAAAATTTACATACAATAATGCATTTCACTCTCAATATTTAGGCCTTTCTCAAGGTCCTCGACCTACTTATCTACCTTGCCTCCATTTTGCAAAGCGTAATCTCCATATCACCACCTCGTGAACTAGGGTTAATCCTTTGTAATCCATGAAATTTAAAGTCACTTTTATTGGAATGAAACCCCTTGATGTGGTGAGCCATAGAAGAGCATGCATCTTGATTTCTGATCACCCTACAGTGTTACAGAATCCTAAGCTTCAAAGCCCTTTTGGGGCTACCAATGAATAATTTTGAACAGTCACAAACAATTGCACATGCAACAAACATACTATTACAGATAATAAATTGTTCAATGTGGTATGTTCTACCCATCCACTGTCCCAATAAGTTGAAAGAAGATTTTGTTTTTGCAGAATTGATTTCGAATGTATCATGTTCTTTTATGTTTGTCACTTGATGTGATTACCAACGTGCATTTAAGATCAGTGTTTTAACACAAGTAGTGAATGATTCAATCACCACTCCCTCAGATTAATGGAAGGTCCATAGTAGCAGAGAGATATTCTGTGAGATTGTAGTCCAGGATGAAACACTCCCCCCTGATTAATATAAGTTCCATAGTAGCAGGGAGATATTCTGTGAGATTGTAGTCCAGGATGAAATGGGTTAAAATATTTGAAGCCTAAACACGTCTGCAACCTCTCCCCCCAAATGCAGCTGCAGGTGTGAGAATTCAAGGCACCTTGGAGTACCAGTGTGCAGAAGTCTTTTTGACTAGCTCTTTCATTTCCCTGGGCTTTGTTGGTGATGGGCATAATGCTGTTTAGCTTCTCCCTGCAAAGTGGCACTGTCTACACTTGTGGGTGGGCTTGCATTGTTTGTGCTATTTGTGTGTCCCTCAAGATCACGCAGATAATCTATGCAAAACTGCACTGTGTTTAAACATCAAATGTGTGAAGAAAATTCTGTGCCTTATGTGCTATGCTGTAAAGTTCTCAATACAATGGAAATTAGGTGGTGTGGCTGGCTTTTCAGATGCAGTTTTTAGAATGGACTATGATTGTTCACATGTACACCATGCCAAATGGGCACAGAGAGAAAACCAGGTTAGTGACCAACCAACACCTGTTCCGTAAGTAATTTTGACGTTCTTTGAAAAAAACGGAACCTGCAAAGCTACAAACGGACTAGATTTCGGAGGCTAAATCTCATCAAGATTCAATTTCCAAAATGATTGATTTGAAAAAAGGGTGACATTTAACATCTAAACCATGAAAAAACAGAATGTCTGTGTTGAAAGGTACCAACAGTCTAAGTGCTAAAACACGAGGCACAGATTGAGGTGGATCTAAATAAATATTCTGCCTCCTGCTGAAGCCGGAATTATTTACAAGGGCGGTGCTTTATAACAGGAGCTGATGTTGAAACAACAACTAATAGGCATTAACAAATATGTTAGGCCCAAAAGGAATAAACTCTTTTGAAAAGGCTTTAACCATACAGTATGAGGGCCAGGAAGGGCCATAGAGCAATTCCAGTATATTCACAGGAAGGGGATACTAAGAGAGCATGAAGATTTAAAGCAAGACACTTGTAAAATTGAATGGATAGAGCAAGAGTATAAAAAACAATCTACTGAACTTGAAATGGAACATAGGTTAGCCATTCCTATCCACCGGATTATAGTTTTCAACTAATGCAGTTTTACAGTCACAAGCAAGCCCATATGGGGAAGAAACAGAAGAATAACAAGAGGATTATTATCTCTAATTGGGAATATTACTTCCACTGCAAAAGAGAAGCCAGTATCTTCCTAAATTACCCATATTGTCTAAATTAACAACAGCATCAAAGTCTGTTGACTCCAACTATATAGCGAAAGTATAGTCACCATATGATGCAGTTTTTATACAATTCCATGCAACACCCATTTCTTTAATTGCAGCCACTGTGAGAAAAAGATAATTCATCCCTGCTTTACCTATAGGTCCATCACCTGATAGAGTGTTAGAAACTGTATGTTGCATACAAAGCGATTGGGATATCCGCACCAATGCAATGGTGTATTTCTGTCTCCATGGCAATATTCAGCAGGTGGGAGAATATTGAATTGATCATGAAGCGTAAGCCGGGAAAACACTGGAAAAGAGCCACATCCATTATGGAGGAAGGAAGCAAATATCAAGTGCCTGCTACACTTGATAGTGCAGATGCAGCCGTTAGCCATCTCTCCACAAGATCATGACTAATAATTTCACGCTCAAGACCAGCGGTACAAAGACATTTAATAATCATGACCTTTGATGGTGAACACCTCTTCCTTCCAAGTGTAGACGACAGATGGGAAAGAATCAGTAACAATACTGAATCCTTGGGATTGGCAGCAATAAACTCCCAAAGGATGTCAACAGCAGCAGTTACAATGTGGACAGCAGGTACATCTTGTCAACAACAGCTACAAGTTCATTCATAATTATTTTGTGGTAGATGCAATGATAGAACCTAGTGCACAAGGGTTTCAGCCACTACCTGAAAGGTATGCGTTGATTGTATGTGGTTCCTCCCTCACCAATGGAAAACATCACATGGGTATTAGATGTCATTTAAACAAGGCTATTGTATAAAGTGTGTACAAAAACTGCATAATCAGAAGCCCAAAAACATTTGTCTAAAACAAATGTCACATGTCTCTACTAATAGAGGAAATTTAGTCTTCTCAACACAAAAGGGAGCTGTATAAATGCAGATATAAGAGATAAATTGGGAAGATCTACTCCTTTTATTTGCCAAATATTATCACTTCAGAGTTCTTCCCCTTTAGAATGAAGTCGGCATCAAGAGTCTTCACAAAACCCTTGACAGCAGTGGTATTACATGTTAGCCCACAAGAGATACATATGTAGATGATGACCTGAGTGATAGTCTGGAAAAGGTCAATTCTTATAAGAGGTGGCTGAACAGAACAGGGTCATCCGTCTGTAGTTACTGCTTCACATTAATTCTTCAAATTTCTCAAGCTCATTCAGGATAAGGAAATGTTTGGTTGAGAGAAAGCTGTGGTAAATAAGAGGGATTCCGGCCTTTCCAAACAGAATTCAGCTTGTCTGACGGTGAAAACTGTGATGAATCTGTTGCGATTAATGCTCCCTTGTCCTAGAATTGGTTAACTGATAACAAACTAACTTCTGAGACAATGGAGTCTGGCTCTCCAGTCAGTGCGCATAGTTGATTGGGCTTTGTGTCAATTAAGGTGTACATCACAAAGTGGTCAAAGCTCTGAGGTCAAAGTTTGATCCCCAGGCACCAGCTACAAATGCTCAGAGATATCTCTCAATCCTCCTTTTGTTTGCCTTGAATTAAGAAGTCATGTTACTCCTGCAGAATAGGGTAGTTGCAACAAATTAAAGTATACCATGCCCTCAAGAGGTCAATTTGAGGAACTCTATCAAAGAAAGACGAGTGACTTTCTACCTGGTTTGTATATGCAAGATAAGAATATTGCATTTGAATGTTCACAAGGGATGTTTCAAACTGCAGCTTATGCAGAATCTGGTAGTGAGACCTACTACAAGTTACAGAATTTCAATCATGTCTCCGAAGCTTGGAGGGTATCTTGATTGCCTACTGATAGAACAAAGAGTACAATTTAAGGCCCTCAGTTTAGCCCACTAGATTTTTTATGGACGTAAAATATCGGATTGATACAATTTCCTTTAAATTATACCTCTATTTTAGCTGGTTTTTCTATGAGTTGTTTAACACCAATAAATAAAACCCGAGTGATGTTGGTGCACTTTAAGAAATTAAAAAAATATATATAATTATAATGATAATAATAAAGATAATAATAATAATACAAAGATTTCTATTTCATGAGCGTTGCACATGTTGAATCGTAAAATGGCTTTGCTATTAGTCGAATAGAACAAGAAGTTTACTCTCCATGTTTCATCTCTTGTGCAGTACGTTTACTCTCATAAAAGCCACATGTTTTCCGAGCGAAGAATAGGGAATTGATCTGTAAACGGGCCTTAATAATATTAGTTCATATTTAATTCAGGTAAGCCTAGTTAGATGGTTAGGTGACGCATATTTTCCAGCTAATGGTCTTTTAAGGGTTCCCCTCAGTGGATCACTACAAGGCAGCTTTTTACACAGTCAGTGTAGCTGTAGGCTTGGCAGGTGTCCTTACTCTCCCTATCGCCCCACACCAGTCTTTAAGGTCCCAGAAGAAAATTACCTCTATTCTCCTTTCTTTTACTTCATCCCCAGGTCCTCATGACCTCAGTATTTAAAGGTAAAAAAGACCAGGAAAAATCCCAAGGCACTGAATACTTGCCTCTTGCAGCAGGGATGTATCGACATTCCATTCCCATGGACACTCTGATCTGTATTCACTCTTTCTGTACCAAGTATTTGTTGCTCGATTTTCAGTGGCAACTTTTGGACAGCATCGCAATACACATCCTTGCATGCCATTGGAATCCTTGTCCTCAGGGAAGAAATTCAATGAAATGACTGCATGAAACACTGAGACCTTCCCTGTATCCACAAGGCCTTCTGACCCTGCTACAGTCAAGGTTGCCTCATCCTCTTGCCATCTCCAAGATGGTGGCACTGCCATGATGCAGATATGCGCTCCAGAATTCAATGTGTAATGTTCCCATGCGTGTGTTCAAGCAACTTAATTCAGCGATGGTCTCCCTGTTCTGGGCGGGTCGCCGCAGCAGAGTCACCATACATGTTCTGACTCAGAGGTATGAGGAGGGGGGTCTTGAAGCCCTCAGGTTTGATCTCTACTACTATGCCGCACAGTTGCAGCATGCTGCCCGATGGCTGGATGATGTTGACAATTGGGAAAAAGGCTCCTGAGGGGTTGAGTTCAGCCAGATAGACTTAAAATAGCTCTGATGGAGGGTGCTGGAGTTGCGTGCGACATGCCATACTTGGTCAAACAGAACGCACAAGTGGGGCAATTGTTTGTAGAACGCGTATGTGTGTTCTTGAACCCTGTGGGGCGCCTGAGCGATCAGCTTGATTCAGACGCCAGTGGATATACATCAGAGGAAGAAGCTTGTTGAGATTCTGATATTCCCATTTTACGGTTTGTGCTGCCTAATGTCTGGTAAAATTGATAATCATGTATTGATTTGTGACGCTGTGCGATGACGAAGATCTGCCCCATCTGTGTTTCCACCCCTGTCAATTTCTGTCCCTATTGTGGTGCTGTTTTATGGAAAACTTAAATAAAGGTTTAGTCAAAAAAAAAAGTTGCCTCATCCTCAAATCAATGGACTCCTTAATGGCCACTTTCTATCTTCTCTGCTCACATACCATTAACATTCAGCTAGATATAAAGATATCAGTCTTTATATTAGCATTTCTCTGAGACTTCAGCCTATCCTCCTCCATGGAAAAGATAAAAAAATGATTTACCTTCTTATCACCCTCTATATCATGCAACCCATAACTAAACTGTCCTATCTAAAAGGGAACGTCCTCAATCTAGCTGTCACAGGCATATGGATAAATTACTGCAACTCTTGATAGACTGCAGTGCACAGGCCAACTTGTCATTTCTATTGACTTCCATCATTCTCAGCCTGTCAGTCACAGGATACAGAAACCCAATAAACAAAGTTTATTGCAAGCTCTTTTCATCTTAGCAGTCAATACCAATCTGAAGCTAATATCAGCACACTTCTTGAGACTCCACTCTGGAGAAAAGAAATATAAAAATAAAATCTCCAATGAAAACGCCATCTACTAAACTGATGTCTTCCACACGTTTGTAGTCCCAAGACCCTACTTTCAGCAAGCACTCCATTTACAACTCAGAAAAGAAAAGGTGGACAACCAATCACACTTAACAAATTATCTGTCCCTCTACTTCTTGAAGAGATAGCTCCTCACTTCAATTAAAGTAACACACTACAAATCAACCACCATGCAAGAATCAAGCATTAGCAGAGCAATCTTTCCCATAGTAAATCACTGCACTGTCAGTGCAAGGCAGTTAATAGATTCCTCACAGAAAAGTTTGGCAAAATCAGACTGCATCACTAACATAAAATAGACCATCACAAAGCCTCAATTCCCACCACGCTGCACCCCCAACAAGACAATTTTAAAACCAGTTTCAGCATTTTGTCATTGGCCAATCCCATATCTTTGCAACTTTCAGAGCTGCCTTTAGTAAAGACATATACTACCCTCAGCCATTTTGAAGTTCCTATCAAATGAAACACTTAACATAGCAGCCAACCTTCATCCCACGCTGCACCCCCGATCCAAGGCTTCTTTATGATGCACACAAAAATTTGTCAGATCATACTGGACAAACATCTTGCTATGCCATTCCTTGAAAGGATCATTAAGAAAGCTGTCACGATACTAGTACAGGCTCAAATCAACAGCAATCGGCTCCTGCAAGACTACAGCAAATACTATGAATAGAGCACAGAAGTACCTCCACCCACCCCCCGCACACACACCCCCACCCCAGCCTCCTTCCCCTTCCCAAACTCAGAAACAGCGCTTTCCTCATCACCGAACATAGCAATCTCTGCTTGGTACTCCTACAAACTTTTTGGTGGCCTTCAAGAGGCCTAGGAAACACTCTAGGACAAAAAGAGATTGGATTGATGAACACTGTACTTTATTTGTTAACATTTTATATCCAGGCACCATAAACTAGTCCAGATGTTTACTTGAAGGTCTCAAAAAGGTTACCAGTTACCTGCAAAGTGCACCATCTAGTGCTTTTAAATGGATTTCTACTCTCTGATCATGGAATCAAGAGCCATCAGTACTAAATGCTTATAATAGGGATTTATTTCTACAAGTTTCCTCTGCTAACAACATTGAACCACTCAACACCTGCATAACATCTAAGCAAAACGGAATGTGTACCTGCTTCCTAAAACGGACCAAAGCTAAACCCATCCTGTTTACAAACAGTAACTGATACGCTTGGATTGAAGAATGGCTATCTCAGCTGGGGGTGTCTTGGTAGCCAACCTGGTAGACGTACATTGCTAAGGCTCTGCCACTAAAGTTCTAAACATCTTCCAACATCATGAATCTGACCCAACCTTTTCGTCCGGTAGAGTGTAGGGATTAATTGTTTGAGTGACTCTAGTGGCTGTACGTTCTCTTGTGCACTCAAGGCGGTATACAAAGGAGGTCCTTGTCTGTCAGTTTGTGCGAAATATGTTTAATTGCATTCTTGCTTTGCCTCGTTTTTGTTTTTTTTAATTTTACAATACTTCATGTTTATTACTTCATTCTCCATAACAAAAATTCTTGATGAATAAACGTTGCTGAACCTCAAGGAAGAAACACACACGCGGCACATCGGTTGCACGCGGCTTTAACTTATGACGGTTCTACGGAGCTAAGAAGTTGACTTCTACAGCCCCTGAGGAAGGGCTTCCCGCCCGAAATGCATTGGGCATAGATGAACGTTTATTCATCAAGAATTTTTGTTATGGAGAAAGAAGTGATGAACATGAAGTATTGTAAAATTTGAAAAGAAAAAAACGCAGCAAAGCAAGAACACAAACATATTTCGCACAAACTGACAGACCAGGACCTACTTTGTATACCGCCTTATTCAGTGCACAAGGGAACGCCCCTCTGCGTCAGAGGCTAGCATCGATTTACATCCTACATATTATCCTCGTACTCAGGAGGATTAACCCAACTGCAGTTGATACAGTTGTAAGCAGATTTAACAAATTGGGAGTGTGCCCTACTGTCATCAATCTAGGGTCTAGTGGCTGTACATCGTTTCAGATGAAGAAATCGTCACAGGACAGTTGCGAGGCCCTGCAATGAGATCCACCGAGGCTCTGAAGATGGCAGCCCAGGCAGGTGTGGCGAGGTCTGCACCGTTGTAACCAACTTGACTTGGGAGCCGTAGAGGACTGGGGAGCAACCCCTGGGGTACACCGGAGATCAGGTCTGCCCACTTAAAGACTGCCGGAGAAGAGCAGCAGGAGTCTACCATCAAGTCGGTAGGATTGACGAGGCCGAGTGGTGCTCGAAGTAACGGATTGAGAGCGCAACCAGGCCAGACGCTGTGGGACTATCCTGTGACCGGGGGGGGGGGGGGGGAAGGCCAACACCCCCTCCCACCTCCACCCCCCAAGTAGATGATGTTATTGGATAGAAAAGAATTACAAGCCCCCTGGTTGGATCCTGCAGAGGCCATCCCCGAGGGCTCTGCGAAGCCTTACCGTGCCACACAACATAAAGGATACTTGGCTCCCACTAGCTGCTCATGCTGCCCTGCTGTGGAGCCAGAGATGTAGAGACTGGGAAACCAGGCCAGGTAAAGCAGAGAGATACCGCTCTATGCTGTGGTACGAGTCTTGCTATATACTGGGCCTTCAGATTGATACTTGGGCGACTCCCCACAGTTGAAGCGGCCTGCTGGGAGGAGTGGGATGAGGGGGGATTTAAGTGGGGTAGTCTGTGGAGTTGGATCACTGTGTTGGCCCGACTGGGACATACTGTCTTCACCTGATGGCAGTATAAAACTGCTCAGCACCCTGTGGACTCTGGCCTGTCACAGTTATGGTGCTCCTGTCTGCCTGAAAATAGAGTACCACAAAGGTGGGTTAAAGAACCATGAAAAACTCCGGAATATTGTGGTTGAAGTCCCACCTTTGTACGTGTTTGTCTCTTGAGACCTTCATCTTCAGCTGCCGACTCCCCTATTCTCTCTTTACCACGTTAAATACCCCGTCTTGCCCTATTGGGGGTGGGGGTGGGGGGGGCAATCTGTTTGGCAACCTGAAGATGTTGCCAAACCTGAGATCAATCACAAAACGATAGACAGGTGGCTGAGAAGGGTTGGTTCGTTTAAAAACAGGCAGAACAGGGCGATTGCATACATTTCCCCTAGTCTCTTCGACCACATCGTTTTGTACCAAATCATGAACTATAGTCAAAAGAGCTTTTTCGCCGTCACTGGAAATTTTATATTGTGTAATGCGAGGAAATTTAGTATTCGGCTTGAGCGTTACAATGTAGGGAGGAATCCGCAGGAGGCCCACATCATTGGGGCCGGTGGCCCAGAGGGTGGCTGGAAGAGATTGTAATTCAGGGGGAAGCTGATTTTCAGACAAGTACATCGGTGAGGTCAATTTCTTACCTAAGGTGAGACGTACACCTGAAGGAGAACAGTGTAATGTCGCATACAATCTCTTCAATAAATCCAAGCCCAACAAATTTTCACCACAACCGGTTGTTAAAAGGAGCGGGGCCTCCAATTTGTAAGGCCCAATAGAAATGGGCAGAGGGCATGAAACCGGGTTTTGAACTGAGCGCCAGAAAAACCTACAGAAACATTTGTACAGCCAGACAAAGGTGCCCCAGGGAGTTTAGAGTGAATCATAGAGCTCTTTGTTGCACCAGTGTCTAATAGAATGGCTCTGTAACACCTAGTGCTGCCACATCAACATAAGGCCCACTTTGGTCCACTGGAACTGATACTACTCCCGTACTTTGTCCATGGCTGTCCTAGCTAGGTTGGGAATTCTGGCTCTCATCCTCAGTATAGTAATCACTGTTGTAATAGTTGGTAGACTGCGCATTTTGCTGATCAAAATAATTCGTGGAGTTTCCAGGGGGCATGGAACGTTGGTTATTAGGCGGCATACCTCGTCCTCTACCTCTTGGTGCTGACTGATAACCACCCTGGCCTCGTGATGCGGGAATACCGCTCGTGCGCTGTAACAAAACCGGGCAATTATACTTTAAATGGCCTTCTTCTTTACAATAAGCGCATTGATTTTGGCCCAGTGGGGGTCGGGGAACGAAAGGCCCAGACCTCTGCAACTGTCTCTGGAATTGTGGAGATGGCTGATTTTCGCGTTGGGCAGGGCGAGGAGGATAAGCTTGTTGCAAAAGAACTTTTGTTTTCAACTCTTTTGTCTTTTTATCAAGTTTCTCTCTTTCCTCTTTATCCCTATTTTCATAATACTGGGCAGTAGCCAATATCTGGGCCGAAGAGGAGACCGCCCACGCGCTTTCGGAATTCTTCAACTTATTAGATATTTCCGGAACCAAATTTGACACAAACGCGTGAAGAAATCAGAGACGTTATCATCCGCTTTCTGCTTACAAGCTGCTAACTTATCCCAATTAACTCGCAGAGGGGGCATCATAGTTTTCAGTAAGGCAATGATCCTAGCTGGGAGTTCTGTAATTAGACCCTCAGGTTTGGCACCACCCACTTGGAGTCTGTCCGCGGCGAGTATGGCAGCCCAATCACCCCCCAGTTCCCTCACATGTACCTCCTTCCGAATACTAGCCCATAACGGTTGTGGGACCACATTACCCATTAGCATGTCTATATCGGCCAAATTCATAATGCATGCATCGACAGTTTGGGACAACTCTTTGTAGTACCCAGCAGGATTTTTACGAGGGTCCGGTAACGACTGCTTAAGGGCCAATACCTCAGATCGTTTCCACGGAACGTGTACCCACACACGTTGAAAGTGAGCAGGTATAAGAGGATTACCACCCTGTGCTGCAACCTCTTCTCTCCACACTGGGGGAAACCTCTCTCATGGGATAGTGTTTTAATTTTCGCCTGACGGAGGAATCGCGTTTTGGCAAGGACCGGCAGGCAAGCATCATTCTAAAAGTGACAAGCGTTCCTACCGCGTCCTCAACCTCTGCGCCCACAATCAGCCCTTTATCAAACTCGGCCTGTACATCGAGCAGGCCCTGAGGGGCTCGTCCCAATCCCATATCCTCCCACTCTTGACTTAAAATGTTACACATAGTATCAAAAACATATCTCTGCGTTGGTGCCTCCCACTGCTGAAAGGTGACCATAATATCTTGCACACTATACTGGGGGCCATTCTCCACCTTCGGGCTTGAAGATCTAGCACTTCCCGTTCCTCCGGACCTGGTGGCTGACTACGAGTTTGTCTACGAGGAGAAACAGGGGTCATTTGAAATGTCCCAAAGAGAGGGGACAAAAGGCCAGAAACGGTATCTATCATTCGCCTCCGAGCGGAGGGAGAATTCGTCATTAGGACAGGAGACAGAATATTAGGCGGGGCAGAAGAGGGAGTAACATTTACGGAGGGAGCCGAAGGTAAGGGAGAGCTTGGCAATGCCGGAGAAAGCTGTGGTGGGGGTGCAGGAACCGGTTGGGGAGCGACAGGTGGGACAACAGGCGGAACAGGCGGGCAGGTGCTAATAATAAAGGTGCATTCGCTTCGGGGGCAGGCGGTAATCCAATCTCAACAGATGGGACATTAAAGAATCCTTATCAGGGTCCACATTTTTCTCCGTAGGGGAAGTTGGCAACACTGGATAACATTTATACACCGCCATACGATGTTGCCTATCTGAGACCTCAATCACATGATCGGTTTCATTATTTTTAAACTGTTGCGCAGCTTGTAAAATAGACATATCCCTCCTATCTCTTTTAGCTTGTTTTATTTCTTTCTGTTTGGCCTCCTTACGCCATAGGCGAAAAGAGTCAAACATAGCCGGCCGGGCTTTTCGCTTAAAGTGTACTCCAAATTATCTAAAATATTGAGCTCAAAACTGCCGTTCTGTGGCCATTGTAAAATACCATCTTTCCTAGTATAGCGAACCCATGCCTCATTAAAAGCTATGGGGCCAATACCATGTTTAGAATATACTTCATAAGTGGGAGTTCCGGCCGGAGGAATTGGACAAGAGTCCTCCAGTCGGGAAGCCCTATCGCGATTACAACAAAACCATCTTCCAAACTTACTGAAACCAGGCATCGCTACCACAATAGTTTCTTTACAAACTTCAAGGGGTTAATTAGTCACTTTATAGTACAAAAACTGCACTCGCCCCTCGGTTTCGGCTTTTGCAAAAGTCGAACAAAGGCAAAACAAAGACAAAGGAGTGGCCACTATACTTAACTTAACCAGATGTTTCCGTACGCCAACAGAGGTCCGTCTGATGTATGCGATACAAATTACCAAGGGAGCCAAAGCGTGGCCGCAGTCAGGGCAGCAGGTCTTTTCAGCCGTTGGAAGGGAGAAGCCACACGGTAAAAAACCTTCGATCCACTTACGACATGCAGGGTTCGATCACGTGGTGCGCGTCCTCCGGAATTTCCTTGCGGGGCTCCTCACGATCCTCGGGCTGGACCCACGACCTCTGAAGCGGCCTCACAGAGGGCACCAAATTGAAGAACCGGGCTCATTAAGCCTGGCGGCGCAGGGTACGCCTGAAATCTTCTGAGTTCGCCTTACAAATTACAGAGACACGGAACACTCTGTCTGGCATAGGAACTTCAATTTATTAGCTGCAGCTAGGTACAGTTGTCCTAGAAGTACATCCGTGGTAGGTTCTCAGGAGACTGCCACTTCAATCCGTGGCTCAGTCTTTTGTAGCGCTTGAATCCCCTAAAGCAACAACCCCTACAATGTGCAATAAAAATACAAATCATCCACAAGAAAACATTCTTTGTACAAGATACAGGATAATGGGTAAGAGAAATTCCTTCACCAAGGTCGTGTTCTCTACCCGACCCTATAGGTCAGGTGGCATAGCCATTCCTTGCTTAAATTAATTTACGACAGGACGTGTTTGCGTGTTGAAGATGGTGATTCGTAAAACAACTGGAGAGGCCGAGAACGGTCACCAAGGGTCAATAGATGGTTATCTGGGGGATTAGTTGCTTCGAGCCGGGTCTCAGAATGGACTTAGCTCGGGGAAACAGGAAAGGTTGTGTAATATGTGCAACAGTATAGAACGTGAAAGAAACGCTATGAAGGTTGAAGGGGCCTGAGTGAGGGCAACAGCGTAATGGTGTTACAAGCAAAGATGGGGCCGTATTTGAATTTCCTCAAACCCACCATCACAACAGCAGGGGCTGATCTACCTTTCTTATAAAGACGTCTAACCACAAACTCCTCACTTTAAAATATTTCACAGATGGCAGTTTGGATCTGGAAAATTCAAAGCCATACTTTTGTGCGTCGGTGGCTTTGAAGTGACGTGCACAAGCCTATTTAGGCACCACTCATGTGTGCTGACAACAGTTCCTTTCTTTCCACATCACAAGATCCAGATCTACCCCTGGTCTCTGTGAACCTAGTTTTTTTTAAAGTAAACTTAATTGTTTTCCAGTATGCAAGGGACATATCTCCTAATAGATTGACAGAGTTCAAGCCTTGTGGAGAATGTCATTGCCAGATGTTGATCATTGAGCTCCATTTGATCTGCCTGTGGTGTCTGAGGTTACCAAATGACTCCTCAACCTTCGGTGACTGCTCCCTGATGCATCCCAAAGCCATCCGGGAGCACGAGGCAAAGATGTTCATCGACAGAGACCCTGCATCAGTTGTAGTCACCAGGGAGATCCCTGTTCTGCATTCAAAGCCTTTAGTGCTGTAAGTTGTCAATGAGGTCCAAGTCTTTAGGTAAGTCTAAAAAGGAGAAGAAGAAATCCAAGCCGGACTCAGCCCCCGATGCACCATTCCAATTCTCCTGAGAGGGCGCATGGGCATCATCACCCTCCAGGACTTTCTCCGAAAGTCGTTTCGCAGAGCCTATTCTGATTCCACCTGCTCCAACCTGTGTTTTCTAGTCTTGGAAGAGCTTCTGTAGAGCTTCAGGAGTTTCAGGAGACAACAATGCACTTATTTGCGGAACAGACTCCCACTAGCATGCATTCGGGCCTCAACGAGCTGACACCTTCTGCATTTCTGCTGGTCTGACCAACCTCAGTGCCATTGGAGCCCCTTGGATCCACTTCTGGATCCGTACCTGCTTTGGTACCGCAGCACTTTACAGCGACATGGCCCAGTCATCATCAGTGCTGACTCCACAAACACCAGAAAACTGTGGATTTCCATATGTGTGGGAGGTGTGCAAGTAGGAGTCCAGACGAACGGAGGTGTTTGGAAGATATGTGAAAGCAGATGCGATTGTTGAGGTATGCGATTGTTGAGGTATGCTGGGACAGTATTCGACGCCACTTATTGCTTCCAATGCGTGAAATCCATCAGATCATACCCGGGACCACAATACTTTTGACACTGATGCTGATAATCACCTCTGTGATACCGGTGTTGGAATTTCCCAGCCATAACAAGCCATGACAACTGGTATGATGATCTCCAGGATGCTAGTGCCCTGGGCACTTCTCCAGACATTGCCCCGTTACTGAGCAGAGTGCGTCATTTACTATGGTGATGCAGAGGACTGTCAAGATCCTTGACCTCAAGCTCCCATGTCAAGAAGTTAAGACCGGTGTGTTAACCGAAGTCCTTCAGTTGGGTCAGACATCCTTGGAGCATCTCCTTCCGTTTAATTAGGTCTTTTCCGATATCCTTTTGGGACCTGGGCTAAGCCTGAATGTGGCCCCGGTCAACTGCCATATTGGCCGTCGCCACTGCCATGCATCTGGGCACCCGGATTTCTCACTCAAAACCCCACCCCTGAGAGTGTACTGGTGCAGGCCTCGGCTAGTCATATAACCCCATATGTGTTCCCCATTGCTCCCCCTAACAAAGGGTCAAAACGCATTGAGACTTTTGGCAGGTGAGTCTTTTCATCCTCTAGCCTAGCTTTGCGTTCTGTGAAAGCTACTTGCCTTCTGGGCAGCTACATCTATGCCCTGTGGGACTCAGCGGCCCAGATCCTTCCAATTGTCCCTAAAGTGGCTTTCCCTATCCTTTCCTTGGCCATGCAAGATGTCCGTGATGCAGCTATGTTCACTATTTTTTATGGGCTTAACACAGTAGATTCTTTAAGCAGAGCCATTGGCACCAATGTGGCCACCCTTAGACATGCTTGAATGCAAACCAGTAGTTTTTCGGGGCATGTTTAATTGACATGACATATGATGGTTTTCACTTTTTGCAGGATAAGGCAGAGTCTGACCTTGAGCGCAACAAGGAAAGCAGGGCTAACGCGCACTCTCTGGACCTGTCTGCCGCTCCACACCGGCACTTTGTTTCAGATCCACTATGGCTTCGGTAGGGGCTTTCAACATTGTCAACTGCCATCGGCTCAGCAAACTCCTCAGTCTTTTCATGGCTGCAGTTCTCACAGACCCCAGTGACAAGGAGGGCAGCATGCAGCCCTATCTACCGCCCCTCCAGCTACTGCATTCCCTAAACCTCTCTAGCATGTCCTCAGCGACACACAGCTACACTGTTTGTGGCAGGATATGGCATCTCCTGCCAGGGTGCCATACCATCACCTTGGACAAGTGGGTGATGCAGATCGTCCAGCATGGTTAAGCACTACTATTTCTGGAAACCTCACTGCCCTTACAACCATATCCAGAATAGCTGAGGGAAGACCATCCATCCCTTTTACATTAGGAAGTCCTGACTCTTTTGGCAAAAGGAGCCATAGAGAAGTTGTGATAGCTATTTCCAGTACTTTCAGGTACCGAAGAAGGACGGAGGCTTCAACCCAGTTGTAGATCTACGTCCTCTCAACGCCTTCCTGCGGAACGACAAACGCCAGGCCAGGTCATTTCTGCCCTTCATCCTGGAGAATGGATGGTAGTGTTGGACCTGCAGGATGCTTGTATCCACATTTCTGCCCTGTAGCTTTACAGATGTTATCTGCAGTTCATGTTGGAGCAGGTAGACTTTCAGTTTGCTGTGTGCCCTTTGGGTGTTCATGAAAGTGATGGCGGTGGTTGCAGCACGTCTTTGGACTTCAGGGGTTCCAGTCTTCTCATACCCTGACGACTGGCTGTTTAAGGTGGCCTTGCACCAGGAAGTCAACACCCACCTTCAGATTATGGTGAAACTCTTGACATTATTGGGGTTCACTATAAGCATGCTGAAGGTACACTTAACTTGACTCCTTCACAGATGCTCCCTTTCATTTGAGCAAATCTGGACACTTTACAGCCTATCCTCCAGAGCAGAGATTCCAGGACATTCAGGCTATGGTCCCGATGTTTCAACCTCTGCTCTTGATCTCAGTGAGGCTGACTCTGACACTGCTGGGACTGATGGTCTCCTGCATTGTGCTGGTTAAGCATGCCAGGTGGCATACATGGGCTCTGAAGTCACAGTGAGTGCAGCATCAGGGGGTTCTCTCCGATCTGGGCTAGGTTTCAGAGGTTGCTTTAAAAGATCTGCAGTGGTGGCTGTTGTACTATAGTTGGGTCAATGGCTGACCCCTTCCTCCCGACCCACCCAGAGCTGACAGTGGTGACCAATGCATCGCTTCTGGGTTGGGTGGTCATTTGAGAGAGGTGGAGATGAAAGACCTCAAGTCTCTAGCAGAGGCCTGGCTCCACATCAGTCTGTTGGAGTTATGAACCATATGCTTGCTGTTGAAAGCCTTCCTACTTTCTATTAGGAGGAGGCAGGTTTAGGTGTTCATGAGCAACACCACCATCATGTGTTACTTTTATAAGCAGGGCGGGGTGGGATCGCAGACTTTGTGCCCAGAAGCCCTCTGCCTCTGGTCATGGCTGGGACGCCAGGGAATTTTCCTGTTTTGCATTACCTGGTGGGTTCTTTGAATGCCATGGCGGACAAACTCAGCCATTATCACCTGGGGGATTACAAATGGCGGTTACACCCAGAGGTGGTGTTAGGTTTCTTAATAAACGGAGGAAAACCATTGCTTGATCTGTTTGCCACCTCAATGAACTCACGTCAGAACTTCCGCACGTTGTACGGTTCCAAGGCAGCTCTCGCTCATAGGCTCATTCCATGTAAAGAAGAACTTGGGACTCTCCGCTAATGCCGTTCCTGCTCTGAGTTCTCAAAAGGTTCAGGTCCAACTGGCCCAAGTCATTATGATGGCTCCGGATAGGGCACTAAGAGTATGGTTTCCCAAACTCCTGCACATGAGTATTTGTCCTCTGATCAGGCTGCCCCTTCAGGAGGATCTCCTGTCGCAGCAGCAGGGCAAAGTCCTGAACCTTTACATCCTTCACCACAATGCTTGATGATTGAGTGGGCAACAATTGAGTGCTTTTGAAGTTTCTCCCGAGATGGTGGATGTTTTTCTTGCAGCTAGGTGTCCCTCTATGAAGTTGGTACACACCTGCCGCTGGGACAAGGTCATGGAATGGTGCGCTGCCTAGCAGGTAGAACCACTTCATGCCAAACTGTCGGTGGTTTTGTTTGTGCTATCCGTAGCCCAGCAGGGCTTTGCATTTGGCACCATTAACGGGTATCTGTTGGCCTTTTTACGTTTTCCGGATGAGCCTTCCTTGTTTTGGTGACCTGTTGCATTTTCTAAAAGAGTTACCTTGTTTCCACTTTGGTCATGCTCCAGTGAGACTAGAATTTAGTTTTTTCTTTTCTTATGTGTTCTCCATTTGAGCCTTCACACAACTGTCCTTTATGGTTGCTTACCCTCAAAACAGCGTTCTTGGTGGCCATAATATCTGCACAGATTGTGAGTGAGCTTCAGGTCTTCTCTGTCTCCCATGTTAAGCCACTTACTACTGCGACATACTGATTCTTAGGAGTCGTGTCTCTTTTTTGCAAACAGTGGTGATTCTCTTTCACATAGGGCAAAACCGCACCCTCTCGATGTTCTTTGCTCCACTTCACACCTCTGAGAAGCAGAGGTTACATTGACTGGATCCACAAGGACTCTCAGCTTCTGTACCAGAGAACGCTGTGTGGACGATCAGCTATTTATTGGGGCTGTGTGAGTAAAGGGAGATAAAGGAACTGCAGAAAAGAGTCCAATTCTCGCTGGATCATGCTCTGCATTAAGATCTGCTACCCACTAGCTAATAAGCAGCCTTTGAAAGGCTTATGGTCTCAATCCACCAGTCAGGTCTGTTACCACTACATTGGCAAGTGGAGTGCCTGACCTAGACATTTACCATTATAAAGCACGGGGTGACCCAAAGTAATCAAGGACCTGGGTATTATATGGTACAAAAGACAGTGGTCCTGAACCTATATTTCAATTAAATCAATCAAGGATTATGATTTAACAAATTATAAAGTAGAGCAATCAACATAAAAAGTGCAACAAAACGACCATAATCTGGGTCACCATATATTTATTTAGAACAGTTTTGGTGAAAACCAGACAGTACATAATACAATTAACAATTTGAAAAAAGGTTGCTCCAGAGGGAGACGTGCAGTGAAATAGAGTGCTCAAGAGTGAAGTGATGAAGAGGGATACTCACTCACTCCGCGCGGAGTGAAGACGCGCCTGCTTTGTCCCCGGAGTATTTTGAATCTCTTGATTTTTGCTAGTGGCTTGGAATTGCAATCATCTCCTCTAGGTCACCGGGGCATATTGATTGAGACTAAGTGTGAAGATTACGTTGGAGATACATACCCCCATGTTGGATTCACTAAAGGAACCACGGATTTCTGTCCTCACTTTCAATTGACGGGTTGCCCAGCCCAGTCCTGATGAAGATCCGCCAGGCCGAGGAATCAAACGCCCCTTTTTGGCCATAAGTCGGATCGAAACGTCGACGCCCAACTAACCTAACCTGGACCCCCTTCTTCTGGTTTTTCACGTGCCGCTCTAGAATTGATTTCTAGTGAGAACTGACATAACAATTTTGTGTGAATATAATTGGGGCAGGTTACTTGAGGATGGTGATTTATAACCAGTCCTCCCTGTTTTGTGCCCTGACATATCGAATTTTCTATGTATTTTCGTTGCAGTATCCCTCTTCATCACTTCACTCTTGAGCACTCTATTTCACTGCACGTCTCCCTCTGGAGCAACCTTTTTTCAAATTGTTAATTGTATTATGTACTGTCTGGTTTTCACCAAAACTGCTCTAAATAAATATATGGTGACCCAGATTATGGTCGTTTTGTTGCACTTTTTATGTTGATTGCTCTACTTTATAATTTGTTAAATCATAATTCTTGATTGATTTAATTGAAATATAGGTTCAGGACCACTGTCTTTTGTACTAGACATTTACCAGGCAGCTACATGGTCATCGCTCCATACGTTAACGGAACACTACTGTTTGGACAGCCAGGTCCATTGAGAGGGGCCCATGGCCTGTTTGGCCCTTCAGGACTTTTTGGTCGGAGCCCGTTCCCAGAAACACCTCCTGGGAGGTATTGCATTGGTATCTATTCTAAGGTGAGTAATCAGTGGTTATAAGTCTCTATTAGGAGAACAAGTTGCTTACCTTCTTTTCTGGTAGCTACTCTATCTAACCACTGATTCCCCATCCACCCCGTTTTGTGAGCAAGACTCTTTTTAACAAAAAATATCCCATTTTACGGATCTGTACTCTGGTCCCAAGCAACCTGATTTTGGCTCTGCATGTGTGGAGGAGTCAAGAAACAACTGATGTCGGCGTGCATGAGTGGTGCCTATATAGATCTGCACACATCACTCTGGCATTTAGCATTGTTGACGTGTAGTTATTTACCTTTAGTAATGCCTTTTCTGTTAGAGAGACTATTTAACCACAGATTCCTCACCTCCTAATATCCTCCCGGTGTCAGACTGGATCCATAAAATTCAAAGCAGTACTTTACCTTCAAACTTAAAACATTATGTGGAGGATTTTCTCTTGACATCGATCGGGCCTCTCCAGCAGGCTAGATTCTCAGCTGCTTGTAGGCTCGGTTCGTTTGGAGTCCCCGGTCAACTCGTGGAAGTCTTGAGCTCCGGAGCTTTCAGCGGGATGAAACTGAAATCCGGGCCTGGTCGTGATGTGAGTTAGTCGACTTGACTCTCGATGTTGGGTTGGTCACCTTATTGAGCTTTTTCCAAAAGTTGATCCAAACTTCTGGAACTTCTTCCTGAAGTTCCTCTTGAAGGTTCAAAGGGTCCACAATACAAATCCAAGGTTCCAGAGCCTGTGAGTTGCTCCACAGAAGTTGGGACTACAGTTCACACAGTGCACCTGGCCAAGTTCTTAAAAGTCCATTGGACGCACTCCAGGCTAGGGACTTCTTAGGGGAGATGGTGCAGGTGAGCTCTGTTAACCTGTTGCTTTCGATAAAACCACTCCTTAATCCTTTTTGAAGCAAGGCAAAGTCCACAGGGCTGTAATTCCAAGTGTGCAGCAGGAGCAGTCCTTCAGAGTGCTATACTTTGGGGTGCAGACCAGGGTTCCAGCAGGGCAGTCCTTCTCTTTGTAGTTTCAGGCAGCACATCTGAGTTGCTATGCAGCTCTCACATATTCATTCAATGTTCTGGGGCGACAGGCCGTGGGGGTGGGGGCACCGTTGACCAAGCCTGACAGCTTCTTCCAGTGTGCGCCATGTTCCTGTCCTACAAAGCACTGCACTTAAAAATTCAAGATGGAGATTTTCTCTCCTTGTGAGTAAGCGCTGGCTAAACAAACCGACTGATGTGACTCATTTCCCTTAACACTACCTTTCCAGACCTCCTGCAAATTCCAATCTTTATGGCTGCCATCTGGCAGGGGGATACAGGAATGGGGGCAGGCCTGGCTGGCATTGCTTACTGTACTGCTCTCTTTGAACCCCAGTTTAATTTACCCAGCCCCAGCCCTGGCCTGTGCTCTGCAGCTGCCAAGCTCACCCCATCTGATAACCTCTGTCCTGCTTAGGCCACTTCTCACACCATCAAAGCAGTTCGGCTAAGCATGTTAAGGGCTGGCCAATCAGGAGAGCCTGCTAGAAGGCTGGATTTTGGCTCATTGGCTCACAGAAAAGAACGTTCTATAACTTATTTTCTGTATTAGTTATGAAAGATTTCACAGTGGCAAGTTGTTGGATTTATCATTACCAATCATTTAAGTCCTTGAAATACTATTTTTACTCCTATCAATAGTTACACTGAATTACAGTATCCGCAGGTTAGCCTATGGGGCTAAAGTGCTACAATGGAGGAAAAACTAAATGGGTAGGTGTCCCCACACCGGGACATATAAAACATCTTTTAAAATGTATTAAAAAAAAAAAAAATAGGAGCGGTTGAGGCATATTGTAAATAAGTTCTTTTGTACTTATATGTATTTTGTAGCCCTGAAGAAGTCCATCTGGACAAAACGCGTTGACTAACCTTGAAGTCCAAAGTCGAATCTGCATGTAATTTCAACTTAAAAGTATATTGCAAAGCACAGTTGACTATTAAAATGACAGCAGGCTACAAAGCAGTGCACAAATAAGTGTCTCGAAGCTGCTGGGCCTCTACACCTACATTCCCTATCATGTACTAGGGACTTACTGGTAGGTTGTCAATGCCAATTGTAATCACACCTAATTACCATATACATTTTTAATCAGAGCACTGGCCATGGGCGGAGCCCCGGGCGCAGTCAGAGTCGCTTACCACCAGTATCAGCCAAAAAATTGGGGTGATCAGGGCAAAAAGGATGACTTTCTCACATACCTGCCTCCCATAATAGTTTGAAATACTTGGCCATAAGAGTGAGAGCCTGGCATTCGGTGAGAATGTACATCCACTCCCAGATAATATGCTAAAGGATATGTCACAGTGGTGGACCCTGCATACCCGGTTGAACTATGGACAATGAACGGTAAATATGGGGGAAAACTACCTCACGAATCACCCCTAGCTACCCGCGCAGTCATTCAAACACTGAAAACAGCAATCACATCAATTAAATGGAACAGTCATCCTGCCGGCGAAACTCCCCTCAAGGTTGGCAATTGTTTACCTTAAGTTAACAACTTACAGGGTTTCGGGGGATTGGATCAGCTGGGGATATCATACTTGGGACGTACTCTCTCTGCTAATATAATTAAATCCTTTCAGGAACTGAAGAAAGTATTTATTTGAACTAGAAAATGCTTTTTCATATATCTGCTAAATATCTACATCTGCACGCCAACCTTATCTGGCACCCAGCTCAGACATCCCAGAATTTAGTCGATAGAGGGCTAACCTTAGTATGTCTGCTTCGCTCCAAAGGCTGTGAATACACTATATCACTCCATAAAAAGTAATACACCGGATACATTCCCCAACATTAAAACTGACTGGGAGAAATATCTGGGACCACTTGAGGAGGAAGACTGGATGTTTGCCCTTACAGCCCCAAGAAAAGCAGCCATCTCCACCAGGTACCACCTATTACTTTCATAAAAATATTCTTACACCCAAAAGCTCATGACGTATGCACAGGAGATATGACCCGACTTGCCTCATATACAAAACTGAGATTTGAGACTTCCTACACACAGTCTCGACGTTTTGACTACTTCAAACATGTGGCAAGCAGTAGAAAGCAAGACGGTCCTAAGCTGTCCCCTAAACTTCATCTCAAAATGTCTCTGCTTAATATGGTAGATGATGAGGGTTTCACTCATTGGGATAATATTAACATGACTGGGTCTTGTCGCCTGTAATAGAGACATTGCACAGCAGTGGTGGTGACAGGAATAACAGTAGGTATATGGAGGGCCACCATTGACACGAGCTGCATACTTGGGGAAATCAATATACAAAGCTATTGGATGTCCCTAAAAATATAATAACATATGGGATGATTGTATTCAATATAAGGGGCCCATGACAATTTGAGAAGCAAAAAAAAAAAACCTGAATATGTATTGTTACATATACTATTGATGTATCAATCGATGTAGTGCCTATAAACATCAGTAACCTAAGCTAGTACTAAGTATGGACGTGTCAGGGTTCATTCACTCTACTAAGACAGAAATTCTGTATGTGTTTCGTATTCATTCTACTACTTATACATTTTTTTAATGCAACTAAAAGTATTGTTAGAAAACAGGAATAGCGGTCACATGAAACCAGACTGACTCTCAAGGCAGCTCGTCCAGTACGGCAAATCACTTGGAGTCACCCTTCACACTGATCGCTACTTCAGTACAAACGTTCTAAAGAAAACCCGTAGAGCAGTTTACAGTGTCACTGTGGATTGCAAGTACATAGCTTCATCATGCTCAAAGGAATCCCACAACCGCCAATTAACAAACTTAAAAGCAGTAAAAATCTCTCTGTCACAATACCACCAACATGTATGAGGAGAATAGAAATTATTGGTCACACAACCAGACTTTGAGGCTCTCCTGGATCTCAGCAGACCGAATTCAACAGGCAAGGCAAGAAAATGGATGAGAATTCTATCATCTAGCAGCATCGACAGAAAACTACCTTTTGTTGTAGATAACATTAACAAAGTTGGGTATGGCGATAAGGGGTTAGTGGTTATAGTGTAGGAACCGTCCCGGGATATACCATTTGAACCTTGGAGCTAGCAAGTCAAGAAGGCTCCAATAAATTACTTTGTGGCTGAAAACCATAACCTTAATGATGCAGGCCTTGCTGATAATTGTACGCCAATGCAGGGTTGTAGATTTGACCAGGGTCAAGACCACTGGAATGTGTCCCAAGAGGATTGGTATAAAATGTACACCTCTGAGATCTATGAAAAGAAGGTGACATTAAGCACAAGGATAGTAGATGTTTCAGTACTATCCAGCACAGAAGCCAGATCCATGAGACCTTGGAGTCTAGATGATCCACAGGTTTTTCATTCGTTATAACTTAAAACAAAATGTGAAAATCAGCAAAGGTCCTTGTATTTAGTCAGGCAATTTTCAAGCCTTCCGTAGCGAGGCATTTATGATGCGAGGCCAGCAAGGGCAAAATAGTTCTGACCTCCTGGCTGCACGCATGAGGATGGAAAATATATGAAAAGGGGTCATATCCAGTTATCAAACAAGAGTGCCCTCCACCAAGACATTGCCCCCCTATATCTCACCACATTACCTCTTCGAAGCTGCTCCAAGATTGAAAGAGTCTATACACATGTGACTGCCTTATAACATGCTGATAAAACAGAAGAGATTTGTCAAGCTCCCCTTGCTTAGGCATGACATCAGTTTGAGAACCCTAAGATGAAGGAGCATTAGGATGCATAGAAAGCTAAAGTAAAAAGCTAGAATAAAAAACGGAAGATGATAACCAGCACAGGATAAGGAGCTCACACCCTGTATTGGAGCCGTGCATCTGGTTTTCCAGAGTGTTTATACAGCTTGGTAATCGTACCATAACAGTCACTGACAGAGCTTGGGAAGCTCGATATACACCAGATCACTGCAAGCACTGCCAGGGTGTGCAATTATGCCATCTAAGTACAGAACGTGGGTGACTGGAAAGAGAATGTGCCATGAGGAGCTGCTACTGATTGTGAGTCCTCTACCCAACCATGACAAGCAGATAATCAGCGTTGAGTAAGAAGGTTACCCTACCAAGCTTAAACTGGGACAACCTGAGGCAAAAAAAGAAAACACACAGACTGGAAAGTAGTACAAACAGGTAATGTGGACACTTTGACACCTTTTATGCCACACACTTCATAGATTTACAATATGTGGCTGCTGAACATAGAGATTGATATTTTTCTGCTAGCTGCAAAATGTGTTAACTTTAGCATAGCTGAATAAGAGGCGCAGTGGGAAAATCAGACAGACCACCTAAGTAAAACCTAGAATATCAAGTAACAGGAGAGTTGGAACCGAATGAAGAAACGCCAGTTGGCTAAATGGATAAAAGTCAACACAGACCAGGACCTTCGTATAAGAGATACCAGCTCAATCAGGGGTTGCAATTGTAAGTGAACCCCAAATTTAAGAGTGCCAAAATCATCACAGTTGGGAAGGTCTTCATGACCTGAGCGACGTGAAGTATGAGAGTTGGGACTATTGTTTCTCGAGAAGATCACTGAATGAGCAAGATTTGAAGGAGGACCCCAGACGTTGAATTTCCTCCTAGACTGATAGAACGAGGTTAAAGAGCCCCAGACTGAAAGTTGGCTCAAGGATGAAAAATTGTTAGTCCTGGAAACGTAGAGGATGCTCTTTCAGGTTCCCACCTAACAACATTGACCCGATGAGCATAAACCCAGGAGTATACAGAAAAAATTCTATTTGATCCTGAAGTGCTTGCTATCTTTGAAGCAATCAGCATATTTCCTCTTGGACAGGAATTTCTTCATCAGAACAAGCCTAGATGTGACCCATCACTTCCCCCGAACTAATCAAGTGACAACATACTGATCCCTTGTGGATTTCTCTGACTCCAGGGGTGACCCCACTCATCCATTACGATCTCACAGTCCGATCGCATCTGTGATAATTATCCTGAAGACTATCCTAACCCTGTTTTACAATCCACCCATTTATTTTATTTTGTATTCCGTATTCAAAATCTGCAATCTACATGGCCCCTAGCACAGCACCTTTGCTTGGTGACTTTGGTGGGCGTAGTGGTACCCTGGGGCCAAAGCGAAGAGCAGCCATAACCACATGCACCAAGCTGAATACACTAGAAGAAGAAGGGTTGTGAAAATTAGGAACGAGTAATCTACGCAATTTATGATGCAGTGGTTCACTAATTGTGTTAAATTTCCGTTCGACGATAAACAGTCCTGATTTGTTTGCATACAATAGAACCTTGGATTTTTGTTTGTAGGAAGATCATGTTGAAAAAAATACCCTTTGTGCTAATGATCTGAAATTAATTTTCTGCCCTCATTAGATCGAGATTATCTGTGAGTTAATTAGCACTCTGATATGGCTAAAGCCTTGTTTGATTTTAGTTTTTTCCTTTTAATTGGTGTAACTATTTCAAGTGCTATGCAGCGGATTTATCAGTTTTTTCTTCTGATAGGGTGAGCATAGGTCTCACAAATAGTAATAATATTGATCCTATAGTTTGGCTCTGTTATTCTAAGTCCATGAGGCGAGGTGTATTGAACAGGGGAATGAAGCTTAGTGTGGGTAGTGTTCCAATCTTGCTGTTTCACATACTGCTTAACTGGTTTACATCTGCTGGCAGTCTGTACACTTGTAATAATTAGGTTTTGTGAGTAAACTAAGTTGTTACATCAATTCTCCAGAAGCTCAGGTCCACTGACTAATAATAATCATAATAACAACAAATATATACTTTCCCTTGTTGGCCTTCTACCTACATCTGCTCTTACCATTGGATGATGGACATCAGACATTTGGTGCAGCTCACTGGTTACTTGTTAGTAACCTGTCCACGGGCTCACACGTCTTGATTACATCAGAGATCTCTGTCTGTTCCTTAACACTTCAGATTGCAAGTTCCCTATCAAACCAAAGCTGTAGCTTAAAGTTCAACCTCTTGCTTTATCTGCGCCATTTGGGATCACATAACGCCAGACTTGTAAGGAATTCATTTGCTGCCTGTGGCCCATACAATCTCCTTGAAGACCTTCTGAGTTGCACATCTCGTCCTTCAAGGGAAATCTGCCCACATCCAAAACTGCTGTGGGCCCAAATCTGTGCTCCAATAATAGTCCCCAGATTGGAGTTCTACAGTCACTTTTGCCTTCCAATCTATAAACTCGTTATCTTCACACATTAAAACAAGCATCTACAATGCAATAGGTCTCACATTTACGTGAGTTTGGCCCCTGAAGAGCTCCCCGTTTGCTACCAGTTATCTAAACAAGCTGGTGGTCACAACTGTGCACGAGAGACCCTCCTGTAGTAGGAGAAACTCCTTAAAGAAAATAGTGCTTACAGACCAAAGAAGATGTACCATGTAACAACTCAAGTAAAAGGGCCTGTCCTCATGAGAGGTTACAAATGAAGACAAGGCGGTACTAACGTGGGACCAACAAGCCTAATAACGAATCAGAAGCCAGCATTTACGAAAGATAATTACACAAGCCAATGACAAATATGGGTGGAGAGTAGGCGGGGCTTCAAGTAGATACTCCAGTACAGCATGGCTCGTAGAGCAGCGCATGCACTGCTCAGGCTCGACCTAAAAACAAATTTGCGGGTAATGAACTGCTTTAGCCCCAGAATTACAAATTGGGTTCTTAATATCTCAGGTAACATGCCAATCAATAATCCAAACGGTGCCACTAACCAGCATGGGGTGTATATATAGACACACACTTCTCTAATTAATGCACAGGTCTGTTAATAGTGTGCTTGGCAACAAAATCACTGTGACCTGATCGTCGCACCTCCCAGCCCTTCCAAATACTATTTTATCAATCTTCAACACTGTACCCTGCTCTTTAAATGGCAAATAAGAACTGATACTTTTTCTTCTAGTTCCATTTGGACACTACTACACATATGGTACTTCGCCAAACTTACTGCATGATAGCACATCACACTCTCTCACACACACACACACACACACACACATCGTCTCAACTTCCCACCACCAAAAGAATGCTTCCTATATGGAGTATATGTGACACATTACTCTGCTCATGCAAGCTCTGGCTGGCAAAGATGCTATTTATTTATTTTATTTGCTGAGTTTTATAGAGCGCTAGCTTGACTCGGAGGTATCGGAGCGCTTTACAGGAGGATTAGTGAGTTACATAGTTGCATCAGTTACAGGAGCCTGGTCAGACATAGGAAAAAACATAACACAAGGTTACACTAAAATATTTGATACTATAGTATAGCGTAAGATATACACGCGTCCAAAGGTAGGGGGGAGAAGAAAATAAAAGGGTGGAAAGAAGATCTAGGTTAGGCAGAGCCGGAAGGGGGGGAAAGTACTTCATGGGCACAAAAAGTCAATGAGAAAGTAACAGCAGTCCGGCTTGAGATCCGCAATCATAACACCCCGGTGTCGCAGTGACTGGAACAAGAGGAAAGGAGGAGAAGGGGACCTAAGGGGTGGTCAACAGAGGGAAAAGGACAGTTAGGCTATACAGGGCGTAGTCCAGCGACACGTGAATCAGTAGGGGCCACCAAGATGAAGGACCTGGGTCAAAGGCACTGATAAACATAGTCACAAAATGGCGGAAACACGTAAAAAAGACCAATCATCAAAACCACAAGGGAGCTGGCTCCGGGGGCAGCCACCGGATCAAGGAGGGAGGGGGGAAAGAGATCACCGATAAAAACAGGTTGTTAACGTGTACAAACTCGGGGTTGCAGGGGTGGCAGAGTAATCGTTCAGAAAGCAGCAGAGCTTGAGCGCCCCGGAAAGGGGGGGGGGGTGTGGGGGGGTGGGGCGCAGCAGCAGGGACCAAGAGGGCACCTCTCTCACCAACTCGAGAAGTGGAAACGAGCTCAGGGGCACTGGTCATCAATGCTGTGGAAATCCGTCCGCTGCACCTCCGCTGGGGGAAACAAAACTCGTGCGTCCCAGACGTCACTCCGGAAAGGCGAAACCAGGGGACAAGCCGCTCTGGACAGGCCGGAAGGGCAGGAGAATGGCCGGAGGGCTGATACCCCCACCCATCCCCTCAACAGCCACCAGTCATCTCCACCGGGCAGCATGGTGCGCAGAGTTGGAGTCCGCCATCGGAAGAAACCTCGGTGACTCGACAGAAAGGCGGGGGAGGCAGGAGATCCAAACGGAGACACAAAGGAAGGTGTGCCAATGTCGGGCTGGGTAGGTGACGGCCGCAGGGGAGACACACAGCCAATCTCCCCTATAGCTACATGGGTAGCTCCACTGGTCATCGGCCACAACGCTAGGTCTCAGTGGTCGGCAGAGCACCCGTGACTCTTCAGAAGCCGCAGGGGCAGGACTCGAAGCTCGATCGTGGTAAATTGGAGAAACGGAAGCAGCGCAATCCAGGGAAAACTCAGGTAAGTAAAGAGGTCCAAGGAGGGAGAAGACTCCAGAGAATGTGAGCCAAAAAGGCATTCCATAGACAGGAGCTCCTGGCCAGAGCTCCTCACCTGACAGCCATCTTGGAAACAGTCTCTAGCAAGGAAGCTAGCAAGGTAACCGCTCTGAGGCCTCACAAGTGTCTGGTGTGCACAGCTGTAATGCCATCACCATCTTATAGACTGTATTAAATGATTTGCAGGGAATAAATCCTATACATGCAAACAAAAATTCCTGTCCATTTGGACTGTTCAATTGTAATTCCAAATCACCAAATGTGAACTTTTGTCTGATCCATTTAAGCCCTAAAATATGCAAACTGCTCTACAGAGAGTGCTTTGTTCCCAGGACAGATATAGACAATATCAAACTGTTAATTCTCTGGGTCAAAAAGCAGCATTACAACAATTGTGTATTTAAAAATATTAAAAGCAGAATAAGTCTGCGTATGCATCTTTACTGGGGAACATGGGTTGATCACCATAACTGTACCTCCTCCCATTGTAGCATCACAATCTAGATGGCGACTGTCAGCCTTGGGAGACAAAGATTAAGACTAGTGTTTACATTGTTTTCTTTGCAATAAGTCTGCAATTCGTTTCCCAAAGTTCATCAACTTGTTATTAGTTTTGTACAGAGTTTTTGCTTTCCCTTCCATTATATAACGGTCTATGAATCAGTAGGCTAGTAACAATGGTGACCAGTGAAAACATCCAGTACCTATAATATGAAATGTTGCTGGTTGGTTAAGGTTTGCAGAGGATTTAAGTGTTGAATGAATGATTAACTTTTCCGCTCGCGATTCAGGCTTACATCTTTGCAGCACTGATCATCCTGACGTTTAGTAGAACAGTCTTTTTATGCCGTAGCCTGGGCAACAATCCTATGGCTGGCTTTTGAGTCCATGAGATTGCAGTATTTTTTTTATTAGTAAAAGCTTAGGTTTATTAAAAACGGACTATTCCACCACTCTATATAAATAATCCTCATAATGCTGATAGGGTCAACTGGCACCTTAGTCTGCTTTTGGCAGAGCTAATGGGCTTACTGTTTGAGCCCACAAGCCATTTTAATGGCCATTATTTTGTCTTGTATTGTTAGCAAGTAAAATTAATCGGCTTCAGTGGTCATCTCACCTGATTTCGCTGAGGCCAAAGTTATTTTGGATAGATTATTCCTTCCACTTGAAATTATTTCAGATTTTTATATCAACCAATTTTTTCTAATTCTTCCTTCTGGCTTATCCATCCAAATAAATAAAAAAAGAGAAATTTATAATAAGATGGGTCTTCAAAAAAGAAGCCGGTCACAAAACTGATCATTACTCTATTGTTTCCTATGTTTTCCAACGAGCTGGGTCAGAAACCAGTACCAGAATTTTCCCCTTCTAATTCTTTATGGGTGTACATTGTCATTACTGTTATATCATGTGGAATGCCAATACACTGGAGATATGGAGGGCACATAATCAGCCTCTTAATTAATATTTTGTAAAATTGTCTAGGGTGGACCTCTATACTCGCACTAAAACCAGATTTGGGTGTTTAGTTTGAAGATTATATTTAACTCAAAATGTTGTTCCTAGGTATTTTTTTAAATGTAATTTTAATACATAGTAAACAGACTACCTGCCCATGGACGTGATCATTGATCAGTTTCTCTTTGACTGTACCATGGGAAGCTCACCTGGGCAAACACAATGTCTATACCTTGAAAAACTCACGTTTACATTCACAGTCCGTTACTTTCCCCTTGATTAAGTCACTGCAATTACCTTTTTTGTTTGTATGCAGACCAACCATACCTACCTTGCAGCCCTTTCATTTCCCTCATTTTCATCATTCAACCCTCAAACTCCCTACCTCATTCTGAATCATGCACTTAAAATGGAGGTGGATGACACTCTCCAGTCTGTGTGTTTTCTCCGTTTGCCCCAGTTTGATCTTGGTGAAGTATAATTTTTTCTCAATTCTGAGCATCTATGTGCTTTTCGAGATGTCTATGGTATGGGACTCCTAATCTAGAGCACCCCTTGTTGTATATTCTCTCTCCAGTCACTCCTTTGTTCATAGTGATGGTGGTCGGCTATGACCAGGAAACTGTCAGGATTGGTCCGGGGGTGTAACTCAAGGAATATCAGCCACTGACTGGCTATCCCCTACTATACTATGTTTTCCCAGATCAAAAGATTAAAGCTTGCAAATTATTGCTGGTAGAGAGGTTCCCAGTGTATAGGTGCTGTAGACTAATCAGTAGAAGTTGAAAAAACAAGAGTACAGTGGTGGACCTGATATAGGGAAATGTGACAGAGAGATAAGGATGCTAAAGAAACGAAAGTGAGAAAGACTAAGTGAGTGTAGACAGGTGTGAGAGAGACTGTAATAGAGGCACAGGTTAAAAAGAAATAGCTGAAAGAAAAAGGGGAGAAAGACAAGGAAGAATTAGGAAAGAAAGCAAGATATGTGTGATGGGGCAGCTTTAAATAGCTGGGAAAAGGAATGGAGAAAAACAGTTGTGCAAAGAGAAAATTAATAGTAGAGAGCGGAAGATGAGAAATAGCAAGACCGAGAGACAGCTAAGAAAGTAGCTATGCATAGTCCTGCCATCAAAGGTTGGTGTCTGACATGTGCAACTTGTTTTTCTTCGAAGAAGTCTTTCGAGCGACGAGTTATAGTGACTTCACCTATTACTGGTAATGCGCATAGGCATTGCCTCCACTGTTAATTTTTTTTCTTTCCGCCATCAGGTTCGGTCATGTATTGCCTGAGTTCCGGGTTGACGCATTGTGGTGCTCGTCATCGGACTTTTTTGGTTCATCCAGGTGCATTGGCTCAAGCAGTCTTCCATTTTGTTTGGTTTCCCCTTGTTCCGACCTTTGTAAGGTTCAGCGACTCGATTTCCACTCGATGCCCTAGTTCAGTGCCTTTTACCTCCCAGGGCTTTTCTTCACTAAGTCTTCCTTTCTGAAAATGCACACTCCATGATGGAAAGGACTCCTTTTTAGTATAGTCCTCAGTGTCCCTCCAAATATTCCTTAGCTGAACACCACTAAGTCTGGATCCTTTTTCTTTTGCTGGGAACACGTCGAGACCACCTGCTGAGCCTGCCTCTCGCATTTTGGTTGAAGAAGACCTTGAGATACTGACTTGATCAGCCCCTTGCTCGACCCACCATGGAGCATTGGCAAGGTGAAGGACCCCCACCCCCCAATATCTTGGGGAACCACGGCATTGAGGCTGAACCAGAGTCTGGGTCTCGAGGGCACAGCCTCTCCAGTTCAGCTCTGAACCAAGCTCCCACTCTGAGTCGGAAACAGAAGAACAGCAAGCTGAGCAGGTACATCAATGTGGTAAGACTTTGACTATGATTGCAGCTTCCCTACCATTTCCTCAACACTGACACTGTTCACAGGTCGAGCCCTGCCCCACCAGAGGTTGGGCATCGAGTCCTGAAGTCCAGTGACAGTCTTTCGGGATGCCACACCCTGCAGGCAATGGCCAGCACCAAGAGATGACCTCTTAGCCGATTCTGAGACATCCCTCGATGCCTACATAGCCGCAAAAGTCTTGGCCTCCTCCGGCGCTGACAACTACTACGACTCTGGTACTGAAAGCAACTTCGAAGACCACTTAGATTCCAACACATTGCTTTGCACCGAAAGTCACTTCAGTGGCCACAGGCTAAAAGACTCCCTTGGAATAAAATCGACCAGCACCCTAAGCTCCATCGTCAGTTGGGGACAAGGAACTTGAGAAGCCCATTCTTCAGCATCTCTAGGAGGAGCTCATAGCTAGACAGCAGATTCTTTGTATCCACCCACAGACTGGGGGGGGTGTGTCACAAAACGACCTCCTAAGGAGCATGACATGCATCTCCACAAGAGGAAGCAGACCTTTGAGGAGCAACTTGCATTGAAGCCTTCACCTTCACCTAAGCTGAGGAAACACCACAGCTGAAGCACCAGTCCATCACCACTGCGTCGGCTACTTCCCCACCCTCCAACACTACTACATGAACCTCCTCTGCCAGAGGTTTCTCCACATTCTTCCCATGGGGAGAGCAGCCCTTCGTACCCTTTAGGCCCTGGAGAGGACCCGTGAGATGGCTACAATGCTGTTTCCCCTAGGGTACATGGATCCAAATCTTTACCCTGCCAAACTTCCCCCTCCTGATGAAACCACCTCTTACCCATGGGTTTATCCCCAGGGATGCCCCCTTCCATAAGGTCAGTCTACATAGTGTTCATGAAGACGAGGACATCCTCATCAAAACTGTGTCCTCCACTCAATGTACAGTCCAGTTCCTGCCCATCCTCAAGGGCATTCTAAAGACCACACCTCACATCGAAGAGCCCTTAAGTTCCAGAGTGGTGACACCCAGGGGGGATAAAGATGGAAACAAATATATAAACCATCACTCTCCAACTCCGGACTCTTTAGTAGTCCATATTGTGCATAAGCAAGCGAACACCCAGGGTACTGGTGATGTCCCTACTCCAGATAAGGAAAGTAGGAAGATTGACGCACAATCAGAAAATCACCTGCTCAATCTGCTTACTCTCCCAGTATGATCGAGCCCACTAGGACGAGATGGAGGACCCCTTCCAACATCTCCCAGAACAATATACACAGCACAGCCACAAGCTGGTGTTGGAGGGAAAAATTATTTCTAACACCATCATCCCTTTATTGCTGCAGCCTGGGGCATTAACTCCAGTGTCCTCATAAGGCGTCATGCGTGGCCGCTTGTCTCCGGCTTCAAGCTTGGAGGTTCAACAGCTTCTGATCAACCTGCCCTTCTGTGGGAAGCATCTCTTCAGCCCATAAGTTGATCATATGCTGGAGAATATAAAAAAAGACACGGATTCAGCCAAGCCTAAAAAGGTTCTCCAGACGCCTTCCACCACCCCTATGGTTCTTTTCGTAGGTCCCAATTCTGGGGTGGGGGTGCCAAAGCTACCTCCCCAAAGCACCTACCTCCTACCAGAGGCAGCAAAACCAGCAGCAGCCTGCACGTGGTTACTCCAGGGGAGCCTATAGAGGTATCTTCGCCTAAGGAAGAAGGAGTAGAGGAGGTGCGGTCAAGGGAGCTGCCCCCTAAACAGTGACTCTCTCTCCTTCCTCCCCCCCCCCCCCCCCTTATCACACTACAGCTGTCAGGGAAAGACTGCGGGGGTTCCTCCTGCACTGAGAAAGAATCCCCTCCAACCAGTGGGTGCTTTCCGTCATCATGCAGAGTTACTGCATTGAACTCTCTGCAACCACACTAAACATCCCTCCGGCAAACACACCCTCTCCCCAGAACACCAGCGCCAAGGAGGATGGGACATTCAGGCCTATAATCAATTTCAGGCCTCTCAATAAGTACATCCTGTAGAGCACTTCCGCATGCTCGCTCTACAAGTCATCATCCCCCTACTGCACGAAGGCAACTTCATAACCGCTCTATTTCCACATCCCAATCCACCATGCTCACCACTGCCACCTTCAGTTAGTGGTAAATGGTCAGCATTTTCAGTTCAAAGAGCTGCCCTTAAAGATCATTACAGCCCCCAGGGTGTTCACAAAATGCCTTGATGGGGTAGCCACTCATCTCAGGAGGGGAGGCATCCACATGTTTCCTTACTTGGATGATGGGCTGATCAAGGTTGCAAACCGACAACAGTGCCTCACACACACTCAGACCACCATAGACCGTTTACACAATTTAGGGGTCGTTATCAATACAGTCAAGTCCCGTCTACAGCTCCTCCAAATGCAACCCTTTCTAGGAGCAGTTCTCAATATGGAACACCAGGAAAGCTTAGCCCAATCAAGCATGGGTTCACGCTTTCCACCTATTACTGCCTCTTTTTTTAGCCAGATTGTCAATGAACGGTTAGAACCATGATATGCCTCCTCAGCATGATGCCTCTTGTATGGTTATTGTTCCTCATGCAAAGTTACAAATGTGTCCTTTCCTAGAGTGGCTAGCAACACAATAGTCACAGGTAGAGGGTCACTTGTGTTTATTTGGGCCATCGCTCTCTGGAGTGTTGGAACAGGAACATTCTGTTGTAGGACCTGCCCTTTCTTGACTCACTCCCGCAGGTGTCTTATCATGACAGATGCTTCCCTCACAGGATGGGGGGGTCACATCTGCACGAAATGGCCATTTAAGGCGTGTGGGCATCCCACCAACTGGGTTTCTACATCACCTACTTGGAGCTACTGGCCATCCAAGTAGCTATCAATGCTTTCTTCTGCCAGGTACAACAGAATGTAGCCCCATCAAAACAGAAAATATGACTGCCATGTACCACCTCCAGAAACAAGGAGGCATGCACTCTTGGCAACTGCCATTGCTAGAACAGAGTTTTTGATGATGGGCATTTTACCAAACGATATATCTACTACCGGGAGTGCACAGCGACTGTGTATCCCTGCTCACCAAGATGTGGCAACAAGTCAATGAATGGAAACTCCACCAGAAAGTCCTAATCCCAGTCTTTTGTCATTGGGGCTTCCCTGACATTCCTGGTTGCAACCTGCAAAAATGCCAAATGTCCAAACTTCGCCTCCAGGTTCCCACACCCACAGTCTGTGGGCAATGCACTGTGGATGAGCTGGTCAGGGATATTTGCCTACGCTTTTCCTCCTTTCCCACTCCTTCCGTACATGTTTCGAAAGCTTCAGCAAACGTCCCTCATCCCCATCCTGTTGGCTCTCACATGACCCTCCTCAACTTCCTGTAGTCCCACATGAGAAACTGCCCAATCACCCAGACCTTCTAACACAGAACCAGGGCACCGTCAGGCACCCGAACCCCAGGCAGAGCAATGTTGCACTTTGGCTTCTGAGGTCTTAGAGTTTGGCTTCCTAAAAATGCCTCCAGAATCCTTGGCCATCCTTAAAGAGGCCCTCAGACCCGCTAAACTGTAATGTAACCAAATGGATGCATTTTGTCCATTACTGCCTCCCTAAACACATTGACCCATTGAAACCAGAGGTCCAGGGCATAGTCTGTGACCTACTTCATCTACATATGTCCGGCCTTGCCTACACCTCTATCCTCCTGCAGCCTACCTACAAAATAGTGAACTTTTCTCTTTATTCAAAATTCCAGTCATCAAAGTCTTCCTTGAAGGACTTAAACAACTTATTTCACACAGAGTGCCCCTGGCCCCCTGTCTGGAACCTTATTGTGGTCCTAACTCGATTCATGTGCACTCCTTTTGAACCCCTTTACTCATGCCCTCTACAGTTTCTCTCAGGCGAATGAGCGAGCTTCAAGCTCTTTCCCTAGAGGAATCTTTCTTCCAAGTACACAACAACAGAGTCATCCTCTGCACTATACTAAAGTTTCTGCCTAAGGTGGTATTCCCCTTCCACCTTAAGCAGACAGTTGAGCTCCCTGTGTTTTCCCCACATCGAGACTCTGTAGTAGAGAGGGCCTTCCACACAAAGATGTCAGATGGCCCTCCACACAAAGATGTCAGATGGCCCACCTAGAATAAAATCCCTTTGCAACACACAACAACTTTGTTGCCTAAACCACACCACACAAGGGCCGTCCTCTCTCCAAAGCTGGTATAGCCAGATGGTTGGTCAAGTGCATTCAAACTTGCTATGCCCAGGCTAAAAGACAACTGCCTGT
Source organism: Triturus cristatus (assembly GCF_964204655.1). Lineage (NCBI taxonomy): Eukaryota > Metazoa > Chordata > Amphibia > Caudata > Salamandridae > Triturus > Triturus cristatus. Next base: position 443,864,281 of record NC_140587.1, on the reverse strand, counting down.
TGCACCCAGGCCCCACACTACCTGCCAAAATTGGGCTTCCTTGATAACATTCCCATAGCTGATATATGTAAAGCAGCTACTTGGTCCACTCAACACACATCTACCAAACACTGTGGTGTTGATGTCCTAGCATGCCAACAAGCACATGTTGGCAGTGCTGTACTACGTACCCTTTATCAGTCTCTGCAACATCCTCTGGCTAGCCACAGCTTACGAGAGAACTACTATGCACAGAATGTGTATCTACCACTACACATACCGTGCACTGATTGTTACTTACCCTGTTAACATCAGTTTGTGGCATGTAGTGGTCCACATGCGCCCACCCACTGACCCGATCCTGGTCATCATATTTTTAAAGCTCCATTTCCATCCTTACCCGCCATGCGGGAAAATAATCTAACAATATAGCCGATGCGCTTGTGGAACACTTCTTCCAAGAAAAACAAGTTGCACACATCCGTTCTCAACACTAGATGGCAGGAGTATGCACAGCATGTGAAGCTTCATCACTGCCTACCACAACAGATGCTTACATGGTAAGTAACCGAGTTCCTGTACTGAGAGGTGATAGATTGAGCCTCAGTGGATTGGTGATGCATTTCTGCTACACAGTGCACCAGCCCTTAATGTAACAATGCTATACAGAACTTGGACTATATCTTATGAAAGTGCTCAGAGCTGGTGCAATATTGGGTTACATTTTTACATACTCGTTTTAGTAATCATAAAGTGTATAATGAAAGATACTTTGGCTAATTCAATCATCGTTTAATGAAAAGTAAAATTATTGCACTTTAAACTTTTTTAAATTTTTGGGATTTACAAATAACACTTTAATTATTGCATTTGCATAGAGATTGAAGTGTTTGCTTTTTTTAATTTGATGCTTTGTGATGTGATTATATTGTCATCTCATGCCGGGACTAATTATTCCAATGCTGTTATTGGCTCGCATGAAAACATTCAGAAAAACTGAGATGGGTTATAAAGTGCGATTTGCATTGAAAATTTTCGAAATGACACTTTTATTTCTTTGTTTGGTTTTTATGTTTATAAAAAAGCTTTTTATATATCATGAAAGTATTGTCGGATGACTTAAATAAAGATAAATCTCGTTTTTTCAGAGTACTGTAGGAAATAATATAGCTGCAGTTTTAGCCCAACACATGCTTCCTACTCCCAATACTACCCATCTTTGTGTTCAGAGTACCACTCCCCTGGCACATTTAGAATGTGATGAGTAATACACCTGCCCTCCTTCATTTATTAACCTTGTCTTTGTTGAAATCTCTACCATTTAGCCTTGGTTCAGTTGCATAGTGTTATGTAGTTTTCTGTAAAAGCTGTGCAATGGAGGGTTCTTTTAGGTATTTGTCCTGCTTAATTTACAATTTGTTCCTGGAAGTAAAACACTTTGAAAATCTGGGTTTCATTTTAAATGATTGGTTTTCTACAAATAAAAACACCAAATGTAATGTTGTTTGCTAACCATGTGTGACGTCCCCTGTTGCCATTTCTGTATAATCATTCCTTCGGTTTGTTGCCATTAGTCTGTTTTTGATGATTTCTCAACAAACCACTGTATCTGAGTAGTTGCAGTAGTGCATACCATATCTTCTCCTATGAAAAGTTGTATGGTACAGTTGATATTTCATGTATGATTTTTTTGCCTGCATTTGGACTACTTACTTGTGTTTTCTGTAAATGTGTGTGTTTCTAGCTGTGAATTATACCCGTTAGGTCTGTATTAAAAATCTTTGTTCCCTATTTAGTTTACTCCTAAAGTGCAACTGGATTTTCCACAAGAAGAGGACTTCTATAAATCTGATACTATTGAACTCATGAACTGGATAAAGTAAGTGCCGACTGCATGGCCATGTAATGTTGTTCCTGCTCTTTGAAAATTGAGTGTATTTATTTCCTTTATAATCTTAGTAAGTGTACAAAAGTGTTCTTTACACATGCTGTGCCACTTTTAAAGTGAGTTTTGCAAGTTGTGTTCATTTGCTATGAGGTCTGTGATGGTCACTGGTAATATTTGTCACTAGTAGTGTGTGACTTTACCCCCATGGTAGTCTGAAGCTGAGCCTGAGAGTGTGTGCTGCCAGTGCATACTTAGGCCACTGGGCCAGGTCACAACATCAGACAAGGAGGCAGTGTAGGCACCATGCATCCAGCACTGTGCCAAGTCTGTGAGAAATGCTGGGGGGTTTTGGTTTGCTAGCTGGACTCACTGCTCTACCAACCCTGGGGTGGCGGGGATGTTTTAGTGTCTAAGGTGTTAGTGCCTGAAGCTTGTGGCCCTTTCCTCCCTAGCAGAGCCTGGTTCGCTGCAAGTGGAGGCACAGTGATGTTGTTTGATGTCTTGGCATATCCAAGGCAGCACCTGGCAGTCACCCTTGTGACATCACTAGTGAGCCTCATGGCGTGCATGAATGCTTGGACCAGGAGAGGCATGCAGTCACCTTGTCAAATATTTTTCATTGGGACTGTGTTGTGCTGGGCACAGGAGGAACTAACTTTTTTTGTGCTGCAAGATAAGCACATGGTCCAACTACTGGCTACCACTGGCAAAAATGATGTACTTCATGTACTGATACCTGAGATAACCTGTTGCTTCAGTAACTGTTATTAAACTCTTCGAAGAAGTGTCCTCTAGACCATTGCCTGCATAGATGGTCACTTGTGCATGTGCAGAAAGTGAAATTTTTTCCAGAAACTGAACCAGCTACTCATTTGATCAACCGATTTCTGAGTCTTTTACAAACTAGTACTAGATGAATAACAATCAGGCATTTGCCTACGTTTTTTTGTTTCAGCCTTTGTTTTGTGCAGGCCCTCCAAATATCTGTAGCTCCTGCTGGCATTCTAATATCTTGAGGTTTTGGGCTCCACTCTGCGGCCAACTGCTGAGGGCACCCAGTGATTTTTTGCTTTTGTGTGACTTTTCTCATCTCAATCTTTGGATATTCAGAATTTTGATTTCACCTACCTTGCTGCTCACCAAACTGTCACCACTCCTTCATCTGCCACCAAAATATTTGCTCTCTCTGCTTGTGGTAGTTTAGAGCCAACTTCAAAAGTGGTCACACCAGATGAGTTGCATGATATTTGCCTGTAGCCTCTACTAATTCTGACAGAAGCATTAGGTATAGCCCTCAAAGATGTTTGTAAGTCTGTCGCCTTACAATTTGATTAGATTTAGAATGTTTATTGCAATCGCTAAAATCTTAGATTCCCCCAGTAAATCCTTCAACCCAGTGCATTACCTGCCATGTCAAGTGCAATTTCAATTTGTAAATCAATAAGAATGTGATAGTTATGAATGTAAGTATATGTTTGTGGCATGTGTTGTATATATTCACTGAAAAAAACCACAGGTTTCAGGGACTTTATAGTTAGTTGGACATTTCACTCATACAAAACCAGAGAAATTCCACTTTTATAGTTAGTTCAGCTAACAATAACTTGTGCCCCCGCAGAGCCGGCCCTGAGGGGTGGTGGTCCCCAGGGCCATGAAGGGCTGCAGGAGGGGGGCCTCGCGGCCCCCCTCCCAATGTATGCAAAGCCCTGGGGAGCTGGTTGTCCCCGGGGCGTGTGGGGGGGGCTCGAGCACCCTCACACAGGTTCCTTTTTTTTTTTTTTAATGAGAGCCCCGGGGAGGTGTTGGTCCCGGGGGCTGCGTGGCCCCCTCCCCCACCCCCCGGGCCCCCGCTATTACTTTTGCGGACCTGGCCCACCCTGGGGCTCAATAATAACGAAGCGCAAATTTTGCCATTTAAAAGAATTTGCTTTTTTTGGGTCCCCCTAAGCTGCCTAGGGGGTCAGGGTGTTTCTACCCTGCCCCCTTTTCTTGTTTTTTTAACCTTTATTTTACTGTTTTCTTGTGGCTCGGTTCTACCGTGTCGCAAGATGGCTGCCAACACTTCCTGGTTTGGTGTCCTGGCAGCCAATCAGAGTGAAGCTTGTGCCCGGGAGGGTTCGCGAACCCACCGCTGCCCCAGATATCGACTACTGAATGGATTTACACCATTTAACCACAAGCATTGGCATAGCCAATAGGTCTCGCCTTTGGGACCTTACAAGTATTTAGTTATGCAGCACAATATCCTTGGTGGAACAACATCAACTCTTGCATGGCTAAAGACTTATAAGGTCCCAAAGGCGAGACCTATTGGCTATACCATTGCTTGTTTTTATGTTTTATAGAACATGTGCGGTTCCATATTCTTTTAGGTGCACCAGAAAAGGAATGGCTGAGCTTTTTTGTTTCTTGAATCTCTGCATTTCTCAGCACCTCTTTGTCCATCGAGTTCCTGTTTTCTTACCTGGCACGCTCAGTTTCCGTGCTAGGTATGTTGAATGTCGAGGTGCAGAGCTTTGTATGAGATGCATGCAGACCAGGAGGAGGGGTGAAAGTCTATGCAGACGGATAGAGTAACCAACAGGCTATGGAAAGAGGTGTAAGTGACCAAGTGAGCAGAGAGACTGTCATGGGAGAGTCACCAGCCGGACCAGTGGAGATCGCTGCACCTGGACAGGGAGAGAACGAAAGTCAGGGACTGCTTGCGTGAGAGTGACAGGGACGATCTGCATAGACAGGAGACGCTGGTCAGAGGTGACAGTACAGCACGGGAGGGAGAGGGGGTGAGTGAACCGGAGGAACAGTGCAGCTAGTCAATGACAAGACAGAGGAAAGGGGGCCTTTGACAGTACAGTAAAGAGGACAGTTACTAAGCAACCCACCAACCAACCCATGCCGGGGCGGTCAGTACCAGTGACTCACTGACAGTACTCTAAGAGAGAGCAGTAAAGTGAAGGGGCGCTGCTCACTTGGATGAGGACATAGAGGGAAGAACAGACAATGATGGGTGAGAGGGTTACTTATAATACACGTGCGAGGCAGAGGGATACCCTGTACTGGCGAGAGAGGCAGTAAAGAGACATGCCAGGGTTTGTGGTCCAGCCAGTTGAGGAGTTTGCAGGTGAGAGGGCAGTGAGATGTCAGACCCGTAGAAAGAGAAGGGAGCGCTGGATATTGGACTTGAAGGGTGAAGAAAGAGAGTATTTTTTTGTGTGTGTGTGGGGCAGAATGGTAGAAATAAGGGGCAATACGTGAGGGTATTGTGTAGCCATTAAGACAAATGGACAAGGGCGAACATGGTGAAAAGAGATCAAATGTGAAAATAAAAACATGCGAGTGGGAGGAAGCAATGGACAGATACAACAACGTACGAGCAGGCAACAAAGACGGTAAAAAACAGCAAATGGAAAAGAGAATGTCTGGAACGAGCTAGTCAAAGCAGAGTTAAATGCGGTTAATAAAGGAAAAGTAAAATAAAAGTGAATCGTTGAAGTGTTAATAAACGTTGTATATGAAAAAAACTAACGGCAAACTGCTGTGAGGATTGGCAACAAGGGAACAAAAATGTGACCTACAAGCGGAAAAGAAATTTAGAAAGAGAAACCGCTAGTGAGACAAACAGATGCAACTCAGGCATAAAAAAGAACTGACGACAAAAAAAAAATAACAGATTACATGCACTGCTTTAGGAGTACGCAAGCAACTCAAGACATTGGAATCAAAAGAAAAAAAGTTACAAACAGCACAAGCATTGGCTGTGCGGCAGTGAAGGTGACACGGCCGCGCGTCCCGTGAAAGTGATCGCGATCAAGCGCAGCGATCTGTGGTGGGGGAGGGGGAGAAGCGGGAGTTGTGTGACGGAGGAAAGACAGATAGCGGCTGCACACGTGCACGCAAGCTTCAGGCCACCAAAAGCCTGTGGCAGCACTTTGAAAACCCATAAACTAAATGTCTCGCAGAGCAGCGCATGTGCTGGCTTAGCGAGACCTAAAAAAGGGCTCTTTCTGAACAAAGAGCTACCTTTTTGCCAATTCCGTTCAGCAGTTCGGGCTGGGACCTCCCTTTTTTCTTGGCCCCCGCTTGACGAATTGCCCGATACTTTCAAAACAGGAGCTAACCTAAGTGAACCATACGTTTTGAAAATTTCACGAAGATTCGTCAAACGGCGCCCAAGATATTGGCAAAAGAAAAAAACGCTTTTTGAATAGAAACCAAGTCCTAACTAGAACTACCTACTGGCAACCACCAGTTGGTAATATATATATTATGTCATCTTGTGTTGGGCCGAGACACGTACAACGTATGTTTCTTCTAAGGAAGTATTTTCGGATCACGAGGTCTAACTACTCCACCTGTTAATGATATTGCACATGGGCATTTGCTCCGTTGTTAGATTGTTTTTTCTCCACTGTCAGGTACAGATGTGTTGTCCACAGCTCCGGTTCGACGTCTCATGATGTTCTCACCTGGCCCTCCGATCCGTCCTCTAGTCAGTATTTAGAAACAATTCAGCGTTTCTCATCGGTTTTTCACCTTCACGTACCTTTGACTCCATGTTGAACTAACACCATCGACTCCCAAATGATCGGGTCGAGAATGTTCCTGTGAAGGAAGGAACTCCATTCCGATTCTGTCCAAGTTGTCAGGCTAAGTATCTGGGTACCAACCTCCACGAGGTGTGCAGCCTTTGTTTTGTAGCGTGAGAAATTTCTTGGGGATTGAGGCGACCGGAATTGCACTCATCTAACAGTAAGGTAAAGTGTAGCATAAACCTATTGGTGCCCTGTACCTGAGACACAATACCCCTAAGTCTCCTGGGATCCAAAAAAAAACCACAATAGCACATTCATCAAAATGATCCAGCACCCTTAGTTGTAACAACATAAATATTATAATGCAATTGCATAAATAGTGTTTCTTTCAATAGTATTTTGCCGCACAATTAAGCATGACATCAATTCAGCAGGTGTATTTCTATTTCTTTATTCGTGATTTCTCCTTCACAATAGATAAAACCGTAGCCAAGGCGATTCGTCCTCTCTGACTTCTTCAGGGCATATAAATTATTGGCCTCCTATCTTCAATACTGTACGTATTGTTTAATTTCTTCCTTTTTGGTATTTTTTTACGATAATCTTGGCAAGTAAAGCTCTTCCCAGAATGGATCATTCAAAGGTTTACAGATAAATATATATGGTGACCGGTTTCAGGTAATTTATATCCAGATGGATTCGTTACCCTAGGGATGGTTCACCCACGTTCCGTTTATTAAATGTTTCTCCTTTACATTCCTAAACTTGCTGTGGACACACCATTGCATGGAGGCATCAGCATTGTCTTCCTTTTACAAACCTTTTTTCTGTATGCACACAGCAATAATCGAAATTATATTTTCAGATCCTTATAGGATGCACACAGCTACAGTCGTTTTATTTTGGTATGTGCTTTACTCCTTCTCGGGTCTTATTTGCCCATCACTATCTCTGTTACTAAGCCAGATGCGGAGATTAGACACTCCAAGAGGGCCAATGGTATTTGTTTTACTACTATGCATTAGCCCATCGAGCATAATGCTGATCAATACTCCACGACCCTTGAGCTTTACATCAACACACCTCGGGGGCTGATGAATTGCCCACTTTTAACATCTATTGATCAGCACGGTACTGAATTTACAGTTCCAAGATGGCTGACGTCTTTTGAGCGGGTACAGTCCTACAACTGTCTTCTCTCCCAGGCCCATATAAACGTGTGTTCTCCTGCGGGCCATTAGGTCTCCAGCATACACACTGGAAGGAGCTCTGTTCATCACAGAGGTAAGCACCCATAACTAACTTAATGTTCTCCGGCAATTAGTGGTACAGTGTCAATTACGCTAGATACGAGCATCTGAGTTTGGGTGCATCTTTTAAATACTCATCGCGGGGTCTTTCTACTCACTTGTTCTGACACACTTTCCTTTGATCCTTTATATTAGGTAAAGGTCTCGTTTCAATACCGGCAAGGATATGGCTGCCGGTTATTTTCTTTAACACAACCTGCATCGAGTGGGTGCAAGGCACCACAGATTTTATTTATTCATGCCTAAATCAACTTGCGCTACTACTAAATTCTCGTTTAAGGTACGTGGGACCACATTACCATATTCTCAAAGTATATAGAATATGCCCCTGCCATTTTTCCCTTGGGTGTTTTTCTATATGTAATTAGGCTGTTTTCCTTTATTTACCGATCCTCAGGGACTCCTCATTGGGAAACACATCCAGGATACATATACTGTGAATAGGAGGGATTATTTCTGGACACAAGATATGTGCAGTCTTAACTATGTGTCAAACACTGGACCCTATTGAATACCATTCGGGACGCAAATACAACCGAATTTAAGGTTGGTTTCCCGGGCAGATTTGGTCACCTTAGCACGATAAACTTGCTCTTACAGGGATTTTATACTTCGCATTATTTTTCTTTCTTTTTACCCATCTCCTATCCCCTAGGATCTTCACTCATTGAGTATAGGTATTTTGTTTTTCATTACATACCTTCGGGTACCAGGCAACATTAAGGGGGTGTTGTTACGTTAACTTACCTTTAGCAAAGTCACTGTTGACTGTTTAGGTTCTTATGTCACAACTGGACTCACAAGGAACAAACATGCCTTAACTCCGGACCAGTTTATTTGATCTAAGAGTGTTCTTAAAATTTTTCTTAAAATACTCTAGTTTGTCATTAAACAACTGAGGTGACACATTTAAGACAGCATGGGTTTCCACAGGATCGAGTAGGCAACATGAACCGATCCTTCACAGTGAGTCTGTCACAATGGGACACTGACATTGGATGCTATTGTTGCATACCTTTCATTCCCAATTCTGTATTATTGTTTGTTTCTTAGCCCTGAAGAAGTCGCTGCGCACAACCATAAGCACGACAAAACACGAGATGGCCAAGGCTGTTGTGAATAAACTGAAGCGCATGTTCAAGCAAAGACTCAAGCTTTGGTCACACTGTTATTGATATAATTGATATACTGTTAGCGTGTGCAGGGAACTGTAGTTCCACTGACCGAGCCAGCCAGGTGTGGAGGCATGAGAGCATTGAAAGGAGCCTTCCCTGACAATAAATGAGAATTGTTTATATCCTAACAGTTACTGGCCGCCTATTTAAGTGATTTAAAAAACAAAACCGGAGAATACCTTGCTCTACTTACTTTTTGCTGCAATTTAAAGCTTGCTAGCGCGGCAATTCAGTAAAGGGCCGCTTGTGGCTGCAATCACAGGTACGAGTCTGATTCTTCCAAGGGCCACAGAACGCCCGGCAGGAGGGCATTCAGGGCAGCTCACCTCTTCACAGGCTGAATTGTGGTGGGCTGCTCTGCTGGTGGGCCTCGTGCTGCTATTCAAGACTTCAGTAATGGAGCATAAGCAACGCTATGGCTTGACACCTCAGAAGGCACCTTAATGCGTGACTTTGCATTTCAGTGCGGTGATGCGGATCACCCCACTGAAATGCGTATGTCTAATGCCAGATGCGTGGTACTAGGCAAGGCTGTTGTTCTGTACCTTCTATGCCTCTACCACATTTTTTAATGCAAAAATATAAATAAGGCACAGACATAGGGAGACTCAGAAAGTGACTGGCAAAGCCTTCAGGTTAGGATTTCCCTTGTGAAGTACAGGTTGGGGCAGCTAGTTCTTTTTGTCTTCTGACTGCAGCTATTGCAGACATCCAGTTGAAGTCAAAACTAAAAAAAAAAGTAGGTGTACTGCCAATTTTGAAGAAAACATTTTAAGGACAAGTCATGTGCCCTCATAAGTTAGTATAGTGGGGCGTAGAAGTGTTGTAGCACACTTTATGGGTATACTTGTATTTTTTAATGTAATTTATTTTTATATAACTCTTGCTGCTATAGGTTTGACATTACGTAATACTTGACTCTCAAGCTGGGTCGGCAGTTGCCTGAAAACAATGGGGCCTACATGCCTCGAGAGCAAGTATCCTTTTTAACAGCCACTTGTGATGCCTCTTGTAGTAATGAACAGTCACATAAGGCATCACAGATAACCAGTGTTAAGTGTGTCGCCTGTTCATAGCTTTTATGTTGTCATAGAGCTGTGTCGAAAGGGAAAGCAAATAGGCTAAGTAGGCCCCAGTAAAGTGGATCAAAATGAACGGTATGGCCTCTCTATCATAGATGGCTCCCATTCACCCATTTTCACTGGTGAGGATGACTTCTACCTTATCTACTTATGAAAACCCACGGCAGGTCCTTCTCATCCTATTACTACTGCACTCCCCATGACACCCCTATTACTACTGCACTCCTCGCCCGACATCGCCTTTTTCACAGAGACCTGGACCAATGCATCCTCCGCTCCTGACATCAGCACTGCCATCCCAGACGGATACAAGATCCAGAGGATAGACCGCCCCAACCACCCAGGAGGGGGCCTCACCATCGCCCAAAAGAGCACCCTCCACCTCACCACCTCCAGCAAAACCTTCCCCTCCGCCGAACACCTGCACTTCCAGATCCAGACCACCTCCAAAGCCACCCTCCGAGGAACCCTCGTCTACAGACCCCCGCCCCCAAACACCCTTCGCCACCACCATCATCGACTTCATCGCACCCCACGCCACCGCCTCAACAAACTGCATACTCATTGGAGACCTGAACTTCCACCTCGACAACCCCAGCGACCCCCAACTCCACTATCCTTCGTGACAACCTCGCCTGCATTGGACTTAAACAACTCGTCAACACACCGACCCAAAGAGCAGGACACACCCTCGACCCCATCTTTGCGGCAGGAAACAGCGTCCAATTCAGCCACACAACGCAGCTACCATTGACCGACCAGCACTGCGTACAGTTCGCCATCAACAAACCCAAGGCACCCAAACCATCCCCACGCCCACCACGAAGGAACTGGAACAAGGTTACCGTTAAGCAACTTAACTCCACCCTCACCCGAGACAACCACACCTGGGCACCCGACGCAAACAACGCAGCCAGAGAACTCCACATCTGGATCTCCAACTGCGCAGACGAGCATGCCCCGCTACGCAACCCCGACAGACAACGCCCCAGGAAAGCCGCTGGTTCACCACCGCTCTCCAAGAAGCCAGGCGCACCTGCAGACGCCTGGAGAAGAACTGGAGAAACACCATGACAACCGAAAACCACACCACCTACAAGGATGCCATGACGGACTACCACAACCAGATCAGAGCCACCAAGAGGAACTTCATCCACAACAAAATCCTGACCAACTCAAGGAACTTTTCAGTGTCATTCAAGAATTCATCAACCCACGCAGCGAAGCCACAGACATCACCCCATCCCAAGACCTCTGCGACAAGCTTGGAACCTATTTCCAGCTCAAGATCAAAAACCTCTACGACGGCTTCATCGACTATCCACCAGGCACCACAGATGGCCCCGCGCCCCCCAGAAATACCAGCCAACCCACCATCTCCAACTAGACACTGATCACGGTCGAAGACACCATCTCGACCATGAAAAGCATCCACTCTGGGTGCCCCCACCGATCCCTGACCCCTCCACATCTACCACAGAGCCGCGGCCTTCATCACACCCGAACTACAACGCACCATCAACACCACCTTCAAAACAAGCACCTTCCCAGACGACTGAAAGCGCGCAGAAGTCAGACCCCTGCTCAAGAAACCGACAGCTGACCCCACCGACCCCAAGAACTATCGGCCCATCTCGCTCCTCCCCTTCGCAGCCAAATTTGCAGAGAAAACAGTCAACAGGAAACTGACACGGTTCATTGAAGAGGACGCCTTCCTCGACCCGTCCCAATCTGGATTCCGAAGCAACCACAGCACAGAGACCGCCCTACTCGCCACCACAGACAACATCTGCACCCTGCTGGACCAAGGCCACTCCGCAGCCCTCATCCTACTCGACCTATCAGCGGCCTTCAACACCGTCTCCCACCGCACACTAGTCGCCAGACTACACAACGCAAGCATACAAGGAATGGATCCGATCATTCCTCACCGGAAGAAGCCAAAGGATCAGACTCCCACCCTTCCTCTCCGACCCCATGAAAATCACCTGTGGAGTCCCACAGGGTCCATCCTTGAGCCCCACCCTCTTCAACATTTACATGGCCCCTCTCGCAGCCTTTGTCCGACAACACTGCCTCAACATCGTATCCTACGCCCACGACACCCAGCTCATCCTCTCCCTCACCAAAGACCCCACCACTGCCAAACTCAACTTCCAGAAAGGAATGCAAGACGTCGCAGTCTGGATGACCAACAGCTGCCTGAAGCTCAACACCGAGAAGACAGAAGTCCTCATCCTCAGTACCACCCCTTCTGCATGGGACAGCACATGGTGGCCGACCGCCCTCGGAAGCCCACCTACCCCCTCAGACCACGCCAAGAAGCTCGGCATCGTACTCGACTCATCACTCACCATGAACCGACAGGTCAACGCTGTCACCTCCAGCTGCTTCAACACCCTCCGCATCCTCCGCAAGACCTTCAAGTGGATCCTCCCTGAGTCAACGAAGACAGTCACCCACGCACTCATCACCAGCAGACTGGACTATGGAAATGCACTGTACGCCGGCATCAACAAGTCCCTACTCCGCAAACTCCAAACAATACAGAACATCGCCGCCAGACTCGTCCTCAGCATCCCCCGACACGAACATATCAGCCAACACCTACGAAGTCTCCACTGGCTCCCCATTGAAAAAAGAGTCACTTTCAAAATCCTCACTCACGCCTACAAATGGCTACACAACAACGGACCCAAATACCTCAACGACAGAATCAACTTCCATGTACCCAAAATAAACCTGCGATCTTCCAACCTCGCACTGGTCGAAACCCCGCGCATCCACAGAGCCGGAGCAGGCAGAAGATCCTTCTCTCACATTGCAGCCAAGACCTGGAACGAGCTACCAGCAGACATCAGACACGCCCCCTACCTGAACACCTTCAGGAAGACCCTCAAGACCTGGCTCTTCGGCTGAACAGATCTGTGGACCCCCCCACCCTCAGCGCCTTGAGGCCCTCACGGGTGAGTAGCATGCTTACAGTTCCCTGATTGATCGATTGATTTATTGATGATCATCTGATCCTACAGCAGACAACTGAAGTCAGCCACACCCTAGTTCTCCTCACAGATGTGGACCCAGAGTAATACCGACCCCACTTCACCACTTTGGAGCCCATGGTGTTCACCCTCATCTGCGACATTCGTTTTGAACCATTCTCTCACCCCCAAAAAAGTCTGTGGTCATATGGCTCTTGCATCAATCAATCAATCATAGCATTTGTATAGCGCGCTACTCACCCGGAAGGGTCTCAAGGCGCTGGGGGAGAGGGGTCCGTTACTGCTCGAAGAGCCAGGTCTTGAGTTGCTTCCTGAAGGAGAGATGGCCCTGGGTCAGCCGAAGGAGGATGGGGAGGGAGTTCCAAGTCTTGGCTGCCAGGTAGGAGAAGGATCTTTCTCCGGCGGTGGCTCTGCGGATGCGTGGTACGGCGGCGAGGGCGAGGCTGGTCGATCGTAGCTGGCGGGTGGGCGTGTCGAAGGTCAGGCGGTTGTTGAGGTACATGGGGCCCAGGTCGTGGAGAGCCTTGTGTGCGTGGGTGAGGAGCCTGAACGTGATCCTCTTGCTGACGGGGAGCCAGTGCAGGTCTCTCAGGTGGCCGGAGATGTGGCTGTGTCGGGGGATGTCCAGGACGAGTCGTGCGGAGGCGTTTTGAAGTCTTTTCTGAAGTTTGGCTGTGGTTCCGGCGTAGAGGGTGTTCCCGTAGTCCAGTCGGCTGGTGACGCGTGCCTGGGGGACCATCCTCCTGGTTTCGGTGGGGATCCATCGGAAGATCTTACGGAGCATGCGCAGGGTGTTGAAGCATGATGATGAGACGGCGTTGACTTGTCTGGTCATCGAGAGGGAGGAGTCCAGGATGAAGCCCAGGTTGCGTGCGTGGTCCGTTGGCTTGGGAGTGGTGCCCAGGGCAGGGGGCCACCAGGAGTCGTCCCAGGCGAGGGCGATGATCCCAGGATGAGGACTTCCGTCTTGTCTGAGTTCAGTTTCAGGCGGCTGTTCTTCATCCATTCAGCGACGTCTTTCATCCCTTCCTGGAGGCTGGTTCTGGCGGTGGCGGGGTCGTTGGTGAGGGAGAGGATCAGCTGGGTGTCGTCGGTGTAGGAGATGATGTTGAGGTTGTGTTGGTGTGCGATGGCTGCGAGGGGGCTCATGTAGATGTTGAAGAGGGTTGGGCTGAGTGATGATCCTTGTGGTACGCCGCAGATGACTTCGGTGGCGTCGGATCTGAACGGGGGGAGGCGGACTCTCTGAGTTCTTCCGGCGAGGAACGAGATGATCCACTTCAGTGCCTTCTCTTGGATCCCGATGTTGCTGAGGCGCTGTACTAGGGTGCAGACAGTGTTGAACGCTGCAGAGAGGTCCAGGAGGATGAGGGCCGCTGTTTCTCCGTTGTCGAGCAGGGATCTGATGTCATCGGTGGCTGCGATCAGTGCGGTCTCAGTGCTGTGGGTTGCTCGAAAACCGGACTGCGAGGGGTCGAGGGATCCGTTCGTCTCGAGGAAGGCGGCGAGCTGTCTGTTGACGGTCTTCTCGATGACTTTGGCAGGAAAAGGGAGGAGCGAGATGGGGTGGAAGTTCTTGAGGTCCGTGGGGTCCGCTATTGGTTTCTTCAGGAGGGCGCTGAGCTCGGCGTGCTTCCAGCTCTCCGGGAAGGTGGCGGTGTGGAAGGAGGTGTTGATGATGTCCTGGAGTTGGGGTGCGATGATGGAGTCGGCCTTGTTGAAGACGTGGTGCGGGCAGGGGTCGGTTGGAGATCCGGAGTGGATGGTGTTCATCGTGCGGGTGGTGTCTTCGGTGCTGACTGGGGCCCAGGCGCAGAGGGTGGTGGTGGGGGGCGTTGGTTCGGCGGTTGGGTGCGTGGTTGGTGCGCCAAAGCTGTTGTGTATGTCGGCGATCTTGCGGTGGAAGAACGAGGCGAGTGAGTCGCAGAGGTCTTGTGAAGGAGTGATGTCGTTGTTTCCGGCGCTGGGGTTGGAGAGCTCTTTGACGATGCTGAAGAGTTCCTTGCTGTTGTGGGCGTTGTTGTCCAGTCTTTCTTTGAATGCTGTCTTCTTGGTGGTGCGGATCAGCTGGTGGTGCTTGCGGGTGGCGTGCTTGAGGGTGGTCATGTTGTCTGTGGTCTGGTCGTGGCGCCAGGCTTTCTCGAGGGTGCGGCAGTTCTTCTTGGAGTCCTTGAGTTCGTCGGTGAACCAGGGGGCTTTCTTGCTGCCGGGTCTGCTGGGAGGGTTCTTCAGTGGTGCGAGGTCGTCGGCGCAGGCGGTCAGCCACTGTGTGAGGTTGCTGGCTGCTTCGTTGGGGTCCGTTGTGCTGGCTGGAGGGTTCTGGCTGAGGGAGGTGGTGAGCTGCTCGGTGGTGATCTTGATCCAGGTCCGGCGAGGAACCTGTTGCGGGTGGTGGTGGGTCGTGGTTCTTCTGAAGCTGAAGTGGACGCAGCTGTGGTCAGTCCAATGAAGTCCGGTGGAGTGGCTGAAGGAGATGTGCTTGCTGGAAGAGGAGACGGGGTCAAGCGTGTGGCCGGCGTAGTGGGTGGGGGTGTTCACCAGTTGCTTGAGTCCGAGGTTGGCAAGGTTGTCCAGCAGGGTGGTGGTGTTGCAGTCCTTGTTCTCCAGGTGGAAGTTGAGGTCCCCTAGGAGGATGTAGTCAGCGGAGAGGAGGACGTGCGGGCTGATGAAGTCTGCGATGTCTTCGCTGAATTGTGTGCGTGGTCCCGGGGGTCTGTAGATGAGGGTGCCTCTGAGGGTCGTCTTGGGGTCGGTGTGTGTCTGGAAGTGGAGGTGTCGTCGGAGTTGGTCGTGATGCGGATGGTGTTCTTGTGTACGATGGCGATGCCTCCTCCGGTCTGGTTGACGCGGTCCCTCCGGGTGATCTTGTATCCGTCCGGGATGGCTGTGGCGATGTCGGGCGCTGAGGAGGCGTTCATCCAGGTTTCTGTGAGGAAGGCGACGTCTGGCGATGTTGTGTCGAGGAGGTTCCAGAGTTCGACGGTGTGTCTGTGGACGGAGCGGGTATTGAGCAGGATGCACTTGAGGTGGTTGTTGCTGGTGTTCGGCTTGGCGGGTGCAGTGCAGGTCCGGAGGCAGGTGGACTTGCAGGTTTGGCAGGTGTCCTGTCCGTGGGCGCGTTTCGGGGTGGCTCGGTAGCAGGCGGGGTTCCTTCCGGCGTTGAGTGCGTTGAGGGTGGCGGCGTCGTAAGTCCGTCGTGTGGGCTGGCATCTTCGGGGGCCAGGGGTCCTGGCGCTGGGCGCGGTCCAGGCGCGGACGGGCGTAGACATGCTTGCCTTTGGCACGCCTTCGGCGCACAATCGGCGCGCCCGCTGCACGTGACCGCTGCGCGTACACGCGGGCTCCATATGAGGCGAAGTGGGAGGGCGGAGCAGCTGGGAGGCGGGAGCGGGGCGGCCAATCGGGTACAGAAGGAAAAAGGGGGCGGGGCCGCGATGGAGCAGCGGCGGGAAGCGGGTGGGGGCACCAGAGGGATTAGCGAGGCACGCTAAACAAAACGAAAGCACAAGTGAATACAATGCAGGAGTTAAAAACACAAGTACAGGAACAAAGATACAGTGGGCACGAAAAATCGGGCTAAAAGGGAGCAAGTACAGAAAAAGAAGCAGTGAGCATGAAAAACGGGCCAAAAACGGAGCAGGGACAACGAGCAGCAGCGAGGGGGCACCGCTGGCGAGCCGTGCGGCGTGGGGGGTGTCCTGAGGTCAGGGAGCTGCAAACGCATTAGTCACTGCTTAGCTGCACTGGGCCTGACTTGTGCAGTGCCGCACACTTGAACTATTCCTCTGCACCCCAGATGCATTTCCTGCAGGCTCCTTGAACATCACCGACTGCATGAATCATCTTCGTTGCTGCTGCTTGCTATTCTTCATGCAAACTTCTTCACTTAAGACACATTGCACTGGATCATGGCATTTGTCCACGGGCATATTTGCCTCTCCTAACGTTTAGACTCAGATTACATTGAGTATTATTTCTGTGCAGGATCACTGCTGGAACAAGACAGCTGTTGGCTGCAAGCCACTTGTCTCTCTTAAAATCGTTGCAATTTTTAACTTTATTAGTTTAATAATGAATTATGGTCACTCCTGATAAACAATGGATTCTGTTAAAAAGGATTTGTTTGATGTATTGAGTGTAGAACACCAGTGATGTATCAATATTGGTAAAATAATATAAATGAAGGCGCAGCCCCTTAATTGTAAAGTAGCAATCCCTCATGAATGATAACGATTAAGTGTAATAAAAATGTATTATCTTTTAATTTTCTGTCATTTTGTAAATGTATTTGTTATTATTTTATGGTTATGGCTATGTTATGTCAAGTTTGAGTGCCTCTCCTCATAGGGCAAGGAGGGGTTAGTCAAAGTGCCAGTTCCTCAGCTTCTTGCGGCGCTCAAGAAGTAAGGAGGAGGCACTGATGTCAAATGGGAGATTGTTCCATACTTTAGAAGTGGTGTATGAGAAAGCTCGACCTCCAGCTGTGTTTCTGTGAAAGCGTGGGATTGTGTGCGAGTAGGAGATGGCTGAGTGGAGGCGTCTGACTGGCTGGTGGAAGGAGATGCAATTGTTCATTTAGGCTGAACCCGTCTTGTGCAATGCTTTGAATGCGTGGGTGAGGAGTTTGAATTGAACGTGTTGGTGTATCAGGAGCCAGAAAGTTCCCTGAGGTGTGGAGTGAGGTGCGTACTGCGAGAAAGATTGAGAATGTGCCTGGATGCTACATTTTTGGATGCTTTTCTACCTTCTGGTGAGTTGCTCAGTGATTCCAGCATATCGGGCGTTTCCGTAGTCCATCCTTATGATGACATGGGCGATGGTTCTTCTGGTTTTCCTTGGGAGCCGTTTGAAGATGATCTTCAGCATCCTCTAGGTGACAGGGTAGACCTGTGCAGATATGTTTGTTTGTTTTCATTGATAATCCTGGGATACCTGGCATGGGAGCTGAGGGTGGGTGTTGGTCTGAAGTTGGGGTTCCTGGATGAGATGCTTTTCCTGAAGATCACCCGTTCTGTCTTGTCTGTGTTGAACTGCAGACGGATTTCTTCCAGGTGGGGACCTCTGTCATGCAGGTGGTCATTTTATTCCTCATGCTCGGGGTTCTGTCTAAAAAGCGACAATATGAGCTGCATGTCAACCGCATATGAGATGATATTGATGTCATGGCTGTGGATGATGTTGCCAGTGGAGTCATGGATGCGTTGAAGAGGGTGAGGTTGAGGAATAACCTTTCAGGCACTCCACAGATGCCACATGCTTCTGAGGTATCGGATGCTAGGCTGATGATTGTGTGCTTTCCATCAAGAAGAAACCGATCCAGCGCAGGGCACGTCCTTGAATTCTTATCTCATATAGACATCTGATGAAGATGGGTTGAGATACTGTGTTGAAAACCCCTGAGGCGTCTAGTAGGATGAGCCCTGCCGTCTCTCCTCTGTCCAGGATTATACGAATGCTGTCTGTTGCGGCATTTAGTGCTGGCTCCGTGCTGTGGTTGGATCCGGATCCAGGGTGTGTCATCAAGAAGCTGGTGGTTGACAAGGTGGTCGGAGAGGCATAAATCGATGAGCTTCTAAGGTAGGAGGAAGATCGGTCTGTAGGTGATGAGTTTGGCTGGATCTCCTAACAATTCTTTTGAAGGGCCATGACAGACACATTTCCAGGTTATAGGGAAGGAAGGCTGAGTCGATGGAGGCATTGTGGATGGGAGTGAGAGCTTCGCTGATGAAAGTGAATATTTGAGGCTGTGGTGGTGGACTAGGGTCTGACAGGGCCCCTGAGTGTATGGACCTCATGGTAATGGTGGTTTAGTCTGTGGTGATGTCAAACCACATGGTCAGGATTTGTTGGTCTGCCGCAGCGGGAAGACTGCCTGTGAGGTCGATGGGGTTGGTTTTCAAAATGCCCATATATGTTTGTGATATTGTTGTAGATAAATAATGAGAGCTTGGCGCAGGGGTCTTGTGAAGGGTTGATGATGCTGGAGATTGCAGTGGGCACGGTGAAATCTTTGATAATGGCAAAGATTTCCATGCTGGTAGCATTGATGCAATCTGCGAGCGCTGTACATTTGGTGTTCTGTATTTGTTGGTGGTAGCGTCTCAGGGTGCATTTCAAGGTGCACTTGTCTGGGGTGCCCTGATTCACTCTTCACATGCATTCTAGTTGTTTGTAGAGCCATTTCATTATTCTGACTTATTCTGTGTTCCATCTGACTTGTGTTCTTCTTGTTTTTGTCACCCCTGAGGGTGGCCAGCCAGTCTGCACAAGCAGTGATCCAGCCTTTAAAGTTCTTGATGTCTTCCATCGGGTTGCCGGTGCCATTGGAACATTGTGTGGAGATGGTGAAAGCCCAATCTTTTTCTGTGATGTTTTCTGTGATGTTTTTTCAGCAGCAGTGTGGTCCTGTGGTGGTGGCTTTTCTATGGTCCGGGAGTGGAATGCTGAAGTTGACGAGTGCGTGGTCCGTCTAGGTGATGGCCGTTGGTTTGTCAATACAAAAGGGTTCTCTGCAGGGATAAATTCACCTAACCAATCACTTAATCTACAATAATATGATCAATTAATATTGGTTGGGACAATTAAATTAGCAGGATACGGACAGGAGGAGTGGGAGCCAAACGAGGGGGATAACACCCACAAGGAGTAGAGCAGGGGTGACAATTCTCTGCAGGGATACATTCACCCGACCAATCACGTAATCTACAATAATATAGTCAATTGTTGTTGGATGAGACAATTAAATTAGGGCACGAGGAAGAGTGTGAACCAAATGAGGGGGGATGATGCTCACAAGGAGCAGAGCAACGGTGACAACTAGCAAAGGAGAGAAAGAAGTAGCAGTAAAGATGTGAAAAAGTAGTGCAAAGTCAGAAAAGCAGAGAAAAAGATGGCAAAGTCCAGTAGAGTCAGAACACAGAGACAGTGGCAAAACTAAAACCGGCAAAAGCAAACATTGGTCAAGACAAGCAAATAAAACATAACCAGACACTGGCAAAACATTCAATGACAAAAAAACAAAAGCTAAGATTGACCAAGAAATGACAAAACAAGCAATGAGAAACAAACCGAAGCAGAGATGGACCAGGAAATGGCAAAAGCAGTCACTCTCAGAACAAGCAATGACAAAACAACGCAAGAGCGTAGCAGGGTGGAGATAAGCGAGGCAGGCACCTCAACACACAGGACTGGGTTCAGTAAGAGCCTTGACTGGTCGAAGGACCTGATCTCCTAGGGGCTAAGTCTATGCACCTGCTTACATGGTTTCATTTGTTAATACTTTAGTTTGTTTGTTACAGTAATATTTAATTAAACAATAACTTGCAATTTATTATTACTTAACCCATATTTCACGTATTCCAGTGATCTTCAAGACTTTGCAGTGGTTCAACAACTCCAAAGGGTGTCTTTATGGTTATCACATCACCAATATAGCGTTTGCAGTCTTTTCCCCACCCGACCTTCAATTAAGCTCAACTAATAGTTTTTGCCCTTTTAATGTGAATTTCTCTAGAACACTGGGTAATAGTTTATTTTCTCTCTTGGTGCCTACGTGACCATGTCTAAATATATTTCCCATTACAAAATGAAACCATAAAACTCTGTTTTTGGAGAAGCATCACTTTTTTATTTCCCTATTTGTGAACATGCAGCTTGGTAATATAATACTTTTATTTTTTACTTTCATAATTCTTAAGACCTCTGAGCCAATGTCAACCTATGACAATAAACTTCTATCTTGTAGGCTGGAATTACTTACTGCCATTTTTTCAACCATGGTGATCGGTGAAGTTCAGACCTTTCTGGCTTGGAATCTTACACTGTTTTTCACGTGCTGAGATCTCCTCATAGTTTCAACTTAAGCAGAGCATTTTTCAACCTTGTTTAGAATCTAGGCCTCGTGCTATCCTGTTAACTAGGCCAAATCCTGATCCCAAACAGTGTGAGCGCTGAAAGTATATCATAGGAGGAACAAACACTGAGAAGCAGTATTAAATTATTGAATTATTTATTAACTGTACAATTAATTAAAATCATTACAGTAAAAAACATCAAAACGAGCAGGTAAAAGAATGATCACAGTAAAAATATAGAAGTTTCAGATAAAATTTGGTTGATGAACCACACCCCCTCACCATGGCGCCCGCTCGATCGGCCAGCGCCAGTGGTCATTGTCATGAGTCCTTGCACAAAGTTTCTGAGGCACCTGAGTAGACCTTGGTAATTTTTCTACTTCAGCAATCTGTAGGCCAATCTCCTTGGCCCTTCCGTTGAGAGCCAAATATATAGATATAGATAGCAGTAGACATCTTATGATTTTGCTATTTCTGTGACGTGTTAGGAAGCAGTGTAGGGGGTGGTTCGGTTAGATCTGCGTGTTTTTATAATACTTTATCGAAGAAGGTTAGCCGAGTTATAGGGCAGCTGTTTGGGAGTTTCATTGAGGTTCATGTTTATTTCTTTGGTGGAATTTTGCCCTTTTAGTAACATCTAGGCTGATCCTGGTACCATGGAGCTTTTGATGGTGTTGAACAAAGGAGTGCATACCTGGAATTAGTCAGTAGTGTTGGAGAGTAGAGTGCATTTCTCGTCAGAGATGCCGTTGAGTGAGAAGAAAATGTTGAAGAGCTGTTCTAGAGTGGGAGGAATGAAGGTTTATGGTGTTCATATATGGTGTGGGGTTGTCAGGAGGGTTTTGTCAGTGGTGTAACTTAATCTGGTGAGAGATTGCTGCAGACAGAAGATTCTGCGACTGAGCTAGGGATGGATGATTGCTGGAGGGAGGTGGTTAATGTGGCCTTTTATTGTTTTGAAGAGCGCTGTACTCCTATTTTTGTTTTGTGACTGACGTGGTTTTAAAATGGTAGTTAAATTCCGCTTTTAAAGTTTGTGAAATGAAGCACAATACCAGGTACGTTTGCCTTCTGTTTAATCCATCCAATGTGTTCCAGCTCCTGGCAGCAACTGCCGTCTTCTCCCGTCCCCAGGTTCCACGCAGGGAATACCCTCGAGCACATCGTTCCACATTCCAAATCCCAACACACCCCCTTCCTTCACAAGGCAAACTAAGATGAGAAATGGTAAAATGAAAAGAAAATAAATAAATGACAGAGTGCAGTGGTGTAGGGTGATGTAGCATGCAGTGGCATAAAGTAGAATGCTGTAGAGTATAGTGATGTAAAGTGAAGTGGTGCAAAGTAGCTAGCGTAGGTACAGCAGTGTAGGGGCCATTGGTTTTGAGTAAAGTTGTATAGAGTGCATTGGTGTAGAGTGCTGTGGTTTAGAGTGCAGTGACCTAGCGTAGACTGCAGGGGCATAGAGTAGAGAGGCGTAGAGTGCAGTGGCTCGGAGTAGATTGTTTCAGGGTAGAGTATAGCGGTGGAGGGTAGAGCACAGTAGCATAGACTAGAGTAGAGTGGTACATCATTAATTGCAGTGTCGTGGAGTGCAGTGGCATAGAGTAGATTGTTTCAGAGTAGAGTGAAGTGGTGTAGAGGGGATTGGTGCAGAGTATAGCAGAGTGGGGCAGGGTAGAGTGAAGCGGTGTAGAGTAGTGTCAGAGTGCAGTGCTGCAGTGGTGTAGAGTGTAGTGTCAGAGAATAGAGTATAGTGGCGTACAGTGCAGTGGTGCAGAGCAGACTGGTATAGAGCACAGTGGCGTACAGTGTATTGGTTTTGAGTAAAGTGATGTAGAGAGTATTGGTGTAGAGTGCAGTGTCACAGAGTGCAATGGTATAACATTGAGTGGCAGAGTGGCACAGAATGAATAGAGTGGCATAGACTACAGTGGCAGAGAGTGGAGTGCTGGAGTGTAGAGTGTTCTAGAGTGCAGTGGTGTGGAGTTGCGTAAAGTGCATTGGTGTAAAGTGCAGTGGCATTAAGTGGAGCAGAGTAAGGTGACCGAGTGCAGTGGTGTAAAGTAGCGTAGACTGCAGTGTCATAGATTAGTGTATACTTGCGTATAGTACAGTGGTGCAGAGAAGATTGGTATTGAGTGTAGTGGTATAGAGTGTATTGGATTTGAGTAAAGTGATGTAGAGAGCCTTGGTGTAGAGTGCAGTGGCACATAGTGCAGCAGTATAAAATTGAGTGGCATAGTGTGGAGTGGTACATTGTGGAATAGAGTGGTGTAGACTGCAGTGCCAAAGAGTAGATGGTTTCAGAGTAGAGTGCAGTGGTTTTGAAGAGTGCAGTGGTGTAGAGTAAAGTGCTGTAGAGTGCAGTGGTGCAGAGTAGATTAGATTGGATTGGCATAGAGTGGAGTGATGCAGAGTAGAGTGCACTAAAGTGGCACTATCTGCCTTGTCACGCAGTCCTGCAGAGTAGAGTGTCGTAGAGTGGTGCAGAGAGCAGTGATGTACAGTGGTGCAGAGTAGAATAGAGAGGCATAGAGTGCAGTGACGTAGAGCACAATGGTGTAGAGTGATGTAGCATGC
Organism: Triturus cristatus; assembly: GCF_964204655.1. Taxonomy (NCBI): domain Eukaryota; kingdom Metazoa; phylum Chordata; class Amphibia; order Caudata; family Salamandridae; genus Triturus; species Triturus cristatus. Next base: position 443,840,877 of record NC_140587.1, on the reverse strand, counting down.
CCTTGCGTGGAGTGCAGTGGCATAGAGTAGAATGTTGTAGAGTATAGTGGCGCAAAATGCTGTGGTGCAAAGTAGTTGACATAGGTACAGTGCCATAGTGTGCATTGGCTTTAAGTAAAGTAGTGTGGAACGCAGTGGCGTAGAGTGCAGTGGAGTAGAGTGCAGTGGCGTAGAGTGCAGTCACCCAGAATAGACTGTTTCAGATAGAGTGATGTGGAGTGGTACAAGGTAGAGTATAGTGGTGCAAGGTAGAGCTCAGTGGCACAGAGTAGTGACAGAGTAGAGTGGTGCAGCATTGATTGCAGTGGAGTAGTGTGGCAAAATTTGCAGTGGCGTAGACTAGATTGTTCAGAGTAAAGTGAAGTAGCATGGAGTTATATAGAGTAGTGGCATAGAGTGCAGTGTTGTGGAGTGGTGTAGATTGCAGTGGCAAAGAGTGCATTGGTGCATAGTAGAGTGGGGTAGAGTGTACTGGCATAGAGTAGAGGGATGTAGAGTGCAGTGGTGCACAGTAGGTTAGAGTGTTGCAGAGCAGAGTTCAGTGGTGCAGAGTGCATTACTGCAGAAGTAGACTGCAGTGTCATAGAGTGCAGTAGTGTAGAGTGCCGTAGAGTGCAGTGATATAAAGTAGAGTATAGTGGCAGTTGCAATGGTACAGAGTAGATTGGAGACTAGCATAGAGTGTAGTGGCGTAAAGTGTATTAGTTTTGAGTAAAGGTGTGTAGAGTGCAGTGATTTGAAGTGGCTTGGTGTGGAGTGGTGCAGAGTAGAGTGGATTGGGTTACGGTGGAGTTTGCATAGTATGGTAGCGTACTGCCATTACAGGCAACACATCTATAATTGAAATGATTATTACATTTGCATTAATATACAGGTTTACTGATAAACATTTACAGCGCACAAATGATAATGTGTTGACATATCATCACCCAATGAATTGATTTGATCGTCAGCACAGTTCATTTACATTTTGTTGTGTGCTAGAAAACAAAATAACATCTTTACAGCCTTACTCAGGCAACCACTACTAGTGTACTGCTGCACCTTTAAATAACACACATTAGTCAGCACTCCCAAAAGACGAGGCAATAAAACAAGACCCAGCAATCTCTTAAGGCGCGGCAAGAGAACAAATTCAGGTGCATTTAAAGTAACGCATATTTATTAATCAAATACTTTGAGAAAGAAGGCAAAATATATTGGTTAAAGCAGACTCCTAAATATCAAGTAACTTAGGCACAAAACCAGAATACCAATACTTGGAGCAAAGAAACTTAGAGACTGTTTACATAAGTACGAAAGACTAATACATCACCGAGCGAGTGTTCATCATTCTGCCAACTCGACTGGAGGAGCCCTAGTCAGCCCAGGCAGAAGTCTCGATCGGGACCTAAGTTCCCTGCGGCAATACGTCTGCTCTGCAAGCGAGCTCCTGTCTGGGTGCCAAGATTTTCCCCCCTTTAATACCTGTACTCAACCGGAGGACTAGGTTCTAGAAACCGCATCCCCTTTCTTCTGTTGCGAAAAACCGAGTTGACCGTACTGGTCTGTGTCAAGGTCAAGACAGAAGCTGGCCAGGCCACTGTATTTTGACTCTGAGACAGAGCTGCACATTCCACGCATTTCTCTGTCAACAGCAATCTCTGCCCTGAAAGGTACCAAGCACACATCCCACACAACTTGTTACAGTTCACTCTTCTTGGTGAGGAGCGAAAACAAGTGAAGAGTGAAAACCTCCCCTCCCCGCAACTGCTTGTGAGCACAGAAAATGAAGTCAGCTACACAAGATGGAGTCGGTTATCCAAAATGGAGTCAATAGTCAATATATCTTTCATAATAGCATTACATCTAGCCAGCATTATTGTCACATAAATCCTCTCACTTTCAAGTCAGAGAAAGAAAAATAAACACTGTGTTCCCTGGAACAAAAAGTCTGACATTTGACCGCGGTCTTTGAATGCACAGCAAATGTGACAAGATAAGAACAAGATTTAAAGGCCTGTTTACAGAAAGGAAATTTGTGGACGAATACTGTAAACAAGTTTTGGGCAATGGGAGGGACAAGCTTGAGCTGGACAGCTAAACCAAATAAAGCCAGCAAATAGAAAGTTAGAAACTGTGAGCTACAAACCACAAAGTCAATGGTAAGCAATGGGCAGAATGCATTCCTAGATCAACTTACTGAATGTCCCCAAGATGTCTTTAGCAAACCAAACAACTGCGCTGTCTGGTACGCTGCAACCTAAAAAGGAGCAGTCCGCATGCGCTCTGTATACAGGTGGTCAGTAATGGGCAATGCGTTATAACTGGCATTATGGTATGCTACCCAGAAAATATGCATGATGCATGCTTGTTTCATGTTGGCTTTTATGGCAACTGAGTGAGAGAAGAGAGAAGAATTTGCCGATGTATATCTGTTAAGTAACTCAGATGCTCTGTGGCCACATTATTTCATTTATTCCAAACTCTCCATTACTTTTAGCAGTTCCATACTTTTTGTAGGTGACGGTGCTTACGCCATTCATCTCTAGCTACTGACACAAAAACCTCTGTCCAAGTACACAGAGGGAATGTATTTACAACATTGCACACAGTCAAACAAGATGTGTGGTGGCACTTATTTTTGTTACTCAAGGAAGGTTCACTATGTCGACGTTCCATCTCTAATTAATTAAGAAGGGTCGATGGACAGCAAAGGGAGACTCCTCAACCATAACACTCAGTCAAGCTCATAAGAAAACCCGCACAACTAGGCTGTTCCCAATTCTCAGTATATATAAATGTATTCAAATAGAATTACAGAAAGCAAAAGTGATTAGAGCCATGGTAATTCGAAATAATACTAAAATCATAATAAATGCAATGTGCCTTTAGGATCCTAACTGGTTCCATGCTGAGAATATAACAGTTACATCTGCAGCTATGGAGCTAGTGTACCGAGGATGTAGCTGTTACATCCTTGGCACACCGCTTTTTTTTTAGTCTCGGGAGGTGGGGGAAGAGTGTTCCCCAACCTTTCATTACATTGAAAGTGAAACTGAAAGGAGCTCATCGGCTCATTTAATTTTTACTACTTCAGTGCTCGTGGGGCTATCTCAATCCGAGCACCAAAACACATGAGAGACGTATCGTTGGACAGGGGAGAATCTCCCTATTCTAATGGTACCCTTCCCTAGTGGATCCCTGCTTGGGGATCGCCACAGGTGGGTGATCCCCAAGCAGGGATCCACTACTAGACACCAGGGAGGGGGAGCGACCCCTTTGGCAAGGGCCTTTGCTCCTCTCAACAATTTTGGGCCCTTTTAGTCTTTCTGCCCCTGATCTAACCTTCAACCCCCCCCCCCCCCCCCCCCCCCCGGGGGTGGCCAGAAAGCACCCTAGGCAACAGGGATTCTTTTTATTTGTATATAAGTAGAGTTGGGGGCTGCTCAAAATGGCCACTGGATTCAAGCTAGCCTGACTGAAGAGGGCTGTTAGCCCGAAACCGGTCCCATGATGCTTGTTTCCGGTCCAGGGAAGACATGGCTTAGCAGTTCGGGCTGGACTGTTGCCATGAGGCACAGAGTCAAGACTGGTTTGCATATAGCTGTGTCTGAACTGAGGTAGCAAAGTGAGCTAAAGAATGATGGTGTATTCAACCCAGATCTGGGACTGGGGGTGATTGTTTGAAAAGTTTCAGCACTCCGTCCATCATCTCCTTGTGTCTACCAAATAATTTTTAGATAGCATATAATTTTACACAAATTAGTATTTATTTATCGATTAAGAGTACAGAATACTTAACCGTAAACTAGGACGACTAAGAAACACCAAGGGATTCCGGCAATGGGATTTAACCAGAAAAAGGCCATTTCCTTCACATAGAAAATAATAAACAACCAAAAAGACCCAACGGGGACATTAAAGGAGAGATGGGAGGTGGACCTGGGGGACCTAGACGAAGACGACTGGCGGGCGGCCTTGGCATCCCCACAGGAAGTCGCAATACCCTCCACTCTAAGGTTATTGCAATTAAAAATTCTGCACGCATATACTACACAAGAACCCTGCTACACAGATTAGGCAAGGCAGATACTCCTCTCTGTCTCCGACAGTGCAGTGCCGAAGGCACCTTCTGGCACACAGTTTGGGTCTGCCTGAAAATAACTCGCTTCTGGGAGGCCATCATACGCACAATGTCACAAGTCACCAAAATTAAGATTCTGACTAACCCAAAACGATGCCTACTTAACATTTGGGAATCCACGGATTTAAATCTCACAGACCATGATTGGGTAACGCCCGGAACAGCATTAGCTAAATGTAACATAGCGCAACTATGGGGCTCGGGACTATCCCCGACCCATCAGTGGTGGTGCCGGGATATGGACCGCACAATGGTAACAGGGAAATCGGTGTAAATTCACCGGGGTTGCCCCCAAAAGTGGAATCTATTTCAGGGCGACATTTGTGATCCTCCCCCGATAGAGCAGGAATCAGATGATAGCGATTGATTGGGATGAATGGACGGGACGAGCTATGTATTACCGCTAATAATGTGTTTCTGAATACCAGGAGATGCTAGAGGCTTGTGTGCTACTACGCAAACCGTACCACTATTGAAGATATTTAACTCATTGTTGATAATTGCCATTGAGTGATCCACTGTGATACTGTAATACTGAGTGATCGTTCTAATATGTTTCAAATGCCAATTAAAATGTTAGAAAAAAAAAAAAAGATTACAGAATTCTTGAAACTTGGACCTGACCTTGAGGGTCAGTGGAGCACTTTACATACCAACGGGGGGATACAGACAGCATAAAAATGTACATAGCAAGGCGTTTAGTTGATGAGGGAGTTTACCTGAATCAGGAGAACATGGAGCACTTGAAGAATAGTGTGATACATGTGTAAATAATGGGTAAGTTGTCCACTAAGTGATGCTATTGCAGCCAAAGAGAGCACTGCTTGAGTTTTTTTTTTTTTTGTTGAAACATTTTTTTATTGTTTTCAAAGCAACAACTCAACACACGTTCCACTACCCCCACCCTTCAAAGGAGTACTGTACATTTATTGTCGCTACCAATTATCCAGGAGAAGAAACATCCTTCCCACACAGTCCCCTCCCCCCCCCCTCTCCCACCCCATGTCAGTGTGCCCCCGTTACCTACCCCTCTTCTGATGTACCCCTCCTCCACAATGAAGTATGTACGGGTGCTCAACCTCTCCTTAAGGAAACAAGGAGCACTGCTTGAGTTGTTGCTGCCATTCTGGAGCCAGAGTTATAAAAATCCCACTGTCTGAGTTCCTCTTGTACAGTATTCTAGTCAGCATCCATTCTTCACTCCTTTGAGAGGGGAGCCGTTTTGGGGCATTGGTACATACTTAGAAAGTAGCTGGTGGAAGCTGTATGTGGTGCTGCCAATAGCTCCTCCCACTGTCCGCTTCAACAGTGTGTGGAGACCCAGCAGTGGAGAAAGCTGCAGGCACTGTGGCATCATGCCATCAGACGACCAGGTTGGTTGCACACTTTAATTTCACAGTAATTGACAATTTGTTCTGTGTGGCATTTTGTCAGTGTGTAGAAATCATATGAACAGACTGAGGTGGCTTGGTGAGAAGTCATAGTGATCAGGGCCAGCACTAGAATAATGGCTTCTCTTACTACCCCTTTATCTTAGTGTGTGTGTGAACTGACACCCTAGTTGTACCTACCCTCATTGAGGAACTCAACAGGAAAATATTTTAAAGCAAGGGGTGTGTTAGGAAATTTATTAAATGCCATTTTAATTCTAATTGAATAATGTAATTCTTGTATTTGTTAAGAGTGGAGGATGAGATCAAAATCATTACCTTCTTTCAGTGGCTTACCAGCAAAATGATGGGGGACCCCTGCAGAATGTGAGACGGGGCCCCTGAGTCTCCCGAATCTCCTAGATTTTCATTGACCTTGGCCTGAATGGTGCCCCTTGAAAACTTGAGGGTGACCCCTGAAGGGGTGGAGCCCTTGCGTCGCAGGATCTGCCTGGGCTTGTGTTACGCCCCTGCCTTCTTTGAACGAAACACATGTTTTTTTAATTCAGTGGCAGTCTGCTGAAAGCTGCTATTGAGAGACTTCTAAAAGTCTCAATTGCCACTTTAAGTATGATGGTCACTTTTACAAGTACCCTGACAATCCGGCTATGGTGCGATAGTTTTCACCTAGTTTTTGTCACCTCCTCTTCTGCTGCCTCAGGCATATGTTTGGACGTGCAGTAATATAGGACCATCGCGACAGTGGGTGGTCTGAAGGATCTGGGGCTTGAGAAAGATCTATGGTATGATGTTCTTCCTGCTTTAAGTGCCTTATGAATGCAAAAAATTATTTGATCTTTTTTGCCTTCGTCCTTTTACGTTCACCCATAAATAACTTCTACAATTAATATACCTTCAGTACCGTACAGTTGTCTCATCGTAACTTCACGCACTGTGGTTTCCTGACTACACTACTACTCTTGAAAACAAGTTGTATTTTCGTTTTCAGTTCCCAGGCTCCTGTCGCTGCAGTGTTTGCTGGAAGTCCTTTTCTGATGAGTGCCATTAAGATGTGCACTGGATATTTGGTAACCAGTCTGCCTGTGTATAATGATGAAGACCTTATGAAAAGAAACGAGAATGTGAGTGTTTCCTATTTTAATCCCTTCTCCTTTCTTATGAGTGCTTATGATTCTTGTGGCTGCATTAAGGAGTGTGATCTTATAAAACATGTTTTGTGGGTTTTTATTTGTTATGGCAATACAAAATTGTTGTTTTCAATAACATTTTCCCTTAGCATTTTGTAGACATAGGCACGCATAGATCTGCATAGAAATTCTTGAACATCTCCATTGTTTCCTTCACTCCAAACGAAATTGAATGGGTACTATCTTTAATGTGAGTGATATCCTCGGCAACACAATGTTGTTTTATCATGTTAAAGAGAATTTTGATAGGTCCACCCCCTTGCTTGAACCAGTGTGTCAAGATGATGACATTCCCTTGCCGCAACTTCTTTATATTCAGATATTTTAAGTTATTTTTCCATTTATTTCTTGTTTGAGTCTAGTTACATGTTCTCCCTGAGATTTCAACTCGTCAAAGTGCTTGCCTATGCAGTGGCCACATATTACAGCTTTAAAGGCTTACTATTTCAAAGATAACTCCTCTACTGATCCAGTATTCTGTGCAAAGTAAAACAAAATCTCCATCTGTATTTCCTCCATTAAATGATCAATTCAACAGTACCAAAGGGGAGAGCCTCCATAGGTCTTTATAACCTCGTCTTTTGGGCATCTTTCGGATTACTGGGACGTGGTCCAATAGAGTTGTAGCTAAATGCATGTTCCACCTGACCTGTCCATGAAACACAGACAGAACCACATATTGTTGACAGAATACGTATTTTTCCTACACGTAAGGTGTCTTACTCTCCAAATATCCACCAGGTCATAACTGCCTATTATAATTTTCACTGAAACTGCACCCCTTAACATAATCATCAGTCAGTAACAAGGGGCTACATAGAGATCCAAGCTTGCATGTGGCCCATCATGACAAACATTAACTTGCTCCTAGTGGTCTTGCACGTTGTGGCTGTCCCGAGGAGGGGCATCATGAAATCAGTAACTGGCTGGCTTAGTCACTGCTACATGGAGAAGGAGCATCTTCAATTTCAGTATGTTACGTAACCTCCTTGGGTGTTTTGAACACCTCAAGCAAGGCCAAAGCATGCTGAGCATTTGTGAAAATAGATTGCTTGTCCAGGTAGGTACTTATGAGAAGTGCTGGGTAGAACATGCCATACGGAATGTTCAATTGTTGCAGTTTTTTCTTCACTGTTTGAAAGGCCTGCCTCACCTCCTGAACTGCCATTGTGAAGTCTGCATAGAGGATGTAAGAAATTGGAGTGCACTTGAGAGGGTGAATGCCCACCCCCAATAATATCCACAGTCCTTTTCAGAGTGAACTCTTAAAGTCACTAAATGAACCTGAGCTCAACCCCATGGAAATGTTGCACAGGTTTACCTTGGAGGCAATGTGTAAAGTATTTATGCAGTACTCAAACAGTTATATAGTCAAAACATCACTCAAGAAACAATTTGGGAAATAGGGTACATTTTAAAAAATACAATAACATAAAAAAGACAAAACTCTAATAAGTAGGACCAGAGTCATGAATTTTTAAAGTTTGAATTTAAAAATACCACCAAAAAACATTAGGCACCAACCTCAATCATCTGCTTGCACTTGAATGGAACAGTTTTTTAAAGCCAGTCATAAAGGAGCGAGGGTCGGATTCAGGAATCAAGTTTGTTCTGGTCAAAAAAAATTATTTGCGCTTAGAAACGTTTTAGGAGCAAAACGTCTTCAGCAGGGAAAGGCTGCAGACTATGCCAAAGCTAGGCTCATCTAAAATGGAGAGCCATAGTCCAAGGTCTCAGAGAAGCTGTCAACAAAGGCGGGAATGTTTCCAGTAGGAAATTTTAAAGTTTTGCATCCAAACAGACCTCCGTGCTCCTGTGAAACTTTGTACGCTCGGACTTTGAACATTTTCTGGAGCTCAGATTTCCTCGGCAAGGTAAAGCTGCAGACTGTAGTCGAAAACTTTGACTTGGTTGGATGGCAGTCAACGGCAGTCCATCTGTAAAGGGTTTGCTGCTGCAGAGAAGAACATAGCAAGAGCTGCGGTGAACTCCATCCCACCTGCAGTGTACCCTTGTTGGATCGGCTTGGTAGGTTGGTCCCCATCCCACGCTGGTTCTCAGAGCAAAACATTAAGTCCTAGGTTTAAGAAAACTTTAGGCAAATACACTAAAGCAAAGGGTCCAGGTCCTTGGAAACAGCACTAGTGGGTCAAGGCTCACTCCAGCAGGGGCCAGCAGAAGGTTCAGAGAAGGTCCAGTTGGAAATGGTCAGCTGGGAATGTAGGAAAAGGCCTTTTGAAGCTTGTTTTGTTACTGTTGCTCAAACAAGATGTCAGCCTTATGACCCTTGGTGTCTACTTCTTTGTCCTCCCTACAAGACAGAGAGCAGGCCCAGTCTTAAGGGCTCTTCTCAGGTCACATGCAGCAGTTTCTGTTCTTCCACAGGCCCAGAAGTGACCTGAGGAAGGTACTGAGCATGCCATATTTATGCCTAACACCAGCCTGTGGTAGGGGGCAGCTCCTGGCCATTCCTTAACCAATAGGCTAATATTTCCCGGGGGTAGTCCTACCTACTGTTGCAGCAGTTCCTGTGTACCCTAGTGCAAACAATTCCCTCTCTGCCCAAACCCATCATAGCAGAACCTTGTTCCCCTGAGCAGAGCGCCTGTGCCCATCATAGAGTTGTAATAATGTATCCTAACAGTGGTTCACAGTGTGTACAAAATTATCAACATATAAAAATATAATCAACACATAACCATTCAAATTATACCGTGTTCCTAGAAATAGTGAAAAACAATAAAAAACCAAAAAGTTGTATAAAAAATAGAAAATATGGCCCTTATACAAAAAACAACTTTAATCATCAGCATAAAATATTCTTAAATAAAATAATGCTCAGACATACAAGCTGGTACAAATAGACAATTCGATAAACATATAAAACCAGACAAAATGGCGTACACAAACAGAGATTACATAGAAGTCGGAGTTCCAAGCCAACACTGGAACTACAACACACAAAACAATGTGTCCTCCATAAATTGTGGCCACAGATGCGTCGACGGCGTTTCGACCTTTGTCACAAGTACATGGTCATCATCAGGACAAATAGATAACGGAGCATCTCACCAGAGAATCTATAAGGTACAAAATTACCATTTAATTATTTAGAATAAAATTTGTAGGGCCTAAAGAAATGATATAAGAATGTGTGCAATAGAAAGCAAAGAAAAAGATAACTTCACCATCCCCAACAAAAATTGGGGTTTTTGTGCAAATAAAGAAAAAGAAAAAAATCATGTGACCCCAAAAGGAATCAAAACTAAAATAGAGAAAAAGGTATAATTTTGTATCGTACTCACTTAATCTTTAACCTAATCTAAAGCACAATTTAAATCCGTGCTTGCGTATCAGTAGAATTCTAGAATTCTGCAAAAGAGAAAGTGGGAACAGCTCTATCAATGTCCTACTGAAGCGAGACTAACCACCATTCAGATATGGTCCATCCAAGTTACTTACATATTCATAAGGAATGTGAGCTCTTAAAATTCAGCTTCCATTTGCTTACAAATTCAGTAACTGTAACAAAAAAATGACATAAACTGATATAAATCACTATGCACGACATGCTAGGTGCCAACTCTAAACTCAATATCCAGACAACCGGTAATAACAACCGGTAATATGCCAAACATAAATTACCTTAGTGCAGCATAAATGTAGACATCCCGCTTTAATGTGACAAAAATCCCAATCGTATCTCTCTTCAAAAGGGTTCCCAGACTAAAATGAAACAAAGCGGGAGAGCATAAGCTCTATATAAACACCTCATGCGAAACTCAGCTAGAAGTTATCAAATCGACCCGAAATCAAGAACCATAAGGCTTACCGTTACTAAATCAATTCCTGCAACTTTGCCGAATATATTCTCCGTGAATGAAAAACGCCGTTGAACTTCACGTTTTAAATACACGTCAAAAAGCTCTCACCCGAGCGTCAGAACAGAGAAAGGTCTTCCGCCACTCGCACACTGAATGGGCGCCATCTTAGAAGGGAGTCCTAATCTCGGAGAGGGTAGTATTCGAGAATCAAATTATAACTATCCACTAACACGCCAAGAATAAATATAGTATGACGAAGGGAACTTCAATTAAAAAGCTGAATCTCCACTCCGCAGAAATTTATGATAGAAAAAGAAAGCAACCATAAGTGGCGCGCTGGATGGGCACCATCTTGGAATAAGGTCGCAATAGCAAAGAACTTAGTAATGTTCGATAACCTGGTAAAAAAACTTTAACGAGGGTTCTGACGCTCGGGTGAGAGCTTTTTGACGTGTATTTAAAACGTGAAGTTCAACGGCGTTTTTCATTCACGGAGAATATATTCGGCAAAGTTGCAGGAATTGATTTAGTAACGGTAAGCCTTATGGTTCTTGATTTCGGGTCGATTTGATAACTTCTAGCTGAGTTTCGCATGAGGTGTTTATATAGAGCTTATGCTCTCCCGCTTTGTTTCATTTTAGTCTGGGAACCCTTTTGAAGAGAGATACGATTGGGATTTTTGTCACATTAAAGCGGGATGTCTACATTTATGCTGCACTAAGGTAATTTATGTTTGGCATATTACCGGTTGTTATTACCGGTTGTCTGGATATTGAGTTTAGAGTTGGCACCTAGCATGTCGTGCATAGTGATTTATATCAGTTTATGTCATTTTTTTGTTACAGTTACTGAATTTGTAAGCAAATGGAAGCTGAATTTTAAGAGCTCACATTCCTTATGAATATGTAAGTAACTTGGATGGACCATATCTGAATGGTGGTTAGTCTCGCTTCAGTAGGACATTGATAGAGCTGTTCCCACTTTCTCTTTTGCAGAATTCTAGAATTCTACTGATACGCAAGCACGGATTTAAATTGTGCTTTAGATTAGGTTAAAGATTAAGTGAGTACGATACAAAATTATACCTTTTTCTCTATTTTAGTTTTGATTCCTTTTGGGGTCACATGATTTTTTTCTTTTTCTTTATTTGCACAAAAACCCCAATTTTTGTTGGGGATGGTGAGGTTATCTTTTTCTTTGCTTTCTATTGCACAAATTCTTATATCATTTCTTTAGGCCCTACAAATTTTATTCTAAATAATTAAATGGTAATTTTGTACCTTATAGATTCTCTGGTGAGATGCTCAGTTATCTATTTGTCCTGATGATGACCATGTACTTGTGACAAAGGTCGAAACGCCGTTGACGCATCTGTGGCCACAATTTATGGAGGACACATTGTTTTGTGTGTTGTAGTTCCAGTGTTCTCTTGGAACTCCGACTTCTATGTAATCTCTGTTTGTGTACGCCATTTTGTCTGGTTTTATATGTTTATCGAATTGTCTATTTGTACCAGCTTGTATGTCTGAGCATTATTTTATTTAAGAATATTTTATGCTGATGATTAAAGTTGTTTTTTGTATAAGGGCCATATTTTCTATTTTTTATACAACTTTTTGGTTTTTTATTGTTTTTCACTATTTCTAGGAACACGGTATAATTTGAATGGTTATGTGTTGATTATATTTTTATATGTTGATTATTTTGTACACACTGTGAACCACTGTTAGGATACATTATTGATTGCCCCTGGTTCAGGTGGTTAGGGCTGCCCTTGTGGTAGTTCATTATTATCATCATAGAGTTGTGGCTAGAAAAATGAGTAACCTCTCCTTTGTGATCACTGAAAACTGGTTCTAGAGGCAGCTCCTTTCCCACTGAATATGATGCCTGACTGGCTGGGGAACAGGCCCATATGTTATCTTCATGTGCCCGTGACAGGGTAGGTCTCTTTGAAATTAAGTTCGGGGCACAGCCCAGATGGTTGGCCTGCCAGAGAAATAGAACAACTCCCATTCATTACAAGATCTTAACTCAAGTGTCTCTTTATTTGATTTAGTGAATGGCTATTCCACTGGGTTACCTTAAGATAATCTGTCAAGGAAGATATTTCAGTCTTGAATAGGACGTAAATTCTACCAAAGGGGTATCATTGCTTTATAAGCTAAGCCCTAGCGCAGTGAAACTCCCTATGTGGAGGATGACTGCAAACTTTTGGTTTTTCAAAAACATTTTAAAAAATCGGACTAGTGACTAGGTAAAGATGATGCAACAAGGAGGAGCCTAGTGCGCAACCAAGATGGCCGCGTAGGCTTGTGGCTCCCGAGGGCCTCCGCAACCTCCCACGTCTATCCTGTCATAATCCTGGTTTTCTCGATGGGCTTCTGTTTATGATCTTGCGCTAAGGTGCCACTCGTTTTCCAAATCCAAAATTGGACTCCGGGAACCGGTTTTGTGGCGATCTGAAGTTTGCGGCCTTCTTCGGCCTTGGTCCCGAACTCGAGTTGGTGAAGTGTCCGGGTGCGAAGTGAACAACAGCGGCATGCCAGGTTGGGCCAGCCCCGGACCCCGTGCTTTCACTTTCGGTTTCGTGTTGATCTGCGGAAACTGACGTCGGGACATTGGGTGAGCAGCGCCGAGGACGGAGTGCATAGCCTGATTCTTGAACTGTAAACGGGCCTATTTCAGTTGGTGGCCCTGGTCTCCTGGCCTTCCTCCGGGTGCTGGAGGGTGCTGACCTTGGTGGTCGCCGACGAGGACGACGAGAGTGGACGGCGAGAAGCTGAAACCCAAGTCTACCCGGAGGGGAGCCTATTCCCAGGCCAACAATATGGACCGCTATGCGCAGCCAAAGGGATCCCCTAGTGGGTCACGTAAATCGCCTGAGCCGCCCAAGGAGGCCTCGGGCGCATCATCCGAATTGACTCTGCTGGATGTCATGGGGGCCATTGAGGAGATGAAGGCGACTGTGAACCAGCAATTTGATACCTTGGCTAATAAATTGGACTCGATGTTGATTGATGTCACTTGGGTCAGAGCAGATCTGTCCAAAACTAATGACCGGGTCGACTCATTGACTCAAGCGGCGTCGAGCCTAACGGTAGATGTGGCCGCTTTGCAGACGACGGTGCGGAGGTTGCAGCTTGCCAGTGACCTGACTGATCGTCGCCTTGAGGACTCCGAAAGCAGGGCCAGGCGGAATAACGTCCGTATTATCGGGGTACCCGAACGATCGGAGGAGTCTGCTGTGGATCTTTTTGTGGAGGATCTAGTGGTGACTCATCTAGCACCCAAAGGGCTGAGCAAATTCTTTGCCGTGGAACGGGCCCACAGGATTCCAGGGGGTGCACCGAAGGTGGGTGCCCCCCCGCGGCCTATCATTGCCCGACTTTTTAATTTTCGGGATAGAGACGCTATCCTTCAGGCATCGAGGGGGACTGGGCCAGTAAAATTTGAGAATTCTAATGTTAGCTTTTACCCCGACTTCACGCAAGCGGTTCATAAGCAACGGATGGGATTCTCGGCCATCAAACGGCGCTTGAGAGACATGGAGTTGAAGTATGCGATGCTATTCCCGGCTAAGCTGCGGGTCGAGTTAGATGGTCGCTCACACTTCTTCGACCGGCCGGAGGCGGTGGGAGAGTGGCTGGACGCCCTACCCAGGAGTCGAGGTCGGATGGCGGAGAGCGGAGAGGGTTTGACGGAGTAGGAATGGAACTGTGACCCTGTCGATGGACTGGACTGGTAACGTTTTGCACCTGTGGCTGCACTGGACTCCAGTTTGTAACTCTTTGCCCCGTGGTATTTGGAGGTTGCGGGGGGCTAGCTGGGGCCCTTTCCTCCTCCAGGGGGTTTTTTCTTTTCCCCTTTTTTTGTCCTTTCTGTAGTGAGTTTCATATTGGGGCGACAGGCACACTGCATGTTGGGGGGGCTGTTCGGGCTCACGCAGGGGTGCAGGGTGGGGGGAGTTCTGTTGGGGTTGATGGGGTGGGGTTGGGGTTTGTTTGTTTGTTTCACAAGGCGGGGTAATGTTTTTTGTTGTGCTATTATGATTGTGCTCTCCGGGAGGGGGATAGTTTGTGCTGGGAGGGATGGGGGGTAAGGGGTTGAGACTTCTTTCATGGAATGTGAACGGACTGGGGGACAGGATAAAGCGGGGGGTAGTCCTGCAGTTCTTGAAACGTATTTCACCTGACATTGTGTTTCTGCAGGAAACACACCTCATAGGGAACTCTTTCCATGCCATGAACAGACGTGGGTATCGCCTTCTGGCCCATTCTGGTTTCACCTCTGGCTCGAGGGGAGTGGGCATTTTAGTCAGGACCTCTCTCCCGTTGGTGGTGGATGAGGTGCTCCATGACGACAGAGGGCGGTACACTGCGCTGGTGGGGAGGTGGGAGGGTAAGCTGATTTCGCTGGTCACGGTTTACGTGCCGCCGGGCCTGCAGACGGCCACCTTTGCTGATTTGGGGCGCCTGCTACTTGGGCTTCCGGGGGGGGTTTTGGTCTTGTGGGGGGGGGGGGATTTTAACGCGGTGGTTTCCGGAGTTGAGGATCGACACCCCCCTAGGGACCTCCCTCGGGCCCAGAACTGGCTGGGGGGCTTTCTGGATACCCTGGGACTGATAGACTGCTGGCGGTTGAAACACCCTGGACAGGCGCAATATACCTTCCACTCTGGGGCCCACGGTAGTCTTTCGAGGCTTGACTATATGCTAGTGCCTGCGGCCCAAGCTGGGATGATCGGGGAAGTGCTACACTTGGCACGCGGTATATCTGATCACTCCCCTCTTTTGCTACACCTAGATATCGCCCTGGGGGCGGAGGGGAGGGTGGCGCCGATCAACCCCTGGTACCTACGAAACCCCACAATCCGTGCAGACCTGGTTAAGTCCCTGGAACACTATTTTAATGACAACGTGGGGTCGGTGTCTTCCGCCATCTCCCTTTGGGAGGCCTTTAAGACGGTGCTCCGGGGCCAGGCTCTGTCGCTCATTTCCCATACCAAAAAATGCGCGGCGCAGGAGGTTGTTCGGCTAGAAAAGGAGATCACCGAGTTGGAGATTGATTTGGAGCAAGGTGTTACGGATGACAGACTGCATGTGTTGGCGCTTAAACAGGCCGACTACAAGGCGCTGGTTACCGAATCTGCTAGGAGTATGAGCAGGGAGCAACAGGGGCGTTTGTACGATATGGGTGATAAGGCCGGGAAGTTGATTGCCTGGTTGGATAAGAGGGAGAGAGCGAGTCGAGTAGTGCCGGATGTTGAGAGGGTGGATGGTGTGCGGGTGACGGACCCCGGTGATATTGTTGATTGCTTTGCGGAGTATTTTCACGGGGTTTACTCTCCGGTCTCAGAGCGATCAGAGGAAGACTCTCGACTACTGCTTCGAGACATTGCTCTGCCATCTCTATCTGATGAGGATAAATTATTGATGGATGCGGCCCCGTCGCCGGATGAGATTGCTTTGGCCATTCGCTCTATTGCCTCTGGTAAGGCCATGGGTCCTAATGGCCTTCCCATCGAATTATATAAGTTGCGCCCAGATAAGATTGCGCCGTATCTCCGGGACATGTTCCTTGAGGCTCTGGCGGCGGGTTCCCTCCCCCCTGACCAACGTCTTGCTACTATTGTTGTTATCCATAAGGAAGGAAAGCCGCGGGATCGGTGTACTTCTTACAGGCCTATCTCTTTGTTAAACGCGGAGCCCAAAATCCTTGCCAAGGTACTGGCCAATCGCCTGATCCGGGTTGTGGGCGACCTGATTCATCAAGATCAATCCGGTTTTATGCCCCATCGCAATACCGCTTTGAACCTGCGGCGACTGCATGGCGTCCTCGCTAGAGCGCCCTTCATCCGTGAGCCGGCCATTTTGGCGTCCCTTGACGCTACCATGGCTTTGACACCTTGGAATGGCCGTATATTTGGGCAGCATTGGCGAAGTTTGGGTTTGGCCCGGGGTTTATCGGTTGGGTGAAATTGCTTTATGATAACCCACTGGCACAGGTGGTGGTCAACGGACGGGTGTCGGCTCCCTTTGTTTTGGGTAGGGGCACCCGACAGGGATGTCCGCTGTCGCCTCTTCTCTTTGCGCTTTGTTTGGAGCCCCTTGCGGAGTGGCTGCGGTGGCACCCCTCGATGCGTGGCCTTCGATGGACGCCGGAATACGAGGGTCGTGTCTCCCTATATGCGGACGATATCCTCTTGTATCTTGCATCTCCGCGCAAATCGCTTATTGTATTGGTGGATGTGTTGAGCTCCTTTGGTCGCAACTCCGGATTGGTCATTAACTGGGCTAAGTCTTGTGTGTACGTTCTCTCCGGGGAGGCCCCCCCCCTTCCGCGGGGGTGCCCTATCCAGGTTGCGCAGTTGGGGTTCACGTATCTGGGAATCTTTATAACCCTGGACCCGGTGGCCCGGTATGAACGGAATCTTCTCCCCCCCCCTTCAGCGCCTCAGGGCGGATGTGGCGGGTTGGCGGCGGCTGCCGCTCTCGCTGCTCGGCCGGGCGGCGTTGTTCTAAATGATGTCGCTGCCGCGCTTTTTGTACGCCCTGCAGAACACTATGGACGTAGTGCCGGCCCGCTATTTTCGGGAGGTGGAGTGTCTTCAGCGTCGATTGTTCTGGGATGGGCGGCCGCGGATTGCTCTCGCTAAACTAACCCTACCGTGGTATGATGGGGGGGTCGCTCTCCCTGACATTAAACGATATTATTGGGCCTCCCAGTTGGCTGCTATCAATCACGGGATGTATGGGCCTGCTTTGAACCCGGCTTTTGAGATGGACAAATTGTGATTGCCAAGCGGGGATTATAATCGAGCACTATACTCTGGGTCCCTTGATGCGCGGTTGACTGGCCCGACGCGGGTCGCGGTGCAGGTGTGGCATGCAGCAAATGCGGCGATGGGGTGGAGGGATCGCTTGACTCGGGCAACGCCATTGTACGCTTCCCAGTGTTTGGGTTATCTGTGTACTACGAAAGGCTTTGAGAAATGGGATATGATTGGTATCAGCAAGGTAGGGGATCTCTGGACGAAAGGGAAATTTAAGACGTTCGACATGCTGAAAACTGAATATCAGCTGAACGATAGGGAATACTTTCGGTATGCTCAGGTTCACCATGCCTTGTGTTCCCGGACGTGGCGGCTATTCCAGAGTATTCCCCGTTGGAAGACAGAGTATTGGACGGCTATGTGCCGGATAGCACCATTTCGCTGATTTATAAGAAGCTTATCAATGATCGAATGGGTTTGCTGACCTCATTGCGAGAGACATGGACTGCCGACGGCTTGGAACTTGACGATGAGGATTGGGTGTCAGCGGTGGCCTCCCCGAAAGAGGTGGCTATCCCGGCCCGTTTGCGTTTCGTCCAGCTTAAGATACTTCACAGAGTGTACGTCACGGGGCCTGGTTTGATGCGTATGGGGTACTCGGTGGATGGTCTGTGTAAGCGAGGCTGTGGACTACTGGGGACTTTCCTCCATATCCTGTGGGAATGTCCGGAAGTGACTCGGTTTTGGTGTAGAGTGCATGCGGTGTTAGAAGAAGTCACGCATGTTGCCTTGTTGCCGGAGGCACGGAGATGTTTGCTGAATGTCTGGGAGCCGACTGATTACAATGTGATGCAGACGCAGTGGGTGACTCTGGGCTATATGGTAGCGAAGCGTGACATTGCACAACTGTGGGGCTCCCAGAGGCCACCAACGGTCTCAGCGTGGAAGGAACACATGGACTGGTGTATGTTTAGAGAGAAAACGGTGTATGTGGCGAGAGGCAAGCCTGGGAAGTGGATTAAGGTGTGGGGTCCCTGGAACTCCTATCGTGGAGGTATTTGCGCCCCGCCCCAGACGCGTGAGATGGATGCTGCTCTGTCTCCCTAGCCCGCGCATTCCTATATGCTCCTGCGACATGCGACTTTGGTTTCTTCTGCCTGCCCCCCCCCCTGTCTCCTTGGGTTTGTTTACTCCTTCGATGCGGGGAGCACATGTTATTGCCATTAACCCCCTCTGCCTTGTGTGTGTGATGTTTTTTGTTTTTTCAAAATATGAAACCTTTCTTTGCTTATTTATGGACTACGGCTGCGGCCGGCGGAGTTGATTAGCACCCCAGTAGCTCTTTTGTTGCTTCATCGATGTGAATTTAAAGCTGTGCCTAGGTTTACACTGTGCGTTAGCGGCCGGCCGGTTGGTTGTAGGCCCATATTTGTATGTCTCTGAAACTGTAATAAAGGTTTTCCCAAAAAAAAAAAAAAAAAAAAGATGATGCAACAGCTAGGATTTTAGGATGACTCAGAGTTAATCTAGAAGTCTGGGTTCCAATAATGAGTAAAGACAAATATTTGTGCGGACCTCTGTGGGCAGAAATATGGATTTAGCTATGGGTTATGGCGAGACAACCACTGAATCCCAAAAATATCAGGATAGTTGGGAGAGCCTATGAAATCTGAGGAGATTAATGCTCTATGCCAACGAATCAATATTTGCAAGGGTTCTTTTCAGTACATGATGGGACCAGATTTAAGAATAGAACCATCAACATAAAGGACACCATTTGTTTGTGGTTAAGAGGCTATTGGAATCTTGTTAGCTTCTGTCCTATCCCTTATCCATGAATAGGCCAATGGCCACAGAATAAGTCATCACTTGTATTTCAAAAGATAATGTAGACAAACCCAAAATTTGGGCAGCAACTAACAAAAGTGTCTTCACTCATGACATGGGTGAGACCTCTGTATTTTCAACATGGTGAATTGAAACTAAGGCACCCACTCTCCTCCTCCCTATTCAGCGGTGGGAGGGATTGTTTCCCTGATCTCTTTTGGAACACATAAGGTAAGTATGAATCGTATGTCTCTACTGTCCACAATGCATACATAAATCAAGAAACCAGCGCCTCCTTTGTTCTCCTGCAGATAGGTCTTTTAACTGTACCGAGCTGCCTTGTTTCTTCTAAGTTTTCAGACACGGGCACTTATGGCTTAAAAGTCATGGATCAAGAAAAAGTAGTGTGAGGCAGTACATTCATAAGTCTTTCTGACTTTCGTTCAGGTAAAGGAAATTCAATTTCTAATGGCTTCAGCCAAGTTATTCTTGCTAGCTCATCCTTGAATTAATCACTTAGAAATCTTTGGGTGATATTTCTGTTGGAACAGCAAGTAGTTGTTTTGGTTTACAGACCTGCAGCTACATTCGAGAACAGACCCAGTGCAATGAATCTTCTGATTACGCATAATGATGCAGACATGAGATATCCTTCCAGGGGCCAGAGACTGAGGGGAGCTGCAGAGATCATGCCAGACCCACAGGGGAATTGGGTATCCGTAAGATAGCCATTTAACTTGGACAGAGGTGGTAAGGATATTATGTGAATTGCAGATGGTACAAACATGATATTTCTCAACAATAGAAAGAAAGAAGGGCACGTACCAGTGAGTTTATGCAGCACGATTCACACGATCCCTTCTGACATGACATCTCCATGATATACCCATGTGAGTTTGGGGAGCGCAAATGTTGGCCTCTCCACACTTCTTCTGGGTCTTTATCACAGTTCTACTTTCTCTAGCATTGCTTTTTGATTTCGGGGTCTTGTTCCTGTAATAAAGATAAATCCTTTTGAAGAAAACATATGGAACTCATCAGCCTGTACAACATACATAGCTGCTTCATTGGTGTGAGATGGAGCATCCTTTTTAGCTGCAGAATCACCAGTGGCATTCCTGTGGGAAATTTATTCATTAGAATTCTGGTGGTTAGCACCCTTAATGATTGCAGTTTGGAGAGGCAAAAGCAAAGCATACAGCAAGTTTTGTTCATATGAACTAGTTTTAATCAGTGTACCAGCAAAAGTTAGAAAACCCCTTTGCATCCAGAGAAGGCCAAGTGACTCGGAACGCGTAATTTAAGTCTGTGAATGCAATTATAGTCTTTTTCTTGGCAAGGAAACAAGGTCAGGTAAGAGCAACAAGTTCAGCAACTTGATCAGATCTCACACTGTGTAAGTGGTGACTCTCATCAACCTGATAAATAGTGTATACAGCGTATCCAGCATCAGTCTCGCCTTCATATTTTCAAAGACCTGATCCATCTACAAAATAAATGAGTTCACAATTTGGTATAGGTGCATCTTTAAGATTAATTTGGGGCTTTATTACATGCTCTCTTAGCACCAGAGAGCCATGGGGTTCTCCCACCTCACAGGTGGGCATAAAAAATGCAGGGTTCAGAATGGGAGCGAGGACTGCAACGATATGGGAGGCAGACAGAGGAATCTTGTATCAGGACAACCTTTCTGTGGAAAGGTTCTTGGTCCTCCGTAGTGAGGAGGAGAGCAAAAACAGAATGAGCAACATCCACAATCAAAGAAGGATGCAATGCAATGTTTTTGAGAAGGTGTCCAGCAGCAGTTATAGAGCTGAGACACAGTGGGAGCCCTGCTGCTATAGGGTCTACAGCAGAGGACGATGGACTATTTCTGATCACCATGATACTGCACCAACACTTCAAGAGCAAATCCATCCTTCATGACAGTACAATGTAAATGGTTTAGCATAATCATCAATCAGTATTTGTAAAGTGCAGCACTTTCACCCCAAGGGGTATCTGGGTCTCTGTTGAAACGTCAGGTTTTGAATCTCTGTCTGAAGTCCGCCAGGGAGGGAGCTGTTCTGAGGTGGATGAGCAGGTTGTTCTAGGTCTTGGTGGTGATGTAGGAGAAGGAGTGACCTCCACTCCAGATGCGACAGATACGGAGGGTGAGGGCGAAGGAGAGTGAGGAGGAGCAAAAGTGTTTTGGGGGTTGATGGAAATTCAGCCAATGGTTGATGTAGGATGGCCCTTGATTATTGAGGGCTTTGTAAGCGTGCGTGAAGACCTTGAACTGGAATCTCTTCTGGATGGGGAGCCAGTGGAGGTCTCTTAAGTGGGGGTGATGTTCGATAGATTGGGAAGGTGTAAGATGAGGCTGGCTGTGGCGTTCTGTATTGTCTGGAGTCTTCTGAGGAGCTGGGTGGAGATACTGACTTTGAGAGCGTTGCAATAGTCGAGGTGACTGGTGACTAGGGCCAGTAATCAGGAGCCCCAAAGCAGAAGCAGGAGCTTGTTTTCTTTGTACAAATGCATGTTAAGCTTCTTTAGACCATGGCCAAGGTTCATGAGTGGGCTCTTTAATATATTTTGCAAAGGCTTTACCATAGTGTAATTCCAAACAATCAACCTTCTACAGTATCCATTGCCCAAGAAAGTTTGTACCTGGGAGGCGGTTATTGGAAGCTGTAATGTTCAGATGGCGTTAGTTTGTTTGATCAATACATTTTCACACAGAGATCTGATGACCTTTATAGCGCACAAGGGGAAGACAAAATTGCAGTTTCTCCTTTGAAGCCTTGTGCCTTTTCTTAGCTCGTTCAATAAGGAAAAAGATGAGGTAGTTCATGCATTGGTCTTGAGGAAAAGAGGCAAGCAGAAGGTCATACACCTATTGAACTAAACTACAGTTCCTGGGGGAAAAACAAGCTCTTCAGATCTTTCTTTAAAGTTTGGGAATAGATTGAGGAAGTCTCCACCTGAGAATTTGTAGAGAAACTGACTCGTGGACGGGTATGAAAAAGAAGGCAGGACACATATACCAGAGTGAACTATTGGGCATTTGCAGGGATTCGGGAAAGGGTGTAAGCAGCATTGGGAGCCACAGGGAACCTAAGGATAACCAAATTATATATGTTTTCAAATCTATAGGAGTATTACTTCTGCTAACAATCAACACCTAAACAACTTGCTTGATAAGATCTGTGATGGCTGGTCAAATTCCTGCTTTGGCTTTAGACGTTATTGGATATTGTGGAATATGAAGCAGCTTTTCCATAGGATTTGATGTTGTTTTTACTTGTTCAATTGAAGACATACCCCACATCATTGGCTCCTGTGATCCATAACGTGGATGGTACCCGTGCAAGCAATTCAGGCAAATCTTTAGACATTTCAGTGTTATCCGCAATAGGTTGGCAAATTGTTTCACACAACAGGGCAAGGACATAATTTCACTCTGGTGATTCAGTTGAATGAGGCACATTAGGACAAGCAAAACTTGACCCCCTGCTACTAAGGCATCTGCCCTGCTTCTTCAGTTTTCCCTTCCCACTCGCCATCCTGCCGTTCCCATCCTTGTTCCCCTCTTGAGTGAATGGCCTGCCCTCTCCCTTTCACATTCTGCAATTTTAAAGATATTAGTTTAGATACTGCAGATTATTTCTTGTATTCCTCTGATGCAACAGAGGACTACTACTGTAACTATAGTAACTACTAGTTCAACCAGCTTTTTAGTTTGCCATTCAGTTTCAATAGTCCTCAATTGGTCTTGTTCATTTGATGATGATTCCTGCACGAAAGCAGAACCTACAGCTTCCCGAGCCATCGATACCAGACAGACAATGCCCAAATATCTTTCAGACACATCCTTAAACCTCTACTTTGCTTACAATATGAAATTATAATCCAATCTTTAATAAGGCACACATTAACAACCGCATTCAATAGGACACTTTCTATTCAGTGCCCGATCATTTTCTGAGTCCTGCCTCGGTGAGCACCCTTCTCAACCAGTTGCTCTTTCTTCACTTGGCAATATCAAACGTAACAATTGATTCAATCAGCCCGGTTAGGCTTATGCACTTTGAAAACACATTGCAATTCCTCACAGAACTGTGTAGGGTTCACTTGAACATTGGAAAGCAGTGTAATATTAGAAGCAAATCATGGAATGTTAATAGTGACAGTACCCCGAGGGCTCAGATAGTCTCTTAAGGGAAGCAGGTTGTCTGTGGCTGGCGAAAAGTGACTTCCATTGTGTGCATTGCTAGCTAGAGGCGAGGGATGCTCTCTATCCTGTCTTTTAGTATCCTGCTCCTAGCCACTAAATGAATAATTATGAACACCCCCTTCTGAACTAATGTCATTGGAAGTGTCAGAACAAATCTGGTTACAATTCTAGTAAACAATGGAGGGTCTCGCACATTAATAACTTAGTATGCGAGCCTTGGATATTATCAAAAGGTTTCCTCTTCCGAGAACACAATGTCAACATAAACCAACAGTCCTCATTTTGCTGTGTGAGGTGGCAATTAGAAATACATACACGCAATGAATACCATACTATAAAGCAGCAGCCATACAGGTACAAAACAGAGTGGAGTCCTAGTTTGCCAGTGCCAGAAAAATATAGTTAGGCACATCAGAGCATTATTGTTTCAATTACTAGACAGTTCATGTTAATAGGTAAATCAAGAAATAGCTTTATCAATAAATGGCTTTATCAAATCGCTAATGTTTGGGATAATGCAGATACAGATGTCACCTGGTAATATGTAGATGTGTTTTAGTAGCTTATAAATATTACTATGCGATTTCGTTAATGAAAACTAAAAATCAATAAAATGGTGTTTAAGGAAAACAGTGTTAGTGTTAGAAGGGTCTCTGTGGGGCTGACTAGCGAGTTCAGTACCGTGGAAGTCTGAAAATGTACTATGTTCTTTTTAGCAAGTTCAGTGTGAGTGGCCAAAATGACATCTAGTGTGAAATTGTTTTGATGAGAGGTTCAAGTCACGAGGTGGGGGAGTTTGGGGGGGAGGGGTAAGAGAGAAGAAATATCTGGGTGTCATTGGCATACCAGTAGAAAGAAAAGCAGAAAGTAGTGATATCACATAGGCATGTGGTGTACAAATGGAAACCTAGGTGACCCAAATCTGGCCATTTTAGAGGCACCTTCAATTAGGGGGGTAGATTGGTACAGCAAGGAGCACCAGGAGATCAAGAATAATTTATTAGATAGGTTGACAACCAGTGGAAGGCTGCCTTTGTGACTTCAAGGTTGGTAAAATGGTGCAAAGAGGTGTTGTCTGCTGCGTCAAACTCCGATGCTAGGTCTAGGAGAATACATATTTACAATAGATGATCTGCAGAGTTGATAAAGTTCGAGCCATGATTACCAGCAGTCTCCGTGGGGTTCGGAATGCTAGTTAAAATTGAGAAGATAGTTTAAAAGGCTAAGAACTAGATGATTAAAGATAAGGTACTGAAGTGCCTCAAAGGAGTGGGTTGACAAGTTATTTCCTTCACAAGTTATTTCCTTGACCTGTGGAAAGGAGAAATCCATCCAATCGATAATGTTAACAACAATTTGAAGAACATTTTCTCCTTTGCAAGACACAATAAGGCATACAAAGGAGATAGACAGCTATGTAAGACAAGTGGACAAACAAACCGGTACTGAGCTAAGTTATTGTAAACCTATAGAATTCAAAAGTACTTTTACATAGATCTCATTGAAAGTGCTCCATGTCATATATTAATTACACCTTTCCAAGTATCTCTTTTTTTGACAATGCCACCATATCTAATTCCATGGTATGGTGTTTTGAAGGCAAGGATAACTTGTCAGGAGTGGTTTAGTAATGGTAGGACAACCAGTGATTTAAAGCACTGTGCTAGTAACCAGATTACGTGAAATTATTGAAATGTCGGTTAGGCAAGACTAGTGTCTGGAGCATTAAGGGCTATACATCTCCAGGGCTGAGTGGATCAGACTCAGCCCAGGATAGGTTTTCGGACTGAAAATTGGAAGTAGTTTTGCAGAAGAGTTGGGAGAGAAGATGTAGAGAAGTATGTGGATGAGCTGGAAAGAGAGTAAACGGTGAAAAAGTGTAGTCGGGGTGTATCTGATGGTTGTAATTTTAGAGGTAAGCCAGTGGCACGAGAAAGAGTTGTGGTAGTCTGCAAAGAGCGGCCAATTTGGCAGCATCACGGGTTGTTGCCAGGGTGTTAACTGCCACCCTGGACACCTTCAAGTATTGAGTAGCCCTTGCTTTCTATTTGAAGAGGTGTGCACACTAAGTGTCTTAAGGTAGCGGATAGTGTGGGTATTCCAAGATTCACGTGGGCAGGGGGTCTGTTAATCAGATGCTGACACAGGGATGACATGAGACTGTTCTATAAGGCTGACCTGAGAGGAGGAACAAGATTCATCCCAGTATGTGGGAATAGCAGGAATAATGCTGTTGAGTCTATGTGTCTGTCGGTAGGACTATTTGGTAAAAGAATGAGAGTGGTGCATCGCTGCAGATGCGCATGGGCAGTTACATGTGAAGGGAATCATAGGAGTAAAAGAATGAGATCAGCAAGGATGGCGTTGAGGGAATCGCTGTGTGTTTCAGTCAGCGAGGGCTGTTATCAGGCAAGTATTCAGAGAGATGTAGTGTGAAGAGTAGGGTATGTTAGTGATTGTTTCAGTGGAGGAGAAGGTCACCCAGGATTATGTGAGTAGGTTATGTCAGTGATTGTTTCAGTGGAGGAGGTAGGCACCCAGGATAATGCGAGTAGTTTGTGTCAGTGATTGTTTCAGTGGAGGTAAGGGTCGCCCAGGATGGTGTGAGTAGGTTGTGTATGTGATTGTTTCAGTGGAGGAGAAGGTCACCCAGGATAATGTGAGTAGGTTATGTCAGTGATTTTTTTTTAGTGGAGGTAAAGTTCGCCCAGGATGATGATAGAAGGTTTTGTCATTGATTGATTGTTTCAGTGGAGGTAAAGGTCATCAGGATAATGTGAGTAGGTTATGTCACTGATTGTTTCAGTGGAGGAGGTAGTCACCCAGGATAATGCGAGTAGTTTGTGTCAGTGATTGTTTCAGTGGAGGTAAGGGTCGCCCAGGATGGTGTGAGTAGGTTGTGTATGTGATTGTTTCAGTGGAGATACAGGTCACCCAGGATGATGTGAGTAGGCTGTGTTAGTGATTGTTTCAGTGGCGGTACAGGTCTCCCAGGATGGTGTGAGGAGGCTGTATCAGTGATTATTTCAGTAGAAGTGAAGGTCACCCAGTAAAATGTGAGTAGGCTAGGTCAGTGATTGTTTCAGGGGAGGTGAATGTCGCCCATGAAAATGTGAATAGGCTGTGTCAGTGATTGTTTCAGTGGAGGTGAAGGTCACCCTGGATGAAGCGAGTGGGCTGTGTCAGTGATTGTTTTATTGGGGTAAAGGTCATTTAGAATGATGTGAGTAGGTTATGTCATTGATTGATTGTTTCACAGGTGGTAGAGATCACCCAGGGTGATGTGAGTAGGCTATGTTAGTCATTGTTTCAGTGGTGGCACAGGTCACCCAGGATGATGCGAGTAGGTTGTGTCAGTGATTGTTTCAGTGGAGGTGAAGGTCATCCATGATCATGCAAGTAGGTTGTGTCAGTTATTGTTTCCGTGGAGGTACAGGACACCCAGGATGATGTGAGTAGGCTGTGTCAGTGATTGTTTCAGTGGAGGTACTGGAAACCCAGGATGATGTGAGTAGGCTGTGTCAGTCATTGTTTCAGTGCAGGTGATGGTCACCCAGGATGATGTGAGTAGGTTGTGTTAGTGACTGTTTCAATGGAGTTGAAGGGTACCCAGGATGATGTGAGTAGGTTGTCAGTGATTGTTTCAGTGGAGGTGAAGGTCACCTAGGATGATGTGAGTAGGTTGTGTTAGTGATTGTTTCAGTGGAGGTACAGGACCCTCACGATGATGTGAGTAGGCTGTGTCCGTGATTGTTTCAGTGGAGGTAAAGGTCACCCAGGATGGTGTGAGTAGGTTGTGTCAGTGATTGTTTCAGTGGAGTTGAAGGTCACCCAGGAAAATGTGAGTAGGCTCTGTCAGTGATTGTTTCAGTGGAGCTACAGGTCACCAGGAAAATGTAAGTAGGCTGTAGTATCGGTGTTTATTTCAGTGGAGCTACAGGTCACCCAGGAAAATGTGAGTAGGCTGTGTCAGAGATTATTTCAGTGGAGGTACAGGTCACCCAGGAAAATGTGAGTAGGCTGTGTCAGTGATTGTTTCAGTAGAAGTGAAGGTCACCCAGGAAAATATGAGTAGACTGTGTCAGTGATTGTTTCAGTGGCGGTACAGGTCACCCAGGATGGTGTGAGTAGGCTGTCAGTGATTATTTCAGTAGAAGTGAGGGTCACCCAGTAAAATGTGAGTAGGCTGTGTCAGTGATTATTCCAGTAGAAGTGAGGGTCACCCAGTAAAATGTGAGTAGGCTGTGTCAGTGATTATTTCAGTAGAAGTGAGGGCCACCCAGTAAAATGTGAGTAGGCTGTGTCAGTGATTATTTCAGTAGAAGTGAGGGCCACCCAGTAAAATGTGAGTAGGCTGTGTCAGTGATTATTTCAGTAGAAGTGAGGGCCACCCAGTAAAATGTGAGTAGGCTGTGTCAGTGATTATTTCAGTAGAAGTGAGGGCCACCCAGTAAAATGTGAGTAGGCTGTGTCAGTGATTGTTTCAGTGAAGGTGAAGGTCACCCAGGATGCTGTGGGGTGTGTGAGAGGGGACTTGAGTAAGAGTTCTCCACTGCCAGTCAGTTTGGTCTCTCGGCTGCTGGCTGAATTACGTTCTGTAGTGTCGCAAAGCAGCAGCACTAAGTTGCGGAATGCGGCATGTAGAGCTATGCCAACAGCCTGACTCCGCGTCACCCTTTCCGTAAAAAGCCTTCTCCATTTCATCATCTTTTTATCCTGCTTGTGATTCTGTTGCTGCAGCTGTTTTTTGCTTTCTCTGGAATGACCTTGGCATTGATAGTGAGCATTGATTCCCCCTAATTACATACAGTGGCACAGTACGCTTTAGTAGTGAGAATCCATTAGCCTGTCCATCTTCTCACAAGTTAATTATTTTTAATTGAGTGGTTGTTTAATCTGCATTTGCATTCTCAAGCGAAAAGCCACAAAAAAATGTTGCTGTCTTATACGCAGCGTATGGTTCAACCACGGTTTTCTAGCCTGAGCCAAAAGCTTATTTTTTATTTTTATAATTGTATGCTTATTTGGATAATGGTTCCGTAAAAAGATCACATCATTTTTTAATTGCCCGACTCTCTGATTTATATAGAACATCAGTAGGTAGATTGCATTAATATAGTTATAATGAGGAAATCAATTGACGTTTTAGCAGCAAAACTGGATGGCAGGGAACGCACTCTGAAGAATAAAGAATCCAGTTGTCAAACCCAGTAGTTGTGGCCTTTGTGTAGTGGCTGCATCCTCTGCATACAACCATCAGGGACACGTTCAGACAGGATATGCATAGGCACTAGTGCTGTCACAGGCAAAGCAAAGCCAGATAGAGACCCGTGCAGCAACAGCCCACACAGACGCACACCTGTTTGCTTGGGGTTCAGTGTGCCTCCGTGCAGTAACGTCCCACACAGACGCACACCTGTTTGCTTGGGGTTCAGTGTGCCTACGTGCAGTAACGTCCCACACAGACGCACACCTGTTTGCTTGGGGTTCAGTGTGCCTCCAGGCAGCAGCAGCCCACACAGACGCACACCTGTTTGCTTGGGGTTCAGTGTGCCTACGTGCAGTAACGTCCCACACAGACGCACACCTGTTTGCTTGGGGTTCAGTGTGCCTCCAGGCAGCAGCAGCCCACACAGACGCACACCTGTTTGCTTGGGGTTCAGTGTGCCTCCGTGCAGTAACGTCCCACACAGACGCACACCTGTTTGCTTGGGGTTCAGTGTGCCTACGTGCAGT
Source organism: Triturus cristatus (assembly GCF_964204655.1). Lineage (NCBI taxonomy): Eukaryota > Metazoa > Chordata > Amphibia > Caudata > Salamandridae > Triturus > Triturus cristatus. The sequence continues at coordinate 443,811,795 of NC_140587.1, read as the reverse complement.
AACGTCCCACACAGACGCACACCTGTTTGCTTGGGGTTCAGTGTGCCTCCAGGCAGCAGCAGCCCACACAGACGCACACCTGTTTGCTTGGGGTTCAGTGTGCCTCCGTGCAGTAACGTCCCACACAGACGCACACCTGTTTGCTTGGGGTTCAGTGTGCCTCCGTGCAGCAACCGTCCACACAGACGCACACCTGTTTGCTTGGGGTTCAGTGTGCCTCCGTGCAGTAACAGTCCACACAGACGCACACCTGTTTGCTTGGGGTTCTGTGTGCCTACGTGCAGTAACGTCCCACACAGACGCACACCTGTTTGCTTGGGGTTCAGTGTGCCTACGTGCAGTAACGTCCCACACAGACGCACACCTGTTTGCTTGGGGTTCAGTGTGCCTCCAGGCAGCAGCAGCCCACACAGACGCACACCTGTTTGCTTGGGGTTCAGTGTGCCTACGTGCAGTAACGTCCCACACAGACGCACACCTGTTTGCTTGGGGTTCAGTGTGCCTCCGTGCAGCAACAGTCCACACAGACGCACACCTGTTTGCTTGGGGTTCAGTGTGCCTCCGTGCAGTAACAGTCCACACAGACGCACACCTGTTTGCTTCGGGTTCAGTGTGCCCCCGTGCAGTAACGTCCCACACAGACGCACACCTGTTTGCTTGGGGTTCAGTGTGCCCCCGTGCAGTAACGTCCCACACAGACGCACACCTGTTTGCTTGGGGTTCAGTGTGCCCCCGTGCAGTAACGTCCCACACAGACGCACACCTGTTTGCTTGGGGTTCAGTGTGCCCCCGTGCAGTAACGTCCCACACAGACGCACACCTGTTTGCTTGGGGTTCAGTGTGCCTCCGTGCAGCAACAGTCCACACAGACGCACACCTGTTTGCTTGGGGTTCAGTGTGCCTCCGTGCAGTAACGTCCCACACAGACGCACACCTGTTTGCTTGGGGTTCAGTGTGCCTCCGTGCAGCAACAGTCCACACAGACGCACACCTGTTTGCTTGGGGTTCAGTGTGCCTCCGTGCAGCAACAGCCCACACAGACGCACACCTGTTTGCTTGGGGTTCAGTGTGCCTACGTGCAGTAACGTCCCACACAGACGCACACCTGTTTGCTTGGGGTTCAGTGTGCCTACGTGCAGTAACGTCCCACACAGACGCACACCTGTTTGCTTGGGGTTCAGTGTGCCTCCAGGCAGCAGCAGCCCACACAGACGCACACCTGTTTGCTTGGGGTTCAGTGTGCCTCCAGGCAGCAGCAGCCCACACAGACGCACACCTGTTTGCTTGGGGTTCAGTGTGCCTCCAGGCAGCAGCAGCCCACACAGACGCACACCTGTTTGCTTGGGGTTCAGTGTGCCTACGTGCAGTAACGTCCCACACAGACGCACACCTGTTTGCTTGGGGTTCAGTGTGCCTCCAGGCAGCAGCAGCCCACACAGACGCACACCTGTTTGCTTGGGGTTCAGTGTGCCTACGTGCAGTAACGTCCCACACAGACGCACACCTGTTTGCTTGGCGTTCAGTGTGCCTCCGTGCAGCAACAGCCCACACAGACGCACACCTGTTTGCTTGGGGTTCAGTGTGCCTATGTGCAGTAACGTCCCACACAGACGCACACCTGTTTGCTTGGGGTTCAGTGTGCCTCCAGGCAGCAGCAGCCCACACAGACGCACACCTGTTTGCTTGGGGTTCAGTGTGCCTCCAGGCAGCAGCAGCCCACACAGACGCACACCTGTTTGCTTGGGGTTCAGTGTGCCTACGTGCAGTAACGTCCCACACAGACGCACACCTGTTTGCTTGGGGTTCAGTGTGCCTCCAGGCAGCAGCAGCCCACACAGACGCACACCTGTTTGCTTGGGGTTCAGTGTGCCTACGTGCAGTAACGTCCCACACAGACGCACACCTGTTTGCTTGGGGTTCAGTGTGCCTCCGTGCAGCAACAGCCCACACAGACGCACACCTGTTTGCTTGGGGTTCAGTGTGCCTACGTGCAGTAACGTCCCACACAGACGCACACCTGTTTGCTTGGGGTTCAGTGTGCCTCCAGGCAGCAGCAGCCCACACAGACGCACACCTGTTTGCTTGGGGTTCAGTGTGCCTACGTGCAGTAACGTCCCACACAGACGCACACCTGTTTGCTTGGGGTTCAGTGTGCCTCCAGGCAGCAGCAGCCCACACAGACGCACACCTGTTTGCTTGGGGTTCAGTGTGCCTCCAGGCAGCAGCAGCCCACACAGACGCACACCTGTTTGCTTGGGGTTCAGTGTGCCTCCAGGCAGCAGCAGCCCACACAGACGCACACCTGTTTGCTTGGGGTTCAGTGTGCCTCCGTGCAGCAACAGCCCACACAGACGCACACCTGTTTGCTTGGGGTTCAGTGTGCCTACGTGCAGTAACGTCCCACACAGACGCACACCTGTTTGCTTGGGGTTCAGTGTGCCTCCGTGCAGCAACAGTCCACACAGACGCACACCTGTTTGCTTGGGGTTCAGTGTGCCTCCGTGCAGTAACAGTCCACACAGACGCACACCTGTTTGCTTCGGGTTCAGTGTGCCCCCGTGCAGTAACGTCCCACACAGACGCACACCTGTTTGCTTGGGGTTCAGTGTGCCCCCGTGCAGTAACGTCCCACACAGACGCACACCTGTTTGCTTGGGGTTCAGTGTGCCCCCGTGCAGTAACGTCCCACACAGACGCACACCTGTTTGCTTGGGGTTCAGTGTGCCTACGTGCAGTAACGTCCCACACAGACGCACACCTGTTTGCTTGGGGTTCAGTGTGCCTCCGTGCAGCAACAGCCCACACAGACGCACACCTGTTTGCTTGGGGTTCAGTGTGCCTACGTGCAGTAACGTCCCACACAGACGCACACCTGTTTGCTTGGGGTTCAGTGTGCCTCCAGGCAGCAGCAGCCCACACAGACGCACACCTGTTTGCTTGGGGTTCAGTGTGCCTACGTGCAGTAACGTCCCACACAGACGCACACCTGTTTGCTTGGGGTTCAGTGTGCCTCCGTGCAGTAACAGCCCACACAGACGCACACCTGTTTGCTTGGGGTTCAGTGTGCCTCCGTGCAGCAACAGTCCACACAGACGCACACCTGTTTGCTTGGGGTTCAGTGTGCCTCCAGGCAGCAGCAGCCCACACAGACGCACACCTGTTTGCTTGGGGTTCAGTGTGCCCCCGTGCAGTAACGTCCCACACAGACGCACACCTGTTTGCTTGGGGTTCAGTGTGCCCCCGTGCAGTAACAGCCCACACAGACGCACACCTGTTTGCTTGGGGTTCAGTGTGCCTCCGTGCAGCAACAGCCCACACAGACGCACACCTGTTTGCTTGGGGTTCAGTGTGCCTACGTGCAGTAACGTCCCACACAGACGCACACCTGTTTGCTTGGGGTTCAGTGTGCCTCCAGGCAGCAGCAGCCCACACAGACGCACACCTGTTTGCTTGGGGTTCAGTGTGCCTCCAGGCAGCAGCAGCCCACACAGACGCACACCTGTTTGCTTGGGGTTCAGTGTGCCCCCGTGCAGTAACGTCCCACACAGACGCACACCTGTTTGCTTGGGGTTCAGTGTGCCCCCGTGCAGTAACAGCCCACACAGACGCACACCTGTTTGCTTGGGGTTCAGTGTGCCTCCGTGCAGCAACAGCCCACACAGACGCACACCTGTTTGCTTGGGGTTCAGTGTGCCTACGTGCAGTAACGTCCCACACAGACGCACACCTGTTTGCTTGGGGTTCAGTGTGCCTCCAGGCAGCAGCAGCCCACACAGACGCACACCTGTTTGCTTGGGGTTCAGTGTGCCTCCAGGCAGCAGCAGCCCACACAGACGCACACCTGTTTGCTTGGGGTTCAGTGTGCCTACGTGCAGTAACGTCCCACACAGACGCACACCTGTTTGCTTGGGGTTCAGTGTGCCTCCGTGCAGCAACAGCCCACACAGACGCACACCTGTTTGCTTGGGGTTCAGTGTGCCTCCAGGCAGCAGCAGCCCACACAGACGCACACCTGTTTGCTTGGGGTTCAGTGTGCCTACGTGCAGTAACGTCCCACACAGACGCACACCTGTTTGCTTGGGGTTCAGTGTGCCTCCGTGCAGTAACAGCCCACACAGACGCACACCTGTTTGCTTGGGGTTCAGTGTGCCTCCGTGCAGCAACAGTCCACACAGACGCACACCTGTTTGCTTGGGGTTCAGTGTGCCTCCAGGCAGCAGCAGCCCACACAGACGCACACCTGTTTGCTTGGGGTTCAGTGTGCCCCCGTGCAGTAACGTCCCACACAGACGCACACCTGTTTGCTTGGGGTTCAGTGTGCCCCCGTGCAGTAACAGCCCACACAGACGCACACCTGTTTGCTTGGGGTTCAGTGTGCCTCCGTGCAGCAACAGCCCACACAGACGCACACCTGTTTGCTTGGGGTTCAGTGTGCCTACGTGCAGTAACGTCCCACACAGACGCACACCTGTTTGCTTGGGGTTCAGTGTGCCTCCAGGCAGCAGCAGCCCACACAGACGCACACCTGTTTGCTTGGGGTTCAGTGTGCCTCCAGGCAGCAGCAGCCCACACAGACGCACACCTGTTTGCTTGGGGTTCAGTGTGCCCCCGTGCAGTAACGTCCCACACAGACGCACACCTGTTTGCTTGGGGTTCAGTGTGCCCCCGTGCAGTAACAGCCCACACAGACGCACACCTGTTTGCTTGGGGTTCAGTGTGCCTCCGTGCAGCAACAGCCCACACAGACGCACACCTGTTTGCTTGGGGTTCAGTGTGCCTACGTGCAGTAACGTCCCACACAGACGCACACCTGTTTGCTTGGGGTTCAGTGTGCCTCCAGGCAGCAGCAGCCCACACAGACGCACACCTGTTTGCTTGGGGTTCAGTGTGCCTCCAGGCAGCAGCAGCCCACACAGACGCACACCTGTTTGCTTGGGGTTCAGTGTGCCTACGTGCAGTAACGTCCCACACAGACGCACACCTGGTTGCTTGGGGTTCAGTGTGCCTCCGTGCAGCAACAGCCCACACAGACGCACACCTGTTTGCTTGGGGTTCAGTGTGCCTCCAGGCAGCAGCAGCCCACACAGACGCACACCTGTTTGCTTGGGGTTCAGTGTGCCTCCAGGCAGCAGCAGCCCACACAGACGCACACCTGTTTGCTTGGGGTTCAGTGTGCCTCCAGGCAGCAGCAGCCCACACAGACGCACACCCGTTTGCTAGGGGTTTTATGTGCCTACAGTTGGGTACGGTCAAACTCTGCGTTGAACCTTGTTCATGGAAGCCGAGTGTGCGCCCTGTCTTTGTCTGCTCGAAGTGATTATGATTGTGTGGAAGAATAGCAATCACAAAAATGTCTGACACAATATCTTGTCCAACGTGTTGTTTACGAAAGCATTCCCCCATTAGGTGTTGATTTTCTGTTATTAATTCCAATTTGCTGGTAGTTGTTTTAAAGTTATTTGGGGCAGTTTTTTTGTCAGATGCCATTTTAGCGACGATATTCACATAGTCTGTGAAAATGCTTCCTTCCGTGAGGCCTTAATGCAGAGTGTGATGGGTATTGAAGAAACCTGGTAAGGCTCCTCTGGTGATGGAGATGTTGTCTGGTGCAATATGTGCTGGGGCAGGAAAGGGCTTGAACCGGGGCATGTTTCAAGTACTTGAAGGCTAGTAAGCTGGGCAGAGTTCTCACTTCTATGCGTTGGTCATGCCAGAGGTGTGCAGATCTGCTTGTTTTTCCTCCATGTTTGTTTCTCTTTGGCTTACAGGTGAACCTGTGGGTACTGGATCTAAGGGTCTGAGACAGCCCGTAGTGTGGGGTAGCTTCTTTAGATAAAACAGATGGTTTCTTAAAAGGTTTTGTGCAGTTCATTCAATGCTCTCCTCCGCTGTGAGCTGGTGCAGTGCCTCAAGACAAGGGGGACTCAATCTGACCTTCTGAGATGGAGACACCGACTCGAAGGGTGCTTATAAGTGAACCTGCGGTACTGAATCTAAGGGTGAGCAAGCCTGTAGTGCGGGATTGCCTCCTTGGGTATCAGGATGGTTTCTTAAAAGGTTTTGTGCAGTTCATTCAATGCTCTCCTCCGCTGTGAGCTGGTGCAGCCTCAAGACAAGGGGGACTCAATCTGGCCTTCTGAGAGAGAGACACCGACTCCAAGCTTGTGTCCAGATTCTTTGCAGCCTCCTCCCTCCTGTCCTTGGTCTGCTTGTCCTTCTGGTGCTGGAGTCCGGTAGGACAGACGTGCTGATGATCTCCTGCTGCATCCCCTGACTGGATCGGAGCAGTACGAGAACCTTGGCAGTCATTATTGGCTGTTATTGGTCTGGCTGGCAGCAGCTTTTATTTGTGCAGAGTTGCTAGCATCAACCCACTCTCTGCCTTTTTTTATTTTTTCTTTGATGATATTCGTGATATTTCCTTGCGCTGCGGGTCATAAGCTGATGCAAGAGGGGATGGCCGTAGCTAGAAAGCACTGTTGGTTTACTAGCAGCTTTTTGGGCGGATAGTTCTCCTAAGCAGCGAAGGTCGCTGAGGCCGGCCCATAGTTCGATTTTCGTCCGTGTCTCCGGGAAGTGATTATAGACAGGGTGATGCCGGAGGATTTGCATCCATCTCCCTTTTAGCATGGGAGCATTTGACCTTGCTGGCGTTGCTGAAACATTCCCTTCCCCGGTGCATGCTACAGAGTTCGCCAGGGATGTAAAGCGTGGTGTCCAAGCTGTCAGTCTGGCGTGGCAGCTCCTCTGTAGGTAGAACTCTGTGTTAACAATATGAAACAGCAGAAGAAGTATCTAACACCAGTGCGGGCACACCGGTGGCCGAGCTCCTGCCCGCAGCTCTTACTGAGCAGAGAGCCGGTGACCCCAGCTCTGGAGACCTCTAGTGTACTTTTCACGTTTCCTGAGGATCTGGGTTGGAATATGAAAACTGGGAACGCCGCCCGCACTGTGTAATCCATGTAATGGAGCACAAACGAGAATGAAAGACCGCCATTAAAGAAAATGTGGCAAAGCCACGAAAAGAGGGCCAAAGTAATGCAAACAGGGACAGGGCTATGAAGGGAAGCAGTGAAAGAAGGACTAAGTAGCCAAGAAAGCAGCCACATTGACTGTCGGACTCTTTATGCGGCGCCAGTGTGACTGAAGCCTCGCGACAAGCATTGCCACTTTCCTTGGAAACACAGGAGCCGGTGCTGATGATGGATCTCGGAATTGCAAAGTATCTTCAGTTCAGGGATTGCCTTCGGGAGAAGCTAAATATATAAGACGTCTTACTTCATGCCCGTTTGGTATGTTTTATGTTGAGTTGACAGCATGAACAAAATATGTTGAGAATAAATGAACATAAATTTGGTAGAAGAACAAGAAATTTACCTTCACGTTTTGTGATGTACTTTAGACGTCATAAGCAGAATATAGCTCTACTGAAATGATCATGTCTTATATTAACCACTCCGGACAAACACATTTTCTAAACATTTTATTATCGCTTTCCAAATAAAGTTAATGTTAAATCGAACAGTGAGTCATAATTGGCATTGTCACAATTATATTACCAAAATATTAGATTTTTCTCTCGTCTGATGCACCTTTTGTGTCACAAATTTTCTAAGCATCACATAGCTACACCTATCCTAATTTACGGCATTCATCAGCTGTGCCAGCCTTCGGGGTCTGTGATACATCTACAGTCATTATTCTGCATTTAATTATCCGTTTTCTTCACCTTGCTCTTGGCATGCATGGTATATAGGATGATTGTTTAAAACCCCATCCTCAAAGCCAACCCCCTCCGTCTCCCCCCTGAGGCAGCCCTTGAAAGCCTGTTGCCTTCTCAGCACACACATAGGCCAGGTCCTGCCCAGGAGGGGTCCCCAATATGTTGATAAGTTCAGCCCATGCCTCCAGATCCTCCTCTGCCTCCTCACCCAGGTCCATTCCAGCGTATCTTTTTCTCACACCTCTCATAGGGCATGGGGGATAGCCAGCGTATCACTATACTGCACTTTATCAACGGTAATCCCAATGCAGCAGATGTTAGATTTCTCCATTTTTTGGGTCTGGGTATTAAACCTAGAAGTAGGTGTTTGTGTGTGGTTTCAATGCCAATATTGTTTCTTGCTTTCAAGGTCGCCACTACCTCGCCCCATTATTCTATTAGTATTCTGCAACTCCAGGTCGCATGTATAAAGGTCGCCTGCAGCCCTCCACATCTTGGGCAGGTTTAGAGCCTATCTGGATGAAATGAGCGCAAACAATTGCCCAAAGGTGTCAAGGCACTGATAGCGGTTAGTCTTTGGAAGAAGGAGATGCAGAAGAAGATATAAGGCCCCAAACACATCCATTAGAGAGTAAAAAGCCATGTTTTTAGGGCCTTACGAAATGGCGCATGAGCTTGAAAACTGGAGATGTAATAAGGAAGAGGATTCCAAAGCTTCGATGCCGCCACGAAAAAGCTGTGCCTCCCCATCTCGATTTCCGATACTTAGGAGCAGTTAAAAGATTGCTGCCTGAGGATTTGCAACTGTCTGTGGGGAGTATATCGTTGGAACATGTTTTAAGTCCTCCAGGCCCGATGTTATGGAGAGCCTTGTGAACACTACAAAAAGTTTTAAAAGTGATTCATTTGTACACAGGCAGCCAATGAAGCTTCTGAATCCCCGCTGAGTCTGATTGTTATTTAGGAACATCAGGAATCAGTCTGGGAGCCGCATTCAGGGCCAGCTGCAGTTTACCGAGTACAGCCTTATTGATATCCAGGTACAGAGCATTGCAATTGTCCAATCTGGATATAATAAGTGCCAAGGCCACTTGCTTACGCGCCTGGAACAGGATATAATGAAATAATTTCCTGAGAGTGTTAAGAATCCAAAACAGGTTGAAACCATCTGGTTGACCTGCAGGTCGAACAGCACATTTTTGTCGATCAATACTCTAAGGTTCTTAGCGGAGACAGTTAGAGTGGGTAAAGCCCCCAGCCTATCTGGTCACCACAGTTTGGTCCTTATGGATGGTGGATATTAGAAATGGGATTTCTGGTTGGTTAGGGCAAGCGCCTAAGCCAGGCAGAAACCATCACTCTAGTTAGGGCAAGGGAGTTGCACACCGAAGATAACCCCTGCTCACCCCCTTGGTAGCTTGGCACGAGCTGTCAGGCTTATCCCAGAGGCAATGTGTAAAGCGTTTGTGCAACACACACATACAGCAGCGACACACTAGGCACACCACAAAAGAAACTCCACACAAGGTTATATAATAAATAGCCTTTGTATTATCATAAACACTTTGGAATCATAACCACACAATATACACTGTCAAACTGGCACCAGGTAGTAATTCACAGGGGATTATATACATGACAGGGCCAATCGGGCCACTGTCAGGACCATTAGGATCAGTAGGAAGAGATAAAACAGCCAATAACTACTGGTAAAGGCACAACTAGCATAAACACATTATGCATCCATCGCATTAGGTATGAACCATTTATGAAACCACATTTAGGCATCAACAACACAACATGGCACTCTGTAACATCTTATGCCAATACATCTGGATACCATTGCACCATCACTGCGCATCATCACATTAGGCATTAACACATTAGGCATCGCATCCGGGATAAACAGATTGTGCATAAATCATTAGCAACAGTGCCCCACCATACCCACTCTCAACGGGCACACCTAAGGAAAAAGCATTAGGCATAAATCATGGCATTAGCACCAGCGCACCACAGTAAACCATTAAAAGGGGCACACAGTATGTAACCCTTATCCACAGCCTAGTTCCATCAGGGTACAACACATGTGCATCCTGCCACTCCCAAGACTCACAGTCCGCGAGACCAACCAGTACTTACTGGCACATATCGCCCATGGCATAAACACATCCGGCCTAGACCATTTTAGGCAAAGGTATCCGCAATAGTGCACCACTGCAAAGACTTAAATATGCAGGGGTCATCATCAGCAGACAATAACCAAGTCTGCGTGTCCCACATAGGAGTTTGGAAGTGGTAGGTCCAACCGCCGGGGGCCTCCGTTGAGGTCTCACCCCAGTCTAACATTTGCCCTGAATGCCTGAACAGGCAACCGCCGGCGATCGTGCGGCGCGGCTGCTAAACCAAGAAGCAGCGTTCTCCTCAAGCCCACGTCGGGATATAGTGCTGCCAAAAGAGACGGTTCCCCCCAGTCAGTCCAGTCTGCTTAACCCGGTCTGGTACGCTCATGCTTCTTGGGGCACCAGATCAGCTGGCTCGTACCTGAACCAGCTGGCAGTCGTCTCCTTCCCGTGATGTACAGCCCTCCTGTGGCTGGTGCGAGCAGGTAGAATGGATGCGCTTCCTCTCAAAATGCTGACATGCGGGGCTCTCCTCGTGGCTATGGGAGCCCCGTCTCCAGTCAGGCTGCTTCCTCCTTGCCTAACAGCCTTAGGGATCACTGAGCGAAGTCTCCATTGATCCAGCAGCCCTCCTTGGCACACTAGCGGACACAGCGGTGTGGGGTAGGCCCCCGCCCGAAGTTTGGCTCAACGGCGTCTCTCCTTCCTGGACTCACTCTCAGGCTTGGCAACATGCGGGGCTCTCTCCGGTCATGGGAGCCCCACCTACAAGCAGTCACAAGCTCGCCTGACATCCTGCCGCCTCGGGGCGATTGGCTGCTCCTGCTGCCCCGCCTACAACCAGGCTGCAGCCGCCTGGCTTCCTGGAGGCTGTTCTTTACGGAGAGAAATCCCTGTCGATTTCGCCGCATTTCCTGATCACAGCGCTTCGGCCAATGGAGCCCATCCCTTGGGCACGAACAACACTGCCCCCGCTACCCTGCACCGGATAGGCCACCAGCGCTGTCACGCAGAGGAACGGTCCTTCAAGGGCAAAGTTGGAGCACCTCTCCCTGGCTCAGGGAAATTAGGGTGTAGCGCTCACGAGGCGCTAAGTCCCAAAGTCAGAGGGACAGAGCTGGGCACAGGCAGGCCAGCACGTAGGGACCCTTAGGCGCCAGCAGCTGGGTCCCACAGCGGTTCCTCCTGGCCCAGAAGTCCTGCAGCAATTACAGCTCCATGTAAACACCCAAAACAGCACACTTTACATGGGGTCGCAGCCCCAATACTTATCCAGGGTTTGTTCTGCCCTGGCACAGGGCTTGGGGAACCAGTCTCAAATGGTTCTGGGGGGAATTGGAGCACTTTGTGTACAGTGCTCCCACCCTACTTTGTCAGGTTGGGCTCTGTCATCAGACACACCACAGGGGGGCGGAGCCATCATTCACCCAGGCAGGCACAGGCCTATTCAGGGTCAGGGGACTACTCCTCCCACTACTCCAAATGCAGATCTCCTATTCAGCCTAGCGCTGACTCACCCTGCCCTCCCTGGAGCCACACACCTCACCAGCCCATGTCACTCCAGAGCCAGACATGCAATACACACCAGGCAGGCAGACACATAGCACACAGAAATGCCAACTTCTAAAAGTGGCATTTCTAAAATAGTGATCATAAATCTGCGCACACCATTACCAGCATTTATTATTCCAAACTTGACCACCCTGCTCCTCTCATATCAGGAATTACCACTGAAATACTTATCAGGGATTCCCCAATGCATTCCTATGAGAGGGCAGCCTCACAGCAGTGACAAACCAAAATGGTTGTTTGTCACTACCAGGACATGTCACACACTTAAGGTACATGTCCTACCTTTCACCTAAAATGCACCCTGCCCATAGGGCTAGCTAGAGCCTACCGTAGGGGTGACTGACATGCAGTAAAAGGAGGGTCATAGACATGGCACACACTTTAGGTGTCACGTCTCAGCGGCAGTAACACTGCGCGCACAGGCTCTGCAATGGCAGAGGTCTGAGACCGGTTTGAAAGGCTACTTTGGTGGGTGGCGCAATGAGCGCTGCAAGCCCACCAGTAGCATTTAATTTACTGGCCCGGGTATATTAGATACCACATTACTGGGGACTGATGGGTAAATTAAATATGCCAAACAGGTATAGACCAATCTTACCATGTTGACCACAGAGAGCACACGCACTTTACACTGGACAGCAGTGCTAAAGTGCCCAGAGTCTTAAAACCACCAACACAATGTCAGAAAAAAGGCTAGGAGAAAGGCAAAAAGTTCAGGGATGACCCTGCAAAAAGGGCCAAGTCCAACAGTGGACTACCAAATATCAAGACCTCTGTCTTGTCTCCATTAAGTCTTAGGTAGTTTTTATCCATCTATGTGGCCATAGCCTGTGTACGGTTTTTGAAATTGGTAACAATTGTCTCTAGTCATTAGTGAGAGACAGAATAATTTGGGTGTCATCAGCATAGGACAAAGCTTGGAGCCCAAATGAACTTATAAGTTTTGCCAGCGGGGAGACATACAATTTGAATAGAGTAGGACTCAGAGAGGAGCCCTGAAGAACCCCACATGGCAAAGTTATGGACTCCGAACAGAACTGATCCACCATAACTGTCTGAGACCAATCACTCAGAAAAGATAGCAAGAGCTTAAGCGCTGTCTGTGACCGCCATTTCCTGCAGCCGGTCAACAAGCAGGGTAAGGGACATGCCATCAAAGGCTGCAGATAAGTCCAGAAGGATCAAAACCGTTGCTTGCCCTGTATCCACCTTGAAGCAGATATTGTCTCCTGCTGATACTAATGCAGTTTCGGTCCCATGGTTACTCATCAGCTGTGCATTCAGGTTTTTCTCCAGAATTTTAGTAGGCACAGGCAGCAGGAAAACAGGCCAATAGTTTTTAGATCGACAGGGTCCAGATTGGGCTTTTTGAGGAGAGGCTTGACAACAGCCTTATTTCAGAGTTGAGGAAAACACCCAGAAGTAATCGCTTTATTAAAAATTCCAGTGAGATGGGAAAGAATGATATTTGCTCCCAGTTGCAAGGCCTTGGGTGAGCAGGTTCCAAGTGTGGAGCCTGATTTTAATTGCTGAGGAGATAGAGCTCCATCAGTTCTTGTGTAAGAGGAAAGCGGGATAGGAGGGCAGTAGGGCTCCCTAGTGATCGTAGTCTCTATAATAGACTCTGCCTAGCCTTTGAAGAGTCAGGTAAGTGTGATGCAACAGGTGGAAATGTGTCATTTTAAAACTAGCTTTATTTGCCACCTCTTGCATCTGAACACATGCTTTCCCCCATTCATCATTTGCTGCAGGCTGTGGCAGATCATACTCCAATCATTGTTGAATCTTCATGTGTGATGTATTCTGGTCAGTCTTCAGTGGCCTATATTGCTGTGAGACCAATCTCTGCTCCGTTCCTAACTCCACTCTTACGTCTGGAGTTGAGTAGGCCTCTGAGCAGCAGGATAGCTCCCGGGCTGTTTTTGTGCATTCAGCAAACTGAATGTAGTGACACACTTCCATCCTAAACATCTCCTTTGTCTCCTCAAAGGTAATATTTGTTTCTCTTGGATACAAGTGCTCCAGGAATCTGCCCTCTCCCCATTGAGCCATGGACATGTCCCTGCTGATTCGCAAGAAAGGCTGTAGAAATCAAATTTGTACTGACCTAGAGAAGGGGGTGTTGCAGGGCCCTCTTGACAGCTAATTATATGGATACTCTTTAGGCAGATGGCTTCCTTTTATCCAGCATACCAGCAATGCTTCCCTTCCCACTGCCTGCCTGAGAAGTCTCCTTTCCCAGGTGTTTTCCTCCACTCATCCCACCCCACGGCATGGTGTACTTGTGCTGCCACATATTAAAGATTCAGATCTGGTAATCCCAGTCATCCTCCTCCTTTGTCCCTCTTCAGTATTTCTAGTTATACCCTACTCCTGCTAACCTTCACAGACTAGTGAGACCAGGACACTGTCCAACTCCTTAAAGGTTGATCTTGTGATTGAACACAGTGTTTTTGCAGGGTATTCGGGGAATGCGGCATTATTACCATCTTTGCTATTGCTGTTCTGCCCATAATGGAGACTGGTAGTGTGTTCCAGAACTGGATTGAAGCCTTCAGGCCTTGTAGCACTCTTCTTATATTATATATGTGTTGTTATGCAGGTGTATGAGTTACCTGGACTCTGAGGTACCCGAACTTCTCAGTCTCCCACTTCAGGTCTGCTAAGCTCCTCCAAGCCCATACCCACCAGGCCACCCAGAGGAAACAGTACTGTCTAATCCGTATTGATAAACAAGACCTGAAGAGTCCCCAAAATCATCTAGTTCACTTAGTATCCATGGGACCGGGTCCTGCGTCTGTGACAGGTATATCATTGTGCCACTAATTCTCCAACCCTGACACATCAGCTTTGCATCACCATCCATAAGTGTATCACCACAGCAAACAGCAGTGGGCATATACGTCTAGCCGGCTGTTTGATAGCTGTGCACCAAAAGTGTTGTCAAATTCTGGAGGAGACCATCAGTGCCTTGAGCTTTGCCTCTAGATTTTTCTTAGATGGCCTCAGTCATTTTTTCTGTCTCCTTCTTTTGGAGGGCTACCTCAGCTACTCGGTCTTCAGTGTGTCTTTTGAGCTGTACCTGCAGCCATTTATATACGTTTTCTAAGTACTAGGAAATGGTCTCATTGATGCCGGTGATCTCGTGTGCTAAACCCATAAATATGTTCATGCTCGCTAAACACGAGTTGGCCTTTAACTAAAACTTTTTCAAGTTACTTATCCTATTGTGTCCACGAGTGAACTTTTCACCGTATTCTGGTCAGTTCAAGACCTGGGCCTAAACTGGTTTTTAACCGCGTCCAGCTGTTTTCTACTTGTGTTTGGTGTTGCGCTGTGTTCTTGTGTTTTACATTTTCTGTGTGTTTTATATTTTCTGCAGTGTATTCATATTTTATATTTCCTACAACATGGACGATGTAGGGTCAATATCATGGAAGAGGGTTGCTCCCTCTTTAGCAGCTTGCCAATAGTCTCCCAGATGTGTCCACTACTTTACGTAAATTAAGCATGCGTTCTCCTAAGGGTGAATTTGTCTAATGGGTTCCTTGTTTGACCTACTTTACACCTAGTTTCCATTAATTCTGCCTTATTCAAGAGTTTCAGGTCTCTGAAGCTGTGATAACCTTTCCTCCTGTTGAGTCAAATCATATTTTAGTTGCGGTCTCGTTTCAATTATTTTATTTTTAAATTCTCATCCTACAACTACCTTTAATGCTTCCACTCAGAATCTGTAGTGGTAGTGGTGAAGGTGGTACCCCTGTTATTCTCAATACATTTCCCTGTCTATGTTTTGATGTTCAACCAATAGGTCCTCTCCTATAGTGTTTCTGGATATTCGCCATGTGGGGATTTGGGTATGTGTCCGCTCATCTATCATTAATGGTGAGTGATCTGAGTGGAATCTCGTATTGTTCAGCATGTATTTTTTTGCCCGGTCCCATGTGATCAATATGAGGTCCAGTTTACTAAGCGTCTTGTGCATGGCTGAGTGGCAGGAGTACCCCCTCCTTGTTGGATGCAGAACTCTCCGTCCATCTTGATCATAACCTGCTTCAGTACTTTGGCCATTGACGGTTTTGTGCGTCTCCGGGATGGGTGTCTTGTCCTAGTCATCATCCAGAATACATTTAAAATCCGTTGCCCATACTGGCAGGGTTTGTCGACGTAAGGTGTCACCAGTTGCAGTATAGACCAGAATTATGTCTTGGCATCTACTTTCAGTGCATATAAATTAAAGAGGCACACCTCTACTCCATGTAGAAGTCTGTACACATTAGTGTGTCTGCTGATGTGTACCTATGTCTGTTTTCTGTTGAATAGCGATGTGGAAATGAGACCCCTGGTGCACCCAAAATGACACTGCCCTTGCTTAAGCAGAGTATGAGGAGGAGAATAACTGACCTGTCCACTTTTTCCTGACTTTGCTGTCCTCTAGAACCGTGAGATGGTTTTCTCCCAGGAATCCAATCTCTATTAAATAGATACCTTCTAAGCAATGTACATACTCTATAAATTTTCACCTACTCATTAAGGCCTTACACATTCCAGTGCATCTATGTGGATTTAACAATAAGTCAGCAGTCAGGCTGTATTTCTTAAGGCCACATAGTCTTGTGGTTTGCCAGCCATTACCCGTCTCTGTTTATGTATATAATGTGGGAACTTGTCTAGAAAGCAATCTTGAGAGCTGCCGGTAGGTAATATCTGAGACATCTGTTGTACAACTATACTCTCCACCCCCTAGGCATACACGTTGGAAAGAAATTAACTGGAATCTCCATATTCCTAACTGCCAGCAGTTGCTACTTTTTCCTGCTCAAAATCTAATGTCCCGAAGTAGGAAACTTTTAGAAAAACAAATTACTATCCTCACTAAACCAAAATCTAATTTAGGGATGGGGGGGTTATGGCTCCCAGGCGGCAGTTCAATGCCCGGTGGGTAAAGACCTTCCAACAAAAACATTGATGGAGCGTGGAAAAATGCTCCACAGCCAACAGTATTTTTTTTAAGGTATGCCCAAATAAAATCAACACTAGACTATATCAATAGGTCGGACATCGAATCTTCTATGGGTATAGTACAATGGGGATGGAGTTAATCTCTCTTAGATTTTGGAATCCGGTACTAAGCCCACACCCTATGCGGTTAATTGAAGCAGCAAGAAGTAAATGGATACAACGTGCGGGGGTTGATATTAGTGACCAACAATGCGAGAGGTATTTCAGCTTGAGTTTCATCTGTTTTAGGGGCACAAACTTCCAGCGGATGGCTTTCTTTTACAGGTGTATGCTCCGCGTAATGCCATGGGCTCTGAATATAATGTTTCCTTCAGTATCTGAGAGGTGCCCAAAATGTAACTCTGAGGGAGATTGGTTACACGTGTTTTGTTCCTGCAATTCCCTCAAACCTTTTTGGGAAAGGGTATTCAGTGCAGTTAGTTGGACCACTGTCTATCTCTCACAAGAGGGGCTCTTCTAGGGCTGGTGGATTGGCACTTCCATAAAGCCTTCAAAGCTGGGAGTTTTATTTTTATAGCAATGTAGATTGCACAGTTACAAATTACTACCCACTGGAGGTCCCCAGTAGGGACCAGCGTTGAGCAATGGGAGGGAAAAATGAAGAAAGTCATACAATGGGAATCCTAGTTCCATGCCAGAATGAATAGGTATATTACAAACCAAAGAATTTGGAGAGGCTGTGCTTGTAAAGTACTGGAGAAGCGAGAGTAAACGAGGGTGTAGAAGGGAAAGGGGCAGGCAGCACTCTTGGTAGAGGTCAGGGAAAGGTCAGCTGGGCCGAGGGCCTCTTCCACGTGTCGATATGATGAGTATGCAAAATCACTTTAGGGGAAAGTTCAGGGGGAGAGTGGCAGAAAAGGTGGGAGCATGCCTTAATTAGGGAAAAACAATATTTTTCTCCTTCCTTTGTTTAAGGCATTGTGTAGATAGAGCATGTCCTGAGGAGGGCCGCTGCAAGGGGAGGGGGGGTGGGGTAGATGATCCTATGGATGACTTTACTGGGGATAGTTATGTATTTGATTATTTTGATATGTGACCCTCCGATATGTTCTTGAATTATATTGTTTCTGTATAATCACCTTTTCTGTTAAAAAAAACATTGGTGGAATTATACAGTAAATCTGAATGGATAAATTGAGTGCCGGAATTGTAATATGTAAATTTAAAAATTATGACTAATTGAAGGCAGGCTTACTCCAGCACAAACTGTGCAAAACTGCAAGAGAAACCTGTATATGCCATTAAACTCACAGGACTGTCTTGATTTGGAAGAACACTGGTTCCCCAAAGACAATCAAATTAATCATTTCTGAAGATACATATAACAAATCTTAGCTACTGTTCTTTTTCTATAATGTGAAGTTTGGGTATTGACTAGTAAAAAGTCTTGTTTCATCATACAATTATGGAAGATTAGCTTCAATAAATGAGATGAGCAACTTATATGAGAAGATTTTAACTGGAAAATTTGGAAAGTAACCAGATTGCTTTCCATTTTAATGTTTTCAGTTATTTTGTATCAAATAAACCAATCCAATAAAAGATTAATTTTCCATTACCAAGTGCCCTCTTCAATTGAGGCAAATGTTTTGATTTGCTTTAAATACATCATAGATACTCTGTAGCTCTTCTGTGCTGCACGGGGTGGGGGTGATGAGCACACGGGTACACATGCTGACCTAACCCTATAGTTCTCGAGCATTCTGTTCCGGAGTAGGGGTAGGCTTTTCTGGGGCAGTGATGCATGGAACTGTGCTCTTGATGCCACTTGGCAACATTCATGTGGGCAGTTTGGAGCTCTGTTGTACCTTACGATCTGATGAGGTTAAGATGGATTCTAAGTGCTCTAGTCAGTCTACCTCCTTTTGGCGCAGGGCTCAGCATTGTAAGTGATGCTATCCGTCCTAATGGCATGGTTCATACCCCTCAGAGGAAGACAGACAAATATTCTGCCTATGGTACTCACTTTCCATCCTCTCCAAGTGTGCAGAAGTTCTTCAAGTATAAAGTGCACACTGGATACACACACTACTGGCTGAAATACTAAACCAGGATATTTTTGGGTGCGAACAAAAGAAAAGGAATGGCCATCTAGGGGAGTACAACATACTTAGGAATCTCAAGGAGTTGCTGAGAAAATGATCTTCAACAGAAAATCTGTCATTCTGTATTTTCTCTTTAAGTTAGAAATTACCAGTAAGGTGGAAGGCCCAGTGGACCAGACAAAGGGCCATACATTTAATATGAAAATGAATGGGGAGCCAGTGCAGAGGCAAGGTAAGCGAAGAGATGAGAACCTATAAGATAAATTCAGTATGGCCCGAAACAGCTGCATTTTGAATGTGAGAGTTGATCAAGTGAGGCTGCAGACAAGCAATGATGCAATGAATTTCAGAAGCCACGGCAGGAGAGGTTAAGCACCCGGACCATTGTCTGTCAAGATAACTGAAGTAAAAATGGAGTGATTGTACTCAGTAGGCAATGGTTGATCTGCAGCAAAGGAGAGTTGTCAAAGAGGAAGCCCAAATTTAAAACTGAGGTAACTGGAGCAGGAGCGGGCGAAGTCTAAAGGCCACCATTTGGACAGTCCTATCTGTGGAGAGTTTCCAGTAGTAAAGTTTTCAGTCTTTTGAGTGTTTTTTTTTTTAAGGAAGTAGCCTGCATCCAGCATAGCACCATAGAAAGCCAAGAAAGAAGGATGTATTGAGATACTGCCACCCCTGCGTCAAGACGGACGGGAATCTGTGTATCCTCAATTTTCATGAACTTGAGATCAAAGATTGAATCAGTTTTGCCACTGTAGTCCTATAAACGTCAGAGTGTAGGATTGAAGGCAGATCCTTGTGGGACACCATGTAGATTCATATGGATACAGAAGAAAACGGAGGAGTTTATACATACTGGGACCGATCAGTCCGGTTAAAAGTGATCCTGCCAAATTCCTAATCAGGCGCCCCAACAGAGGAGAGCTGGGCGAGAAGAATTTGGTGAGATACCGTGTACATAATTGTACTGACACACATGCACCTCTGTTACCTGAAAAAAGTCCCAAAATGCGATGTTTGACATGAATGATGTCAATAGGCAACATCTTGGATTGAGCCGTCAGGTAGTGAGGAAAGCCCCTGCCAATGCAATCAATCCCTGTCCCACAAAGCATCTGCCAAGCTTCAGGCTGCCATTTGTGTAACCATCTTTACCAACTGCGTTCGTTGTTGTCCGCTGTGTGTCGAGGCTTCTAATATCGGTCTCCCTCATTCCCATGTATTTGCTTGTCTTTCCCAACTCTGTCTCCATTGCCATCTGTCTTCACATTTGCGATCTGTGCCCATGTTTACAATCTTTGTCCATCTCTTCTACCACTTTCAGTCTTTGTCAGTTGTGTACATTTGTGTTCGTCGTCCCTATCTGGGTCTATTATTCCTATCTCTTTGTTTGTGTCCCATCTCTGTCACTTTCTCATCCTTGTTCATATTTACCCTTGTGGTCCATCCTTGTCACCTCTGTTTATATTTACCATGCCTGTGTTCATTGTCCCAATGTCTCTCTGCATCACTCGCACATACACCCATTTTCCTATCTGTGGCTCATCCTTCTGTTCTGTCTCTCATCCTTCCATTCACTCTTTCCAGAATCCCTCCTTGTCTCCATGCTTTCCCCTTACAGCGCCCTTCATTCCCATTCTTGCCCTCATCCTTCACTTCCATCTCTCCAGTTCCCTTTCTCTTCATCCACCTTTCCTATAGATTTCCTACACCCTATTTATTTTTCTACATCTCTCTGCTCATCCCTCATATCTCTATCTGTCCCATCCCACTGCCTTTTTTTTCCATTGCTGATCCCCACTTTCTGAACTCCATTTTCTGATCTCCATTCTCTCTGCACCCATTTTTAGGTCAAGCCTGGGCAACGCATGCGCTGCTCTGCGAGGCATGCTGTGTTCGGGTATGGACTTGAAGCTCCGCCCATATTTTTCATTGGCTTGTCATTGTCCACTGTAAACTGTGGCTTTTCATTGGTTATTAGGCTTAGTAGCCCCTACTTAGTACCACCTTGTCTCATTTTGTAACCTTCCATGAGGACACCCCCTGTTATGTGTGTTGTTACTCAGCAGGCTTCAATTACAGCTTTGGAGTACTCTTTTCTCAAATAGCTTTGTCTTGCCTGCTGTTTTAAAAACAAACATTATAGCACGCATTTGCAATGCAATAGGTCGCGCATTTGCAAGAGTTTCAGCTATTGGCATTGTAAATGACAGTACCTTTTATTCAGGTTTTAAAAATAGCACATAAATAAAAGGCATTGTCATTTACAATGCCAATAGATTAAACTCGTAAATGCAAGACCTATTGCATTGCAAATGCTTATTCCGTTTGCCAGCCCCTCTCTGCCCTTATTGCACACACCCATGTTCCCCGTGATGCGCTCCTTGCAGCCCGCATTCATTTTCTCCCGTGGTTTGTACTCTAGAATCAAGACAGTCCTATCCTGTGGCATTCTCTTTCCCTGGGGAGCGCCTGCGTTTCTTCAAGTGATTCCAAGCATAAGCTCCCTCTGTAGGGCAGTAATTTTAGGGGTGCCATTTCTATGATATGCTGCTGTGGGGGTGTTTCCTACCTTTTTGTCTCACCCTTCTTGTGGTTTTAATTGGTCATGCGGGATACGCAGATATTCCTGTGAGAAGAAGTGGCATAGTTTCGCTGGAAGTAGGGTGACCAACCGTCTGCAAAAATTTCGCGGACTGTCCGTATTTCATTGCCAAGTCCGTTATCCATCACAATTCTTTTTAGGGACGCCTTTTGTCTGTAATTCTGGGGTCTCCAGGAATCTGCGCTGCTCCTTGTGAGAAGCCTCAGGCATTTTACAGCACTCACTGTTGGGGGGCAGCTCGCATTTCTTTGAGGTGAAGAGGCTTCAACAGCCCCTCCCAGACCCCACAGACTGTCACAGTTAGCCCCACTGTCATTCTGCCTGTGGCCGGTTCTCTCATGCAGAATGACAATGGGCCATGCTGCAGTTACAGCATGTGGTGTGTTGGTGCCTGCACTCTGCTTTTAAAATCAACAGCTTTCAACTATGTTCAAATCCATAAGCTTTCGGAAACGCGTGTTAAAATTGTTCTTGCTAACTTACTTAATAGTAAAATTCTGTCCGGTGTTCAGAAGGATGAATAAATAACAAACCAAGTTCAATATAAGTGCAACTGAAACAAGAGCCGTGATTTAGGGTTCCCGGTGCGCTGCATTCTGAAATAGACAGGGCTAATGGCAAAGACTTCTGTGTTCATTGCCACCCTGCCATTATTATGCCACTATAAACATGCCAATTTAACTCTGGTGATTAATGTATCTCCTTGAGAGATATCTGAGCTCTGACGGATCCCAGTTTTAATGTAGTGCAGAGGGATAATGTGCCTCTTGCAAAGCACAAAGTGTAACATGCAGTTAAAAAAAAAAATGATGTAGATAGTTCAGTGAGTTCATTTGGAAAATAATAAATATGTATTTGTAAGAACAACCCCCAACCACTATGTTATGTTTTAAACTCTTCGTTTGTATTTCTCCAGACCAAGCTTTCTTAACATATAATTGGGGCAACTGGAATTATGCACTTCTACTGCCGCTGTTTTTCTCTCATAATTATCGATGTGACACATTTACCATATAGCCCATTATCTGTTGCATAATCTGCTATTAAAAAAAAAAAAAAATCTCGCTCAAATCGATCAAAAGTTACTATAAGAGTGGCAAATTGTGTTCACGCGTAGTGGAAGGCCCTCCAGTGGTCATCTTTCTATTGCTTATTTATGTATTTAGTTGTTAAGCTCGTACTGATAAGGGGAAATCTTTGCTCAGACAGTATTACCAATTTACCGTGTATTAAAATGTAAAAATAATAAAGTAAAACTACAAAATATGTGCTGCATTATGCTGCATAATTTGCCTTTACGTGCTGTATAGTTTAGTCAACCCTGCTGCATCATTTCAGTGGCCCTGAATATAATGCCTACCAATATGAATGACATGTAACTCCATCTGTCAGCCCTCATTGTCTAAAGTAACCTTTCCGCTACACTGACTTACACACTTATGAGTCATCGTCTCTGAATAATATGTGTCATGTGAAGCGCTCTTGACACTACATTGAGATGAGTACCACTATAAAAGAAATTAAGTACACGTGGGAGAGGGTATATGGAGAAAAGAGGGACACTGTTGAATAGTGGTACTGAGAGAATCCTTGGAAATAGAGGTCTTTTGGGGGGCGGCATAAACAAAGATTGTCACACCGGGTGTACCAGCAGTAAAGCCGGCCTGCCAGGGGCGTAGTTGTCATTCCTGTAGCCTATGTAGTCCCCCAGGCCCTAAGACAAAAGCACTTCAGGAGCTGATTGTGGGATGGACTAGTAGTAAGTCATAGACTATGAACAGAGAGACTTAATTTTATTGTAATCCCTGTTTCTGTACAGTTTTTATTTCAGCGTTTCTAGTTAATGGAGAACGAAGAGCACAATTAGAAATGTCTAACATCACATGACCGATGTGCACTATTCCCGAAATCTTCTAGTGCCACACTGTAACCTTCCGGGCAAGTGCGTTGTGCTGCAGCCTTGAATGGATTTCTCCCTCATTACCTGCTGACGCCACACCCGTGGTCTGACTGCCCTATTTTGAGTTTGGTGGTCAGACTGTCGCAGGCCCGCTGCAACTGCCGCGGGAACCACCATTCCCCGGCGGTGTTGCAGCGGTGTGAGGCAGTAATATGCTGGCGGTGCAGCTGTGGCACTGCCATGCCTATTACGGATTCTTCTCTGCCAGCCTTTTCATGCCAGTGAGCGAGCCATGAAAAGACTGGTGCTGAGGATACATGTAGGGGGGCACATAGTGTGCCATACAAGAAATTGCTTTGATGTTCCCATTGAGGTGCCTTTTTAATAGGCACTGCCATGGGAACGCCAAAGGACTGCCCGCCAGATGGGAACTTGTAATCTGGCTGGCAGTGAGCTTTGGCAGTGTAGGAGCAGGGCTGTGGCGTGCCGCCCCGCTCCCACACCGCCAAACTCAGAATCAGGCCCTATGTGTTCATGAATTGAGGGCAAATATCAGGCTCTATCGTCTGACAAATTTCTACTTATTCCTTTAAGATGTGGATTGGTGTTTACAAAATTCTCTAACTTTGCGGCCAAAGACAGAATAGTAAAGTGGACTAGTTGACAGTCTTTTGTGGTGGTAAAGGGTGTGTGAAAACAAAGGCTGTAAGCTATCCTTTTTTTTGTAACACACAACAATTTTTAATTACCTGTAAATCAACTGTGGAAATGTTTCAAAACACATCAGCAGTTAGAAAACCACAAATGGGCCATTGTTTGTAATTCAGAAGTGTGCTGGAAACAGAGTTTTAATGTGATCAAGACACTTTACTTGGTGATGTTCAAATGATACATATTTGCTGAAACCACATTTCCACACGTTATCATTTATGTGCTGTATAGTTTTATCAGTAAAACTGCATGTTGTCATTTTGCTTCCATGCAATGGGAAATGTTATGTATGTAAAAGACAGTGCCTCCTTCTGACCTACAATAATGCCTCAACAAAGTGTATAGTTTCTAGTCTGTAGCTCACTACTGTTCATTACTGAGATTCTATGGTTTACGGCTCACAGAAATGAAATGGCCCAATCAGTATACTATTTTCCATATACAGGTAAAATAAAGAGGGCTGATGTAGGCTAGCCAGGGCATTATGTTGTAATGTCAACTCCAATCTAACCTTTTTGGCGCACAATAATATTATAACAATCGGCAGTGTACCGCCAATTATATCTCATGCAGGCTGGTTAATTACTCCCTTTTTCTGCTTCATGCTCCTACCCTGACAAAAGACCTGTCTGCTTTGGGTCTTATTCTTCACCCAGTACTGTACCAGCCCAATCACCAGCTGAACAGACATGGAATACGTGAAGTGATCTGACACCTAAAGCTGGCCACTCGGAGGACTGCAGTCTAATCCACTGCAGGTCCCAATTAGCTAATACATTCTATGCGTGCTGCATTCCATCTCAAAATGACACTCCGATATGAGATACTAGTAACAAAGTCCATCCGAGCAGATCTTCCATGCCACTTCTCTCACCAGACATGCCTGCTCAGGACCATGAACTGTAAACAAAATATCAGGCTGGATAACCTGGTGTAGTAACCATATAAATAGATTATGATCATATGAAATAGCACAAAAAGACTTCAGAGTTGCTCAAAGCTGTGCGCATACCGAAAAACCATGAAGTGCACGATTGTCTCAACCTAATATAAACTCATTTTGACTTGCACATACGTTGGCTGTCTATTTACTTACTTGTATACTGTAGCACAACCTACCCTGATGTTTCTGTAAAACGTACCTTTTGTCCTGAATTTTGACCCTCTGTCCTGAAACTTTGTCCTGCATTTTGACCCTTTGTCCTGAATTTTTACACTCACCGTCCTGAATTTGCACCCATGCCAGTTGGTTACCCTAGCTGGCAGAGCACTGTCCCACAGGTTATCAGAAGGCATGTTTTTCAGGGAGCACGTGCCAGAATTGGGGCATGCTGCCGAGGCGTGTGTTCCTTCACACCGCCTTTAGTCGTAGGCATTTTTAGCTTGGGGTGTAATCACCACATTCCTTGAACAGATCGGTAATCTCCTTAAGGTACAGAATTACACGTGGTGGTGGTATTTATTTATTGTCTGTATCATGACCTAGCTGACGTTCGTGGTGTCCCTGCCATATGTTGCTGCGTGGTTATGACAGCTGGTTGCTTTCTCCCAAGGACCCTGCTAGATATTTTTAGTGGTGGAGTGAAAATAAGGTTTCAGGAGGGATGGAAGAGGTTTCGTTTTCCAGAACTAGATACTGGGCGCTAGAGGGCGCTATTGGAGTGTAATTTCACGCCAGCACTTTCAGCTACGCTAAACCTCGCCTCTCGTAAATGTACCACCGATTTAAATCGCACTGCTTGTTGTTTTTTGAATGTTTCTTTCACAGTGGGTCTGCCACATACTATAAACGGGGGGCTTTATTTATATGTGGACGTTGGGATGCCTTGCCCGAGTGTGCCCGCTTGTTGACCTGCTTTGTTCACGGAAAGGGTAGAGCGAGGGAGGTCACCTTACCCAAGTAAAATGATGCCTAAACCTCAGCAAGTACTTCTTTGAGGAAACAAATGATACTCAACCTCGTTACACATCTCCTCATTGGACCCCATCCAGTGTGCAAAGGCCTCCAAGCCATGAGAGCCTGCAATGAAGCCCACAGAACCTGCAATGCTCTCTCCAAACGGTATCCTGTGTGCCCAATGCATCCCACTGTAGGGGTACTTGTTCCTTCCACAGCGAGAGAAGGGGGCGCTTTCTTCCCAAGAGTGTGAACTGCTGGTGCGGGCCGAGTGCTGGGATCCATTGATCATCACTTCTCTGCGTCGGGGTCTGATTCCAGAAGGGCCACTGTGTTGTCCGTTTTTGATGTCTACTCGCAGTGCACACATTCTGCTGAAAGGAAGGATCTCATTTAATTCCCTCTGCTCTGGCCTACTTTGCATCTCATACGGGGAAACGAGCATTCTGAAGACACCTTCTACTGATCCCGCCGCCAGCCACTGCCAAGCTCCGCCCCTTCGATTTCCAGAGCGGAGGATTGCTAAGCAAGGGCCCAAGGTGCTTACTATCCGCGTGCCCTCTCCGGACATTTCAGCGGACATGACACCCTGAAGCCAGTTGAAAGGCAAGGGGTTGATTACCTAGTGAACACAATTTACATAACACATAATCGTATTAAATGGAGAAATATATATTTATACTTTACCTGCTCAAATGAACTTGAACCACCTAGGTGACATGATAGTGCTGCATACAACGCCTGAATTAAATAAAGGCATTGCAGAGGACAAAAATCATAAAAAATGTTTTTTAAAAAAAAGTAACAATAAGGAGAAAAGCGAAGCATTGTGATTTGTCCTGACTTCCTGCAATATACAGTGATGTGAAAAACAAAGTACACTCTCTTAAGATTCTGTGGTTTTACAGTGTAATAATGCAGCTGACTTTCCAGTAGTACTCAGCAAGTCCTGATTGTAGCTAAATCTAACGTCATGTGGCATATAGCACACATACATTTGGCTTAACCTTCATTTGTTAAACCAAAAAAACCAACATTCAGAAGCCTTGTTTGGAAACGTGTCCCCTTTACTGCATCCAGATCAATTGAAGAAGGTAATTACAGCCGTGTGCTGCTAAAGAAGCGCACATCATTACTTGATCGTCAGGTGTAACACCTCTGTATTAAACCAGAAACTTCACTTCATAGGAAAGCCCATTCTGCATTCTCGATGTTCTCTCCATTCACCAATCTACCCCATACTGTTGGGATGAGAAGGAAGTAGGAGTGGAGTTTGGAAGGACATCGAAGTGTGTGCCACATTTGGTGCAGATTGATCAAAAGGTTATAGAATTATAAGGTGACGTTCTCTCGTGTGAACTTGCATAATTAAAATGGGATGTCCCACAGGAGATTTTTCTCCTTATGCAAGTCCGAAACCACAGAATGAATGACCACCAAAAAGAACAAATGACGGGCGGAATGCTGACAATGCAAACACTCCCCCCAGTCACAGATCTGGGTTTAATCCACCGTTCTTTTGCTCACCACGCCACCCTAGTTTGGACCAAGTCATATGCATATCAGTCTTGACCCTGCTCCTCATTGGAACAGTCCAGACCGAAATGCCAAGCCAGGTCCTCCCTGGACTGGAAACAAGCATCATGGGACTGGTTTCATAGTATCACCCTTCATCACCAAATTTGTATGGCACCACAGCGTTTCCGTAATTCTGTGCCTTTTGGGTTTGGCGAAACTCTGTTCAGCAGTTGTGTAGGTATAAGGAAAATGTGAATGTCCAGTGTGCATGCTATTGTTTGCTCATTTTGCAGATTCTTTTTGATCTGTAGTTAATAGATCGCGGTCACTGGGAAATGGCACATTTTTCATTCACACTGGACACTCTGCCTATTCCTCCCAGTGTTTGCAAACGTTAGAAATAAAAAGGAAAGTAGCATAATGGGAGAGATGATGTTTCAATGTTCATAAGTGGGCATCTAAGCCCACCCGCCTGTTAATGTCCTATCGAGTGGTAATAAAAAAACGATAAGGTCATTGGTACCATCCCCTCTGGGCTGGCAAGCACTTGGACGCTTTACACAGTCACCCCGCCTTTTCCACGGGCAAGGGAGTTCATTCTTCCCCTGCCTTGAGTAAGGGCTAGGGAGGTGTGAAGCGTGTCCATACAATGTATTTAACGAAAACTATGGTACAATGGGTTACATTTACTCTGTAAGGTAAAACCACATTGAAAACACTTCCAGAACATAAGGAGAGTTGTTTCCCTGTATAAAGTAAATGTTACATGCAGTCATTGAGGCAGTAAGCTGTGTTTTTCTCATTTCAGTTTTGCTGTGCTGTGATAATAAGCTGAAATTTGACTGTTGCTCTCTTTTGGTGCTTTTATTGAACAAAATGCAGTAAAATAAAAATCGATATTTCACAAGGCTGTCTGTGAAATACTGACTTCATCAAAATGACAGCCAAGGCTTTACCATCATTAGGCAACTGAACAACAACATGGTCTTGCGGTCATTTACAAATACACTTTAAACTGCAAAAATGTCCCCTTTCCACAACCCTTTTTACATTTGAATGCCACTGTCCTACACTGCTCATTTCCATCTACCACCCACAAAACTTGCTATATTGATTCAGCAAATCGAAACCTATCTAGCTCTTGTTCTTATTCTGTTTCCAAATGGCATATTCTTGGGTGAGTTGAACATTGACTCGAAAAACCAAAATATATCCCTACCACCAAAACGTAATGTAATATAAAACTCTGTTTCCTCCATCAACAGAAGATCCTGATAGAATCATAAAAGCCCTATAGCCATTACCAAGACATTGTCCCTGCCATCATCAGAGACTAGGTGCACACTACTTACCGACGCTCCATCCTAAGACACCTTCCTTGATGTGTTAAAAGTTGGACAAATTACTGCTATTCTCATATGTTTGATCATGGTTAGCCCGCTCTGGAACAATGCATGGGTCGCTGTGATCATGTTCAGAGTTGATTTGCCTCCATACTATCTAAGCAAATCAAATTCTAAAGATTGCAGAACACATCTTTGACCGAGCGCCAATGTTCTGAAGGGTACCCTAGGGTTATGTCCTGGGCTTCCATCCATCAGTATTCAGGTGATACACCAATCTACTTGACAACTTAATCGACATATGACATTCACACTCTCCACCAAACCTTTCCCAAACTTGAACTCAGGATGTCTGATGAAGTTATGCAGCTAAACCTTTCCTAGAACAGAATATGTTATCTTTGCATAAACACATTCACTCTAAATCTGATTGATGAGCTTGGTGTGTGTGTCTATCTGTCTTTAACTGGCCTTGGCATTGTGAGAACAATTGCTGGAACTCATTCTTGACCCTTCTCTGATGTTCATCGCACACATGTACACATTCACAAAACTGCTCACTTACATTTGCTCTGCCTTGAAAGCTCAGAATAACTCCTCTCGCCAGTTCAGCTAAAAAGTGTTGTACTTGCTCTGTTTGTCTCCCACCTCAATTCCGATTGGTTCTCGTCAAAGCAGTACTTCACTCAACAACTCGTCCCCTGCCTTCTACTCAAAGTGGGCTATATCACAACGATAACATTTCCTTCTCTCCACAGCAGGAATTAAGTTCACAATCCATATCATGTCTACACTGTCCCACATATGTAGCAGAATTTCTCAACATTTCAGAATGCCAAAAAGGTCTGATGAGTAGATCCTCTCTGGTCCTCGAAAAACCTAGATTTAAAAAAATGCACAGCCTCTAAATCAACCCTTCTCGGACATTGCAGCATCCTTTTAGAACTTCCTCCCTGCAGATATTGAAATGGGGAGGGGGGCAGATTGGATGTTTTGGACTAATCTCCCTTTTCCAAGGTGTGGCGAGCAGAAAGCTCGCTAGACACCAGAGATTTCAGAATCGTGCCAAACAAACATGATGGGGTGGTCTACCCTGGCATCGAACCATAACTCCACCCTAGGAGGGATAATGTATTCTGTCCCCCCTGGGGGAAGATAGGAAGTTTGTCCCAATTGGGAAGGTTCCTCAAATCTTCCCCCTGGGGCAGTAGAAAGCCTACTAGACACTAAGGATTTCACATTTGAGGCCCTCCCCAAAAGGGACAAACCAGTCTTTCTACCCTCCCACCCGTGGCAGACGGGGGATTTGCCCCTAATTGGCCCCTGTGGGGTGCAGAAGCCAAGTAAAGATCAGGGATTTTGCATGTCTGGCCCATCCTAACATCAGGTCTCACCCTCAACCCCCAAAGCCCTAATAGTTTTTCTGCTTCCTTGCTGACTAAAACATCCCATCCCAATGGCAAGCAAGAAGACATTTGATTATTTTGGGTGTTATTTTTACTTATGGCCCAGGAGAATGGGGCTAAATCCCAATATCAACTCTTTTGCCATGGTGAATTCCTTCCCTTTTTAACGCAGGTAGGCCACAACCTGGAAAAACCTACCAGAGTTGGGTATTTCTGAAAACTAGACATCAAGGGGAGTCCAGGGTGGTATGCCTTGCGTGAAACCCACAACATTTTTGTCCCATCAGTTCCACTGCAACAAGTCCTGTTGACCCAGGCTTGATCCATACCTGTTGCGGACACTAGCCCTACTTACATAAGTGAGGTATCTGAAAGAGACTATTAGTTCTAGATTCCGTACCTTAGAATTACCCCCAGGCGTCCGACTGGATCTGGAGAAATGTTTTCTCAGCAGTACCCCTGCGCGTCGATAGGTGGTCTCGCTCAACTGTATCGTCGGCATTGTGGTCACCCGGATGACGTTGCGGTGTCTACTTAGACGCTGACCCTGCTCGCTGACGTCAGTTCTTTCTTATTCCGCGCCAGCCAGCGCAGATCCGGAGAGAACGTGCCCCTTAGTCACTTTTTGACTAACCCTTTTTTGACTTTTGTCGACATCTGTTTGAGTCTTCGACTCCTGGTGCACAAGGGATGTCCAGCCGTTGGCCCGGTTTCAAGCCCTGTTACTCCTGTCACAAGTTGATGATGGTCCCAATCCGCACCTCGTGTGTGTCTGGTGTCTGGAGCATGACCACGACCCAAAGTCGTGCTCCGACTGCCGGGCCCTGAACCCGAAGTCTTTGCGGGAGCAGTCCCAAAAGCTTTTGGAGGCCCGGCAGTCTGCTCCGTGCCGTTCAAGGTCCCGGTCGTGGGAGGGTCATGGGGCCAGTCATCTAGTAAACACCATTTGTCCTCTAAGTCTTTGCACTCCTCGGGTAAGTGGAAGCACAAGAAGAAGGCGAAGAAGCATCTTCGCTCTTTGCCTTCTCGTCGACCGTCGCGACGCGGGACCCGGAGCGTCGTCGCTGTCTGGCTCCTTCTCCGGAGCCCGCTAGGACAGCCCCACACTTCGCTCCTTTTCCCGGAGCCGGAGTGTCCCCTGCCCAGCTTTGTGCATTTTACGAAGTGCTGCACAGCATCTTTGGGCAGCTCAACTCCACAAGCGTGCCTCCGGGCCCCACGGACTCAGCGGCGGGCCCTGGGCCTTCGATGCCGGAGGCTCCCACCTCGGCGCCACAGGGTCCCCAAGGATCCAGGCCTGGATCCGGATCGGCGCTGGTTGACCTCACGGTACCTTCCCCGGCGCTGATTCCAGTGATGACGCCCCCGAAGTCGGTTGCGCCCCCAACCGGCGTCAACCCCAGCATTCCCTACCAGTGGCAGCCAGAGGATGGTGAGGAGGACCGGAAGAGGTCTGTTGACCCTCTAGCAGTCCAACTTGAGGAGCCGGACTGGCGAGAGGAGTTGGGTGATGCCAGTGGTCTGGATAACCTCCCCTGGGATGCTTTCTCCCCCTACTGTGGCTATGGAGGAGGGAGCTTCCTACGCTGTGCTGTTGCGTAGGGTGGCTGAGGACTTGGGCCTCGATCATCCTACGGTGGCTGTCGGGACTAACCTCCTGACTGAGATGCTTCAGCCGGCAGCAGCCTCTTCGGAGCCCCTGCTGCCTTTTAACAAGGCCCTCACTGACATCATTCTGGGCACTTAGTCCAAACCCAGCACAGGGGCTCCTGTGGACAGGATGATTGCCCGATGCCACTGCCCGGCCCGGGTAACCCACTTTTCCTCTACCAATACCGTACCCCTGAGAACTTGGTGGTCCAAGTCTCATCCTCAAAACGCGCATTCCCTACGGCTCCCCCAGATAGGGAATCCAAGAAGCTGGACCATCTTGGGAAGAAGATGTTTTCCTTCGCCAGCTTAGAACTGCGGTCAGTGAACACCGCATGCTATACACACATGGTGTGGGATACGGTCGCACAAGTGCTGCCACAGTGCCCGGAGAAAGCCCGGGCTGTGCTTACCCGCACTTTTGCTGAGGGTCGAGACGCAGCTAAGTTCACCATCTGGTCTGGGCTGGATACCGCTGACTCGCTGGGGAGGACTGTTTCCACGTCAGTAGCCCTGAGGCGCCATGCCTGGATTCTCTGGGGATGTCCAATCCACACTTTTGGACATGCCCTTTGATGGCCGTCGCCTGTTTGGTGACAAGGCGGACAGCGCGCTCGAGCGATTCAAGGACTCTGGGGCCACGGCCAGATCCTTGGGCCTCGAAGCAACGTCTTGCCCCATGCGGTCTGCTTTTTGCCCCTTTTATGGCTG
This sequence comes from Triturus cristatus, assembly GCF_964204655.1. NCBI lineage: Eukaryota > Metazoa > Chordata > Amphibia > Caudata > Salamandridae > Triturus > Triturus cristatus. The sequence continues at coordinate 443,779,569 of NC_140587.1, read as the reverse complement.
CAGAAGGGGTGCCCCACCAAGTTCCACCCAGAGCCACAGGGCCGCGCAAGCTACCCAGCCTATGCGTTGTCGGGTATGTGGGACCCAGCGTCACGGGTCTGGGGGCCAGCAGGTGGGCCAGCCCACCAACCCCCCCCCCCCCCCCCCCACCCCCCCTTCAGCAGCCTCCAAGCCTTCCTAGTCCGACCCTTCAGGGCCACCAGTTGTCAGTGGGCAGCAGGAGCTGCCATCACCTCCCACACTGGCACATCATCACTTTGGACAGGTGAGTTTTGCAGATCGTCTTGAAGGGGCTACTCCCTCCCCTTCGAGACTATCCCTCTCCCCATGCCACCAACACTCCATCCCGTGTCGGAGGATCACTTGGCCCTTCTCCACCAGGAAGTTACGGCTCTCTTGGCCAAGGGAGCTATCAAAAGAGTCCCTGTGCCAGAAATAGGTCGTAGTTGCTACTCCCACTACTTCCTGGTACCCTATCTTAGACCTCAGGGACGTCAACCGCTTCCTCCGGAAGAAGTTCAAAATGTTAACCTTGGCTCAGGTCTTGTCTGCCCTGGAGACTGGATGGTAGCGTTGGACTTGCAGGACGCTTATTTTCATATCCCCGTCTTGCCTGCCCACCGGCATTACCTGCGGTTCACGGTAGGCCACGAGCATTTTCAGTTTACCATGCTCCCGTTTGGCATTACCAGCGCCGCTCGGGTGTTCACGAAAGTGATGGCGGTGGTCGCAACTCATCTGCGCAGATCAGGGGTTCCAGTCTTCCCCTATCTTTAGGACTGGCTGTTGAAGGCTTGCTTGATAGGCTGTCGTCTCCCACCTCCAGACTACGGCGGACCTCCTGCATTTGCTGGGGTTCACTATCAACGTGACGAAGTCGCACCTGATTTCCTCTCAGAAGCTCCTTTTCATTGGAGCAGTTCTGGATACAGCGCAGTGTCGGGCTTATCCTCCCCAGCAGCACGTCCAGGATATTCGGGTTATGATACCTATGTTTCAGCCTCTATTCCGTATTTCGATGAGAATGACCCTGAGGCTGCTGGGCCTCATGGTCTCCTGCATCCTGCTGGTAGATCATGCCAGATGGCATATGCGGGCTCTGCAGTGGCACCTGAAGTTCCAGTGAGTGCAGCATCAGGGAAATCTTTCCGGTGTCATCCACATCTCGGAGGGAACTACAAGTAAGTTGCAGTGGTGGCTTACGAACCGAGATTGGGTCAGCGGCAGATCCCTGTCCCTTCCCCAATCAGAGTTTGCAGTGGTGATGGATGCGTCACTCCTGGGACGGGGCAGCCACACGTGAGAGGCAGAGATCAGAGGCCTCTGGTCTCCGGCGAAGTTGGGCGCCACATCAACCTTGTGGAGCTCTGGGCGATTCGTCTTGCACTGAAAGTATTCCTTCCTTCTGTCAAAGGAAGAGTAGTGCAGTTGTTCATGGACAACAGCACCGCCATGTGGTCTGCAATAAACAGGGCAGGTGGGGTTGTGGACCCTATGTCAAGAGGCACTTCGCCTTTGGACATGGCTGGAAAATCAGGGCATGACCCTGGTAGTTCAACACCTGGCAGGTTCCCTGAACACCAGTGCCGACGGACTCAGCTGCCGGTGCATGATGGATTATGAATGGCGTCTTCACTCGGAAGTTGGTGCAAGATCTCTTTTCGCAGTGGGGAGAGCCTTGGTTAGATCAATTTGCCACCGAAGAGAACCCACAATTTCAGCGGTTCTGCGTGTTGGAGTTTCCAATGCGGCACTCGCTCAGTGACGCCTTTCGTCGCAAGTGGAATTGCGGCCTCCTGTATATGCTTTTCTGCCTATACCACCTCTGCCCAGAGTGCTGAAAAAGATCAAGCGAGACAGGACCCAAGTCATTCTTGTGGCTCTGGACTGGGCACTAAGAGTCTGGTACCCCGAGCTCTTGAGCATGGTCATCGATCCTCCGATCAGACTGCCTCTTTGGGAGTATCTTCTGTCGCAGCAGCAGGAGTCGGTCTTCTACTCGAACCTGTCCATGCTCCACCTCCTTGCGTGGAGATTGAACAGGGACATTTAACAGCTTTCGACCTTCCTCCCGAAGTCTGTAACGTCACCTTGGCAGCCAGGAGTCCCTCCACTAAAATGGTATACACCTGTAGATGGAACACATTTGTGGCATGGTGCACAGCAAACGCTGTGGATCCCCTTACTGCCCCTCTTTCAGAGGTTCTCCTCTTCATTCTTTCTTTGGCCCAACAGGGCTCTGCTCTGGGCACTCTTAAAGGCTATCTTTTGGACATTTCTGCCTTTCTTTGCCTTCCTGATCAGCCTTCCTGATCAGCCTTCTCTTTTCAAGTCCCTGATTGTTAGCAGAAGGGGTTGCTCATCTCTTTCCTCCTTCTCCTTGTGTAATGCCCCAGTGGGACTTTGATGACTGCTTTCTTGCTTGCCATCACCTCTGCTCGCAGGGTGAGTGAGCTTCAGGCTTTATCTTCCAAACATCCGTTTCTTGCTGTCCATCAGGACAAAGTGGTTCTTCATCCAGGCCCTCTTTTCTGCCCAAAGTGGTTACCTCTTCCCACATAGGTCAGACCATCACATTGCTCACCGTCTTTCCACCCCCGTACCCTTCCAAAGAGGGGGAGAGACTCCACCGCTTGGACCCAAAATGTGCGCTGTCCTTCTACCTTGACCGCACTAAAGACTTCCAGGTGGATGATGATCAACTCTTCGTGGGTTATTTGGGTGCCAAGAAAGGTCGGGCAAAGCACAAACATACCATCTCTCGATGAGTTGTACTTTGCATTAAGATTGGCTATTCTTTGTCTAAAAAGGAACCTCCAGTAGGACTACGCACCCACTCTACCAGTGCGATGGCAGCCACTACTGCTTTGGGACGTGGAGTTCCGCTGGTTGACATCTGCCAGGCAGCCACGTGGGCCTCGTTTCACATGTCTATAAAGCATTACTGCCTGGACAGCCAAGTCTGGAGAGACAGATTTTTCGGCCCTACCGTTCTCCAGGACTTCCTGATGTGGACTTGGTTCACAGACCCACCTCCGGGGTTGGTTTTGCTGGGGTGTCTATTCTAAGTTAAGGAATCTATAACTAACAGTCTCTTTCAGATGAACAAGTTACTTACAATCAGTTATAGATTCCTTCCCACCCCACCTATCCTCCCCGTTCTGCGAACTGACATCTAGGGATAGGGACTCCCTTACAGGGCCCTAGTTTGGTGCACCTGTGGTCAGTGTCTTGCATGGCTCTGCGCTTCTGGCGTGGAAAGTCGTGTCAGAACTGACGTCACCGCGAAGTCATCCCAGTGACCACGCCATCTACCGACGCGCAGGGGTACTGTTGAGAAAAAATTTCTCCGGATCCAGTCTGATGCCTGGGGTTAATTCTATAACTGATATATTTCTCTTACAGATATATCGTTACCGAAGGTAAGTAACTTGCATCCTGTGTGTTGCAGGAGTTATTTATTTTAACTGGGACATATTTTTAACTGATGCTTAACAAACGAGCAAACTAACATTATTTTAAATAAACACTTACCTTACCTCATCTGCCGGGCTGACTTGCGGCCATTAGGTGTGCTTGGGTGTGCCTCTAGTCTTGAGACTGGCTCACCCTTCCACTCTACTTAATGGGAGTTGCAGCGCGGATGCACCACAGACTACCGGGGGGATTCTAAGTCCAACAACAGCCTCGTAAGGCTTATCTAACTTTTTCTTTCTTGAACTGTTTGCACTGTGTTGTGTTCTCCTGCATTGCTGCGTGTTGCAGGGTGCAGGAGTCATTTATTTTAACTGGGGCATATTTTTAACTGATGCTGTTAACAATCGAGCAATCGAACATTATTTTAAATATACGCTTGCTTTACTTAATCTACCGGGCTGACTTGCGGCCATTAGGTGTGCTTGGGTGTGCCTCACTTCCAATTACACACGCACAGGCGCCATCTTGGAAGGGTCAGCGGTCTAGTCTTAAGACCAGCTCACCCTTCCACTCTACTTAATGGAAGCCATAGCGTGGAGGCGCGCAGCGCACGTGCCGCTGATAGGCCGAAGGCTAGTCAAAGCAAGCCCGTCTGCGCTCAGCGCCAGCCCCCCTGCCGGTTTTGTTCCCCAGCACCGTGTTGGCTTGAGATACAGTACGCAAGAGCTACTCACTCTCAACTCCAAAGCCCGGTGTTGCACAGGCACCACACTGACCCCTGGAGATGCACTAGGATGTCAAACATTCCCAGTCTGCTCTCTCAGACTTAAGGGCTTTAATACACACTTGCCAAGCCTTTCTGTGGCTAGTACTCAGAAATGCATGGCAGAAACGATAAAATGCACCCTGTTGAATGCTTGGTCACTCATAAAGCATGCTATTGAAATGGCTGATTTTTTTAGACAGTGCTAATATTGATATCGCTTTTGTAACCAAGACATGGGCTGACGCTGCCTCAGGGCCAGACTTGGTCTCTGCCACCCCTCCTGGCTACTCATCAATCAGGCTAGATTGCTTAGGCAGCAGAGGCGGTGGCCTAGCTATGGTTATTAAAGACAAATTCATGGTTAGATTTGACCCCTACCCCATCCTTGCTGCGAAGCTCTGGTTTCAAAATTGCTCCTTCAAAGGAATATTCCTTTAACAGAGTCTTGATCTACAGACCCCCGGCCCCAGAAATATGTTTCTAAATCTAGATAAGTCACCATGGGACATTAAGGCTAACTCCTCTGGTTTTACCATACTTGGTGACTTTAAGTTTCATCTGGAGAATAAGGAAGACACTCGTGATCTTATAGCCTCTTTGGCTCTGTTAGGTTTGTCACAACTAGTTTAGTGCCCACTCACTCTGGTGGCCATAGCCTTGATGGCATTTTCTCAGATTGTCCTTTTATTCATGTTTCCCCTGCTCTACCGCTTACATGGTCAGACCATAAGGCAGTAATGTTCCAACTGAACTTAGTGGGTCACAGTTTGGAGGAACCTATGATTCCACCTACTTCCAGCTACCGACTTTGGCACCTAATTTTGGAAGGCCAACTCACGAGGACACTAACTGAATCTAATAAACCAGTATCTCCTGATCTTGATCAGGTTACTGATGATTATCATCAATGTATAAGCGGGTCCATTAGCGGTATAGTTCACACCAAACGCGGAAATAATAACCAAACCGTACCATCTGAACCATGGTTCAATGAAGAGCTCAGATTGGCCAAACAATCATGTAAAAGACTAGAGAAAAAGTAGAGGCCGAATTACAGTACTGAGGATCCTTATAAGGCAGAACTATTACGCTATAAAAAACTTCTGACCAAAGCCAAATCCGACTTTTTTATAAACAAAATTAACTCCGCGTTGAACACTCCCAAAGAGTTATTTTCCACAGTGCTCAAGCTAAGCAACCCCGCCAGCCAGGAATCCTAATGCGGATGCCTTCTTCTGCAACAGACTTGCTAATTTTTTTTTAAATAAGATAGAGGTCATCTTTAACGCTTTAACTTCTAGCCAGAACCCAGTAGGAACCTGTTCGAACAATAACCAACAGTCAGCAACCTCCAATGGGCCTAAAGTAGAAAGTGCTATTAGTGAAGCCAACTCTTTGGAAACCGATTTCTTTGTGCCCTCCCTATCCTGGAATACCACTCTTTCGGCACTCCCCGCCCCCCCCACGTCCCCCCCGTTACAATTGGTCAAGTAACCAACCTGTTTAATCCGATCAAATCAGGGTAGCCGCTGGACCCTTGCCCCCCTACAGTTTTACAACTAGCCCCTACTATTGTCCCTGGACTCCTCTTAGTGATCTTTAGCCAAAAGCTCCACCTTGGTTACTTCTCTAAAAGTTGGAAAATTGCATCAATTCTTCCTCATTTAAAAAAAAAAAAAAAAAAAAAAATCTGGATGCAGACAACCCCAACAACTACAGGCCAATCTCCCAACTTCCCATTCCGGCCAAGCTAATAGTGAAAGCCATAAACACAGAGCTTTCTCTATCTATTCATCCAGGATCATAATCTGCTGAATTCCTCCCAGTTTGGATTCAGAAGCCAATACAGCACTGAGACCGCCTTGTCACAGCTGCTGAATACATCAGAACAACCTTCGGTAAAGGAGGGAACGCTGCCCTAATTCTGTTAGATCTTTCGGCAGCGTTCTATACTGTCAGTCATGAACTTCTTATCAAAAGCCTGTTCGAGTTAGGAGTTAGAGGTACCGCTCTCAAGCCCCGCAGATCCTTTCTCACTGACCGATCGCAGTTTATGGAATGTAACGGTCACAGATCCACTTCTTTTACTCTTCCCTGTGGGGTACCACAAGGGTCGGTGTTGAGTCCCACCCTTTTTAATCTGTATGTTACCCCTTTAGCCTCTCTGATCAAGGGCTTTGGGTTCTCGGTTGTCCTATGCTGACAACACCCAGTCAGTCACAGAAAACCCTGACAGCACAGCAGAACGTTTCCACAACTGCATGTCACAGATTGGCTGTTGGATGTCCAACAATTGTCTGAAGCTAAATTCAGATAAAACTGAAGTGCTGCTGTTTGGCAATCAGACATCAATTTGGTCCCCTAACTGGTGGCCTCAGGAATTGGGTGTGCTCCCAACTCCTGTGCCTCAGGTGAAAAATCTGGGAGTCCAATTTGATGAAAAACTCTCCTTTGTTGGACACACCAATGCCAATCACCTCGTCATGTTTCTTTATTTTGAAATCACTTAGGAAGGTTTTTTTCTTTCATCCCTCAAGACCTACGTATAGCAGTGATCACTACTCTGCGCTAATAAAAAATTTACAACTGCAATGGGCTTTTTTTGACTGCCCATAAGAAAGCTCTAGACAAGCTCCAAATGGTCCAAAATGCAGCATCCAGATTGATTTTAGGAATACCGAAATATCAATCTGTCTCCAAGGCTCTTCCCTCACTTCACTGGCTCCTGGTTAGAAAGCGGGTGATGTTCAAATCTTTATGCATAGCCTTTAAGGCCCTTCATCTTGTGGGTCCTAAGATTATGGCACATGCCACCTTTTGATCATGATCTACTCGCCCCCTACATTTACATGCAAAGCATAGCCGAGATACATCGAGATAGTGTAATCGAAATCGACATCACACACTTGTGAACACCTGCTCCATTTGACACGCCTTCAATGTACTCAATAATATGTTCAGTTGGAGGTTCACTAACATACCCCTACATTCTAGTTGCCCATCCCACATAGTCTCCCAAGAAATTTTCCGCAGCATACCTTACCACAAACGAAACACACAGCATACCTCCATGCCAATAGGTGAGCGTTTTCTTTTGAAACTGTTCACTTTTCCCTTTCCAACCAGCCCACCGGCACATGACCATAATCACACAATATAAGTTTCATATGATGAGTAACATAATTCCCGACTGGGAGTGTTTGAATGATGGGACTTAATGCATCCCCGTTTACCCTCATGCCTTTCATGCCTTCCGTTCCGGTACCTTACCACACAGACGACATGCACGCGTTTTGCGCAGTGCTAGCTACATGGGCTACATATGTGACATCTCTTTAACATCTGGGCAATTGATTTTTATAAACACGCACACTGGCGCATGGCCCCAGTTAGCAACACAAACCATTTTTGGGAGGAATATTTTCCTCGATTGGGAGTGATGTGGCTAAACTAATGAATTACAACTTCATTTTGCCTTTTGCTTTTTATGCATACTCTCCTCACACGCGTACCTGTCCCGGCTTTTGCAGCGTTACTATACCAACGCATAAAAAACAGATGATTCGGCGCGTAGTGATAGCCTCTTTGTTTACAATTGCGGTGTCTGTCTAAATACGCGGGTCTCCGCCCCCTAGTACCTCAACCAACGACGTCCCATGTTAGAACGCCCTCAGCCTCTCATCCTATAGGGCGCCTGGTCTCACATATTCCTGACATCAGGCATGTTTTGCATGAGGCATCGGGTAATAGGGCTCCCATTCCAACGCAGTCCTGGCATATACACGCCCACATCTGACATTTTGAATCCAGGCTAAGTGCTCTTGGGACACCGGGAAACGCGCACCTGCAAGCATTTAACGCTGATTACACGGATTAAACGATCTCACTGCACTTTAAAAGACGGCAGCCGCTCCCTCCCTTTCCTACATTCGGGAGGATCGGGAGCGGACGCATAGGATTCAGGAGCAATCCAACACATGTCACAGTAAGAGTATGGGTGAACAGAGAGACCTGTGTGTGTGTGTGTGTGTGTGTGTGTGTGTGTGTGTGTGTGTGTGTGTGTGTGTGTAAGTCTCAGTCCTGATGATTTTTCATTCGTTACATTCCCCTCCTCCTTTACCTAACAAGGTATTTGGAATTACTACTGCTTATTTTGTGTGGGAGAATCCTCTCCTTCTGTACGCTTGATGAAGACTATGGTACTATGTTTTCTTTTGCAGAGGTGACAAAATTTTGGATTCCCTCCGCCCCCTTCCCCCATGGGACAAGTTGTCTATTTAATTAGGGTAAGATTGGTGGCAGCATTGTCTGCCTCCACCCTCGAAATTTCACACGTGTACACAATTAGAGTGTCACGAAGTCACGCACACCTTTCTCACTCTTAGAAATCAATGCATGCATTGTTTTTCCTCTTTCTTTACAGGTATGTTTGATCCAACGAGTTCCAACTAACCATCATCTCTCAAATGTTTTTCTTTCATTTTAGGCTTCACCTTTGGAAGCATTTTAGGAAGTGAAGTGTGGCCTTCGCCACACCCACACAGTGGTAACATCTTACCAACGTTTGGTAAGAACGGAGCCCCCATATATTACTAGGTCCTGATGAATGCCATGGACCCAACTGGGCAGCTTTGGCAGAAACATGTTGACCATTCACAAGACGGTTAGGGGGCACTAATCACCCCAATCACCGTCACATACATTTTAATATCATATAGTTTTCAGTCACATTAAAAAACACTTCTGGTTACTATAATGATTTTTAACCCCACTCACAACTTCACGGGCCCCCACTTAGTCATTTAGAAGTGCATCCTTGTCATCAAGTGTATGCCCGCCCTCTATCAAACGAAGGTTTTAGAGGGCGAGGACTGGTCAATGATGAAGCATGACACCAGGTGGTGTGTGAGACCAGTCCGTAACTTTTTGTGAGATGCCCACACTCACGACGTTCTTGTAACTCGTTTGGGTTATCACACTAGGAGCAGCTCTTTTGTGGTAAACATTTAATATTGGAGGCTGCTAGCTCCTATAACCCCATGCCTCTTGTTCCCCCCTCCACATATATAGTGGAGTCCTTTTGTGATTTAACTTACGTACAGCTGATGGCTGTGGGAACAAACTAAGGGGTGACCTCCCTAGTACAAGGGACCTGTTCTGTTATGCAGATCACTGTAAACAGAAAAAACCATTACAGACATCTTTTGAGCCTGTCCTTGAAAATAAAAATAAAAACGTAGGATTCGACTAAGTATTACATTCACATCACCCTATTTCTCAACATGGATACCGAACTCTCATTTGGGGAGAAAATTCTAGCAGAGATTCTAAACACACCATCTCTACTAGAAGAAACCATAGTTACGCAAACAGTACAAAATTCAGATGAGTGGGAAGCGCTATCCACAAAGAAAAAAGAGCAAATTCGTACAGCTCTTCATGGAGCATTTATGATGGAATATCTCCGTAAGAACACGGCGCCCAGAGGATTGATTGTTACCAATGAGCCCAGATTGTTCCTTAACAACAAGGAGTTTAGAATTAATTGGTCTAGCATTGCGTGGAAATGCACTAAAGACTGGCTCATCCTTATTATCAACACTGCTAGACAACTAGCAGATGCTCTCCTAGTGGAGATCCAGCAGAGCGAGTGCAAACTGAAAACTACAGTACAACTCTCAGTCTTCAAAAAGAAGTTGGACGAAATTAATAAAGACCATTCAGAATATAAAGAATACCTGACACAATCCAAGCTGACAAAATTAAAAAAAGATGTACAAAAATTCAGCAAGGAAACGGTCTATCCATATGTAACAGATGAACATTACAACAAACCGGCTCCGCAACAACCAGGGAGGAAACAACGTTTCAGACCCACCCCCCAGAACTGGACGTTCAGTTCAGGAGAGGAGAGGAGAGGAGTGACTCCAGCAGTGATGAGAGCTCAGGACCACACTATGGAAGACAGTCTGGGTACCAACCTCTGATGCAAGTACCACAATCACAACCACTACCCCCTCCCTTTGGCTATTGGCAACAGCCCTACTTTCCACCAGGCTTTGGATACCACTCAGGCCCTCTGTCTTTTTTATTCCAGGGCAGAGGCAGAGGGAGAGGCAGACAAAAAAGAAGAAATGCAAGGGTCCAGTGGGAGGGCCAACAACCACCACAAGGGGTGACAACCAGGAGCAGAGGGAGAACGGAGATGCCCTCGACGAGCAGAGACTTACTAACATCGTCAACATTAGCACACATAGACTCACATGTGACGAAGAGACCGTCCTCAACAAAGGCTTGGGTTTCGTCCCCACACCTAGAAATGACCCTTTTGCTCTCAACATAGAACTGGCTCAGTTCTTTCGAAAACTCAAACTTCGCGAGATACAACAGAAACCAATGAAGACAGCAAGAAATCAACTGGTTTACGTAAGAAATCTATTTCCAACCTCCAAATCAGAATATTTCATGTCAAATACTCGCATTCGAACAGGCTGTACTCTGAGATATAGAAAATATCGACTTTCAAAACATCAAAGGGTTTAACAACCTCACAGGGAAGGAACAAACAGCCCTACAAGCACTCAAAAACAACCATAATGTCGTCATAAAACCTGCTGACAAAGGGGGCGCCACTGTCCTTATGGATCTTACGATGTACCGGGATGAGTGCTTAAGACTGTTAGCTGACACCAACAGCTATGCCATACATCAAACGGATCCTACTGGCCCAATCATGATCAAAATAAAAAACATAGTGGAGGAAGCACTCAGCAATGATTGGATCACGAGACAAGAAGCCGACTTTCTGATCAACGAAGAGCCAAGGATGCCGCGTTTCTACGTTCTCCCAAAGATCCACAAAGATCGGATGCCACCACCGGGAAGGCCGATCGTGTCTGGCATTGGGTCTGTGTTAGAACCTTTGTCGCAATTTTGTGACTGGTTCTTACTGCCCATTGTAAAAGAAACACAATCTTACCTAAAGGACACAAAAGACGTCCTATGCCTCCTAAGAGATCTGGAGGTGGATACTACTAGTGAGTGGCTTATTACGATGGACATCGAAGCCCTATACACGAGCATACCCCAACGACGAACACTGGAAGTCGTAGAAAACAATATTCTACGAAGAGAATGGGACTTCATCGCTCCCCAACATTTCGTAATGGAATGTGATGAATTGGCCCTCACAGAAAATTTCTTTCAATACGAACAAGTCATTTACCATCAGATAACAGGTACTTCGATGGGGAGTACCTTTGCCCCAAGTATGGCATGTCTATACGTCCAGCAATTTGAGGAGGACTTCATTAACAATCCGTTGAACCCGTTTCCGAGTCATCTAAAAATCTGGAAACGGTACATAGACGACGTACTCATCGTATGGAATGGAACAGAAGAGAACGCAATGGCCTTTGTCCACTGGGTTAATTTACAAGACAGACACCTCAAATTTACACATACCATCAATAAGAATCATGCAATCTTCTTGGACTTGGATATCACACTTACCAGTGAGGGGATAACAACTAAGGTCCACAACAAACCCACGGACAGGAACAGCTTACTCTTGTACGAGAGTTACCGTCCGAAAGCCCTCAAACAGAATCTACCGGTTGGTCAGTTCCTCCGAATAAGGAGAAATTGCTCTGAGAAGGATACTTACAAAGAACAGGCAGAATACCTTGAGAAGAAACTCATCGAACGCCATTATCCCAGAAAAATGGTGAGAAAGGCAAACAAAAGAGCAAAGAACAACCCAAGAGAGGCACTTTTGGAGGATGTAGTGAAAGTAAAAACAAGTAGACCAGTATGTGTTACCACATTTACACCAGCATCCAATTCCATCCAAAAAATCATCAGAAAAAGATGGCATATACTAAACAGCGCCGGCAAACAATGGGAAACTCCCTTGTTTGCCTTCAAACGCAATAAAAACCTCCGGGATGAACTGGTACATGCCCAGATGACCACGAAGGAGAACACAGAACAACTAAGACTCTGGGACCAACCACGCGTAGTGGGTCATTTCTCCTGCGGCGGGTGCCAGTCATGTAATCTCACAAAAAACACCAAAGAAGTGGACATAGGCACAGGGAAACCGTGGCAGCTCCGAACATTTAGCAATTGCAACACAGAAAATGTGGTATATCTAATAACATGTCCCTGCAACCTCCAATATGTGGGGATGACAACAAGAAAGATCAAAACCCGCACTAATGAGCACCGGAGCACAATCAGGTGTAAAAAAACCAACACAAAGCTTACACAACATTTTTGCGAAAAAAATCATAAGGATACAGACCTGAGCTGGACTATCCTTGAGGTCATGAGAAAAAGCAAATTTGACCTCACTAGAGCCCTTTATGTTAGAGAGCAGCGTTGGGTGTACCGCCTACACTCCCATGAGAAAGGCCTTAATGATGACATTCCATGGCTGCAGCTAACACATTAAACCTTATTAAAACAAGCATTTGCAAAGCAATAGGTCTCGCATTTATAAGAGTTTGAGCTATTGCCATTGTAAAATTACAATGCCTTTTATTTATGTTTTGGTTTTAAAACAAATAAAAGGCATTGTCATTTACAATGTCAGTAGCATAAACTCGCATAAAAGCAGTGTGCGGCGTGCAGCAGTGTGCGGCGTGCAGCAGTGTGCGGCGTGCAGCACTGTGACGTGCAGCGGCGTGCAGCAGTGTGCGGCGTGCAGCAGTGTGCGGTGTGCAGCAGTGTCCTGCAGCATGCAGCAGTGTCCTGCAGCATGCAGCAGTGTCCTGCAGCATGCAGCAGTGAGTAATGCAGCAGTGTGCAGCAGTGTGTGGCGTGCAGCAGTGTGCCGGTTGCATCAGTGTGTGGCGTGCAGCAGTGTGTGGCGTGCAGCAGTGTGTGGCGTGCAGCAGTGTGTGGCGTGCAGCAGTGTGCGGCGTGCAGCAGTGTGCGGCGTGCAGCACTGTGTGGCAGTGTGTGGCGTGCAGCAGTGTGAGGCGTGCAGCAGTGTGTGGCGTGCAGCGGCGTGCAGCAGTGTGTGGCGTGCAGCAGTGTGTGGCGTGCAGCAGTGTGTGGCGTGCAGCAGTGTGTGGCGTGCAGCAGTATGAGGCGTGCAGCAGTGTGAGGCGTGCAGCAGTGTGAGGCGTGCAGCAGTGTGAGGCGTGCAGCAGTGTGAGGTGTGCAGCAGTGTGTGGCGTGCAGCAGTGTGTGGCGTGCAGCAGTGTGAGGCAAGCAGCAGAGACACGTGGAGGGTGAGGAGACACGTGGAGGGTGAGGAGAGACACGTGGAGGGTGAGGAGACACGTGGAGGGTGAGGAGAGACACATGGAGGGTGAGGAGAGACACGTGTAGGGTGAGGAGAGACACGTGTAGGGTGAGGAGAGACACGTGTAGGGTGAGGAGAGACACGTGGAGGGTGAGGAGAGACACGTGGAGGGTGAGGAGAGACACGTGGAGGGTGAGGAGAGACCCGTGGAGGGTGAGGAGAGACCCGTGGAGGGTGAGGAGAGACCCGTGTGGAGGGTGAGGAGAGTCCCGTGTGGAGGGTGAGGAGAGACACGTGTGGAGGGTGAGGAGAGACACGTGTGGAGGGTGAGGAGAGACACGTGTGGAGGGTGAGGAGAGACACGTGTGGAGGGTGAGGAGGAGACACCTGTGGAGGGTGAGGAGGAGACACATGTGGAGGGTGAGGCGGAGGGTGAGGAGACACGTGTGGAGGGTGAGGAGAGACACGTGTGAAGGGTGAGGAGAGACACGTGTGGAGGGTGAGGAGAGACGTGTGGAGGGTGAGGAGAGACATGTGTGGAGGGTGAGGAGAGACACGTGTGGAGGGTGAGGAGAGACACGTGTGGAGGGTGAGGAGAGACACGTGGAGGGTGAGGAGAGACACGTGGAGGGTGAGGAGAGACACGTGGAGGGTGAGGAGAGACACGTGGAGGGTGAGGAGAGACACGTGGAGGGTGAGGAGAGACACGTGGAGGGTGAGGAGAGACACGTGGAGGGTGAGGAGAGACACGTGGAGGGTGAGGAGAGACGTGTGGAGGGTGAGGAGAGACGTGTGGAGGGTGAGGAGAGACGTGTGGAGGGTGAGGAGAGACGTGTGGAGGGTGAGGAGAGACGTGTGGAGGGTGAGGAGAGACGTGTGTGGAGGGTAAGGAGAGACGTGTGTGGAGGGTGAGGAGAGACGTGTGTGGAGGGTGAGGAGAGACGCGTGTGGAGGGTGAGGAGAGACGCGTGTGGAGGGTGAGGAGAGACGCGTGTGGAGGGTGAGGAGAGAGACGTGTGGAGGGTGAGGAGAGAGACGTGTGGAGGGTGAGGAGAGAGACGTGTGGAGGGTGAGGAGAGAGACGTGTGGAGGGTGAGGAGAGACACGTGTGGAGGGTGAGGAGAGACACGTGTGGAGGGTGAGGAGAGACACGTGTGGAGGGTGAGGAGAGACACGTGTGGAGGGTGAGGAGAGACACGTGTGGAGGGTGAGGAGAGACACGTGGAGGGTGAGGAGAGACACGTGGAGGGTGAGGAGAGACACGTGGAGGGTGAGGAGAGACACGTGGAGGGTGAGGAGAGACACGTGGAGGGTGAGGAGAGACGCGTGTGGAGGGTGAGGAGAGACGCGTGTGGAGGGTGAGGAGAGAGACGTGTGGAGGGTGAGGAGAGAGACGTGTGGAGGGTGAGGAGAGAGACGTGTGGAGGGTGAGGAGAGAGACGTGTGGAGGGTGAGGAGAGAGACGTGTGGAGGGTGAGGAGAGAGACGTGTGGAGGGTGAGGAGAGAGACGTGTGGAGGGTGAGGAGAGAGACGTGTGGAGGGTGAGGAGAGAGACGTGTGGAGGGTGAGGAGAGACGTGTGGAGGGTGAGGAGAGACGTGTGGAGGGTGAGGTGGAGGGTGAGGAGAGAGACGTGTGGAGGGTGAGGAGAGAGACGTGTGGAGGGTGAGGAGAGATGTGTGGAGAGTGAGCAGAGACACGTGTGGAGGGTGAGCAGAGACACGTGTGGAGGGTGAGCAGAGACACGTGTGGAGGGTGAGCAGAGACACGTGTGGAGGGTGAGCAGAGACACGTGTGGAGGGTGAGGAGAGACACGTGTGGAGGGTGAGGAGAGACACGTGTGGAGGGTGAGGAGAGACACGTGTGGAGGGTGAGGAGAAACACGTGTGGAGGGTGAGGAGAGACACGTGTGGAGGGTGAGGAGAAACACGTGTGGAGGGTGAGGAGAGACACGTGTGGAGGGTGAGGAGAGACACGTGTGGAGGGTGAGGAGAGACGTGTGGAGGGTGAGGAGAGACGTGTGGAGGGTGAGGAGAGACGTGTGGAGGGTGAGGAGAGACGTGTGGAGGGTAAGGAGAGACGTGGAGGGTGAGGAGAGACGTGGAGGTTGAGGAGAGACACGTGGAGGGTGAGGAGAGAGACTTGTGGAGGGTGAGGAGAGAGACGTGTGGAGGGTGAGGAGAGACGCGTGTGGAGGGTGAGGTGGAGGGTGAGGAGAGAGACGTGTGGAGGGTGAGGAGAGACGTGTGGAGGGTGAGGAGAGACGTGTGTGGAGGGTGAGGAGAGACGCGTGTGGAGGGTGAGGAGAGACACGTGTGGAGGGTGAGGAGAGACACGTGTGGAGGGTGAGGAGAGACACGTGTGGAGGGTGAGGAGAGACGCGTGTGGAGGGTGAGGAGAGACACGTGGAGGGTGAGGAGAGACACGAGAGACACGTGGAGGGTGAGGAGAGACACGTGGAGGGTGAGGAGAGACACGTGGAGGGTGAGGAGAGACGCGTGTGGAGGGTGAGGAGAGACGCGTGTGGAGGGTGAGGAGAGACGCGTGTGGAGGGTGAGGAGAGAGACGTGTGGAGGGTGAGGAGAGAGACGTGTGGAGGGTGAGGAGAGAGACGTGTGGAGGGTGAGGAGAGAGACGTGTGGAGGGTGAGGAGAGACACGTGTGGAGGGTGAGGAGAGACACGTGTGGAGGGTGAGGAGAGACGCGTGTGGAGGGTGAGGAGAGACACGTGGAGGGTGAGGAGAGACACGAGAGACACGTGGAGGGTGAGGAGAGACACGTGGAGGGTGAGGAGAGACACGTGGAGGGTGAGGAGAGACGCGTGTGGAGGGTGAGGAGAGACGCGTGTGGAGGGTGAGGAGAGAGACGTGTGGAGGGTGAGGAGAGAGACGTGTGGAGGGTGAGGAGAGAGACGTGTGGAGGGTGAGGAGAGAGACGTGTGGAGGGTGAGGAGAGACGTGTGGAGGGTGAGGGGAGACGTGTGGAGGGTGAGAAGAGACGCGTGTGGAGGGTGAGGAGAGACGCGTGTGGAGGGTGAGGAGAGACGCGTGTGGAGGGTGAGGAGAGACGCGTGTGGAGGGTGAGGAGAGACGTGTGGAGGGTGAGGAGAGACACGTGTGGAGGGTGAGGAGAGACGCGTGTGGAGGGTGAGGAGAGACACGTGGAGGGTGAGGAGAGACACGAGAGACACGTGGAGGGTGAGGAGAGACACGTGGAGGGTGAGGAGAGACACGTGGAGGGTGAGGAGAGACGCGTGTGGAGGGTGAGGAGAGACGCGTGTGGAGGGTGAGGAGAGAGACGTGTGGAGGGTGAGGAGAGAGACGTGTGGAGGGTGAGGAGAGAGACGTGTGGAGGGTGAGGAGAGAGACGTGTGGAGGGTGAGGAGAGACGCGTGTGGAGGGTGAGGTGGAGGGTGAGGAGAGAGACGTGTGGAGGGTGAGGAGAGACGTGTGGAGGGTGAGGGGAGACGTGTGGAGGGTGAGGAGAGACACGTGTGGAGGGTGAAGAGAGACGCGTGTGGAGGGTGAGGAGAGACACGTGTGGAGGGTGAGGAGAGACGCGTGTGGAGGGTGAGGAGAGACGCGTGTGGAGGGTGAGGAGAGACACGTGGAGGGTGAGGAGAGACACGAGAGACACGTGGAGGGTGAGGAGAGACACGTGGAGGGTGAGGAGAGACACGTGGAGGGTGAGGAGAGACACGTGGAGGGTGAGGAGAGACGCGTGTGGAGGGTGAGGAGAGACGCGTGTGGAGGGTGAGGAGAGAGACGTGTGGAGGGTGAGGAGAGAGACATGTGGAGGGTGAGGAGAGAGACGTGTGGAGGGTGAGGAGAGAGACGTGTGGAGGGTGAGGAGAGAGACGTGTGGAGGGTGAGGAGAGAGACGTGTGGAGGGTGAGGAGAGAGACGTGTGGAGGGTGAGGAGAGAGACGTGTGGAGGGTGAGGAGAGAGACGTGTGGAGGGTGAGGAGAGATGTGTGGAGAGTGAGCAGAGACACGTGTGGAGGGTGAGCAGAGACACGTGTGGAGGGTGAGGAGAGACACGTGTGGAGGGTGAGGAGAGACACGTGTGGAGTGTGAGGAGAGACACGTGTGGAGGGTGAGGAGAGACACGTGTGGAGGGTGAGGAGAGACACGTGTGGAGGGTGAGGAGAGACACGTGTGGAGGGTGAGGAGAGACACGTGTGAAGGGTGAGGAGAGACACGTGTGAAGGGTGAGGAGAGACACGTGTGGAGGGTGAGGAGAGACGTGTGGAGGGTGAGGAGAGACGTGTGGAGGGTGAGGAGAGACGTGTGGAGGGTGAGGAGAGACGTGTGGAGGGTGAGGAGAGACGTGTGGAGGGTGAGGAGAGACGTGTGGAGGGTGAGGAGAGACGTGTGGAGGGTGAGGAGAGACACGTGGAGGGTGAGGAGAGACACGTGGAGGGTGAGAAGAGACACGTGGAGGGTGAGGAGAGACACGTGGAGGGTGAGGAGAGACACGTGGAGGGTGAGGAGAGACACGTGGAGGGTGAGGAGAGACACGTGGAGGGTGAGGAGAGACACGTGGAGGGTGAGGAGAGACACGTGGAGGGTGAGGAGAGACACGTGGAGGGTGAGGAGAGACACGTGGAGGGTGAGGAGAGACACGTGGAGGGTGAGAAGAGACGCGTGTGGAGGGTGAGGAGAGACGCGTGTGGAGGGTGAGGAGAGAGGCGTGTGGAGGGTGAGGAGAGAGACGTGTGGAGGGTGAGGAGAGAGACGTGTGGAGGGTGAGGAGAGAGACGTGTGGAGGGTGAGGAGAGAGACGTGTGGAGGGTGAGGAGAGAGACGTGTGGAGGGTGAGGAGAGAGACGTGTGGAGGGTGAGGAGAGAGACGTGTGGAGGGTGAGGAGAGACGCGTGTGGAGGGTGAGGTGGAGGGTGAGGAGAGAGACGTGTGGAGGGTGAGGAGAGACGTGTGGAGGGTGAGGGGAGACGTGTGGAGGGTGAGGGGAGACGTGTGGAGGGTGAGGGGAGACGTGGAGGGTGAGGAGAGACACGTGGAGGGTGAGGAGAGACACGTGGAGGGTGAGGAGAGACACGTGGAGGGTGAGGAGAGACACGTGGAGGGTGAGAAGAGACGCGTGTGGAGGGTGAGGAGAGACGCGTGTGGAGGGTGAGGAGAGACGCGTGTGGAGGGTGAGGAGAGACGCGTGTGGAGGGTGAGGAGAGACGCGTGTGGAGGGTGAGGAGAGAGACGTGTGGAGGGTGAGGAGAGACGCGTGTGGAGGGTGAGGAGAGAGACGTGTGGAGGGTGAGGAGAGAGACGTGTGGAGGGTGAGGAGAGAGACGTGTGGAGGGTGAGGAGAGAGACGTGTGGAGGGTGAGGAGAGAGACGTGTGGAGGGTGAGGAGAGAGACGTGTGGAGGGTGAGGAGAGAGACGTGTGGAGGGTGAGGAGAGAGACGTGTGGAGGGTGAGGAGAGACGCGTGTGGAGGGTGAGGTGGAGGGTGAGGAGAGAGACGTGTGGAGGGTGAGGAGAGACGTGTGGAGGGTGAGGGGAGACGTGTGGAGGGTGAGGGGAGACGTGTGGAGGGTGAGGGGAGACCTGTGGAGGGTGAGGGGAGACGTGTGGAGGGTGAGGAGAGACACGTGTGGAGGGTGAGGAGAGACTCGTGTGGAGGGTGAGGAGAGACACGTGTGGAGGGTGAGGAGAGACACGTGTGGAGGGTGAGGAGAGACACGTGGAGGGTGAGGAGAGACACGTGGAGGGTGAGGAGAGACACGTGGAGGGTGAGGAGAGACACGTGGAGGAGAGACGTGGAGGGTGAGGAGAGACACGTGGAGGGTGAGGTGGAGGGTGAGGAGAGACACGTGGAGGGTGAGGAGAAACGGAGTTGGAGGGTGAGGAGAAACGGAGTTGGAGGGTGAGTTGAGACGGAGGTGGAGGGTGAGGAGAGACGGAGGTGGAGGGTGAGGAGAGACGGAGGTGGAGGGTGAGGAGAGACGGAGGTGGAGGGTGAGGAGAGACGGAGGTGGAGGGTGAGGAGAGACGGAGGTGGAGGGTGAGGAGAGACGGAGGTGGAGGGTGAGGAGAGACGGAGGTGGAGGGTGAGGAGAGACGGAGGTGGAGGGTGAGGAGAGACGGAGGTGGAGGGTAAGGAGAGACGGAGGTGGAGGGTAAGGAGAGACGGAGGTGGAGGGTAAGGAGAGACGGAGGTGGAGGGTAAGGAGAGACCGAGGTGGAAGGGAATCAGAAGTGCAGGAGAGAGAGCGGTGGAGGGTGAGGAGAAACAGTGGTGGAGTGGGGGGGAGGGGAGGATATCACTTTTACTTCCTCTCCTAGTGTAAGGTAACGCCCCCACCCCACAGACCCTGCCGGGACTGAGAGCAGATCACTGTTCGCATCAGCCGTCACCCGAGACCGCTCCGTACTTGTTGGTAAATAGAGGTTCAATATCTGTTGATAATGGGATTCACTTGGGGGGCTGACTTACCTCCTCCACCCCCAGGGCCAACACTGAGAAGGCATCAGAGACCTGGTCCTGCCTATGCTGCAGTACTGCGAGAGAGAGGGATGGGGGGGGCGGGCAGAGGAAGAGGAGTGGGGTTAGAGAAGGGACAGGTGGGGAGAGAAAGAGGAGAGAAGGGACAGAGACAGAAAGGAGCAAAAAAAGAATTAGAGAGAGTAAAGAGGAGAGTTGGGGAAAATGAAAACATTACGAGAGAACATGTAGCAAAGAGGTGGAGAGAGAAGATGGGAGAGAGTAAGGACGCAGCCAAGAGATAGGGCAGAGACAAAAAGAATCGAAACAACACAAAAGTATTTTCCAAACTCGTAAATAACCACGGGCCAAACAACTGATCTGCAATGAAGCATCCGAATCCGGTATATCATGACGTTAACCATGCAATAAAAGATAAATTTAAAAAAAATTAAAAAACACCCAAAAACACGTATACACCATGTTGACCCTTTTCCATGCAACGTTTTCTAAACGCCATTCTCATTCATACATTCACAGCAAACCTGTTCACAAGAGTGACAGAAAATGTGGTATTAGTGTTACATTTTTGTTTACATTCATACCCGCTCACTTATGCAATTAAAGGATTCATGACCACACGGTTAAACAAAACGTACTGATTGGCCTTGCCGTAAAGGAGAAACACGTGTTGACACACACTCCCGATCTGTGAAACGTTCACCCCACTTTCTCGAAATTGAAACCAGTGCATGTGTCCGACGAACTTCCTGCCGCTTATCTGAATGCACCAGTGGCAGAAGATAGTCACCATCTTGCAACAACACAATTAAAGGGAGGCATGTCTGTCTCTCCCCACTGCCACATGTCTCTGAGTCTTACTGTCTCATGCGAGATCTCCCTCTAGGAGACAGCTGACACAGACTCTTCCCCTGAGACAGTACGGGAGATGCGTGTGTGTGCATAGTGTGTGTGTCTATATGTATATATCTGTGTGTATGCATGTGTGTGTGTTTGTATGTGTATGTTTGTGTATGCATGTGTGTGTTGGTGTGCAAGTATGGGTGTGTCATTGTGTTCATTTGTCTTCATGGATGTGTACACATATGTTTGTGTGTATACCTATGTCTGTGTATGCATGTTTGTGTGTATGTATATGTGTTTGAGTATGTTGGTGTGCGTGCTTGTTTATACGTGTATGTGGGGTTGGTGTGTTGGTGTGCATGTATATGCATATGTTTATGCATGTCTGTGTGTATTTGTATATGTTCATATGTGTGTGTAAATGCATGTGTGTGTTTGTATGTGTGCATAGTTGTGTATGCATGTGATCAGAGGGAAGAGTGCACTTGAGGGCAAAGAGGAAAACATACAGGGAGAAGTATGTGAGGGCAGAGAGAAAAATACAGAGGGAAAAGCACGTGAGGGCAGAGAGAAAAATACAGAGGGAAGAGTCCATGTGAGGGAGGAGAGAAAAATAGAGTGGGAAGAGCTCATGTGAGAGCAAAGCGAAAAATACAGAGGGTAGGGCGCATGTTAGACCGGAGATAAAAACATAGAGGGAAGAGAGCATGGGAGAGCAGAGAGAAAAATATAGAGAGAAGAACACATGCGAGGGCAGCGAAAAAAATACAGAGCGAAGAGCACATGTGAGAACATAGAGAAAAAATGCAGAGGGAAGAGTACATGTGAGGGAAGAGAGACAAATACAGAGGGAATAGCATGTGTGAGGAAAGAGAGAAAAATGGAGAGGGAAAAGCGCATGTGAGGGCAGAGTGAAAATACAGAGGGAATAGCACATGTGAGACCAGAGAGAAAAACATAGAGGGAAGAGCATATGTGAGGACAAAGAGAACAAGTACAGGCTATGCCAAACGGAAGAGATCGCGTTTGCGATCAAACATCAAAGCGGCGAAAGTGAAAGTAATCGACCAGAGCATCAAAGGGCTGGGTGAGAAGGGAGGGGGGAATGCAAGGGTCAAAGCGGCTAAAGTGAAAGTAATCGAGCAGAGCATCAAAGGGCTGGGTGAGAGGGGAGGTGGGAATGCAAGGAGCAGAGGAGCAGCTGTGCACGTGCACGCCATTGTGCACTCAAGCCCTAGGCCAGCAAAACCATGTGGGTAGCACTTTTGAAAGCCCACTTACAAAATGTCTCAAAGAGACAGCTTTCGCTGTCTCATCGAGACCTTAAAAGGGGGACTAAGATTATGGCACATGCCACCTTTTGATCATGATCTACTCACCCCCTACATTTACATGCAAAGCATAGCCGAGATACATCGAGATAGTGTAATCGGAATCGACATCACACACTTGTGAACACCTGCTCCATTTGACACGCCTTCAATGTACTCAATAATATGTTCAGTTGGAGGTTCACTAACATACCCCTACATTCTAGTTGCCCATCCCACATAGTCTCCCAAGAAATTTTCCGCAGCATACCTTACCACAAACGAAACACACAGCATACCTCCTTGCCAATAGGTGGGCGTTTTCTTTTGAAACTGTTCACTTTTCCCTTTCCAACCAGCCCACCGGCACATGACCATAATCACACAATATAAGTCTCATATGATGAGTAACATAAGTCCCGACTGGGAGTGTTTGAATGATGGGACTTAATACATCCCCTTTTACCCTCATGCCTTTCATGCCTTCCGTTCCGGTACCTTACCACACAGACGACATGCACGCGTTTTGCGCAGTGCTAGCTACATGGGCTACATATGTGACATCTCTTTAACATCTGGGCAATTGATTTTTATAAACACGCACACTGGCGCATAGCCCCAGTTAGCAACACAAACCATTTTTGGGAGGAATATTTTCCTCGATTGGGAGTGATGTGGCTAAACTAATGAATTACAACTTCATTTTGCCTTTTGCTTTTTATGCATACTCTCCTCACACGCGTACCTGTCCCGGCTTTTGCGGCGTTACTATACCAACGCATAAAAAACAGACGCTTCGGCGCATAGTGATAGCCTATTTGTTTACAATTGCGGTGTCTGTCTAAATACGCGGGTCTCCGCCCCCTAGTACCTCAACCAACGACGTCCCATGTTAGAACGCCCTCAGCCTCTCATCCTATAGGGCGCCTGGTCTCACATATTCCTGACATCAGGCATGTTTTGCATGAGGCATCGGGTAATAGGGCTCCCATTCCAACGCAGTCCTGGCATATACACGCCCACATCTGACATTTTGAATCCAGGCTAAGTGCTCTCGGGACACCGGGAACCGCGCACCTGCAAGCATTTAACGCTGATTACACGGATTAAACGATCTCACTGCACTTTAAAAGACGGCGGCCGCTCCCTCCCTTTCCTACATTCGGGAGGATCGGGAGCGGACGCATAGGATTCAGGAGCAATCCAACAAATGTCACAGTAAGAGTATGGGTGAACAGAGAGACCTGTGTGTGTGTGTGTGTGTAAGTCTCAGTCATGATGATTTTTCATTCGTTACATTTCCCTCCTCCTTTACCTAACAAGGTATTTGGAATTACTACTGCTTATTTTGTGTGGGAGAATCCTCTCCTTCTGTACGCTTGATGAAGACTATGGTTCTATGTTTTCTTTTGCAGAGGTGACAAAGTTTTGGATTCCCTCCGCCCCCTTCCCCCATGGGACAAGTTGTCTATTTAATTAGGGTAAGATTGGTGGCAGCATT
Source organism: Triturus cristatus (assembly GCF_964204655.1). Taxonomy (NCBI): domain Eukaryota; kingdom Metazoa; phylum Chordata; class Amphibia; order Caudata; family Salamandridae; genus Triturus; species Triturus cristatus. The sequence goes on along the minus strand of NC_140587.1, from coordinate 443,756,017 downwards.
GTCTGCCTCCACCCTCGAAATTTCACACATGTTTACACAATTAGAGTGTCACGAAGTCACGCACACCTTTCTCACTCTTAGAAATCAATGCATGCATTGTTTTTCCTCTTCCTTTACAGGTATGTTTGATCCAACGAGTTCCAACTAACCATCATCTCTCAAATGTTTTTCTTTCATTTTAGGCTTCACCTTTGGAAGCATTTTAGGAAGTGAAGTGTGGCCTTCGCCACACCCACACAGTGGTAACATCTTACCAACGTTTGGTAAGAACGGAGCCCCCATATATTACTAGGTCCTGATGAATGCCATGGACCCAACTGGGCCGCTTTGGCAGAAACATGTTGACCATTCACAAGATGGTTAGGGGGCACTAATCACCCCAATCACCGTCACATACATTTTAATATCATATAGTTTTCAGTCACATTAAAAAACACTTCTGATTACTATAATGATTTTTAACCCCACTCACAACTTCACGGGCCCCCACTTAGTCATTTAGAACTGCATCCTTGTCATCAAGTGTATGCCCGCCCTCTATCAAACTAAGGTTTTAGAGGGCGAGGACTGGTCAATGATGAAGCATGACACCAGATGGTGTGTGAGACCAGTCCGTAACTTTTTGTGAGATGCCCACACTCACGACGTTCTTGTAACTTGTTTGGGCTATCACACTAGGAGCAGCTCTTTTGTGGTAAACAATCCTGAATCGATCAAACAACTCTTTCAACAATACAGCCTGGCTGTTTAACAACTAGCTCTGTACTATCATTACTTGTGCTGTACACCCCGTTCTGGTGTTTTCCTTACCTTGGTCCACCCCCTGGAAGTCAGCACCTAGACACCTATGGGTAGTAGTGCGATTTAGAAATCCTAATTTCATTTAATTTCATTTTGTTCATCATTTTTATCGGGAAACTTGGGGGAAATGCTGAGTGATAGGAACTTAGTGGCTTCCCGCAGATTCCACAAGTTTTCCTTACTCAAACGTGAGAAACATGTGTGGTCCTAATCTAAGTTTAAGGTTTGCAAGGGCATCTGGGTAAGAAATCCTGGTAAGATCCATGCACATCATCCCACCCTGGATTCTCTTAGGTGCCTATTTTAAAAAAATGTGGAAGGTGATATGTTTCCCTAGGTGCTGGTTTAGCTAGGCCCAAAAATTCACAGCTACCAAGTTTGTAAAAATGGGTCAGTTTTCAGTGGAAAAATGTGATGTGTTTATGTTGCGTTTGGGTCCCTTTAATTTTGCTGGCACTAGGCCTACCCACACAAGTGAAGTTCCGTTTTTATTGTGAGACATGTTGGAACACAGAATAGTAGAACATTGGTTACTACCAATTGGATTTCTCTGCATTTGTGACATACAAATATTAGTAAATGTGTAAGAAAGAAGACATTTTCGAAAAATGCTCTCCGAATCACATGCTACTATGGTTACCCACAAATTCAAATACGTACAAATAACCACTGCTCCTAAACTCCATATCTGGTGGACATTTCAAAAGTACATAGGTTGCCTTCATGCCCATTTTCCACTCTTTATATTTTACAATATGAATTGCTTTATACTCGGTACATAGTGAAAAACTATTGTAAGTTGCAGCTCAGTTGTTGGCTCTGGGTACCTCGGGTTCTTGTACAATCTATAAACCCCATATAATTCTCCAACCAGAAGAGTCTAGCAGACGTAATGATATATTGCTTTTGCAAATCTGCCATCATGACAAGAAGTTACAGATGAAAACGTCACAAATAGCAGTTCATTTTCCTACCAATTTTCAATATATATTTCAGCAGTTAGTTTTTTGGGGGGAAAACCTTGAGGGATCTATCTACACAAGTGCCCTTTTGCTGAATTCATAATTTTGTCTACGTTTGTGAAATATATAGCTTTCCTGAAGTAGGTTGAAAGCTCCAAAATTAGGAAAAATCGGCTACACCTTAGAAAAATGACAAAAACTGTGGTTAAAAAAAAGTATTTTTTGTTCAGCTCTGCTTCTTCCCTAAAGCTGGGAAGATTGTGATTTGTAGCTCCGCAAACCCTTTGTTGATGCCATTTTTAGGAAAAGAACACACTTCTTTGCAGAGCAAGTCTTTCCTATTTTTCCCCAAACCCCCAAATGTAACTATATTTCGGCTATTTTATCAGTCCCCTCCCAGGAGTCCACAAACCTCGGGTACCCTTATAATCACCGATGATGTTGGGGGGGGGGGGGAGGGGGGGACGCAAATTTGGCATTGGATAAATTATGTGGAAAAAAGTTAAGGAGGTCTAAGCTCAAAGTACCCCCAAATAGCCGAAAAAGGGCTCAGCACTGAGGAGGAAAAGCCTCAGCAGTCAAGGGGCTAAGATCATAAAACAGTCCAAAAGTAATTGCTTACACTTCAGTCAGAATCAACATATAATTTGAAGGTAACACAAAAGGGATTTACATCCAACTTGGACGATGTAATGTAGCACTAGAGAATTCAAGCCTTTGTTCTGCAGTGAGAAAAAAAAACATGTTCAAAATAGCTTCCCTGCAATATGTAGACAATTAAACGTGAACTTCCCGCGCCTGCAGTCATCTGATTTAGCACCCTGCGATGATAGTTATTAAACTGTCTAATCAAATGTACAGTTGCATGCAGCTCCCTTTGTGGAGATGCTTATTTTGGCAAGACGGTTCTGTATTTTACTGATTCTGAGGGAGTGAATGATTTATTTATAGCCCTTTCATGACAGCTGTACTGCCCAAATATTTGTCAAGAACAGGTCCAAATAGAGTTTTTAACTATTAATAATCCAAACTGCAGGGCTCGCCTCGAAGCTCTCTTGCTAAACACCAGGTGTCATTAATGCACAAGTCACTCGTACTTCCCCTCTTGACCTCTAAAGGCTGATGGGATGAGATTCAAACGTCACTGCAGTTCGCCCTCAGATGCAAACAGTCAGCAATCTAGACCGTATGTATGTATTTTCATTTCCACAGAACTGCTTCCATAGCCCATTTGGATAATTCATTTATTTGTTCGAAGTTTTATAAAGTGCTGAATGTCTCCTCTCGGTTTCTTCAGATCACTTGACAGATGTAAGTTAGCAGTTTGCTTTGATGAGGGGAGGTTGGAGAGCAGGTGGGCATGGTGAGAGTATCTTGACTGAAATGTGTCACTCGATGCTGAGGCCTTTAAAATTCCAGTCTGAAAAGTTCCGTTTGCAAGTTTCCTAAACTACTTGTAGTTAGGTTCAGCTCTGCGGTGTGGATTGTGCGTGTTCCAGAATCTGGGTCTTTGCTTTCTCGATGATCTACCGCCATAGTTCTTCCTCTTCAACAAGTGTTGCTTGATCTAGTGGGTAGACCTAGAGTGAAGGACTTTGTGCGCTGGTGAGCTGGCAGTTTCTGTAGGTATCCCGTCCTTTTGCTCCAGTGTGCACAAGACTGTGAATTTAATGGTCATTAAAGGAATTTAATGGGAGCTAATAAGGTGTTATTATTGTGTGTTTTGTGTGTTCCCACCTCCATATTTTCATGCATGTTCAGATCACCTTGGTGGTCAGTGCGTAGAAGCTGGAGGGTTTGATACAGAATGGAGAGCTCTCTGATCAGACCCTTCGACACTACATTGAGGTGAGGGGCAGATGCGAGACCAGCTTCGAAGAAGAGCCTTAAGTTCCTTACTGTTAGTGGGATTGATGAAGAGATACCAATGCCTGAGGATGAATCAAAGGATAGTGGATCAAACACAGTATCTTTCATCTAAAATCTCAGAATATGCACCTTTAATTGCTGAGGTGGTTTTTACATGACTCCACTGAACACGTCCTTTGGGGAAAAAAAGAACTTACATCTGTCTTGAAAAATATTATGCTAGGTATACAATGTACACACAAAAAAGATCATTGAGGGAAAAAATTCTAGGCACTGGGCCAACATGAATAATAAAAGGTGATATATAGTTTAAAAAAACTCCTATATAAATATGTACCTGTTTGCAATTACATTTTAGATTTGGAAATTATTATGGCGAACTCTACTTAATATAAGAATCGGTATTAAGCAGTAGGCCACCTTAGCATTTTTTAGACTTCTGGAAAGTATTGCGTTTTTGTGTTTTTCTTTCTTGACAATTTTGTTTTTGTGTCAATGTAGAAATTGAGATTACTGCTTTCTTGGAGTGCTTCCGCTTGAGCATTAGCATTGTTAACCTAATCAATAAAGAAGAAAAATATTTAATAATAATTTATTGCTGAACAAAGAAATGTATTAATTATGTATTTGCTTCACTGCTTTATTTGGTGAATAAAAATACTGTCGTCAAGTTAACATCAGTTGCAAGATTTAGAAATATTCCATATTTTCAACTCTACCTTTTTGTACTTGCCTCTCTAATATTCTGACAGTTTTTCCTCAAAAGGTTTTAATTTATCCCTGATTAAAAGAAATTCTCACATGCATGCCAGTTGTAGAGTAAGGCTTTAATTACAGGTCATCGAGTAAATCCAGATCTGTATGGAAATAGGAGTTAGCATACAGATCGAGATGTAATGACCACACCTCTAAAATGTTCACCTAACTGATTTCTCTAGCAAAACCCTGGTGACAATAAAGTTGGAAGTGGCCTGGGAATGCCAAACATGCGGTAATCTGTGCAGTGATCATTAATTTCACATCCTGAGTCTCATTCTGACTTTTTGAGCTGTGAATGGGTGGCATCTACGGCACCTAGAATGTACTCTACCCCATGGAATCGGTATTTTTCCAGGTGCCAAAAATGCTACCACTATTTTGGTCAACCTAATAATTCTTCATCATGGTATCACACAGCTATCTGCTTACAGTTGTGAAATGTTCTGAAACATGAATAAATGTAATGATACAGAACTCTGCAAACTCTTGGGCATTAGGAAATACTTGAACTGCATTAAAATGGAAGTAGCCAGAGCAAGGAAAACAGCAAACCTCTTTAGATGGTTCTAACTATCTGTGCTTTTCTTTCAGCTTCCATGTCCATACCAATACACAAAATGAAAATAACCATATAGTTCCAGACATGTCTGTCTGGTTAAATTACACATATGATGTCAGGAGCCAAACGACATGTAAATGAGCACCGTCACTCATAGTCACAAACTTTGAATATCTTGATATAAGGCTATGGCATTATCAACTTTATTTGTTTTTATCATGGCTGTGCTGCCAAGATGGGTTGCATTCAAGGTCTCTACCACTGTTTGGTGTTCATTGACTGGCTGATCTTAACTTCAGGAAGCAGGACGATGAGATCTGCCGAATTTGAGTAGCGAAGGAAAGGTCCGAGTCAAACAAGAACCCTAAGTTTCTATCTGAAGTGGCCGGTGTTGGTTGCCACTTCAGCTAAAAATATAGGGATCTTCCAAAAGTGGGGCTTTCCTCAAATAGACCTTTTCACCACAGCAGAAATCGCAAAATGGCCAAACTTTGCCTCCAGGTTCCCACACCCACTATCCAAGGGCAATGCACTATGGATGAGTTGGTCTAAAATATTTGCTAATGCTTTTCCGCCTCTTTCTCTCCTCCCATTTCTGGTTCGGAAACTCATGCAGGTGTTTCTAGCAATGATCCTAGTAACTCTCACTTGAGCTTTTCAGCTTTGGTTCTCAACATTACTAGACCTTTCAGTAGTTCCACATGAGAAGCTCCCCAACAGGCTGGGCCATCTTACTCAAAATCACAGACAAATCAGACACTCGGATCCCAAATCCCTCAACCCAGCAATCTGGCTCCTGAGGTCATAGAATTTGGTTACCTAAAATTACCAGCAGAATGTATGGACATTCTTATAGAAGCACATAAACCTACCACTCGGGCCAGTTATGCAGAAAAATGAAATTTTTTTGTTTGCTACTGCCATTCAAAACAAATCGACCCTTTCACAGCTTCAGTACAAAACATTATTTGTTATCTACTTTACTTCCAAAAGGTGGGTTTAGCATATACTTCTATACACTGCTATGGCTGCATATCTTCGAAATAGGCAACACCTTTCCCTATTTAAAATTCCAGTCATTAAAGCCTTCATGAAAGAACTTAAATGTGTTATTCCACCCAGGATTTCCCATTCACCAGACTCATGGGACCTCCTTTTGAGCCTCTACATTCATGCCTGTTTCTTTTTTGGAAGGTGGCATTTGTTATGCCCCATAACTTCACTCAGATGTGTTAGTGATGTAGAATTAACCCCAGGCGTGAGACTGTACCCGGAAAACTTTCTTCTCCCAGCATCTCTGTGCGCCGGGGGGCTGCACCCGGCGCGCCGTCCTCCACAGGCATGACGTCAGCGAGGTCACATAAGCCCCACCCCGGCACGCTGACGACAGTTTCCTTCTTTTCCGCGTCCCACGCGGATCTGGATCATGTCTCTGGCCTGTTTTCTAGCCGCCTTTTTACGCTTTGCTTTTCCTGTTGGGAACAGTGTGTGAATGCCTTCGGGCTTCAACATGTACTCATCTTGCGCGCGCCAGATGTCGGCAGCGGACCCTCACCCCATTTGTATGTGGTATTTGGGTGAGCAATAGAGAGATATATTTCCTTGTTACTACTTATAGAGAAGCAATACGTTATGTCAAAAAGAGGGTATTTTGTATCAAATATTTATTGTTCTTTTTTTAAAAAAAAGGGGATTCTTTAAAAACATGTTTATCTATACAAACATACACAATTATAAAACATTTCATGTTACATTAAATCACATTGGTTAAAAACATCATACAGTACATGTCATTTTCATCTCAAACAAATATAGAATTCTAGTCCTATTGTGACCAGCAAAACACGGAGACAGACAAACAATAAGATCCAATTACTCTTTTTCAGTGCACATCAAAAAAAAACCTGAAATACAGCTTGTCACACGTTGATAAATCTGTGCGTCATTGAATCTGTATTGGGACTTTGATTATGCAAATCCACAGCGTCGACGCGTTTCGATGGTTTATGAGGATGTGACCATCTTTATCAAGACAAATTTATACTGTCTCCAAAATACGAGTAATTCCTAAAACAGACAAATAGAAATAATTACTTTTACTGTTCTGGATTTTCTACATTTTAACCAAAAGGTTTTTTTGGGTATTATTACATCTAGGTAATGTCATTGACCCTATCTTTCATTAGTTGTATTTCTGTGGCACTCTGATCTAATGTAGCACATCTTAGTCAAATACATGTTTTTCTCTTATGGCTTTCAATTCTACTTGTAACCTTTGTTACTCCAACCACAAATATATTACTCCCAGCCTATATTCGGCTGTATTTTGTAGCTTAGTCTTTCTGCATATTTTAAGCAACTCCTCACCTCGATTGAGCGAGACTTTTCTATGTGCTCCCGGTTCAGTAGACTTTGAGCAAACACCAACTCTCCATCTATTTTTCTCCTGATTTTTTCAATGGCAAATTGCCTGTTGTCTACAATGGAGGGAAAGTATCGGATATCTTAAATTTACTGACGTCCTTGTTGATCCGCTGACTAAATCCTGCCCATATCCCTAATTTTATTCTAATAATTACCTTTTCGTCGATATTGGAGGTATGAACTTTTGACCTTCTTCTTCCTTAAGTTAATAGGACCCAATAATCACACCATAAGGGATTTACATTTAAGTCCTCTTCATTTTTACAGCGTGTCTGAAAATAGAGAGGGAAGAATGGAGGGAACATTTGTACGTCTACTAAGTCTATGCTCATTAAGCGGTCCTACTTGCACCCATCTAATCGTTTCCGTTCCCTTACCTCAATTACGCTATCATCTGTCCGTCGTGTTTGTTGCTGGATCGGAGCATAATCGTTCTCTTGTTCTAGCGTTTCTTATTTATTGGAAGTAATCCTATCTCCCATTGGTTTACTATTAACACGTGATACATGTCACCCTGGTATGGTCTTACTGTGCTGCAAGGTGATTGGTTGCTAGCTGACGGGTTTCACCTGGTGTATGTTCAGTTTAAATCTAATTGAGGCGATCGGGGATTGGTTGAAAGCGGCACATGGACCAACCTTTCCCAAATGGTTTTTTTCTTTTCTTGTTACCTTATCTTAACTTTATTGTTTCTCACCGTTTATAAACACATTGTTGCCGCAATCGAGAAACACCATATTTTACGATCTTTCATCTCATTTTGATGTTTGTGTTGCTCATTACTCCTAATAACTGGTGTATGTATTACGCCCGTATGCTGTATGCATTTCTATGTTTGCGGAGGGATTTGATTACAAAAGTACATCGTATCCCTTCAGCCTAGCCATAACAAATTTCCTCTGCTTCCTTATTTTATACAGTTACCCAAGGAGTATATTCTATTCTAAAGTTTTTCATCTGCCTGTATAGTTCTCATTAATATTTTTAGTTTATAAGCTGATTTTTACTCTCTTTCTTTAAGGGGCATTCTAAATTTACAGATACATTGGGTAAAAGATTGTCACTGCTCCGCGAGGAAGAGCTTCATCCAGTCTTCTCTGGAGTTTAGGCCTTTCTCTACGGTATTAAGATAACAGATGAACCATTGTTCTCTTTTCTTTCTCATGTAATCTGGATTACCTCCTCTCCTATTTATCATAATCTTTTCCAATATAAACCACTTAAAGTCATTACAGTCATGGTTGTTCTTGACAAAGTGATCTACCAAAGGGGCATTTTCTTTTTTGGTTCTTAATGCTGATCTGTGTTCTAGCAAGCGTACCCGCAGTTCCCTGCCAGTTTCCCCTACATAACCTAGACCGCATGGGCAGGTTAGGAGGTAAACTATATTTTTGCTGCGGCAATTGTTTAATGTAGCAGCTGTCAGATTTTTTCCGGCAAAGATAAAGTTTTTGCCTTCCAAACATTGTGCACATATTGAGCAGGAACCACACTTATGGTTCCCCTTTGCTTTGTTGCCTTCCAATGTGTTTTGTCTCTCCACTTTTCCTGGATATGTTCTCACCAGTACATTTCTAATCGTTTTGTTTCGCCTAAATGAGAACAGTGGTTTATTGAGCTGAATTTCCATGCCATGATTTAAAATCTTCCAGTTTCTATTCACAATGTTTTTAATTTTATTGCTTATGTTTGAAAACTGGGTCACAAATACCACTCTTTCAGTAGCTTTGTTTTTCTTCTTCTCTTTTTGTATGTCCAATAGACTGTCTCTATCATAAAACCTGGCCCTTTTCAGGGAGTTTTTGATTAGTTTTTTAGGATAGCCTCTCGCTTGTAATTTAGTTTTTGTAATCTCTGCGTGGTGATAGAAATCTGCAATACTCGTACAGTTTCTCCGCAGTCTTAAGAACTCCCCAAAGGGTATGTTGTCCTTCTGTGCATGGGGGTGGTTACTTGTGTATTCAAGGAGAGTATTCTTGTCAGTCGGTTTGGTGAAGAGTTCCACCTGCAATTCACTATTTACCTCTTTACTTTTTATGTCCAGGAAGTCTACACTGGCATCACTGTAGTGAGCTGTGAATTTCAAATTAGGGTCCCCTAAGTTTAGCCATTCCAAAAATTCAGCTAGCTCTGTGCTGGCACCGTTCCATATAAAGATAATGTCATCTATGTAACGGTACCAGCACGTGATGTTTTCGTAAAAAGGGGCAACCTCATTGAAAATATTTCGGCGTTCAAACTCGCCCACATAGAGACAGGCCAGACTGGGAGCACACGTGGCTCCCATACTGGTCCCTTTGGTTTGTAAATATAGTTCTTCCTTGAATAAAAACATATTGTTTTTCAACACTGTACGGACACAAGCCATAATAAAGCCTTTGTCACCTCCCCTTAAGTTTTCATTGTTCAGGACTGTGGAAACAACCTCTATGGTGTCTTCCTGGGGTATGTTAGTATACAGGGCTTCAATATCCAGGGTGACCAAAATTTGGGTCACCCTGTTGAAGCCCTGACCCTCAAAAATAGAGATTGCATGAGCCGTATCTTTAAGATATGACCTTTGTTTTTGAACTATTGGTCTGAGGAATACATCTACATATTTGCTAAGTGGTTCTAGCACAGAGCCAATGCTGCTAACTATAGGCCGCATGGGTGGATCCAACACATTTTTGTGGATTTTTGGTAATCCATAGATGGCTGGGATTACTGGATGTGTGTTGTTTAAAAACTTATATTCATTTTCGCAAATCCAGCCTTCTTCCTTTCCCCTCTTAAGGAGAATTTCCACTTCTTTTTTTAAACTTTCAATTCTCGTAAACTTCATTGGCTGGTAATGTTCTTTTACTTTATGTAGTTTTTGCATTCTCTCATCATAGTCTGATGTATCGAAAATTACTCAAACCAAAATCAACCTTTACACCGAACTTGGCCCAGGTAGATAAAAACGTTGAGATTTTTGAGAAAGTGGTGGAGATGGAAATTAAAAATATTCAAACAACAGTTCATAATAATCATCATAATAATATGTCAACTGACCAGAGGAAAGCCCTTAAGACCTTACAAAACTATAAGGAAATTACAATAAAACCTGCAGACAAAGGGGGTGGAGTCGTAATTTTCGATACATCAGACTATGATGAGAGAATGCAAAAACTACATAAAGTAAAAGAACATTACCAGCCAATGAAGTTTACGAGAATTGAAAGTTTAAAAAAAGAAGTGGAAATTCTCCTTAAGAGGGGAAAGGAAGAAGGCTGGATTTGCGAAAATGAATATAAGTTTTTAAACAACACACATCCAGTAATCCCAGCCATCTATGGATTACCAAAAATCCACAAAAATGTGTTGGATCCACCCATGCGGCCTATAGTTAGCAGCATTGGCTCTGTGCTAGAACCACTTAGCAAATATGTAGATGTATTCCTCAGACCAATAGTTCAAAAACAAAGGTCATATCTTAAAGATACGGCTCATGCAATCTCTATGTTTGAGGGTCAGGGCTTCAACAGGGTGACCCAAATTTGGGTCACCCTGGATATTGAAGCCCTGTATACTAACATACCCCAGGAAGACACCATAGAGGTTGTTTCCACAGTCCTGAACAATGAAAACTTAAGGGGAGGTGACAAAGGCTTTATTATGGCTTGTGTCCGTACAGTGTTGAAAAACAATATGTTTTTATTCAAGGAAGAACTATATTTACAAACCAAAGGGACCAGTATGGGAGCCACGTGTGCTCCCAGTCTGGCCTGTCTCTATGTGGGCGAGTTTGAACGCCGAAATATTTTCAATGAGGTTGCCCCTTTTTACGAAAACATCACGTGCTGGTACCGTTACATAGATGACATTATCTTTATATGGAACGGTGCCAGCACAGAGCTAGCTGAATTTTTGGAATGGCTAAACTTAGGGGACCCTAATTTGAAATTCACAGCTCACTACAGTGATGCCAGTGTAGACTTCCTGGACATAAAAATTAAAGAGGTAAATAGTGAATTGCAGGTGGAACTCTTCACCAAACCGACTGACAAGAATACTCTCCTTGAATACACAAGTAACCACCCCCATGCACAGAAGGACAACATACCCTTTGGGGAGTTCTTAAGACTGCGGAGAAACTGTACGAGTATTGCAGAATTCTATCACCACGCAGAGATTACAAAAACTAAATTACAAGCGAGAGGCTATCCTAAAAAACTTATCAAAAACTCCCTGAAAAGGGCCAGGTTTTATGATAGAGACAGTCTATTGGACATACAAAAAGAGAAGAAGAAAAACAAAGCTACTGAAAGAGTGGTATTTGTGACCCAGTTTTCAAACATAAGCAATAAAATTAAAAACATTGTGAATAGAAACTGGAAGATTTTAAATCATGGCATGGAAATTCAGCTCAATAAACCACTGTTCTCATTTAGGCGAAACAAAACGATTAGAAATGTACTGGTGAGAACATATCCAGGAAAAGTGGAGAGACAAAACACATTGGAAGGCAACAAAGCAAAGGGGAACCATAAGTGTGGTTCCTGCTCAATATGTGCACAATGTTTGGAAGGCAAAAACTTTATCTTTGCCGGAAAAAATCTGACAGCTGCTACATTAAACAATTGCCGCAGCAAAAATATCGTTTACCTCCTAACCTGCCCATGCGGTCTAGGTTATGTAGGGGAAACTGGCAGGGAACTGCGGGTACGCTTGCTAGAACACAGATCAGCATTAAGAACCAAAAAAGAAAATGCCCCTTTGATAGATCACTTTGTCAAGAACAACCATGACTGTAATGACTTTAAGTGGTTTATATTGGAAAAGATTATGATAAATAGGAGAGGAGGTAATCCAGATTACATGAGAAAGAAAAGAGAACAATGGTTCATCTGTTATCTTAATACCGTAGAGAAAGGCCTAAACTCCAGAGAAGACTGGATGAAGCTCTTCCTCGCGGAGCAGTGACAATCTTTTACCCAATGTATCTGTAAATTTAGAATGCCCCTTAAAGAAAGAGAGTAAAAATCAGCTTATAAACTAAAAATATTAATGAGAACTATACAGGCAGATGAAAAACTTTAGAATAGAATATACTCCTTGGGTAACTGTATAAAATAAGGAAGCAGAGGAAATTTGTTATGGCTAGGCTGAAGGGATACGATGTACTTTTGTAAACAAATCCCTCCGCAAACATAGAAATGCATACAGCATACGGGCGTAATACATACACCAGTTATTAGGAGTAATGAGCAACACAAACATCAAAATGAGATGAAAGATCGTAAAATATGGTGTTTCTCGATTGCGGCAACAATGTGTTTATAAACGGTGAGAAACAATAAAGTTAAGATAAGGTAACAAGAAAAGAAAAAAAGCCATTTGGGAAAGGTTGGTCCATGTGCCGCTTTCAACCAATCCCCGATCGCCTCAATTAGATTTAAACTGAACATACACCAGGTGAAACCCGTCAGCTAGCAACCAATCACCTTGCAGCACAGTAAGACCATACCAGGGTGACATGTATCACGTGTTAATAGTAAACCAATGGGAGATAGGATTACTTCCAATAAATAAGAAACGCTAGAACAAGAGAACGATTATGCTCCGATCCAGCAACAAACACGACGGACAGATGATAGCGTAATTGAGGTAAGGGAACGGAAACGATTAGATGGGTGCAAGTAGGACCGCTTAATGAGCATAGACTTAGTAAACTTACAAATGTTCCCTCCATTCTTCCCTCTCTATTTTCAGACACGCTGTAAAAATGAAGAGGACTTAAATGTAAATCCCTTATGGTGTGATTATTGGGTCCTATTAACTTAAGGAAGAAGAAGGTCAAAAGTTCATACCTCCAATATCGACGAAAAGGTAATTATTAGAATAAAATTAGGGATATGGGCAGGATTTAGTCAGCGGATCAACAAGGACGTCAGTAAATTTAAGATATCCGATACTTTCCCTCCATTGTAGACAACAGGCAATTTGCCATTGAAAAAATCAGGAGAAAAATAGATGGAGAGTTGGTGTTTGCTCAAAGTCTACTGAACCGGGAGCACATAGAAAAGTCTCGCTCAATCGAGGTGAGGAGTTGCTTAAAATATGCAGAAAGACTAAGCTACAAAACACTGCCGAATATAGGCTGGGAGTAATATATTTGTGGTTGGAGTAACAAAGGTTACAAGTAGAATTGAAAGCCATAAGAGAAAAACATGTATTTGACTAAGATGTGCTAAATTAGATCAGAGTGCCACAGAAATACAACTAATGAAAGATAGGGTCAATGACATTACCTAGATGTAATAATACCCAAAAAACCCTTTTGGTTAAAATGTAGAAAATCCAGAACAGTAAAAGTAATTATTTCTATTTGTCTGTTTTAGGAATTACTCGTATTTTGGAGACAGTATAAATTTGTCTTGATAAAGATGGTCACATCCTCATAAACCATCGAAACGCGTCGACGCTGTGGATTTGCATAATCAAAGTCCCAATACAGATTCAATGACGCACAGATTTATCAACGTGTGACAAGCTGTATTTCAGGTTTTTTTTTGATGTGCACTGAAAAAGAGTAATTGGATCTTATTGTTTGTCTGTCTCCGTGTTTTGCTGGTCACAATAGGACTAGAATTCTATATTTGTTTGAGATGAAAATGACATGTACTGTATGATGTTTTTAACCAATGTGATTTAATGTAACATGAAATGTTTTATAATTGTGTATGTTTGTATAGATAAACATGTTTTTAAAGAATCCCCTTTTTTTAAAAAAAAGAACAATAAATATTTGATACAAAATACCCTCTTTTTGACATAACGTATTGCTTCTCTATAAGTAGTAACAAGGGAATATCTCTCTCTATTGGTCTAAAGTACCCCATTTCCCTTGAGTTTCAAGGGGTCCCTCTCAAATTCCTTTTTCTTACAGTATTTGGGTGAGCACCATGACTCCACGGACTGTGAGGCTTGTCAGTAGATGAATCCGAAGTCCCGGCGGGAGAGCAGGATTAGACTCCTCTCTGCCCGCATGTCCAGGTCGGCATCGTCACCTCATCCTTCCCCCGCGGAAGGGTTCAAGAACCACCGCTTCCGTTTTCGACATTTTCCCTCTCCGAGGCCGCAAGGGCGTCGCTTGCCCATTGGTAAGTGTCGCAGCTTGTCCCCGAGGCCCAGTCCCCGCCCTGTGGGGGGCGTGGGTTCTCTGCGGGTTGTGCGACCTTGCGCGTCGCCACCCTACCCACCGTTTCCCGGCATGGGGGCGACCAGAGCCCAAATGGGATGCCTATGCTGCGGCCCTGCGGGCCTCCTTGGCTCCTCCTCCTCTTCCTGGGAAGTCTGCGGATCCCTTGCCATGTGCGGGCCCCGGGAGGTTCGGCTTCAGTTTTTGGAGATGTGGTGTCGTTGGGGTGCGGCCCTACGGGGTTCCTTACAGCCGTCGCCCACGGAGGAATTGCTCTCCCCACCACATTGTCCTACGGAGGCGAGTGCTGCCTTCGCCTGGGCTGTCTCCGGATCATTTGTTTGAGGTTTTCCATCAGGGCTCTGGTGGAAGGGAGCTGCTTCTTCCCTTCGAAGCTTCGCTCCATAATTCTCTCTTGGGGGCCTGGGGGCATCCTGCCATAGGGGACCTGGTGCCCCAGCCGCTCCTGCACCGCCACCGTCCTGCTCCGCATGATCCTGTCTGCCTTTCCTTCCACCCTTCTACCAGGGGCTCTCTTCTGCAGACTGCCTTTCCCTCTTTGCCATCAGTGTCGTCTCCTCCGTCATGGAAGGCCCGGTGGTTAGACTCATGGTGGCGTAACATCTTCGCCTCTTCCAGTGCTGCCTTGCGGGCGCTCAACACACTTTGTGTGTTGGCCAGAGCCACTTCCAGCTTGTGGGATTCTGCAGAGTCCCTTCTGTCTTGCACTTCTCATGAGGGTGCCTGCCACGATCTGCGGCACCATGTGTTGGATGGCTGGGAGCTGGCTGCGTTTATTCTTCGCTCGGCTCGAGATGTCTCTGAGGCGCTTGGTCGCACTATGGCTTCTTCGGTAGCCCTCCGTCGCCATGCTTGGCTGAGGGATAGTGTTTTCCCTGAGAATGTTAGGGAGCGTCTTGTTGACCTCCCTTTCGATGGCGCTCTTTTGTTTCACGCCCCTGCGGATTCTGCCATTCAGCGGTTCCTTGCGGGGCTTCGTCCTCCTCCTCCTCCTCCCCTTCAGTGAACCTGGATGTCGGTCCTCTGCTGTGTTCTGGGAGGTGTTCTCCCATTGTTTTCTGGGGTCTAATGTTCGGTAGCCCCGGTTGTGTGTTCTGTGTGGTTGGGGTGCCTCCAGGGTCCTTCAGTTGGCCCTTCGGTGCTGTTGACTGCTGGTTCAGCCCCCTTTTTTGACTTCTGGTTTTGGCAGTTGGTAAGCCTGTGTAGGTCCTGGGATTGGGCCTTTTGTGTCTTCTTTATTGGCTGCTTGGCAAGCCCTCTGCTGTTTTACCCGCAGGCCCTTCTGTTTATCCTCTGCTGCGGAATTGTTTCCTAAGAGTTGTTCCCATGTTTTCTTGGGACGTAGCATACCCTATGTGGGGTACTTGTAGCTATTACATAGCTCTGTCATGTGCTGGGGAGGTGTGGTCACCATTTTCGGGTTCCTTGCTCTCCTTGGCGTCACGGTATATCGCTGGTGTGGTCTCTTTGGCAATTGACTTGGCGCAGCTTGCGTTGTGCCCAGGTCTGTCCTTCTCCAGGTTCGCTACGTCCCTCGACCAGTCTGGCCTGCTGTCTGCAGCGTGGTGTTGTGCGATTCCACCCTTCTGTCCGATGTTTCAGCCTGGTGCTCTGTCTGGTGTTCCAGAGGGACTGGCTTTCTTTGGCTTTCTGTGTTCTGGTTGACGGCCTGGGCCCGTCCTCCGTGTCTCTCTCTCTCTCTCTCTCTCTCTCTCTCTCTTTGTTCTGCCTGGTCCCACTTCCTTTGTGGGTCAGTGGGTGTTTCGGGACCGGCCCCTCCCTTAGGGTCTGTCCTGGCCCTCCCTGGCCTCTGCCTTCGGCTTACGCCTGGCTTGTTCTGGTGCACTGCTCCATGGTGTTGGCCGCTGTTGGCTGCGCATGCCTGCTTGTTCTGGTCCACTGTCGTGGCCTTTAATGTGTTCCCTTGTGCCCCTGCCTCTGGTTCCGTTGGGGCTTTGTGCATCTGTACTTTTCTTCTTACGCCTGCGCTATTGGTAGTGGGGCCGTTTCTGCCTTGTCAGCTACTTGCGGCCAAGGTGTGTTCGGCTGTTTCCTATCACTGTGTGTTCTTCTTACGGCGGGCCCTGCCTCTGGTTCTACTTCTTCTCCCTGGGGTTTGAGGTGGTTCTTTTGTTCCTTGAGGCCCTTCGGGCGTTCTCTGCCCCTGCGGGGTGTTAGGCGGTTCTCCCTTAGTTGGGCTTGGGATCTCCTGGCCTTCCCTTCTTGTTCATTTGACATGTCCCCTGCTGGGGCTCTGTGTCTCTCCTACTGGGGAGGCTCTCTCGCAGGCCTGCCTCCCTTCTGGGTATGGCTAGCGTATCTATTCTACGTTAAGGAATCTGCGGCTAGTAGTCTCTATCAGATGCACAAGTTACTTACCTCCGGTAACGATGTATCTGGTAGAGATGATTCTAGCTGCAGATTCCTTCACGGCCCGCCCTTCCCCCCCGTTCTGCGAGGACCCTCAGCTTGGTTTTCTGCACTCTCCTCCCTCTGGGTGGCTTGTCTTCTGTGGGTGTCCTCTTCGCTTTCTTACGGTCAGACTGTCCGGTTCTGCTTGATTGTTCCATTCCCCCTTTTTTCTTTTGATACAGGGATGATTGGTTTCTGCGTGCCTTTGCTTCCCTCCAGCTGGTTTCTCTCCACTGTAGGGGCCTCCTTTTGCTCTTTTTTCCCCTCAGTTTGGAGTTTTTTGATCCCCTTGCGGTCTTCTGCGTTGGGGATTCTTTGCCTGTCCTTTGGCCTCCTGCCCCTTTCAGGGAATATGGCCCTCCTTGCTCTCTCTCCTCTCTCTATCTCCTCTCTCTCTCTCCTCTCTCTCTCTCCTCTCTCTCTCTTCTCTCTCTCCTCCCCCTCTCTCTCCTCTCTCTCTCTCTCTCTCTCTCTCCTCTCTCTCCTCTCCCTCTCATATACCTCTCATATACTTGTGCCTCCAGGATGGCTATTGCCTTGGCTTGCTCGGTTGTTCCTCGGAGTGGTGCTCTGCTCTTTCCCTGCTATGGCCTTCTGGTGCTTTAGTGTCAACTGGTGCTATCGCCTTGGCTTGCTCGGTTGTTCATCGGAGTGGTGCTCTGCTCTTTCCCTGCACTGGCCTTCTGGTGCTTTAGTGCCAACTGGTGCTATCGCCTTGGCTTGCTCGGTTGTTCCTCGGAGTGGTGCTCTGCTCTTTCCCTGCTGTGGCCTTCTGGTGCTTTAGTGCCAACTGGTGCTATCGCCTTGGCTTGCTCGGTTGTTCCTCGGAGTGGTGCTCTGCTCTTTCCCTGCTATGGCCTTCTGGGGCTTTAGTGCCAACTGGTGCTATCGCCTTGGCTTGCTCGGTTGTACCTCAAAGTGGTGCTCTGCTCTTTCCCCGCTATGGCTTCGCTGCTATAGCCTTCTGGTACCTTGGTGCCAACTTGTGCTATCGCCTTGGCTTGCTCGGTTGTTCCTCAAAGTGGTGCTCTGCTCTTTCTCTGCTATGGCTTCGCTGCTATAGCCTTCTGGCAACTTGGTGCCAACTGGTGCTGTTCCTTACCCTTTGTTTCTCTCTGTTTTGTTTCTCTGATTTTTTCGCACACTGTTCCCATGCTCTCCTCAGTTTTGTTGTGATGGCTCCGCGTTGTGGCGTGGAAAAGTTCTCCGAAGCAAACTGACATTAGCGCGCTGGGGTGGGGCTTATGTGACCTCGCTGACGTCACGCCTGCGGAGGATGGCGGGGCGGAGTCGCATGGTGCCGGCGCTCAGAGATGCTGGGACAAGAAAGTTTTCTGGGTCCAGTCTCACGCCTGGGGATAATTCTACGTTAAGGAATCTGCATGTACAATCGTCTCTACCAGATACATCGTTACCGGAGGTAAGTAACTTGTACTTTAGCACACCAACAAGCCAATGTAGGACAGGCTATGCTACATACTCTTTTTCAAACCACTGCAACACCCATAGGTTATCCATCTCTTATCAGGAGGGACTGCTTTAAGTCTGCAGAGCATGTGTATCGACAGCCACACATGCCATTCAACTGAATAGATTACTTACCCTGTAAACATCTATTCATGACATGTAGTGTTGTAGATTCACATGCGTAAACCCTCCTCCCCGGACACCCGTAGCCATTGCAGTTCCTTACATTCACTAGTCCCCCCCCCCCTCCCTTTTTATGCATTTAGCAGGGTAACTGCATTAAAAACAAATACTGTACACTGCTTTCTCACGCACCTGTGGGAAAACAATCTAACTGTGGGGTCGATTCCCGTGTGCATTACCACCGAGAGGAGGAGTCCAAGAAAAACAATTTGCACAACTCTGGACTCAACACTAGATGGCGGGAGTTTGCAGAGCATATAAATTTACAGCACTACATGACACGAACAGATGTTTACAGGGTAAGTAACCTATTCCTTCCTAAAATTGAGCGGTGGAAGGGCAGAAGTAAAGAGGCTGTCCTCTGGGGAGGGGCAAACACATGATGGACACTGAGAAGAAGCCATCAAAAAAGAAGCAAGCAACGTAGAGTGACAATAAAGGCAACCAATGGTAAACAATGGGCAGGCTTTAAGCCCACTGTACGTTCATGTACGATGACAATAGGTCTTTTTCTACCAGACAGGTGTGCATTGTCTGGTAGGCTCGACCCAAAAATGTTAAGGATAGAATTTTTATCCTTGATCTCAGCTGCTGGTGATTTCTGTGGGCTTCTCTGTTGTCCATTGTTTTTATGTCCAGTATGCAACTGTAGGCAGAAACAACCTATATGCAGATCAGCCTAGACCCTGCTCCAATAGGAACAAACCAGATCACCCTCCAGATAAGTACACAAAGCATCGCAGGCCTATCTTGAATCCAGTGGCAAATTGAGCACAAGACTTGCATCTGGGCAGATCCTGTCACCCATATGGCGTCTCACTTAGAAAAAGTAAATGTGAGCTGTGAAGTGCTTTAGTTAATCTGAGGCACTAGTTATTACTCGACTTGCACTCCCGGTCATAGTCTTTTGCCCGCTAGGTCACTAGCTAAGATTAATGCAAGCATTCCACCGATCACAATTTTTGGGGGGTTTTCAACAAAATACTGCCTGTCTTGATTCAGAAAAACTTCCATATGTTTTGCAACATTATTTGTAGCTACGCGTTATGTAGTACCTTGGAATATAATGTTTGATCATGTATGGAAAATTATGTATATATGTTTACTCGCCTATATATAGATTTGAACTGTGATTTAAAGATAGTCGTCAGGAAGTACCAGATATGGAGGCAGGCTTCATACATAATTGTCTCTGCCCACAAATCTTTTACAGTATTTTCCTCAATACCTTGAAAAAGGATTTGCTTAATGTCTAAGAATAATTGTATTTGTCCATATTACCCTACAAAATATGGCATTATTGCAAGGTAACTTTTAGAGAAAGATTTATCTGTTTAACACATTTAATGATATAGTCCTAGGAGGTGTTGGTAATTCATAGCGGTGTTATTTTCAATTTACAGGTTTATCAAATCTACAGCATGAGGTCTGCAGAGGACATATACAAAATACTGACATCATATAAAGCCAATTATGTGGTTATTGAAGATTCTATCTGCAGCGAGATGGCCACAGCGCGAGGCTGCCGCGTTAAGGATTTATTGGATATCGCTAATGGTCATGTACGTAGTGCGTTCGAAGCAGACTGTGTATGGTTTCCTTAAAGTGTTGTATGCGGTAATCTAAAGTGAATCTGTGCCACAAGATGGACTGAGCACGGCCCCTGGTCTGGCTTCAAATTGCCTGTCTAACTCTGAATTAACTGCTAGCACCTCTGAAAACGCCTTTCTTGTAAGCAAAATGTGCAAAGCATGAACAACCATTTAAATGGCACTCACTGTGTCATTGTTTAGGATTTAGAGCCAGTGTAAAACTTTGTATGATTTTCCCTGAGTTGTCCATGGGCAAGGAAAACAACTACCCGAACATGTGCAGACATTGATGTCCTCACTGTAAGCTTCCAACTTCTACTCAATGATCCTCAGAACCCCGGTATGAGCAGGCCGGCTGCTAGAGGCCTCTGCAAGTGACAAGGCTTGCAGTTTGCAAAGTGGCGCATCATCTGACTGTTTCCGCAAGTAGACTCATCGTCTTTTTCATTATATGTTATATTTGGATTCTTTAAAACATTTTCTGACTGTAATATCCATCCATATACGTCCTACAGCTAAAAGGTTTGTAAGGGGTTGATTTATTGGTAGCTAAGAACAATTGCAAAAATGGTGAAATACACAGAGATCAGAGTCTCAATGTAAAGTTGCAGGAGGGATCCCTAGAAATCCACATATCTGGTCCCTCTGAGATATTTATTCATTTTTGGGCCATGTGCGGCACCATCAGAGATAGAGGGAGCTGTGTTACACCGGATTGCTAATCTTATGTTGCAGTTTGCGTACCATGTGGAATGTGTTCAGTTCAACAAATCCAGTTACTATCTCTTACACTTAAGATTTGCTGGTTTTCATAGCTGGGTGTTCAAACATTTTACCTAGCTGCAACACTTCTTTCATTGCAGGGTTCGATTTGATCTCATTCTTAAACTTGTAGCAGCATTACACTGCCTCTGTAGTGATAGATTTGTTTTACAAGATGCATGATCAAAACCAACAATCAATAGTTAACCAAACAGTGTTATAAAAAATATTAGTGGTCTGTGATCAGGATCAAAGGTCGTAAGATGTCATAGGACATGTAGCGTCAGTTCAGTCATCCCTGTGATTTTACCAAAACAATGCTGCTGTTCCTGTTTAAAATAGCTCTGTCTTCCTAGTGTCTCAGGGTAAAAAGTCCTGTTTAATATCTCATGTCTACATTTTTGTCAAGCAGATTGGTGTTTCTGTATTTTCAGATGTGTAGTATACCAGTGACTAACCATAGGCAGAATGTTGGGGACAGTGTTGAAATTCTCTGAAGACGCTTTGTGATAACAGTTCAATACAAACCATGGTACCTGTGTGTTATTGGAATTAATATTATTATTAATATTACACATGGTTGAGTTAGCTAAACGTTTTCCACAATGGTGATGTGTGGCTGTTTGGGTATCCACTTGATCATGGTATCCTGATGTGTTTGAGTATACTGACTTTTACTGGATTAATACATTTCATGCAGTAGGTGTTACAACATTAGATATGCCTTTTACCCGACTGAATTAATTTGCCAAAATACAATTGACATAATGTTCCAAGATTCTATTTAGTACAAGAAAATGAACAAATATTGTTTTTAACTGAAAGTATTCACCTCCTTTCAGGAGGGAGTTAGAATTACCACCATGGTGTAGGAGACAACCATTTTAGTCATTCTTAAATCATAGTAGGATTTGTCGGACTGTAGCACTTATTGGCTACTATATCTTAGCATAAAATTAAACGTTGTTGGCTGGAAGAACAGAAAACTTCCTCCCTACTCTGTAGCTCTAGACAAGTGTGGATTTGTCCTAGATGGAGGAGTCTTAACACTTCACTATACTGGAAAAAACATCAAGAAGGTTACTGAAAAGAAAGGAAGGCAATAAACAGATCATTAATTGGTAAGACAGGATGTAATTGTTGTAACTGCCTATCATTTTAGAGGAGATGCAGTGTTTCAGGTGCATACTTCTATCTGTAGATTCTTCATTGTTTGAATATATTGATACAGAAACTTTTCAATAGCTTTCTCCATCTATAGGTGGCACTGGCTCCATCTTGGTGCTGGAAAATATCACTCTGGCATCACTGGAACTATAAATAGGCCCCCGTAGGTGCACTGACAGTTCCCATTTGTACGCACCATCAGCTCAGTTCCGGTGCTTCCCCATCTCAGCTATGAACACTTTTTCACTCCATGATCATAGATCCAAGTGAGAAGCATAATATCTAATGGAAGAAGGTTGTTTCTTATTTTGCAGGAGATTCGCACCCTTGAGAGGATTCCAGATAAGGAAAACAAAGATAGCAACTCTTTTACTATGGACCTAGACTTGGCCACTCTCAAGAAGCCTGTACAGATAGTTGCCTGGTTGCCAGGAGGTATAGATTGGCTCCCCGTAACCCAGCTTTTTTGTGCGCACATCCTTCACCAGAGTGTGTCTGGTCATCCAGGCATCTTGTTCATCAAAGCAGTCCCTTTGAAAATCTTCCAATGGAAGGACAAATTCAGAAAGCTCAATCTGGCACAGTTTTGTCTGCCCTGGAAATGGATGACGGGTTAGTGGCCTTGGAACTACTGGACACACATATTCATATTGCCGTCCTGCAGTCTCATAGATGCTACTTGTGGTTCAGGGTAAGCCAGGAGCATTGTCAGTTAGACTTGCTCCCCTTCGGTCTCACCAGTGTCCCTCAGTTGTTCATGTAGGTGATGGCAGTGGTTGCTGCCCATCTTTGAATGTCGGAGATAACAGTTTTGCCCTACCTAGATAAGTAACTGTTGAAGGGGATCTCCCGAGAGTCAGTCGTAGACCAACTCCAGACGATGACTAAGCCTCCTCACATCATTGGGGTTCACAATCAACAAGCCAAAGTCACACCTGACTCCTTTGCAGAGGCTTCCTTTATTAAGAGTAGTTTTGGACACAGTGCAAGACAGGGGACTCTGTCTGCCACAATGAGTCTGGGACATTCAGGCTATGATCCCGATTTCAACTTTGGTCCTGAATCTCGATGGTAGCAGCTCTAAGACTTCTTGGCCTATTAGCCTCCTACTTGTCGACTATGCCAGATGGCATATGCAGCCTCTGCAGTGATATTTGAACTTCCAGTGGACCAGACCCAAGGCAGCCTGTCAGATGCCATCCAGGTTTCAGAGGTGACCCTACGCTATCTGGAGTGGTGGCTGCTTGACCACAATTGGATCAGTAGCAGACCTCCCCCAGAGCTTATGGTGGTGACAAATGCATCAATGCTGGGTTAGTGAGGTTATCTGGTGGAGGTAGAGATCCAAGGACCCTGATATCTGGCTGAAACATAGCCCCATTTCAATGTGTAGGAATTGGGTGCCATTCATCTGGAGCTGAAGGCCTTCCTGCCATTAATCAAGGGAATGCTGGTACAGGTTCTCACAGACAACCCCACTGCTATGTGGTACTGCAACAAGCAGTTTGGAGTAGGGGCCTTGGTCCTGTGCCAAAAAACTAGGTGCCTCTGGAATTGGCTGGTGTGCTAGGGCCTATCTGATTGTGAACCACCTGGCAGGATCTTTGAATTGCGGGGGGGCAAGCTCAGCAGGGGGTGCCTGGCAGTTCACAAATTGTGTCAGCATCCCAAGGTGGCAGAGGGCATCTCCCGACCTTCCTGCCTCTCCTTCCCCAAGTTCTGAAGAAGATAACAAGCAGCTGGGCCCAAGTCATCATACTGGCTCCGGATTGGGCTAGGAGAGTGTGGTACCTGAAACTTCTGAGCATTAGTGTCTGTCCCCCTGTCTGGTTACTGCTCCAGGAGGGTCTTCTGTTGCAGCAGCAGGGTAAGATTCTGCATCCAAACCGGTGCAATATACACCTCCTTTCATGGAGGTTGAGCGGCAGTAGTTGACTGTGTTCGATCTAACACCTGAGGTTGTGTTATGTCGCCTTTGCTCCCAGGCATCTATCTATGAACTCCATTTACGGCAGGCTCTAGGAAAAATGTATGGCCTGGGGTGGAGTCCTCAAGATCAACTTCTTGCAAGCCAAACCGTGTGATGTTTGCTTGTTCTGTCTTTCAACCAGCAAGGCTTTGCAGTGGACACTACTAAAGGTTATTATTTAGCTTTTTGGGTTGGTGGACCAACCGTCCTTGTTTAAATCACCTGTTGTGATGCGGTTTATTAAAGGTTTTACACACATTCCCTTCTAAACTGTTTGTAATGCCACAGCGAGATCTTGACTTGGTCTTGAGGTTTCTCAGCTGCTCGTAGGATCTTCTGACCTTAAAGACGGTCTTCCATGTTGTAGTCACTTCAGCTCGTTGCGTAAGTGAACTCCAGGCTCTATTTGTACAGTCACATTACACCACCTTATTTCTGGACAACTAGTGTTGATAACTCTGGCAACCTTCTTGCTGATAGTCATGACTCTTTCCCATGTTGGGCAATCCATGACTCTTTTAGCATTCTTTGCCCTGCCTCACCCCTCAAAAGAGGAGGCGAGGCCCCTTTGGTTGGACCCTAAAGAGCTTTAAGCATTTACATTTATCTTACCAAGGAGCACTGGGTAGACGATCAACTTTTTGTGGGGTTCTTTCAGGCGAAAAAAGGAAAGGCTGTGCAGAAAAGGACTCTGTCAAGGCGGATAGTCTCCTGCATTAAGATCTGCTACAAATTGGGCATAAAGTAGCCTCCAGAAGGACTGAGAGCCCACTCCACCAGGGCTTAAGGCTGCCACTAGTGCGTTGGCATGTTGAGTGCCTGTTCTTAATGTCTGTCAGTCCGCAACGTGGGCATTGATGGACATGTTCATGAGTCATAACCAGGTCTAATGTGAAGGATATTTTGGTTATTCGATCCTGCAAGATTTCTGATCTGAGCCGACTCCACAGACCTTTGGGAAGTACTGCATTGGTTTCTATTCAATTTATCAAAGTTTGTTTATTTTGGATTACAAATGCATAAAACACATACCTCAAATCCACCAATTCAATAAATACAATGATCTTCAGTTAAAAATAGATAAAACCATAAAAGCCTTCTAGAAGATTCTTTGAAAAATAGGAAGGTTTGCAATCCCAATTTCTAGCCAGTGACGGGTGAGGGGCCCAATTCTGGTGGTCGGCTGGAGCTCTAAGGAATTTGGACACCTACAAGGGTTTATTTTGCTGCCATTCCTACGCAATTGCATATTATTTAGGCTGCATGCAAGAACTTGGCCATACTGATCAATACCACTTCTCTAGTGTCGGATTTCAAAATCCTTAAGGCGGCTGAATTAAGTGATCTAGGGCCCAGGAGTCGACACATAGGTAGAATCCATTTCTTGCATGGTTGTCTTAAAGCAGAGCACAAAAAACATAATAAAGTGTGGTATCGGGTCCAGAAATGTACAATGGACATGGATGGCTAGGGCCACTAGTCTCCCCCATCTACCTGTGAATTCTGCTAAGGGAAGAGTTCCATAGCAAAACTTCAAGGAAAGCTGCCTGGGAAAGGAACCTTGAATGGCATCTAATGAATGTTCTATTCTAAAGGTGAGGGATCTGTGATTATAAGTGTCCATCAGAAGATCAAGTTACATACCTTCAGTAACAGTTGTTCTGGTAAGTACTTCACCTAACCACACATTTCCTAACTGCTATTCTACCACCCTGTTCTTTGAAGTGGTCCATCTAAAAAGGTCCTAATTTAGAGATTTACACACTGGTACCAACATTTGTTTTGTGCTCCGCATCAGAAGGCGCAGGAAGCAACAATTAAGAAACTGATGTCAGCATACAGAAGTGACTCTTATATGTTGCTCCACTCAGTCACTTCTGGGTTGGAACAAAGCCCGTGCAGAGTAACAGAGGAGTGTGGCACTTTCTTGCGGCACGAGGCAAAATTGCTTTGTAAAGTTTCCGGATGCAGTTGTTTGCCTTAGGAAAATTCTAACTGTGAGAATCTGCGGTTATATAGACTATCCACAAAAAAAGAGCATTACTGAAGGTAAGTAACTTGTTCTTCCACTCTAGGATGTGGTACACATCTGGAGGAACTAGAAATCTAGACAATTCGGCTGGTGCTAAAAGCCTTTCTTCCATTCTTTTGCAGTTGAGCTCTCCATATCTTGATAGACAACATAACCATGATGTGGTACAACAACAAGCAGAAGGGAGTGGGGTTGTACCTTCTCTGTCGAAAAACAGTACAGCTCTGGTCCTGAGCAGAGACACACAAGGTCCAGTTGGTTGCCAACTTTCTAGCTTGTGCTTTGAATGCCTGAAGGACAGCCTGAGTCAGTGTCGCCTTGCTGACCATGAGTGTAATCTTCACTCAGAGGTGGTACAATATCTCTTCGACCTTTGGGGCACACCTCAGGTGGACCTACTCACCGCTCACAGTAATGCATATTTGTTGAATGCTGTCAGTTCTGTGCCTTCAGGTGTGTGGGGCAGACTGCATTGGTGGACTCGTTTCGATTAAAGTTGAGCTTTCCACTTCACTACACATTTTCTCCCATACCCATGAGTCCTTAGCTACTGATGAAAATTCGCCTAGACTGGGCCAAGTCATCTTAATAGCACCGGACTAGTTGAGAAGGATGTAGTATTCAGACCTGACAGCTTTCCTTGAGCCTCCACTCCTTATCCCTCACAAAGTAGATCTTGTCTTTCAATCGGAGAGGCAGTTGCTGCACCCCAACCTCCAGAGCCTTCACTTTCATGTCTGGAGACTGAGCAGGGACTCCTGAAGTGGCGGACATAATCCTAAGTGCCTGCAGACTCTCCACCAACACTGTATATTCTGGGTGACGGAATAGATTTTTTGAGCTGTTTTCAGACACTTTAGTAGACCCTTTTAAGGCCGACTTGTCAGACAGCTTGTGCTTCACCCTGTCATTAGCTCAACAGGGTAGTTCCGTGGGTACAGGGAAAGACTACCTATCTGCTCTGTCAGCCTTTTTTTGTCTTCCAGATCAACTGTCCCTCTTCAAGTCACCCATAGTAATGAGGTTTCTGAAAGGCCTCACCAACATGCCACCCCCCTCACTTCATTATGCCTGAATGGGATATGAGTCTTGTTCTCACATTTTTAATGTGATTTCGTTCTCAGTTTGAACTTTTGCACGGTTGCGGCTTGTGACTGCTTACTTTTAATGCACATTTTCTGGTAGCCATTACATCATTGAGATGTGTCAGTAAATTACAAGCACTGAGCATTAAGTCTCACTCCAGTTCCTACTTACCTGACAAGCTGTTTCCTATAACCAGGGCTACCTTCCTGCCCAAAGTTGTCACTCCCTTTCATTTAGGGCTGTCCATCACTTTGTCTACTTTATTTTTCCCTCCACATCCCACTGAAGATAAGGAAAGGCTTCACATGCTGAATCCGAAGAGGGCGGTCAGCGTTTGCACTGACAAACCAAGACTTCTGGCTTGAGGATCAGCTTTTTATAGGCCGTACTGGTAAGATGAAGGGCAGAGCTGTCCAGAAAAGGACTTTATCAGGGTCGATCATCTTGGTCATCAAGATGTGTTATGACTACCTCACAAGGAACCTTCAGAGGATGTTGGAGCTCGTTCTATGAGGGCAGATTCTTTTGCTTCACATCTGGCAAGCGCAGTCCCTGTAACAGACATCTGCAAATCATCAACTGGGGCTTTATGACACACCTTTGCAAAACATTACCGTTTGGATTTGGAGATGTAAGTTTGGCTTTATGAAAGTATCTCACTGTAGCTTGATTTCCATCAGAACCTTTCAAGGGGCCAAATCTATATTTCCTCACGTTTGGGGTCATTCGAGTATCATGAATGTAAGGGTTTGGGAGGAGAAAGGTATTTTGAGAAAGGCAATGTTGCTAGCAAACGTAGTAGTTGAGGTGTAAAGAGTTGTTAGGTCCTCAACGCAGCAGAGTAGAGGTGCTGAGTGAACCGCAACAATGACTATGCCACATAACAGAGACAGATTTTAAAGAGGTGCTAAAGCTTGGGCAGACCATTGACAGCTCGGGTGGAGACAATGATAGAAATAAGTAAAAATTGAATCAGAAAATGGTTATGTCAGTCAACTTGGCAGGATCTTATCCATTTGCTGGGTCTTTCACCCAGCGTTGCTGAAGGCTTGTAGCGGGGTTCCACAAATATTATTTTATAATCTGTGAGTGTTGGCCATGGAGAGACAAGCTGACAAAGTACAAAGCTGCTAAATAAATAATTGTGTGAAGATGCATCACCTTTTAGTGTTTTTTTCCTGGTCCAAATATTGCAACATACAAGGTACTTTTGAAACCTATGAATTCAAGATGGATCTTTGTGTTTTTGAAGTATTTCTTAAGCAATCTAGGCTCATTCTTTCATTAGGTGAACACTTCTGCTTTCCTCCCTTGGTCATCTCTCAAGCCTAACACGCGGGTTCCAATTCACATGATCAACATTTGATCAAGCAGTGATACAACATTTTCTGCAGCAGATTGCAGCCTTCTCTCTTTCTTTTTTCCTTGCCTCAAGACCATCTTCACCTGCTCTGGGTATCTTCTGTATGATAAATACACAAAATGGTACCAGTTCCTATGGTGGGCAGTCCCAAAGTGGTGAACTGCTGGGGGGTTGGGAAAATAATGGTGATTGTGAAGGTTCGCGGTGATGTCTAACGTGTAGGCCAGATACTCCTGGGTGGATTTCCAAGTGCCCTCACACACCCTTGCGGGTGCAAAGCATCATCATCGGGCGTTGCTCCTCGTGGGGGTGGCGCTGCAGTCCCTCACGGGCCCTTCAGGAGGGCTCTCTGTCGGAGATCTTTTTACTGGAGTAGCCGTAGTTGTGCGTGCGGGTGTGTGGGGATGGTGGGTGGTGTGGTGAGGCTAAAAAGACCTGTAGGAACCCCAAACGGTTTATTAATGGGTCCTGCGGGTCTGGTTAAAATCTAACGGGGAGTGGTGCCTAAATAGCACTCTAAAAAGGTAGGGGAAAGGTAGATAGTTCTGTTACTCTCGACCCGTATGTGATAAAGTTAGAGTGAGAGTGAGAACGTGAGGTGGGTGGTCAACATGTTTCGCGCTTCCCAGCGGTCCCTAACGGATCCGTAGCGCTTCGTCAGGACCAAAAGGAAAGTGGTAACAAAATTTGATATAGGTCAGAATGTATCCTATATGTCCATAGTATAGGGATCACGTTTTATTCGAGTCCCTATGAGCGAACCTAAAAGGAAAGGGAGGAGAAAAAGGGGACAGGGAGACAAAAAAGGGGAGGCAAAATGAAGTGGTCAACAACATCTCCAGGGGGCGTAATACATGTCCCTGGTATCAAAACGAGTCGGTGCGGAGAAATACTCGCATCATGGTTGTGCCACATGCCAGGGGAGGGGGGCGGGTGCAAGAAAGACTGGTGGTTCTATCAACTCTGTCGGTATACGGGTCACGCAAGATAAATCAGTGCGGGACACATGCATAGTAGACAGCTCCACAGTGTAAAGTTCATGCAGGGTATCAGGGGGCATAACTGCATCCGTTGAGCTGGTGTCTCAAAGTTGACTAGTGACCAGTGAGACTACTTCTTGACGACATGCCTCGTGGTCTGCCCTAGTACATGGTGAGTCATGCAGGGTTTCAGATTGAGGTATGATAGGATCGGTATCTGAAAAATGACTTTGTGTCGAGTGTGATAGCTTATTAACGACATGTCTAGAGGTCTATCTGGTGAGTGAGGATAACGGAGCCGGTGAAATTATTCAGCAGAATCCCGTGATCACGACTATTCTACATAGTGGTGGTGTGGCAATATACTGTTTATAGACAAACTGGTAAACCTACCCAATGTTTAATGGGTCCAGGCTATACCGGATAAGGATCGGCTGGGGCGGAGGGCGCCAGCTAAAAAAGACAACCAGCGTAGTTTTACAATAAACACTTCAAGGGGAGCGGGAAATTGTTAAAAACGCCAGTAAGGCTAATCTTGGTAGAGTAGAGATAACACAAACAAACAAATAGTAAACCAGGCCAGTTGGGCTAACTGGGCAGAGTAAGGATAATTCAAACAAGACTAATAAAGTGGCTGCAAACAGGTACTTACTCACGCCCCGGGTATTCTGCTCTGAACACCTACGTGCCTCCAGGATCGCCGGTAGTTGACACGGTTTTGGAGGCACTATTTATGTCCAAAGTTGATTGGGTGTTCAACCCGGAACAGCTGCGAGTGTCGTGGAAACAGAGGCGGGACTGTGTTTCACGAAGTTGTGGATGGCGGCCATGTTTGAATGGTCTAGAAGTGTCAAGGAGTAAGAGTCTCCGTATCGACGATTTAGAAGGGGGGAACACATGAGTGTGTCTCGAGGGTGTGCGTGGCGTATGGACCCAAAAATAAAAAATATAAAATATAAAATAATAATAAAAGTGCCTCAGGGTCACGCAGTGAGTTGGTTGACTGGTAGCACCTCTAGCTACTGTGGTTAGCACGTCGGCCATATTGGAACGGGTCTGGAAGATATCCCAAAGTGTGTATATTATTGAAAGATTGCATGGTCTGGATATAGGCACATGGGTTGGTACAATTGTGTCCGTTCCAAATTAACGAGCTACAGTCAAAGCAGGTAGATGTCAGGTCTGCAGTGGGTGGTGGAGTAAGGTTATGATAGCTGGTATTATGGATTGAGAGAACTCCATGGGATGTCGTCGTTGAGACCTGTGACATCAGTGCGGAGTCTGAAGACCCAGCGTTGTTCTGTTATGAACAGGTTGGTTGGTGTCCATGAGGGATTGTGGTCAATCACAGTCCATTTGAGACTGTCAGGGGAATGGTTGTGTTCCAGGAAATGATTCTGCAGTTTAGTCTGTGTTTTCTTGCACCGTATTGTACTCTTATGTTCTCCGATGCGGGTTTTGACAGGTCTTGTTGTCATGCCTATGTATCGGAGTCCGCACGGGCAAGTAATCAGATAAATGCAGTTTTTAGTATTGCAGTTGGTGTGGTGTCTTAATTGCCAAGGTCTGGGAAGTCCCAGATCCAGCTCTTTCACAGGTTTTGTCTGGTGGCAGGTAGTACAAGAACCACAAGGGAAATGGCCTACAACCGGGGGTAGTGCCCACAGGGTTTCTCGTGGTTTCCTGTTCTTTCTGGGGCGGGTATGCACCAGGATATCTCTTAGGTTCTGAGTGCGTTTGAACGAGAAGAGGGGGCAGGGACCGGGGTCAAAGGAACCAGTTTTGAGTATTTTCCAATGACGTTTCACTATCCTCTGGATGTTGTTTGAGAGAGGGGTGAAAGATGTCACACATGTCAGTGCCGTGTTCTCTGATTTCGTCCTTGTTTCTAAAAGTGCATCACGGTTGTTATTCCTAGCCCTTTTGTGAGCTGTTTTAATGATGCTGGTGGGATATTTCCTGGTTACAAGATTCTTTTTCAGGATGGCAGCTTGAGCTTCGAACTCATTGAGGGTGTTACAGTTCCTTCTCAATCTGAGGAACTGTCCTACTGGGAGGTTGTCCCTCAAAGCTTTCGGGTGGTGGCTCTGATAAAGTAGGAGGCTGTTCCTATCAGATGGTTTCTTGTAGTTCGTGGTTAGTAAGCAGCCATCTTTCAAGGATATAGAGAGATCCAGGAAGGGGATCGACTCGTGAGAGTGGGTACCTGTGAATTTGAGGAAAGGGTCGATCGTATTCATCCATGCAAAAAAGGCAGCGCATTCGTCTGTACTCCCCCTCCAGAATACAAGGATGTCATCAATATATCGCCGCCAAAGAAGGATGTTGTCTTGGAAGGGGTTGGTAGGATTTTGAATTTTGTCTTCCTCCAGCTTGGCCATGTATAGACAGGCCAGGCTCGGCGCAAATGTGCTCCCCATGCATGTGCCCTGTATTTGATGGTACAGTTTGTTGTTGAACTCGAAAAAGTTTTCTTTAAGCGCGAGTTGGGCACATTCGCAGATGAACGAACATCATCAAACAACATCCAGAGGATAGTGAAACGTCATTGGAAAATACTCAAAACTGGTTCCTTTGACCCCGGTCCCTGCCCCCTCTTCTCGTTCAAACGCACTCAGAACCTAAGAGATATCCTGGTGCATACCCGCCCCAGAAAGAACAGGAAACCACGAGAAACCCTGTGGGCACTACCCCCGGTTGTAGGCCATTTCCCTTGTGGTTCTTGTACTACCTGCCACCAGACAAAACCTGTGAAAGAGCTGGATCTGGGACTTCCCAGACCTTGGCAATTAAGACACCACACCAACTGCAATACTAAAAACTGCATTTATCTGATTACTTGCCCGTGCGGACTCCGATACATAGGCATGACAACAAGACCTGTCAAAACCCGCATCGGAGAACATAAGAGTACAATACGGTGCAAGAAAACACAGACTAAACTGCAGAATCATTTCCTGGAACACAACCATTCCCCTGACAGTCTCAAATGGACTGTGATTGACCACAATCCCTCATGGACACCAACCAACCTGTTCATAACAGAACAACGCTGGGTCTTCAGACTCCGCACTGATGTCACAGGTCTCAACGACGACATCCCATGGAGTTCTCTCAATCCATAATACCAGCTATCATAACCTTACTCCACCACCCACTGCAGACCTGACATCTACCTGCTTTGACTGTAGCTCGTTAATTTGGAACGGACACAATTGTACCAACCCATGTGCCTATATCCAGACCATGCAATCTTTCAATAATATACACACTTTGGGATATCTTCCAGACCCGTTCCAATATGGCCGACGTGCTAACCACAGTAGCTAGAGGTGCTACCAGTCAACCAACTCACTGCGTGACCCTGAGGCACTTTTATTATTATTTTATATTTTATATTTTTTATTTTTGGGTCCATACGCCACGCACACCCTCGAGACACACTCATGTGTTCCCCCCCTTCTAAATCGTCGATACGGAGACTCTTACTCCTTGACACTTCTAGACCATTCAAACATGGCCGCCATCCACAACTTCGTGAAACACAGTCCCGCCTCTGTTTCCACGACACTCGCAGCTGTTCCGGGTTGAACACCCAATCAACTTTGGACATAAATAGTGCCTCCAAAACCGTGTCAACTACCGGCGATCCTGGAGGCACGTAGGTGTTCAGAGCAGAATACCCGGGGCGTGAGTAAGTACCTGTTTGCAGCCACTTTATTAGTCTTGTTTGAATTATCCTTACTCTGCCCAGTTAGCCCAACTGGCCTGGTTTACTATTTGTTTGTTTGTGTTATCTCTACTCTACCAAGATTAGCCTTACTGGCGTTTTTAACAATTTCCCGCTCCCCTTGAAGTGTTTATTGTAAAACTACGCTGGTTGTCTTTTTTAGCTGGCGCCCTCCGCCCCAGCCGATCCTTATCCGGTATAGCCTGGACCCATTAAACATTGGGTAGGTTTACCAGTTTGTCTATAAACAGTATATTGCCACACCACCACTATGTAGAATAGTCATGATCACGGGATTCTGCTGAATAATTTCACCGGCTCCGTTATCCTCACTCACCAGATAGACCTCTAGACATGTCGTTAATAAGCTATCACACTCGACACAAAGTCATTTTTCAGATACCGATCCTATCATACCTCAATCTGAAACCCTGCATGACTCACCATGTACTAGGGCAGACCACGAGGCATGTCGTCAAGAAGTAGTCTCACTGGTCACTAGTCAACTTTGAGACACCAGCTCAACGGATGCAGTTATGCCCCCTGATACCCTGCATGAACTTTACACTGTGGAGCTGTCTACTATGCATGTGTCCCGCACTGATTTATCTTGCGTGACCCGTATACCGACAGAGTTGATAGAACCACCAGTCTTTCTTGCACCCGCCCCCCTCCCCTGGCATGTGGCACAACCATGATGCGAGTATTTCTCCGCACCGACTCGTTTTGATACCAGGGACATGTATTACGCCCCCTGGAGATGTTGTTGACCACTTCATTTTGCCTCCCCTTTTTTGTCTCCCTGTCCCCTTTTTCTCCTCCCTTTCCTTTTAGGTTCGCTCATAGGGACTCGAATAAAACGTGATCCCTATACTATGGACATATAGGATACATTCTGACCTATATCAAATTTTGTTACCACTTTCCTTTTGGTCCTGACGAAGCGCTACGGATCCGTTAGGGACCGCTGGGAAGCGCGAAACATGTTGACCACCCACCTCACGTTCTCACTCTCACTCTAACTTTATCACATACGGGTCGAGAGTAACAGAACTATCTACCTTTCCCCTACCTTTTTAGAGTGCTATTTAGGCACCACTCCCCGTTAGATTTTAACCAGACCCGCAGGACCCATTAATAAACCGTTTGGGGTTCCTACAGGTCTTTTTAGCCTCACCACACCACCCACCATCCCCACACACCCGCACGCACAACTACGGCTACTCCAGTAAAAAGATCTCCGACAGAGAGCCCTCCTGAAGGGCCCGTGAGGGACTGCAGCGCCACCCCCACGAGGAGCAACGCCCGATGATGATGCTTTGCACCCGCAAGGGTGTGTGAGGGCACTTGGAAATCCACCCAGGAGTATCTGGCCTACACGTTAGACATCACCGCGAACCTTCACAATCACCATTATTTTCCCAACCCCCCAGCAGTTCACCACTTTGGGACTGCCCACCATAGGAACTGGTACCATTTTGTGTATTTAGCTAACTTAGGAGCGCTGGTACAGGACCTCCTTCTTAACTCCTGCTTCTGGTCCCCCCCTCTCAGTGTGTTTACGACTATCTTCTGTATGACTCTTGCCTGACATAAATGGTGCACATCCGCCAGATCTACTTTCATGTTTGAAAAAAAAAATCAGCTTTCACGCAAGCCTTTTAGGAGAGAGGAATTAAATGTCAATTTGAAAAGGAGAGAGACAGTTTGGAGGTGCAGATATGTACTGTCGACCCTCGGCTCTGTTGTGTTTAAATCAGTCCTCTGCAGTATGTGCACCCAGCTACACCTGTTCAGCAGTGCTCTTTCCTTCAGTGTAAAGCTGTTCAGATGACTGGGCTTCAACCCCTCATCTTTCCGTAGTGTATGTTGATTTCAGTAGTGGTCGGTTGGTTACTGGCTATTCAGAAGCATGTGAGACTTTATGGGGAAAAGGACATTGAGCCCTCAAAAGCACCTGCTGTCATCTGTGTCCTCAATTCTGATAACTGGGGGTATACCCATCAATTACCCTCCCATTACCTGGGTAAGGAAAACACAATCTAAGGAAAATAGTGGTAAGGAGGAAAGAATAGAGCAACATTTTTTGACAAAGGACACCTTTAATTATCCTTTCATATGTGTATAGATTCACATTTCATTTTCTTTGTTTTTTGCTGAGCATATATAAAAGACATATAATTTACAAAACAACACCTCTGTACATATGACGAAACTAAGCTACTGTCCTAAAAAATAATAATTTCCAATTATGGATCCACCTTTCAATAGTGTGGACTACCCAGAGGGCATATACATTGCATAAGGAAATCAATATCTCCACAAATTCAAAGGCAATGCAAAGCTGTTGAATCCCCACAAATTCCAATTATTTATGGTCCCTCTGTACAACCAAACTGTCGAGGCGGTCGCTTTTCAGCCAATTAATTCCTTTTGGCCTCTTCAGGACAAGAAAAACAGCAGCAATCTTAGGCTGATTTCTCCACTCAGCATACCAAGCGTGAGTACAACGTACTCGCAAGGAATGGGGCGCTGGGGGTCCAACCCCTATGCCATCTCTTTTTAGAGAATCAATTGGGACCCTTATCGTGTTCAAAGATTAAGGAAATTCATCCGCCGTGGTTACACGCTTTATTCTTTCCCCTTCCTTGGTGTCTATTCCGAATCTGTCAGTGCTCGCTCTCTTGCTGCGCTCCATATCACCACCCACCGCGTACCACAGGACCAACAACATGCAGAATTCTTCAGTTTCAATTTTAAATGTTTACTAGAGTTCCAGTACAGGGAATGGGCAAGAAATAGATTTGTTTGCATTAGTTAGGGGATAAGTTGACCTTGAGACAGAGCGAAGCAGATTTTGTCCCAAGACTGTTCTCCTGGCGAGGTGAATCTTTTATCATGAAAGTAGCTAGACCATTTAATAGGAAGGTTAAGTGCATGTTGGGAGGTTCCTCACTTATCAATTTGTATTTCTTAGAAGCCACGTGTCCATCCGATTGGATGTGTCTGAGAGCAGAGAAAAAGGGAGTGGAGTGCAGTGGGCCTAGTTTAGAAACTCTAACTTTAGGAATTCGTAAAAGTCTAAATTGGATAGGGCATGTCCCCCTTGTAGAGTCACAAATGATAAAGGTTCCTCACTCTCATATAAGTCCAATATGAAGGTAATAACCTTTCTTGCCCATTCTAAGCTAAAATGAAACATTTCCTAGCTTTCGTAACGGAAAGTTTCAATTCTATTAATGACTCGGAGGCGAGGATTAGAATTAGGCTTTTCTTTCTTCTGTCTATTCAATAGCAGCCTTAGAAAATAATAGTGAACAACAATAGGACTTCATTTCCCACGAAGCCTATGGAAAAACAACAATGCGATGCAACAGTCCATTGTCCAATCAGGCGCCTCCTGGGACCATAAGAGCCCATCCTCTGTACTGGACGTCCACTTTCTTACTGCGACAAAGCCAACCGCTAGAATTCCTAGTCCTGCTTCGGCGACTCTGTCCCTGCAGGCAGAAAAAAGGAGTCGTAAAATCTGCAAACCAAAGTCACCAGCCCAGAAGCAAAAACAACATTTATAACCGAACAGGAAAACACTTTACTTGCGCCTGACGACACATCCTGATGAGCCCGGGTGGGTCCAGGAGTATCCTGAGGGCGGGCTAATCCACGCCTCCGAGTCCTTAATAGAATTGAAACTTTCCGTTACGAAAGCTAGGACATTTTTCATTCTATGTCAGGACTCGGAGGTGAGGATTAGGCTAGTTCAAAGCTTATCAACCACCAGAGACGCAATGGAGGTAACTGGCTTGAAGTAAAACCTTTTAAAGGTTGAGTCGGAAGACCAATCTGCCGCATTCAAGATGTCCCCCAAGCGTGCTCCTAGCATAAAAGCCTTAGATACCATAGTACCCCTAGCGACGTATGTTCCGAAGACCTTAGTGTCGATTCCGGCCTCAACCATCACCCAACGAACCCATCTTGCAATCGTCGGGGAGGAGACTGCCCAAAAAGGCTTCCACAAGGCAATCAGGAGCTGACGTTCCCCATGTGGACTTCATAAGCTCTGATACATCTGACAATGCAGAGTTTGGGACAGTCAGGGAAAGCCGGATAAGAAATAACCCGAGACTGGGTCTTGGTGCATCGGGACACATGGTAGTTGACTCCCTCTGGCATGAAGGATCTCCCTGTAATATCCAGGGCCCGTACATCCAATACCTGTCTACAGGACACCAAACACAACAACATAGCCAGCTTCGAAGACAGCTGCTTCCGTGACAGGTATTTGCTGCTGGGCCTTTCCGACAAGAAGTGTAAGACCTTATTTACATCCCAGAGCTCAGAGTAATGTAGTTCTAGGGGAAGGGAAAGGTGAATCTCCCGGAGGAGCTTCCTCACCAGAGGGTGGTCACCCACGGGATGATCCACCACCACCGAGTGTCCTGCCGAGGTCACAGAGCGGAACGTATTAATTGTCCTGTAAGCCAACCCCTCCGAAGCCAGGGAGGCCAGAAAATTCAGGATGTGAATGACATCTGCCCCCACGGGATCCAGACTCCGTTGCAGACACAAAACCCATCCATCGAGACCAGGCCGATCGGTAGCGCTTGACAGTGCCATTGGCCCATGCGCTTGAAAGTAGCTTTGCATCGTGGCACGAAAGCCCAGGGACTTGCCATCGAGACCTGTAATCCGCCACGCCATCAAGGGCAACGAGTCGTTCGCTATCAGGGGATGAGGGTTGCCCAATGGATTGATCAAGAGATGAGGGAGCCGGGGTAGACGGATTGGAGAAGCCCAGGAAAGTTCCATCAGAACTGGAAACCAGGCTTGCGCTATCCATACTGGGGTAATCCGCACCAGATCCGCCCCCTGCCGACAGACCAGCGTTGTCAGCCGCATGATCATGGCGAAGGGGGGAAATGCATAACCCTTCTCTATCGACCAATCCTGAAGGAAGGCATCGGTGGCTGCCACCCCTGGATCCGGCCTCCAGCTCAAGTACCGGGGGACCTGGAAGTCCAGGTGAGAGGCAAAGAGGTCGACAGAGAAAGGACCCCCACTCTTCCTGCAAGGTCAGAAACACCGGCCGGAAGAGTTTCCACATGCTGGAATCTCGGAAGATGTCGAGACAGCCAATCGGCCACTTGATTGGCCACTCCCGGTAGGACTCCCGGTAGATGCTCCGTAATCACCAACACTTTGTGGGACAGGCAGTATTCCCAAAAAAAGTCCTTGGCCAAGTCTGCCAGGCCTTTGGAACGCGTTCCTCCCAGATGATTGATGTAGCGCACTGCAGCTACATTGTCCATCTTGAGGAGGACACACGAGCGAGCTCTGTCCTTCGTCCAACAACGGACCGTGAAAGAGCCCGCCATGAGCTCTAAACAGTTGATGTGGAGGGAACCTTTCTCGGCGGACCAACCTCATCCTGTGGTGAACTCGCCACAACGTGCTCCCCAACCGGAGCTGCTCGCGTCAGACTCGATCACCAAGTCGGGAAGGAAACCAAAAATGGCTCGACCGTTCCACGCTTCCATGTGGCAGAGCCACCACTGAAGCTCGTCCCTGACCTCCTCAGACAGGGGGACCTTCTGAGCGTAGATGAAACGCTTTGAGTCGCTGAAGTGCCCCAAAGTGCAAAGGACCCAGAAAGATAGCCTGAATCGAGGCTGACAGGAGGCCGACCACCCTGGCTATACTGCGGAAGGACATTAGTTGTTTCTGAAGCAATTGGCAGATCTCGTGACGGATCTTCGCGATCTTCCTGGAAGGCAGGCTGAGAGTCGCTTCCACCGAATTGATCACAAAACCTAGGAAAGTGATCGAGCGAGTAGGATGGAGGCAAGACTTTGTGTGGTTTATGACAAACCCCTGGGATTAAAGAAGAAGCACCGCCGAACGGAGCTGGAAAATGAGTCTGAGGGCACTGGTGTAGGAAGAGCATGTCGTCCAGATAGACAATCATACTCATGCCCTGCGCCCTTAAAGCCTCCACCACTGGATGCAAAACTTTGGTGAAACACCAAGGGATGGACGACAGGCCAAAGGGAAGCGAAGTGAACTCGAAAGTTTGGCCGCCCCATTGGAACTGCAGGAACAAATGGTGGGGCTGGAAGATCGGGACCGTCAGGTAGGCGTCCTTGAGGTCCAAACGGACCATCCAGTCATTGGGACGCAACAGATTGCGAAGGAGGTGAATCCCTTCCATCTTGAAATGTCGGTAGACAATCCATTCATTGAACTCTCGAAGGTTTATCACCAAACGCTGTCCGCCATCCTGTTTCTGAACTAGAAAAATGTTGCTTACAAAGGCCCCGGGCCGGGTGTTGGAGCGGCAAATTGCACCCTTGCACAGGAGTTCTTGGACTTCGTGATGCATCAAGGCCGCCTCTGTGCCAGAGAACCTGATCAGAGTAGGAGGATAGGTCTGAACTGGGGAACCGAAAAACTCTATGTGAAAACCCTGCACGGTCTGAAGCACCCAAGCGTCGGATGTTAGGGACCGCCAATTGTCCAGAAAAAGGGCCAACCTGCCCCCCAAGCAATTACAAGAGACAATTATGGAACTCACCGTGATTGGCTGGGACACCGCAGCCTCTCCCACCATTGCTCTGGCCTCGGCGATGGAACGGCCTTTGGTGGGGTAGAAGCCACCAAAACGTGAGGAGTCTTGGTATTGTCCCCTCTGGGACTGCTGACCTCTGTCGGAGGCTGACTGCGAGAACTGGCCAGCCGAGCTTATAGATGTTGTCCCCGATCCCTTCCATCACATGGAGGATAACTAGTTTTGGTGAGTGCAGAAGCTCCCACCCCAGAACCTCCGAGAGACAAGCTAGCACCCCCCTCCAGAAGCGAGCCAGCGCTGTGCAGTGCCATATGGTATGTATCAGCGTCCCACCCTCCAGAGCCTAACCCTGGTAAAGTAAACCCAGTGAAGGTATTTAAATTGAATAAGTTGCAGGTGCAACGCAATAGCCGCCCCACGTGGGGAAGCCAAAGCTTTTGTCCAGTCCTCCTCCTCTAACTGGCCTACATCACCCTCCCAGGCCTCCTGCAGACGCTGCAAAGCCCTCTAATGAAATTTGAGTGCAAGAGTATGCGCGGTTTTTTTGAAGAGTGCATTCTTTGCAAGGGACAAGTGCCGATACAAGTGAGCACTCAGCTGAGATGTGCTGTTTTCAAGGTGGGCGTATAAGAGTAACCTGTTGTTGTGTAATATCCGCTATCACAGGGAAAACGTATTATCGTGTGGGTTACCTTCGGAGCTTTATTTTCTGAAAACAGCTGAAGACCAGGAGATAAATAAATAAAACACGATTCTTAGGAAATACCAAATGATTCAAATAGGCACTGCTAATTATGTGCGTGTTGAGCTTCATAGAGCAGTTGTGACAGTGCTCGTATACGTGCTTGTCACAGTAAAAGCAAAACACACTGCTGGCACTGCAATCGTGTGTTTGCTGGCCCGAGAGTGGTGCGTGCGCAGTCTGCTCTTTTTGGAAGCCCATACGCGTGCTTGCGGCGCTCCCCTGCGCGCTCCCACAAGGTGTATGCCGCCACAAGCACGAGTGTGTGCTTCTAAAAAGAGCAGAGTGACGGCTACAGGTCGTCTTACGCAGCGCATGCGCGCTGCGTAGGCGAGACCTAAAAAATGTATGAGGAGGCCATCAGGACCAGGGACTTATTCGCCTGCTGGATCTCTCTCTATACTATCCGTTCATTCCACCTTCGGTTGTCATCAAAGAAAAGAGTTTTTAATGGTAGAGATTGAGGAAATGTTAAGCAGTCTTCTTTAGAGGGGGTTACTGAAGGGGTGTTTAAGTTGACATTAAGGATGTCAGTGGTTTTTATTTTGAGAGATCCTAGAGGATCACTAATTTTGGAAAACAGTAAGTAGTTGTTCTTGAACTTTAACCTAGCAGCTAATTTTTTCCCAGCTTTATTTAAGTAAAACAGTCTCTTCCCCTTCTGTGCCTGAATCCACAGATGTGCGTGTTTATTCACAATTTTATTATATTCATATTTCAGCTTCTTTACAAAGTCAGGGCAGAAGGATCTCGTACTTCTAAATAGAATTTCTTGGAATTTAATGTCTGCCTCCAACTTATGTAAAGAGGATCTAATTTCTTTATTTGTCTTAGACATCTGACTTATCACTTGCCCTTGGAAAAAAACATTTTAAGGTGTCCCAAAGGATGACAGAAGAGGGGTGCCCTCAAGGAACAATGTCAACGTTTGGTCTAGTTCCCGGACATCGGCTTCGTTCTCAAGAATTTCAGAATTCAATCTTCATGATTGGTTCTTA
Organism: Triturus cristatus; assembly: GCF_964204655.1. Classification (NCBI taxonomy): domain Eukaryota; kingdom Metazoa; phylum Chordata; class Amphibia; order Caudata; family Salamandridae; genus Triturus; species Triturus cristatus. The sequence continues at coordinate 443,714,409 of NC_140587.1, read as the reverse complement.
GGTTGGGAGGGCAGTAGTCTAAGAGGGATAGAGACAGCTGCGTGATCATAAGTGGTAATGGGTTCAATGTTAGCAGATAAGGTGTATTGTAATAGGGCATTATCAACTAAAATGTAATAAATCCTAGTAAAACTATTATGAAAGGGAGAAAAAAAGTGAAGTCATTCCTAGTGGAGTTACGCTACCTTCAAAAGTCTGCTAGGGCATGTGCAGTGCCTTACGGGCCTTAGGGATTCTATATTTAAAGGCTGAGTGCCTATCTAGAATAGTATCCATTGATAGGAAAAAAGTCACCTCCCAGAATGATGCTGGTATTCGTGGGGTGCAGGGCCATCTTGGCAGTTAGGTCAGACCAAAAGGTAGGGTCATCTACACTCTGTTGCAAACACTTCTAAGTCACCTGCTTGAAGTTGGGTATTTAACCACCTGCCATAATTGTCCTGCTGCCAATCCTTAAAGAGTAATATTAGTCAGAAACCTTCCTGCGCTTCACCGGATGGTTAAGGCCTTTTGTATTTAACGAAATTACCCTCTGCGTGGGCATAAATCAGACAAATAGTAACACAATGAGTTAAATTGTGCAAGGGGTAAACGTGATCTATCAAACAACCATAGGTTAAAATGTTTTATGAGGGAAAACATGGCTCTGAAGGAATAAAAGCTCAAAAGAGTAGAGGAGAAAGATAAAAGACTAAACCAGAAAACAAGAACACTCCCTGAGTAAAGGGAGGTGCACCCCAAAGAGGCAAAAAAGTTTGGACTAGGCAGTGGGGCACACACACAGTGGGAAACAAGAGCCCATCCACTCAAGACCCAAAAACCAAACAAGGTTAAACATTATTTTAGATAGTCATGGTACAAACACCACAGTCAAAAAGCATGTATGTTGTGAATCATAAAAACTACTAAATCGTAGAGGCAAGGTAATTGAAACATATAAATAACTACCTTTATGTAACCCCAATAGTTAACATTAATTGCAGATACTATAGAAAAACTGCATATCATGCCGTGACCAATCTGAGTGATGAAGCAGATCTACACATAGCCAGATATAGCTATGTCTGTTCTCAGCCCTCCCGGCGGCCAGCCACCCGTAACAGCAGGCAGAACAATCAGATATACAGTGAGTCCTGTGAATGAGAATGCTCCGAAGAAAGATGAAACTGAGCAAATATAGTGGGCAATAATACTTGTAATCCAATCTACCTGAAAAACAAGAGTACCAATTCTAGAGCTCTATAATAACAAAGAGGACCAAGACAATAATCAGACCTTAACATGTCAATAGAGAGTTTGGTTACTTTGGGTCTAGTCAGCAGCACATACGATGCCCAAGTAAGAATAGGATATGAGGCTGGAGATACAGGATTGAAGTGACACACATAACAATAACAATACATTGTCGAGAGTGTCCAAGAACTTTACAGGGCAACATGTAATAGCCAAATATACACGAGGGCCAAAGGCCCATGATTTGGAAATTTAGCTGAGCATTCAGCTGGAGCCATTGGGACTAATGGAAAATAGTCACAAATAAACAGTGAAGACAGGGGGGGAAGGGGTGGCACTCCCACCCCCATCCTCCACCTCTGCATGGACAAAAAAGAAAGCATGTTAAATGGTAAAGAGTCATACAAATTACTAGTTTCTATTAACACATTTGGTCTAATTCACGGGATTACCAAACCAGAATAGAGGAAATGTAATTGGAAGAGCCAGGGCTCCAGAGAACTTGAAAATAGATATGGGAACAGGTCATACAGAGCATTTTCCAAGCTCATGATAGTAAATGACACCGCATAAGAGCCTCTTCTAACCAGTCATCTAGGCTTGTCACTGGCATCCGCCATCTGGGTTTTAAAGGTGTTATCAAGAAAAGTTACCAATTCCGCTCGTTCAAAGAAGGTGTGTGAACGACCCTTGAAGACAACTCTGAGTGTTGAATCGCTCTTTATGCCAAAGTCTTCCTGAGGGCCATAAAACATTTACTCCTCATAACAGTATCCCTCACAAAATCCTGAGAGATGAGATGTTGGCGTCTTTCCATTGGACTAACTTGACTTTCCTCATGTGTACTAAAATCAGCTCTGTGTGTTGGTGACTTAGAGGTTTGAATTTCCGAACTCGAGGGGATGACGCATTCTTAGATCTGTGGGTAGGGATCCGATGAGCACGCTCGATCTCAAAGTCCCTACCAAACTAAAGACCCAGGGTTGGAGGTAGCCATTTTTCTGGAAAGTCCACCACTATGGGGCAGTAGATTCAACATCTTCCGGAAGTCCAAAAAGTCAAAGCTTGCCACACATTTTGCGATCCTCCAAATCGGTAATATTGCATCTGAGGGAAGTTATCATCATGTCAGCTCTGGTCAGGCTCTTTTGTTGGGCAGATATACGATCTTCTGCCATACCAATTCTACTCTCTGGGTTGGACACTCTGAAATTAAGGTCTTTAAGATTTTTACGAATGCCAGACATCTCAACTTATAAGAGATCGGTATTGATTTGGTGGTTTGAGCTATGTCATGTACCTCTTCCAACAGCGTCTAGTGTAGAGGAGTTATCCTGTTCCTTCATTCTGGACATTCTGGAAAGGGGGTGGGGGTTCTTGTTTTGTCCTCTTAAGGTTGCCCTTCCCCTCTTTATTTCCTTCTCCTTATGGTCTTTTGAATCCACCATCATTAGCCTCAAACACGTCAAGAAGCGAGATCCTCGCCTGGTTTCAGAGGGAGCACAGGACCCTTTTAAAGTTTAAAATTACACTGATCCAAATCGGGATTGACCGCAGAAGAAAGATTGGAGCTTGTATGACCCAGAGTAAGCGAGGAGGAGAAGGACCCCCAAGTCGAGGAGGAATAGGATGAAAATACGCTGCAAGGGAGCATGGAGATTTGAGGAGACGATTGAAGGTGGCGTAACAGCGACCAAAGAGTGAGCAGCAGGAGGATGTAGAGTAAGGATTCAATCAAAAATACATAAGGCCAGCTCAGTAGGTCAGTAGGAAGTCCATAGATCGAGCATTAGGCATGCAAACAGTAACAGACCTGGGCAGGAGAAACACAGGCGCGGTGAAAACACACAAAGGTTTGTAAAAGAATACCACTGTGTCCACGGGATGAAATCGTTGGACTAAAAGCCACATTCATGGAGTAGTGATTATTGCAGGAGTACAACTCTGGGAGAGGGGGGGTGAAGAGAGGAGGTGAAATACCATTCGATAAGTAGATTAATCACTGTATATTTGCGATACCATAAACACGTGAGGTGCAAAACATTAGCACTGCATAATTTTTCCAGTGTAGCGATGATTCGGGAGCCCCAGCCTTTCCTCGTGGTCATCGTTGTGCCACTTGTATGGCAAGGGAATGCACCACGTAAAAATTGCCTGTTTGTCGCCGGAGCTCTGGATAAGATACAAAAGGGCATATTTACAAGGTCTTAACGCTGCGGTAGGGTCAATTTTTTTACATTACAGGAGCTTTTTTTTTTACCGCCATATTTTCAAGTTGCCGCTAACTCCAGTTAGCTGCATTTTTCTAGCGTTAACGTGAATTTTTCCTAGCAGCACTTCTGTAAGCGTGATTTACGGAAAATGAGATGCAAGGTAGGCGTTCCCAAGTAAATACTCCCGTAAAACACACCGCGATATTTACAAGGATTTCCTTGTACGTCGCTAAAGAAAAAATCTTCCGCTAATTTCAATTAACCTTTTCGGTGCTCAGGACGGCCCCCGGCCGTCCAACGTCACGGTGGGCGAGTGCGGAGGACTGCTGGGGGCCGTCCAAACCCCGCCTGCTTATTAATTCTCCCACACAGCACCAAAGGGGTTCGAGGCAGTTTTTTAATGTCAGAAAATACCTGGTCTTAAAAATGGTGCAAACACACCTGGTGCCTCATTACCGAGAGGTTTTGGTGCTGGACAGCGCTGTAAGGAACCTTGCTGCACTACCCTGCGACCAAACAAAAGAGCAGGAATGCGCCCTATCAATAAGATAGGGCGCATTCCTGACCTTTTCCCCTACGTTGTCCAAAACAGGCACCCTTGTGCCATGGTACAAGGGTGCCTGCATTTTGGAGCTGATTGATGTTGTGCAGGAAGGGATACCTTCCTGCACAAAATCAATCAATCCAGGCGATTTCTTCTTTCTACATGAGCCTGCAGGTGGAGGAGGGCTTCGAACTCATGACCTCCGGGTCAGAGGAACCAGCAGCAGCAGATGATGGGGACAGCAGCAGCAGCTAGGGGACAGCAGCAGCAGCTACCAGACAGCGCTGCGTTGTGGAAGGAACAAGTCCACTAAGGGATAATTCCCCTGTACACCCAAAAGTACACCCAAAAGCGCACTAACAGGGTGCGAGGAAAGGCAGCACCACCCGGTTTCCTCCTCCGATCTAACAGTGACGACCATATTCTATGTTCCCCAGCGAATAATGGCAGATCAAGCTGCGCGCCTAAGGACCTTTGCCCGAACTGACCACCGTGCCCCTGGAACCCGCTGCCACCAATTGCGGAAATCAGCGACTTGAGCCAGTTAGTGGAGTCCCACACCGGTCTTCTACAGTGTCGTCGGCGATGTGCATCCACTGCAGCACAGGGATTGTTCATGGGACGATGTGCCCCACCCACAGGCGCTAGGCCTGGGCCCGACACAACCCTTGGGCCTCCTCCGCTCCCTGCCCCATATTCTCCTCACCTGGACATCGAAACCAGGGCTCAATCCACTGTGCTCTCTCCAAATCTGTGAATCAGCCAGTAGAATCCTCAGCTAGGCCGGATTTCACAAGCCTGGGTACAGCAGTCACCTTCGAGTCCACTGGGGAGCTTCCCGATTCAGGTGATGCAACAGGGCCCTCTTAGGCGCGAAGTTGCGGTGCTCCCACCACACACGTTTGGTGCTGCTGAGGGGCCTCACCCTCCACAGTGTCCGGGCAGCGCTACCTCCTTCGGCCTGTGATGCAGAGGGGTGCTGGTCACCATCGGCAATCTCCTTGGTGCACCCCGGTGTAGTGGTGGCGTGAGTTATGCAATGCAGACTTCCCCCACGTCGGTGTGCAGGAGTGCCTCTACCGATCACAGCTCCAAGGGGCAACAGGCCAGCAATGTGTCTCCATGTGACCTGCCAGACTTCGCCACCAAATAAGGGCGATCGAAGCCTCAATGTCAACAGCCGTGGACCACAGGCTCGGGCCTGATGTGGCCCACCTCCACCATCATGCCGCAGTAAGTTCACAGCACCAGAGGCCTCCAGACCCCCCGGACTTTCCATGCTTCCATGCATCGGCCGCCGTGGTGTCACAAGGATGGCGCAATGAAAAGTGCTGCATCTTTTTTTTCCCCAGCGATGCGCCACCTTTTCATTAATGAGGCCCTGTTCTGCATTTCCTCTTCCCCTGGGACTCTGGCTGGTCATGCTGGGTGATTGGGGGGTATTGACCTGTGCTGAACTTGGTCCTGGCTGCTCCATTCTGAATTCCGCTGTTTTTATTTTCGTTTATTTACTTTGAGGTGTATTTGTAGCCACTTTTTGCCTCTAGAGGCTGAAAAGTGACGTTGGGCTGACTAGCGTGAATTTTGTTACCACTAATTGGCCAATGCAAAAACAACAGTTGATGGACAGAATGCAGAACAATGTCATACATTCACCCCAGTACAGACATCTGGGCCTAAATCCATCGTTTTTTTGCTCACCATGCCGTTTCAGTTTGAACCCAGCCGTATGCAAATCAGTCTTGACCCTGTGCCTCATGGGTACAGTCCAGCCCGAACTGCCAAGCCAGGTCCTCCCTGGACTGGAAACAAGCATCCTAGGACCGGTTTCGGGGTTTCACCCCTCTTCAGCCAGGATAGCTTGATTCCAGTGGCATGGAGAGCACGGGACCCACGTCTGGGCATACCCTTCCCACTCGGGTGACAAATGCAACAAGCATTAGCATAGCCAATAGGTCTCGCCTTTGGGACCTTATAAGTGCATAACTAAATACTTATAAGGTCCCAAAAGCGAGACCTAGTGGCTATGCCGTGCGGCCGTGAAAGTGAAAGTGATCGCGATCACGTTCAAATATCAGTGCGGCCGCAAAAGTGAAAGTAATCGCGGTAAAGCGCGGCGCGCGCACCCGCGCACATGCACTGTAGCTCTAGGCTGGCCTGGTAGCACTTTTTGGAGCCCTCTCAATAAGTCTCGCAAGACCAGCGCATGCGCTGAATCAGGCGAGACCTAAAAACAACAGTTGATGGACAGAATGCAGAACAATATCATACATTCAATGGCTAATACTAATTGGCCAGCCGGCACTTTTTTCACTCTAACGTCAAGATTTTTATTGCCGTGACGCTACTGTTAGCGGCAATTTTCACCGCTGCTAACTGATTCTAACGCCGTTAGGGACGTATTGTCAATATGTCGTTAACATGGCGATGGATTTCGGCAATAGTCAGTGATAAAAAAAAATTGCCGCTAAGCAACATAAAAACTGCATAGCGGCAATTCTTGTAAATATACCCCAAAGTTTTGCACAGTGCCTCCTAACACTGTGCCGTCACTTGTGTTGATTGCCGGGGTAGTCTCGGCGACGCAGTCTTTCCAGCACAGCACATTAAACAAAGGCAAAGCAGGCCAGACTCTGGCACACGATTCTCACTGTGCTCCACTCTGGATTATTCAATAAACCATATCGGGTAGGGGGGTGACAGCAGACCCTCTGACAATTGAGTCTGTCCTGCTACTGCTCCACAACCGTCGGATGGCGGTGAAGAAGGTACGGGCTCTCGGGATCTCAGAAAGGACCCACGAACTTCCATGTGGGCTAAACTACGCTGGCTGCATTTTAAAGTACCTTACAGGGTCAAAACACATGCGACCAAGATCTTTGTGTGCCCAGCAATTTTGAAGTAATTATAATGTATATGATATGGCAATATGTGATTCCTACACCTTATAATACTCTTGCTATGTAACATATCCTGTACATCTATTTTCATACTTGTAAGATTTATTGTATCTGTGTGTGATGTAAAGCACTGACACACCCTACACTATGATGAGTAGCGCTATAAAAGAATTAAATACAAAATAAATGTATGCCATTTAAATCATTATTTGTGTAATTACTCGTACACAGAGGTGATTATTATTTTCTTTCTTAAAGTTCATGCGTGCAAGTATCTCACATGGGCGTTAAACTAAGTCAAAAAGGCCTCCAAGTCATGGTTTCTCTAAAGTGCTGTATGCCTGAGTCCCCTTTCAATGTATTGGCATCTAAATGTTAGGCAGCAGGTGGCTCCAGGGCTGGTGATACTCAAACAAAAGAAAGGCTGATGACCATCAAATTCAGGCCTTTGTTTTGGGCCCAGTTGGAAGGGGGAAAACATTAAGCGGCATGCAGGTAACTGCTCAAGAAAGTGGCCCTATAAATACAGCATGGTTGTACCCTATCAGTTCATGATCAGGGACTTTTCTACGATAGAAACGGGTTCAACTTTAGAGTTGCCACCTGTTCCATGGAGAGATTGTTCTAGAAACTGCAGAAGAAAAGAAGGCGCCCTCTTGCGTTCACGGTGCATATGTGCTGGTATTCCTCCAGTCGACTGTGGTGAGAAGGTCCAGGCAGGAGAGAACAATCGCCTACGAAGAACATAGAGTGAAGGGTGGCTCACTCATGTCGTGTTACAGACCCCCGGAGGGGGGGGGAAGTACATTATTATTTTCAGTCTTTTTGTAGATCAGTTTGCTAATGTCCTTACGAGAGTTATGCAAGACAAACTGTGCGTCGATTGAACTATGTGCGCAGGTAACGCGCTTTGTTTTTATTGTTAAGTGGCTTGTTTTCTGCATTAGTAATACGAGGCTGGCAGTGACTCTGGGCTTGTTTCATCTCTTGTGACAGGTGGTGGAAGCAGACGGGGACAGTTATGCCTACTCGAAATATGGACGATTTTGTCATGAGATAAAATTCAACTACTCTCCATATGTCAATTACTTCACGCGGGTTTTCTGGAACAGATCCTATTTTGTGTATAAAGTCAACTCTGTGATCTCATTTCAGTATTGAGCCATAAAGCCTTCCTCGCCTGCAAATGGCAGCGACTCTTCATTAGATGGTACGTTTTTCTTTAAATAAAAAAAAAAGTTTCCTTCAGCACACATTAGTCACTCTTCTGACTGATGCTGTGAGCTGAACGGAGAGACAAGTGGCAGCACACTGAACCGTGCAAGGTCGCCGAGAAGTTTTATAGCCGGCAGATTTCTCCTCTAAGTTGGCCGGAGTTTGTTAACCCATCTATACTGTTTGTGACTGCACTGAAAGAGACCTGTTGTAGTGCCCATGAAACCGAGCACCGAGGGATTTGCGACGAGCCAGGCTGACCTCTGCACGGACCGGGAACCTGAACAGCACAACTTGACCTCGCAGCAGGGTCTGCAAACATCAGTCAGTCCCCACTGATACAGGGGCGACCATCAGTGGCCATCCGCCTCCGTTCTTAATCCTCAAACACATTCTGAATGTCTCTTGTGTTGTATGTAATATGTCCACTGAAAAAGCTACACCTCCTACAGGCCAAAGCACATCCACAGAACCCAGTCAGAGTCCAGATGTGGTGACACTTCTCCATCTGCAACGCAGTGTTCACTAGCAGGACCAAAAGAGAAAGGACTGCAGCTCCAAGCACTGAGGAAGGGTGGATGGTCCTCCTGCGTGTGCTGTCACTGGATTCTGGCGCATCTTCAAATGAATGAATGCTACATGAATAGGCCGTGCTCAAACTGTTGCACTGAGAAATGTTGCCTTCGAAAATGTTTAGGTTTATGGAGATTTCTCCAACAAAACTGTTTCTCAAATGTCGTATAAGCCTGGCCAACTTCCATACTTATCTTTGCACAGGTGGTGGGTGGACAGTGTTTAATCCTACTCCAAGATGGCGGTGTTCAATCCTACTCCAAGATGGAGGTGTTCAATCCTACTCCAAGATGGAGGTGTGATTGTATGTGTAATGGGATGGCTCGGAGTTAAACCTAAGAGAAGCTTTGCTCATTCTTCTCACAATGGTATGTGAAGCAACGTCCCAAAATGGCTTCTAAATTGTTAAGAATTACATTAAAATTATATGACGGCAACACATAGCTTTAAAAATGCACTCCGAGAACACACTCTCATCTGACTTGCCTGTGAGAGCAGTGAAATGCCCTGACAGTTGCACACATGCAGAGTGGCCAGGGTGCACGTGTTGCATTGCATCCTTGAAGCACAGGCCAAGCTTACCCTTCCCCAAGTATGGATGGGGAAGGGTAAAGCGCACAACATGAATGTAAAAGGCGAACACGCCTGAACAATGTGCCTTAAACTTAAAAATGTACAGTAGCTCTGTGGGCTACATTTGTTAATCTACAGTATGTGTTTAGTGTTTCCTGTGTGTTCCATGTACTTCTGATTTGCTTGCATATTTGTATTTTGATTGCCTTTGATTCCACGCCTCTGCCTTGGAAAAATAAATGCCCCTTCCCCTAAAATCAGCTCACTGAGGTCCAGTTCGACCTCGTTCCTGGAGGCTATCTAAATATTTAGCACAGTACCCCATTTGGCGCAAGTTTTACACACACCTTTAAAATATAATATCTGCCTAATCCTTTCATTGTTAAGAATCGAATTACCAGATTCCCTTTGTTTATTTCTGCCTATGTTTGAGTTTGTGGTTGAGAGCCCTGAGTGCCTGGGGTGTTTGGACGTGTGCCTCTTTAACAATTGCCCTGATAGCACAACTCTGTCAGGTGATAAAATAAAAAGTGTTCCAGGCTGTGTGTTGTGGTAATAGTCGTTGTACATTGGTTGATGGTGTGGCTAATGGCACGTTAGTTGTGTACAGTACATTATTTTTTAAAGATATGTAAATATGCTTTTTAACCCAGTAGAACAAGAGAAACAGCACCTCTATAGCAATTTATTGTGTATAGTTCTGTTTCTAAGTTCACTAGACATCATGTGTGGCTTGTCCTCTGCGATTCTGGGAGTGTCTTAGTGATGTGAGATGATCACTCCTGCGATAGTCATCCCTTGATAACACCCTTGGGTGCCCCCTTTCACCCGGACCGTGTGTTTTCAAGCCTCGCACTTCTTTGTGGAAATTAACCTACACCGCCAGCATTTCACCTCCCTCAATGTGGCCCAGAGGGCTCATACTTTACCCTGGCACCTCTGCTCCTCCAGGAGAAAGGTCGCATCTTCAAACAGGGTGCTGAAGTTAGATTTCCCTGCCCCCTCGGACAGCCCACCGTAGAACAACGCCCAGCTTTTCTCCCCAGCAGGAGTCGGGGCAGTTTTTCTACCGAAAATTAAATATTGAAGTTACCCATTAGGAGCAGACGTGGGTGCTAGGTCGAGTATCATCCACAGCAGTATTTTGGAGCCGCAATTTTCTTCATACCCCAAAGCTGTGTTTTTTAGTAAATGTAAGAAGAATGACACATTTTACCAATGCCAAAAATATTGCTGTCATGTTAAGAATTCGCTGCGAGTGTTTTATTAACATCTTTCTCTTCTTTAATCAGGATTTGTTTCTTCCTGCCCATGCTCCTCATTAAATCAGTTGCTTACACTCTGCGTTTGCTGGTGTCATCATTGTTGCATCCTGTGCTCTGCAGTCAGTGCTGCCTGTCTCCTTTTGTCCTTGTCGCTCATTGATATCCTTCCTACTGCAATGTTCCGTGCTGTCCCAGCGCCCTCATTAAAAACCGAAAACTGCCATGGCAGCCTTCTAGAAACGTGCTGCCGCGCGCCATCTTTTGTCCTGCTCTGCTACCCGGGATCAGGAAAGCACACATGCCTCCCAGCCGTCGGCAACTGTGATGCTGCTGGCAGGCACTAAACCACAAATCTCCCGTGCTCTGCTGCGGCTCCCACCTGCTCACCTGCCAGTTCCATTGAAGTAAGTTTCCTCTGAAAGGCACAAAAAGCTGAAACTGCCACACACGGCATCATTTCTAATTTGATGCTTAGGAGGTAAATGGATAAAAGAAATAAAATAATGTATGCAGGTGTGTGTGTCTTTGTATGTGTGTGTGTGTGTGTGTGTATGTGTGTGTGTATATATATATATATATACATGTGTATATATACATGTGTGTGTATATATATATATATATATATATATATATGTGTGTGTATTACCCAGTGGCGGTCACCACTGGGTATGGTTATAGTTAGGTCTGCATTTCCATAGGAAGAGCGTAGTATTGGTTTGCTAGTAACTTTGGCTCAGTTTGACGAATCTTTACAAAACTTTCCGAAACAAATATCTGCCAACCTCAGCTTCTTTCTGGAGAGTTTTGGGGTGATCCATCAAGGAAGGGGGTGAAAAAAGGGTGTTCCATAACCAAAATTTCCCATGCATTTTCTGTAGACAATTTTAGGCATCGCTATCGCAAAAACAGCTAAACACAAATGCACCAGATTTGGCAGGAAGCTAGATCTTGGTCCAGAAAGCTTGCGTTTTGTGATTTGGGGTACATCATTTAAGTAGATTTTGAGATATTAAGTCTGAAAAATACTTTTATATCTGGACAGTTTAGTTCAAGGGACTCTTGCTAGAGTCCCTTGAACCCAATTTAAAAAAAAAATAGAGCGTTCTGATTGGCCCAGGGGGTATTTTTTCCCTTGGGCCAACTGGCTGCCTACAACATGAAGAAAAGTGTTGCAGGCAGCCATCACAGGACTTGGTCCCCTGTCCTGAGTTTTATTGGAAACAAAAATTTGACATACCCTGCCCCACTAGGCTTCGGAGGTGGGGGTGGGAGTGAAAGAGGGATCAAGGGCCAAAATAGAAAAACAAAAATTGCAAAAAGCTGCAATCCCAGATTTTTTATACGCCTGGGGTCATTTTAATTTTTGGAGATGGGGCGTGAGTCGGGCTTCCTGACCCCAACAGGGCCATGTGGACCCCATTCCCTGAGCCCAAATGTAATTATAAAGGGAGGGGAGCATTCAGCCACTTTGCCAGAGCCTCTACTGGGCCACGGGGACCTCATCCCCTGGGGTCAAGTAATTACAAAAAGGGGATGAAAGCTGCGCACCCCCCTTTCCACGGTGGAATCTGTGCAGGGACCCCCAATGCTCAGATACAGTAGAGTGTCTCAGGGAGCCCACCCCAGGAAACGGTGGTTCCCTGCCTGGCAGAGCGCGGGCATATACTCTTCCCGCACTTTCCCAGGTAGGGAACTATACTTTGCTCCAATCTGGTTGGAGCAGTAAAAAATGCTGCTCCTGGCAGGATGGTAGGAAAGGAAAGGTGCCAGGTCCTGCCAGCACTCAGTATGGTGCTGGCTGGGGAGCCGGCTGGGGCAGTGGGACCCTTGGGCTACCCATGCAGCCCCAAACGTGGTAGTTTGTGGGTTCCCTGGGTGGGCACTGGGGCACACACTACAGACCCTGGGAATGGGGTCCCCAGGGACATAGGAACGTGGAGGGGGCTGCACAACCCACTCCCCATATAAAATATAAAAGGCCCCAGGGATGGGGGCCCTTGTTGGCTATGGGAGGGGACCCATGTGCCCCTCTTGCCTTATTTTTTTTATTTTGAAAAAAGGTCTTGGGGATGGGGTCCCCGGGGCTACTTGATGCTCGGAGAGGAGGCTTTGCACCATCCTCTCCTTATAAAAAAAAGTAAAGAGCCTCGGGGAGGGGGGGCATGTGTCCCGGAAAGGCTCGGTGAGATGGCCGCACGCCCACCTCCCATCATACAAATAATATGTTGGTGTCCTGGGTGAGCATTAGAACACCCACGGTATAAATATATATATATTTTTTTAAAGCGAAAAATAAATGAGTGGCAGGAGCCGCTCCTTTATTGTTCACTGCTTCACTGCTTCTTTGAAGGCGTCCCCCATAATGCGCTTCAAGGGCTTTATTTTTTTGAGCATGGTGGTGGCACAGAATAGGCAGGGGTATCACCAAGGGTTTCGGCTGGAGTGGAAGGCCCTCTAGTGATTGTTTTTATGATTGCAATTTCTGGGCCGAAAAATGTTATAAGAAAGACTCAAAGACATGTTTGTTTTATTATTATTATTATTATTTTAAAAACAATATGTCTCGGACTATTTATTTTGACATTTTTCACCCAGAAAATGTAATAATGAAAACTATGTAAAAAGTGTCACAGGCATGTTTTTTCAATAAAATTGTATTAAACATTTATATAATAAGGAATATTAGAAAACATTGCATTGTGTGAATTACTGAAATATACATTTGATTAAAAGTATTCGTTTTTTTGGAGAAAGAAGATAGATCTGATATATATATAATATGTATGTATACATACATACATATTGATATGCTCACCCCTTGATAAAGCCTGTAGACCCACATTTTATATTTTGTGATTGTGACTTCTTAACAAAGTTAATACAGTTGCCTGAGTGGGGTGTTTGTATGCATAGTCTGGCCAACCTCCAGCCGTGCACGGCCTTTGGTTGACCCCCACCATGTTTTGCTCTATGTACACCGCCTTTTGTATGCCATCAGCTAAGGTGTGTTTTGGGCATAGTGTAAGGTAAGGAATGCTAGACCTTATCCAACTTCATTAAACAAGAGCCAAAGTGAAGATCCGCCCGTTGGTGCCACAGTTCTAGGTAAATGAAAAAATGTGCTTACAATGTGCAGCTGAAACCATAATTACAAAGTGGCAACTATATATTTGTGTAGTGTCATATTTGCTTATTGAACTCCGTTATAATGTGCCATGTTATTAATGTCATATACCTTCCATTTTGGTACCCGATAGCAAAGGTATGTCCGCACTAATTTTTTTATCTTATGGCGCTATTTGTATCTAATTCCATCTTCTTGAATCATATGGAATATTGTTACGTTGCAACCTCACACTTCTGTCTTTTCGCAAATGGTGTTATTGTTTGCCTGAGAAGATGCTTGTGATAGTACTTCTATTTTTATTTGTTTTGGTTCGATAAAAGTCAGGACTTTAATTTGGCTTCCTAACCCTGAGTGCCACTGAGGTTTCAATCAAGATTTTTATATCGTGGCTAAAGCCGTTTCCTAACATTAGATAACAATCATGGGTTTAGCTGTTGAACAGAGGATGTGGCGGAGTCTTGTTTATGAAACCACCTCACTCCTAAGAGAAACACTAGATCCCAGTCTCTACCTCTTGTGGGTTCAAATTCAAGTTCCTCTCTGTCTTAGTCTTCTGTCAATTGTGCTCTCAACATTGAAAATGTTTGCATCAAGGTGCCTAAGTATTAGTCACAGGGATCAGGAAAGTCCTATTGTTTGTAATCTTGCCGTGTGTTAAATTCTGTGGAAATTCTGAAATATACTGACCACCACAGAGTTCTCATTTTAAGAATATTCGCAGGTGTCAGACTAGCTCTGGATACTTTTTCCAGCGTTGCTCCCTGCGTGCTGGTGATTGGCACCATAAGGCTCTGCGGTGACTTCATGCCGACCTGAAGGTGATGGAGCAAAACCACATATAAGTAAGTGTCACCCTTCTGTGCTGACATAGTTTCCTTTCTTTCCACGTTCTTCAACTCGGACCAGAGCTCTGCTCCCAACTTTGTCGATTTTCTAACAGCTCCAAATTTGTCGCAGATAGTGTGACAGGGAAGATATCTTTCCTGAGAACACTAGCATCCAACCCATGCCATGCCGCCAAAGTAGGAAATAGATGTCAGTCAGTGTGGCTGTTGTGTTTCAGCTCCAACTCGTGATGCAAAGCCGTGCAGTAAGTGCTCCCAAAGGCAATCCGGGAGCAGGAGGCAAAGCTTTACGTTGCCAAGCAGAAGAGGAGGCACATTCAAAACCGAGGTTTCACTCCAAGTCACAGGGCGGTTTTCAGTCCCAGTCATGAGGTTGGCCCCACCAAAAATCAAATTTTCACTCAGTCTTATGGTAAGACAAAGACGAAAACACAGTATGAGCATAAAAAATTAAGCAGGACACTTCCCCATCACACTGCTCCAGATCTGCAGAGAAGTTGTATGGGAATCATTTGAATGGTCTTCCAACTACAAGCCAATTCAGCATTTGGTCTTGGCATGCTCCAAAATTCCTGCAAACACAGCAAATAGTGGCATTCAAGGATGCCTTGCTGCAAATTTTGCAGTTGCTATCTGTTCCCTCTGCCGTGCCTTTGGGCCCTCACTGTTCTGCCAGCGAGCCTTCCCCTGATGCTAAATGCCCCATTTGGACCTTGTTCCCAGACCCACACCGAAGTGCATTCAGCTTCCACTCTTGCTTAGGTCCACACCAGTTTCTTCTGACAGAGACTTCTAACCACAAATTCCTCACCATAGCATATTTTTCCCAGGCGTCAGACTAGACCTGGAAAACTGTGAAGCAGAACCCCTGTGCTCCGGAATGTGGGACCTTAGGCCCCGCAGCCCCATCATCTGCACCAGATGCGAAGTGCGCTGGCCTGTATGAGTGCCACCTTTGCACTCTTATCAGTTCCTTTCGCGCCTACAGAAGCAGGTCTAGAGCTCTCCTGTTTTCTCTGAGACTCTGCTTTTTCCTTGGCAAGGGACTTGTCCTTCAAGAAATCACCAGGGTTTAAGCCTTGTGAGGAATGTCACAGACAAATGTTTGTCACTGATCCCCTCTTGGTCTGTCTTTGGTGTTTGGGATCGTATCACGACTCTTCGACCTGCGGTGAATAAGCCTGGATACCTCTGAAAGCTAACCAGGAGCATGAGGCAACACCTTTTGTCACTCAACACCAAAAGACCCCTCGTCGCTCAAAGTTGCGGGGATAGGGCTGTTTTTGATACCGCAACCAAACCCCGGAGGGCTCATCGCCCAGGTCTCGCTCTTCAGGTAAGTCTCACAAGAAGAAAAAGAAGTCGTTTAAAAAGGGTTAATCCCCTTTAGGCCATCCCATGTCTCCCAACAGGGCATAAGGACACCATGCCTCTAAGACCCGCTCCTAAAGTCCTTCAGTGGAGCCAGTCCCCAATTCTGCCCCATGCTAGTCCGTATTTCCTGGGCCCAGAGCTACTCCGGCCTAAATTCAGGAGCTCCAGGACACTATGATGCACCTGTTTGCCAAGTCAACTCTCTCTGTGGTGCCTTGGAGTCACATGGAGTTGAGAGGTCTCCCAACTGGTTCTACTGCGGCGTGACCTCCCTCTGCACCAGTTGGACCCTCAGGGTCCACTTCCTGGATCCGTGCTGGCTCCAGCACTGTTGCCGATAACGGTGCCATGCCCACGCCGGATCATGATCCACCAATGCCTATGTTGACTTTGCTGGCTCCTGATATCCACAGCATAGTCGTGTCTGACACCGAGGCGGGGCAGCAGTGAGCTCGTCCAAAGTCGAGCTCGGCGCCGCTTGTTCCCGTCACTAATCCTTTGGATAATGACACTGTTCTCCTACCTCAGAACAGGGAACAGTTTATTGATAAATGTTTTAAAACCGATTCAGATAATGGAACTTATGCTGCTGGAGATAACATCCCTCAAGCTTATCACAACAACATCTGGTATGATGAACTTCAGGAGGTGAGTGACTTAGACACTTGCCCTGACTCTGTTTTGTTTTCGCCTCCTCGACCAGCCACTCCAGAAACCACATTGTTTGCTATGATGGTTAGTAGAGCTGCTAAAGTTCTTGACCTCCAAATTCCCACGCCAGAGGTCAAAAACAGAATTATTCACTGAGGTCTTACAGCCAGGGCAAACATTTGCAGAACCTCTTCTGCCTTTTAATGAGGCTCTGACATATACCCTTGTGGGTACCTGGCTTAAACCTTGCTCAGGTGCCCCGGTCAACTGCCAGATTGCCCGCTGTCACTGCTCTGCACAGGGAGATCTGGACTTTTTTACTTAACATCTTTCCCCGAAGAGTCTAGTGGTGCAGGCTTCGGCAAGCAAAGTTAATCCTAATGCATTCCCTTTTGCCCCGTTGGATAGGGAATCAAAACGCCTTGTCACTTTTGGACATAGGGTTTTCTCGTCCACCAGTCTTGCCCTGAGCTTTGTGAATATTGCCTCTCTGTAGAGCAGATTCTCCCATACACTGTGGGACTCGGTGGCCCAAGACTTTGCTACGGAGTCTGAGAAGCTTGTGCTATCTTTTCTCAGGCCGTGCAGGATGGGGATTATGAGGCAAAGTTTTCTATCTTCTGCGGGCTCCTTGGGCTGAGTTATTGCGACCAGTGTTGCCATCTGACGACCTGCTTGGATATGCTCCACTGGCTTTTCAAACCAGTCCAATCCGCACTTATGGACATGCCATTTCACGGGTCCCGCCTCTTAGGGGACAAGGCGAATTAGCCGCTGGAGTGCTTTAAAGGACATCTGAGTTACGTCTCGCTCCCCCTGATTGTCTGCAGTCCTTAGCCCACCATCAGTGCTATTTCGCCTCTTGTGTGGCTTTGGCAGGGGGCCCCAATTTCGCCAGCAGACACCCCATGGCCAGCCTCGTCTTACTCTTTTTGCTTCCAAGGCTGAGGACTCCATAGGTCATGCAGACAGCAGGGAGAGCACGTACCCAGTCTACCTCTCCACCAGCTCCCCCTCCCCCTTCTTCCAAAGCCTCTTCGACGTGTCCTTCGCAATACACAGCAGCCCTTTTAGTGTCAGAATCCACCACTTCTTGCCAGGGTAACAAGCCATCACCTAAGACGAGTGGGTGTTGCAGATTGTTTGACGGCGTTATGCCTTCCCATTACTGGAAACCTCACCACCCTTGCCACTTTTCCTAGTATGACTGACAGAGGACCACTTGTCCCTTTTATAAGAGGAAGGAGCCATAGAGCGGCTACTGATGCCAGAAATAGAATTGTGGTTGCCAGTGCAGCTACTAATTAGTGACAGAAAAGGAGAGAGGGCTCTGTTCTATTCTAGATCTTTGCTCTCTCAACACCTTCTTGAATAAGGACAAGTTCAAGATGCTCACCTTAGTTCAGGTCCTGCCTGTCCTCGATCCTGGAGACTGGATGGTAACATTGGAGCAACAGGGCGGTTATTTTCATGTTCCCATCCTACAGGCCCACAGGTGTTACCTGCAGGTCACGGTGGACCGGGTGCATTTCCAGTTTGATTTGCTCCCATTTTTTCCACAGCAGTGCCCCTCAGGTGTTCATAAAAGTAATGACAGTGGAAGCATCTCATCTGCAGGGGTTGGTGGTCGTTGTCTTCCCCTACCTCAACGACGGCACCCACCTCCTCACATGACTGAAACAAGTCGAAATCGCACCTGACTCATTCAAAATGCTCCCTTTCATTGGACCTTTTCTGGACAGGGTGCGGTATCACGCCTATATCCCGGACCGAAGAGTCCAGGGCATTTGAGTTGTGATCCCGATATTTTAGCCTCTGTTTCAGATCTCAGTGAGTCTGAAGCTGATAACATGGTCAAGCACACCAAATGGCATATGCGCACTCTGCAGCGGGATCTGAAGTTCTAGTAGCAGCAACATCAAGTGGACCTCCTCACACATGTCCTGTTTTCAGAGGAGACTGTACAGGACTTATAGTGGTGGCTACAGGACTGCTATTTGGTCAGCTGCAGACCGTTCTTCCTACGCCACCAATGGCTGATAGTAGTGACCGATGCATTGCTTCTGGGCTGAGGTGGCCATCTAGGAGGCCTCCCTGCTCTCAACTCTAGGGAGGGTGGGTCATGTATTCATGGACAACACCACTGCCATGTGGTACTGCAAAACCAGGGTGTGATGGTGTCGTGGACACTGTGCCAAGAGGCCTTGCACCTCCAGATGTAGCTGTAGTGCCAGGAGATTTTTCTTGTGGCACAGCATTTGGCAGGATCTTTGATCGCCATAGGGGACAACCTCAGCCGTAGACATCTAGTGGAGCACAAATGGTGGTTACACCTGGAAGTGGTGCAAGGACTCTTCCGTGAATCAGGGAGACCCGTGGCTGGATCTGTTGCCACCACCGAGAGAGTGCAGTGTCAGTGCTTCTGAAACTGGGTAAGGAGAGTTTGGCATCCAGAACTCCTGAGCATGAGCATCTGTCCTCTGTTTAGGCTGCCCCTTTTGGAGGACCGCCTGTTGCAACAGCAGGGCAGGGTTCTGCACCCGACCCTGCACACAGTCCACCTCTATGCTTAGGGATTAAACTGGGGCAGTTGAGCACTTCTGACCCCTCTCCTGAGATCGTGGAAGTTATTCTGGCAGCCAGGAGCCCCTCTACCAAACCTAAATATGCCTGCCATTGGAACAAGTTAAAGGTCTTGTGCTCAACCAAACATGTCAATCCACCATGCCAAATTCTCAGAGTTTTTTTTTTTGTTTGTGATGTCTTTGCCGAGCAAGGGCTTGCTTTGGGCACAGTTAAGGGTTAGCGGTCAAATATTTCTGCCTTTTTGCAATTTCTGAACCAGCCTTCCTCGTTTTTAGTCACCAGTGATGATGAGTTTCTTTAAAGGCCTTCAACATTTGTTTCCCTCCTCACCGTACAACATTCCCCAGGATGATTTGTAATTGGTTTTGACCTTCCTCATGTGTTCCTCATTTAAACCCATGCATAGCTGACCCCTCTGATTGTTTACACTTAAGATAGTTCTCTTGGATGCTATATCATCTGCCCAGAGGGTGAGGGAGTTCCAGGACCACTATTTTAACCCTCCTTATTCTGCCTTCTACCCAGACAAGTTGGTTCTGCGAGCACGTGTATCCTTCTTACCAAAGGTGGTGATACCCTTTCACATTGGTCAAACTATCACCCTACCAACATTCTTTGCTCCTCCCCACCCTTCTAGGGAGGAGAAACTTCTTCATCACCTGGAACCAAGGAGGGCTCTGAGCTTCTATATTGATTGCACTTGACACCACCAAGCAGATGATCAGCTCTTTATCAAGTTTGTGGGAATGAAGAAAAGAAGAGCGATACAGAAATGGGCCGTTTCCTGCTGGATTGTGCTCTGCATTAAGATCTGCTATGCTTTATGAAAGAAGCAGCCTCCTGAGGGATTGTGCCCTCATTTGACCAGAGCCAAGGCTGCTACTACTGCATTGGCACATGGAGTGCCAGTTCTGGACATTTTTTTCCGGTAGAGACTGTAACCGCAGATTCCTCAGCGACCCACCAATTTTCTTGTTCTGTGAACTGGATTCTTTCATCTAAAAAGATACTGTGTTAGTCAGCGCCACCCCTCAAGTGAGGAGGAATGTCTCCATGCCTGGACCCGAGCAGGGCTCTGAGCTTCTATAATGATCGTACTTGACACCACCGAGTGGATGATCAGCTCTTTATGAGGTACATAGGAATGAAGAAAGGAAGAGTGATACAGAAAATCTCCTGCTGGATCGTGCTCTACATTAAGATCTGCTATGCTGTAGCAAAGATCAGCCTCCTGAGGACTTGCGGGCTCATTTAGTCATCAGAGCCAATGCTACTACTACTGCACTGGCACACAGAGTACCAGCTCTGGAAATTTTCCAGGCAGTGATGTGGACGTCTCTTCATACAGTAACAAAGCACTACTCTCTGAACAGTCAGATCTGATGTGACTGGCATTTTACCCTTTTGGTCCTACAGAACTTTTTGGTTTGAGCCAGTTCACAGATCCACCTCCTGGGAGGTACTGCTCTGGTATTTATTCTAAGGTGAGAAATCTGCGGTTAGATGTCTCTCTCAGAACTAGTTATCTACGGTAACACCTTTTCTGGTAGAGACTCTGTCTAACCGCAGATTCCCCAGTATTCCACCAATTTCCCTGTTCTGTGAACTGGACTCTTTCACCTAAAAGGATACTACTTTAGGTATCTGCAGACTGGTGAAGACCAATTTTCTTTTGGTTCTGCATCTGCGCGTACGGAAAGTCACAAAATTAACTGATGTCAGCCTGCATAATTGGTGCCTATATAGGCACAGGAATGTTGCATCCGGCACTGTCGACTTCAATGCGGAGCCACAGGCAGTGGTGCTGGAACAATTTTCAGAGCGTGGTGCTGGCATCAATGTTACAGCACTGAAGTTGCAGCGGTTGTGAAAATCCAAGTGTCACACAAAGAAAAAGTGAAGCAAAGGTGTTCAGAAGGAGAGCGGTAAAGATGTAATATGTAGCTGGTAGCATTTTGGAGCATAGAGTCACCAATATATTTCTCAAACACTGTTTGGTAGCGCACTCTCATTTATAGACACATTTCCACTGAAATGGCTTCTAAACTCTGCAGGCATAGAGTTCTATTAATAAACTATATAGCGGACAAGTGATAATATGTGTAATTTACTGATATATTCTGAAATATTTGTACAAGTTCACCTGCAGTTGTTTACATTTTGTTGTGTGTGAATAAATGACATTCTTCATCCTTTCCTTTTACACTCCCTGTACCCAACATTATTTTCACATAGTTCACTTTGCAAAATCTTCTGACTGCAGTTAGAGGAAGAAAAGTTAAAATTAATTTCTCTGTTAATTAAGCAGAAATTTGTCAGAAAACATAGCCTACCAATAACCTCTGTCTTTAAGCACAGCAAATGTAACAAGTTAAAGTGTAAAGGTTGCTTTATTGCTCAACTTCTGATCTCCAGTATGTTTATTTTGGGGGCGCTGCAGAAACACCCACGCTCCCACTTCCAGCGCTTATTGCTGCACGTGCCACCTCCTGGCGCATAGGGGTACTTCTTCAAAATTTTCCAGATCCAGTCATGATGCTTGGGGAATATTTTAAGGTGAGGAATCTGCGGTTAGGTAGTATCTACAAGATAAAAATGTGTTACTGATAAGTAACTTTTTCTTCTGTGCTGGCGACAGACCGATCAAATTGCAGCACTGGTTTCTGATCCCAAACTCACATCGGCACACAGCTGTCTTATTTCATGCTGTGAAATAATTAAGGCACAACCGGTGCTTTCACAACCAGACATTCAGCCTAGACCTCTTTTGAATCCAGTAGTATATGATGATAGAGGCCCTTTTCAACCCTGACTCAGCCGTGGTCCGGGGTTTATTTAATGTCCTTCACAACATTGATGATGATGAAGACTGGGTGGACAACCTTCTCTCCAGTCATCACACTGGTGAAGGGCTGTATTTAGACTTGCAATATGCTAGTGGGCTAGATACCTCCAGAGACAGAGCTGAACTCACCTCCTGGTCTACCAATGGAAGCTGGTGCCTCTTATACTATAATAAGGCGGAGAACGTGTCAGGTCGCTCACCTAGTTTTTGTGTAGTAAGATGGCTTCTTGGAGTTCAATTTTTGTTTCTTGTTAGAGTACATTGTCTCCTTTTAATTTGTGTGGGTGACGTAGGATTTTGTGGCTTTTGGTAGGTTGATTTAATCCCTTCACATTGAGGGACAACATCTTTAAGTCATGCATTTAGGGAGGTTGGCAGTAGTATATGTAATGATTCAAGTGTGCAAGGATGTCAGAAAGAGCTGTAGAGATGAACACCCTGTAAGGAAGTGATAGGAGGGTTAAAGAGAGAAACCACACAGGCACACTTAGACACCTTTATGCTACTAGCCTAAGAGAAGAAACCAAAAATCTGGGCAAGACTGGACCCGTATGCCTCTAACCTCATGTCACTATAAAGATTACCCATCTTCCGTATCTGATTGATTTTATATACTGCTTAACGGTTATCCCTCTCTACACAACCATTCCAATAACGTGCTGTCCATGAAACAACACTTAACCACCCTTGTATGCCCACTCTTTATCCCTTATCCCTTCCCTCTAAAT
The DNA here is from genome assembly GCF_964204655.1 of Triturus cristatus. Classification (NCBI taxonomy): domain Eukaryota; kingdom Metazoa; phylum Chordata; class Amphibia; order Caudata; family Salamandridae; genus Triturus; species Triturus cristatus. The sequence goes on along the minus strand of NC_140587.1, from coordinate 443,691,737 downwards.
CACATCCCCTCCCTCCTCCCCCCTTCCTCCAACTGAACCCCCCCTTTTTTGTCCCCCCCCCAACCGTGTGCCCATCCCTGTTCTCCTTTTACTATCCTTCTTTTCTCTATCTTTAGATTTATGTTTTCTTGTTATATTTAATATACCAGCCATATTACTTGTGGACTTTCTACATTGATACTGTATTATTACCAATAAGGCTTTTACCTATACAATTATCGATCATATGAACTCCCTGACTTAGTTATCCAACCCCATTATGCCAGGCAATTATTTCTGTTGTATTGATTTATGATTTAAAAAAATAATCTGAAATTAAAAAAAATAGTGCAAAGGGAAGCAGAAATGTCAGATGCTTGAAACCAAAGCCAATTTATTGACTGAAATTCTTCAGTCGGGTCCAACTTCATAAGAGCCACTGATACTATTTAACATGGCCACTTGGACTATGCCATGCTTATCCCCTCTGGTCAGCTGACCTGTCGCCAGATACAAGGGGGGGTGGGAGCACACTGCTTCTCATCCCAGCACAGTTCTCCCCATTGCATCCTGTTAAATGCAGTACGCTTACTTTCAAAGTTGCTGTAATTCTTCACTAAAGTTGGTACAGGTAGTGCTGTTATCTCTAGACACCTGTTTCTGGGTTTAGCCCTTCATCAGTAGAGAGCCAAAGTAATGTAGAACAGAGAAAAGTAATCAGGGGTTGCTGAAATGGTGCCCAAGTCCTCACAGGTCACAGCACCACTCCACAGGCACACAGGTGCATCTCAGGAGAACTTGTCAGCTCAGTGGCTCAAGGGAGCCTTTCAAACACAAGGGGGATGGGAGCACACTGCTTCTCATCCCAGCACAGTTCTCCCCATTGCATCCTGGTAAATGCAGACAGACCGCACAGACCAGTCCCTGGTCACTCTGACTTTTTGACGATACATCCAACACCTGAAAGCCTTGTGGTGCAATGCATCCACAGTGAAGTTAATCCGAATACTTTTAATTCAAACCCTCCAGATAGGGAGTCAAAATATATTGATCTCCTTGCCAAGAATATGTTTTCTTCAGCTGTTCTAGCTTTATGTGGTGTGCCTTCTTTGTAGATATGCCCGTGCCTTATGGGATATGGCCAGCAAGAACTTGGCATCTGTTCCGCTGGACCTCTCAAACTCATTGGCCCAAATGATCCAAAACAGACCGATCACAGTAACATGTGCTGTGGGTAGGCCTTGATATCACTGACTGAAGAGTCCTCGGTTACCAGTAGCATTAATCTTCCCAGTCGCTGCATCATAAACATCAGCCCTTTCAGGGCAGAGGGAGCAATGAAGACCAAGGCCTTTCACACCAGGGACAGCATCCTCCAACCCTTCCTTTCCTGCTGCAGCTGTCTCCAAACCACTTGTATTTGCCTCTCATGCCCACGAATGGCTGGAGGGGAGGAGGAGGAGGGCAATATACGTTATTTCGTCCCCAGCAGGAAATCCATCATTTCAGACTGATGGGTCAAATTTTTCAAACTACTCCCTGCCTTTTATTTTATCCCCCTCACACCAAAGAGTTTTTGATAGACCATGCCATTATTTTGATCCAGGAAGTCAATGGTCTGCTAATTAAAGGTGCCATCGAGGGGTAGGTGGTGCTGTTCACTCTACTTCCACATGCAAAAATATGGAAGAGGCCTCAGGCCTGCACTGAACCGCCGGGCATTGAATGCCTTTCTGTTAAAAGACAAATTCAAAATGCTCCCTCTGGCTCAGATCCATTCTGCTCTGGATCCTGGTGACTAGATGATGTCCCTGGTCTTGCATGACATGTACTTTCTTAAACTCGGCCTGCAGTCACTTGTGGTTTTCAATGGGGTTGCAACACTTCCAATTTGCTGTGCTACCTTTTGGACTTACCTTAGCCCTTCAGGTATTCACAAAAGTGATGGCGTTAGTTGCAGCTCATCTTCAGAGGGCAGGGGTACATGTGTTCCCGTGCCCTGAAATCTGGCTACACAAGGTGGGCTTGGCACAATAAGTAACTGACCATCTGCGGACAACAGTTGGGCTCTTGATCTCCTTGTGGCTTTCTGTCAATAACTCTGAGCTCCACTCAGAAGATTCCTTTCATAGGAGCTTTTATAGTGTCTTTCAAGGTCTTTCAAAAACCACAGCAATCTAAATGCCAGGAAACGATTCTGACATTTATGGCTGAATCCTGGGTGTCAGTGAGGATTGTTCCAGGCCTTGTACCATATGCCAGATAGCACATGCAGACCATGTAATGGAACCTAAGGTTTCAGTGTTCTCAGCATCAGGGTTGTCTGTCTGTCTCTGTCCAGATCTTCAAAAGACAACTCAGGACCTCATGTGATGGCGACATGAGAAACAGCAGGCCCCCTTTACTTCCACACCCGGATGTCACAGTTGCAACATACATTATTAGTGGGTTGAGGAGGCCTTGTGGGTGAGGTAGAGATGAAGGGTCCTTGGTCTTCAGTGGAGAGCCAGCTCCATGTCAGCCTTTTGGAGCTTCGGGACATCTTCATGGCCCAGAAAGCTTTTCTACTGTCCATCATAGGAAGGCTGATAGAGGTCCTAACAGATAACATGGCCACCATGTGGTACTCCATCAAGTATGGCGATGTGGGATTCTGGATCCTATGTTGGGGTACGTCTTTGGAGATGGCTAGACCAGCAGAAGATCTTTTGGGTAGCCAACCACCTAGAGGGATCTCTCAATGCCACAGCAGATTTACTGATCAGATGTAGGCTGGCGGACTATGAGTGTTCACTCCATTCCGAGGTGGCACAGGACACCTTCGGTCAGTGTACAATGGCCTGACTAGATCTGTTCACCACTGTCCAGAATGTACAGTGTAAAAGCTTCTGCACCTTGGTGTTTCCTCCAAAAAGAGCTTTGAGAGATGTGTTCCGTTTGCAATGGGATGCTGGCCCCCTATACATCTTTCTGCCACTGCATCTCCGGCCTAGATTTCTGAGGAAAGGTAGAATAGGCTGAATCCAAGTCATCTTAAGAGCCCCAGACTGGGCCAGAAGAATGTGGCAACCTGAGCTCCTAAACCTAATCAATTGGCCTCCGATCTGGCTTCCACTTCAGGGTTAACTCCTGTCTCAGCAACACAGTACATTCCTACATCCGAATCTTAAGATTGAGCACAGACTGTTAATTTATTTTAACTTGCTACTGTTGTAGCATAACTGGGCCCATTTACTTTTTGTTTCACCTTGTCTCCTAACAGTACACCTCCAGTATCATTTACTTGGTACTCCGATGAATCTTGAATTGTGCCCAGAGGGATCAAATATAGGGGATCCAATCCAGTTATCCAGTGAGGACAGGATTAAATAACTGCCCTACAAACTAGTAATTCGATTCATCTATATAACTCTCAACACTACGCTATACAAATTCAGAATTATCACAGCTAGACCAAATCCCCTGAAGAAATTCAGTCTGACTAAAATCATACAAGCCAATAACTCAGTTAAAGCTATGCAGAATAGAAACATTAGAATCTCCTGTCCATAGATCCCTCTATTTAGATTCCCGTCTCTCGTTAATACTCAATTGAAATGCAGTCAATAATTGAAGACGAGACATAGAAATACAGAAGCATGATTTGAAGATGGTTTAGTTTTATCAGCAAATTTAAGAAGAGTAAGTACATAGATATTAGGTGTTTAAATTTAGGAATGCAGAATAATCAAATGTATTTTTCGGGGGCCATCAATTACCGAAGTCCTAGAAGAGTTTAGGAAAGGGCATGAATCATCTCAGCTCAAAGGTTCTCTCCCATGAGGAAAAGCAGTCTGAGAAGAGTGCACACAAGGTATGCGCCAACCAATAGAGTCTGCAAGAAACAAATGATGTCTCTCAGCCCGCAAAAAAGCAAGATCTCCAAAGAGAGAAGAAAAGATTCCTCCTTCATATCCCTCTGTCACAGTGTATATCTGAAAGAAGCACGTTAGTGATAGAATCCTTACCTTAGAATTACCCCCAGGCGTCAGACTGGATCCGGAAAGTTTTCGTCAGCAGTCCCCCTGCGCATCGGAAGGTGGCGTCGTGCAGCTCCGCGTCCGTTGTTGGCATCGTGGTCGTCGAGATGATGTCGCAGCAGCTACTTAGACGCTGCCTTCGGGCCCTGATGTCAGTTCTTTCTTTTCCGCGCCAGCAAGCGCAGATCTGGAGAGAGCGGTACCCCCAGTCACTTTTTGACTGAGTTTTTTAGAGGCCTTTTGTCTCTATTTTCCGAGTTGATCGACTCCTGGTGCAGTAGGGATTCCTGGCTTCAAGTCCTGCGGGGATTGTCATCATATGATGTCAGTGACGGACCCGCACCGCGTGTGTCTTTACTGCTTGAAGCGTGACCACGACCCCAAGTCGTGCTCCGACTGCCGGGCCATGGCACCAAAGACTTTGCGGGAGCGGTCCCGAAAGTTGCTTGAAGTCCGGCAGTCGGCTCCGCGACGTTCTAGGTCCCGGTCCCATGGGAGGTCGAGGGACCGGTCGCGGAGCCGCCACCATTGTTCATTTGGATCAAAGTCTTCAGACTCGGGGTCAGGTAAGACGAAGTGTTCCAAGATGTTGAAGAAGCGCCATCACTCTCCGACTTCCCCTCGCCCGTGTAATGCGGCTGAGGGTGCAGTTGGTGCCTCCCCCACGGCTCCGGCGGAGCTTATGCATTTGCCTCCAGCCTACCCACCCTTCTTGGGTCTGTCGGCGACTCCAGCCCAGCTGTAGGAATTTCTGTCAGCCATGGCTCGCCTCTTTGGGCCGTCGGGCCCCGCCGGTGCGCCTTTGGGCCCCGCGTGCCCGACTGGGGGTTCCAGCCCTTTAGTGTCGGTGGCTCCGGCATTGCTGTCGGCTCCAGTGCCGCAGGACACCCATGGATCCAAGCATGGATCCCGGTTGACGCCGGTTGACCTTGTGATACCTCCACCAACGTCGACCCCACCGACACCACCTCTGACGTCGTCCAGCCCACCGGACGACGTCGCCCCGGTTTCAGCCCCGATGTAGAAATGGCCCTGGAACGGCGTCGCTGGGGGATTTCTATCCCTATGTCCAACCTCCTTATTTTTGGCTTTTTTTATCAGCCTTCGGAGGAAGGGGAGAACTGGAAGGGGTCTGAGGACCCTCTCACAGCACAATTTGAGTTTTACCCAGACTGGGCAGAGGAGTTGGGGGATGCCAGTGGTCTTGATACCTCTCCTGACCTTGGCATACTGTCTCCTCATACTGTGGCTACGGAGGAGGGTGCACGTTACGCAGTGGTGTTGCCTAGGGCGGCCGAGGCCATTCACCTCGAGCTCCCTAGAGTGGCCGTCCGGACTAACCTTCTGATAGAAGTGCTTCAGCCGGCAGCTACCTCTTCAGTGCCGCTGCTGCCTTTTAACAATGCACTTTCGGACGTTGTTTTGGGAGCCTGGTCCAGGCCCTGTGGATAGGAACGTGGCCCGATGACATCGCCTGGCCCCGGGCGACCCCCTTTTCCTTTCCCAACACCCACCCTTGAGAGTTTGGTTGTCCAAGTATCTGCGTCCCCGAGCGCATTCCCTTCGCACCGCCGGACAGGGACAACCAAGAAACTGGATCAATTTGGTTAGAAGATTTTTTCTTCCGCCAGTTCAGGGCTGCGGTCTGTGAACATCGCATGCCTCTTGGGCTGTTATTCCCACTCTGTGTGGGATACGGTGGCGGGCGTGCTGCCTCAATCTCCGAAGGAAACCCGGGCAGTGCTCTCTCAAGCTATTGCTGAAGGGAGGGATGCAGCCAAGTTCACTATTCATTATGGCCTTGACACCGCTGACTAGCTGGGCAGGGCAATTTCCATGATGGCGGCGCGCTGTCGCCACGCCTGGCTGAGGACAACTGGTTTTTCTCGGGATGTCCAGAACACTTTGATGGACATGCCCTTTGATGGCTATCGCCTTTTCGGCAACAAAGCAGATAATGCGTTGGAGCGTTTTAAGGACTCGCGGGCTACGGCAAAGTCCCTGGGCCTTTCCGCCACGCGCCCTCCTCCGCCTTCTGCTTTATGCTCCTTTCGTGGCCACGGAAGGGGCACCCCGGCACGTTCGCTTCAGAGCCACAGGCCTACGCAGCGACAGTCAGCGCAGCCGCGGACGTGGGACCCGCCGAGCCGGGTCAGGGGGCAGCGGGTGGGTCAGTCCACCTCCACCCCGGCCACCACTGCCTCCAAAACGCCCTAGTCCGGTTTTTCAGGCCCATCAAACGCCAGTGGGCGGCAGGATTCGCCATCACCTCCCCCACTGGCTCACCATCACTTCAGACAGGTGGGTTTTACAAATAGTCCGAAGGGGCTTCTCTCTCTCCTTCGAGACTACCCCTCCAGCCATTCCACACCAGTACCACCACATGTCGGGGGATCACTTGGAACTTCTTCGACAGGAAGTCGCGGCCCTCTTGGCCAAGGGGGCCATAGAGCGCATTCCTGTGCCAAAAGTAGGACGTGGTTGTTACTCCCACTACTTTCTGGTGCCCACGGAGAACAACGGCCTGTGTCCTATCTTGGACCTCAGGGATGTCAATCGCTTCCTCCGGAAGGAGAAGTTCAAGATGTTAACTCTGGCCTAGGTCTTGTCTGCCCTCGACCCTGGAGACTGGATGGTAGCGTTGGAGCTGCAGGAAGAATATTTCCACATTCCTGTCCTGCTGGCCCACTGGCATTACCTATGATAGCATCGTATCGAGGCTTCTTTTAACCCCGAGTCCAGCGGCGACAGCCTTTACTGCTGTTGCAGGTACTTTTAATCCGTCATCATCTTTAATTGATTTAATCTGAAAGAAACACGTTAGTTAGATTCCTCACCTTAGAATATCCCCAGGCGTCAGACTGGATCCGGAAGATTTTTCGTCAGCAATACCCCTTGCGCGTCGCTAGGCGTCGTCTGCGGCTCCGCGTCCGTCGTCGGCGTCGTGCGCCGGGATGACGTCGTCGGAGTACTTAGACGCCGCCCTCGCGCGCTGACGTCAGTTCTTCTTTTTTCCGCGCCAGTAAGCGCAGATCCGGGAGAGCTACCCCTTTTAGTCTTTTTTGACTAAATCTTTTTTGATCATTTTTGATCCTTGTCTGTCGACATCTGGTGCCGGTAGGATGCCTGGGTTCAAGGCTTGCGAGGATTGCCATCGACTGATGTCGGTGACCGATCACCACCGCCGGTGCCTCTACTGCTTAGGCCCCGACCACGACGCGGAGTCGTGCAACGACTGCCAGGCCCTGACTTCGAAGGCTAGGCGGGAGCGGTCCCGCAAGCTTCTCGAGCTTCGCCACTCGGCTCCGCGTCGTGCGCGATCCCGGTCCAGGAGGAGGTCCAAGGATCGCTCGCGGAGCCCTAGCCGACGCCATCGATCGTCCGGCTCCAAGTCGTCGGGTAAGTCCAAACGCTCAAAGAAGTCCAAGAGGCGACACCGCTCTTCGGACTCCCCTCGCCGGTCGCGCGACTCGGCCGAGGGTCAGGGTGGTTCCACCCCCGCGGCTCCGGCGGAGCCGCAGGTGCCGCGTCCGCCCCCATACCTTCCGGTCCCTGGGACTGACGCGGCGCCGGCGGAGATCAGTGCCTTCCTCTCGGCCATGAGGAGCCTGGCCCGCCGTCGACGCCCGCTGGCGCGCCTTCGGGCCCCGCGGACTCGACTGGGCGAACTTGCCTGCCGGCGGCTCCGGCCCCGGCGCCGTCGACGACTCCGGTCTCGACGCCGCAGGTCCCCGCGGGGCCCATGCCTGGGCCCCAGTCGACGCCGGTTGACCTAGTCACTCCTGCGCCGGCGACTGAACCACCGACGCCGTCACCGGCGCCGCCGGCGCACACGCCTACACCTCCGGCGCCGCCGACGCCTTTGGCGCCGACACCGCCCCAGTTTAGCCCTCATCCGGACCCGGCGCCGCAGCGGCGTCGACCGACGCCGCATCCGACGCCGCTTGAGTCCTACCATCTCTACAGTCCGGTTCCGATCATTCCTCCTGTTTATCAGGAATCGGAAGAAGGGGGCGACTGGGAGGGGTTCGAGGACCCTATGGCTGTTCAGTCACAGCTTTCTCAGGACTGGGCAGATGAACTGGGGGAGGCCAGTGGGCTGGACACCTCGCCAGACACTGGATTCACTTCTCCTCCGACCGTGGCTTCGGAGGAGGGTGCCGCATTTTCTGTGGTGCTGCGCAAGGCGGCCGAGGCCCTTGGGCTCGAGTTGCCTGCCGTGGCTGTGAGGACTAACATCCTCACTGAGGTGCTTCAAACCTCAGCAAGCTCCACTGAGCCTCTGCTGCCGTTCAACGAGGCCCTCACTGACGTTCTGCAGGGCACCTGGTCCAAGCCCTCCACAGTTCCTCCTGTGGATAGGAACGTTGCCAGGCGCCACCGCCCTGCTCCGGGCGACCCCAGTTTCCTGTCCCAACACCCCACCCCGAGAGTCTGGTTATCCAGGCCTCTACCTCCCAATCCTCCTTCCCGACCGCTCCGACGGACCGGGATTCCAAGAGACTCGAGCAGTTTGGCAAGAAACTGTTCTCGTCCCTTAGTTTGGGCCTGCGGTCCTTAAATACCGCCTGTCTCTTGGACCGTTATTCCCATTCCCTGTGGGATACGGTGGAGGACGTGCTGCCCCTGTGTCCGGAGGAGGTCCGGACGCGTCTTAACCAGGCTTTGGCCGATGGGAGGGATGCAGCACGGCACGCCATACGATGTGGGCTTGACACCACGGACTCGCTGGGTCGGGCGATTTCCACCACGGTGGCGCTCCGCCGCCACGCCTGGATGCGGTCCACGTCATTTTCCGGGGATGTCCAGACCACCCTCATGGACATGCCCTTTGATGGCACTCGCCTGTTTGGTGAGAAGGCGGACAGTGCGCTGAACCGCTTTAAGGACTCCCGGGCTACGGCCAAGTCCTTGGGCCTCTCGGCTCCGCGGGCGCACACCTCGGCTTTTCGCCCCTTTCGTGGCCAAGGAAGGGGCGCCTCCTCACGTCCGCAAAGCCACCAGCCGCAGAACCAACCTGCGCGCGGTCGCGGACGTGGCTTCCGCCGTGGCGGAAATGGAGGCCGACGTGGTCAGCCCACTTCCACCCCGGCAGCATCCGCCTCAAAGCCCTCCTAGTCCGAGCTTTCAGGCCCATACCACGCCAGTGGGCGGCAGAGTTCGCCATCACCTGCTCCACTGGCGGTCCATAACATCGGACAGGTGGGTGCTGCAAATCGTCCGAAGGGGCTACTCCCTCCCCTTCGAGACGACCCCTCCAGCCATGCCACCGCAGCACCACCGTATCTCGGGGGATCATTTGCATCTTCTCCACGAGGAGGTTTCCGCCCTCTTGGCCAAGGGGGCCGTCGAGCGCGTTCCGAGCCCAGAAGTAGGTCGTGGTTGTTATTCCCACTACTTTCTGGTTCCCAAGAAGGGCAGGGGGGCCTACGCCCTATCTTGGACCTCCGGAACGTCAATGCCTTCCTCCGAAAGGAAAGGTTCAAGATGCTAACGTTGGCTCAGGTTTTAGCTGCCCTAGACCCTGGAGACTGGATGGTAGCGTTGGACTTGCAGGACGCATATTTCCATATCCCCGTCCTGCCGGCCCACCGGCGTTACCTGCGGTTCACGGTGGGCCAAGAGCACTTTCAGTTTACCGTGCTCCCCTTCGGCCTCACCAGTGCCCCTCGGGTGTTCACGAAAGTGATGGCGGTGGTCGCAGCTCATCTGCGCAGATCAGGGGTTCCAGTCTTCCCCTATCTCGACGACTGGTTGCTGGAGGCGGGCTCGCCCCAGGCAGTCGTCTCCCACCTCCAGACTACGGCGGATCTCCTGCATTTGCTGGGGTTTTCCATCAACGTGCCGAAGTCACACCTGAGTCCCTCTCAGAAGCTCCTCTTCATCGGAGCGGTTCTCGATTCGGCGCAGTTCCGGGTCCATCCACCGGAACAGCGGGTCCGGGATATACAGGCCCTGATTCCCATCTTTCGGCCTCTATCCCGGGTTTCGGTCAGGCTAGTGTTGCGGCTTCTGGGGCTGATGGCCTCCTGCATCCTACTAGTGCATCACGCCAGGCGGCGCATGCGGGCTCTGCAGTGGGACCTGAAGTTTCAGTGGGCCCAGCATCACGGCAACCTGTCCGACCATGTCTTGATCTCGGAGGGCACTGCACAGCAGTTGCAGTGGTGGCTCACGGACCGCGAGTGGGTCAAGGGCAAGAGCCTCTCCCTTCCCCAACCGGAGCATGTCGTAGTGACGGATGCGTCCCTCCTGGGTTGGGGTGGCCATATGGGAGAGGCGGAGATCAGAGGCCTCTGGTCTCCGGCGGAGTCTCGTCTCCACATCAACCTGTTGGAGTTGAGAGCGATCCGGCTTGCACTGAAAGCCTTCCTTCCCTCTGTCAGGGGAAGTGTCGTGCAGGTGTTCACGGCCAACACCACCGCCATGTGGTATTGCAACAAACAGGGCGGGGTGGGGTCGTGGACCCTTTGTCAGGAGGCTCTGCGCCTCTGGACATGGTTGGAACACCAGGGCGTCACCCTAGTGGTTCAACATCTGGCGGGCTCTCTGAACGCCAGAGCAGACGAACTCAGCCGCCGGTGCATGATGGATCACGAATGGATTCTGAACTCCAAAGTGGCGCAAGGTCTCTTTCAGCAGTGGGGAGAGCCTTGGTTAGATCTATTCGCCACCGAAGAGAACGCGCAATGTCAGCAGTTCTGCGCGTTGGAATTTCCAAGGCGGCACTCGCTCGGCGACGCTTTTCGTCACGAGTGGAGTTGCGGTCTGTTGTACGCCTTTCCGCCTATACCACTTCTGCCCAGAGTGCTGAAGAAGATCAGGCACGACCGGGCCCAAGTCATCTTGGTGGCTCCGAATTGGGCACGAAGATACTGGTATCCCGAGCTACTCAGTATGTTGACCGATCCCCCGATACGTCTGCCCCTTCGGGAGGATCTTCTGTCGCAGCAGCAGGGGACGGTCCTCCACCCGAACCTGTCCGGCCTCCACCTCCATGCATGGAGATTGAGCGGCGGCAGTTGATGCCATTTGACTTGCCTCCTGAAGTCTGTGATATCATTCTGGCAGCCAGGCGACCCTCCACAAAGTCGGTATACGCCTGCCGGTGGAACAAATTTGTGGCATGGTGCACAGCAAAGGCTGTGGATCCCCTTTCCGCCCCTCTTTCTGAGGTTCTCCTCTTCCTTCTTTCTCTGGCCCGGCAGGGCTCTGCCCTGGGCACCCTGAAAGGTTATCTTGCTGCCATCTCCGCCTTCTTGCGGCTTCCTGATCAGCCTTCTCTTTTCAAGTCCCCTGTGGTTACACGCTTTCTCAAAGGCATTACACACACGTTCCCTCCTGTCCCTTTTGTAATGCCTCAGTGGGACTTGAATCTGGTATTGACATTCCTGATGTGCGCTCCCTTCGAGCCTCTTCACAATTGTCCTCTTCGTCTTCTGACTCTTAAGACTGCTTTTCTGGTGGCCATCACCTCGGCTAGACAGGTGAGTGAGCTCCAGGCTTTATCTTCAAAGCCTCCTTTTCTATCTGTTCATCCGGACAAGGTTGTCCTTCGGCCTCGTCCCTCCTTTCTTCCTAAAGTGGTGACTCCATTTCACCTTGGGCAGTCTGTCACCTTGCCCACCTTCTTTCCGCCTCCGCATCCTTCCAAAGAGGAAGAGAGGCTCCACCGTCTGGACCCAAAACGTGCGCTCTCCTTTTATCTGGACCGCACAAAACAGTTCCGGGTGGACGACCAGCTTTTTGTTGGGTACGTGGGCGCTAAGAAGGGGAAAGCTGTGCACAAACGGACCATCTCTCGGTGGGTCGTTTTGTGTATAAAGATTTGCTATTCCTTGGCTAAAAAGGACCCTCCTGTTGGGCTGCGCGCCCATTCTACTCGGGCCACGGCGGCTACTACTGCCTTGGGACGGGGAGTCCCTTTGCAGGACATCTGTCAGGCGGCGACGTGGGCTTCGCTACACACGTTTGCCAGGCATTATTGCCTTGACAGCCAAGTCCGGAGGGATGGCTTCTTTGGCCGTTCTGTCCTCCAGAACTTTCTGGTGTGATCTTGGTTCGCAGACCCACCACCGGGGATGGTATTGCTTGGGTATCTATTCTAAGGTGAGGAATCTAACTAACGTGTTTCTTTCAGATGAACAAGTTACTTACCTTCGGTAACGATGTATCTGTAAGAAACATTAGTTAGTTAGATTCCTCACCGACCCACCCATCCTCCCCGTTCTGCGAACTGACTTCTAGGGTTAAGGTTGTCCTTTCAGGCCCCTAGATTTTATTTTTGGCACCAGTGTCGGTCTTTGCATGGCTCTGCGTTCCTGGCGCGGAAGGCTATGTACAAGAACTGACGTCAGCGCGCGAGGGCGGCGTCTAAGTACTCCGACGACGTCATCCCGGCGCACGACGCCGACGACGGACGCGGAGCCGCAGACGACGCCTAGCGACGCGCAAGGGGTATTGCTGACGAAAAATCTTCCGGATCCAGTCTGACGCCTGGGGATATTCTAAGGTGAGGAATCTAACTAACTAATGTTTCTTACAGATACATCGTTACCGAAGGTAAGTAACTTGTGGTAAATAATTTAATTACCGGGACTTAATTTGATACAGAAAAATAATAAATATAGCTCAGTAAAATAAGAGGCAAAATCCGTGATATTAGAGGTTCGGAATGGGCTTTATTCCAATGGACGATTCGAATCGTTGACTCCAGGTTCCATCACCACGGAGGTTCAGGAAGTGAAGTACATACTTTATTGATAAGTAATTACTTTTATACAATAGGCATTACAGTGAAGCAAATGCAGGAGGCGTAACAATTGATAATAGAGATAAAACATACATGCGTAGCCAAAGTGGGCGTAACTGGGTGTAACTAAAGAACGTCATCAGGTATGATGTCATAATAGGGTGGTTCCATGAAAGAATTTCGCAATGTCAGCAGAAATACTTGGCAGAAATACGCGCGCAGCAGCATGACGTATGATTGACGTGCGACTAGGGGGTGAAGGGGATTTGACATTTAACTCTACATGTGGCGACAGATGTCTGGAGGGTCAAGTCAACCTTATCCCAAATCATATCTAACATCCTATGTTTAAAGAACTATGTTATCCAAAAGAGAGGTCTCTTAGAGTAGAATCTTATTCTATACTGACTATACTGACTGTTAGTGCGTGTACAAGCGTCTAAGTGTCTACACTAGATGCGAGGGCAGAAGTCTTCCATAATAATAGGGCTATGAATTACTTGCATAAAGACAGAGAAGCCGGGCCTTTGCTCGGTAGCTGGAAGAATGTTTACTTAAACTACTAGACAGGAATGCATTGGGCAGGGAGCGGAGCAGATAATTTCGAAGGTGAAATACAGTTTTTGGCAGGCAACAAGCTGATGTCAGGCACCGTGAGCCGCGCAGAGAATGAGGACAAAGTTCATGGATACAGATGCAGGCTCAGACTGGAGCTCTCAGAGGCAGAAGGCAGGAAAAGCTTGATGGCAGAATCAGGGCCTACTCGCCTGGACTGTAAAATGGCATAAGTGAACCATATAAAGCCGGTGGCCTTTCGTACTTAGGAATGGAATATCCGGCCCATTCATGGCGGATCTGAAAGAGGACATGTTAACGGTGGACGCACATGTATTTGCGTCTTCATAACTGGAACTGGAGGGAACATACATGTACTTGTGATTTATACATGAAACCGTTGGGGTCCAAGATAGGGGACATAACTGATCAGAAAAATCCATATTTCCACATTCCCTCCTTGTCCCCTACTTGCCCGTTAAGAGATATCAATCTTCATCAATCCGTTGATCTGTTCATATAGCATCATTTGTTCTTCTTTTTTCTTCGGGGATGAATGAAATCTTGGTGGTGGAATACACGATGTGGCACACAGACCACAGATCGCTGGTCCACATTGTAGACACAGACAGCAACTGAATAGTATGAGAAGGCCAATACCTAGGAAGGATAGGACCTTCCATCCAAAGGTAGATAATACACTCCAAAACCAACCGGACCAGGTCCAGGTGCCTGGATTCTGGTGTATCTGGCTTACAATCTTATGAAGGCGGGTTATGGCTTTATATACAGATGGCGAATTTTCTGGTATGAAAATGCAACAACTTGATCCGATGACCCTACAAGCTCCGCCCCTATCGGCCAGGATGACGTCAAGGACAAGACGATTTTGAAGCACAACAATCCGCATAGCAGACTGCTCTTCTGTTAAATTGCCTAAGGCGGAAATAGTTTCGTTCACTACTGCTTCAAGGGTTCTAGTTAATCTACGTATCAGCTTACTATTAGTAACGGTACCTATATAGGGAAAGAGACCTTTATTGAAATCTGTGTATTTTTCCCATGCTGTTTCAGTGTAATCGACTATTGGGAGATCTCTCCTTTCTCTATTGTGTACTAAATGAGTATTTCTGTGATAATCAGGAGGAGCTAGGAAAACAGGTGGCAAAAGGAATGCTATGTAACAGGTACCATCCCAATCTAGAGGTAGGCGTATATATGCGGTCTGACCACATATAAAATAGGAATGGCGGGAAGCTCTAAATGTCGACTTGCCTTGATCACTAAATTCTATTACAGTGGTGCATCTACTATGGCCCATATGTATGGAACCATTCTTTCTTACACATAATTCACCTTTTACTGGAAATACTGACATGGCGGGCAAAATTGGAGTAGCTTCGGATTCGACATTCAAGATCAAGAGATTAAGCGTAAAATTACCTAATCCATATACTTCATTTTCTAGATCAGTTCCTGTTCTTTTGGGAAGTCCCTCCTTGTTGGGGTGGCAGACTTTAAGTAAAACTAAGTTCAAATTTACCCATACCCAGTTGTCTTGATAAACTGCAGAATTCGAATCTTGGGAATTAATTAAACTAAACCATGCTCCACAGGAGCCGTTGTGTGTGAACGGGTATGGAAAGAGAGGTAGAATTCCTTTATAATTCTGATAGGGAGGGAGTCGGCCACATATCCAACAATTTGTAGCATTGCTAACCTGATGGGAATGATGTAACATACTAATAAAAGTGTTATTGCGCAGCGCAAATCTATATGACAATTCATGCGAAGGTAATTCACTAAAAGAATGTTCAGCAGTAACATTATAAACATGTCTAGAAATAGGATAACATATGTGCAACAATATACTTGCAGTAATTATTAAAAGACTTAGGAAAAACAGAATTAATAACGTCACTGTGCAATGACTACGCAGTGATTTACAGTACGCATGTCGTTTCAGCTTTATCCTTTTGTTTCTTTCTCTGTACAGGTCTAAGGGATACATGTCAGACAAATTCGACCGCTTCACCTTGGAGAGGACTTAAACAATCAAATTGCCTGACTGGTTAGACCTGAGTTTTAGTTTATATAGTTCACGACTATTCAATTCAACCAAAGGAAGTTTAGAGTCACTCGGGGAAGACACGCAAGGTGTGTCGTTTACATCTGATGGTAGTCCATGAAATTTCTTGATATGACTTGAATGTATCCAGCCTTTTCGACCCTCGATCTTCACGGCTGTCCTCGTCGTTAGTAATACGAGCTGAGGCGACCTCCACCTAGGATCCAGCTGAGACTTCCGATCAAAGTTCCTCACTAAGACCAAATCTCCTGGAATTACGTCATGGGGTTTCACCTCAGTGTTGTCGGGAAAAGCTGCAGCTACCTGTGAACGACAAGATTGTAGTGCAGACATCAAGGAAGCCAAGTAATCTGTCAGCATATTACAGTCAATATCAGTTATTTTGCGTGGTATAGGCGTCCCCCACATATTTGGTGGTCTACCGAAGATCACTTCATAAGGGGATAGCCCTGTTCGAGAGTGTGCTACCATTCTCATGTAAAAGAGTGCAACGGGTAAAGCTACTACCCAGTCGACACCTTTCTCTCTACAAATTTTGGACAATCTAATTTTCAGGGTCTGATTATGTCTTTCCACGAGGCCCGCTGCCTCGGGGTGTCGGACACAGTGAAACTTCCACTGATAACCTAACAAAAGTGAAACGTGTTTCATTAGTTCGGATGAGAACGGCTGGCCGTTATCTGAGTAGACAACACGTGGTAGCCGTACCGTGGGAAGAATTCTCGAACTAACTGCTTGGCAGTAGTCGGGGCAGTGTAATCTGAAACCGGGTATGCCTCTGTCCAACGGGAAAGAGCACAGACAACTACGAGAACATATTTGAATCCTCGACATCGTTCCATCTGGATATAATCCATCTGGAGGATTTCAAAAGGGTGATCAGGAGGCTGAAATCCACCCTGTTCTACGGGAATGCTTTTTCCTGGGTTAAACTGACAACAGATCATACAGGTACGGACTTTTTGTTTAGCTGCTGCTCGTAAATGTTTGTTGAACCAAATGTGTTGGATGCTGTCTAGCATAGCTTTTTCTCCTAGATGTGCTGGACTATGTACAGTGTTAATAACGACTTGGACCATTGAATCAGGAAGGAACCACACAGATTTTTCCTTTGTCATCCATCCTTGATCCGTTTGGATCCCTCCTAATTCAGTCCATTTCTTTATTTCGTCTGGAGTAGCATGTGTCTGTATGTCAATTACGTCAAGAGCGGGATCCTTAACCATCATGCAATGTGTTGGCGTCGGGACTATTGTCTTTGTCATGTCGGATGTTTGAGTTTGAGCAGTCTGTTTAGCTGTTCTGTCAGCTAGATCATTGCCTTGAGAAATGATATCAGTAACTTTCGTATGAGCTTTACATTTCATAATTGATATTGCAGTGGGTAGATGTATTGCATCTAATAAGGCATGAATGAGGGGTCCGTGCTGAATGTGGGCACCGTGAGAAGTTAAATAACCTCTCTCTCGCCACAGCACGCCGAAGTCATGTACAACTCCGAATGCATAACGTGAATCAGTGTATATGTTGACTTTTTTATTTGTGGCTTGAATACAGGCTTGTGTCAGAGCGATGAGCTCTGCTGCTTGAGCGGACAAGGTATTTATACAATTTGTTTCAATGATTTCAGCGTCTGTTGTGACTGCATAAGCGGCCACTAACTCTCCTGTACCTGTTCTCATACATGAACCATCTACATACAACGTCAGGTCTGGGTCTGATAATGGAACGTCTGTTAAATCTTGTCTGGGTTTCGTCGTGATAGTGATAACTTCAATACAATCATGTGCAAGTGGGTCTGTTCCATTTACAGGTAACAGTGTGGCAGGATTCAATGTACTACAACGTCTGATTTCTATATGTGGCTGAAACAATGTTAATTCGTAACCGGTGAGTCGTGCTATAGTCAAGTGTTGTGTTTGTGTGCGGTTCAAAAGAACCTCTACTGCATGTGGTACTTGTACTGTCAATGGATGTCCTAATACTATGGCATCGCTTTGTCTGATTGCTAAGGCTGTTGCTGCCACTGATTTTAGGCATGCAGGCAAAGCCTGAGCTACGGGATCTAATGTACTAGAAAAATAAGCACATGGTTTGTGTGATCCTGCTTGTTCCTGTATGAGTACTGACAAGGCAGTACCTTCGCGTTCTGTAACAAAGAGTGTAAACTGTTTATTGTAACATGGTGTTGCTAGGACAGGTGCTTGACATAAAGCTTTCTTTAAACTTTCAAAAACGTGTGTATGTTCCTGAGTCCAAGGGAGGACAGTCGATGTGGCTGCCTCCTGTGTTGTCAATTGAATGAGTGGTTTTGCTAGAAATGCATACTGAGGGATCCACTGCCTACAATATGAAGTGAGGCCTATGAAAGCCCGCACCTCCTTTTGTGTCTTGGGTATTGGCATATTTGCAATTAGCTGGATGCGATCTGGTGTAAGCTGCCTTCCCTCCTTGGACAGCGAGTGACCAAGGTAAACAACTCGCTGGACACAGAATTGCAGCTTAGAAGGGGACACCTTGTGCCCCTTTTCGGCCAAAAATTGTAATACCGTCAGTGATGCTTTCTCACATTCAGGTTCGTTTCTAGCGGTGACCAGCAGATCATCGACATATTGAAGCAGGGCAGTGTTGACTGGCATGTGAATACTGTCAAGTTCTCGTTTCAGTGCTTGGCTATAGATGCTGGGGCTTTCTGTAAATCCTTGAGGTGCGCCTGTGAATTTAAAGCTACGTCCATTTAAACTAAATCCGAACAAGTATTGGCTTTCCGGATCTATTGGGACGCTGAAAAAGGCATTCTTGAGATCAATTACAGTAAAGAATGTTGCTTCGGAATCAATAGCTGTCAGTAATGACGAGATATCTGGGACCACAGGGAATTGTGGCACAATGCATTTGTTCAATTCGCGCAGATCAATAACCAATCGATATACTGGCGGAGCCTTTGGATCTGTTCGTTTAAGAATCGGAATTATCGGGGAATTACATACATTGGAGTCTGTTTCCACAACCACTCCTTGGACAATGAGCTCATCAATAATTTGCAGTAAAGCCACTACAGCATCTGGTGGTAACTTGTATTGTCGCATTCGTGGTAGTACCACTCCTGCCTTTAGTGTAACTCGATATGGTGTAATATTCATGCAACCCACATCAGTAGGGCCTTGTGCCCATAAATGTGTAGGTAAAGTCTGCAGTCGGGGATCCATGTCTCGAGACACATAGTGACCTTTGAAATCACGTAAAAACAATCTTACTCCTTCCGGAGAACAACATATTATAGCTCCTAGAGCTTTCAGTGTTTTTATACCTAACCGGTTTTCTGGACATGATTTAGTAAGCAATAAATCTGTAGTTCGGGTTAAGGGTCCTATCGTAAGTGGAAGAGGCTGTGATACTTCATTAACAATAGGTTTTCCTGAAAAACCAAGGGAAATATTCTGTGAGCCTGAGAGGGGTGCCCCTGGAACTTCACTACGTTTTATAGTTGTTCGACTTGCCCCTGTATCAAGTAAAAATTTTCTATCTTGGCCTAATAGTTCACTGTGTACATAAGGTCCTTCTTGGTCTACAGGGACCTCGATAAGGGGTAAGTCAACTTCCCTCTCTAGGCTGGTTCATGCGTATCGTTGATAATCAGGATAATCATACTGTGCGGTCTGGTACAGCTGTCGTGTCGTGGTTTGTGTGGCAGCAACAGGCAGCGCTGGTGCAGCTGGCACAAACTGTATAGACTGTTGTGGAGCTGGCATGGACTGTGCATGCTGCGGTGCTCCTTGTTCATTCTGATCCTGTCTAGGTGGCCGTGGTCTTTCTTGTGTTTTACCTGTGGCGATATTACGCTTCAAGACTGGGCAATCGTGTATGTAATGACCTGGTTGTTTACAATAGTTGCATGTCCCTTTTACAGGTCCTGCTGAATCACCGGACTGTGTCGTACCCTTTTTATGACCTTCAGCTGGAACTGTCTGGGAGACTAGCATTTTCATTTTTTGTGTCTTTCATGCGTTTCTGTTCATGTTCTTGTTCCTCTCTAATTCTATTGTAATGGTACTGTAACATTTGTGATGGGGTATTACCTTGCCAGGTACTCTCGAATTTTAATACTCGATTCTTCACCTGGGGCAAGGAATTTTCAACTAATTTTGTCACAAACAGATGTGGGTATGACTCGCTACTTGCTTTTATACCACTATTTATACCAAAACATTTTTCGAATCGGGCATAGAAATCACTAGTGTCTTCATCTTGCTTTTGTTTACAGGCTGAGATTGCACCCCAGTCTTCCTTTTTCGTGGTTAATAAACGTGGCAGTACCTGTACTAGTAAACCTGGTAGTGCTTTAGTTTTATCCCCAAGCCCCGAACCTGGACCTCGGGCCCTTTCTTCATTTTCTAATGCTGTCCAGTCTATCTTTTGGTCTCCCACCTCCCACTCTTTTTCCTTGAGTTTTTCATAAATGCCAGCAGGCATTAATACCTTTAATATTGTCATAATGTCGGGATAGGTATACTCTCCCATGAGTAACATGTCTTTAATTTCTCGGTGAAAACCCGCTGGGTCTTTGTCATGACTGGGTACCACTTTCTTCATTTCTAACAATTCTATTTTCGATATGGGCGTATATACATATACACGTTTAAACTGATTGTCCTCGCCCTTTATTGGGTGTACTTCTCGTAAGGGATTCTGTCTGTCCATGTAATACGTCGTTCTTTCCTTGATGGGCAGTGAGACATGTTCTGGGCATACAAAAAGAATGTACTGCTTTCTTGATTCTAGTATTTCTCTAATTAACTTAGTACCTGAACCTCTCCATCTATTCGTGAGTAATTCAGTCAATATATCAGGTAACGGACCAGGATCGGAATGTTGACTTTGATAAAGTATAAGAAGTTGTTGAATCATATAAATCCCAGCTAAACGCTGTTCGTCTGGGGTGAGGTTCAAAAATGTGTGTGCTACTGTATCATCACCATATTTTCCGGGACTGTCAACCCAATGAACGGCTGACCTGGCTAATTCTTGTTCATCCATAGAATCGAGTAAATGATAACCCCTTCGTTCTCGGAGTAATTTGTCAGCGGCTTGGAACGAATGCTCGGGGGACCTTAGATTTATTATAGGTGTTTGGAAATTCCTGTTATTATCTGGACATATCGGACGTATCGGGTCAGTGAAACATCTAGTACTATTACAAGATCTTCCTCTACCTACATAGGCTATGGTTTCTGACTGTCCTGTGGGCAGTCCTGATCCTTCCTCCTCCTCATCTTGTTCAAACTGGTCTACCGCTAATCTCTCTTCGTGTAGGCGTTCTATTTCTTTACGGATCTTTCGGCACATGGCTATTATACATTTTTGCCTATCATGTCTCCCCTCTGATATATTCTGGCTCCATCTGGTAAGGGTTTGCATTATTTCCGGATCTACCCCCGGTCGGTCTTGATTTCTGATTACACAATTTATGAGGAAACGTAACAGTTCCCCCTGTATCTCCACTTTCTGGTATTCCATAGCTCTGTTAATACATTCAGAATCTCGCCCTGTTTGGACAAAATGATATATATTATCTAGATGCATAGTCATTCCTGGTAGCTTTCCTAAATACACCGCAGCTCGTCTGATACGTAATGATGCCAGGATCATTTCGTCCTCTTTTCCGGGCACAGGGTCATATCTACAATCTACAAGAAGTTCCTTAAGCGTGCGGGAATTTATGAGTTTGGGGGTACGTGGATGTGCTGATTCTTGAAAAGTAAGTTTATTTATTCTGGGTGGCGTAGAAAAAATGTTGGTAGCACCTCCGGTAGCCCCGTCTGGGGTATCGGGCGTGAAAGGATTCGTTGAACGCGATACAGCAACTATAGGTGTGGGCACAGCTGTAGAAGCAGCTGTAGGAACAGATGTGGAAACAGATGTGCTTGCCGGAACTTGTGTCAGGATTTGATGCTGTAGGGATACAGATACAGGGTCTTGGCGTTGAACCTCCCCGGCAGACGGTCTATGTGGGGCGGGGTTAGCATACTCGGGAGCTGCTTCATCTAAATATGAGGAAAGAAAAACATCTTCTGCTGTTCTAGGATGCCCCTTAGGATGCATTTTTATTGGGAACAATGGGGGTGGCAAGTCTTTTGGTATCTCCGGAGTAGCCTTAGGTAATCCCTCGGCCAGAAGGGGATACATACCATTCATAAGGGCATTTCTTTGTCTGTCTACTTGTTCTGATTTCACTCGTGTACCTTCTTCAATTAATAGATTTTCTCGGATTTTATTTGAATTTTCCTTACTCTTCTCTTCCTGTCTACGTGCTTTTTCTGTACGTCTATACGATTCTTTACGCCATAATTCAATGGCGTCTTTCTGTGATTGTCTAGCTTTCCTTTTCCATAATTCTTCCTCTACTTTCACGATGCAATCTGCGTCCCAGGTCCCAGCTACGGGCCACCTCTGACTTTCTGGTAATTCCTTAGTGTAGTCTACCCATAGATCAAGAAATAATATGGCGTCTAGGCCATGTTTATGATACATGAAGTACCCTGGAGTGTCCCTAGGAGGAATGGGAACAGCTTCTTCGAGTACCCCTTTTCTAGTTGTGATCTGTCTTAGTTTCGAAAAGAGCGGCATATTGAGAACTGATCTGATACTTGGTCTTGAACAAACTTAATACAATAAACACAATAATGAACAGTCATTCACACCACAATATGCAGGACGTATTAACACATTTAACATTTAACGTTTAAATGAGCAACAATGATGATGACGATCTAAGAAAACTTAATCACAAGACATAATCCTCGGCATTAACTGAATTATTCTGAATTTATATACTTGATATACTAGATATACTGCTAAACAGTACAGATACACTGCTAAAACAGTGCAGACCGGATTTGTGTACCCAAACCCGTCTGGACCGGCACAACTTATGTGCACGCCAGAACGCCTCCCCAGTAATGGTACTCACCGGGTAGCTCGGAACGGAAGGCCTCGGAACGGAACTGAACTGAACTGGACTGGACTCGACTCGAAAACTTCGGAAACTTCGGAACATCGGAAACCTCGGAACTTCGGAACTTCGGAACTTGGTGGGCCTCTGTATACCTCGGATCTTGCTCTCTCAGCTAGGCTCTGGTCGGGATACTTCGCACTTCTCACCGCCTCGTCTGGGTGTTGATCGCAGCCTCAGTCGCCCCCGCTTGACCGGAGGGAGATACAGGAAATCCTGCTGGTACGCGTTGTTGTCCGTCCAGCTGTGGCAGGAGACCGGGCCTGCAACGCACCGCCGGCGCGTGAGATGAGAAAGTGTCCCTGTTCGGGCGCCATTCATGTGGTAAATAATTTAATTACCGGGACTTAATTTGATACAGAAAAATAATAAATATAGCTCAGTAAAATAAGAGGCAAAATCCGTGATATTAGAGGTTCGGAATGGGCTTTATTCCAATGGACGATTCGAATCGTTGACTCCAGGTTCCATCACCACGGAGGTTCAGGAAGTGAAGTACATACTTTATTGATAAGTAATTACTTTTATACAATAGGCATTACAGTGAAGCAAATGCAGGAGGCGTAACAATTGATAATAGAGATAAAACATACATGCGTAGCCAAAGTGGGCGTAACTGGGTGTAACTAAAGAACGTCATCAGGTATGATGTCATAATAGGGTGGTTCCATGAAAGAATTTCGCAATGTCAGCAGAAATACTTGGCAGAAATGCGCGCGCAGCAGCATGACGTATGATTGACGTGCGACTAGGGGGTGAAGGGGATTTGACATTTAACTCTACATGTGGCGACAGATGTCTGGAGGGTCAAGTCAACCTTATCCCAAATCATATCTAACATCCTATGTTTAAAGAACTATGTTATCCAAAAGAGAGGTCTCTTAGAGTAGAATCTTATTCTATACTGACTATACTGACTGTTAGTGCGTGTACAAGCGTCTAAGTGTCTACACTAGATGCGAGGGCAGAAGTCTTCCATAATAATAGGGCTATGAATTACTTGCATAAAGACAGAGAAGCCGGGCCTTTGCTCGGTAGCTGGAAGAATGTTTACTTAAACTACTAGACAGGAATGCATTGGGCAGGGAGCGGAGCAGATAATTTCGAAGGTGAAATACAGTTTTTGGCAGGCAACAAGCTGATGTCAGGCACCGTGAGCCGCGCAGAGAATGAGGACAAAGTTCATGGATACAGATGCAGGCTCAGACTGGAGCTCTCAGAGGCAGAAGGCAGGAAAAGCTTGATGGCAGAATCAGGGCCTACTCGCCTGGACTGTAAAATGGCATAAGTGAACCATATAAAGCCGGTGGCCTTTCGTACTTAGGAATGGAATATCCGGCCCATTCATGGCGGATCTGAAAGAGGACATGTTAACGGTGGACGCACATGTATTTGCGTCTTCATAACTGGAACTGGAGGGAACATACATGTACTTGTGATTTATACATGAAACCGTTGGGGTCCAAGATAGGGGACATAACTGATCAGAAAAATCCATATTTCCACAAACTTGTTCTTCTCCTTTTATACCATATCTTTCTACTTCTTTTAGATTTAGGCATACTTCATTCCATGCAAGGAAATGCAATTTTCCAACTTTTCTCATATCCCAGTGGGCCATCCGAACCTCTTCAAAGAATACGTAATAAAGCAACGTTGCTTTATTACGTATTCTTTGAAGAGGTTCACGTGTTGTGTATTAAACTTTGTTACTCCTTGGCAAAAAAGGACCCATCCGCAAGGTATCCCGCTTTTTTTCCTTCGATGCCTTGAAATTGATCATCTTGGCGATGGTTATTTCCCGCCTGGATTATGGCAACGCCCTATATGCAGGTATACCTGCATATAGTTTAAGGCGTTTGCAGCTGATCCAGAACCAGGCGGCACGCTTGGTGTTCAATCTTCCAAAATCCTACCACGTAACCCCCCCTTCTCAAATCTTTACACTGGCTCCCTGTCCGTGAACGCGTCCAGTTTAAGCTTGCTTCTATCATCTTTCAAGCACGACTGGGCGCGGCTCCGGCCTTTATAACATCTGAGATCGTTCCCTATGTTCCAACTAGGGAACTACGCTCATCCACGCAATCCCTGTTGTCAGTCTCCCGTTTCCGGAGGAAGAAATGGGGAGGATCAAAGTTTGCGACCCTTGCCCCAATCCTGTGGAATTCCCTGCCTTTGGAGCTTAGATCTCTAACTCTTTACCCTCAATTCCGGAAAAAACTTAAAGCCTATTTATTTGCTAAATCTTTTAATTAGATCACTTGTTGTTTTTGTGTCTTTCCTATTATGTTTTGTTACTCCTACTTTGGGGATCTGTCTGTTGCAGCGCCATGAAACCGCTGGTGAAAGTGCGCTATATAAATATTTTTAAACTCAAACTCAAACTCCTGTTGGGCTGAGAGCCCATTCCACCCGGGCCACAGCGGCGACTACTGCCCTGGGCCGGGGAGTTCCCTTGCAGGACATCTGTCGGGCAGCAACGTGGGCCTCACTGCACACGTTTGCCAAGCACTATTGCCTGGACAGCCAAGTCCGGAGAAACGGCTTCTTTGGCCGTTCGGTTCTCCGGGACTTTCTGGTGTGATCTTGGTTCGCAGACCCACCACCGGGGTTGGTATTGCTGGGGTATCTATTCTAAGGTGAGGAATCTAACTAACGTGTTTCTTTCAGATGAACAAGTTACTTACCTTCAGTAACGATGTATCTGTAAGAAACATTAGTTAGTTAGTTAGATTCCTCACCGACCCACCCATCCTCCCCGTTCTGCGAACTGACATCTAGGGTTAAGGCTATCCTTTCAGGGCCCTAGATTTTTTGGCACCAGTGTCGGTCTCTTGCATGGCTCTGCATTCCTGGCACGGAAAGCTATGTACAAGAACTGACGTCAGCGCGCGAGGGCGGCGTCTAAGTAGTCCGACGACATCATTTCGGCGCACGACGCTAACGACGGACGCGGAGCCGCAGACGACGCCTAGCGACGCGCTAGGGGTATTGCTACAAAAATCTTTCCGGATCCAGCTTGACGCCTGGGGATATTCTAAGGTGAGGAATCTAACTAACTAATGTTTCTTACAGATACATCGTTACCGAAGGTAAGTAGCTTGTTCATTATTATTAGACTAATAGAAGGTCTCTAGGCTTGAATGGGGAACCCCATACCGTAAAGATCAGCTTAGTGGAATCACATCACAGGATCAGCTATACTCTGCTCCTGGGAAAGCTCTTCTTCCGAATGTGTCTAAAGCATGCAGCCTGCAATATTAAAAGCACTCGACTTTCAGGTATCTGCAGCTGCGTGCGTGTTATGGCTAAATAGTGGCCGATCAACCTGAACCCAACAACATGCACCGTCTAGCGACCCAGACTGTTTCTTTACACAATGTCCAGACCAAGGTCGCAGCTCACTGTTTGGGATGTGAACAACAGACAGTTCTCATGTGAAGCAGAGGCGAGCAAGCATTTCTTAACTAATAACATGTAACTACAGTGTCGTGTGCAAAAGTGGCAAGATGGCATTCTAACATCTAACGCGGTTGCGCTAACTTAGCATTGTATGTATATAAATAGCAGTCTTCACTACACCCCCCCCCCCCCCCCCTTGATCGGACCACTAACCAGTAGGGGCGCAATTTCAAGAACGCAGAGTTCAAGTTCGATAGAACGGAACCAAGGGCACAAATTGTGAATCCATATAAGGTAAGTGAAAAGTTCGAAGAAAAAAAGGAGAGAAAAAAAACCATTTAAAGGAGAAAAAAAAATATCATTGATGGATTTTCAACGAGAGAGGGAAAAAAAAAAAGGCATCCCACAGGAATTTCGGATGACTTTCAAGTTAATCCATCAAGGTATAAGCACAATAAGTTGCAACGGCTTCCAAGAGGAAATCACTGGAACGTTCTGCAAAATCATCTGCCATCCAATTCAGCAAGGGGAATGAACACACATGTTCCTCGACAACCGGAGCCTCTAGTACCATCAGAGGACAACTGGCGTGTTCTTCAAGATAACTTCTTGCCAAGAATTCAGCTGCAGCCGTTCCGATGTCCCAATTCCCTAGGACTCCATGTGCTGCTGCACAGGCCATAATCCTGACACCAGAACAGTCCAACTCATGATCCACTAAGGGGCTCATTAGCCGATCATAATCCGGGGCGGGAGACACCGAGTTCGACAAGCACAAATCCAGAGCCCGTTGGAACGGACACTCTAGGCAATGAAAGACAGGCTGTACGCAAGTAAAGTAGGGAAACCGGAAGGACAACCCATAGGCTATGCTCAAGGTTGCCAGTGGTAATGTTCCATAGTATTCAAGCATCCGGTTACGAAGATGGAGCAGCCGGGACATGCTGTCGTGTGACGCAAGTTGTGCATCCATAGCGTAGTACGCAGATCAACAAAAGTACCCCAGCTACGAGGGCGAGAATCAAAGGTAGACCTCCGAAGACGCTGGAAAAAATAGAATGAAAAAATGCCGGGATCACACCAAAAATAGTTTGAAAGGTGGTCACGAGGCCGGAGCCCACAATTTTGAAAAAATGTGCCAGGCCACTTGTTGACGAGGCGTTAAAGATAGTCTGAATTAGGGCCCCAAAATGACGTGGGAGATCGTGTTTGCTACGTGAAGGACAAATGTTTCCCGGGATGAAGTCAACGCGACTTCTTTTTGAGACAATAGAGCCCTTATTCTGCTCATCTTGTTGAACTCTGCTTTCAAGGTTGGAATGGAAGGCCAGATGGATACATCGAGCCGTCCATGCGGGGGTGGGAAAAGGATGTTATTACAGCAGACTACTCTCTGTGATAGTCACTATGTAGGGAATTCCCACTAACATCCCACAGCAAGCTTCATTATTTAACCCCTTCAGCGCGGCGCGGATTACCGCGCCGTGCTGAAGGTTCGTTGCGCGGGCGGGGCCGTGACGGAGCGGTTCCGTCATACGCACAGCGCGACCGATGCGCATGACGGAACCGCTCCGTCATGCGCATCGAAAGGGTTAATAGCAAATAACTACCGTTAGCAAGCAGCGTAAAAGACGGTGTTATAACTGGCACCGGGATCCCTTTGAGGACGCAAGCTAAATTAGGAGCGTGCACATTACATGCACCATGCAATTGAATGTGCCGACACACTACAGAGTGATCTGGAGTGGAAGTGCACTCTTCACC
The DNA here is from genome assembly GCF_964204655.1 of Triturus cristatus. Lineage (NCBI taxonomy): Eukaryota > Metazoa > Chordata > Amphibia > Caudata > Salamandridae > Triturus > Triturus cristatus. Next base: position 443,664,165 of record NC_140587.1, on the reverse strand, counting down.
TTTTAAGTAAACCTCTTTTCCGTCCCTCATGCATCTGTACGTGAATGGGAGTGACCAAACTTTGTGCAGGAAGGCAGTACCCAGTTTTTCATATCTGCCAAGGGCATAATGTTTCATGCACGAACTGAACTTAAACAGGGGGAACGGTAATGTGATCAACCCATGGATAAGCCACACAGCGGAGTTTAATTCGGCAACAGAGAAAGGTAAAGGTTCTAACTTTTCAATGTGCAGCAATGAGTATGTTGCATCTTTCATGGACATGAACTGTTGTTTCGCAGTTAAATTAAAAGGAAGGAACAAAGATGAAGTATTCATGTAATCTCAAGGGACTTTCCCAGCCTTTAACGTTTGCAATGTCCATGCAAACTGCATAATAGAACGCAATTGATTTTGACCACGATACAAAACAGACAAATCATCCTGCACAATGTCAACCACAGATGAAACAATATTATCTAACGTATAAATTCTGGAAGACAGGGTGTTAATGCTATTATCTATAACAGCCAATACTTCATCCATATTGGCTTGATCAATAGCTTGTAATCTGGATGCAGCTTCAATCTGTGATAGCTTCCAAACTTCGTTGTAAACTGCATATACCCATCTTTTGGACCTGCCAACCGCAGGACCTTTAACAAAATCATTCAAATCTATTTTGTCGTTCAATTGTGATAAATGAAGTTTAACAGATGCTAAGATGGAATGTTGCAGCCAAGATTGGCATACCTTCCCTACTGAGTAGGTAGTTACAGTGTGAGAGGATTCAAAACGGGGGTCTACACGAACTTATGTATACCCCGGAGCCAAATCCAGAAACCGATGTTGACAGGAATCGGAGCTCGTTTGCCATATTAACCACCCTTCCGGATTTAATTTGGAAATGTTGAAGGATGTGTTGGAAATGTATGACTGCAACGTAGCAAGGGACAGATCCGTATGATTATCCCAATTAGGATAAGCACCCAGACCCGAGTGGAGGGAGAATTGAATTCTTTAGAAGTAGCCAATCCAAAACAGGTGGTCTGAAAAATTGACGAATTCAAAAATAACGTGGTTCGGGCTGAGGCAGGCACGATGCAAAGCTTCTGTTCCCTGTACCTGCCACGGTTTAGAACCCCAAACCGATTTTAGATCGATAGTAGCTTTCCACAGATCATAACCTCTGATTGCCAACTCCTCAATAAAGGACTTGGAATACAACAATTTAGTGTGTGTCAGTCTAACTTTAGAAGCAGACTCAGCCGCAACCTTAAAATAAAAGGAGGCCGGATTAAACACATTGAAGTCAGAAAAATATGTGAATTTGTCCACTAACGTGGAGGAGCTGCCCAGCCTAGGGGCTGGACAGTGTTCCCACTGCGTATAATTTACAACATTTCTAAACGTATTTGCTTTGTGTAGGAAATGCGTGCCATAATGTTGATAGCAGAATTGCTCATCATAATTAGCAGTGTCTAAATACAAATCCTCAGCATCAAATGCAGCATAATATTTCAAATCAGAAAACAGTGCTTCTATGGCTTGAACATCCCAATCATCCGAGTGGATGTTTTGCTTAACTGCTTAACTACATCACCCATAGAAACACGAAATACATTTGGCACATTTATTACTTCAGTGGGACCATGAATTTGAAATTTAACAGCATCCCACGCGATCCCATCCAGTACAGGCCAGGCAGTAATGTTCACAAAAGTCTGATCTCTTTTCATGATATGTGATGAGGAGTGGGGGGCCAAAGTTCCATCAATTAGTCTAATTGTCGATCTTTCTTTCAGGTAGTGTCCATTTATAAGTCTAAAAAACACTACCACAAAGCCAATGGACATAAACAGAAAAATACATATGCGCTCCAGCCAAATGTAAGTCCAAGAGGGAATTAAAAAATGTCTTTTAAACCAGACAGCAAAAATTGAAACTTTTGATGGGGCAATGGAAGTCATTGAATTAGTGTCAAAGGAGTAGCGCGACTGGTTAACTGTGGTGGAGTGTAAAACAGGCAACGGGACATCCGCAGGATAAGCATACTCAATATCTTCAGGTAGACCACCAGCTGTCGGTGGCAATAAAGGACTAGTAACTGTATGCATCTCGACGGCAACATCAGGCAAGGTGGTAGAAGCTGGGGCCACAACAGAATTTCTCAGCATCACAGGGCAAGAAACCGCTGGAGTCATACTAAGAAGAATCGGCCACTCGCTGTAGCTTGACATTGTCAATAGAGATGTACCTGTTATCCTTGCGACTAGGAAGTGGAGGTAAAATGACTGTACGGGTACCCTGTACTCCAAGCACCGGAACTGGTGCACGATAAGAGGGGCCGAACTCCTTCTTGTTCTCTACCTTCTCACGGACCAGATCACCAACTTGAGGTAGCCAGCCGACTACCTGAATCTGAAGCGCAGCTTCAGATGTGGAGGGCAGGTGTTCCTTCGCTAGACTGTCTCTGGCTTCTTGTAGATTCTGCAATACAGCACAGTGATCATCTACGTCAAAGGGTGCGGCCGACGCCGCCATGTCTAGACCATCAAGGTCCGGAACAAACATTCGTATGCCAAAGAGCATCCTGTATGGGGTCCGCCCACCCAGAGACCTTCTAGGGAGATTATTAAGTGCACGTTGTACGTCATACAAGTGGGCTAGCCAGTTCCGGCCAGTACCTAAAACCCTAGCTGTCAAAGATTGCTTTAAGTCACGGTTCATCCGCTCCACCACACTATTACCCTCAGGTCGGTAGGGAGACGAAAATTTGACTTGGACCCCCAAATTTCTCATGGCTTCTTTGTACGCCTTAGAGGCGAATGCAGGGCCCTGATCCGAATGAAAGGTACCACATGCAAAACTTCCAACAAAGACACGCAAATCCCGGATGACAGTACGGGCATCAGCACTCCTTTGTGGCCATACCCACAGAAAACGTGTGCACGAATCCACTGCAACCAAGATGTACTTGTACACAGTATCAGAGGTGAATGGACCGTAATGATCTAAATTTTCACACCCCAGTGGTTTATTAGATATGTACAACTGAGTCTGTGGTGGGCGCGCCGCAGTTGAAGGTTTTATCTGCTGGCAAATGTCACAATTAAGAACATAAGCGCGAGCTTGTTTATATAAACCGCACCACCAGTAACGTTGTTGTAACAGAGATACAGTAGCTGCAACGCCGGCATGGGCTTACGCCATGCCCTCGTGAGCCGCTAATATCAAAGATGGTCTGCAGTCCGCGTTGGGAATCAATCTGTCACCAACCTCGTTAATCCTCACTAACGGAAAGTTATCAGGACTTAAGCGATGATGGTAACGAGAAGGGAAACCTCTCGGGTAATTTGTTCCCTTCTCTGTAGCAGCAATAGCCGCCAAGATGTCATCATCGATCTTACTTTGTGATCTTGTAACTGCTGCTACTAAGTATGTCGCTACTGCTGTTTTTGCTGCCTCGTCAGCTAGGCTGTTGCCGACAGCATGGACACCAACTCGTTGGTGACCAAGAGTGTGAATAACATTCACGAGAGGCAGATGTTCTTTAAGTTCTGCCCCTCGAACCCAAAGCGTTTTATGCTTAACTGTGCTACCTGTGGAATCACGATATTCATTTCGAGACCAAAAATGTAGATTGTCGTTGTAAGATTGAACACAATAAAACGAGTCACTTACTATAAGAGTAGTGACTCGAGGATCAGCAAACTCCAGTGCAAGCACCAGAGCACGAAGCTCCGCCAACTGTGCGGTACAATCACCCAATGACTGCGTATGCACAACATCAGATTGGAATTCACCATTCACGAAAGTACCGACTACAATTGCGTAGGCCGCTGAATAGGCATGCTTCGATCCAGTCGCCGGTTGCGCAGGACCGTCAGTGTAAATGACACAATGGTAATCCTCGAGCGGGCGCAAGGACAGAGGAGCTGGATGAACGAATTCATACTGTAAGAACTCCTGAGTCTGTAGTGCCGCGTCAAAGATATATGTGACGTCGGGCGATGTCAAGGAAGTGGCCCATTGTATCCACCGTGGATGCAAAGCTTTGGAATTTGGTACACTCGCTTTGGTCACCGCCTCAAGGGCAGGATATGGTGTCACCACCAACATGCGTTTCCCTTGAGATAGCGCTCGTTCTTTCAGAATCGCCATCTGCACTGCCGTCAAAACTTTCTCGACAGCGGAAAATCGCAGTTCAGCCGAAGTGTACAGGTGCGATTTGTAGTCAATGGGGACGGTGTCGCCCTCATTGAACGTTAAGTACGTGAAACCCACTGCACCTGGGACAATTCTAATGACCAGGTTAGTGTGGTTATCACGCGTCAGTAAGTATTTTGAAGCAAGAAGGTCAGCTTGCAAAGATTGCCAATCCTCAACCTTCATTGTTGAGTTCGTATCCCAAAAACAACACCGTATATTCTGCAATGTGAGACTTCGCAAAGTTGAATTTGTAACCGAAGTCTGCAAACAAAACAATAATGCGATCAACGCGACACAGATGCGGCCACAACTAGTCATCTGTGAGATAAATATCATCCACATACGAGTACGCATCAGGGTCAATGCTCTCTAACAGAGAGACCACACGAGCGGCAAAGACACCAGGGCTGTTCTTATAGCCCATCGGTAATCTTTTGAAATGTTTTTGCTTGCCGCCCGAGGTAAATGCTGTCCACTCACTACTAAGAGAGGACAGGTTATGGCTATAAAAGCCGTTGGAAATGTCAAGTGTGGTTTTAAACCGTTTTCTCACGAGACCATCGACGAGAGCCGAACTGTGGGTATTCTGTACTGCGCATGTCCGGCAATGAGAGTTTAAATGCCGGTAATCCAAAACCAGGCGGTACGACCCATCAGGCTTCGTCACAGTGAATAAAGGATTATTCATTGGTGACACACATGTTTCAATTACACCTTGATATTCCAATTGTTCAAGGATAGCCGTGACGTGAGGTCTTGCTTCGCGACGCATGGGATATTGGGGTTGTGGCTGGGGCGTGGACCGCAACGTAATCTCATGGCTGGGGGACATTTTATCCCAGCCTACCTGATTACGATACAAAGCCGGTGCTAGCACCAGAGCCCACTCCTCGGCGAACTTCTTAGCTTGTTCCTTTGGCACTGTGTGCGCAAAGGACGGGAGGATCATCTCCTCCCCTCTAGGAGCATCTAAAATGAAAGCCGGGGGCCAGTCTGCCTCTGCCAATAGAATATCATACGAAGAGGTTAGATTATCCCAAAAAATCCCTTGAATCGTGCGTTGTATGTCACCTTCGATTAAAAGGACTATATTATATAGTCTGTCAGGAGGAGCCACTCTAGTGTCAGCAGTTTCTACAGTTATGTACGTATCAGTTGCTGTCGCCACCAGATATGGACGCAGTACTTGTCGCACTACTGTAACTTCCGTCGCGCTGTCGAGCAGCGTTCGTGCCCATGTCAGGTTCTGAAGCTGCGTCCGCACTATCTGTGGCATACCTCGCTGTTAGCGCAGCAACTTTCTTCTTCTGAAACGGGGGTCGTTGACGTACAGACTCGTCCTGCTTGCCTTTGCCGTCAGTCTGACGGGGTTGCTCACGACCTTGGGCACCCCGTCCTTTCCCACGGTCTCCGCCACTGGATTGTGAAGCCGATGTTTCCTGTGAAGAACGAGGAGAACGTTGTTCAGAAACCTGAAACCTATCAGGTGACTTAATACTAGATCGATCGCGCAGATCATATGTGCGTTCACTAGACGACTGTACGTGTGAGGCAGGACGAGACCCCTGTTTCTGTTGCTGCTTCCCCTGTTTCTTTGCCCGCCAATTTTGTTTAGGAAAATTAGGGCGTTCGTCTTTACTAGACGAGCTCACCTTAGTTTGCTGTACTACATCAGGAATTATCACAGTTGGTTTAACACCTAAGGCATTGCGGCCTATGGTCCTATAGGCTTCCGCAATTATTTTAGCAAACTCCTTAGGCCTGTCGAGTTCGTCCACGCGGTCCAGCTTATTAGCCACTTGGAACTGCATGGCATCGCCTTTGAAGTTGCCCATTACCATGGAAGCAACCACATCGAACACCCCGACAAGCCTCATTCCCAATTCAACAGCAGCCTCCGCTCCGTGATTCTCTTGAACACGTTTAATGACGGAGGGCAGTACAGACATAGACGGAGTGCCGAAGCACTTCGAGTAGGTCGTGGCAAAGACCTTGCCCCAGTTTGCACAATCGGCCATATCTGGAACCAAGTCTTTCGGCAAACTAATGGTGAGAATCCTGTGTTTCTCCACAGGAGTGGTATGCGGAAAAACCGCCTCCAGTTGGTCAAATTTCTCAGCAAGCCAATAAGGTAAATTATCCTTATTTTGGGGCGCTTGCCCATCACCGAATTAACCATAACACGACTAATAACCACCGCGTGGTGGTCCGTTGGTTGTCCCGCAACAGCAGGTGCCCCCACCTGCACGTTGCGTGACACGTACTGCACTAAAGCCCTATGCACTGTAATCAGGGCTGTGTGTAGTACCCGCAACTCAGCCACCGCCACCGTGAGATAGCGGGGATGAGGCGTAAAACCAGACAGCACCGGCCATGTGGCCCCTGCAATGGACAACGGGCCCATTCTAGCCGGTGCAACCGCATGGGGAAGGACGCCATTAAACCAAATTGTATGCTGCCAGGCAGAAATAGGAATTTCTTGTGTCCTATATGGCGTATAGACTGCAGGTAGCTGCGTGGGAGTAAAGGAATGAAACGTATCATCGTCTGCATCCACCGCCGGAAAAGTCACCCAAGAGTAAAACAACTCATACGGGTAAGACGCATCAGCACTCACCACAAAAATAACAGTCATCCCATCATCCGGCACCCCATACGTCGTCAAATGACGGCACAGAGGTGCACGACTATGTGCGGCAATGTCAAACGCCATAAGGACACACCAAAGAGTATCAACAATATCAACAGTAGCACTGGGGTTCAGAAAAAAACCTTTTTAATGATCAAGCTTGAAAGAACCTATTAGTCGAGACACAGGTAGGTAAAACCGTCACTCCCATTTTCCGGAAACAAGAGTGAGGGTGTTGTGGACTAATATAAGCACTACTAAGGCGTTTCAAATCAATCGACCAAACGTTAGGTGCGCCATGTTGCAGGGATTCTGCTTATGCACAGAACTATGCTCAGGAAACCAGGACCTCAGTGAATTGTGGTGTACCAAAAACTCACCTCAGAACCCAGAACCCCTTATCCGACCAGCATCAGTGTCCCATTCGTTATCTGAGTTTTATCTCGGCGGTCCCAATGTATAGACAACCCAGAACAAGCGACTTGGTGTATTTCTCAGGAATGGTGGGAATCAGAAATACCTGTTCGTAATTATTCTCATAGCAGTCCACAACAAGAGTAAACAGAGACACGGTAAAGTTTAAAGAGTTTATTTTATAAACCTCGTGTCCTAAGATGCAGTTCTTTGGCTAGCATAAGCAGACAAATGATTAAGATCAAAACCATCAGCATAGTTACAATACCATAGAAATGAAAGGAGAAATCATAATAAAATGGCAGTGGATAACAGCCACCTTCCTTTCGCTAGTAAACTAATATTATTATTATTAGACTAATAGAAGGTCTCTAGGCTTGAATGGGGAACCCCATACCGTAAAGATCAGCTTAGTGGAATCACATCACAGGATCAGCTATACTCTGCTCCTGGGAAAGCTCTTCTTCCGAATGTGTCTAAAGCATGCAGCCTTAAATATTAAAAGCACTCGACTTTCAGGTATCTGCAGCTGCGTGCGTGTTATGGCTAAATAGTGGGCCGATCAACCTGAACCCAACAACATGCACCGTCTAGCGACCCAGACTGTTTCTTTACACAATGTTCAGACCAAGGTCGCAGCTCACTGTTTGGGATGTGAACAACAGACAGTTCTCATGTGAAGCAGAGGCGAGCAAGCATTTCTTAACTAATAACATGTAACTATAGTGTCGTGTGCAAAAGCAGCAAAAGTGGCAAGATGGCTTTCTAACATCTAACGCGGTTGTGCTAGCTTAGCATTGTATGTATATAAATAGCAGTCTTCACTACAATATAAGTTTGTGTCAGTGTGCAAAAGCTGTGTCTAAACTTTGCGTTGGCTTAAAGAATTCTCTCATCATTTCAGCTGTTTTAGTGTCATGGACAGGATTTAAATATTTTCTTACAGGCACTTCAGAAAAGATTAGCTCATAGTTAGAGTAGTAGTACTGAAGTTGTTCTTTGCCATAAAATAAGCTTGTTAATACACTGCAAGGAACACCATAGCTTACAGGTAAATTATGATAGGTCACTCCCTCAGAAACTGAGGTAGGCAATTGTGAGCACACAATCTCTAGCATCCATGGTTTCTACAAACTCGTAGAGTAGTTTTGTAAATGCATTTAGACATGTAGGCTGATCTCTATGTAATACCTTATCATCTGAAATGCTTAGTCCATTCTGACTCGCTAAGTTATTCTTAGGCACAGAAGTAGGCTCAGGCTTGCTCATGTAGACATGATGGGACAAATTCAATGCTATAAGAATCCCTACAAGCAAAACAGAAAATATAGCAAGAATACATGCACATATACATTTGTGTTTTGTTGATATCATGTTAGGATCCATTAGCTCCTTGGAAGCAGGACTTGCAACTCTTGATGAGTTTTGATTAGATGTTAATAGCATTAGCAGCACAAGTAAACTTTAGGAGCTTGTTCTCTGCAAGCTTCAGCTATGTTGCTCTACAGCCCGGCTTACACTCTCCTTTATAGTCTTGTAAAAGGAGGCTCTCAGCAATTGCACAGTTCTTGTAAATTGCAAATTTCTTCAGCACAAATTGACTCCATTCTCTTTTTACTGACAAATGGATTCAGGAATTTTCAACTGGAACACCGATTTTCCTCAAGGTGGCTCATGCGAACTCGGATTGTTATAGCAAAAGGTGTGATAAGCTTTTTCCTAGTCATTCAGTGCTAGATAAGTCCATTAAGGTGGAGCGTATTTTTGACTTTGTACTCTAGCTCTTTTGGACCTCCTCACTGGTGGTCCTTCATCATCACGGTCACTTAGTTCAGACTGACTTGAGACTTCTGCAATTGTTCGTGGCACTCTTCTTTCCATTAGATTGTGTTTCAATTGGTCTTGTTTCCTGGGCCAACAGTCTCCGGATGCTACTCACGTTTCAGGAGTACTGTTCCCTTCAGTGAGGTCAAAATTACACCTAGTCAGCTCTTCTTGTAGTGGACCTTCGGTACCTGCAAGGGCCGACTCTCTCGGACCTCCCTTGGATCCAGTGCACAGAGTCCTAGCAGCTGGAGCCCTCTCCACAGTTTGGCTAACCTGAGATGGCTGTGTCTCTGTAATCACTGGCACATCCAAAACCGGCACTATATATTCAAGAGAACATGGGGCTTGGTGAGTATGGGCAACATGCACCCAATTTGGAAGACCTCAACACTTAACAGCAGTTGTGGTTACCAGGATCACCTGGATCAGCCCATGCCAATGAGATTCCAAACATACCTTGCGCACCTGTTTTTTCACCTGGACTCAATCACACAGGCTAAGGTTGTGGCACTGCTCCTGTCGAGGCGAAGTAGCAGCTTCCCCAACCTACTGAGACACACAACGTACTACGTCAGCCAGTGCTTTACTGTAATCGAGCACCAAATCATCTGTAATATTCACCAGTGCATTTGCTGTAACTGCAGGCTATCTCATAGTCCTCCCCATAATTATTTCACGAGGAGATAGTCCTGTTCTTCTGTTTGGAGTACTTCTCAAACTCATTAACACAAGAGGTATTGTGTCAGGCCATCTTAGAGAAGTGGAGGCACTCACCTTTGCCAATCTGGATTTCAGTGCCTCATTTATCTGCTCCTCAATTCCAGAGGCTTCTGGATGATAAGCACAGTGGAGCTTCTGATCAATTTGCAATGCTGCACATAAGATCTTTAGGACCTCATTATTAAAGTGTGACCCTCTGTCTGACTTCAAGGAAGCCGGAAATCCAAAACGCAATATCAACTCCCTCAACAACAACTTTACTACAGTGAGACTGTCATTTCGCCTTTTTGGGTAGGTTTCCACCCACCTCAAAAATATACAGACAATTACAAGAATGTATCTAAACCCATTACAAGCGGGCATTTCAAAAAAGTTGAGCTGCATTCTGTTAAAAGGACCTCCTAACCTCCCTACATGACTCATTGTGACTAGTTTTCTTATTCCTACATTTGATTGTTGACGCACCATGCAGCAGTGAAACAAAGCTTCTGCTGCAAATCTGAACTTTGGGTTAAACCATGTTTGATGAAAGAGACTCATCATAGCATCCCTCCCGACATGTGCAGGACCATGATAGGATTGTGTCATATGAGGCAGCAAACTATCTGGTAATACAGGTCTCCTGTGTACACCCGTACTTCATCCTCTTGCCTTTTGATACAACCTGTCAGTTTCTGGTACCTCATCTTGTAATTCCTTCCCTTCCTCCCAAGTCTCTACAGTAGATAACAGTTTGCAATCTATGACATCAGTGTTCTCTCTCAGGGGATCCTCATTGAAAGTGTAGGAATTTAAAGCGCAATAGCGCACAGTCTCGTCAGCAAAGCGGTTTCCAACTGACATGATCATTGCCATGCCAATGGACAGCACACTTCACCACGGCAATTTGAGCAGGCATTTGTAGTGACAGCAAGAGGTTTTTTACACTATCTCTATTTGAGATAGGGGACCCTGACGAGGTCATGAATCCTCGCTGTGACTACAGTAGCCTAAAGTCAAGTAGGACACCAAATCCGTACTGACCGCCGGTGAAGATGGTAACTCGCAATATGTCAGAGATGTTACAGGTTTGAGACAATGCAACCAACTCAGCCACATGCGCGAAAATACACCTTGTAGCTAAGAAGCTTTAATCACACCTGCAACTGTACATACAGCACATGCAGCCTTTAGATTTCCTTCTGCATCATGCAAACCAGATCCATCAACAAACAGCACATGATCTGACCCATGCAAAGGAGTATCAAGAATATCCGGTCACGGTGTGGTGCACAGCTCAGTCACATCTAGGCAATCATGATCAGCCTCATCAATCACAACCTAATTTCCCGTCAGAGGCATCAAAGTTGTAGGATTTAAACTTGTTCATCCACTCATAGTCACATTCTCAGCTCCCAGTATTATCTTCTCAAACCTGGTGAGGCAGCTGTTTGTGAGTTGTTGCATTGAAATATGAGTAAGCAAGACCTCAACTGAATGTGGCACATACAACCTAAGCGAATGTCCCATCACAATGTTCTCACTCTGCTCTAAACTCACATACTTTGCTGCAACAGATTTGAGACATCCAAGCAATGTGGTGGCAACAGGGTCAAGAGTTGCTGAGAAGTATCCTACAGGTCACTGTGCAATACCATGCATCTGGGCTAGTACTGATAATGCACATCATTTGCGCTCACTGCAAAACATAGTAAAGCTTTTGTTATAGTTGGGCATTCCCAAAGTTGGAGCTCGACAAAGACTCACAGTTAAATAAAAGAGTGCATGCAATAATCATTCCAAGGTACCGGGTCTGACACGTCTTTGTGTGTCAGCCTCTGAAGAGGTTTGGCTGTCAAAGAGAAATTGGCAATTCATTGTCGACAGTAGCCTACCATTCCTAGAAACATGCAGAATTCCTTTTGAGTAATTGGCGGACTTATATTCAGGATCACAGTAATCCTGTCTTGAGACACTTTTCTTGCTTCCATCTCAATATGGTGCCCAAGATACAGAATGTTCCTTTTGCAGAATTGCAATTTGGATGGTGACACCTTATTTCCATTTACAGCCAAATGATTCAGTAAAGTGATGGTATCTCGTCTGCAAGCATCCTGAGTACGTGACGCTACCAGCAAGTCATCAATGTACTGGATGAGGACAGAATGATTTGGCATCTCCAGGGTTTCCAGATTTTTCTTCAAAATTTGATTAAAGATGGAGGGGCTTTCCATATACCCTTGCGGAACTCCGCACCATACCAAACCACGACTGCCAAATCGGAAAGCAAAAAGATACTAACTGTCCTCATGCAATGGAATGGAGAAAATGGCTCAACACAGACCAATGACAGAAAAACCACTCAGCTTCACATGGAATCTGTAATAAAATCACTGCTGAATTCGGTACCACAGGACAACATGGGACAACAATCTGATTAACCTTTCGCAAATCTTGGACAATAACATATTTACCATTGGGTTTCTGCAAATCCGTATTAGGAGAGCTACATGGACTTTACAATATTTCTTTCCAGATGCTTTTACCATGAAATCAATTAAAGGTGTAATCCCTACAATGGTTTCTGGACTCAAATTGTATTGCGGGATTCGTGGAAATTCAGCATTAGGCTTAACAGTAATTTTTACTGGAGCCACACCTTAGATCAGACCAATGTCTTTTCCTTGAAAATCCCAGACCTCTGGAAATACGCTGTCTCCCAATTCTAGAGGTAGGCCATCTCTGGTTAACATGGAAAACAATCCTGCGCTTTCTGATTTCAGTTTATCCAGTTTAAAGACAACATCCTCATCTTATGTGTGAAATTCAATTCCCTTTGGTGTGCAATAGAATGAGCAATTTAGTTTGCACAGCAAGGCTCGTCCTAGTTAGTTTACTGGACTTGAATCACACACCACAAATTGGTGCAAATCCTCGAAAGAACCTATTTTTACAGGCACAGGTTTTATTACTGGGTTTGACATCTTTCGGTTTGCGACTCCTACAACTTGGATTCTTTCTCCCGAAAGGGGTAGGTTTCGAACTTCAGCTATTCTTACAGTGGAATAGGTAGCGCCAGTGTCGCCAGTGTCGACAAGAAATGAAATAGGAGTCCCATTCACCTTGCCATCCACTTAAGGTCTACTCTGGCCTACCTCTAAGGATGCGCCAAGCATGCCTTCCTCCTTCCCTCTCAGGCACCATTATTGTGACAGGTCTGAGTCTGTGTCATCTAGTTGGATCAAAGGAAATTGTTAAGACACATTCTGATTTGCATGGGATTCTGCATTTGTATGAAATCCTTTATTTAAATTGTATTTCTGAACCTGGCCATTCATTTTAGGCATCGTGGCTTAGGGCACAGTTTGATTCCTCGGTCTGTGAAACTGCTGTGTCTGTACCATGCCAACTCCCTGTGATTGTGCATTACCAAAATCCTGAATCTGTCCAAATTGGATGAAACCGACATTTGTGCTTCCTATGCCCCAACTTGCCGCAAATGTAACATGGATTGGTCCTCTTCAATGCATCATCAGAAACACCTCTATCTCTTCCTTGGAGCTGCATTCCCTGCTGTTGTCCTCCACTTAACCCTTTCATCCCCCGGGTTTGCTGAAAACCTTCCTGCACAATAAACATGCGACTGACAACAGTTCCACCGACTCTTCCTGAACCGCTTTCATCTGAGCAATCCTCAATTTTTCCTTAACTTCTTGTGCATTGAATCAATTTAGTCTCCAAAATATTTCGCGTAATGGAGTATTTCATCTCTGGGGTTGATTTGCTAGCAAATTAAATGCTGCTGAATAATGCTGCTAATTTCAGGTCTCAGCCCATATACAAACCTTTTAGGACACATTTTCCATCCCACTGTAATGCTTGAAAGCCTACAGAAGCCTCTCATAGTAAGCATGAACTGTTTCCTTCAGTTCCTGGGTAGTCCTGTCAATTTTTACCCAATCAATTTCTTAAGGGGACATTTTCTCTTTCAAATATGTGATGACTTGGTTATATTTCTTCATAACCTCAGGAGATGCTACACCTGTGAGAGCATTGCGTGCTGGTTCTGTGTCAGGCCAATCAGCAGCAATTTTACATTCCACCCACAAATCACTCTGGACCACAAAGTCATTTAAGGTATCTAAATCCTTCAGCAAAACCTTTGAAACCTTCACAAACTGTTCAAGTTTTTTTAACCATTCAAGAGGATTCTCTCTCAATTTCCAAAAATCCTTTTTAAAGGACATTGTCTGGTCTGGTCCAAGGGACATGCACATGTTCTCCTCCAGGCACCTCTCTCATAGGAAGCATTCTCACTCCTTCGCTCACATCATCCTCGATAACCAGAAACATTTGCATAGTGACTCTATTTGTTTCCTTTTTCTTAGACCATCGACCTTCCCATTTATCTAGCTCTCCCCATTTCCTGAGGATAGCCAAAAACTCTTTAATCTGTAATCTCACTTCTGAGGGTCTCATGTTTTCGATGTCTTTGTCACTAAAATCTATTCCATAAGATTTTTGCAATTTTTGTGACTGTTGTACATCCACTCCATGTTTCTGTGCCAATTCAGATAATTTCTCATGTGTGTTTTGAGCACATCTGGTAATGTCTTTGCAGACGAACAATAATTCATCATCCTGATATGCAACTACTCTAGCAGGGCATATGGTTCCTACAATCATTTCCTCCAATTCCACCTTGAACCATACGGAATCAAGGGACCTATCCCTTTTCCCTCACTGGGCAATTATGTTCCATAATTTCTAACACCTGTGTCATTTGCAAGAGTAGCTATGTTTTTAAGCCAATCATCAAATTCTTGAAGTAGGACCTGTTTGTCCGTCAGTGGCATTCTCTAATAAATCCTCATCCTGACCTTCTGTTCTGGCAGTAGGTGTAGAATGTAAAAGGGACACATCCGAATCTGGCGTTCCCATCAGAAGAGTGTTTCCTGTAGTGTTCTGGGTCTTGCTTGGTAGAGTTACCATACCATTCGCAGGTGCATACAAGATTTGGGCTTGTCCCATCCTTCCACTAGAAGAATTCAATTGAGTGGAACATACACTCAAACCAGTACTAGCTCCGGGAGGGACGTCAGCTGGAGTTGGATCTAAAGGCATCTGGTAGGTTGTCTCTATCTTAAAACTGCAGGAGTAAAAGTTGGACCATTTATCCAAGTGGTGACAGTCAATGTATGTGCAGTTTTCCTTTTATTCCCAGGCTGATATAAAGGAACAACAGGACCTATAGTCACTGGGACAATCAAAGCATCTGGTGCATTGAAAATAGTCTGATTGTTCACATCAGGTATCCTTGTATTTCCACCCTTTGGTGTAAAAGGGGTATATGGAACTGGATCTGTGGGCACAGCGGGTGCATCAGGAACTATTCCTGAATAAGAGTTCGTCAAACTTCAAGTTCAGTAACACTTCATTTAGAAATTTGTCAGCACATTCATGATCACTCTCTCTAGTTGGATCTAATGATTTTGACTCTTCAAGATGCTTTTTCTTTTTCTCACACTTTCCTTTTTTGCTACTATAACGGGATACATTATAATACCCTCTGCTATATCTGTTTTCCAGGCCTTCTGTTGGGCATCCCATCTAGCCTCGACATATCGGTTTAAAGTATTCTTGTACCTTCCCTGGCATTTCTGTTTCTCTTTTTGATGAGCTATGTGTTCCCATTCACTAAGCGCCTCGAGCTGCATGGGTCTAGGAGATGGTTTAATCTCATAAAATTGTCTCCTCAAGTTTTCAACAATTATGACATTAAATGTTCCATATGGTGGAAAAGCTAATCGTCCATCATTTTTTGAGTGTATTTCATCCAATTTTCATGCCATATACATGTGTGATATCCTCTCTCTTGGATCATATACAATGCTGGTGTACCCTTAGGTGGTATCGGTACCCCTCCCATTGTGGGTATTGTTGAATAACCATCCATCAAACTCTTCACATTGTTTAAAATTTACATTTTTCACTAATTATAACTCTTGTCCTTCGTAAATGATTCTCCTCAAAAGATTTCTCCTACACTTCATTGTTTATCTTTCGCACAGCCAGTGCGCCGCACAGTGACGGCAATCTCTTTCCTCGCAGCAGCTAGCCCTCCTTTACAGTCCTTCATGAACATCTCTCTAAGCAAAACTTCACATAAACCAAGCTATTTCAAAAACTGTCAGTTCCACTAAAGAAATTATACATCCTTTTACACAAGTCTAATCAACTCCAATAATCCAATTTACCCCTACATACACTTTAAGTGAGATTTCAGATGGCGCGATTTCACTCAGGCTGGTGCAATATGTTCCCAGTGCACTGAAAACAATTGTAACAACCATAGCTCTCACTTACATAAAGAAAAGTCCCTTCCCTTCCTTGGTGGTACTGTCCACGATGGATAGCTCCTTTGTAACACAGCAGACAACTTACTCAGCGTATGCCACACTGAGACCACCCGTAGGTGTGTATCCCAGTATCTTAGGTCACGACAGACCCGATAACAACTTCAACTCTTTGGCACTAAGCGCATCACTCAAGCATGGCCTCTAACCACTTTGCTAGCCTCATACAGCCATTTCACAAAACCGCAATCTGAGCTTTAACCCCTTCCATGCCCATGACGGAACGGTTCCGTCATGAGCATCGGTTGCGCTGTGCTCATGACTGAACCGTTCCGTCATGGGCCCGCCCGCGCTCGAACCCTTCAGCACCGCGGGGGAATTCCCGCAGCGCTGAAGGGGTTAAGCATTTGCAATGCACAGCCATATTGATGCTCACACCACTGGTTTAAACTGTGCTCGTCACACTCCTTTGTCGTTACCGGCCCTCGGTCTCCTTCAACCGGACATGAGCTTTGAGCTTGGGCTGAGGTGGGCAATCTTTGGGCAGCTGTCCTCAAGAGGGATCTCAGTAGGATCACCTCCCCCCCCCCCCCCATCCCCCCCTATATCCTAACTTCATCAGATGGATAAACCATCCAACATGCTACCAGAATAACTGTTGTAGCGTGACTGGGCCCATTTACTTTTTGTCTCACCTTGTCTCCTAACACCACACCTCAGGTTTCATTTACTTGGTCCTTTGATGGATCTTGAAACGTGCCGAGAGATTTCGGATATAGGGGATCCAATCCAGTTATCCATTGAGGGTTGGAAATTGACCTACACACTAGTAATTAGATTCATAAATATAAAGGTCAACACTATGCTATACGAAATTATCACAGCTAGACCAAATCTCCTGAAGAAAATTAGTCGGACTAAAATCATACAATCCAATAACTCAGTTAAAGCTATGCAGAATAGTAACATTAGAACCTGCTGTCCAGAGATCTCTCTATTTAGGTTCCCATCCCTCATTAATACTCAATTGGAATGCACAATCAAAAAATTGAAGATGAGATATAGAAAGACAGAAGCAGGATTTGAAGATGGTTTAGTTTTATCAGCAAATTTACGAAGAATAAATACATCAATATCAGGCATTTAAATTTAGGAGTGCAGAATAATCAAAGTAATTCTTTGGGGGACCATCAATTACTAAAGTCCTGGAAGAATTCAGAAAAGGGCATGAATCATCTCAGGTCAAAGGTTCTCACCCATGGGAGAAAGAAGCTCGGGAATAGTGCGCACAACGTGTGCGCCAGCCAATAGAGTCCACAAGGTACGAATGATGTCTCTCAGTCTACAAAAAAGCAAGATCTCCAAAGAGAGAAGAAAAGGGTCTCTCCTTTCTATCGCTCTGTCACAGTGTATATTAATCTGCAAGTTTCGGGGTGACACTTCATGAATCTCCTCATCTGGTCAGACCACTCAGTTCATTGGTCAGTTTGTATAGGGTGATTGTCATGCAACATAATGAAAACACATATTATAGCAAAAAGGTTCTGATCATTACGTAAGCCATCGAACCATCCAGTGTATATGTTTTTTAAATGTTCCTTTGCAGAAGCACATTGGTGAGTTCAAGAGGACAGTTTCCCACAGCAGATATTCCCAAAGTAACAAAAAACGGTTGCAAGTAGTCCTAATATGCGTGTGGGAACTGTCTATGAAACATAGTTTCATTCCACATTGTAAATCTACGAAGCCTTTCCGTGAGAACTGATTGCAAACAAGTAAAAAAAAATGCAGCCTAAATTGAATTTGGTTCATGAAATATACAATATAAAATACTGGAGATATGCATTTAATTCGAGAAACTTGAGATCCTTATATATTTATTTAAACTCATGTGCACTCCTAAAGCATTCTATTTTCATCAAAATTAGCACGTAGAACTATGACATATTACTACATTTTCAAAGTATCATAGGATAAAAATATTTCAAAACATAAAATGTTTTTATCATTTCTAATAATTCTCATTAGTACGTATATGAAGATAATATTCTGAAAGTTTTTAAACATTTAATCTCATTATATATTTGCAGCATCCTTTTCTCATTTCCCACTAGGTGCACATTTTCACGTATGCAAAACATGGAATTTTAAAATGATACTTCTCAAATACACAAATACTGTCATCTAAATTACATTAGTTTCATTAATTCTTCACACACATTGTTATTTTAATGAAGATGGTTAATTAATCTTTTATAGTACATGAGTCATCACTTTCGCTTTTCTACCACACGTTAAATATACCAACACAATTTAGTAAATCATGAACCTATGTTATTCAAATGAATCGTTTTATCTAACCTACTCTTTTCTGCTTGCTTTTACAATGCAGTAACTAAGTCTTTTCATGATCTGTTTCTCATAATTTTCCAACGTATATTTAGCACAATTTGTGCATGTTTGTCATTTTACTCTCAAAAGTGTCAAAATCAGTTTTATTTATCAGCTAGAAGGATTCAGCAGTTTATGTGCTTCATCACTGCCTTAAGTGGTAAACATCATTCTTGCAGTCAGATGCCCATCCACAAAATCCATCAATCCAGGCACTGGGAAAAGTTTGTGCCCTAATGTGGGGACTGTAATATCAACCTTCTGCAGGCCAAACTTTCTGAAGTGTTGTTTGTTTTTTCTGTGGCCTTGCAGTGAGCATTGTTAAGGGTTACTTGTCAGCCATTTCAGTCTTTCTATGTTTCCCTGATCAATCCTCTTTCTCTTTAAATCACAGGTTGTGGTGTATTTTGTGAAGGGCATGATGCATATGTTCCCTCTAGGGCCATTTATAATTCCCAAGTGCATAGCCCTGAAATTCCTTATGTGCAAGTCACTTGAGCGCACTTGCTTGCTACAGTTTGTGACAATCGATATTGTCTTTCTGATCTCCACCACTACGGCACATCTCATATGTGAACTACAGATACCGTCAGTGCAATCCCCTACAACCCTTTCTTCTCAGGCAAATTGGTTCTAAGGATTTGGGCTGCCTTCCTGCCAAAGGTATCGCCCTTCCATGTTGATCAATTGATCAACGTGCCAACATATTTTGATCCACCCCATGCCTCGTAAAAGGAGAAGAGGCTCCATCGGCTCAATCCTAAGAGATCTTTGTCTTTTACATTTACTACACCAAAGATAATGGTGTGTCTAATCAGCTCTTTGTGGGATTCTTTGGGGCAAAGAAGGGGATTAGTGCAGAAAGGACCATGCCAAGATGGATAGCCCTCTGTATCAAAATCTGTTATGCACTAACCAAGAAGCAATACCTTGAACTGCTGGCTCCGCCAGTGCCAAACCTGCTATCACAGCACTGGCAAAGGGGGGGTGCCGGTTCTGGGCGTTTGCCAAACTGTGACAAGGGCATCAGTGGAAACATTCACAAAACACTACTGCCTTGATAATCCAGCTCGAAAGGAGGGCCATACTACCTCCTCACTCTGGCAAGACTTCGTGATCCAAGTTTATTCCTCAGACCCTCCCCTTTGTGTGATAGCGTGCATCTCTTGTTCAGCTTTGTTTCTGTGCTTGGAGGCTCTGTTATGGGTAACCGTTTGCGCTTAAAAATAAATCAGATCAAAATCAAACCAAATGGTTCCGATTTCTGAGAAATGTCAATGTCCCTAACACTACAATGTTTGCTCTGGAACTGGGTTGTTTTGTTAGCGGTCTGAATGTGCAGCTGATCCATTTCTGACATGATGGATATCCACTTACATTAAAATCTGTATTCTTAAAACGCTATCTCAATCTGACAGAAAATCATAAAATATCACTGACAACAAATTAACATATTCTAGAATAAAATCATAATTAAGCAATTCTGACGCTAGGGTAACTATAGTGTTTAAGAAAAAGGCAACAGAAAAAACATAAGTTGACATGCGACATCCTATTTAGTTTTTAGAGCTACAGATTTAGAGATTGCTTGGACCACACTCATGAAGGTATTTGGGAAGAACAACAATTTAAATAGGTAGCAAACAGAGAAGGCAATAGATTCAATACTTGATGAGGCCAGACTATCTATGTTGAAAGAAACCTAAAAGACAAACTAAGTGTTCCCAAAGATATAGAAGATTTACAATTGGTCATTTAACAGCTGAGGACAGGCAAAACATCAGAAAACGACAGTCTGACAGACACATTTTATAAATAATATGCAGAACTGCTATAAATGTATAACAAGGCCATTGAGACCGGGACACTTCCAGGAGCGCTGATAAGGGAAATGGTGGTGGTTCTCCTGAAGGTCAGTAAGTCCCCCTTGAGTGGGTGTAGACTATACCACTATTGATACTGTTCATAGACAATGCAATATGGGGGATAGTAATGGCTAAGCAGTTGACTGAAGCAGCTGAGCCACTGATATCTGAAGGCCAAACATGTTTTCTGGGCAGCCGAAACACCGCCATGAACATTAGAAAGGCATTCCTTCTACTAGAGCATGTAAAGAGAAGACAGGAGGTGTAACTGCTGGCTTTCCTCAATGTGCACGAAGCTTCCAACATGGTGGACTAGGGCTTTATGCTTAAAGCACTCAAGAGATGCAGGCTAAGCTAAATATTCTTGAACTGGATATTGCTCATTTAACGTGACCTGTAAATTAATATCCAACACTGGAAAGTAATGACGGGAACGAGAAAGGAGTCCCCATTGATCTTCGCCATGATCGAGCCGTTGGTGTAAATAATTAGATATAGGCAAAGGGAAAAGGAATACTGGTTAGAAATGAGCAGCATATCATATTGCTATATGCTGGTGGCGTACTGCTACTGGGAGGGAAGGACGGTCCAGATCTTACTAGAAATACTGAAGCTATTGTGTGAAGATGGGGTGTTCTGGACCTTGACTTCAGGTCAAGTTACTACACAACTCTAGCATGTAGTCCCCTCGTTGGGAGAAAACAACCTAAACCCAGCCAGCAAGCTCATTCAACCAATGACTCCAACAGACTACTGTCAAATGAGTTCACCTTGCATGTACAGACTATCATAAATATTTGTACCATAACAATAGAACAGAAAGGATATAAATATATTTCAGATGGATCCTTTTACCTGCAGATTCCTCACCTTTTGACTACAGCAGGTGCCAGGCTGTATCCAGAAATCTTTCAATAACTCACTGGTAAGGGATACTGACTCCATCTTGGCGCTGTAACCGATGCCACTATGACGTCACTGGAACCATAAAGCAACCACACTGGTGCAATGATGTCTGTTCCCTTTTTTCCATGCCATTAAAGCAATTCCACAGCATTGCTCTCCTCAGAATTTTCCCTTTCTCATTTGATGATTGTGAATCTTTTTCAAAAATATTTTAGTGCAATGCAGGAATGTCACCTCCCACCCCACCTAAAGGTCTGGTTTCAAAGCCTGCTGGGACTGTGATGGGCCAGTGTATGTTAAGGTCCCCCATGATAATTGTCTTTAATGCAAAGTCCTGTCAGTCATGCAAGAGAATGCATCCAAAGTCTATGAAAGAAAGGGAGGCCAAACTCCATTGCCTGAGCTCGAGATGATCAAATTGCCAGAAGAATATCAAGAACTGGACGAAGTCAACAGTCGCTGTCATCAAAGCCCTCCAGATGAAAGCAGAAGAAAAAGCAATGTCACAACTCCGAGGAATGCCGATCATCGAAAGGTAGGTCACCAAGAAACTCTCCTATGCCTCAGGACACTTCCTCAAAGGCAGAATTAGTATCCCTTCCTCAAAAAGATCTGTCACCTGCAACTCCTTGCAATGTGGAGATCTTACTCCTGAATGGGTACAGTGAATTTGGTGCTAGAGTGGGAACTGGGGTGCTATTCGCTGTACTTTCTATTTCCTTAAAAGGACAGCAGCATTTATGGCATGGTATGCAGAAAAACAGGTTGACCCCCTTTTTGCTCCCCTTTCTCAGGTACTTCTATTTATTCTTTCTCTTACCCAACAGGGGGCTCAGCTTTGGGCACCATAAAGGGCTATCTTTTAGCAATCCCAGCATTTCTGTGGCTGCCAGATCAGCCATTCCTGTTCATATTCCCTATCATACATAGGTATTTGAAAGGTTTCCAATTCATGTTGCCTCCTTCACCATTTATCATGCCTCAGTGGGACCTTAATTTAGTTCTCATCTTTCTCGTGCACTCTCTTTGAGCAGCTACACAACTGTCCTATCAGGCTCCGTACAATGAAAACGGCCTTACTGGTAGCCATAATATCTGCCCGGAGATGCAGGGAGCTCCAGACTTTGTCACCTAAGCCACCGTACCTCACCATCTTCCTGGAAAGGCTGGTCCTTCGCACAAGAGCTTCCTTCCTTCTGAAGGTGGTCACTCCCTTTCATGTAGGCCAGTCCATCACCCAGGCTCCTGTTTTCGCTCCGCCGCATCCCTCAAAGGAAGAGAAGCAGCTCATCAGACTGGACCCAAACAGAGCGTTGTCATTCTCATCATCATCAACAAACTTTATTACAATCGCACAGATCCTAAAAAGTATACAGCACAAGTAGTTTTTCCTTTAAAGAGCATACACCAGCAATGCCATTAAAAAGATAAAAGTTGTTCTCATGTATTGTTTTGCCGATCCTGCAAAAGTCGATTGCTGTCATGGTTTTATTTGGTTGATTTGGCAGATGACTCTGGTGTGCAGAGCCCTGCACAATATATGCAAGTTGACTAATAAAATATGTTTAAAAAAAAAAAAAGATAAAAGTTAAGAAAAAATCAATAGAACATTTATACAAATTCAAAATAGGAGGGCCCCAAGTACAATTTAAAAGTGCAACGTACAAAAGCAGCCAAATGTATAATAGAAGTGTCATTCTACCTTGACCACACAAAAGAGTTTAGGGTGGAAGACCAGCTGTTCATGAGGTATGTCAGAGCCAAAAAAGGGAAGGCTGTGCAGAAATGTACCATCTCCGGCTGGATCGTGCTCTGATTTAAAATCTGCTACGCATTGGCGAAGAAGCAACATCCCCGAAGGTTTGCATACTCATTCCACCACAGCCAAGGTCCCGGACCTGGAAATCCGCCAAGCAGCAACATGTGCTTCTCTGCACACGTTCATGAAAACCTACTGCCTAGACAGTCAGGTCTGTCAGGATGGGCACGTTGCCTGTTCGTTCCTGCAAGACTTTTTGGTCTAAAATTGTTTTGCAGGTCCACCTCCCGGGAGCTATTGCTTGGGTATCTTTTCTGAAGTAAGGATCCTGCAGCTAGAAGTCTCTATCAGATGAATAAGTTACTTACCTTCAGAAATGCCTTATCTGGTCGACACTCTATCTAGCTGCAGATTCCTTACCGACCCACCTATCCTCCCTGCTCTGCAAACAGTTTTCTAGGGACAGGCCTGTTTTCTTTAGAGGGCCCTAGTTTTACACACCAGTGGTCAGTGTTATTTGAGGTTCTGCGCTCTTGGCTTGGAAAGTCGCAAAAAGAAACTGACATCAGTGCCCTGGGGTAGCGTCTATATAGGCACCGTGCACGTCACTTCCGATGCTGCCCCGCAGAGCCGAACGGCGCCACCTGCCAGTGCACAGCGGTACTGCTCTTATAAAAGTTCTGGATGAAGTCTGATGCCTGGAGATAATTCTAAGGTAAGGAATCTGTCGCTAAATAGTCTCTACCAGATAAGGTGCTGCTGAAGGTAAGTAACTTGTTCAACTCTACAAGGGCTGTCATTCACATTTATTACTGTTTTTTTTACATAAATTCATGACAATGCTAGATTTTGTCGCATCATCTTCAGACATTATAAATTTTTTGATTCTGCACACTTTTGCAT
This sequence comes from Triturus cristatus, assembly GCF_964204655.1. Lineage (NCBI taxonomy): Eukaryota > Metazoa > Chordata > Amphibia > Caudata > Salamandridae > Triturus > Triturus cristatus. The sequence continues at coordinate 443,640,225 of NC_140587.1, read as the reverse complement.
AGTGACCCAGAATTACTAATCTTCTGTTTAAGGGCAGGACAATTTTTGCTGTATGCAAGATGTTCATTACTATTGCAACTATAACAATTGTTTTTCCTCTTTCATTTTTGATCTATCTTTAAACTGACTGGAATTGGTTTTATTCTCTACATTGTTAGTGAGTTTATTGACAGATTCACCCTCCTTTTCTCCATGTTTTAACGCAATAGCACACCTACCAGAAATTTCTGCCTTGCATACTATTGCTAATACTTCATCTGAAGCTGAAACACCATTCACCCGCAGGCGTTCTTGGATAGGAGGATTGCTTGCATGCATGACATGTTTGTCTCTAACCAAGTCGTTGTGCAATGCACCAAATTTACAATCAATAGCTAGCTTTTTCTACTCATCCACAGATTTATATTTACCTTGTTTATGTTGAAGGAATTTGTATCTAATGTTACAAAGCCATACTTTTGGCGCAAAATAAGTAACTAGATCTAGAGTTGCAGCATCAAAAACATTGTCACCACCAATTGTTGCTTTGGGCATTCACTATATACTTTTAACTCCTGACGGCCTAGTGAATGTCGTAAAATTATTTTCCTTTCCTCTGCAGACATTTTCCCAGATTTCTCAATTGCTGCAATGTAATTCAAAAAATATTCTTTACACTCCACCCTTCTTAGTGAAGTTTCAGAATCAGGAGGCCAGTGGCTTGATTAAGATTGGCTAATAAAGACACTTTGTGTACTTATAATTGCAATAATGGAATTTTTGAGTGTCCACTCTTCACCATTAAATTGAACTAGTCCGCTGTCCACTCTTCACCATTAACAATGCAAACCAGCATTGGCAAAGCCAATAGGTCTCACTTAGGTGGGAGAGGGGCTGGAGGAGCGAGGCAAGCAACAACGGTTGGGAGGGAGGTGTTAGTAGGTGTCACAGGGCAAGCAATAATGGGGGAAGGATGGATGGGGTAAGGAATTAATAGGCATCCAACGAAGGGACAAGGAAGCATGCAGCAGGCTGTATGCAGCACAGGCAAGCAAAAACAAGTCATACACAATAAGGAGCGACAGAGGGAGTAATTAGTCAGGTCACCCTCCACTCAATTAAATCACAAAATATATGAGACCTGATTGTACTTCAACACCCACCAAGTTCCAAAGATACCAAGAGAAATTTAGTGATATCAATGCTCAGATTCTGGCTTCTCAAGAATGCCAATAACAAACGGATCCGGGTGTAGAGTTCTCACTGTTTGTCAATCCACCACAATGCAAAAAATCTTGTTAAAGTAATCAAGAAAGAGTGTATGAAAGCTCGAAGTAGCAGTGAGGTGAAGACTGGTCCCTGAAGCCCTGATGAAATTGCCGTAAGGTATTGGCAATGGAACATGTTGGCCTTTTCCTAAATGAAATGGTCTAAAACATACAGTTCATTTTAATCTGAGTGTGCTCACAGCACCCTATAAAGTACATATATGTGAGAGTGAGTCACAACTCATTTTTAGCTTGGAGAAGCAAATCCTGCTTTATCTTTCACCACGGGGTCCAGTGGGTATGGAATGACACTAGCACCTGCGTGCATTCTCTCACAGATTATTTCCGTTTCTTTCTTCACCTCTTGAGCATTATCGTGACACCAACTTTTCTTTTTTCTTTTCTTCATGGTCATGAAAGTCACCAATGATGAAAAACGTGAGCAAACAGGTGAGTACCAAACAGCAGCTCCCTTGGTGATGCTTATGTGAAGTACTTTCTGACCTTACGCTCACTTTTTCTTGATTACTTTAACAAGATTTTTTGCATTGTATCCCAATATATATTAGTATTTTCCTAGCTTGGAGCAACATTTAAAGCAATAATACTCACCCTTCTGCAGCACTGGATGCACAAACCATCACAAAAGCAACATAAATCATGCAATTCTCTATTTCAACACATCCTACAGTTAGTTTGCGTACCATAGTTAATCATTTAATTATTAGCTATGCAATTTGCATTTTAGTCCCACGTGTATCTTGTATGTATTAAGGTGCAAGGGTTGATTAATTATACCACTTCACACAATTAGTACAAGTTAATATTTAGAATGATTACGTAATTAATATTTCATGCAAAAATAGAGGAAGTATACACATTTTTGCTCTACCTGCTCCATCAATCCCCCCTTTGGTGATTTTTAACATCACCACAAATCCCAATAAATGTAAAAAAAACATTGCGGAATTTATTTCTCAGTTCCCTTTCATTTTGTTACATCATAGTATCTCCCATCTCATCTTCTCTTGTACATGTTCTCTTTCCATTCTTCTAGTACTATATCTCCTACTTCTCTTTCTCTTATTTCCTTTACCTTTCTTTTTGCAACTTCTCTTTTTATTCTATTTTGTAATTTTCTTCTTTTTCTACATACACATCCTAATCTTAAGATCAGTATTAGTATTACCACACAAGTCACTGGTATTAGTATTTTACCTACAAACGAACTACCTAATTTTGTTAATAAACCCTTTATAGTAGAAAAGCCTTTACCAAGCTTCTCCCAAACACTTTCAACCTCTAATGGAACAATTTCCTTATGCAAATCGGTTATATTCTTAATATATTTCTTTACATTTTGGCTCTCGTCAGGAATATAGGTACAGCAGTGTTGTACCTTCAGCATTCCACAGACTCCTCCCTCTTTGGCCAATATAATATCAAGGGCATGTCGATTTTGCATAATCATGGCTCTCATGGCAACCATTTCGGTATTTATCATTGAGAACCCTCCAGCTGTGCTTGTCGATAAGCGATCCACAACTGTAGACAATAATCTAATTTTATGTGCATTCACAGATATTCCAACGGCAGGTATCAGTGCTCCACAGATATCCCCTACAATTTCTGACCAACTCTCCCTCCTTCTACGTGTTAGTTGTCTACCTACTTCTTGCAAACCGTCCTCTCCCTTTCCCACATGAAATATTTTTGGGAAGACCAGGCCTAGGTAGCATGTACCATACCAGTGGTCCGGTAACCTATAATAAGCCCTGTTCCCACAGATGTAATATATTCCAGGGAATACCGGATCATTTCCTCCTTTAAATCCCCATCCTCCCATGATCCTATATACATCATGGCAATCACTTGAACCTACAAAATAATTATCATAAACAGTGTTATCTCTACTGATGCACAATTTCCCCCTCTGAGGCCAATCCAAAGCCATTGCAGGATTTGTTTTTCCCTTTAAATGGTTTTCCCTTTCAGCATCCCAAAGATTGTTCTTAAACACTTCTTCTAAAGTTAATTCTCTAGTTTCTAAGAAAAATTCACCTAAAGTTCTACCAGGAATCACCTTATTTAGTTCAGGAACTACAGGTACCTGCGAGAAAACATTATCTACATCAGTATAATAATATTCTAATTTCCCTGTTGTATAGAACAAGCTTGCTAATACACTACAGGTTATTCCATATGTCAAAGAAAGGTGATGATAGGTGACACCCTGTGACACCGATGCAGGTAACTGCATACAAACATAGCAATCTCTAACTTCCATAGTCTTTACATATTCATACAGTAACTTTGAAAAAATATTATTAGAAAAATCAGTTATAGACCTATCCTTATGGAAATCTGTTCTATCTACCAGTTTAGTCGCATGAGTATCATAAACCTCTTCTCTATTAGTCTTGTTCTCAGTCTGGTTTTCTACACTTTCAAATGTCACCTTAAATGAAATCGTTATTGCTAATATAATCCATAGAAGCATTAGTAATCCTGTACAACAACAACAACGCATTTTGCACCATCTTCGGAGAAACCCACATGTAGGTTTTCTACCTTCTGTGTTTGCCGTTTCGGAAATGATCAGTGTCTTTTGACTTAGCCTCTTTAATTCACAACTTAATTTTGTCTAAACCCAAGGCTTTAAGTGCCTACTTAGTTCTTTCGATTACGTGTCTTGTCCAGTGTTTTAAATTCTCTGCATCTTTCTTTGTCACTTCAATCCGGCATTTGATAGTCTTTGTCTCGGATTTCACAATCTTGGTTCAGAACTTCCTGAACATCCGTCTCTTCTCTGATATCAGATAAGATAACTCTCAGGATTTCCGAATCTTTTTCCTCTTCAACCACTTCCGGTACAGTCACTGCTAGACTTCCTTGGCTGTCTGCTTCCTCTTGTATATCAGGAAGTACCACATACGTCCACTCCGGTGACTTATACTTCTGGTTGGGTTTCTTGATTCTCTTCTCTCTTTTTAAGTGTGCTCGATCAATGTCTTCTGATTTCTCTTGACTAGACACTTCATTCACTTGTTCAGCGTTAGGAGATCTTACTCTCATCAGTCGGTATCTCAATCTCTTAAGTTTATTAGGCCAAATTTCCTCTTTCAATGATCTTTTCAACCTGTTCCCCTTCTCACCTCGCTCTGTTTTCCAAGATCTTTTCCTCAAGATTCGTCCTCCTTGGTCTTCTCCTTCACTTTCTTCAGATTCTGTATCGGGTTTGACTTTTACTTTCTTTGGATTTTACTCTCAAGACCTCAGGTTCACTATCTACGGTTTCCCTCCTCGTGTTTCTTCCACGCAATCTTCCTGCTGACTAACTGTCCCTTCTTCTTCCTGGATGTGTGTTGTCCCTACACCTCCTCGGGGGTCTTCCGCAACAATCTTACCCTCACTCTCTGTATCTAATCCCTCACCTTCTATTTCTACGATTTCAGGCAGAATTTCTCTTGTGCTTGCACTTGGTGCTTCTTTATCAAGAATTTCTTGTTCAGTTTCTTCAATATTCTCTTTTATCCTTTCTTGTATTCCCACCTGTTCAGTCTCTGATTCGGAGCTAGTTTTGGAAATTTCCAGTCGTCTCCTCAGTGGTATGTTCTCCGGCTCCGCAACTTGGCTCAACTCTCCCGTTCTTGGAATTGGTCTTGTTCTTGTTTCTTCTGATTCGGACTCAGAACTGGTATCGGACTCTTCCAAATACTCTTCCTCCGGTCTATTTATGGGACTAGGGATTCGAAGAGTATGACTCGCATGAATCCAATTCTTTACTCTGGCACACTTCACAGCAGTCGTCGTGGTCCGAATCACTTGACGTGGTTTCCCCCTGCGTGGGACCAGACAATTTCTCCTTCTATGCACTTTGATCCACACCCAGTCTCCAGGACTCAAACCATGAGCTGGCTTCTTTTCAAGGTTGGTTGCATCCCGTCCAACCTGATGAAACACAGAATGAACGGAATCAGCCAACCCCTTGCAATAATCCAAAACGAAGTCATCAGATATAGGCAGTAGTTTGTTGACAGGAATGAAAACATGTCTCATTGCTCTACCCATAACAATTTCATGGGGGCTCAGGCCAGTGTTCCTATCAGGAATCAACCTAATAGTCATGAGCACCAGAGGCAAGACATCTGGCCATTTTAGACCTGTGGCCAAACACATTTTTCCCAATCTGTTTTTAATGGTGCCATTCATTTGTTCCACTACTCCAGAAGCCTTTGGGCGATAGGCACAATGTAGTATCTGTTGTACATTCAATGCTTCACAAATCAATTTTATAATTTCGTTCTGAAAATGCTTTTCTCTATCTGATTCAATTTTGCTGGGAAACCAAATCTAGGAATGAACTCTCTCAATAGGAGTTTCGCTACAGTAACTCCATCACTCCTTCTAGTCGGGTAAGCTTCCACCCAACGTAAAAACAGGCAGACAACTACTAGGACATATCTTAGTCGATTACATGGGGGCATTTCAATGAAATCAGTCTGCATTCTGGTGAAAGGACCTCCCTCTCGTCCTATGGTTCCCAAACTCACCACTGTTTTCCTTCCTGGATTGTATTGCTGACATATAAGGCATCTTTGACACAGGCTCTCAGCTACAAGCCGGAACTTGGCGTCATACCAGGTCTGTTTCAAAAGTCTAATCATGGCATCCCTACCTACATGTGCCTGTCCATGGTACATCCGTGCCATGGTATAGATCATGCTATCAGGCATTACTGGTCTTCCATCACGAATAACCCAAACCTTGTCTACCTCGCGTGGTGCACATCCTGATTTTATCCACTGTTTCTTTTCCTCTTCTCCTGCCTCTTCCTGTAACTGCCTCACCTCCTCCTAAGTACTCACAGTGTTAGTAAAAAGTAAAGGACATGAGTTCATTTCCTTTTTCCGATTCCGATTCAAGGAGTTTTGGTTCCACGCACAATACTGCGCTATGTCATTCGCAAATTTGTTGCCTGCTGACACATAGTCAGTACCCTTGGAGTGGGCTGCACATTTTACAACTGCTATTTGCTTAGGCAGCTGTATCGCCTCAAGCAATTTCTCAACCACTTCAGCATTTCTGATCGGAGTTCCACTCGACGTCAAGAACCCTCTTTGAGACCAAATCTGTCCAAAATCATGCACCCCTCCAAACCCATACTGACTATCGGCAACCACGGTGACTCGTAGATTCTTTCCCAACTTGCATGCTCTGGTCAGTGCAAACAATTCAGCAACCTGAGCTGATCGTACTCCTTTGAGGCAAGACGCTTCCAACACAGCCGTTACAGTACATACTGCATACACAGCACTCAGAATTCCTTCTTCAGTTCTCAGACATGACCCATCCACAAACATCACATAGTCACTTTCTTTCAGAGGCACATCTTTTATGTCCGGACGTGGCTTAGTGCAATAATCAAGTACTTCCAAACAGTCATGATCCACATCATCCTTCACTTCCACATTCACAGCATCAGGTAGCATTGTTGACGGATTTACATTAAGGCATCTTACAAGGCTCACATTTGTAGCACCCAGAATGACCTTTTCCTATTTAGTCAGCCGACTATGCATCATAAATTGCGTACGGCTTCTTCTGAAAAGAATTTCAACATCATGGGGTGCAAACACTCTGACACGATATCCCATCATAATTCCTTCACTCTGCTCCAGATTCTTACAGGTAGCAGCTACTGCTTTCAAGCAACCAGGTAAAGCTGCAGCTACAGGATCTAGTACAGCTGAAAAGTAGGCAACCGGTCGTCTTAATTTTCTATGCCTCTGTACTAATACAGAGAGTGCACATCCATCTCTCTCGCTACAATATAGCTCAAATTCTTTTTCTTAATCAGGCATTCCAAGAGCTGGTGCTTCACACAAGCTGTCTCTCAATTTTCTAAAAGCCTTCATCTCCTCTTTATTTAATTCAAGGGAATCTTTCACATCACTTTTTGTCAAACGTACCAAACGTTTTGCAATCAGCGAAAAATTACTGATCCACTGGCGACAATATCCCACCATTCCAAGGAACATTCTCACTTCTCTCTAATTCATTGGTGCTCTCATTCCTTTTATTATTCTGATCCTGTCTGCAGTCACTTTCCTCAGGCCTTTCTCAATCTTATGAACTAAATATTGTACTTCCTTTTTACAAAATTGTAATTTCGATGGGGATACCTTAAGTCCTCCATCCGCCAAATGGTTCAACAACGCAACTGTGTCCACCACACATGCCTCTCGCGACTTCGATGGCACCAATAGGTCATCGATGTATTGCACGAGCACTGAACTTTCGGGCATTTTCAAATCTTCTAAGGACTTCTTTAGAATCTGATTAAATATCGATGGACTTTCTGTATACCCCTGTGGGATACGGCACCATGCCAAAGTACATTCGCCGAACCGGAACGCAAAAATTTGTTGGCTATCGCGGTGCAATGGGATAGAAAAGAAAGCATGACACAGGTCAATGACTGTGTGTACCACTCCACATCATGGGGAATCTGATATAGGATTACCGAAGGGTTCGGTACAATAGGAAAGCGGGGTACAACAATTTTATTCACCTTTCTCAAATCTTGCGCTATCCGGAAAGTTCCGTTAGGCTTCTTTAAACCCATGATTGGTGAATTACATGGACTATTCATTATTTCTCTCAAAATTCCATGTTCAATCATCTTGTCTATTACAGGCGTCACTCCTGCAATTATTTCTGGTGTCAATTTATACTGAGGAATATTCGGGTAGCTTACTCTTTCCTTTACAGGTATTTTCACAGAGTCTACTGTTTTCATCAATCCCATATCTTCTCCTGTGAAATCCCATACCTCGGGTATCACGGTGTCTTCAATTCCTGAGGCAATTGCTCCGGATCAAATACAACAAATGCCTCAGTAATTTCGGGTTCCAAATTTGCCATTGTCATCCTATACAGTACATCCTCATCAGGAGTTTCAAAGGCTATGCCATCAGGGGTACAGAAGATAGTGCAGTTCATTTTACACAACAAATCTCTCCCTAACAAATTCACAAGGCTAGTATCACACACGACAAATCGATGCACGTCGGTGAATTTCCCTATATTAACTTTAACAGGATCAGTAAGATATGTTTTTATCTGTCTATTTGAGACTCCTACTACTTGGATTGTGTCATCAGAGAGAGGAAGATTTTCAGCGTCAGCTGATCTAACAGTTGAATGAGTAGCACCAGTATCTACTAGGAAAGTAATATGTTCATCATTTACCTTTCCATCCACAAAGGGTCTTGTCTGGTCTACCTCTAGAGTTGTGCCAAGTACGCACTCCATCTTCCTCCCCTAGGCACCGTCAATAACTCTCTTCTGACTCGCTCTCATCGCGCTGCAGCCAATGTTGCGAAACAACACTAGCGTGCGGTAGCTTTGTTACCTGTTCCTCTGTGTAGAATCCTGTCTCATTACTGTATCTCTGAGGATTTACGCTCTGTGGAAAAGGTGGCTTTAGCACCTGACACTGTTGGGTAACAACCTGCTGCTGTCGCGGCGGTTGACAACTTACCTCATTCAGCACCTGTGGATTTAATGATGCATTATCACCATTAGCCCTCGGGGGCAATTTACACTCGGATTTCCAATGCCCTAATTTTCCGTAATTATGTCATGGCCATTTCTTTTTTGCTTCCTCTAAGCTGATTTGACCCTTTCCTTTTCCAATATTAGGCTTTTGTCTAACTTGGCCCATGCCATTAGCCTACTCAATCAACTGGGCTTCTTGTCTCTCCGCTACCTTAATTTGTGCCCACATTGCCTTTTCTTTCAGTTTGCGTTGTTTTGCTTCGATTTCAACACTAAAATATTTTGCATGTCGTAACACTTCATCTATCTTTTTATTTTGCCAAGCCACTGTATGCTGTTTGATTATTTCGCTTACCTCAGGTCTTAATTCATAAGCAAATCGATATACAAAATGACTTAAATCCTTCTCACTCAATTTCTCATCACCACTGTATTGCTTAAAAGCTAATAGTAACCTTTCATAATAGGCGTGAACAGATTCCTTAGCCTCTTGGTGAGTTCTATCAATTTTTACCCAATCGGTTTCCTTTGGCGGCACTTTATTTTTCAGAAAAGTAATTACCTGTTCATATTTTCTCATTACTTCCGGATCAGGGGCTCCCGTCTTAGGATCCCTAGGGTACTCTTGAGTTGGCCAACCTATTGTAATCTTACATTCTACATGGGATCTCCCTCATGGGACATGCAGTTACTACTGGCTCCTTTTCTCTTACTGGAAATGCCAAAAAGGTCTTATCTGTTGTATCCTCTCTCTTTCTAAACCACCTACTTTTCCACCTGTCTTCATCACCCCATTTCCTTAACAAGGCAATCAGTTCTTTAATTTGAGTCAATCTCCCTGCAGTATTCAGATTTTCAATATCTTTCTCAGAAAAATTTACCCTATATGGCTTCTGTAATGATCTTATTTTCTCAAAGTCAATACCCATTTCACTCGCTGTCTCTTCAAGTTTCTCATGCAAACTTCTCGCTCTCCAAGTTATACTCTTGCAGAGAAACATTAGCTCCTCATACTGATATGCTTTTAATTTTTCAATTGGAATAGTCCCTACTATTAATTCTTCCACTGTTACTTTTAATTTTGCCACATCTAAAGGTTGAGGTTCTGTATATTTTCGCTGTAAACTTCTTAACCAATCACTTAATTCTTCAGAAGTGGGACTTACAGGGATTGTTTCACTTCTCATTCTCTCTGCATTTCTCTCTGGGGTTTCTGGTGCCGATTCTGTTGTCATCAGCGTCTTACTTGCTAGACTTTGATTTATAGTCAAATTTTTAGGAGTACTTAAACCTTATGTTCCTGCCATTTTTCCCCATGCATTTCCTCCAGATCCACTTCTTTCTGTCTCGATTTGTTTATTACTGTTGTAGGGAACTGTTAAACAATGCTCACTATCTTTCTGTTTATCAAAGACAGGCATCACTGGCCCTATAGTTACAGGTACAGTTACTGCTTCCATATTTTTAGTTAATTCACTAATTTTCTCAGTTAATTCCAGAGTAGTTCTAGCTGGTTCAGCCGAATTTTCATTTCCAGTCCTAACAGGTTGTGCCATTTCAGAGTCTCTAAATGCAACGTAGAATTTGGTTGATACGGGGGAGGATTTTTATAAAACATGTCCTCTAGCACTTCATCCTCCGACCCTGTATTGTTTCTCTTTTCTGTACACTTTCTGCCACTTGTCTTTTCAGTATTTCTCAAAGGAAATATACCATCAGTCATGTTTGCATTCCGCCATATTCTCATTCTGTCATCATGACTTTCCTGCCCACACTGTCTACCAAACATGTAATTATACCTTCTTCCACTCCGATGTCGTTCCCTTTCATACATCTCTTCTTCCCACTCCGTCAAAGCCTCAAATTGAGTAGGTCTAGGTCTCGGTTCTAACCTCATCATTCTTTCTCTCAGGTTTCATAATACAGCTAAACTAAACAAACAACTTTCTGGAAATGCTAAGACTCCATCTTCTTTTGTATACTTTGCCCAATTCTCAAACCTAATACATGTATGGTACCCATATTTCGCTACCATAAAAGATGCAGGCGATTTTGACGGAGGAAGTATCTCCTTCCCTAGTCACAATCGGCTTATCTTTTTTAAATAGACTTTTAATTTTCCCAAACCATGACTTTTTCCTCTTTCTCAGGTGGATCGTAACACATCATTTTTATTTATCCTTAGTTCTGAATCACTAGACTTTTCAAATCACTTCTCTTGCGACTATTCCGTATGCTCTCCAATCCCAGCGCGACTCACACTAATGCACCAATCCTGTGCGTCTATGTCACTCCTGAAATTCTCCAATCCCAGCGCGACTCACACTAACGCACCAATCCGGGGCGTCTATGTCACACTGGCAATTCTCCCCTCCTAGCGCGGCTCACACCAACCCACCAATCCGTGAAAGCTTCGTCTCTCTCTACGGCTGGCCAATCCCAGCGCGGTCTTTCTAACGTCAGCTTTTTCTCGCTACCCCTGCTTCTGCTGACCCCTCCTTTACAAATTTTATCGGCAAACTTTTCTTACGTTTTCTTTAATCGAAATCTGTTAGTAACAACATAAAAATACCACCATTGCCTGTTTCGCTAAACCAAAGAGATAGTTTTATTCACTTACACAAGAATTCTGTATTTCCAGTAGGCAGCGCTTACCTCTACCCTACTACAGAATTATTCAGTTTCGCCGATAAAGTAGCACTTCACTCTACCTTACCCTTCTAACAAGCAAAAGGCTAACCGTTTCTCTGGGGATAAAACACATGTGGAGACTACACTGCTCCTGAGAATTAAGGCCAGAGTTTCACGAGAGAACCTGTTGCTATTTCACTCACACACGTTCACACAGAAATGTCCCTACCGATAACACACGACAAGGTCATCAACTTGAAACCAGACAATGCGTTGTGCGACTTCACTTGCCACACATTTCCCCGTGTACATACAGGGTAACCAGACAATACACTGTGCGACTTCACTTGCCACATGTTTTCCCCGTGTACCTACAGGGCAACCAACTTCCTACGTCCCGGAAGTTTTCAAAGCAATTGACAATATAAAACGCGACACGACCCAACATAATGTGTTAGAACATAAATCAATAATCACCAAACCAATGAAATAAAACCATAACTCTGCTACCAGATGTCACAGACTCGTCACCACACTAGCTCATTCATACATACATTCATTGGTGGGGCCCATAACACCGACAATCTTACGTCTCACTCGAATCTGCGCACAGGAGGGAAAGAAGCGCTGGACATGTTGGGGGTACCTTGTTACCTATCCAGAGTAATTCCTTTACATTCTATACATTATATACATCTGCACCTATAGAATCCTAACTTTAAAATCAAGGTACTCCACCACTTGGTCGATGGACCAATTAGTTGGACTGGTTGATGGTGATTTAGAACCAGCTAAAACACATTTAAAGCTTCGGAACCTTTCGGTTAACTTTCAATACCTTATTAAAGAATCACAAAATCATTTCTTATTAATCAATGTTTAGTTTATCTAATTAATTCAGTCTGTGTTGGTGTTAGAAATGAGGGGGCTCCGGTTGACGCAGGTGTGAACCCACAACAAGCAGGGACCCTTTACTTCTTGTCAGGGCGAAGGATGACTCCCCAGAATAACCCCTGCTCACCCTCTAGGTGCGTGGCGCGAGCAGTCTAGGCTAAGTCTCAGGCGTACACGGTTAAGCAAATGCAATTACACATACAGTAAACCCCTTGCATGCACCACAAACGGACACCAATCAGGAAGTATATAAAAATAAGCTTTTATGTAGATTCAGCAGATTCAAATACAAGGCCCAGTAACGTTGAACTGATGGGGCCACAATTCTTGGAAATACGGTAAAGTTCTCTTTGTTTTACGGGAAGTTCTTTAGGCGGGCACAAGGTAACTGTAGGCCTCAGCGCACTTTGTGCTGAGGCAGCGCCCAGGAAGCACACAGCAGATGACAGGGAAATAAGAACGTTGCGGACCCTGGATCCGATGCGAGCTCGCGGTCGAGTTCGTGAGTACAGTACCTTGTTTCTTGACGCAAAGGCGGGGGCGGGATTTCAGCGGCCCTTCGACAGAAGGGCGAGGCGGCGTCCGAGGCTCCCACACTTCACGATGGGGGTCTGATCTTCAGGCTCACGACAAGAGCGGGGTGTTGCAGGTGGCGGGTGAACAAAGCGGGGCGGCCGGGCACGCAGATACGTCCGGGCCGTTCGAGGCTTGGAGATGCTCACAAACGCCGATTCCGGTGGGAGGGTGAAGGTGCACAGCGAGCCTCCAACGAGCGAGGTGACGGGGCAGCCCAGCACAGCGTAGGGGGAGCGGCTCCGATCGAGCGAGGCTCTTCCCAAGGCGGGGGCGGCTAAGCAGTCCTGGTCACGGCTCAAGGAAGGACTGGGGCACGAGGGTCACAGCTCCGGCGAGGGAAAGGACACCACAGTCCAGCAGCAGGCGAGTGAAGATCAGGTAGAGCCCAATGGTCCTGGGGCTCAGTTCAGGGGGCAAGCTCAGTTCCAAGCCCTTGGAGATCGTTTTGGAAAAGCACAAGTCTTGAAAGTAAAAGTAAAGTGAAAGTCTTCAGCAACAGTTTCTCTTCTCTCCTTTGGCAGCAAGGTCACCACTGCAGGCCAATCCCCCAGGATAGGGACAGTCTTCCTCCTACAGCTTTCCCGGTGCCTCCTCCTCCTCAGGCAGAGATTCTTCTTGGTCAAAAGTGGATCTAGTTTCTCAGGAGCAGGGCTCCTCCATTTATACAGCAAATCTTTTGTTCTCCCAGGCTAGGGGGGCCCTTGCCTAGTTCAGTCCGGTTTCTGAGCACTTTGTTTACGCGATGCAGGCTTCTTCTTTCAGAGTGCAGGGCAGAGTCATCAGACGCTCCACAGGGGGCGGAGCCGGCATTGAGGTAGCAGAGCACTGTCCTATTCAGAGCCTAGGAGCACTCCTCCCACCCATCTACCTGTCGATCGTCCTATTCATTACCAGGCTACCTAGCCCTGCCCATCTGGGTTCCCCCAGCCCTGTCACTCATACCAGCCAGACATCAGATACACATCACGCAGAGGCGGCTGAAAGGTTTAGGCAAGCAAAGGCCAACTTTCTAAAAGCGGCATTTGCAAACCCGGAATATTAAAATAAACCTTGCGAAAAGATGTACCTTATTATTCCGAGTTCAGGCATACTAAACTCGATCTTCTACCATGTTCCCTGGGTCGGTTAGGATCATAGGGTGTAATAATCCAGGCCGCCCATACTGGCCTATGAGAACAGGGTAGCCTTGCAGTAGTGAACAACAAGATGGCGGTAATTCACTACTAGGACATGCCACGCATCCAGGCTTGTCCTACCTTAGGCTTACAACGCACCCTGCCCGTGGGCCTACCAGAGGGGTGACTAACATGCAGCTAAGGGAAGGTTTTAGGGACTGGCAAGTGTGGGCACTTGCCGGTCAGCATGTCAGTACCAGACTGCACGCAGGTTCTGCGATGGCAGACCTCAGACATATTTTACCGGCCGCTTCTGTGGGTGGCACAACCAGTGCTGCAAGCCCACCAGCGGTGTTCGCATTTACATGCCCTGGCGCCCCCGGCGCACTTTACTGGGGTCTGACAGTAAATCAAACAATCCAATCATGGAATCCAACCAACATATACAATTTACATAGGGAGCACTCGCACCGCGACACTGGTTGGCAGTGGCACAGCGCGCTGAGCGGCCAACACCATAAAAACACATGAGGCACAGCGACAAAAAGAGGAAGGGAGACTCACGCCAAGGTGCCAGGTCTAACACGTGTCCCCTCCAGCTGAAAAGTGGGGAGAACTACCCTACCCCAGGGAGTTCCTCATCACTAAGGCGGAAAAATCTGGACAGACCGTCAGCATTGGCGTGATCTGTACCAGGGCGATGTTCCACCGTGAAATCCATACCCTGTAGGGAAATGGACCACCTCAACAGCTTTGGATTCTCACCCCTCATATGCATCAACCATCTGAGGGGCCTGTGGTCCGTCTGAACCCGGAAGTGAGACCCAAACAAGTAGGGTCTTAGCTTCTTCAGCGCCCAGACCACAGCAAATGCCTCACGCTCAATAGCACTCCACCTTTGTTCCCGTGGAAGTAACCTCCTGCTAAGAAAGGCTACGGGTTGATCTAGGCCCTCCTCATTAATCTGTGAAAGAACAGCCCCCACACCATGCTCTGAAGCGTCTGTCTGAACGATAAACTCTTTGGAGAAGTTGGGAGCCAAGAGCACGGGCGCCGTGCACATAGCAGTTTTCAAGGCCTCAAAAGCTTTCTGACAGGTGTCAGTCCAGATCACTTTCCTGGGCTGCTTCTTCGAAGTCAGCGCTGTCAAGGGGGCAACCATGTTGCCATACCCCTTGACAAACCTCCTGTAGTACCCGGTGAGACCTAGGAAGGCTCTCACCTCCGTCTGGGTTTTGGGCGCCTCCCAATTCAGGATGGTTTCTATCTTGGGCTGAAGGGGTGCCACCTGGCCACTCCCAACTTGGTGTCCCAAGTACACCACGGAACCCTGCCCGATCTGGCACTTACTCGCCTTGATCGTGAGGCCTGCCTTGCGCAGCGCCATCAACACTTCCCAGAGGTGACGCAAGTGTTCCTCCCAAGTGGAGCTGAACACTGCGATGTCATCCAGGTAGGCTGCACTGAACGAATCCAGCCCAGCCAACACCTGGTTGACCAATCTCTGGAAGGTGGCAGGGGCATTCTTCATCCCAAATGGCATAACCCGGAACTGGTAGTGCCCATCTGGGGTGGAAAATGCTGACCTCTCTTTGGCCCCCTCGGTCAAGGCGATCTGCCAATACCCAGACGTTAAATCAAACGTGCTGAGGTAGTTGGCAGCCCCTAGCCGATCGATGAGCTCATCAGCTCTGGGGATGGGGTGGGCGTCGGTCCTAGTGACCGAATTGAGTCCTCTGTAGTCCACACAGAACCGGAGTTCGGGTGTGGCTCCCGGCGCTGCAGCCTTTGGGACCAAGACCACGGGGCTGGCCCAAGGACTGCTAGAAGACTCAATTACCCCGAGTGCAAACATCTTGGAGACCTCCTCCTTGATGCATGTCCTCACCCTGTCAGTCACCCTGTAGGCCTTGTGCCGCACAGGTGGACTATCCCCAGTGTCCACATCATGGACGCACCAATCAGTGACACCAGGGACCAGGGAAAACAGGTCAGAAAACTGTCCCAGCAACTGGCGACAATCATTCTGTTGCTCAGGGGTCAGGGTGGAAGAGAGGATGGCACCATCCACTGACCCATCTTGCTCCTTGGCTGACAGGAGGTCAGGAAGAGGTTCTGTCTCCTCTTCCATTCCAGCATATGTTGCCAAGAGCATGCCCACTTGGGACCTCTCCAAGTGGGGCTTGAGGCGGTTGACATGTAGGACCATTAAGGGGTTCCTAGGAGACTTCAGGTCCACCACGTAGGTAACAGGACTCTTGCGCTCCACCACCTCAAAGGGACCGGTCCACTTATCCTGGAGCGCACATGGCTCCACGGGGGCCAAGACCAATACTTTCTGTCCAGGCTGAAGCTCTACCAGAGTGGCATTCTGGTCGTACCACCGCTTCATCTCCTCCTGGCTGACTTCCAGATTTGCCTCAGCAAGTTGCCTGAATCGCCTAGTCTGATTCCTGAAGGCCAGCATGTAACTATATACATTCTGGGGAGGCTTCCTGGGAGATTGCTCCCAGCCTTCTTTGACCAGACTTAGAGGTCCTCTGACTGGGTGGCCATACAGAAGCTCAAAGGGACTGAACCCCAGAGACTTCTGTGGCACCTCACGGTAAGCGAAGAGAAGGCATGGTAAGAGGACGTCCCACTTACGCCTCATGGCTCCTTCTAGGCCCATTATCATGCCTTTGAGGGTTCGGTTGAATCTCTCAACCAACCCGTTTCCTTGGGGGTGGTAAGGGGTGGTGAACTTGTAGGTTACACCACACTCTTGCCAAAGAGATTTCATGTACTTGGACATGAAATTGGTACCTCGGTCAGACACCACCTCTAGAGGGAATCCCACTCGGGAGAAAATTCCCATCAGTGCCCGTCCCACCACGGGGGCCGTCACTGTCCTTAGAGGAATGGCTTCCGGGTACCGGGTGGCATGGTCCACCAGGACCAGGATGAACCTATTGCCCATCGCTGTCCTGGGGTCCAGTGGCCCTACAATGTCAATCCCCACTCGCTGGAATGGGGTACCGACCACAGGGAATGGCTGGAGTGGAGCCTTCTGCTTCCTTCCACTCTTTCCACTTGCCTGGCAAGTCTGGCATGTTCTGCAGTGAGTATCTGAACTCCTGCGCATTTGAGGCCAATAAAAGTGGGTGACAAGCCTTTCAAAGGTCTTGTCCTGCCCCAAATGCCCTGCCAATGGCACATCGTGAGCCAGCCCCAGTAGGAAGGCTCTGAAGTCCTGGGGTACCACCAGCGCACGGGCTGACCCAGGCTCAGCAACCTTAGGCTCTGTATATAGGAGGTCGTTCTCCCAGTAAACGAAATGTGATCCTGACTGATCACCTGCGGCCTGGTCTGCAGCCTGCTGCCGCATACCCACGAGAGAAGGGCACTCCTTCTGTGCCTTGCAAAAGTCCTCCCTGGTGGGACCCCCTTCCTGCTGCCAATGGGTCAGCTCCGGCAGGTCTCCCAGTTCAGCTATCTGCTCCCCTGTAGGCTCCAGGGCATCCCCCTCAAGGTCTGCTTCCTCCTGGACCGTGGGAACTTCAGGGGCCGGCTTCCCGCGCCCCTTGCTCCTTCTCTCTGAGGCCGGTTCCTGGGCCTCCCTCTCAGGCTCCAGGACCTCTTGAGTACCTCTACTGGCTGCCATGGACCGTGTGGTGACACACGCCCAATCCGGCATACCCAACATCTCCAGGTGAGCACTCCGCTCCACCTTAGCCCAAGGTGAGCTCTCCAAATCGTTCCCTAACAAACAGTCTACAGGCATGGCGGGCCTCACAGCTACCTGAAGAGTACCAGAGACCCCCCCCCCACTCAAAGGGAACCTGAGCCACCTTGCAGTGTCTCTCTGTGTTGTCAGCGGCAACAACGGGATAGAATGCATTGGGGACCACCTGCTCCTGAGACACCAGGTGACACCTGACAGCTGTCACACTGGCTCCTGTATCTCTAAGAGCTTCCACTCTATGGCCATTTATGGTCACCCACTGCCTGTACTTCTTAGTGTTCTCAGGCAGCTGGGTTGGAGGGACCACTTCACGGTCTCCTAGCGAGACCAGGGACATCTCTGCGGGACCCCACCCACCTTGGACATCCCTCTCCTCCCCCAAGGCTACACTAGTCACCTGCCGGGATGGAGCACCAGTGGGTGCTGGTTTACCAAACAATGGACACTTTACATCAGAGGCAAAATGCCCCAAATTGTTACACCTGTAACATCTTACGGGCCCCTTTTGAACAGGAGGACCTGTCGGGGCCCCGGTCGGTTTCTGGGGTGGGGGAGGCTGAGAACCCTTCCCTTGGTTCCCTTGGGGACTATTTTGGGGCCCTTTTTGGAACGGCTTCTGTTTACCCCTGTCCCCCCCACTCTTCTGCTGTGGACCCTGCCCACCTTTGGCGGAATCTCCCACGGTACCCTTGTGGACCCTGGTACTGACCCAGCGGTCCGCCTCCTCAGCAAGCTTCCTAGGGTTAGTCAGCCTACTATCGATCAGGTGCTGGCGTAGCTCAGGAAAACAATTACTGGACAAGTGCTCCCATGCCATTAAATCAAGAAGCCCTTGATAATCATTCACCTTACTACCCTTTACCCAACCATCCAGCGCTCTGCAAAAGAAAGTCACATACTCCACATACGTACTATTGGGAATCTTAGTGCAACCCCTAAACCTCTGTCTATATAACTCAGGGGTCAACCCATACCTAGCCATCAATGCTTCCTTCATATGGGCATAAGAATTATGAACATCAGCAGGTAAATCCAACAGTGTGTCCCGCCCTTCACTCAGGAACCGTCCCCACAACCCCGCTCCCCAATCTTTCTCAGGGACCCGGTGGGAAGACATGGCTACCTCGTAGGCTCTGAACCACTGCCCGATGTCGTCATTCTTGAAGAACTCCTTCACTACATCCTTGGGAATATAAACTCTTGGTTCCGCCGGTACTGGCGGTGTGCTGCCACCAGAGGGATTAAGCTCCAAACTTTTTGCTTTCAGCTCCAGCTCCCTCAGCTTCATGTCATGCTCTAATTGTAGTTTCTTTTCTTCCATGGCTAGTCTTTGTTTTTCCATATCCATCTGCCCATGAAGTTTTGCCATCTCCACCTCGTGTGCCCGGGTTGCTGCCCTGTCTGCCAATTCTTCTGGCGACAGGCCTCTGCCAAACTCATGGACACTTTCTGGTGGAACCACTTCCACCTGATTCTCTGGTGCCTTTGACTCATACCAGGCCCTCAGCGCCTTCACGAATTGGGTCTTGTTTTTCAATCCAGTTTGGGCAATTCTGAACTTGGAGCAAAAACCTTTCAATTCTTCATTGCTATAATTCCAAAGTGCGCTTTCTTCCCAATCTATGTCCTCAAATCCAGAGATTATAGAAGCTGCCCTTCCGGCGGGAAGTGAACCAGGCATGGTTCTAACAACGGAGATTCTTGGCAAAACAAAAACAAATTCTAGTCTTGTGGCTGTGTTACTGGTCTGCTCTCACTACGTGGTGATCAGTGGTTCACTATACGCAAACCGCAAATGCAAATCCGTAAATCCCACCGCTGCCACCAATGTTAGAAATGAGGGGGCTCCGGTTGACGCAGGTGTGAACCCACAACAAGCAGGGACCCTTTACTTCTTGTCAGGGCGAAGGATGACTCCCCAGAATAACCCCTGCTCACCCTCTAGGTGCGTGGCGCGAGCAGTCTAGGCTAAGTCTCAGGCGTACACGGTTAAGCAAATGCAATTACACATACAGTAAACCCCTTGCATGCACCACAAACGGACACCAATCAGGAAGTATATAAAAATAAGCTTTTATGTAGATTCAGCAGATTCAAATACAAGGCCCAGTAACGTTGAACTGATGGGGCCACAATTCTTGGAAATACGGTAAAGTTCTCTTTGTTTTACGGGAAGTTCTTTAGGCGGGCACAAGGTAACTGTAGGCCTTAGCGCACTTTGTGCTGAGGCAGCGCCCAGGAAGCACACAGCAGATGACAGGGAAATAAGAACGTTGCGGACCCTGGATCCGATGCGAGCTCGCGGTCGAGTTCGTGAGTACAGTACCTTGTTTCTTGACGCAAAGGCGGGGGCGGGATTTCAGCGGCCCTTCGACAGAAGGGCGAGGCGGCGTCTGAGGCTCCCACACTTCACGATGGGGGTCTGATCTTCAGGCTCACGACAAGAGCGGGGTGTTGCAGGTGGCGGGTGAACAAAGCGGGGCGGCCGGGCACGCAGATACGTCCGGGCCGTCCGAGGCTTGGAGATGCTCACAAACGCCGATTCCGGCGGGAGGGTGAAGGTGCACAGCGAGCCTCCAACGAGCGAGGTGACGGGGCAGCCCAGCACAGCGTAGGGAGAGCGGCTCCGATCGAGCGAGGCTCTTCCCAAGGCGGGGGCGGCTAAGCAGTCCTGGTCACGGCTCAAGGAGGGACTGGGGCACGAGGGTCACAGCTCCGGCGAGGGAAAGGACACCACAGTCCAGCAGCAGGCGAGTGAAGATCAGGTAGAGCCCAATGGTCCTGGGGCTCAGTTCAGGGGGCAAGCTCAGTTCCAAGCCCTTGGAGATCGTTTTGGAAAAGCACAAGTCTTGAAAGTAAAAGTAAAGTGAAAGTCTTCAGCAACAGTTTCTCTTCTCTCCTTTGGCAGCAAGGTCACCACTGCAGGCCAATCCCCCAGGATAGGGACAGTCTTCCTCCTACAGCTTTCCCGGTGCCTCCTCCTCAGGCAGAGATTCTTCTTGGTCAAAAGCGGATCTAGTTTCTCAGGAGCAGGGCTCCTCCATTTATACAGCAAATCTTTTGTTCTCCCAGGCCAGGGGGGCCCTTGCCTAGTTCAGTCCGGTTTCTGAGCACTTTGTTTACGCGATGCAGGCTTCTTCTTTCAGAGTGCAGGGCAGAGTCATCAGACGCTCCACAGGGGGCGGAGCCGGCATTGAGGTAGCAGAGCACTGTCCTATTCAGAGCCTAGGAGCACTCCTCCCACCCATCTACCTGTCGATCGTCCTATTCATTACCAGGCTACCTAGCCCTGCCCATCTGGGTTCCCCCAGCCCTGTCACTCATACCAGCCAGACATCAGATACACATCACGCAGAGGCGGCTGTAAGGTTTAGGCAAGCAAAGGCCAACTTTCTAAAAGCGGCATTTGCAAACCCGGAATATTAAAATAAACCTTGCGAAAAGATGTACCTTATTATTCCGAGTTCAGGCATACTAAACTCGATCTTCTACCATGTTCCCTGGGTCGGTTAGGATCATAGGGTGTAATAATCCAGGCCGCCCATACTGGCCTATGAGAACAGGGTAGCCTTGCAGTAGTGAACAACAAGATGGCGGTAATTCACTACTAGGACATGCCACGCATCCAGGCTTGTCCTACCTTAGGCTTACAACGCACCCTGCCCGTGGGCCTACCAGAGGGGTGACTAACATGCAGCTAAGGGAAGGTTTTAGGGACTGGCAAGTGTGGGCACTTGCCGGTCAGCATGTCAGTACCAGACTGCACGCAGGTTCTGCGATGGCAGACCTCAGACATATTTTACCGGCCGCTTCTGTGGGTGGCACAACCAGTGCTGCAAGCCCACCAGCGGTGTTCGCATTTACATGCCCTGGCGCCCCCGGCGCACTTTACTGGGGTCTGACAGTAAATCAAACAATCCAATCATGGAATCCAACCAACATATACAATTTACATAGGGAGCACTCGCACCGCGACACTGGTTGGCAGTGGCACAGCGCGCTGAGCGGCCAACACCATAAAAACACATGAGGCACAGCGACAAAAAGAGGAAGGGAGACTCACGCCAAGGTGCCAGGTCTAACAGTTGGCATAATCGGGATTACAATTCAAATCAGATTTCTATTGAGCGATTTCCAATCTTGGATCTTGAACATAAATTGACATAACATTTATATTTACCTAAATTTGAATATTGGCGGCCTTTTCCAGAAGAACCCGTCAACCCACAGCAAAAATCAAAATCCCTTCAGATGGAATCTCCTTCAGCACGAAGCAGTCCCCACGATTTAGCCAAGGGACCAAGCAATCGCACCAACGAACCAACAATCCAGCAAATCGACTCTCCACACCAACAGCCTAACAGCAATAAGGATAATGATGATGATGACGATGATACTACACTTCTAACGCCCCCCTTTTAATACTCTTTTTCTGCTTACTTTTAGGACAATGTGCAACAATTTAGGGGTGGAAAGTGTTCTGATTGGCTAAATCCTCTGAATTTTGTAAGTCTTTTCAATATTCCCAGGTTTGCCTGTTTCCCATGAGACCGGGCATGACATCTTCCCAATTGTATTCTTTTTCGTAGTTTCACAGGCGAAAGTTCCGAAGTAACAACATGTAAACCTTCTTATACAGGTTGTTCGTTGTCCCCTCAGTCATTCACACTAGTTTGGGTCTTGGCAGTCCTCCACGTTCCTATCCTTGACAAGGAACATTTTGTTTCTCATCGGAGGTCGCTTGGAGATCTTCAGAGCCATACGAGTCTGCGCAGTCAACATCGCACTCACATGACGGTGGCCACTTCCGAACTCCATTTTAAGTACTAGTAGGCCCGAATGCCAACTTAAGCAAAAACAAACATAACAGTAATTAATATATGGAAATGAAGATTCTAATGTTAAACCCACACTAATCCCAATATATATTAGTATTTTCCTAGCTTGGAGCAACATTTAAAGCAATAATACTCACCATTCTGCAGCACTGGATGCACAAACCATCACAAAAGCAACATAAATCATGCAATTCTCTATTTCAACACATCCTACAGTTAGTTTGCGTACCATAGTTAATCATTTAATTATTAGCCATTCAATTTGCATTTTAGTCCCACGTGTAGCTTGTGTTTATTAAGGTGCAAGGGTTGATTAATTATACCACTTCACACAATTAGTACGAGTCAATATTTAGAATGCTTACTTAATTAATATTTCATGAAAAAATAGAGGTATACAAATTTTTGCTTTACCTGCTCCATCACCAGCTTCGAGGTTTACCGCTCTACCCATTAGGCCACATCCTCTGGTGTTTGTTGTTAGACCTTTGAAGCTTGCTCGTCATGTTGCCAGATGAATCCGAAGGCCTTGAAGATAAGGGAAGCGAAGTTGTTCAGGGCGAAGGCTGGGAGGCAGAAGAGAGGTCGTAGGAGATCTCGACCTCATTCGGAGTCGCCATTTCCTCACATTTCGAGGTCATCAAAAAGAAAAACACAAGAAGAAACGGCGCCATGGGTCTTGACGTCGTTCTTCTAAAGGTGTTTCACCGCAGTCAGCATCCCTGGATCTGAAGCTTTAGGAAGATAGAGAGAAGTTGTCACCGACTCCATCTCCGAGGATGTCTCCGGCTTAGTCCTCGGCTCTGAGGCTGATGACTCCGGCGGAATGGCCTCTACCGAAGCCGCATTTGGATGTTCCTCTGCTACATCCAGAGCCAGTGCTCTCGAACCAACCGTAGTATCCCGTGTTCCCGGCTCCCATCTCCTGGATCTGATCCTTCCTAATTCCTGAATGCTATGTTTGCCATTTTTACGAGGGCTGCGCATCCATCTGGTCGCCTGCGTGCCCCATGGGTCCATAATCTTATTCTCTTGGTGGATTTCCGGCTCATTTTCAACAGGCACCCATTATGCCTTTTATGCCCATGACTCCGGTGGCCTGGCCTCCACCTGTGCCAAGAGAGCGATGCTATTGCCACTACAGGAAGGGTATGACTCTTTGACGCCGCAAGAACCTTCTCCAGCGCCGTCTGGAGCCAAACTGATGTCACATCGTCCGGAGCCGACTTCTTCGACTCTACCGCCTTCTGATCAACCTGCGGCACCAGTACCAAAGTTACCGATGCCAAGAATCAGATCCCATAGGTAAGCTCCGATGTTGCTGGAGGAAGAATGATATAGAAATGAGCAGGAGGGTATTGAAGACTGAGAAATTATAGGATTGGGTCCGGACTATGAGGGTTTAGAGGAGGCCAGTGGTCTAGATACCTCACCTGAGTGGGAGTTATTATCTCCTAAAGGTTTTGCACCTCCTGAGGTCACTTCCTATCATATAGTGATAAGGAAAGCTGCTGATATATTGGACTTGCCTCTTCCTTCTGCAGAATTGAAATCCAACATACTGATAGAAATGCTTCATTCCACTGCTCGTCATCAAAAAGGGTATCTATCTGCCTTATCAGCATTTCTTTGTTTGCCGGATCAGCCTTCACTTTTTAAGTCCCCTATAATTATGAGATTTATTAAAGGTCTCACTATTAGGTTTCCTCCCACTCCGTTTATAATGCCTCATTGGGATCTTAATCCTGTACTTCCATTTCTCATGGGTTCTCCTTCTGAACCCTTGCATAGTTGCCTGTTGAGGCTTCTTACCTTTGAAACTATATTTTTGGTTGCTATTACGACTGCTAGAAGGGTGTGTGAGATGCATGCTCTTAGTTCCAAAGCTCCCTTCACATCCTTCCATGCAGATAAGATGGTGTTTAGGACCAGAGCTGCTTTCCGGCATAAGGTGGTCACTCCGTTCTACTTGGGGCAATCCATTACCTTGCCTTCTTTCTACTGTTCCCCACATCTATCAAAGGAGGAGTGAGACTTCATTGTTTGGACCTCAAGAGGACTGTGAGTTTCTACATGGACAGAGCCTATTAGTTCAGATTGTACAACCAGCTGTTTGTTGGATATGTGGGCAAGATGAAGGGGAAAGCAGTCCACAAGAGAACTTTATCCAGTCAATCAATCAGTCAGGAAATTGTAAGTGCACTACTCACCCGTGAGGGTCTCAAGGCGTTGAGGGGGGTGGGGGCTCCGCAGACCTGTTTAGCCAAAGAGCCAGGCCTTGAGGGTTTTCTTGAAGGTGTTCATGGAGGGGGGGCCCGTCTGATGTCTGCCGGTAGCTCATTCCAGGTCTTGGCTGCAATGTGAGAGAAGGATCTTCCGCCTGCTCTGGTTCTGTGCATGCTCGCGGTTTCAGCCAGTGCGAGGTTGGAAGATAGGAGGTTTCTTTTCGGTATGTGTGGAAGTTGATTTTGTTGTTGAGGTATTTGGGTCCGTTAATGTGTAGGCATTTGTAGGTCTGAGTGAGGATTTTGAAAGTGACTCTTTTCTCCACGGGGAGCCAGTGGAGACTTCGTAAGGTGATGGCTGATGTGTTCATGTTGGAGGATGTCGAGGACGAATCTGGCGGCGGTGTTCTGTATTGTCTGGAGCTTGCTGAGTAGGGACTTGTTGATGCCGGCGTAGAGTGCGTTTCCATAGTCCAGTCTGCTGGTGATGAGTGCATAGGTGGCTGTCTTCCTTGACTCAGGGGGGATCCACTTGAAGGTCTTGCGGAGGATGTGGAGGGTGTTGAAGCAGCTGGAGGTGACGGCGTTGACCTTTCGGTTCATGGTGAGTGATGAGTCAAGTACGATGCTGAGGTTCTTGGCGTGGTCTGAGGGGGTAGGTGGGCTTCCGAGGGCGGTCAGCCACCAGGTGCTGCTCCATGCAGAAGGGGTGGTACCGAGGACGAGGACTTCTGTCTTCTCAGTGTAGAGCTTCAGGCAGCTGTTGGTCATCCAGACTGCGATGTCTTGCATTCCTTTCTGGAAGTTGAGTTTGGCAGTGGTGGGGTCTTTGGTGAGGGAGAGGATGAGCTGGGTGTCGTCGGCGTAGGATACGATGTTGAGGCCATGTTGTCGGACGATGGCTGCGAGGGGGGCCATGTAGATGTTGAAGACGGTGGGGCTCAGGGATGAACCCTGTGGGACTCCGCAGGTTATTTTTGTGGGGTCGGAGAGGAAGGGTGAGAGTCTGATCCTTTAGCTTCTTCCGGTGAGGAATGATCGGATCCAGTCCAGGGTTGTTCTTTGTATGCCTGCGTTGTGTAGTCTGGCGACTAGTGTGCGGTGGGAGATGGTGTTGAAGGCCGCTGAGAGGTCAGGTAGGATGAGGGCTGCGGAGTGGCCTTGGTCCAGGAGGGTGCGAATGTAGTCTGTGGCGGCGAGTAGGGCGGTCTCTGTGCTGTGGTTGCTTCGGAATCCAGATAGGGACGGGTCAAAGACTGCATTCTCTTCAATGAATCGTGTCAGTTTCCTGTTCACTGTTTTCACTGCAACTTTGGCTGCAAAGAGGAGGAGCGAGATTGGCCGTTAGTTCTTGAGGCCGGTGGGGTCAGCTGTGGGCTTCTTGAGCAGGGCGCTTCCAGTTGTCTGGGAAGGTGCCTTTGAAGGTGGTGTTGATGGTGCGTTGTAGTTCGGGTGCAATGGCGTCCGCTCCTCCGTTGTAGATGTGAGGGGGGGCAGGGGTCAGTGGGGGCCCCCGAAAGGACGCTTTTCATGGTTGAGGCGGTGTCTTCGGCCGTGATCGGTGTCCAGTTGGAGATGGTGGGCTGGCTGGTGTTTCTGGGGGGCGGGTGCTGTCTGTGGCACCTGGTGGATGGTCAATGAAGTTGTCGTAGAAGTTTTTTTATCTTGAGGTGGAAATAGGTTCCAAGAGGTCTTAAATGGGGTGATGTCTGTGGCTTCGCTGCAGGGGTTGGTGAATTCTTAAGTGACACTCAAAAGTTCCTTGGAGTTGGCCAGGATTTTGTTGTGGATGAAGTTCCTCTTGGTGGCTCTGATCTGGTTGTGGTAGTCTGTCTTGGCGTCCTTGTAGGTGGTTCGGTTTTCGGATGTCTTTTTTTTTTTTTTTTACCAGTTCTTCTCCAGGCGACTGCAGGTGTGTTTGGCCTCTTGGAGTGCGGTGGTGAACCAGGCGGATTTCCTGGAGCGTCGTCTGTCAGGGTTGCATAGCGGGCGAGCTCATCTGCGCAGTTGGAGATCCAGGTGTGGAGTTCTCTGGCTGCGTCGTTTGCGCGGGTGCCTGGGTGGACTTAAGTTGCTCGTCGGTAACCTTGCTCCAGTACCTTCGTGGTGGCCGTGGGGCTGCTTTGGGTGCCTTGGGTTTGTTGATGGCGAAGTGTACGCACTGGTGATCGGTCCATGGCGGCTGCATTGTGTGGCTGAATTGGACGCTGTTTCCTTCCACGAAGATGGTGTCAAGGGTGTGTCCTGCTCTGTGGGTCGGTGTGTTGACGAGTTGTTTAAGTCTGATGCTGGCGAGGTTGTCACGAAGGACAGTGGAGTTGGGATCGCTGGGATGTCTATGTGGAAGTTCAGGTCTCCAATGACTATGTCGTTTGTTGAGGCGATGGCGTGGGGTGCGATGAAGTTGGTGATGGTGGTGGCGAAGGGTGTTCGGGGGCCGTGGGGGCTGTAGACGAGGGTTCCTCTTAGTGTGGCTTTGGGGGTGGTCTGAATTTGGAAGTGCAGGTGTTCAGCGGAGGGGAAGGTTTCATTGGAGGTGGTGAGGGGGAGGGTGTTCTTGTGGGCGATCGCGAGGCCCCCTCCTGGGTGGTTGGGGCGGTCTTTCCTCTGGATCTTGTATCCATCTGGGATGGCGGTGCTGATGTCGAGGGCGGGGGATGCGTTGGTCCGGGTCTCTGTGAAGAAGGCGATGTCGGGTGAGAGAGAGTCACGTAGGTTTTGGATTTCCATGGCGCGTTTGTGTACGGAGCGTACATTGAGGAGGATGCATTTCAGGGTGTCGCCGGTGCTGGTGTCGGCAGTGTTGGAGGCCGGGGTGGCGGTGATGGACTGGCAGCAGTGGAGGCAGGAGAACTGGCCGTGGGTCGTTTTCGGCGTGGCCTGTTGGCATTCTCTAAGTCTTCCATGGTTGAGTGCGAGGAGGGTGGTGGTGGCGTAGGGATGAGTAGTGAGAGGTCCAGGGTTCCTGGCGCTGGCCGTGGTCGGGTCGCAGACAGGTGCAGACGGGCTTGCCTTTGGTGCGCCTTC
The DNA here is from genome assembly GCF_964204655.1 of Triturus cristatus. Taxonomy (NCBI): domain Eukaryota; kingdom Metazoa; phylum Chordata; class Amphibia; order Caudata; family Salamandridae; genus Triturus; species Triturus cristatus. The sequence continues at coordinate 443,612,385 of NC_140587.1, read as the reverse complement.
GGCGAGCCAGCTGCGCGCCAGCCAATAAATAGGGGAGGTGCGAGGTAGGAGAGGCTGGGAGGCGTGAGCGGGGGAATCCCGGGGGTAATTCCGGGGAGGAGGGGCGGCAGGGGCAGCAGCGGCGAAAGACGAAAGGAACAGGCAGGCACGAGAAAGTAAAAACAGTGGTGGAATTAGAGCAAGACACAGATGGGCACAATAACAGTGGCACAACAGGGAAAAATTAAGAAAAAAAAAGCGGGTGAGAAAGGTTACGGTGGTTGCAGGCAATCTGGTCCCTGTTGGAGTGGGCAGCAGGAGTGGGCAGCAGTCTCGAACCTCCCAAGGAGGATGTCGGGGTCTGGAGGCAAGAGACGGCACAGCGGAGCTGCGGGGAGAGAGTGGACCTACACAGATTATGCTACTGTAGATGACTTCTACAGCTCTCCTTCTGTGAGGCGAGCCCACGGGCCTCTGCTCTCCCTCTGCAAGCCTGCCCGACAGCCCGTAGGTCTCCCTGTTGTAGCCAGATCGCAGCTGTCAGTCTGCGAACCGATATTGGGATTATAAGGTGGCTCTAAAAAAGAGTCCTTGTGTTTATTAGTCGGAGTTACATATAAGGGTGGATGCACAACTTCAGGTTATTCAGAAAAACTCGATTTCCCTGATCTGTGAAGTGTACTCCATCACTTCTGTAGATATGAGCCATATCAAAACGTATGTTGTTGTTGTAGATGGACCCCATTCTATGGTCTCTGAGGTATGCAGACACAGCTTTGTTAACATTCTTCCTAGATTTTTCAATCTGAGGACAAAATTGTTTTGACCATTTCCACTTATGTCTTCGGCATATATTGGAATATACAAAGACAGTTTGAGGGAAAAGCAACATCAGTTGTCTAAAGGTGTCCTTAATAATCATTTCCAAACCTAGGCCAGTCAATGTGCCTAGGTCGTTTCCACCACAGTGCACAATCATGAGGTCAGCGTGTTGGAGATGCAAACCGATTTTAACCAAAGGCAACAATTGGTGCCACTTCAATCCTCTCTGTGCAAACCATTTAATGTCCACATTTTGTAAACCTAGGTCTACGTCAATACGTCTCTGTTCTGCATACCTCTTGCACCAGAAAACATAGCTATGTCCTACGATCCACACTAGCATTTTGAAGGTATGGCTGGGAGGTATGGATAGATGTCTGTAGCTCATGTAGTCCGTTCGTAGAATAAGGGATATGTTTAAAGATGGGGAACTACTTTTTTTTCCCATACAAAACGATAACTGATTGGGAGATGAAAAGCATTGTTTTTTAAAAGTAGGGTGCACATTCGTTTTGTGGAAAAGCATCTTTGTGATTGATTAAGAAAAAGCAGTTTAAACGTGGAGTACATATCATAGGATAAAATTTGCTCAGCTCAACCACACCTGCTACTTGCGTTCGGTTTAAAAAAATTAATGAACTTTTAACCTGCACGTGTTGTAGAATGTTCTAGAAAGTGTGTTGATAGAATACATTGCACTTCTGACTTCTATGTGTCCTTGAATATTAAAAAAAACTGTTTATATGGAAAATTAAAAAATAACCAATAGAGAGAGTTTTGCAATCTAAAAGAATAAAGGAACTATTCTTATTTGTTCTTTACATGTATTTATGTGTGGAGCAAGAAAATTACAGACACAACAGCACCAGAAAGAGGAACAAGCAGGGAGTGGGGGAACGGGGGGAGATGGGCTCAATGGCACACATGCACAATTAAGTACAGCACAACTACAGACAAACCATGGCCAAAATGAAACACACCAACAAGGAGCACAAGTCACACAACCCACCAACATCACACCACTGAACAAGTACAGAAGTGAAAACCACACTGCCTGAAAGGGAGAAGGGTGAACAAAACTTCACATGAAGGGACATCTCACACACATAGGAAGCAGAGCACACCAACATCCAACACAATGTTGTCCAAACACAAACATTCGCACAACTGAACACAGGACACAAATGCACTCGCCTGTGGCGGATAAACGTCCAAAAGCGTCAGTACGAAACGGGCACATGAGAATGCATAGGTACAAACCCACAGTCCGGATGGGGTAGCAATTTACGTATGACAAGCAGCAAGAGAGTCCGTGACACACACATTGGCATACAAATGAAAACACAACACATTTGGAGACAAGTGAAAATGTGGAAACTTTATTTTTAAAAAAAGTGCGTGTCAGTACGGCCAAGAGTAGTGTCACGATATGCAGACAAATGCAGCAGCATGCCTGAATAAGGAAAATAGGAAAACGTCCATGTTCACCTCGGGGTAGTCCATCACCAACACATGTCAGTGTCAAGCAGCGTTGGTTGTCCGCACCTCGGAATGAGTCGACACCAATGCAGCCATGTCCACTGTTGTCTTGGGACATGTGACCAGATGCACAACGTACAATGATGCGGCGGGACACGTGCAATGTGACACATCGAGTCGTGGTTGCAGGTACCTTGTCATTCGTCTATGAACGTGAGTGCAGCTGTGTAAGCCACTATCTCTAATGAGTGATGGTTGGCCACAATATTTGACATGTCGTCGACGTAATCCATCAGCTGACTGGGACAGATGTGCTGACTCCAACCACTGTACCCAATGTGCACCAAAGCAGAATCGGGGAGTGGGTCAATTTGCTCACTGCATACTACGACACGTGCAATCTCCCAGGCCCAGTTCCCAACATGCATGCCAAACATCCATGCATGCCTAAACGGGCATCACCATGACACTCCTGGTCGTGGGCCAACAGGGGGCGCACACACCCGTTGTAATCCATGTCAGCTACCCACACGTTGGAGAGGCACACGTCCATGCACCACTCGGATAGGCACGTGCGACATTGCAACACAGGTTGAACGCAGGTGACGTCCGCAATGCGGAAGCTCAGCCGGTAAGTGATCCGCAGCACTGCCAAAGGCAGTGCACCCAGGACATGCAGCAGATGTGCAAGGTATAGGTGGACATGAATGGAGTCGACCATGTGTTCGGGATGCCCTGCCATTGCGTCAGTGGCTCTGCTTGTAGCTGCACTGGCTTGCCGTGTGCCAGTCTTGTGGATGAAATGGCACAGCTTGGTGCAGTGAGTCGGGTCTGTGTGCAATGGGTGCAGGGCAGGGGTGTGGTGGGAGTATGTGTGAAGGCCATTTCACACATGCTAACTACGACGAAGGACTTTTGAGTGTGGCATGTGTACTCGTTCTCAAATCGGGCAGTGCATAGTGTGGGAGACGGATGCATATATCATATCTGTCAGGAGGAGCTGGCCACTTGCAAGTTCCTTCTCAGAGCAGCAGATGTGCTAGCGCAAGATAGCTCAGCCAAAGAACCTTTCATCCCTTCAGTAACTTCTTCAGCTGCATTCATACAGGATGTGTACAGAGGCCAGTTGTGGGTGTTGTGGGATGTCTGCATTCCTGGTCATCATGGATGAGATGCCCAGCACGTGGCACATGGGCGGGTTCACTGTGTGTTACGTTGCCAAACAGCTGCTCGTCCCTCCCATGAGCCCCACACTGTTGTGCGCTGCGCTGTTGTATCCCGTGCTCTCCTACGGCACACCATTGTAATGCCTATTCGCGCATGTCCTGCGACATTCCAACCACACCGTGACACTGCACTTTGGAGGTGGTGCATGCCACTTTACAACATCGACTGCTGCAGCCCTTGTGGCGGCCACACCAGAACACAGCGACACACTTACCGTACTTCCTGCACACGGACATGTCCGAGACACCCCGTTCCCCTTGCCGGATAGGCACACCTCTGCGCTGACCTGTGTACGCCGGACCAGCACACGCTGCTTGTGCATGCAGGAGGATGCGTGCGTAGCTACATGTCCAGGCTCACTGCCAACACTGAGGTGACATGGTAACGTCAGCTGAAGACAGCACACTGTGATGTTGCAGGGCCCGTGCCCATCATGCTAACACAATGACCACACGGACACACTTGCTCAGATGCTGGTTTGGGGGGCGTTGGCGGTCCTGGGGTTGTTGTGATGAGTGTTGTGGCCCTCATGGGTATCCATGCTCATTCACTCTATGGCACCTGTGGGTGTTCCGGTGTGGCTCTTGGCTGTGTTCCCTTTCATGCTGCAGGTAGTCGTCCTGCTTAACACCAGCAGAAAGCAGGTGTAAAATCCCTGGTGCTAACGCGGCTTATCGCCGGAATTTATTTTGCATCACAGTTTTTGCCTTTTGTTGTGAAAGTTGTGATGTGGTTTTTTCGTGTACAGAAAAATAAACGAACTGGGCAGTGTATCCCGTCAAGATCCAGCACCTGACCCACTATTCCCAATCAATATAAATACAATGAGATTTCTTCATTGATTTTGTGTGTACTCTGTAAATGCACCCACTACCACAGTGTAATTCAATACAGGATTTTAGTATTTAGAATAAATCGCAAAGGTGCACCTTGTGTGTATTTGCACGGGAACGCCTACTCTGCATCTCATTATCAGCACTTTAATGCAACCAAAGTTAAGATAAATCTAACACACTATTCAGAAGCCCGTGCAAACTGCAGACATCACCAGTATTTCCGCGATAACTGCCCCAAAATTTAACACCATGGTGGACACCACCAAATAACAGTAATAGGAACGAGAAAGAGTCACACAGCACTTAAGTAACAACCAAAAACTTTATTGAAATATAACAAACTCAACACAAAACAACAAGGCGGAAGACTCCTGTCGGGTCCATCAATGTCGACGACATAGCCTAGAAAATAAAGCAGAAAATAAGGACTTGTGTAATGCGCATATCAAAGGAGTGAGACACAGAGAAAGAGAGAAGGCAAAAAAAGCCAGAGAGAAAAAGAGAGGGAAGAAAAGGAAGGGAGTGAGAAAGGGAGAAGGGAGAGAGAGTGAGAGAAATAGAAGAAAGGAAGGAAGAGAGGGAGAGAGGGAAGAGATAGAGAAAGAGAGACCGCCACCGCCCCTGCGCCTCCATGACCAAATAATTACCTGCTGCCACCGGAGTGTCTTCCAGTGGGCACTCCACGTGCCTGTGAAAGCTCCAGGGCCCGGTCCCGCCTCCATGGCTTGGTGCGCATTATGTGGACCCGCTCCGCAGCCCAGCAGATACCACACATGTCGCTGAGTCCTGAGTCATCAATGGCAGAGACCACATCAGCTTCTGGTGCCGCTAACCCTGTGCAATGCAAGTCAGCGCCACATGGTGGTAGGCCGCTGACGGCCATACAACTTAGGGTGCGACTAACCCTGTGCAACTCAAGTCCGCGCCACGTGGTGGTAGGCCCCTGACGGCCACATCATCTTCGGGTGGCACTAACCCTGTGCACCTCAAGTCCACGCCACAAGGTGGTAGGCCCGTGGCGGCCATACAGCTCAGGGTGCGACTAACCCTCTGCGCAACTTTTCATGGACTCTTTATGATTCAGACCCGTGGAGCATCCGCCATCCAGTCACCACCGGCAATAAAGGATGTGACATTGTCGATCCATTATATTCGCGTGGTCACATGGCCTGTGACGCATGTGCCGGATGGGTGTGGTGTGTGTGCAAACCTGCCGTCAGGGAGTGGCCGTGACATGTTGACAACTAGACCACTGACCTGCACACCAACAGCGAGTACGCCTGCGATGGGTAGCTATGTGGGGCCAACGTCGGAACGTAATCGGAGTGGCGTGGCGTACGACGGAACAGGGCAGGGATAGCCACAATGGCTCTGGGCGTGACTAATGCGTGTGTCCCCATTGTAGTGTTTACGGCACCAGAAACACAATAGGCTATGTAGCATACTGTGGGTGGCATCCCATTAGATGAGCATCATTGACGTAAGGTGAATCATTGTCTCTACATTCTTCCACATATTCATACATAAATTATGTGTTTATTGCACATCCAGTGGAGTTTAGCAGCTGGAGCGGTAGAGGGACAGAACAAGCACACTTCGCAATATGGGCTCGTGAAGGGCGAAACAGAGTCCATCCGAGGATGACAGGTACCGCGGAACTGGAAGGGTACAGTCCCCAGTGAGGTCGCTGTGTATTTGGTCATTGAAGAGGATATAGCAGGCCATGTCGTGGACCAAGGTGAGTGCATCAGAGTGTAACGTGGGACAATGGAAGGTCGTGGGGTCATGTGTGGCACCAAGGATAAACAGGCCAGGTGGCAGAAATGAATGGTAGTGCCTTCTTCTGATCTCAAACCCATCCACGTCCTCGTCCTTGTATGTGTGCACTGCCCCACCTGGGCGTTTTTCTGTACCAGCTGCGGGACTGTGTGCCACTGACACATGAGTGGACAGAGGTTGATTGTTTTCCGCACTGTGTGCCACTGACACATCAGTGGACGGTGATGGACTGTCTTCTGCACTGTGTGTCACTGACACTTCAGGGGGCATAGTGGATACGCCTGCTGCACTGTGGGGCGCTAACACACCAGGGGGCACAGATGTGAAGGGTGTGGGGGCAGCAGCATTCATCTGCGCCATGCCTTGTGGCAGCAATGCCACGAGGAGGATCTGAAGGGCATGGTAGATCCCAGCTACATTTCATGTTCAGCAGTGGGTGCCATCCTTTACGCCTCCATCCACAACATGTCCTCCATGAGCCTCTGCATGTGTGGCAGGTCACGGCATTTAAAAAAAACATTGAAATTCACTGAAAAAACCATAGGTTTCAGACACGGTGTAGTTAGAAATTAGCATTTAAAAAACCTTCGAAATTCGTTGAAAAAACCATAGGTTTCAGACATGTTATAGTTAGTTGGACATTTCACTCGTACAAAACCATAGAAATTCCCCTGTTATAGTTAGTTCAGCTAACTATAACTCGCGCACCCGAAATGCACTGCTGATGACGTCACATATTACATCATTCATGGCATGGTCAGTTACATCACTGATGACATCTCAAATGACATCACTGATGACATCACTGACTGTGTGTTTCTGTAAAGTTTAAATTTGTTTTATATATATGCCAAGCTGTATTGAAGAATGAGTGGGTGTATAAGTGTCTGTATAAAGGATTTAGAAGGTGCGTGACTAACTGTATAAATGAGTGATTGCATGTGTCTTACTGAATGCATGGGCTAGTGACTAAACTGTGTGAATGTCTGTATCAGTCTGTCTGTTGTTGTGTAACCTGCTGAATGGGTTGCTCAGTAGCTACATAAGTCTCTTTATGGGTTATTGATTGGTTGCCTGAGTATTTGTATGGGAGAGTGAGTGAGTGTGTGGGTGGGTGAGAGGTGTGACTCTGTGCATAGAATGGAATGCAATCGCAGAGATGGTAGGTAGTTTGTGGTCTCTTGCTGGCCACCTTCCTTGTAATTGTAGCCAATCGCAGCAGGTAGCAAACTGCAGCCTACTTAATACCTATTAAATAGGTAGGGGGCGTGGCCAAGTTGGGCCAACATGGTAGCTCTTTAGCACTGCTCCGCTGCAAACCCCTTTATCTGTTACATGCCTGGATCCGTAGCTGCTATCCACCGCATCCCGACACATTGGGGGTTCCAAGCTACAGCACATTTGCCCTTCCTGCTCTCTGTGGCCTCCCTAACAAATCCTGCTGACTGGTGGGGCTGAACGACCTGAGACGGGCCCTTACCACTGAGAGGAGCAAAACACCATGGCACGCGGCCCCCATGACCTTGCTCTAATCCGGACCACCTGGGGAGGCAACTGCTGCTGTAGCCTGCATGACTAACTGAGGCCTGCACTGGAGGAGACCCAGAAGGAACACCTAGAGTAGAAGGGGACTCAAGCCCAGCGAAACATCCCAGACCGCCGCCAGCACAGCTGAACTCCTGGGCCCGGCATGGGCCTTGAGGTGAGGGCCTTGCTGCCACCTACTTGACATCTCCCCTGGGTGTCGGGGATTTGCCCACTTGCTGCTTTGTGCCTGGGTGTCGACTCACATGCCGACTCACCTGCTGAGTCACTATTGCACGGCCCCCGTGTGGATCCAGGGGCCAGTGGGGAGACCTATGCCTGCACTGCTGTGAGGGGTGGGATGTCACAGCCTGAAGACTTTCCTGATCCTGCGCCGCCTCAGCACCACCTGTGAGGGCCCTGCTGCGGAGGCTGGCGTGCCTGATCAGGACATGGCCAGTAGGGATCCGGAGGATGCACCTGGGGCCCTAGTGGTCAACTACTGGCGAGACGCACCGCACTGGCACTGACTCAACGGCACCCTGGGATTGGTGCAGGCCTGAGTGGCGAGGGGTTTACTGCGCCCCCTCTTACCTGATGCTTCCCGTGAGTGAGAGAATCCTCCTTGCTGGAAGGCCCTGTGCCCGAGACCCAGCACGCCGGCCTGGCCACTGCTGTGCGGCACCCCATGTGGATCGGATACTGTTGGGGAGCTGAGACCCCAGGTAGCTGTGCAGATCCTTGACCCCTGCCAGGAGCTCTACTGCCACCCTTACGTTTGCGGGTGGGGGGTTCGGCCTTGATTGGGCGGCGCTGCAGTGGAGGCAGATGGCGCCGGGTGTCGAGACTCCCTGTGGCGGACCGCCTGGCTTCTTCCCTGTGGTGAGTTGGAACTGCGGCCTTTCGCCATGATGAGACCTGAGTCTGTGTTGCGTGAGGCCCTGCTACATGGCCTGCACCATGCACTGCATCTGATCTGCTCTCCTTTGTGCTGCCCCAGTCCCTTTCACAGGAATTGCTGGCCGCTGCATGGCCTTTGCTGGCCCGCCTCGGGCGGTGTTCTGGGATTCTGGAGTCCGTGTTTGTTTTGGGACTACCATTCTCCACAAGGTTGGCACCTCTAGCAGCACCCAACAGAGATTGCTCACTGCTCCTGATCAAGAGGTGCCTTTCCTGATGACACTCCCCCCCTGTGCCCCAGCTAAGTTTTCTATTTGTACCTTGCGGCCCGCCCCCATTGATTGCCCACCTGAGGCTGGACATTCCCCCTGCTATGCTTCGTGCCTCAGCTGCTGCTGCCCTGCCACGATGGGGAAGGATAGAACGGCCCGCACTGTGACAACACAGACGAAAATGTAACAGTACATGACCCAATCGTCCGGTAGAACCGCCGGACCCCCAGATGGCGACAGGTCCATCTCCTCCACTAATGATTTCACAGTGATACTGAAACCCATCCAGGCCTCGCAGGCAACTGTGGAGACCAAGATCGGCGAAGTTCGAATGGACGTTGTACTGCTGCGCTAAGATCTCTGCAATGCTACAGCGCGAATGACAGAAGCTGAATCCCAGATTTCCTCAACCGAAGATGATCAATAGACCCTTAAAGGCCAGGTCTCCACCTTGCCCACTCGAACGGCAGACCTTCACAGGCGTGCTGAAGACGCAGAGAACTGCTCTCAGTGCCACAATGTCCGCTTGATTGGGGTCCCAGAGGGGGCGGACCCGCAGCAGATGGTGGGTTATGTGGAGCACTGGATCATGTCCTGGATGCGAGCCGACTGTCTATACTCATGGATCGCCTTTGAAAGAGCGCCACAGGCCCTGACCCCCAGGCCGCCACCCGGGGCTTCCCCCCGGCCCATAATAGCTCACATTCTCAATTACTGGGACAGACGTCTTTATTAGTGAGTCCTGGCAACATCCTGACCTCCGGTGCGGATGTGCCAAAGTCCTTCTTTTCCCAGACTACACTCATGAAGTCCAGCTGCTAGAGCAGAGTTTTCAGTTTGAAAATTAACTGGGTTTTGAAGCTCTGGCATGTCTATTTGTTATATTAATTTATTAATTATTAATTATTAATTATTTGTCTTGTGTAAGTGTTTATACTAATCAACTCGTTTGTTTTAACAAGAGAGAATTACACGTGGGAATGCATAAGTGTGCTGTTTAATAATAATGTGCGTGTTTACATGTTTAAAGATTGCTGTGTGTTGTTTATTTTTAAGCATAAAACGCTTTTCGAATTAATGCTTTTCTATGTTGCAAGAGCTAGATAATTGCATACACATAAGGGTATTAGTGGGGTTAACACTGTTCAATCACTATGCTGTGGTAACGTTATTTTTGTCTCTTTTAATTAAGATGGTCTATTGTGGCCTATTGTGGCCTAAACAAAGATGGCTGACATGTAAAGCCTGGCCTCGAGTAGAAATTTGTGACGAGAGAGAGCCTTGCTGAATATGGTCCTGAAGTCAGCTGACCACAGTCCTTGCTTTGCCTGGTTAAAACTTTCCGTGAGGACAGCAGCAGTTTTGGGCGATCTCCAAATGAAATGAAGCGTCCTTGGCAGCTTTGGGAAACAAAGGAGCTTTAAAGAAAGACTCTGAACTATGATCTCATTGCCGAGGAGACGTGGAAACTACAAGATACAAATGTATTTTTTGGTTCCTGTTCCGTTATGTTTATTTTGTGATTTTTCCTGAGCGGAGATTTTCAAATGTAGCGATGCTACATCCTTTCCTTCTCGCTTTGCTCAGAGGTTTGACGGAAGAAGTTAATACAAATTATATTTTCCTTTGTTTGACTTACTATAAGAATTGTTAGCCTAGAGAGGGTTTTTGCCACTTGCCATTTGCCTTTTGCCGCGTTACGAATCTGCGTTGGTGAGGATCGTTGCTGAGAGGACTTCGTCTTAAGAGACTTTACCGAGAGACTTGTCCTGACCCGTTCTGACGTTTAGCTAGAATAGGTAACTATGAGAAAAATGATTTATTCTGATTGATTTTCTTTGACTAATTTTAGATAAAGCAATATAATTTTGAATATGGTGTTGGTTATTATTTCTTGTCAATTATTGAGTATCCTATTTTGATTATTATTGTATAGATTGTTTAGATTATGTTTAAGGGCAGTCTCAATAACTAGATCTTATCGACCCCGATATAGATGCAGGGTGTTTAGGAGTTTTTCTTTCCACAGGTTATTGCTGGTAGAGTATTTGAGCGTATGTTAGTGAAATGGGCCCTAGTGTATGAAGAATGTATGTGCGTGTAACTGTGAGATTACTCTATCCGTGGAACTAGGGATATTATATACACCCTGATCTCTATCACAGCAACGTAGGTGCTCCTACACGGAAGTGAAACTAAAGCTGCGGGCGATGGGTACCACTTACTATTCCCCGCACAGCTCTGTGTCATCCACGTCAATAAGTCTCACTTCTTTGATACTCCGGACTCAGCCTTGTAGTGGTTTACAGAGGATCGCCCACTCCTTGGACGCACCTCCCACCCTCACAGCGCCAGAGGGCACCTGATAACCTGAAGTCGCAGGTACTGCCAAAGCCACATAGACTCTGCACCCGGTCACGGAGGGGCCGTAGAGCTGGTTGGTCGCTTTGGCCCACAGAGTCTTCCCGAGAGCGGTCGCAGTCATCCTCCAGACAGGCTTCGAACCCTGTCTCTGAGGTGGAAGATGGTGGGGGAGGAGCTGATGGCCAAATCGCTGCACTCCCTAATGCGGCTATTCTCCGCATGGAGACTGACTTGTCCCGCAGCGCCACCATCTGATCAAAGTGAACATCCACTGGCTGCGCATTCCTCTAGCTGCTGCGCAGCTCTGCAACTGGATAAAGCCTGATTCTACTGCTTGCACTGCTCCTGGTACTTGATGCTGTTTTATCCGCTGTTTCTCTGTGTTGTTTCACCTACCTATTATGTTGCCTCCTGGTCTTGCTTTGTACTCAGGGGTCTCATACCTGCTTATGTGATAGTGGCCCATGTCTTGTTCTGATTTAACAATTTCTCCTGTAACAACGGGGTTTGTACTTTTTCCCTCTTGTCTCTTACCTCTCTTACGATGCTCATGAGGGTACGTTTCTCAGTTTTTTTCCAAAGGCTTTTTATATAAGGTGACGGATACTTCTAGGGTGGGGAGGGGTTGGAGTTGGGGGTGGAGTTTTATTTGCACAATGTTGGTTGATATATTTGTTAAACCTTTTTCTTCCTTCTTAGCGTTTTGGTACGCACATTTGCCCTGCACACGGTCCCAGGGAGGCAATTTCCTGCAATTTACCACTAGTACAACCATGTTTGACCCGTCGGACCCAGCAGGCCCCATCGGTGAGATCCTCGCCTGTACTTCACACTAGTTACCACCCCCCATACACATGACCTTTCGGGTTTTGTCATGGAATGTCAACGGTCTATTGGACCGGGTAAAGCGAGCAGCGGGTTTTACCGTTGCTCAGCAACATCATCCTGAGGTTCTGTTGCTGCAAGAGACTCATCTCCTGGGGAAGCGCTGTCACTTTCTAGCACAAAAGGGTCATGATAGAATACTCCACACTGGGTACTCCCGGGGGCCAGGAGAGTTGCTATCCTCCTGCGCCGCTCTTTTCCCCTGGTAATTACACGTGTGACGCATGATACACATGGACATTTCGTTGCCCTGGGGGGCACATTGGAGGGATGAGTGGTCCGCTTCAAAAGGGCCTACGGATCCACCCCTCTAAGTCCAAACTGGTCCCTCTGGCGCCATCCAGAGACTGCTTCGACTGGCAGATGAACATTCCCCTCCTCTGGCTTGATTTTAAATACTTGGGCATATGGGTGACTCTACACCCGGAGCTCACTTGGGCCCTCAACCTCCAACCCCTGGTCAAAAAAGCAAAGTCAGACCTTGTCAGGTGGTAGGCCCTCTCCATCAATGCCCTGGGGCTTATTGCCAGCTTCGAGATGATGATCTTCCCGTGTTTTCTCTGTCTTTTATAACCTAGTGCTTCACTTGCCTCGCATGTGGTTCTCTGCTCCAGACTGTGCCATCAAGATATTCCTGTGGCGAGGCTCACGGGCTTTACGCACTGTCAGTGGTGGCCCTATGACGGTGGCATGGGGATGACAAATCTCGACCTCTATTATTTGTCTTTCCACCACCTCGCCCTCCATGATTGGTTCAATGGGGGATGGTCTGACCCCGTCTACCGCTTGGAACTCTGATTGATGGGTTTCTCTCAACTACAGGCTATGATCTGTGGGTCCCCGGTCTCTCTCTCTGCCCCTGGTTACCTGGGTGGTGTTCCTTGCATGGCATACTGCACTTTGGCATGTACGATGGTAAGCCAGGCTCTACACAACAGACACGCTCTGGCACCTGGTTAAAAGAAGTAGCCTCACTCTGCCGCTTTCACTCCTGGGACCTCATCGGTATCACACGACTTGGGAATGTCTGGTTGGGGATGCACATGCATTCCTTCCAAGACCTTTGACTTACCTACAACCTTACACATAGCCAATTGTACAAATATCTATAACTCAGACACACTCTCCAGACCATTCCCTGCCCACCGATGCACTCCCGGAGCTCAGTCCTTTGGAGGCCAAAATACTCACGGGAAGCCTAGGCCGTGGTGGAGTATCTCAGATCTACCGCACACTTATTATCAATTCCCCTGGTTCTCTTCACCATCTCAGAGCCCGTTGGGAAAGCTAGATGGGACCTGTAAAGGATGAAGAATTGGCAAGATGCCCTGATGGCCTCCTTGCGAACTTACCACCTCCTCCAGATTACGGCTTGTTCGATCCTATAACCTTTACTTTGTATATCTGTCCCCAATTTGCTTATGCCGGGCGGGCTTGCTCCCCACACCTGCATGCCCTCGACGCGGACAGATTTCTACCACATGGTATGGTCGTGTGCAGTGATACTTCAGTACTGGGCCAAGCTGACCCATGAATTTTCAGAGGTACTGGGATGGGAAGTTCCCCTTTCTGCCTTGCTGATTCTCCTTGGAGTGTTTGAGGGATCTGGGGGTACAAGGGCCGAAAGGGCGTTCTTGGGGATGGCCCTCCTAGTAGCGAAAATTGACATTGCAGTGCGATGGCTGTCCCCTGGGCCCCCGACCCTGTCGAAGTGGAGATGGGGTGTCGACTGGTGTCCGCAGTAGGAGCGTGGGGTTTTCGAAGCCCGCAGCTGTCCCCAGAAACATGGGTGGGTGTGGGGAAAGTGACTGGGTCAACTTGCTTAATTGCCTATGTGTCTGTACTGATGGTCATTCTTCATTTGTCCTATGATATTCTTACGAGATGTTTCCGCCCTGCGTGGCTTATCTACCATATTCTGTTATGTACTATGGCTGTGTCATGTGTGTGCCATGTGTTCACCTTGGCCGGCTTCGCTGGCTGAAAACTCAATAAAGTTCGTTATAAAAAAAAATAGTAGATGTTCTGCAACCCACTGCAATTCCTTATTTTGAAACCGACCTATTAGTCAATAGGTTTGCTCACAAAATAAAACACTGGTCCCAAAAATCTGTGTGCAATTTGTTACCAATTTTTTCCACCGGATTGTAGGTACATCTTGTCCTCATCAAGCGTAAACACAAGAATTTACAAGAAGAACTAAATCATGTAACAGCTCTCATAATGTCGCAAGAGGAAACCTCTGAACTGAAATCTCCCTGGACCAATTAGGCTGTTGGAGTTTTGCCTATTCCCGCCTCTTTGTGCTCAAAAGGGGCATTACTGTACATCTTATAGTACCCCACATCAGGACATATGCTTGCAAGCAAGAAGGAGAAAAGAAAGCATTAAGTAAGAATAAAAGATTATCGGATCACTTTTTTTGCAGCACAATATTTGATTCAGCTGCAACTTCCCCTGTTGGATGTGGGAAGGACGGCTAAAGGAGATTTTTATCACAAATACGGCCTGTAATTCTTTCAGAGCTGTTCACTGTAGCGACTGCTGAACAAATACGTTTGTGCAAGTTAGTTACCTTCATAGACTTGAGGAAGCAGGCTATGAAAACGACAGTCGCATGCAAAAACAAAAGAGATTGCTGCAAAATGAGTTGTGAGCCTTTGTGGTTTGAAATTGATGGTTATTTGTGCCCACTACACACTCCAAATAGTGAATTTGATGCAGACCCGAATCAGGTCTCTGGCTTGAACATTAGTTATGAATATTTAACATTCAGGCTACAACCAACATCTAATTTAATGCGGCTTTGCAGACTGAAATGTTTTTTTACATGTTCATGGGAATGTTGAAAAGAAAGGATCATCTTTAGTTTGGCTGAGTCTCGGACTGAATGATGCTGAGGAGACACCACCGGAAACAAATATGTTGTTGGGGTCGCCAGGTTGACCTTTGCAATGCAACCTACCTCGTCTTTGGTCATCCTTGATTGAGACTGTAAATATTCTTATTCAACTCTGAATGAGAGAATAAAATGAAACCCATCCTAGTGAAACGGAGGACAATCCTTATTTTTGGTCCAGGAAGTGGAGTCGTTGGCTCTTCTGGGATGCTGCTCCTACTGCAGTTTGTGGTGTACTTTCATATTATATAGACTGGTGTTTATCGCTCAGTGATACCGTGAAGAGACAAGCCAGAGAGTAAAACCTTTCAGTATTAATAATGATGGCGCAACAATGCAAGGCCTTAATCTTGAAGTATGTGTCGCGTGGCAATAGATTGGTATGTCAGGTGTTGTGTAGATTGTTAAATGCTTATAGTCTGTTATCGATCAGAATATCCACAAATACCTTGAGGGTATTACCACACAATGTTACCACCCTACAATGCTAGTATAGCGAACAATTAATTACAAAGCATATTAAGTCAACACGAACAATAAAGTAATAAATAAAGGAAAATTCCTAAGAATGGCCTATTTTTTGGGTATGGGTGGGAACCTGGGTGTTCTTTAGGGTAGAGCATTGAATGTTCACTTGAAAATGTTGTAAGCACCCACAAAGTCGTAATATGTCAATTTTTTACCATAGATAGAAATGAAATCTGTAATAAATTCAGTCAACTGAGGTATCAACTACATTAACAGTTCTTAGGCCCTCATTACAAGTTCCAGGTAGTTTGGTGTGAGAATACAGGAGCTGCAATCCACGATTTCACCTTGTACCATGCAGTGTGTTTTGGTCACGTTCAGCTGCCTAGCTATGGAATTTAGAACGTGAGCTTGCTGTGTGGATTTGACTCTATCTCTGCATTTGGACTTGGTAGTTGTGAGCTCGAGCAGTCCAGACAGGCTGCTTTCTTCCTGCAGGTTTGTATCTTTAGGAATAAACTTTGCTTCTTCTACACCACGTGTTTGCCTCAGTTTCTTCTTTAAATCCCCATGCAGCATAATTGACAACATGGACAAAAGCTACCGGACACACTGACTCACCCACTTTACAGAGCTGATCTCATTTTCAATGAAGTTCTGGCCAGGCGTTTGTTTTCCTGTACGGTGAGCTGAGGCTGCACTGGATCCGCTCTCATGTGGTGGGTTCTTTTGGGTCCGAGGTTTTCTGCTGATTTTCTAGCTGTTCCTCAGTTCACCTCGCCATGGACTGGCGCGAGAGCAGCATTTACAAACAAAGAAGTATTGTCAGTGATGTAACAGAATTTTCATTTAATTTGTAGGGGTGCATCATAATCAAATGTAGAACGCATCGACATATAATTATGAAATTATCGTTAACATGAGGTGTTAGAATTGTGAAACTTATTAACGCAATTATGTGACATGCTTTAGTTTATAGATAAATGTCATGGGGAATTAACGAAGGAAATAGCTGTAACTAGCATAAAACGTTAACATGAAGAACTTGTATTGTGCAACTGACACTTAAACGTATACTGAATGTACTTATTATCTGAAAAAGACTGTTAGTTGTAGACTCCTTACCATAGAATTTCCACCGGGGGTCAGTCTGGATCTGGAGATTTTTTCTTCAGCAGTACCCCTGCGTGTTGTTAGGTGGCGTTGGGGGGGGGGGCTCTGCATTTGCCGTCGGCGTCATGGACCCCAGGATGATGTCGCGGGACCTACATAGATGACGGTCATGCGTGCGGACGTCAGTTCTTTCTTTTTCTGTGCCAGCCTAGAGCATATCTGGAGAGAGCTACCCCTAGCCACTTTTTGGCTAACTTTATTTTACTTTTTTCCTGGTGAGTCGGGGATGTCCTAGCAAAGGACTGGCTTCAAGCCTTGCAGTTCCTGCCACTGGATGATGTCCATGAGGGATCTGCACTTCAGGTCTCTTTGGTGTTTGGAATGCGACCACGACCTGAAGTCGTGCTCCAAGTGCTGGGCCATGAACCCAAAGGCTTTGCGGGAGCGGTCCTGAAAGCTGATGTAGGCCCGGCGCTCTGTGTCATTCCCGTTCTCGTTCGAGGGGAAGGTATTGAACGGTCACGGAGCCCACACTCCTTGCACTCTAAGTCATTGGGGAGATCTTCGGGCAAGTAAGGGAAACCCAAGAAGAAATCGAAGAAGCACAGGTGTTCTTCGACTTCTCCACGTCGGTTGGCCGATGCGGGATCCCGAGCGTCGTCGCTAGAAGGCTCTGTCTCCGGACCCTACTTCTGAGATGGCTCTGCGCCTCCCTCCCTTCCGGGAGCTGGAGCATCTCCTGCCCAAATCCAAAAGCTCTATGAGGCCTTGTACCTCATATTTGGGCAGCCTGGCTCTGCTAGCGTGCCTTTAGGCCCCACAGAGTTGGTCAGTGGCCCTGGGACTTCGACACCGTTCCAGAGGGTCCCCATGGATCCAGGCCTGGATCCGGATCCACACTGGTTGATCTCACTCGACCTTCCCAGGCGTCAATCCCAATGCCAACTCTCCCAGCATCAACTGTGCTCCCAGTCGGCGCCAACACCATCCTCATCCCCGAAGTGGGCAAGGAGCCAGACCGTCATCAATTCCGATGCCGAACAGGACTTTCATCCCTGTGTTTATTCCTGGTGTTCCTTTTGGGCCAGTAGGCGAGAAAGAGGACTGGGAGGGGCCGCTGGACCCTTTAACTGACCAGCTTGAGGACCTGGACTGGAGAATGAACCTGGGTGATGCCTGTGGTCTGGACACTTCCCCTGACACTGGCCTGCTTTCTCCCCCCTACCCTGGCTACAGAGGAGGGAGCTTCCTATGCTGTGGTGGGGAGGAAGGCTGCTAAGGTCCTTGGCCTCAAGCTCCCTATGGTGGCAGTCAGGACTAATCTCCTGACAGAGGTGCTTCAGCCTGCGGCTTCCTTTTCTGAACACCTTTTGCCGGTCAATAAAACCCTCACGGACATCCTCCTGGACACTTGGACCAAGCCCAGCACAGGGGCTCCTGTGGATAGGACGATTGCACCCCCACCACCGTCCGCTCCGGGTGACCCAGTGTTCCTGACCAAACCTTGGTAATCCAAGCCTCTTCATCAAAAGGCGCATTTCCCTTCTGCTCCCCAGATAGGGAATCCAAGAAGCTGGACCAACTTGGGAAGAAAATGTTCTCTTCCTCCAGCTTGGCATTGCGGTCAGTGAATACCGCATGCCTCTTGGGCTGCTACTCCCATACCATCTGGGATACGGTTGCGCATGTGCTGCCTCAGAGACGGAGGAGGCCCGGCCGTTCTCTCTCAGCAGTGGCAGACGGGAGGGATGCAGCCAAATTCACCATATGATGTGGACTGGATATAACCGACTCACAGGGCAGAACGATTGCCATGTCCGAAGCTGTTAGACGCTGCGCCTGGTTGAGAACTTCTGGTTTCTCAGGGGATGTCCAGTCTTCTTTGATGGACATGCCCTTTGATGGCACTCACCTTTTTGGTGACAAGGCAGACTCAGCGCTTGAGTGCTTTAAGGATTCTGGCTATGGCCAGATCCTTGGCCCTCACAGCTACCTGACGTCCTACTCAGTCTGCCTTTTGTCCCTTTCTAGGCTACAGAAGGGGCACACTGCCACGTCCTGTCGAGCCAGATACATTGTTACCGAAGGTAAGTAACTTGTTCAATTATGTCATTTCACATGTAGGTAAATGAATTAGTTGAAATGGCATTAATGTTATTTGAATTTGTTAAGCTTATATGATGTTCCTCTTATGTTAGCTCAAGTCCTAGGCCTGAAATTCAAATCCCTGGAAACTCTCGCTTTAATAATAAATAGTTGAATGTCATGTTCGTTGCAGAGTCTGTTCTTTCTCACGTTACCATTGCAGGTAGAGAATACATTCTTTAGGAAAAGTAATGCCTTTGTTTCAGTAGGTTAGGCTAGGAGAGAAGTTACAATAGTGTGTCTTGAGTCGATAAAGGAAGCTTGTTGTGCTTCATACAGGAGAAGGCATGGGAACCAAGGACAAATTGTATCAAGGAAGGTCCACCGTCAATATCATGGAAAAATACCTTCAGGACTGCACCCAGGATGGATGGCTTGGTCTGAACTGTACCATGGGAATCTTACCCACGAATAACTGGTTGTTGAAGTTAGGGCTAGCATGCCACTCCTTTCTTCCCTTCAGAGAGAGAGCTCTTAGGACGAGCTATGTCTTTGTAGTTTTATGCTACTTGACCCATTGATCGTGGAGAGACTTCTGAGATAGATTTATGCTTTACACTCACCAACACTCGATGCAGGAAAATTTGGACTCCTGCTTCCTGATTTTCTGTATTCTACTTCTTGAACTAGTTGTGTTGTTTTTTGCTGCATCGTCTAAACTGGGTGCGCAGATTTTGCTTCATTTTAATTCCTATGTACTTCTATACTCTTGTGTTGAGGTGTCTCTATGTTCAGTTATTGAAATAAAACAACTAACCTTAAGTAGTTGTGTGGGAATTATTATGTATCCAAAATAATTATTGGCTAATTGATTGTTTCTCTAATGATTTTTCTCCCCTCCACACTTTCATGCTGCTAAAAAGAACCATCGGAGTGAGACTCTAGTGCGGTCTATAAGTTATGGGCCCGGACCGTTCAGTTGGTAGCAGTGTAGGAGGCATAATACATGAAGTGAGGGGAGAATCTAGAAGTAGTCTAGAAGAAGTGGAACTTAGAACCCCAAAGCCCCAAAATAGAGCCCCATGATCAAGAGCAGAAGGCGACGGAACTTGGCTGAGACCGACCGAGTTTGATGGTGCAGCGAAATCAGCAGTGGAAGGAGGAGTGAGTATTAACAGGGTGTATGTAGTATGTTAGATTGCGGGAATGTTTTGATTGTGTGATGTCTTGCGGAGCTGGTGTGAGAGTCGAGTGAATGTGGTTTGGGCTGGACGTGGTCCACGGATTGAGATTTGAGTTGCAGGTCCTGAAGTGGCCTAAGATCCCGGGATATATATATTAAGTGATGTAGAAGACACCTAGATTGTGATTGTCTTGACTGGAGTGTTGAGGCGTTGTCGTGAGAAGTCATCAGCAGTTCCACCTAAAGCAGGGAACTTTGTCTGAATGGAACGTATGGGAATCGTCTAGTGGACCTTGTTTACAGGGGTTGACTATACTGACTCAGGTGACCCACACTGGTCGAGGGTTACTGTGTGTGAATGTTCTTAAGTGGTTGAACTCCATTAATCTTTTAGAATGGCAGACAATTACGGATTTAAGATTATTGTGTGAGTGAATGTATCTGGAGAAATTGTGAAGGAAGGTAAGTCGCTGCGAGGAGTAAGAGTGTCGTTGGATTGTGTCGTGCTGCGATAGGTCAATAGGTCAGTTGTTGAAACACCGCGCTGGGATTGGCTGATAGTCATCTTGAAATCTGTGGTTGAAAAGGATTGTTTCATCGTAATCAATTGAACAAAAACTGCACTTTACGATATTATACAATGCTTTAGGGTGTTACAGGATCTCTTCAGAGGTGATGAAGGGGTTCTTACTCGAGTGGGCGAAGAGACGCCACCCGAGGATACTCCTGCACACTAAATGGCGACAAAAGTTGGGCTCCACTCTATAATTTGGCTCCAAAATTGGCATAAAATCACTGAACTGGAGGGTGAATTGTCATTTCCACGCTTTGGGTCACTCAGATTGGATGTGTTGAATCAGTTCAGAGGAAGGATGTTTGCAATGCGACCTTTGCATATACCCACACAGTTTGAAGCGTTAGATGCGTACAGCTCACGCTAAAAAAAGACGGACATATCAAGGGAGGATGAGAAACTGTGAGCGACTATCAGGATGCACTGTAGTACAATAGGCGTAAGAGGTGGAGAGTGGATACTATTGAGGGATAAAGGTTGTACCCAGTGGAGTAGGAGACAGGGCCACAGGATTGGAACAGAATGACAAATGGAGTGACAGCAGTAAAATTAAAACAGCTTGTTGGATGGGTTGTTAGCTGAGCGTCCGCCACCTTACAGTCCACAAATGAGTGAAGAGGGATGAAGTGTTGAATACACTTAGCATGCAGGCAGCCTATCAGCCCCAATAGCTCCTGATCCAGGGGTTGCGGGAGTGATATTGTCAGGAATAAGGCGGGGCGGGAGTGTCCACCTCGGAAGGTACAGGACAGGAGGGTGTTGACGCTGCATCACAGTTGCCGGAAGCTCTGACAGTACAGGTTACCATTGGCCCTGTCGTGCCCGTTTATAACCTAAGGTCAGTGGGAAACATTGGACAGGGAAAGCCCATACATGTCAAAGGAACTGGGTTGGCAAGAACAGGAGGTACGAATAGGAACTGTCATCCTTTAGTGCCTATCGAGTCTAGTACACCTTTAGTGACTACAGCTGACCTTTCGGAGTACGGAGTGGCTCCAGTACTATACGGTCTATACCCATGGTAAGCACTAGTTCAGATCTGCGAATGTGGGAATCTCCGGTAGGAGGACCAAGTGGAATGTCTCAAGAAGCAACCACAAGTCAAAGAGCTCCTGACAGTCAGCACATTCTAGACATTGCAGACTTGGAGTCATGGCTGAGGTGTCATAAGAACAGCAAGGAGAGTCAGAGTAGTAGGTTGAGTCAGGGTACTCTTAAAGCTGTGGGGAAACCAAAGTTGATGGATCTGTTGAGGCTGATGGCTGAAGTAAATTAAATCATCAGTGGGAACCTAACTCTAGGCAGAATAGAGACCTGTGACCCAGATGAGCTGCAATTTCTAGCTAAGGATGTTACCCAAAGGGCAAGACAGGCACATAAGAAGTTGTCGGAGATGGCTCAGAGGTATGGAGTAGACCTGTCCCGGATCAAGACACTACAGGGAAATCATAGGCTTACTTACAGTGATCAAGAGCTAGAGGAAAAAAAGGTGACTGGGTTGAAAATGCACATCCGTGAATTAGTAATAGGACTAAGGGTTTGGAGTATGCTGGATAATTGGGAGGAGAAATGGTCAAAGAAGAAAAGCATGAGAAAGGTAACTGAAGAAACACCGCCTCCAGGAGGGGAAACGCAGGAAGTAGAGGCATATCCGTTATAGGAAGTGCCTAGCAGAGGATACATGCATGTTCCTTGGAGTCTGGGTGACCTTGCTGTGATCACAAATGATTTCCCTAGGTTGAGAGCAAAACCTGCTGAGTGGTATAAGCAAGTTAGTCGCTTTAAGATCTCAAAAGTATTGCGTATTGACTTAAACACCTTGTTCTAAATTGTGGTTCCTAGTGATCTATGGTCTGCTTGTAAAATAGCTATTGAATGACCTAGTGCAGAACCAGAGAGGGACCCGGTGCCTCATTGTCCTTCGCCATTGGTCATGAAGAAGTACGATCAGGTGATTAAGTGGTTGCAGTCCAAAATAGCCCCACAACACATCGACTGGATTAAGATAGACCGAATGATTCGGGAAATCTAAGGAGTCGGTACATGCTTATTATGAAAGGCTGTTAGGCTTTTAAGCAGTACAGTGGGTTACATACACTCGACCCCAAAGACATGGGACAATTTGTGTCCAAAGTTGTGACTGGGTTGAGGCTGGAGATCAGTCTCATGATCCAAAAGCACCTAATCTGTTGTCAAAATAAGTCAGTGGACGAGATCTTACGGTGTGCCAGGTATTGCAGTGATGAGGTGGATTCCAAACATAGACAGATTAAGGAGAAATTGATGCTGGCCCAAATGCGAAATGCCCACAAGGGAGAATTGGTGCAGGCGACAGTGGGAACTGTAACTCGTGGGCAAGGGAATGTTTCAGGAGATGTCCAAGTAACGTCACTTCACAGGGTCGATGGGACAGGAAAGGGGATGAGGTGTCCCCAAAGATCCTAAGACCTGAATTGATGTCCAACCCTGAAAAAGACTACTGCTTGTCATTTTTGTCACAAGATCGGGCATTGGAAGCTTGAGTGTTGCCTCAATCCTGCGAATCATGTGCAGGAAGAAGATCTTTTGCAAGTGGCATTTGGAGTAAAGCAGTTACTGACCGTGACTAGACCAAGATCATTTAATGCGGGAGGGGACCAGAACCAGTTTGAGCAAATGCCCCAACCTCCGAGAATCTGACAGGGTAATCGAACATATCAGATGTCTTTGATGGAAGCGCTAGATGGATTTGACCCAGACCTGTCCTTATAACGGTGCCTGAGAGGATATAAGACTGTACTCTTGGAGCAGTCTTAGGTGTTGACCAGAGTGGACCATATGTAAAAACAGATGTGGATGGTCATCTCATAACATTCTTGATTGACACTAGTGCTACCCAGTCTACTTTGAGATCTGCAGTAGCCCCAAACCTGCCTCTCTCAGGAAAATTGATCCAAGTTGTAGGAGTCTCTAATAAAAGAATGACAAACCCTTTGACAGAAGAGGTGCCAGTGAAAATCGAAACCTTTCAGGATCACCATCAGTTTCTGGTATGTGATTTGAGTCCTGTATGTTTACTTGGGCGTGACTTGTGCAAATTGAACTGTACTATCTATTGCTCCCCAAAGGGAGTAGAGTTGCAGACAAACAATGAGGTTGTTGCCTTTTTTTGCTGGAAAATCAGAACTTCCTTGCTACCTTGTTTCCTTTGATGACAGTGGAGGATATGCCGCCAGATCTAAGAGACACCGTCTCTCCAGTGGAATGGGATTTCACTGGGGAAGAGATCAGACTGATTCGAGGAGTCGATCCAGTTCGCATACAGGTCAAACCAAATGCAGAATTCACCTCAGTATAACTTCACACCAGAGACAGTAGCAGGGATCACACCTATAATTGACTCCATGATTGCACAGGGCATTCTAAAGGAAATCTTGGGAAGTCCATGCAGTTCACTTATTATGGGGTTGCAGAAATTGAGTGGGAAATATTGCATTGTTCAGGGCCTGAGGAAGGTCAATAACATTGTAATTCCATGTTATCCAGTGGTACCAAATCGATCTGTAATCCTATTCCAGATTCCTTGTGAAGCTGAATGGTTTACAGTGATTGCTCTTTGCCACGCATTTTTCTCCATTCGATTGCACGAGGAGAGCCAATTTTTATTTGCTTTCCATCTGGAAAATCGTGCCTTAACGTGGTGTCATATCCCACAAAGGTATACTGAAGGTCCATCCATATTCAATCAAATTCCGAAAAAGAACCTTGAGAGCTTGATTCTGCCTTGAAATTC
Organism: Triturus cristatus; assembly: GCF_964204655.1. Classification (NCBI taxonomy): domain Eukaryota; kingdom Metazoa; phylum Chordata; class Amphibia; order Caudata; family Salamandridae; genus Triturus; species Triturus cristatus. Next base: position 443,588,224 of record NC_140587.1, on the reverse strand, counting down.
AGTGCTGGTTTAGTACATCAATGACCTTCTTATTACTTCTGAAAGCCGAGAGGCTTGCTGAGACGATACTGTCGCCTTACTGAATCATCTGGCTGATAATGGGCATAAGGTGTCTCCAAGTAAGCTTCAGAACTGTCTCAAAGAAGTACAGTATTTGGGTCACCGAATTGAGAAATGCAAGAGGAAGGTGTCACCAGAAAGAGTGGAGGCAATCATGAAAATGAATCTGCCAAATACCCTGTCAGATACCTTAAGTTTTCGACCTCCCCTGGAGCAGATGACAACCCCCCAAATCCCCTTAACTGCTGCCCGCGACAAACAATATATATCTGCCACGAACTCCAGCTCAGGGGAAAGGGGAAGTGGAAGAGAAAGAGAGACTGCCTCAACCATCTAATGCTCCTAACTTCGGTTTTTCTTATTGGCACCTGAAAGTAACCATAAACAGTTATCTATTCGGAACCCTCTCTCTCTATCCTCCAACTTCTATTCACAATATTTGTTCCTCCATTACCTGTTCTGCCCATGAGGATTAGTCTTCCTCTTGTCAGAATATTTATATCTTTTCTTATTATGTGGATATCTTTTAGTTCAATTCTTCCTTATTTTTTCGTTTTCTTGTATTCTGATTTTGACTACTGTAAGTTTTACTTAAAACTGTTCTGTAGCTGATGATGTTGTCTTAAGATATATTTGACAATCTTTGTTCTCGAATATCGTTCTCAAGCGCCCGGAGACTGGAGCGCTTCCTTAATAATCTCTTAGATAAATACTCTTATTTGGATAGTGGGGAAACACTTCTCTTCACAGAAGTTTTCCTCTCCGAAGGCCAAAAAACTACTCCTTCTCAAACAACCTCTTTTCAGGAATGGTGACAGACATGAGCTGTATAGAGGTCCGAAATTCAACAAGTCACTTCTCAGAACACTGCTCTCCAGCACAAGGCAAGTTCCTCTATCTCATGAGCATGCGTAAGATAGTTTGCTAATCTCCAAAACTAAATCTGTACTCTCTCTGAGGAAAAACAGAGACTTTGTTGAGATGCCTCTGTGTAATGGATTGAGGTAAATTCTGGTTGCTGTGTGCATCTTTTATCAATGGGTTGAAGCTTACCCAACTAGGAGATGTGATATTCTCACAGTAGCAAAGTTGATGTTGAGGGAACTAAGTCCTAGATTCGGATTTCCAACTACACTGGAATCGGATAGAGGTACACACTTCCATAACGAGATCATGAAATTGCTGTGCACTGCCTTGAGTGTGGATCAAAGACTGCATTGTAGTTACAGGCCAGAGGCACCTGGAATGGTGGAGCAAGTCAACGGGAGATTAAAAGCAAGGTTGGCTAAAGTGTGCACTTCAAAGTCTTTGAAATGGCCTGATGCATTGCCTCCAGTGCTGATGAGTTTGCACAGCATTCCTGACAAGAGAACAGGATTGTCACCACATGAGATACTCATGGGAAGTGCAATGCACTTACCTGCTGTACCCTTCACTGCTCTAGTGAGCATCACAGACGATTTGGTCCAGGACTACTGTAAAGTAATGGCTGACGAGGTTCGTTCTGTGTCTCATCACGTTGAAGCTGCGACTGCACAGACCTCAAATGACCTTTGCCACAACCTGAACCCGGGAGACTGGGTTCTTGTCAAGAAGCACGTGAGGAAAAACTGTCTTGACTCTCGTTGGCTTGGGCCATACCAAGTGATACAGGTAACTACGACTGCTGTGAAGTGTGGAGGAGTGCCGAACTGGATTGATGCTTTCCACACTCGACGAGTCTCAGCTCCCTCTGATGATACAGCTCCTCTCCCAGAAGTATTTCCAGCTGTGACCGAGGGGTCACCGGAGAGGGCAAGCCAAACTGCAGAGGTACCTGTAGTGGCTGGACACACACCAAGTCAATCTGAGGGGGGGTCACGCTACACTAGACCCTGGTATAGACTCTGAGGGAGACTGTAATATTGAGAGTGACAGAGAGTCTGACTCAGTAGGAGAGACTGGTGTGAAAAATGGTTGTGTGCAGTTAAGAAAGAAGGATGTTGCTGGTGAAACGTGGCCTATGAAATAAGAGGAGGATAAATCAGTGACTTGCGTCAGAAAGAGAACTTTAACTAATAAATTAATTCCCGGAGTCTGATCTAAGTGAAACAGAGCCAAACACAGAAGGTGCGAGAAAGTCCAGAGGAGCTCGAGTGCCGTGTCTGAGATATTCCTCTCCTTTGGGGACTTACTTGGTTACAAAAGCCGGGGAGAGCGAGGTCAGAGTTTTCGATACTGGTTGTCGAGATCTTGTTGAGAGTTCCTGGAATTGAAGCAAATGCACTTCTGTCATTGACTGTTCCTTTTCCAAGAAGGTAGAGTGACTTATGTACATTGATTCTGGAAGACATTGAATTTCCAAGTTTTGGAGCACCACAGTCTCCTTGAGATTGCAGCATTGAGAGGTGAATTGTTGCAACATGTCATTGAGGAAGTTGGCTCTGATCTGATTATGGATTTGAACTGAACTTTGAACTGTAAACAATTGCTCTGAAGAAGATAACCTAGGCCCGAGAGGAAGAAGAAAAAAATTAGGGATTTCACACAGAAGAAGAAAGAGGGCTGGGAAAGTCTTCCAAGCTGTGTACATATTGTAAAGCAGAGACATTTCAAAAAGAACTTTCAAGATTTTCCGAGATTTCAAAGTTGCTCGAAAGACTTTGCCACACATGAAGAGAGGCGTAGAAAAGAAACTTTGTTGAACCTCTTTCGAACTGTGATCCGAGCTAATTGAAGATGGAGTCTTGAAATTCTAATCAGGCACAAATGTATTATAGGTACACTCATTGTAGGGGTAGTTATAGTATTAGCTGTAGTCATTGTAGAATCCATTTTGGGTTCATCCAAGGGCAGTGAACATGGGGTGGGGATACAAGGGACATCCGCATGTAGCACTGCAGTTTCAAAGACGGGTACACTCAGATCAGAGAATGTTTATGCTTAGTTGCTGTATGAATATGTTGACACTATGGAAGTGAGAGATTGCTATGTGTGCATGTAATTGCCTGCCGAGGAGGAACTCCGATACCATCACTTACCCTTGACTTATGGCATTTGTTTATTTTTTAATTAACTTTATTGCCATTTGTACATCACATAGACATCACTTGCAGGCATTTATTGGAATAACAACATGGTTCCCCCATCCCTCCCTCCCGGGCATAGTAAAGGTGTAGATCATATCACCTTCCATAATTCTTAATATTCCATGTTATAAAGTAAGGAAAACAAACAATGGATCTTATACTTCATGCACTTTTTCATAATGTCTACATAAATCTTGCTAATCCCAACTCCCAAATTCCCCCCTCCCTTTCACCCCTTCTGTTGTTATGTACTATTCCTTAGCGCATAGCGCTTAGTCATGCCACTTCCCCTTAGAGTTCCCCGTCCTTGATGCAACACCCACCACACTCGCAGACTCTTGAGTTTCTGAATTTTGTTTGCCTCTAAGTTCTACCAACATTTGATACCCCGCCCAGAGATGATCTTCCAATTTTTCATTTTACACACAAGCTTCATTTGTACCTTTTCCGCAGTTGCCCACTCACATATATCTTTCATCCACTCCCCCGCTTGCGGAGGCCTAAGTCTGAGCCATGTTTTGATAATGCGTCTTCTTGCCAGCACCAACCCCAATGACAGAAAGCGCCTCATTGATTTTTTGTGTTTGGGGTTAGGTAGCAGGCCCAGCAATACTTGTCGGATCACTTTAAGGATTACACATCCGGTGGCTCTCTGAAGGTATGTGATAACTGTATCCCAGTAGGAGAATAGTGTGGGGCATGTCCAAACCATATGGACAAAGTTCGCTGCATGTAACTTACATCTCAGGCATTCATCACTTCGGGTGGGGTAAATGGTATGCAGTGCGCTTGGGGTGAGGTACACTTGGTGGACTATGTTGTATTGTAGGAGTTTAAATCGTGCATTAGAGCGAACTATACCAACCCCCTCTTGAACTCTTTCCCAGTCTTTATCAGATAGCTACTCCTCAAGCATAGCATTCCATCTTTGCTTTACCGGCAATGCTCCGCTTGCCAAGTCATCTCTTAAGGCTCTATATAGGTGGGATATTGTTTGTCTACCTTGCGCCATGTATAGCATTACTTTCAATGTGTTAGTGCTAGGGGGCTCTGCCCGGAACCCGGCCAGATTTCCCGGGTCCCGTTTGATATCTTTTCATATTGGAGGAATTGTCCCGTTCCCAGGTTAAAGGAGTCCACAGCTTCCTCTCATGTTATAAACTTACCATTCATGTACAGGTCTCCCAGGGTTTGGCATCCTCCTCCCTTGCATCTTCTTACAGGCATAGAGTGCGCGATACATGCAAAAGAGTGTAGCGCCCATAGGGGCATATCTGGGGTGTATGGAGCATGTTGGACCACCCTACGGACCGCAGTTTCCCAAATCCTGGCCACATGCCATGCAATATATGGTACCTGTGGGGGAACAGCTTTTCCAGGTGTCAAGATTTATGGTAGTGTGTAACCATAATGCGTGCCCACCAGAAGGCTGGTCTCCCAGTTGTTGTCTTTATCTAGCCAGTGCACTGTATGCTGCAACTGGGAGGCCATATAATAAAACTCTATGCATCTGAATTCCAGCCCCCCCCACACCCATGTCCTTTGCAACGTTGTTAAACGTACCTGTTTACATTTATTGCTCCATAAGAGATCTATCAGAAGTTGGTCAAGTGTTCGGAAGTAGCGCTGTATGATGAAGTAAAGCTGGTGTCTCCAACGACTCGATCGTGAGCTACCAATAGCTCCCGGACAAAGTAGCTTCCAGCCTTGACTTCATTTTTAAATCAGCACATGGTCACATTTTTCTTTTAACATTAAGGTAAGGCTGTGTTTACATTATCATCATCAGGTTGCAGATAGCAAAGCCTGATAATGTGCAGTGCTCAGTCAGATTTATGGGCCAGTCTGGGTCACAGAAATTAAGAACTGAAGCTCTGATTATTCAAATTTTAAATAAAAGTCCTTGTGGACTCAATACTGGAACATGAGAACAAAATTATGTTTCTAAATGCTTTTAAATGGGAGAACATTAAAATGAAAAGTTATCTTGGTAATCAAAATCTTGGCATACGCAGATGACGTCGCCATACTCACCTCGAATCCGGATTTAGCTATCGGCGAGGTTGAAAGGGAAGCTGGTATATTTGGGCAATTTTCGGGCTATAGGTTGAACAGGTCTAAAACCCAGATAGTTAAGAATAAACATGTTCCTTGTACTGACACTAGAGTTGCCCTTTCCGCTAGTTATCTTGGGATAGTAATAACTCCAAACTTGGATACTCTCGTTGAGTTAAATATAAGCCCTTTGGTTGAGAAAGTAAAATTAGACCTAGAGAGAATTAATAATCTACATCTCTCGCTAGTTGGTTGCACCAATGTACTTAAAATGAGTATTTTACCAAAATTTCTTTACCTATTCAGAGCAATTCCGCTAATTTTTGAAACTAAGTGGTTCAATATCTTGGAAGGTATATTTAACAAATTTATATGGTCTCATGGGAAAACTCGTAGGGCTTACAGATTTATGACTCTACCGAGAGATAGAGGCGGATGGGGAGCCCCGGATTTCAGACTATATTATTTAGCATCTGCTCTTCAATATATGCAGGGGTTAATCGGAGGAGTGGGACATCTTCAGAAAGCTATTTCCTCATCTACAGACATATATGCAATTTTATTAGGACAAGAGACAGAAAATTGCTTCTTATATTATACTGATCTTGCGTATTTAAGAGGGAAACAGTTTAGGACTCTTAATGCAGCTATACATGTCTGGAAGACTTTTCAGAAGCGGATGGGACTTGGCCGATTTAATAGATATGTCAGATTATATAATAATAAGATGCTTCCCTCAGAAATCTTTTCAGATTCAGTTATGGCCTCATGGAATCAAAAAGGAATTGTACAAATTGGGGATCTAAGAGATTCTGAGCGAGTGGTACAGTTTGAAGTTCTTGTAAATAAGTATGACTTGTCTAGAAAAGACTTTTTTAAATACCTACAGGTTAGAAGTTTTCTTGGAGACAAACGTGGTGGTATAGTAGGATATAACACCAATGACTTCATGGAGATATTAATTAACGGGGGTCTACATACAATCAGGTCAGCGTATGCATTATTAATTAAAACTAAAGTAGATGACTTGGAAAAACATAGTCGCAAGTGGGTTGAGAAACTTGGGGGAGAAACGGAGGACTTTCAGGAATCGCTTGAATTGGGCTGTACCATCCTGCGCTCTGCTCCTTTGCAATCCCAACATTACAAAACTTTATTTTCGCTATACCATACACCTGCTAGAATCGCCAAATGGGGGGGCAGTGCTGGGATAAACTGCCCTCGCTGCAACGCACCTGAGGCTGATATAATCCATATGTTTGCTACTTGCCCCCAACTTCATACCCTTCTTCGGGATATAGAGAATTTCTTGGATAGGGCATTTGGGATACGGATAGCCCTCTCTCCCGGTTGGATTCTGCTTGGAATAGGCCATGATGGAATTAGTGATGAAGTTAAGGAGTTTGTCTTTATGACAATGGCGGTATTCAGATTAATTATAGCTAGGGCCTGGCTAGACAAAACTCCTCCCTTAATGCAGGTATGGCTAGCAAAACTTATTGCGACATTTAATCTGGAAAAACCTATATATGCAAAAAAGGGGAGAGCAGGGAAGGCTCTGGGTAAAAGAATTTGGGAACCGCTAGCAAGATGGAGAGAAGGGATAGGGTAAATTCGTAGTATGTAAACCATCACTCGGTTAAGATTTGGTAAGCTGAACTATATTTGGTTTAAAAAAATTATGTTGTACTATTGTCTATCTGCATGTGTTATGTATAAAATGTGCACTGCTTATTGAGAAAATATTAAAAAGAATTTAAAAAAAAAATAAAAAAAAATGAAAAGTTATCTTAATGATTAACTCTTCATTTTAATTTCCTCCTATTTCAAAGTGTTGCATTTACAAGCAGCAGGCCTTTTGCTCCTAGTGGCCAGTAGACACTGTGTCATATTTATAACTGACAAATAGTGATTCTTTTTCAAATGGGAGAAGTTTAAAGTGAAGAAAACTTTCTGTATGAAACATTAAGTATTAATGTCTTTCTCCACTTTAAATTAAGCCAAATGCCTCTTAATGTTTTATGAAGTATGTTTATTCACTTCCATTCCTTCCATTTAAACAAATGTACTTTTTTAAAATTTGTTTTTTATTGAGTTTTGATCAGAGAAAACAAAAGAAACCGATCACATTATCACATTCAGTACAATATTAAGTGTACATGAGACAACAGGCGGTCAGTCAGAAGTATTGATATAGCACGCATTGACAGTTGATCTTCCCACGAAGGAAACAAACGAGGATAGAACGATGCATGTCCAAACATTAGCAATACAGTCTAATCATCACATAAAGGTCAGAACAGACAGCACCCAAAGACTATTGGTGAATGCCTATTTTACGAACTGAACGGTGCTCCCAGCCTTCACATCTTCCAGATCAACCCAGGGGCAACTTGTATTCAGTCGTTATCTACATCATTACCCTGTTTTACAATTAGATATTGTGCAAACCGTCCCCAAAAGCATTTGTGGCGACTGCGAGGGGGTAACAGCTCATTATAAACATCAGACTGGGTATTACAATACAACACATCTCTTTCCCATTGTGCAACAGTTGTAACCGGGCCATGCATCCAGCGCATCGCAATCCTGAGCTTGGCCAGTAACAAACCCATAGAGACCAATTTTCTGACGCATTTACGGAGAGGTTTTGTGTATCCTAAAAGCGCCAGGAGGGGATCAGGAGTAAGGAATAGCCCCACTACAGCCTTCACTGCTTGAAAGATATGCTTCCAAAATACCTCACCTGGGGGGCACTGCCATGCAACAAGTAAAAAATCTGCCTCAGGTAATCCACACCTCTCGCAACAACCTGTCCCTTAGCCCGTAACAAAATAGCCTCTGTGGCGTGTAATGGACCCTATTTACAAATTTAAAATGCACCAATCTATGCCGGCCTTAAGAGAGACCTTTTGTCTGGCTTCGCAGCAGTAGAACCAGATGTCATCAGTAAGGGGGCCCCCAATATCGTTCTACCATGCTAACTGTGCCTTGGTATATTGTGTATTTTTAAGAGCTTGTGACGAGGCATAGAGTCTTGAGACTAGTTTGACAGGGGACTCTGAGCGCAAGAGAATAGAGAGGGCTGGGAGCTCCGGGGTTTCTTGGAGTTCTTTGCCCATCAGCGCCCTCAGAGCATGGCGAGTTCTAAAGAAGTAAAATTGTGTTAGGGCAGTAGGGTCTGATAAACCTGCCACTGTCTCCTCCCAGGAGCGAACCTTTCCGTCCTTAAATAAGTCGCCCATTACATGGATACGCAGGCCGTTTAGTGAGCGAAGTGCACCTCGTTCAGGGCTGAGAGGGAACCATTGACACCATTCAACCGGCAGAAGAGGAGAGTACAACTGAGCACCAGCCTGCAACTTAAGTAACACGTACCAGGCATGAACTATAGAATTAACAGAGTCCAAAACGCTGTAGCGCCTTATAGGTGGTTGAGTTAGACGCGGGAGAGGGTCAGGACTAGCAGCCACCTTTTCTATCTGAAGGTGTGGTAGATCGTGCGGACCATGAATCCAACTATGAGCATGCAAACCTTGCGCCACCGTGTAGTATAATTCTAAATCTGGCATGTTCAGACCCCCCGCAGTATAGGGCAGGGTAAGAATATCAAGCCCGACACGCAGAGTTTTGCCCACCCACGCCAACTTACACATCAGTGTCCGCAGCTCTCTGAACATGTGTTGGGGCACTACTATGGGTATTTTGACAAAGAGAACAAGCGATGGCATAGCCAATAGGTCTCGCCTTTGGGACCTTATAAGTATTTAGTTATGTAGCACAATATCCTTACTGCAACAACATTAACTGTTGCATGGCTAAACACTTATAAGGTCCCAAAGGCGAGACCTATTGGCTATGCCAATGCTTGTTTGCTTTTGTGGCCAATGAGGTCTTCAAAGACAGTCTAAGGTATAAAAAAAAAAAAAGGAAAAGCCCTGAACTGATTTCTGTTTCTTGCTCAGTTCATTATTTCCTTGTGTGAACTAGTTGCTTATTTTCTGTTCCAAGTAAGATTTAAAAAATAAAATATATATATATATATATATATATATATATTTCTGGCTGTTTTAAAAGGCTCCATTTCCGATGTGTGACAACCTGTTGCATTCTTTACTGTTTCTTGTACCTTTTTTAAAAATGGCATCACCTCATTGTTGCTTGTGAAAACTTGTTGCACTTTTTTGTTTCGTACACTGTTACAGAAAACATGGGGAGTTTTTTTTTCAAGCCACTATAAAAAGAACCTTTTACAGGCGTAATGTTACCCAGTCGGATGCACACGTACATCCTCACGTACTGTGTGCACATACAAATTCAGTAACGCACATGCATGCCTTCATGCTTACACATACTTGAACACACTTGCATATATGTTCATGTGCACACATAGATGTGCATGCACAAACAGCCCCAACACATGAATGCGCATGTATAAACACACATGCCAACGTACACCCACACATAGTTGTGCCAGTACAAATTAACCAACAAAGAAATACACATGTATGCCTACATGGACACATACAAGCATACATCGAAATATTATATTTCCTTATAGTCACATTTTTTTTTTCTTTCATAAAGGCAGTTGATCATAAATATCATAATTGCTAAGCAGCGCTTGCCATAATAGTTGTGTCCAGATCACCAAAAAAAAACACAATCATAACCTCATATAATCACATGTATGCTTTTTAAAGAAACATACTGAGGATATGCATTACTAGTGCAGCTTTGGGCCCAACCCTTATGTTAAAAGCCGCTAGTTCCTGCAATTCCTCCACATTACATGGTAGGATGGGGTTAAAGAGATGTGATGTCGGAGTTTGTAAGCTTTGGGACTCTGATGCTGGGGGCCGCCAACTATGTAACTTTCTGCACATTGCATAGTGGGATGATGTTAAAGAGCATAGATAGTTTGAGACTTTTGGAACCCTGATGGCCACCAGTGATCTCACTTTTACGCATTGCATTGTGGGATGGGTTTTGGGTTGGTCGATTAGCTGAAAGGTAATATCACTTTCAAGGTCCGGGTTCCAGGGTGCTTCTGCAGTTGGGAATCATGGGGGAAGTTCACTTCCTAGTCAGCAGGACTTCTGGGTCAGGAATCATGGGAGACATCACTTCCTGGTCACATGGACTGGAAGTGACTTAATTATCGGGGCAGATGGGGATGGTGCACAGGACAATGTAATTTCCAACTCCAAGGCGGCAGTTTGGGCCAGGGGTCACAGGTGACATCTCCTCCTGGTCACATGGGGCTGAAGTGACCTCACTTCTGGGGAGTAGCTGCCTGTTACATTATGCAAACCACACCCACTTTTGAGTTTGATGACAGGTAATCCGATTTGCTGCTTACCTGCCTCAGATGTTTCATTCTGCTTCATATTTAAATAAGTTTAAACCTCTATCAAAAAATAAAAAGTTACATCACACACTGAATAACGTTTTCCTGTCTCTGGGTTACCTCTCACAATGAAGATTCTTGTGAATTGAGTGGGTCCACAACTTAAACAAGTAACCAGCAACTATATGCTTCTTGACTATCTAAAACAAGCGCGTTCCTCGTGCTAAAAGGAGGCAGCAGGGGGAGGGGCGAGAGGAGGGGTCGAGTGAAAGCGTTTCACTTGTTAGAGCGAGGAGCGCCAGGAGCGATAATTGCTACCATATGGCGCCGCGCGCTCCCTCAAGTGAATCTCCAGACGTGCACGCGTTGCCATTATAGGCAATGGAATGCGTGCACGGTTTTGGCTGAAAAGCCAAAGGGATCGCAAAAGGTATTTTTGCCTACGCAGCGCATGCGCGCTATGTAGGCAAGACCTAAAAAGGAATCGGGGAAGTACTATCATTTTCATTAGGGACACACGCCCCACCAGCGAGAGGGGAAGCTGTATCTATCTTTCTATATCGTCCTCTAGCTTGGCGATAGCTCTACTGTAGTTTGCTCTGTTCACTTGCTCTGCATCAGAGTGGACTTGAATTCCCAAGTACCAAACCGGATCCGGTGTCCACTTGAGAGGGAAGTTCAGTGGCATCGGCACTGTAGCCGGAGTCATTGGGAAAATTATTGATTTGTCCTAGTTGATTAAGACCCAAGAGGTCGCCAAATCGCAACACTTCGCGGATAACTGGAGAGAGGTTTAGTGTCCGGGTTCCGAATATATAGAAGCATGTCATCCGCGTACGTAGAGAAAATTAAGTTGTAGTCGGGGAAACAGAGACCCCTGTTACCATGCTATTCTCGCAGTGCTCTCAACAAGGGTTGTGCGGCCACCGCATATAGTAGTGGGGACAGGGGACACCCCTTTCTAGTGCCCCTAGATATTTGGACAGGCGAGGAGACCACGTCGCCTATGCGCACTCGTGCCAAGGGTGAATTATAAAGTACCGATACCAATTGAAGGAAGACCTCCCCAACGCCCATGCGTCTTTGTACCGCAAGCATAAATCTACATTTGATTGAATCGAAGGCTTTCTCAGCGTCCAAAAACACTGCTGCTGCCTTAACCTCTGGCCGGACATGCTGAAGGGCACCAAAGACAGTCCTTAGATTATATGAGAGTGCACGACCTGGTATATAGCCGGCCTGCTCCGGGCCAACCAGCACGGACAAAAGGAAGGATAATCGATTAGCCAATATCTTAGCAAAACAAATTGTTTCGACATTTATTAATGACAGTGGCCTATACAATGAGCATTTCTGGGGATCCTTACCCAATTTTAATATCGTTATTATCAGGGCCTCGCTCATAGAGGAGGGCATGATGTCAGTTTCACCCATGTCCCGGAACAGTTTACTTAGATGGGGAATCAGCATGTCACTGAAAGTCTTATGAAAGGGCACCATAAGCCCATCCTGTCCTGGGGTGCTGCCGTCCCACATGGAATTCAACGCCATGTGAATTTCCACAGCGTCAAGGGGACGCATTAGGTATTCCCTGTGCCCATCCGACAGCCATGGCAGTTTGATGTATTCTAGGTAATGCAATATATCTTCCTGATCAGGGGCGGCCTTAGAGCGTCATAAGTCCTGATAGTACCTACAGAACTGGTTGTTTATATCTGCCTGCTCTATCAACTCAGCAATGAAGCCAGACTCAAATCTGTGGCGAGCGAGCCTCGCCAGTACCGAGCCCGGCCTGTCCCCTTCCCCATAAGTTCTGCCCATAGCGTATTTTCCCATATGTTTGATTTCGCAATTCACTTCCTTGTGGTACTCTTCTAGGGTAGTTTTTAATTGTTCTAGGATCTGTGTATCATTCTCAATGACCACCTCAGCCTCCAGTTCCCCCAGTCAGGCCTCTAACAAAGCAAGTCTACCTCTAATAGAGCGAAGGACACCAGCATGTTTATTGATAGCAAGCCCGCGTATATAAACTTTGAATGTCTCCCAAACCGTTGCGAAGGAGTCGACTGACCCAACATTGGTAGTGAAAAATTCAGCGATAGCATCAGCTAAATCAGCTTTAAATACTTTGTCTAGTAATGAGTATGGAGGGATCCTCCACAGAAAAGGAGGAGGCCCCCGGGAGGGAACAGCAACCGCTAGCAGTATGGGAGAGTGATCTGAGAATGAACGAGCCAAAACTGTGCAGTCCTGCACCTTAGTCATTAAGGTTTCTGAGATGAACCAGTAGTCAATGCGAGTGTGGATATCGTGGTACGCTGAATAGTGCGTGAACCCGCTCTGCCCAGAGGGCCTAGCTCTCCACACGTCCACCAGCTGCATCCGCAAAGCTATATCGGCCACAGCCTTAGCAGCTGTAGACGGGGATCTAGGGGGCCTTTTGAGCGATCGAGTGCTGGATCTAACACGCAATTGGAGTTTCCCCCCCCAAAGCAGCGGCAAGGAAGTGCAATCCCTAATGAGTGCAAATATTGGCAGATAAAGCTGGGGATTGTCGTAATTTGGCCCGTAAGAGTTGAAAATGAGGAAATCCGCCTCCCTCCCATAACATCTTGAAATAACATATCTGCCAGCCGTATCCATCTCACGGCTCTCCAGCTGGAGCCCCGATCTAGGATTCACCCATGTCAACACGCCCCAGGAGTGCGAGGTGAAACACGCAGCATGGAACGCGCCTGGTAATTTGCGCCCTGTGAGCAACACGCAAGTAGGGGGAAGGTGCGTCTCCTAAAGCAAGGCAATGTCTACTTCTTTTCAGATTTGCTAGGATTTTGCGCACCTTTCTGTGGTCACTTAGACTCCTCACATTCCATGTCATGAGTCTCAGGCGCCTAGTATGTCCCTGTCTTGTGTCTTGATGCATCATTCATTGCTCATAGAAATGGTGCGACCCACCAGAGATGTGCAGTATGTAGCCCTGAGCTCTGTTGACTCTATAATACATGACCGTTAAAGAGGAAAAGAAAAGAAAAACAACCCCACCCGGCTCCCACGCCATGCCATCCCCAACTGGGCATAGGCAGTCAACTGCCCTCCCCATCATGAAGCGCTGTAATGCACATAAGAAAAACAACCATTGTGCAACAATAGGCTCCAATTAACACACAAAGAAACGGCGTGCAACGCATTGGGGCGGATGTTACCTGCCAAAACAACACTATACCACCAACCTGCCCCGCCACCATGCTTCTATCATGAAGCCACCATTGGGAGAAAGTAGTCACCAAGGGTGACTCAAGAACAGTACTTGAACCATATATTCTCCCACCATTGGAGCGTAAAGCAGCCTCGCCCCACCCCACCGGCTGAGACAGAATAAAAATGATCCATTAATGCAAAAATATACAAGTGAACGATCTGCTCGGTAAACTGCTTAGTACAAAAGCAAATCTCGCTCCCAGACACCCACGTACTCCCCCGGCTTCAGCTGTATTTTAAACACAGAAAAAGTAAATCTCCAGAGGAACCCAGGGGCACCACCCCCACTTCAATCGTTGTCATCAAGGCTACCACTCGCGCCTTCTGTCTGGCCGTCGTCCGCCAGTCCCTTCCTACTTTTGCCAAGCTTGTCCCAGTCTTTAAGAGCTTTCTGGAGGGACTGAGATTCAATGAAAATCTTGGCCTTCCCGTTTAGGATCACTCTAAGTCTCGCCGGGTACAACATTGCGTATTCAACACCCTGTTCCCTCAGCTTACGTTTCAGAGGCGCACATTGCCTCCTGGACCTTAATGGTGAAATCCGGGAACAAAGAAAGAGAGGACCCTTCATATTGCAAATTGCCCAATTCCCTTGGCCTCCTAAACACTGCATCTCTGTCCCTGTAGTTCAACAGTTTGGCAATGAATGGCCATGGAGGGGCACCAAGATGGGGTTTAGGTCCCAGCGATCGGTGCGCCCGTTCCACGATGAACATAGGAGAAAAAGTGTCAGCACCCAACAGAGTAGCGAGCAGTTTTTCTACAAAGGTTGCCCATTGTGGTTGACTCGGGAAGGCCTGTCATGTGCAGGTTGCTGCGCCTCGATCTGGCCACCAAGTCCTCAGCTCTGTCCTGCAAGGCAACTAGGGTCCTCTCCATTTGTTTCTGGGCGTTGTTGGCATCAGTTTGGACTTCCTCAGTTTCTGTGATTCGTCGCTCTGCCATCTCCATACGTTCTGCGTGTTTGTCCACCCTCTTGGACATACGATCCATTCTATAGGCCAGTGTGTCAATTTTAGCATCAATCGCCAGTAGCCCCTGCTTCATAGATGCCATTATTGTTTTAATGTCGCCAATAGGATCTTCTGTTAAGGCCTCGGACTCCGACATCGCAGCATCGTCTCTGTGTCTGGACTTCCGCTGTTCAAAATTCAACTTTGGCTGAGATTTGTCTGGCTTACCCATATTTACTCCTCTTAGCATTGGCGCAGGCCGTACCAGTGCCACAGAGTCAATAATTACCACTCCTGTAGTTGCGAACGTACACACCTCCCAGTGCATGCCTCAGGATGAGCAAAGGAGCGTGCCGGACCAGACCCCTGTAAAAGGGTCTTTCAAGAGTGGGGGATATCGAGCAGTGTTAGTCCGCTATGGCAGAGATCCTCCCCTCGCTTCCCACATCACGATGGGGGGCTCAAAGCAGTAATTGGCGCAGTTTAGAGAGGGCCGGGCCCAGCACAAGACACAGCCAGCGTTTCGAGGGTAGGCCGCACACGTGGAAGAACACAAAATGGAGGCGGTAGGTAAGGCGAAGGTTAAAAGCCTCCCACACGGGCATCAATCAACTGAGAGGGGGTGCTCACAGCAGTCAGTGACTCACCAACCAGGATGGGTCCGAGGGGTTCAGGCGCGGCATCCGCCTGCTGGCAAGTACCTAAGCTCCACAACGGTAGTCCTCGTAGCGTCCCTCACGCTGCTAGACACCGATCAGCAACAGGCCTCCAGCGCCCGATTCCGCTGCAGCGCTCCACGTTAGATAAGTGCAGGCGTAGAGGATACGAAGCCTCTCCCTCCGATCGTGGCCAGCCAAGACGGGCGTCAGCGCCAGCTCAGTCCCGCAGGGAGTGTCTCCCACGTTGGCCGCGTCACAGGCCGGCGTAGCAGAGAAAAATATCTTGGTCCGGGACCCACA
The DNA here is from genome assembly GCF_964204655.1 of Triturus cristatus. Classification (NCBI taxonomy): domain Eukaryota; kingdom Metazoa; phylum Chordata; class Amphibia; order Caudata; family Salamandridae; genus Triturus; species Triturus cristatus. Next base: position 443,572,521 of record NC_140587.1, on the reverse strand, counting down.
GAGGCGATTGATCTCGTTTTTGAAGCGCTGAGGGCACCAGGAGATGGGCTTTACCCGCCCAACCCTCCGAACGGGAGCCTCACCCAACAAAGGAGCTAATTGTTGCCGGAAAGTTGTGGTGGCTAGTGGAACTCAATAAAAGAGTGGCCATCTTTAGGCCAGGCAAGCTCCAAAAACAAATGTATTTTTATGTTATAAATATGACACCATGTCTACAGGCCACTGGGAGCTAGATGCTTGGTGTTTGTAAATGTGACACTTGGAAATGGGAGAAAATTTAAATGACGAGCTTTATGGAATCAATACAAAAATACTCCCTCACGACCTATATATTATTACTTACAATTTCAATATACATTTTAAACATGGGCTATTAAACCAAGAATTCAGTAACCTATCCAACTTATTTTTTTAGTTTTTTTAATTTACAACGTTATCATAAATACATATTTCTATTGTTTGCAACAATCTCTAATACACAATTATTTTCCACAATTATAATCTTTACACACCCAGGTAGAGAACAAACCCACACATACCACTCATTCATACATACACATTACATCCACATCCCATTCACAACTCTATATAGCTATCCCAGTTAACACGTTCAGTTGGTTTCAGTCTCTATGACCCTATACAGGGCTGCTGCTAAATAGTAGGATTTTGAAAGGACTATGGAATCCACATAAACAAAGTTAGCTCTTCAGTTGAATTTTCTCGATACAGTGCCATATTTCTTAATATTTTTTATTGTACAGCTTGTAACAGTGAAATTATACAACCCCAGTATGGGGCACAGCAGTTCTACTAGATCAGATATGCAGTACAAGTAATTTTCATGAATTTTTAAACAAAACATTTCAGCAATATAAACACATCCCTCTGCCTCCACCCCCCCCCCAACCCTGGCACTTAAATGAATCAGTGGAACCCATTGATACAGATAAATGTAGACATGAACACTGATTGTTAGGTCGACCCCCACCCACCGCTTCAAGTGATTAGTACAGTATTACAGTTCCCTACTGTAAGTCTGGATTGCCTAATAGATACCCCGTTAGTGGGCCCAGAAATCCTTTGGGGCGCGAGGCTTCGTTCAAGTCCTCTGCATAGATCTCCAGTTGGTCCGTGCAGTATAGTAATTCTCGGATCCATCTTTTTACTGTTGGTAGAGTCTTGGCCCCCCAGCATTGCGCAATCGCCCGTTTGGCAAACAACGTGGAAATTGCCACCAGTCGTCTATTGCATGGCTTGAGGTTTTTCACCCATCCCAAAATGCAAACATCAGGCGTACACGGCACAGACTCCAGCACCACCTCCGTGAGGACATTCACAATCTTAACCCAGAAAGCCTTTATGCCAGCACAGCCCCATGCAAGATGCAAGAAGTCCGCATCCTTCCGTCCACACCGCACACAACTAGCACGGTCCCACAAACCGAATATGCGCAGCTGAACAGGGGTATAATAGATCTGATGTAAATATTTGAAGTGTATGATGCGGAGGTTACAGTTCGCAGTCAGGCGTCCTGTTAGGTTGCAGCAAACTGTCCAAGCATCCAAGGACAGGGTGTCCCCTAGCGCTGTGTTCCATTTATTATATGAGGGATTGTCTAGGGGGTCTCGCAGCCTCTGAGAAGCATTATAGAGTTTGGTGATCAGGCCACTTCGGGAGTCGCTGGCTAGCACCGCCTGCAGTGCCAGTAACGTTTTCGGTTCAGCTCGATAGGCATAATATACTGCACGGATACTTGGATTAACAAGGCAACCCCCTAGAAAAGATTAGTTCACAGGTCAGGGAACAGGGGGAAAACAAACAAAACTACAAAAATAATAACCCTCTAGACCTAAATTTATTTTAATTACGGCTTCCCAAAGTTCAAAGTTAGGGCATAAAGAACATTATTCTCTACACAAAACAAATAGTTAGTCTTACAAATTTTATTTCATGTTTTTCTTTTTTTTAACTTAGGATATTTTATATTCTAAAAATTTTTTTTTTTTTTACATATATCTTTTCAATTATTACAATATTTCGCAAAGACATGACTGTCCGCCATATCCGCCCATCAAGGCCGCCGCTACCAGCGGCACAGGGAGGACTGAATCTGCCTCCACCGCTATATGCAGCTGGAACCGCTGCGGATAAAACCAAAAATGCACAAATTGCGCCTGAGCGCACAAATAGTAAAGCCGCAGATCAGGGGCTTTAAAGCCTCCTCTCTCAAACGGCTTCACCAGCTCCTCCCAGCTGCAGCAGGGTTTCTTACCGCCCCATATAAAGGAGAGCAAAGCTGATTGAAGCATGTTAAATAGTGCAATGTTTAGGCGAGTCAGGATATTAATAAACAAATAGAGAAGCTTTGGCAGGATCGTCATCTTGACGACTGCCATTCGATCGGCTAAAGAAAGCGGCAGTGCGGCCCACCTTGCCGCCTGATCAGTGATTTTAGTGATGCCACGGCCGTAATTCATAGCAATTACAGTTTCGGGGTCTCTATGCAGCCACACACCCAGATACTGAACCAATTCAGTGGACCACGCAAGGGGAAAGTCCAAGTCCACTTCAAGGGTACCAGCCATTAGTGGGAACACCATCGATTTTGCCCAGTTGATACCCAGGCCCGAATAACGTTCAAACTTTCCGTACTCTCAAAGCAATTGAGATAATTAGGTGGCCGGCCCACAGACATATAACAACATGTCGTCCGCATACAACGAGACCACCAACGGACATTGACAGAACCGCAACGCTGCCTGAGCAAGCCGCTGAAGCAATTTACAGGCCAGTGGCTCAAGTGCGAAAAGGATTGGCAACAGAGGGCAGCCTAGTTGCGTGCCCCTGTGGATCAGGAAGGCATCAGACATCCAGCCATTCACGCGTATTCGGGCCCGAGGCTCAGAGTATAACAGGTGAAACCACTTAAGGAAGAAGGGTGGCAGACCCATGCGCAGCAGGATGGTGAACATATATTCCCATTGCAGGGAATCGAATGCCCTGGTGGCGTCGAGTAGGACCGCCGCAACCTGGAAGTCTGAGTCAAAGTAATGCAGGGTAGCAAACACAGTGCAAAGGTTGTGCATGGTTGATCTGGCAGGGAAAAACCCCGACTGGTTGGGTAGGACCCGGTTAGGAACTAAGGGCTGGGGCCTACTGGCAATCATTTTTGCCAGGATTTTGGCATCAATGTTGATCATAGTGAGAGGCCTGTGGGAGTCACAGGCATTGGCCGCTTTGTCCGGTTTCAAGAGCGTCACTAGTATCCTCCCTATGGGTGGGCGGGAGTTTACCCGAGTCATATGCCTCCGCAAAGACGTCTATTAGTTTAGGGGCTAGATCTTCCACATAGGCCTTGCAAAAACTCGCTCGGGAGCCCATCAAAGCCCGCAGCCTTGCATGTTGGGAGTGACATGATGGCTAGTTTGATGTCTTTGACATCAAATGGCTGCGTGAGGTATTCCTGCTGGTCTAACGATAGCCAGCCCAGCGCAATGTCATCGAGATAGGAGTTAATATCTGCTTCCGGAGCATGCGGTCGCTTGCCATAGAGTCCAGTGTAATAAGCCAGCACCACTCTGCTTATATCCGGTGTGGTGTAGTGTGCCTTGCCCTCCTCATCAATTATTTCAGTAATGTAGTTTTGGTTTCGAGGTGCCGCAAGTTTTTGCGCAAGAGAGCGGCTAGGCTTTCCCCCCTCCCCATAATAGCGTGCCGTGCTGCAACGCGACCTATGGGCCATTTCCTGGTCAACTGTGTCATTGTGCTCTGTGACCAGTTCCCGTATCGCAGCCAGCTTTTCTGGGACCGGGTGTCTGTCATAGTCATGCTCCAGAGTGGATATTTCCACCGCTAGCCAATCTATTCTGCGACCGAGGTCCTTCAAGACCCCAGCCTGCGCACCAATACACACGCCACGTATTATGACTTTAAACGCTTCCCAAAGCACGCCTGCGCTACCTACAGTGCCCTCATTTTCCCTAAAAAAATTACAAATCGCCTTTCCCACAGTACTCTTGAATACCGGATCAGACAATGAAGACTGCTGCAGCCTCCACATGAACGGGGGCCTTTCACACTCTGGGATGCGCAGTTCGAGTAATACTGGAGAGTGATCGGATAGTGTCTTCGCCAAGTGCCTAATGTCAGTAACCCATGTGCAGACAGCCTCGGACGCAGGCCAGTAGTCCAAGCGGGACCATGTACCAAGGACTGTAGATACAAAGGTGCTCTCCCGTGCCCCAGGATGTCGCAGCCGCCATACGTTGTGTATGTTCCCGGCCTCTAACAGACCTAGTAATGCATCCGTCGCAAGTCTATGTCGGGGACGCCATCACTCAACCTGTCCACACGCACATCCAGACAAGTATTCAAGTCACCCCCCCACAGAACTGCGGCAGGAGGGAAGCTGGAAATACGGCACAACACATCCACAAATAAGGAGTGGTCATCAACATTTGGTCCATACACATTCACCAACAACACTTCCGCACTGCCAAGCCTGCTGTGCACCAGCGCAAACCTGCCTTGATCGTCCATTTCCGAGTCTAGTACAGTGAAGGGGAACCCTTTCTTGAATAAAATGAGCACTCCGCAGGAGTATGAAGAGTAAGAGGATGCAATACGGACCCCTGCCCAGCACGCGCCTATATTCTTCTCGGAGTGTGATGTAAGATGCTTGTCTTGTAGGAATGCTACCTGGACATCTAACCTGTCCAGATAGGCTAGAACAGAATGAATTTTCTTGGGGCTATTTAAACCACGCACATTCCAGGTAAGGAAGTTTGTGTTACCACCCATGTCCTGTAGTGGAGGAGATGGTCAGAACAGTGTAATGTCGAGTTACAGTAGTGTCGCCAGGGTTCAACAACAGTGCCAGTTAAGAGTGCCATCCAACCCTCCCCCATATTCCCCTCCCCACCCACTTCAGCGGACCCAACGTGCTAAAGCCATCCCTCCCCAGAGTAAACAAACCCCAACAAGAAGGTCTAACAGCTCATAACAAGTGGGGTACTCCCATGTGGGGAATGCCAGAGAGCTACTTGCCTCCCACGAGGTAGGAGGTGGCTGATCAGGACTATATACCTGTGCTAAATGAGAATTGAAATGGAAAAAATACAGAATGCATCATGTGCAACGTTTGTATAGATATCAGTGCCCGTTTGCAGCACAGTGAGAACGGCCCATAACCAACATATAGGGCAGCAGACAGTAACCCAGCTCTTAACCGCATGACAAATCACTGCTCCTCCTCGTCATGATCAGCTTGGGCCTCCCGTCTCCGTTGTTTCAGTTGTTTAGCGTGCTCCATCGCCGCCTTGGGGGTGGAGAAGATTATTTTACTCCCCCTCCTGGCCTATACGTAGGCGGGCGGGATACAGCATGGCATAAGAAATGCCCTCAGATTGGAGAAATTTCTTGACTGTTCCAAACTCCAGCCTTGCAGTCTGGTCAGCGACCGTGAAATCGGGAAAGAAGGACAAGGAGTTCCCTTGATCTTCAATGGTGCCTTTTTCTCTGGCCATCCTCAAACTAGAATCACGATCCCTATAGTTTAATAGGCGAGCAATTATGGGGTGGGGCGAAGCACCCAGGACCGGTCTCGCCGCCAGAGAACGATGTGCCCGCTCAACTATAAACATGGTGAATATAGGCCCAGAGATATCCTTTATCAGAGTCTCAATGTAGGTTTCCATCCTTCCAGTGTTCATCGATTACGGCAGGCCAGGGATTCGAAGATTATTTCGGCGAGACCGGGCCTCTAAGTCCTCGTTCTTTTCCTGAATGAGCACCAACACTTTCTCCATGTTAAGGACCTTGTCAGCTACCTCACTTAAACCATCTTCAGTTGAGGAAACCCGCTGCTCTATCTCCCCCATTCTAGTGTTCTGCTTCTCAACCTGGGCAGAAATGTGATCCAGCCGATGGTTCTCGGCAGCCATAGTGCCCTCTATGGATTGGAGGCTTTTCTGCATAGCTAACAGAGTTACCTCCAGCGTGGTCGGGTCGTCCCCCTGGACGTCCGCCTCAGAGTTAGAGGCTGCCTTTTGTTGGGATTTGCTGGGCTTGCGTGCCTCAAACATGAGGCGAGGCTGGGTTCTATGCGTCCTCCCCATAGTGAGCAAGATGCAGGCCAGATAAAAAGACGCTAAGTATAGTAGACCAGCACAGGGCAGCGACTCCTATTCCACTGCCTCTATTACTCAACTGACACAGGAATACACTAGTGTGCCAATGGGCCCTAAAGAGCAACACAATATGTCCACAATACAAAAGGTGCAATCCTCACTCGCGTGCAATGTACCAGTGCCACTCCCGCGGCGTGTAGGGGGGCCCGCTCTGGTCCACAAGTGAAGAACGCTGGCTGTCGCAGGTTAGAGTCACTCGCCTCCTATGCGGGCCCCACGTGCATCAGCGCGGGCCAGGCCAGACCGGACCGGGCGGAGTGCAGTGCTGCCATGCCAGGCCTAAGGGTGGAACACTGCAGGCACACAACTATAATCACCCAGCAAGCAGGTGTGCACACTTGAGCGCAGATGAGGGGGTGTATGCAGGTTCAGTCCAGCTGGCTAAGAGTGCGTGTAGTGCGACCACCAGGCCCCGGACGCCGCACCCGAACACAGCAACGCCTGTATAGATATCAGTGCCCATTTGCGGGATTTGTGCGGGCCCAGTGCAGCAATTCGTGGGCATGTGGCACAGCCCCCAGGCCTCAAGCGCAGAAGAGTGCAGGCCACCCCTCAGCCCGCCGCGCGCCATGCAACCAGGCCGCGATTCACAGTTTGCAACTCAGTGCCCAGCCCCACACCCGCCTCCACACTAGTAGGCCCAGGCAGGGCCGCGACCCACTCACCGCCACCCGCTGCAGGCTCCTGGGATCTTCAACGGCAATTCTGGGCTCTCGTGGGACAGCTCCACTTTAGCTCACCGTCGTCCTCCACAGTCTACCAACCGAGACCGGCAGCTCCGATAATGGCGACCCTCCTGGAGGCCTGCCGCCCAGCCCGTGACAGTGAAAGGCGGTGGGTCAGCGCCTCTGCAGGGGTTGTCCGGTCACCTACAATCTTCAATGCAGAGCGGGCCCGCAGTTGTCGATTACCCTCCACCGGGCTCAGCTCACCGCTCCGAGCCGAGGGACAACACCACAGGGTCGCGGGGGCAGGTTCGGTCGTCTTTCCTGGGACACAGCTGCTATGCAAGGGTCGTCATGCGTCTGGCCCCCGTGATCACATGAGGCTCGCTAGACCCCAGAGCCGGTGGCGATCACAGGCATCCTCACCCTCTGCGGCCGGCAGCGATGTTTCAGTGCCGGGCAGTGGCAGCTGCCATTTCACGCGCCACAGCAGGTGTGCCGTGCAGCTCGAATTTTAGCCCAATCCGTCCGACACCAGCAGGCCCCAGGACCCCCACAGAGCGCAGGGATGTTGCGCTGCACAGGGCAACCGGTTTGGCAACGGTGATGCAGTGATTAGAAGCAGATATTAGGCGGATGGACGATCAGTCGGCGGAGCTGCACTAAGGTGCGGCCCTCTTGCCTGGTGCCCCCTAGCGCCCCATACAGTGCCATATTTATAAGTGAAAAATACCACAATCATTTTAAGTTGGAGAAATTTAAAGTGCAGGAAAATGTTCCATGCTCTGAACATTTTTTTGCATTTTAATTATCTCCCATTTATACATGTAACGGTGTCACATATAGCAAAAGGTATGTCCTCTGCCACAAGTGCATATGACAGTCTGTCAGTTACACATACACACATATATCCCATTCATACGCACACATGTTCATACATCCCCAAAGCTCTCTCTGACACACATGGCAGCCCAATCACAGTGTCCCTAGTCAAAGTATTTTGTTCAAACCATAGCATCTGGCTGTATGGATGTTAGGCTTAAAGCAATTTAATTTGAGTGTGGAGGCGTCTGGTAACAATGCGCGAGGTGCTTAGCCTTCAGTAGCTCACGGTGATTTTCACTGATCAGAAGTAGTTCACTACAGAAAAGGTTGGAGACCCCGGCTTTAAACATTAAGGCAAGAATTTTGATTTTTAGAAGAAAGAAAACTAAAGGTTCATGCTACAGATGTGGGTCAAAAGCACACTTTAGTAATTATCCAGCACTGGACAGAAAGTGCAGTATTTGTAAGAAACTTGGACATTTTCTTTCAGTGTGCAGGGGTGGTAATGCTTCACTGAAAGTTAGTAGTGTTGAGCTGGAACAGGAGGAATGTTGTGAGAAGTTCAAAAATGTACTTTCAACATTAAATGCTGAAATCTGTATTGTTAAAACAGATTCTGTGGTCCCTTATGCATAATAATTATGGGTGATTTACATTTGGGAGCTGTGGCAGATTCTGGTTCACCTATCACAGTGATCGCTAACAAAATATTTCACCTCCATTGGCATAAGAACGGTAAAATATGTATTTCATATATTAGTCCTAAGGCTTTTGGTGATTTCGGTAATTGATATTTTGCGATACTTCTCGGATACCTAAATTGTTTGGGTAGAGAAATCACAACAAAATGTATGTAGCTGTAAAAGGGTTGGATACTGTGAGCTGGCAAGATTTGGCTAAAATTGGCATTTTAATTAAACCGGGAGCAGAAAATCCCATTATTTCTTTCAGGTGATTTACAGGTTTCTAACATAGTCTGTAATTCTAGTGAGAATGCAAATCAAGTGAAGAATTTATTATACAAGTTTCCCGAGGACTTTAGTGAATGTGTAGGCAAGATTCCCAAGTTTCGACACCATATCAGTTTGAAAAAGAAAGCTGTACCACTGGTACATAAAGTTAGACCAATGCCTTTGAGTGTACGGGAAAATTTGAAAATGCTGTGTGCAGATGAAATTATTAAGCCTGTTGATTTATCTGATTGGGTTTGACTATTGTAATCATAATTAAAACAATATGGTGAGATGTGTTTGTGTGCAGATCTCCACACATTAAATGGCAACATTCTTATTGACTGTCATACCCACCAAAGATTCAGGATTTGTTAGTTAATAGTGGTGTGGCTAAATATTTCTTGATTTGAGACCCGATTATCATCAAGTCCCTCCTTCTAAAATGTCACAAGAACTGACTACTTTCATTGCACCTTTTGGGGCATTCAAATAATTGCGGTAGCCTTCCAGATTGGCCTTCGCAGCAAGTGTTTTCCAAAAACTTATAGATAGTTTGGTAACATCCACGGCGTACAGGCTTTCCATGATGACATTCTGAACTTTGCCAACAATCCCGAAGATCATGTCATTCTGAGATTGGCTTTTATGGTTTCTCAGAGAAAGAGGTATGACAATCGGGGAGCACGAATGTGCATTTTTTGTGCAAGAGGTTGAATATTTAGTACACACAGTGTTGAGTGGTGGAATCAAACCCAAATGTAGTCTTATTCAAGCGATAGTAGATGCTCAAGCTCCACCAAACAAAGACATGCTGAGGGGTTTTCTACAATTAAGCAAGTACTACTACTACTGCTTTGTGCATGGCTCAGCTTATGTGTTACAATCGTTAAGGTTGTTATTGAAGAAAGGCACCAGATTTATTTGGTCAAAAGAACCTCAATATGCATTTGAGAGAGCTAAACAAATGATTATTAGTGTGTAGCAGGTAATACGTGTTTAATCACCGTGGATGCTAGTGTGATTGGGGTCGGTGCTATTCTAAATCAAATGGTTGATGGTTGAGAAAGTGCAATTGCTTTCAAGGTCCTTGAATAAGGCAGACTTAACTTTACAGCATTATTGGGAGAGAAGCACTGACTTGCTCTTAGGCAGTAGAAAAGGTCAGAAATTACATTTGGGGAACTAGATTTAAAATTTTCAGGGATCGTAAGGGAGTTGGCAAAGCATATGCCAGACTTGTCAGACTACTTTGGAAAGTACAAGAACACAAGTTTGATATCAGACACTTACCTGGTAGGAAACATCATAGGTCTGACTGTCTATGCTTTAACCTTCTGTTGATGTTGATGAGAATCCATAAGATTCAGAATCTGTGGCTGCAGCATTGGATGCAGGACAGAAATGCAGTCGTCTTATCACTGAAACCAATTGGAGAGAAGCACACGCAACGGACGAGGTTTTGAAAGATGGGGTGCACTACACTACATAAAGGCTGGTCTGCCTAGGGAGAGATCTTTGCTCTCCCATTTGGGATGTTGTGAACATGTGGCTAATGAACTTAGCATTGTTAACAGTATGATTATCAGGCAAGACCAGTTTGCTCCTCCAGTTGTTTTAATAGAAACACTTAAGTTGGCTTATGAAAGGCACTTGGGAGTCTCTTCCATTTCTAAAAACGTAAATCATCTTATTGGTGGCCATCACTTGAGACTCATTTAACTAACTGGGTTGCTAAATGTCCAGAATGCTTGCCATCTGATCAGCACTGGAAAACTACAGAAAAATCATTCATATCCAGCAGAATTTCCTGAGATACCTTGGGAGAGGGTAGTCATGGATTTTGCATGATCATTTAATGTCTTGGGGCAGCACAGAAATACATGATAGTTTTAATAGACTGTTATTCGAATTGGATTTATTTTCACTATAAAAGGTGCACCTAAAAAGACGTTGGTACTCACTTCGTTTCTGAACACATGTGCAAATGTGTGCATCATTTTAACATCAGGCACTTGTAAGTGCAAGTGGCTTTACATATACCTTCTTCTAATGGCCCTGTAGAAATAGCTAATCGTTTTTTGAAGGAGGTTGTACAAACAGCTATGGCTGGGGGTATAGTAGTTGTTGGACTTGGCCATCCCTGGGCAGTCATCCTCTAACTTTTTGCCTTCACCCTTTTTTTTGTGCTGAATTGATTTTGTTGGACTTAGGATTCTGTGCGCTTTACCACAGCTAACCAGTGCTAAAGTGATTGTGCACTCTCCTTTAAACATGGTGAAATTGGCTTACACCCAATTGGCACAATAATTTACTCATAAGACCCGAGTAAAATGGTATACCATATACCCAGAGTTGGCAAATTGATAGTAGGCCTGCAGCACTTATTGTGCCCACGTAAGTAGTCCCTTAAAACAGGCCTGCCATTGCAACCTGTATGTAGTGTTAAACTACCTATTCGACGTGGCAAAATAAACCCCTTGTCAGGCCTAAAACTCCCTTTTTAGTACATATAGGTCACACCTAGGGCATGCCCTAAGCAGCCCATGGAGCATGGTGCATTTTAATTGAAAAGTTGAAAATGTACTTTCAAGTTTTACATGTTCTGATAGTGAAAAACTCTTAAATGTGTTTTCACTGCTGTGAGGCCTAAATCTTATTACATTTAATAAGTGAAAACGTTTGTTTTGGTGATAGTAGAAATGTCATGTTTGGAGTCTAGGGAATTGTAATTTAAAATCCTCTTAAATGGTAAATTTGGATTTTAAGTCACAATTCTGAAAATGCCACTTTTAGAAAGTTGAACTGAACCACCTGGACTTGTCAAGTATTGGAAGCCAGGTGGACCACGGCAACTCTTGAATATTATATGAGCTGCTCTAATGCAACATTACCCGTCGCTGGATTTACAAATAGCAGACATTCTTAGTCTTGAAGTGTGCACTTGGAACAAGATGGGCCCCACTACGTTCCATTTGATCATTAGAATACAATGAATTCTAAGTTCATGCATTGAATTGCTTCATATTCTTGAATATATAATTAAGTTCCCGGTTCTCGAGGGCCTTCAGTCCAATAAATAATAATTTGTCCTGAAGATGGTCTTATCGATGTTTTCAGAGCAAAGACTGTAACGTCGACAATTTAACCCATTTTCATTGTAACCATCAACTCAGGAATTGTTCATTGTATAATCAATGATGATTTGCCTGTTTTTTAATGTTTGAAATGGGTTACGGCAAAGGTATTCATGAGACGTATAAGCAGCGGCAGTTTTCTGAAATGGGCGGGCGGCACCCTCCCTTTCCCTGCTGCCCGCTCGGCCACAGACGTACCCACTGCAGATCACAGCCGTACACCATTTGGATTTAAAATGATAAGTAACAGCAATGTTACTTATCATTTTAAATCGAAAGCGGAACGGTGCACGCGCGCCGCGCGGGACTACAGTGCCCAGCCCGCGTGCCACTGCCAACGAGTCCTGCTGGCTGCTGCCTGCCTGCGACGCTCGGAGTCAGACTCCAGCATCATTGCGTCAGGCAAGCCAGGCAGGGCAGGCACAGATTAAGGCAGTTTGGGGGCAAGTTTGTGACACATGCGCATGTGTCACAAAATGAAACATTAGATCTACCGAGCGGACATGGTGTCAGCCCGGTAGTTATGTTGAAAGCCCTGTTAGGGCCCGCCCACTAATGACACCAGACAGCGCCAAAATTCCAGAGCAGCCTCGGGCAGGTACTGTATAAGCCCGAGGCTGCATTACTCTACCACACTGCCCTGCCTCACCCCTCCCTTTCACCAGTCGTCACTGGATGGGGTGGGGGTCAAGCATAACTGACCCCACCCATCTCTATGACGAGTTAGGAAAGGAAGGATTTTTTTCTCGTTATTACAATAATGATTTCCAGCATTATTGTAATAACTTTACTGACTCTGATTTAAAAAAAATCCACACACAAACATTTCCTTATGTCACAGAGTCATGAGACTTAACTCTTGACCCTGTGAGGTGGAGTCAGATGCTGCATGCTGCACAGAGTAGAGCTTTCACTTTCAGCTCCTCTGAACCAGTAGCAGCTCTGAATTGAAGGTGGCCGGAGCAGGTCCAGAGACGTCAGGAGAAGCACAAAGCACACAGCAACCAGCATCAAGGCCATCAACTAGCTGACTAAGACAGAAGCAGCTGCCTGATAAGGTAAGTGTGAAATAATAAATTGTACTTTTAATTTTTTGTGCAATGTTTGCATTGTTTAAATATGCTGCTTTTTAATTATTTTAGCATATTGCCCAGTTGGTTTAGCAGGTCTAGTATAATGCCTCATGAGTGCATTAAAAAAAAAATAGCAAGGGTTAATATGATATTAACCCTTGCAAGTTTTTTTAAATGCACTCTAATATTTCTGATGCAAAGCAGATCATGTAATATGCAGATGACAATATTTTTACTTTATGTAGCTAGATAAGTGGGTCACTGCTTGTAACACAGAGATAGTTGTTATCGACAGTTCATAAATTGTAATCCTTCTAATATAGCACAGTGAGCTATAAACAACATGCAACTCTTACACCTTGTATCCCTCACTCACTTATGTAACACAACCTGTACATTCATTTACACACTCTTGATTTATTGTCAATATATGTGTGCATGTGATCTAAGTGCTCGGACACACTATATATGGATGAGTAGCAGTATAAAAAGAAATACAAACAAAATAGTGGTATTTAAATTATCTGTGTAAATACTTTAACAAATCAGCTTATATGGCATTATTATAGTGCATGCATATCTCTTATATATAGGGACTGAACACGCCTCTCTTAAAGTGATACTTTGAGCTTTTCTTTCCCCTTCATTGCATTCAATAAATCAGTATTTTTATAGGCCAACTCCTCACCCATAAGGGTTTCAAGCAGTGTGGGCGTGAGGGGAGCGGGTGAGGGGATCGGCGGTTCAGTAGAAGAGCCAGGTCTTGAGGTCCTTCCTGAATTGCGAACGTAATGGTGATTGCCTGAGGTGGAGAGGCAGGCAGTTCCAGGAGTTAGGAGAAGGATCTTTCTCCAGCAGTGGTCTTGCTGATATGTGGGATGGTGGCTGGGCCAGTTGGGCGGAGTGGAGATGTCTGGTGTACGTGTAGAAGGAGAAGTGGTGGTTGAGGTATCAATCAATCATGTGTTTGTTAAGCTCGACTACTCACCCGTAAGGGTCTCAAGGCGCTGGGGAGGAGAGGAGGTGCAGGTTCCAGTCCATCAAGGAGGGGGTCTGTCGAAAAGCCAAGTTTTGAGGTTTCTTGTGAAGATGGGAGCGATGTTGTCTGTCTGAGGTGGAGCGGTAAGGCATTCCAGGCTCTGGCCGCGAGGAATGAGGAGCGGCTTCCCGATCTGGTCTTTCTGGCACGGGGGACAATGGCGTAGGAGAGTTGGGCTGATTGTAGGGTCCTTTTGGGTGAGTGGAATTTGAGTTGACTGTTCAGGTATGCTGGTTCAGTGTTGTGGCGGTCTTTGTGTGCCTGGGTGAGAATCTTGAAGGTGATTCTAGCCTCCATGGGGAGACAATGGAGTGTGCACAGGTGCTGGGAGATATGGCAGTGTCTTGGCAGGTTGAGGACCAATCTTGCGGCGGCGTTCTGGATGTTTTATAGCTTGTGGGTAAGGTTTTTGTTTATTGCGGTGTAGAGTGTGTTGCCGTAGTCGAGTCTGCTGGTGACGAGAGCATGAGTGACGGTCTTTCTGTGCTCGAGGGGGATCCATTTGAAGGTCTTACGTAGGAGGCAGAGGGTGTGAAAGCAGGAGGATGCGACGGAGTTGATATGGCGGTCCATTTTGAGCTCGGAGTCCAGGATGATACCAAGGTTGCGTGCGTGGTCCATGGGGGTGGGTGAGCTTCCGAGGGCGGGGGCCACCAGGTGTCGTTCCAGGCGTCGGGGTGTGGGCCCATTATGAGTATTTCTGTTTTGTCAGTGTTGAGTTGTAGGCAGCTGCTTTTCATCCATTTTGCGATAGCTCCCATGCCTTCTTGAAAGTTGTGTTTGGCTGCATTGGGTTCGCTGGAAAGGGAGAGAATGAGTTGGGTGTCGCCAACGTATGAAACAATGTTGAGTCCGTGGGTTCTGACGATGGGGGCGAGCGGAGCCATGTAAACGTTGAAGAGCCTGGGGCTGAGGGAGGACCCCTGGGGGACTCCTTAGGTGGTTGGTGTAGGGTCCGAGAGGAAAGGTGGGAGTCTGACCCGCTGCGTTCTGCCGGAGATGAAAGAGTGGATCCAGTCGAGGGCCTTGTCCCGGATCTCTGTGTCATGGTGGGGATCCACTGAAAGATCTTATGAAGTGTATGGAGCGTGTGGAAATAGAAGGATGAAACGGCGTTGATTTGGTGGTTTATTGAGAGCGAGGAGTCCATAAAGATGCCAAGGTTTTGCGCGGGGTCAGTGGGTAGGGGGGGTTCCAAGTGCTGTGGGCCCCCTCTGCCTGGGCCACCAGGAGTCGTCCCAGGCAGAGGGGGTGGCAGCACTGAGGGATGGATCCCAGGATGAGGACTTAGGGGCTCATTATGATGGCTGAAGGACCGCCATCGCCGGGGTGGATGTCCCTCCACCATCATACTGAAAATTCTCACTGCCAAATTAGGATGGTGGTGGGAATCACAATGGTTCCACGGTGGACGAAAAGTCCGTATGCCATGGTTCCGCAAGGCTGTCCTTTTCCGCCCGCCTTGTGGAACCCAGAACCTGGGCAACATTGCAGCAGTGTTGGGCAGACACCGCCATAGTGATTAGGGTATGCCCTTCTGCCTGTCTTTTTGCAGCAGATCAGCAGATATCCCGCCGCAAATTGACAGGCAGAGACTGGCTTTGGGGGCCCATTGTGGGCCCCCTCTCTATGTGTGTGTGTGTGGGGGGGGGGGGTGCACTGGGAGGGGTACCATGAGTTACATGCACCAAGTGGCACACACCGCGTGGTGCCTGCCACGTGGTGCAGGGAAATGCTGTGCATGCTCTTTTGACATTGCGGACGGTGCTGCAGCCAGCAGCACCTTCTGCAGTGTTAAAGCATCCTAATTGCACTGGTGGGACGCCACACGTCTGGCGGGTGGTCCTAAACCGTTATGATGGCGGACAAACATCAGTCTGCCCGCCATCATAATGAGCCCCTTAGGTCTTGTTTGAGCTAAGCTTGAGGCAGCTGTCTTTCATCAAGGTGGAGACTGCTTTATCTCCTTGTGGAAGTTGCTCTTGGTGGCTGTGGGTTCTTCTGTGAGGGAGAGAATCAGCTAGGTGTTGTCGACATAGGAGACAATGTTGAGTCTGTGGTTTCTGACGATGGCTGCAAGTGGGGCCCTGTAGATGCTGAAGAGGGTGAGGCTCAGGGAGGATCCCTGAGGCCCTTTGCAGCTGATCTCTGTAGGTTTTGAGTTGAATGGTGAAAGTCTGACTCTCTGTCTTCGGCCAGTGAGGAAGGAGTTGATCCATCCAGGGCTTTGTTGAGGATGCCGGCTTCGTGGAGTCTTGCGCAGAGGGTTTGGTGGGAAATGGTGTTGAAGGAGGCTGAGAGGTCCAGGAGGATGAGGGCAGCTGCTTCGCCTCGGTCGAGGCATTTGCATTCAGGTGTGAAGCTCTAGATAGCTCCCTGGAACAAAAGGATGCCTGATGGTCCTTTAAATTCGGCCTGACGGAATCTGATAAGACCCCCCCCCCACCTCCTTTGCACGTTGCTGCTTGGAATGAAAGCAGACAACCTGCAGGCGCTGCTGAATGTGTCCCTCTTACAAATGGGGATTTTGGTTGGCTAGGGTATACACCTAAGCCAGCAATAACCCACCATTATAGTGAGGTTAATTCAGATAGACATGTAAGATTACCTCTGCTCATCGTCTGGTAGCATGGCACAGAGCAGGCAGGCTTATCAAAGAGGCAATGTGTAAAGTATTAGTGCAACACATAGTAAAGTAACACAGTGAAAGACACCACAAAAAAACTCAACAACAGTTGTAGAAAAATAGGCCATCTTTATCTAATTAAAGCTTATCAAGAGTTATACCAGTAGTAAAGTTAATTGCTCATTCTCTTGGGGCATTACTGTGCTCAAGAAAGATGCAGGTGCTCCCTTTGAGGGAGTCATAGTAATCCTCAAATGAGTCCACCGGCCACGGGCCCTCGAGAGAGTACCTGGGGCTTGGAGTCGCTGCTCTGGCTGTCTGCGGTCTTGCACACGGGGTCCACGGGGTAGGAAGTTGAGTTGGGTTCTGGCATGGCCGAAGGAGCACAGTCAGGTCTATGGTCCCATACTGCTGTGTTGGCGGGCCTCACACATGGAGCCAATGTTGGTAAGAGGCACAAAGACAGGCAGGGCTGGGGTTCAGCCACAGTTGTCACATGAGGTGTTCCCATAACTCTTCTCACTACACCAACAGGATTCTAGAGTTCATGCACAGCGCCACAGGCACTCACTGCAATGCACACATACTAAAACATACACACACATTCGTTCACATATATTCGTTTAAACGTATATGCACTTTTTTGCAGACACCAGCAACTCTACACAAATCACAATGCTTGCAGAGACCCAGGATCTCACTTGCACTCATGAACATTCCATTAAAACCACCTGAATTTATTATCTTAAAGGTTTGTCTTTATTTGTTTTGTGTAAAACAGTATTGTACAGGTAGCACATTTGCTAGAAACATTACATGAATACAGTGCAGTAATTGTTAATAATTCTTGTTTTAATGTTTTTAGCACATGAGAAATTGGATTTAAGACTGATCGTAATTTAATCACATTCAAGATCAGTACTGCGAGATATCGAAATAAGACATGTGGTGGCTCCGGCCCTGCTGCGACAGAACCTTGATCGAAACTCCGCTTCCTGGTCCTTGACCTCAGGCCAGAAGGTAGGACATGCTTCTCTATTTACCACAAAAGTCCACATTCAGCTGCGTATGAGTGCCAACTGTGTGGTCTTTAGGTGTGGAGGACTGTTGGTTTATCCTAGCACAACAGTGCAGAGAGTATGAGGTTGTGGCGAGTAAAAAAATTTAAGGGGATAATTTTGTGTTTTTTCATGATTAACTATGAAAATTCCCCAAATTTTGATTTTTAAATCTTTTATTATTGTATGCACTCTTTCATTTATCTATCTGTAGCCTAATAATCCCTTACTATCCCTTAATGCTTACCGTCCCTAAAGATATTAAACCCCAAACTGCCCATACATTCTATTGTTTCTTGATGCTTAAAAAATGTACTACTCTTTAATGCTACCCTGAGTCATAATAACCCTCTATTACTCCTTAGTGCTACCCTAAAATCCCGTAATTATCCATTAACGCTAACTTTACCTGAATCATTACAATGCATTGCTAGTCTCCTGACCCTTTACCCCATCTCATTTTTTAAATGCTCCTGTCTACTTTGGGAGGATGCCCCTTACCCCTGCTACCAGTACACTTATGTTTCCTGTATAATGCATGAAAGCCACTACTTATTTTCATTCTATTTTTTCAGTCATCAATATTTTTCACACCGATGTTTTTCAGTCTACTTTTTTCCACACCATATATTTAATGCACACACAGTATGTACAGTGAGTAGGATTTATAAAATCTATCTAATGTGTTGTGACAGTGTGACTCCTGTCCATTTAGTAATAGGATCACTGATATGACTAGCACGGTCTATAGGATGTAATTATAGTCTGTTTTGTGTGTAGAATAGCTCCATCCAAATATTTTTTGAATTTGGAAATAGTCTAACTGCAATGTTAAACTCTTAAGTGGAAAAATATACATTTATTTTGCTGTGCTTGGTACAGACGGCTATTGGATATATCAGAGATCTACCTAGAACTCTTTTAAAGGGTATTGCTCAATGCAAGTCTTATGCTTTTTACGGAACTTTTCAACATATTTTGTATTATTTGCCATCTAAAGTAAAGTTCAAATGTATAAGTACTTTTGTTTTGGTTTACTCCTAACATATATCCTTATAATAGTAATTCAAGGACCTCGTAATTGGAATATACCCTTTAAATTCTAGGCAGATCACTGAATTGACATGCTCAAGCTTTTCAATCGCCACTGGTGTTGTGCATGCAATAGCACCTAGCCTCAAAGCTTACATCATAACAGGATCCCAGGACGAATTCTGAACTAGTTACAAGGCTATACCGCTTGGGGGACAGCTGTACATGCTGCTGCAGTTGCATTCCTGTCAGAATGAGGATGGATGACTAATTGCTGTTACTATTGTGTGCATGACAATTCATATTAGTGTATTCAGTATTTTGCATAATATAGTTTTTGTGTCTTCAACCTAGGGAATATTTAAAAACAGGTTAGGTTTTCTATTTCCAGTCTGATCTATTGCTGGACACAATGAACACAGTTGACAGTTTACTCGTAAACCCCTTTTTGGGCTTGACACACGCTGATAAACTGCAAGTGAAAACATTAGGAGCTGATGAACCTGAAATTAAAATTGAGCAGTCTGCAAAAGATAGGGGAAAGGGTTATACTTGTTGGTTTACCAGAACATAGTATGATAGGATAGAGTGACTTACTGGTAGCGCTTCTAACAATGCTTTATTCTGTTTCCCTTGCATACTTTTTGGAGGTGAAGTTACCTGGACAAAAACAGGAGTTACTGACCTAAAGCATCTGGCTGAAAAAATAAAAAAACATGATTCCTGTGAATCCCATTTGACAAATATGTTGAAATTATCTCTTTTTGGAAAATCGGACATTGTACAGCAATTGAACGAAGCATACTGTGTGGGAGTAAGAAAACATAATGCAGAAGTGGATAAAAACTGATACATTTTATCAAAATTGATTGACTGTATTTGTTTTTGTGGTGCCTTTGAATTGGCATTACGAGACCATGATGAAACTGAAGAGTTTTTAAATCCTGGCGTGTTTAGGGGCCTTGTTGATTTTGTCTCCAGCATTGACAGTGCTATGGAAACACATTTAAAAACAGCCAGTGTGTTTAAAGGCACTTCTAAAACTATTCAGAATGAATTGCTGGACTGTATGCTGGAAGTAATAAGAGAATATATTACACAGCAGTTGAGAATCACTGATTATGTAGCTATCCAAGCTGACGAATCAACTGATGTCTCTACTAAGACACAGTCAGTTCTGGTCTTCTGCTACATTAATTGCAAGGTAGCTGAACGATTTTATTGTTTCACACATCTAAAAGACTCATCTGCAGAAACAATTGCCTCAGCCATTCTTAATGAATTAAACATTGTTTTCGCTGAGCAATGTGCTAAAGGAAAACTAATTGCTCAAAGCTACGATGGTGCCAGCATCATGCGTGGTGCAACTGGTGGGGTGCAAAAGAAAATCAGGGATGTTTACCCAAATGCACATTATATTCATTGCTATGCCCACCAACTTAACCTAATTATGGAACAGGCTTCCTCCAAAATATCTAGAGTTAAAATTTTCTTTTCAGAGATTGGTGGTATAACAGCATTTTTTGCATGTTCTCCGAAAATGACTGATATTCTTGAACAAATAGTTTCAAAAAGACTTCCAAGAGGGTCTGCAACTCGCTGAAACTTCAATATTCGAGCAATAATGATAATTTATGAATACAGAGACGATCTTCTTGAATGCATGTCAACCATTGCAAACAGTGGTGATTTTGAGTCAAATACTATATCTGAAGCTAAGGGATTTAGTAGAACATTAGATGATAGAGAGTTTATATTCTTTATGTTTCTTTTTCACCGTATAATGCCCCAGGTAGACATTTTGTATAATCAATTGCAAAAGCGAGACATTGACACTGTGTCTGTCCAGAAAGCTACTACAGACTTTGTGACAAGCATCACCAAAGTACGGGAATCCATTGATAGTTTGGATTCTACACTGCAACAAGAATGTACATTTGTAAACCAGAGACTGCAAATAAATACTTTGACCCAAGAAGCAAAAGAAGTCTGTGACATTATTGTGGTCCATGCAAGAGACCGCTTTGCATTCACAAAGCATCTTGTAAGTGCAACACTATTGCGAAGTGACCTTTTTGAAAGACATGACAAATCTTTCCCAGCTGAGGCACTCGCAGAAACGATAGAAGCCTATCCTATGTTAGACAAAGCCAGATTGCATACAGAACTTTCGGTCCTGTATGGAAGACGTGACTTCCGTCAAGCTACTGGTGGCGCCATGGCTTTATTTAGCTTTTTGTGTGAAAACAACTTAGAGAAATCTTTTTCTGAGACCATGAAGCTTTTAAGAGTTGTCATTACTACACCCATGACAACAGCAGAGTGTGAGCAATGTTTTTCCACACTAAAGAGGGTAAAAGCATTTTTGCGAAACACAATGACTCAAGCTAGACTTAATGCATTAGCTATGCTGTCAATGGAAATAGAGCTAATAAAGGAAATACCAGAATTCAACAAAAGAACAATCGAAAAGTTTGTTCATATTAAAGATCGACACGCAAACTTTCTATATAAATAGAAAATATGAATCTGATGTGTGATCATAGTTTCAGGTGTTTATAGCTCGGTTTGTTTTGTTTGATAACATTAGGAAGTACTGTTGGAAATGTACTCATTCCATTTAATATTCATACAACTCCTGTACAGTTGATATGTATTTATACATGTGTGTTTATGTATCTGTGAATTTATATATATTTGGTTTCATATTTTATTATTATTTAAAATATTTTTGTTGTTAGTGTTTAAAAATATGTTAGTTTTGAGGGTATATTTCTTTATATGTACAGCATTTAGTTATTTTCCTAATTTATTTTTATTTAATCGTTTTCTACTGTACTGACAGGGAAAAGAACCCTTCTAACTGAGATTGACATACAATGTATTTAAATATTATTTTTATTTTTTAAATTGTGTTTAAAAATATCATATTGGTTTTGAAAGTTCTTAAAATGTACATTTATTTATTTTCATAATTTCTTTTTATTTAACTTTTTCTGCTGTGCTGGCATGCAAAGTATTTACATAGAATGATTTAAAATAATTTTGTTTGTGTTTACAAATATCATATTGATTTTGAAGGGATATTTCTTAAAATATACATTTATTTATTTTCATATTTTATTTTTATGTAGCCATTTTCTACTGTACTGACAGGCACAAGGGCCTGAGAGGGCATGCAAAGTATTTAAAAATAAAGTAAAACGTTTTTACCTAGCCTGCTTATACAGTTAAAGTTTTTGTTGTTTCTCTCTAAAATAAATGAAAGATTTTTAATGGATATTTCTTATATTTTAAGCAATGCATATTACACTCATTTCATAACTTATTTTTATTTAGAGGTTTTCTAAAATACTGATGGACCCAAGGACTTCAGAGCACTATATAAACTATTTTAAGTACAATATTTACTTTATTTTTTATTTTGCAAAATTGCCTTGCTCAAAAATGCAAAGCTTTTGCTGACTTCCTACAAATTGAATGTTTGTTTCGAATGAATATTTCTTATACGTATAGCTATATAATATGTCATGAAGATTACTGGGCAATCAACATTGAATAGCTGATGCAGAAAAGGAAGTGGCCAGCCTTCATTTCCAGTAGGAACAAAATTACAAGTGTGTTTCTTTGTGGATGTTTATGCACCTATGTAATGTGTTTTCTATTGAAATGGGTAGAGACAAAGCAGTCTTGCTTAGTACCCTAGCGCTCTTCAGAAGTCAGACTTGCTTGGCAACACAGAAATTCTCTGAAAATAATGTATGAGTTTTCTTTTATGAATGCCTAGAAGAACTGATTTTTCAGGCCATTTATCACAGAAATAGTGCTGAAATTTGCACCAAAAAGATGCCAATTTTTTTAACATTTCTTCACGGGGGAGAACCCCCCGAACCCTCCTTATTGCCGTTGGGCTCGCTCCCTTACATTGATTCTTCTGCATACGCCTCACCAGTTTAAAATTCCACCAGCCGCCACTGCGTATAAGCTATAGCGAAGAATGTCTCTCAGTCACTTTTGTCTATATGTGAATTGGATTCTGTACCCTTCTAAACAGCATGGTTTTTTTCACATAAATCTGTAATTTCTAAGGTATACACCTGTTTTGTATTGTTAATTTTTGTTGTGCACGTGTTCTGTGATAGATTTGCTTTA
Organism: Triturus cristatus; assembly: GCF_964204655.1. Taxonomy (NCBI): domain Eukaryota; kingdom Metazoa; phylum Chordata; class Amphibia; order Caudata; family Salamandridae; genus Triturus; species Triturus cristatus. The sequence goes on along the minus strand of NC_140587.1, from coordinate 443,549,776 downwards.
CACACAAATAATCAATATTGAAATTGAGTTACAAGTCACAGAATACGGCTTAAAATAATTAATTTTTTGAGAACTATTAAAATAAAAAAATTAAATCCCTTGTAGGCACTTTTAATTGATATTAAGACTTTTAGAAAGTTAACATTTTCTTGACCTAATCATTTGGTGCCTATAGCCTGTTTCCTGGGTCACATGACTAGATGTAGTTGGCCATTGTGTATTCCTCTCAGATAGCCACACACGAGGAGGACTGCGTGTTGACAGGATTGGGGGGCAGAGCTGTGAACCGCCCTACTTGCCCTTCAAAGACACTATCTCAGCTCACATGCAAAGAAGTTCACATTAGCCTATTGTGGCTGTAGACAGAATGAGATCAGTGAGGTAAATTCCAGACACTTAGAAGTTTCTTCCACTTCAAAGCTGGCATCAGGTATATAAATAAGACCCTTATACCCAATCTTCATTTCACTCCTGAACCTGCAGGACTCTCAGAGGAATGCCCTGCTGCCTATGGCGTGCTGTGTACTTAAGAGGACTGCCCTGCTGCTTGACACCTGCTTGAACTCCAGACTTCCAGTGACTCCAAGGGCTAGTTGGATGGCCTCCTGATCAGCGCCTCTGGGACAGAAAGGCACCAACCATCTTGTACCCGCACTTGGACTTAGTCTAAATTAGTCCTGACTCTCCAAGAGGTACCCCTCCAGTACTGGACCCTTGGAAGGTTCTAAGGTGCTCGGATAGCCCAAATCCAAACTTAGGACTTTGAACATTTTCTGCCAAAACGTACTCTTAGAACTGAAAGGCGACTGGGACCTACCTGCTCGCAGACTCACCCACGTACCTCACTGGTGGGCCTGACTTCACAGCCACTCCCACTTTGTTCTTCCCCCGCAGCAGCAAATCCTGTTTAGAAACTCCTCATAGAGGGGGTATCTAGCCCTTGTCGGCAACCGTCTGCAGCTTCTTCCCGCTGAAGATTTTTATAACTTCCAAAAAAGAAACACCAGGGCTGATTTAAATATTGATGGGACTCCGGTCATCCCTCCGTGGCGGCGCTTTCAAGTAGTCTGTTGAGCTGATGGAGTCCGGCCTGCCAAATTTAGATGTATGCTGGCTGAACCGCCATCTACATCAACAGACTTTTTACTGTCGTGTAAGCGGTACACACCGTCGACGCCGTGGACTCCATTGCTGGCTAACAATACTCTGTCACCGTCAAGCCGGTGGGTTTGCGCCAGCTGATTTAAATTTCCCTATTGTACTGGCATTGTTGAAGCGGACGTTTCCTGACGGATTGAGTCCTGGTAGCGTACACCACTTTTATAATGTGTCACTACACATATAGGTTCTGTGTGGTCCAAAAATATATGTAGGTAATGTACCATGCCCATTTTGTATGTACAACATGGCACACATACAACATACACACACTATTGAATGTACACCCACATGAACCACAAACATAACACAAATGAAATGTTTCTACACAGGTGTGTTTATTTTACAATGATAAGTTGTAAAATGAACACTAATGCATTACACATAAGAATACAATTGCATGTAAGGGCACTGTAAAAATACACAAGGTTAAAGGAAATGTTAACCCACAATTCATAGCGTGGAGTTGATTGACGTTGTGGTTAAGTTGTAGCAGCAATTGATGGACCTGGACAATTGGGTTCAAGATGGAAACGGACGTGGGAAACTGAAAAAAATGTAAGTTTTACCTCATTTCTTTCGAATCCGCCAACTCAAGTATGGAGATTTCTCTAACACAGTTGTCCCAACAGAAAGGCCCATTGGGATTAGGCTGGTGGTAATCCTGGCTGGACTCCCTCCCACAGCTGCTTTTGCCTATGGCGCCGTTGACGCAAGCGGGAAATCCTGGTGGAGTCGGCAGCACTCGGATGGTCTTTCGTCCATAAGCCCGCCAACATCTAAATCGAGCAGGACGACAGCCAAGCAGGCGGGTGGTGAAACCGTCAAAAAGGTGACAGCAGAATCAGATCTGAGCATCTGAATGCAGAAATCTTCACTGTGACTTAGTCCAGCGGCTCGCCAATGATGACAACGCCTCTTTTGACGCAACACTTTCCTTTCCCTGCTGAACTGTACCTTCTCAGACATTTTCTTTCAAAATTTCTTCTAAGTCCGGAGATACACGGTAGACCACGTCCAATCCACTTCATGTGTCTGAACTGCGCTACATCGTGGTCGGCCACAACTTTTGACTTTACCCCGGTCTCACATAACTAGATGTCCGCAGTTGGCGCTTTGATTGTTTAGGCACTTTTTCTCACTTTAAAATGAAAAAAATAAATAAAACAGATTCTACTTATTGGATTTTTGTTGTCTTTTTGTCAAATATCTTTTTTTAAATTACAGATCTTTCTAAATTGGTATGGGATTTAACTTGTGTTGTGTTTTCACTTTATTACTGTTTAAGTGCTACATAAATACTTAATGCATTGCATCTAACTGCTTTTGTGAGAAGCTATCAGAGGGTTAAGCCCAGAATAATTTATTAACCTTTTGTCACAAAAAAACCCTGGGCCAATCAGAGCCCCCTATTTTTTTTATATTGGGGTTAGAGGGACTCTCACAAGAGTATCTTGAACTCAACTGTCAAGATATGCAAATATTTTTCTTGCTGGATTTCTCAAAAACTACTGAACGGATTTACACTAAATCGCAAATAGTACGTTTTCTGGACCAAGATCTATCTTCCTGCCAAATCTGGTGTCATTTTGTTATGCATTTTTTGTGGTATAACTGCCTAAAAATGGCTATAGAAAATGCATTGGAATTTTCCTTCTTTTTTTCGGCCCCCACTTGACAGATCACTCCGAAACTTATGTCACTGATCATGTCATGAGTGATGTAATATGTTAGGTCATAAGCAGTGCATTGCGGGGGCGTAAGTTATAGCTAGCTCAAGTTACTATAACTGGTGAATATCTATGGATCTGAAACAAACACGTTAGTTAGATTCCTCACCTTAGAATATCCCCAGGCGTCAGGCTGGATCCGGAAAGATTTTTCGTCAGCAATACCCTTGCGTGTCGCTAGGCATCGTCTGCGGCTCCGCGTCCGCCGTCAGCGTCGTGATCGCCGGGATGACGTCGTCGGAGTACTTAGACGCCGCGCTCGCGCACTGACGTCAGTTCTTCTTTTTTCCGCGCCAGTGAGCGCCAATCCGGGAAGAGCATACCCTTTTAGTCATTTTTTGACTAAACTTTTTTGAACTCTTTTGGTTCCATTCTTCGTCGACTCGACTCTGGTGCCAATAGGGATGCCTGGCTTCAAAGCTTGTGACACCTGTCACCGACTGATGTCGGTCACGGATCACCAACGCCGGTGCCTCTATTGCCTTGGGGCCGACCACGATGCCGAGTCGTGCCTCGACTGCCGGGCCTTGACTTCGAAGGCTAGGCGGGAGCGGTCCCGCAAGCTGTTCGAGTTCCGGCAGTCTGCACTGTACCGCTCAAGTTCCTGGTCGAGGAGGAGGTCGAGGGACCAGTCGCGGAGCCGCAGCCATCACCGCGTGTCGGGGTCAAAGTCTTTGCGATCCTGTAAGTCGAAGCACAGCAAGAAGTCGAAGAGGCGACATCGCTCTTCTGGCTCCCCTCGCTGGTCGCGCGACTTGGCTGAGGGTTTGGGTGGCACCACCCGCGTGGCTCCATCCGAGCCGCAGGAGTCCCTTCCAACCACATACCCTCCAGTCCCTGGGTCTGACGCGACTCCGGCGGAGGTCAGGGACTTCCTCGTGGCCATGAGGAACCTGGCTCCGCCGTCAACGCCTGCCAGCACGCCTTCAGGCCCCGCAGACTCGACTGGGAGGCCTAGCAAGCCGGCGGCTCCGGCCCTGGCGCCGTTGTTGACTCCGGTCCCGATGCCACAGGCCCCCGGGGGATCCAGGCCTGGATCCCAGTTGGCGCCGGTCGACCCCACGACCCCTCCACCGACTCCTCCGGTGCCGCCCCCGGCATCGTCCGAAGGTGGTTTAGTCCCGGTCCGGGCTCGGAGTTGGAGCGGTGCTGCATCCGACGCAGATGGATGACAGGTTCATCTTCCGCCCAGCTCCGATCCTTCCACCTGTATACCAGGAATAGGATGACGGTGACGACTGGGAGGGGTCTGAGGACCCTCTGGCCCAGCAGGGCCAGTTATCTCAGGACTGGGCAGACGAACTGGGGGATGCCAGTGGTCTTGACACCTCCCCTGACACTGGCTTCATCTTTCCTCCGACCGTGGCTTCAGAGGAAGGTGCTACATTTTCTGTGGTGCTGCGCAAGGCGGCCGAAGCCCTTGGGCTGGAGCTGCCTGCGGTGGCCGTGAGGACTAATCTCCTCACTGAAGTGCTTCAACCGTCAGCAAGCACCTTGGAGCCTCTGCTGCAGTTCAATGAAGCACTGATTGACGTTCTGAAGGGCACCTGGTCCAAGCCCTCCACAGTTCCTCCTGTGGACCGGGACGTGGCCCGGCGCCACCGCCCTGCAGCGGGCGACCCCAGTTTTCTGTTGATGCACCCCACGCCCGAGAGCCTGGTTATCCAGGCCTCTACCTCCCAGACCTCATTCCCGTCCGCTCCCCCGGATCAGGAATCCAAAAGGTTGGAACAGTTTGGGAAGAAACTGTTCTTCTCCCTTACTTTGGGTTTGCGGTCTATCAACACCGCGTGCCTTTTGGACCGTTACTCCCACTCCCTGTGGGATACGGTGGAGGACGCGCTGCCCCAGTGTCCGGAGGAGGTCCGGACACGGCTCGCCCAGGCTCTTGCCGAGGGGCGGGATGCGGCAGGACATGCAATCCGATGTGGACTGGACACAACGCTAGGCAGGGCAATGGCAACCACGGTGGCGATTCGTCGCCACGCCTGGCTGAGGTCCACGAGTTTCTCCGGGGATGTCCAGAGCACCCTCATGGACATGCACTTCGATGGCAGTCGCCTTTTTGGCGACAAAGTGGATAATGCGCTGGAGCGCTTTAAGGACTCCAGGGCTATGGCCAAGTCCTTGGGCCTCTCGGCCCGCGCCCGCAAACTTCCCCTTTTCGCCCCTTTCCTGGCCAAGGAAGGGGCGCCCCCTCATGTCCGTCTAGCCACAGGCCGCAGAACCAACCTCAACGCGGTCGCTGACTTGGATTCCGCCGAGGCAGAGCAGGGGGACAACGATCCGGTCCGTCCACAGCTACCCCAGCAGCATCCGCCACAAAGCCATCCTAGTCCAAGCTTTCAGGCCCATTCCATGCCAGTGGGAGGCAGAGTTTGCCATCACCTGCTCCACTGGCATACCATCACATCGGACAGGTGGGTGCTGCAAATCGTCCGAAGGTGCTACTCCCTCCCCTTCGAGGCGACCCCTCCAGCCATGCCACCGCAGTGCCACCGGATTTCGGGGGATCACTTGCAACTTCTGCAGGAGGAAGTTACGGCGCTCTTGGCCAAGGGGGCCATCGAGCGCGTTCCTGGTCCGGAAGTAGGTCGTGGTTGTTATTCCCACTACTTTCTGGTTCCCAAGAAGGGCAAAGGGGGCCTACGCCCTATCTTGGACCTCAGGAGCGTCAACGCCTTCCTCCGGAAGGAGGAGTTCAAGATGCTCACCCTAGCTCAGGTTCTGGCTTCCCTAGACCCTGGAGACTGGATGGAAGCGTTAGACTTGCAGGACGCTTATTTCCACATCCCCGTCCTGTCGGCCCACCGGCATTACCTGCGGCTCACGGTGGGCCAAGAGTATTTTCAGTTTACCGTGCACCCCTTCGGCCTCACCAGTGCCCCTCGGGTGTTCATGAAAGTGATGGCGGTGGTCGCAGGTCATCTGCGCAGATTAGGGGTTCCATTCTTCCCCTATCTCGACGACTGGTTGTTGAAGGCGGGCTCGCCCCAGGCAGTCATCTCCCACCTCCAGACTACGGCCGACCTCTTGCATTTGCTGGGGTTCTCCATCAATGTGCCGAAGTCGCATCTGAGTCCCTCCCAGAAGCTCCTCTGCATCGGAGCGGTTCTGGACTCTGCCCAGTTCCGGGCCTATCCTCCGGAACAGCGGGTCCGGGATATTCAGGCTCTGATTCCCATCTTTCGGCCTCTATCCCGGGTTTCGGTCAGGTTGGTGCTGCGGCTTCTGGGTCTGATGGCCTCCTGCATCCTTTTGGTGCATCACGCCAGATGGCGGATGCGGGCTCTGCAGTGGGACCTGAAGTTTCAGTGGGCCCAGCATCGGGGCAACCTGTCCGACCATGTCTTGATCTCGGAGGGCACTGCAAGACAGTTGCAGTGGTGGCTCGCGGACCGTGATTGGGTCAGTGGCAGATCCCTCTCTCTACCCCAACCGGAGCATGTAGTAGTGACGGATACGTCCCTCCTGGGATGGGGGGCCACATGGGAGAGGCAGAGAGCAGAGGCCTCTGGTCTCCGGCGGAGTCTCAGCTCCATATCAACCTTCTGGAGCTGAGGGCGATCCAACTTGCACTGAAGGCATTCCTTCCCTCTGTCCAGGGAAGTGTAGTACAGGTGTTCATGGACAACACCACCGCCATGTGGTACTCCAACAAACAGGGCGGGGTGGGGTTGTGGACCCTTTGTCAGGAGGCTCTGCGCCTCTGGACATGGCTGGAACATCAGGGCATCACCCTGGTGGTTCAAAATCTTGCGGGCTCTCTGAACGCCAGAGCGGACAAACTCAGCCACCGGTGCATGATGGATCACGAATGGCGTCTGAACTCGGACGTGGCGCAAGGCCTCTTTCGGCAGTGGGGAGAGCCTTGGTTAGATCTATTCGCCACCGAAGAGAACGCGCAATGTCAGCAGTTCTGCGCGTTGGAGTTTCCAAGGCGGCACTCGCTCGGAGACGCTTTTCGCCGCGAGTGGAGTTTCGGTCTGTTGTACGCTTTTCCGCCTATACCACTTCTGCCCAGAGTGCTGAAGAAGATGAGGCGCGACTGGTGGCTGCGGATTGGGCATGAAGATACTGGTATCCCGAGCTACTCAGTCTATCGATCAATCCCCTGATCCACCTGCCTCTTCAGGAGGACCTTCTGTCGCAGCAGCAGGGGACGGTCCTCCACCCGAACCTGTCCAGCCTCCACCTCCATGCGTGTAGATTGAGCGGTGGCAGTTGATGCCATTTGACTTGCCTCCTGAAGTCTGTAATGTTATTCTGGCAGCCAGGCATCCCTCCACAAAATCGGTATACGCCTGCAGGTGGAACAAATTTGTGGCATGGTGCACAGCTAAGGCTGTGGATCCCCTTTCCGCCCCTCTTTCTGAGGTTCTCCTCTTTCTTCTTACCCTGGCCCAGCAGGGCTCTGCTCTGGGCACCCTTAAAGGATATCTTTCAGCTATTTCTGCTTTCTTATGGCTTCCTGATCAGCCTTCTCTTTTCAAATCCCCTGTTGTTTCTCGATTCTTTAAGGGCATTACTCCTCTTTAGTCACATGTTTCCGCCTGTCCCTTTCGTAATGCCTCAGTGGGATTTGAATCTAGTATTGACCTATCTGATGTGCGCTCCCTTTGAGCCACTTCATAATTGTCCCCTTCGTCTTCTGACTCTCAAGACTGCTTTCCTGGTTGCCATCACCTCTGCTAGAAGGGTGAGTGAGCTCCAGGCTCTCTCTTCTAAGCCTCCTTTCCTTTCCGTCTAACCGGACAAAGTTGTTCTCAGGACTCGTCCTTCCTTTCTCCTTAAGGTGGTAACTGCCTTTCACATCGGACAGTCTGTTACACTGCCCACCTTCTTTCCGCCTCCGCATCCCTCGAAAGAGGAAGAGAGGCTCCACTGCCTGGACCCAAAACGGGCGCTGTCCTTCTATCTGGACTGCACCAAACAGTTCCGGGTGGATGACCAATTCTTTGTTGCTACGTGGGCGCTAAGAAGGGGCGGGTGGTGCACAAGCGAACCATCTCTCGGTGGGTCGTTTTGTGTATCAAGGCCTGTTATTCCTCAGCTACAATGGAACCTCCTGTAGGGTTGAGGGCCCATTCCACTTGGGCCACAGCGGCGACCACTGCTCTGGGCCGGGGAGTCCCCTTGCAGGACATTTGTCAGGCAGCAACGTGGGCCTCGCTGCACACGTTTGCCAAACACTATTGCCTGGACAGCCAAGTCCGGAGAGATGGCTTCTTTGGCTGTTCTGTTCTCCAGGACTTTCTGGTGTGATCTTGGTTCGCAGACCCACCACCGGGGTTGGTATTGCTGGGGTATCTATTCTAAGGTAAGGAATGTAACTAACGTGTTTCTTTCAGATGAACAAGTTACTTACCTTCGGTAACGATATATCTGTAAGAAACATTAGTTAGTTAGATTCCTTACCGCCCCACCCATCCTCCCTGTTCTGCGAACCGATATCTAGGGTTGAGGTCATCCCTTTCAGGGCCCTAGAATTTTTGGCACCAGTGTCGGTCTCTTGCATGGCTCTGCGTTCCTGGCGCGGAAAGCTATGTACAAGAACTGACGTCCGCGTGCGAGGGCGGCGTCTAAGTACTCCGACGACATAATCCCGGCGATCACGATGCTGACGACGGACGCGGAGCCGCAGACGACGCCTAGCGACGCGCAAAGGTATGGCTGACGAAAAATCTTTCAGGATCCAGCCTGACGCCGGGAGATATTCTTAGGTGAGGAATCTAAGGTGAGGAATCTAACTAACTAATGTTTCTTACAGATATATCGTTACCGAAGGTAAGTAACTTGTTCTTTTGTATGAGTGAAATGTGAGCCTAACTATAACTTCCCTGTAACCTTTGATTTTTTCCAGTGAATTTCTAAGGTTTTTTAATGTTGTTTCCCAACTATAACGTCCTGTAACCTTTGTTTTTTTTTAAGTGAATTTCTAAGATTTTTTTTATGCATTTCTTAACTGTAATCTTTGAGAGTGAGTGGGTGATTAAGTGCATGAGTGTCTCAGTGGGTATGTGAGTGAGTGTGTGTGAGTGTCTGAGTGGGTCTGAATGGGTGTGTGAGTATCTGAGTGGGTGCATTACAGAGTGAGTGTCTCAGTGGGTCTGTGAGTAGGTGTGAGAGTTTCTAAGTGGGATTGTGAGTGCCTCCATGAGTTTGTGTCAGTCTGTTAGTGGGTGCATGAGTGCCTGAGTGGGTCTATGAGTGCATATGAGAGTGTTTTAGTAGGTTTGTGACTGGGAGTCTGAGTGGGTCTGTGACTGGGTGTATCAGTTTTTGAGTGGGTCTGTCAGTGTGTGTGTGTGTGAGTGCCTACGTTTGTGAGTGGGTGTATAAGTGGCTGTGTGGGTGTTTCAGTAGCTGTGTGAGTGGCTCGGCCACAAAGGAACTGCACCTGCTCTTTTATCCAACAAGACTCCACAGTTTTGCTCAAAATATCTTCCCAAGTGGATTACTTTCTACTGGTTAAATATTAAGTGCAACCTCCTTGGGTAAATGTCCAATATGTATTCTAGACTACAGATGCATAATGGAGCACAAGGAAATGTCACCAGGGACCTTACTTGTTGTTGGAACTGGCACTTTTTGCAGGGTTATCCCCAAACCTTTTGCCTACCTCCTTTATTTTTTCTGGCCTGTTTTTGTTGGTTTTATGACTTTGGGTACTTAACCACTGTTGATCAGTGCTAAAGTGCATGTGTTCTCTCTTGTAAACTTGGTAAGATTGGTCTACACCTGTTTGGCATATTTAATCCACCTGTAAGTCCCTTGTACAATGGTATTCCATATACCCATGGTCAGTAAATTAAATGCCACTAGTGGGCCTGCAGTGCTGCTTCTGCCACCCACCAAAATAGCCTTTCAAACCTGTTTCAGGCCTGCTGCAGTGACGTGACATTTAAAGTGTTTGCCATGTCTGAAGCTCCCCTTTTACTACATACAGGTCACCCCTAAGTTAGGCCCTAGTGTCATGTAGTTCCTAGGAATCCCCAGGACCTGCGTGTTTTGGATGACCTAAACTGAGAGCTTGGTGTTCCAACCGCTTCCGGACACCCCCACAGGATAAGTCAGCCATTAGAACAGCTATCTCTACAGTAGCACTATCACCCGCCTGTATCTTAAAGTGGTGTAGGTAGTTTCTGGCAACCTCTGAACATGACAAGCCTGATTCCTCAGGGATCGTGGAAAACAGTACAGTACATTTCGCTCAGACACTCGTGCTTGCTTACTCTCAGGAAATACAGAGGATGGCAATTGGGACGGTTCAATAAGTATTTATTGGTCCAGCGATTGCCTTGTATAAAACATATGTGCTGCGACAATCAGGAGACAGAAGCATACAAAAGAGATTGCTAGTACCAATATAGTAAATAGTAGATACATTTCTACCATGTTGCTAATAAGATGAACATAAGCAGTTCAGATGAAAACAGTAGCACTTGCATATTCCTAAAATGTGCCCTCTAGTAATTAGTGATTTCCCTAAATGTACCTAGCCTAGATCTGTATGTGTGGCACGTATATGCGTGTAGCTATTTGAATCTGTAGCCAAGAAATCCGCAGAAGAGGCAATGGAACACAGGCAGGACACAGTCTAACCAGACCGGTCTGAAAGACAGGAGCCAATGCTCTTGAAGCAGAGGCGTAGTCAGGTAGAACACCATATGCTTATGACAACATCGTTCCAGCAGTGTTATCTCCATGTCTTGAGGGACTGAAACGTCCATTGCGAAGCAATAGGATTAAAATCAGAATACCCACTAGCGATAGCAGGACCAAAGGAAGCCCCCCAAAAACGCTTCCAAGTACAGAGTGTATGAAAGCTGGAATTACTCCAAAGATGGTCTGAAAGGTGGTTAAGAGACCTGGCCTAAGGTGCTTAAATAAGTGTACGATCCCACTCATATCAGAATGTTAAAGATACGATGAAACTCTTTCTCCAAAATGAATGGGTAACATCGTACGGACCAGGGCCTGTATCTCTGCTGAAGACCTTGCAACCTGGAGATCAAAAGTCTCTCGGGCTGAAGTTAAGGCCACATTTTGTTGAAACAACATGGCTTTCAGTCTGCTCAGTGAATCAAATCTTATACTGGAAACATTCAATGATGGCCACAGTGGTGCCTCCCTAACTGTGCGAGCCGGGGGAAACAATACTTGCTTACAGCAAACAACCCTGAAGTTTACTGTGACTAGATATGTGATGCCTGGTGCCATTCCACAACAACCTTGATCATTCAGCACTAAATAACTTCCATTCAAAAGCAATTTAAAAAACGGATGAATCACGGCAGCTGGGGAACCTTTCAAGTAGCAAGATAAGTTCGCTTTTGACCCGTTACACGTTCCATGAAGTGACACTTCTTTGCACATTAAAGACGCACTTAAAGCCTTCACACAGTCAGTACCACTTAGGAAAACTTCAGTGGCCTTATTTCTGCTCCTATATCTATATGGTAACTCCCAGATTTACTGCTAGTACTAATATAGTAAATAGTAAATAGTAGATACATTTCTACCATAGTGCTAATAAGATTAACATAAGCAGTTCAGATAAAAACAGTAGCACTTGCATATTCCTAAAATGTGCGCTCTAGTAATAAGTAATTTGCCTAAATGTACCTAGCCTAGATCTGTATGCGTAGCATGTATATGCGTGTAGCTTTGTGTATCTGTAGCCAAGAAACCCCTAGTAAAGAACTAGCCCCCTCACCTGATGGTTGAGAACGAAGGACTCTGTCTCTGCTTCCAGGATGAATCCCGCAAGTTAAGAAATAGGAAGAAAAAAAAGCACGCGGCCACGTTCGGCACTGCAAACAACAAACCAAAAAATCAGCGGAGGCGTGCCGTTGGTTTGTTGTTTGCAGTGCCGAACGTGGTCGCATGGTTTTTTTCTTCCTATTTCTTAACTTTTTCGGTTTTAAAGCACCCCACATTAGTGGCGGTTGCGCCCCTTTCTTTAGACAAGTCACGTCTAAAGAAAGGGGCATGGCCACCATTAAAGTGAAAGCGCGGCATGGGCGCTTTTACAAACAAGCTTTTGCAATGCAATAGGTCTTGCATTTGCGAGTGTTTAAGCTATTGACATTGTAAATGGCAATACCTTTTATTTCTGTTATAAAAACCAACACATAAATAAAAGGCATCGTCATTTACAATGCCAATAGCTAAAACTCTCGCAAATGCGAGAACTATTGCATTGCAAATGCTTGTTTAAATATAGCCCCGGGGAGGTGGTGGTCCCTGGGGCATAGAAAAAAGCCCTAGGATGGGGAGGGGCACGTGCACCCTGCTCCTTTTATTTTTTTTTGTTAAACATTGGCATGCCCCTAGGACCTGGCTCACCCGGGGGCTTCATTTAAAACAAGCGCAGGAGACCGCTCTTGTTTTTCTTTTTCAATTTTTGCTGTGAATTTTCTCAATTTTGCGGCATACATTTTTTGGGTAATGCTTTTTTGCCCTGGCAGGGACCCTCTGGGACCCCAAGACCAAGGCTAGGGAGTTAGGGTATTCATACCCTGCCCCTTTTCAGTTTTTTCTGCATTTTATTTTGGGACTCAGCTGAAGCCAAGTCCCAAGATGGCTGTCAACAATTCCTGGTTGAAGTGTTGGCAGCCAATCAGAGCTCTGCAGATCTCAGCATGAACTCGTCATTATTTGAGAAGGCTTCGCAACCACAGATAAACAAATTTGGATTGTCTTTAATAGCTATAAAACTGCTGAACGGATTTACACCAAATAACAAAAAGCACAATCTGTGGACCAAATGCTAGCTTTCTGTCAAATTTGGTGTGATTATGTTGAGCAGTTCGGGCTGCAGGTGTGTCTATAGAGTCAATGGGATTTAACATGGGAGACACACTTTTTTATTGACCCCCTCTTTTTCTTGACCCCTGCTTGATGGATCGCACCAAAACTTTCCATGCACAACAAGAACCACCAGGGCACATTCTTGGAAAATTTTGTGAAGATTCGCCAAACTGCGCCGATGATATAGGCAAGTCAAAAAACGCTTTTCCTATGGAAACATGGCGACTGCCAGTAGGTTATATATATATCTATATATCTATTCACTGAAAAAAACCATAGGTTTCAGGCACGTTATAGTTAGAAATTAGCATTTAAAAAACCTTAGAAATTCACTGAAAAACCATAGGTTTCAGGGACGTTATAGTTATTTGGACATTTCACTCGTACAAAACCGAGAAATTCTGCCGTTATAGTTAGTTCAGCTAATGCACTGTTGATGACGTCACATATTACATCATTCATGACATGGTCAGTGACATAACTGATGACATCTCATATGACATCACTGATGACATCATCCAGTGATTCTGTGTTTCTATAAAGTTTAAATATGTTTTATATATATGCCAAGGTGTATTGAAGAATGAGTGGGTGTATAAGTGTCTAGATGGAAGATTTAGTAGGTGCGTGACTGACTGTATAAGTGAGTGATTAAATGTGTCTTACTGAATGCATGGGTTAGTGACTAAACTGTGTGAATGTCTCTATCAGTCTGTCTGTTGTTGTGTAAGCTGCTGCATGGGTTGGTGAGTAGCTACATGAGTGTCTATATGGGTTATTGATTGATTGCCTGAGTATTTGTATGGGTGCCAGAGTGTGTGTGTGTGTGTGTGTGTGTGTGTGTGTGTGTGTGTGTGTGTGTGTGTGTGTGTGTGTGTGTGTGTGTGTGTGTGTGTGTGTGTGTGTGTGTGTGTGTGTGTGTGTGTGTGTGTGTGTGTGTGTGTGTGTGTGTGTGTGTGTGTGTGTGTGTGTGTGTGTGTGTGTGTGTGTGTGTGTGTGTGTGTGTGTGTGTGTGTGGGTGTGTGTGGGTGGGAGGTGTGTGACTGTGCATAGATGTGTGAGTGGTTGATTCACTGGGTGTATGGGTTCAAGAGTGCATGTGGAAACAGCTGTTTGGGTGGGTGAGTGTGTGTATGGTGTGTTGGTGAGTGAATGGATGTCTCAATGGTATATTTCCAAGTAACTACATATCTAAAAGGCAGTGTATGTGAGATTTGGAGAATATAAATGACTATACGTGAGAGTCAGTGATTGTGAGAGTGGCTGTATGGATGAGTGTGTACTTGTATCAGTGATTGTATAAGAGAGTAAGTATGCGTTAGTATCTGTATGAATAAGTGAGGTGGTGTGTGTATAACTGTATAGGTGAGTAAATGGAAGTGTGATTGATTCTTTGCATGACTAACTAGGTGTGGTAGTAACTCTGGATGAGTGGCGGTGTGAAGGTGTCTGTATAGGTGTATGAGTGTATATGATGTTGTATTGATGAGTGACTGCATGTATGAGTGACTGTATTAGGTGTAAAAAGGGGCGTGGCCTCAAACCACCTCTCTGCAATGCAGCTCTGTGGCGCTTACTGGAGGTACCTGATGGGCTAGTTGGCCCCCAGGGTCCCTCGGGATTGAAGGGGACTTCATCTCCCAAATTACAACGTGCCGGGGGCACATTTGCACACTTGTTATGTTAGGCCCCCTCCCTGCACTACTGTGCAAACGTGCCCCCTGGCGCACTGTAAGTTGGGGGATTAAGTCCCCTTCAATCCTGAGGGTCCCTGGGTGCCAACTAGCCCACCAGGTACCTCCAGTAAGCGCCACAGAGCTGCGTTGCAGAGAGGTGTAAAAAGGGGCGTGGCCACAGATCACCTCTCTGCAACGCAGCTCTGTGGCGCTTACTGAAGTTACCTGGTGGGCTAGTTGGCCCCCAGGGACCCTTGGTATTCAAGGGGACTTAATCCCCCAACTTAGAACACACCAGGGGCGCATTTGCAGAGTGCTGCAGGGAGGGGGCGGGGCCCCTGGCGAGCTGCCGGTTTCTTTTTTATTTCTTTTTTATTCTTATTTTCTGGGAGGGGGGCTGCGTGGTCCCCCCTTCCTTGGGCCACTTTTGGCCCCAGTGACCCCATCCCCCGGGGCCTGAGCATTATCTTTTTCTATTTTTTATTAAAAAGAAACTGGAAGGGTGCCATGTGGCCCCCCTTCCCAGAGCCACTATTGGCCCCGGGACCCCATCCTCTGGGGCCTGGCCTGGTTCTTGTTTTTTTTTTTATTTCCGGGGAAGGAGGTCGCGCCGGCTCCCCGCGTCCTTCCCCTTGCTCAAAAGCAACCTGCTTTGCTTCATTGAAGCGAGAGCAGGTTTTCCTGCTCACGCTTCAATGAAGCAAAGCAGAGTTTGCTATGACAGGGCGGGAGCCGCACAGCTCCTGCCCTGCCATACCAAATGGCAATGTCCCGGGGGTGGGCACCCCGGGACATTGCACGAGCCGGCCCTGGGGAGGGGGTGGTCCCTGGGGCCCAGGGGGTCCACTACAGACCTTCGCAATTCAAATCAGTTTGTGCCCCAGGGAGGTGGTGGTCCCCAGGACGTGTGGGGGGCTCTTCCCCCCACACATCACTTAATATTAAAGACAGAGCCCCGGGCGGTGGCGGTCCCCTGGGCTGCGGGGGTCGCATGCCCCCCACGGTTTATTTTCAGAGCCCCGGGAGGTGGCGGTCCCTGGGGCAGCATGGGAGGGGGATTGGGACCCCCCACGCATTTCTTTTTTCAAGCCCCGGGGAGGTGGCAGTCCCCAGGGCTGCGGGGGGCCGCTGTGCCCCCTGCATACATTCAAATTAGCCCCGGGAGGTGGCGTTCCCGGGGCTGCGGGCGCCCCCGCAAATTATTTGGTGAGTGCCTCTGGGACCAAGCCCACCCGGGGGCTTAACAATAACGAGCACGGGAGTCCGCGCTTCGTTTTTTTTCTTTTCACGGCCGGATTCGCGACCCCATTGCGAATTCGGACGATTATTTTTTTTTTAAATGCTTTTTTTTGGCTTGGGGGTCCTTGTGGGACCCCCTGAGCAGGCCTAGGAGTTCAGGGATTTTCTACCCTCTCCCCTTTTCTTCCTTTTTCACTTTGTTTCACTCTTTTTCTTGTGACTCGAGTCACAAGATGGCTGCCAACTCTTCCTGGTTTGGAGTGTTTGCAGCCAATCAGAGTGAAGCTTTTGCCCGGGAGGGTTCGCGAACCCTCCTTGGTGCTCAGATATCGATATTTTTCTTTTTATAATTTCACAGGAACTACTGAATGGATTTACACCATTTAACCAAAAGGGCGCACTCTAAACCAAGACCTACCTTTTTGCCAAATTTGGTGCAATTCCGTTCAGCAGTTCGTGCTATAGCCTGTAATAAAGTTCCTACGGAAAATAACAAGGAGAAAACGCGCTTTGGGACCCCCTTTTTTCTCAGCCCCCGCTTCACGAATCACCTCGAAACTTTCAACACACAAACTGAGCGGTCCAAACCTATTTTTCGGAAACTTTCACGAAGATTCGTTAAATGGCGCCAAAGATATTGGCAAATCAAAAAAAGCTTTTTCCATGGATAATAGGTCCGAACTAGAACTACCTACTGGTGACTGCCAGTAAGTAATATATATATATACATATATATATTTCACCTTTTGGCTTCAAAATAGGAGACGACGGAACAAATCGGGTATGGTTCTACATGTATTTTTATTTTCCATTTAAAAAACCAAAATGGTCCATGCTGACAAAACCAGGCCGACGCGTTTCTGCAAAAAAAAAAAATATATATATATATATATACATTCATAAGTAGTGTTTTGAAGAGAACAGATAAAGCATAGCTGATATGTTTATGTCTTCATTGCTTAGCTGATACTTGTTTAACTTTTCACCGCTCTTTTCCCTTGATGGTATTCGGAGTCTGAACTATGGGTGGACATATCTTGAGTAATTCCGATATTGTAATCATGCAGAATTACCCTGGAATTCCACAAGATTATGGGTAATTACACGAGAAAAGTAATTCTGTGTTTAGCGCTATTTCATATCTCAAAAATGCCCCCTCGCGTCCAATGACGTGATAAAGCATTTTGCACTAACAAATAGTGCTGATGGAGCCTGTGGTATTTAGTCAACTGTGTGTTTCTTCCCCGCAGGTTGGACTGACACCTTGTTTTGTCCTTCAATAAATTTGGGGAGGAATGTAGTGTCCTGCGAGACACGTTCTAGTGTCTCGCAGGAAGCTGTAACCCCAGCCACTCCCTCGAGGGCTGGACACACTGCACACCCATCCATCACTGGTGCCACGAGTGACGTGTGGCCCCGTCAATAAAAGGGCCCGAGTGCACGTGCTCGTGGCCAGTTATCACCCTGCATCCCTGAGTGTCTGTGTTCTTTATTTCCTGCTATGTGGGCCTGAGGCCCGACACCACACAGTGTATTCGAGAGTCTGCCTAGGCTTAGTCTGAAGGCAAGCACACTTTAAGTCTTGGGCAAAGTGGGTCCTGGCGCAGGGCCCCGTTTTTTCTGAGGGCCCGTTGATAGTGAAAGCTCTATTCTGCAGAGTCGAGGTCTGATGAGCTTGTCTTAAACATATTGTCATACATTTTTCCTTTAATTTATTTTTAATGTGGGGGGTGCGTGGGAGTCTATAAGACACTTTTTGCAGAGAAATTTTTGTTTTTCAACACAATGCAACTTTCATGAACAAAGTTCCTTTTAGATCAAAACAGAACCTCACATATGAAAAATGGGCGAGGGGGTCACAAAGATTATAATATTAATGAGTTGCTGCTGTATTGAAAACACAGGTCACCGTCCTTGAATATTAAATATTAACATATTTCGGATTTGAATCAGTGTGCCTGTGCACTGTCAGTGACCTGGCCAAAGAGGGCATGAAAGAGCAGAACATGGATCATAACTTTGAAATTGTTCCGAATAGCCTAGGGCCCCCAAATTACTTTTGGCCCCAGGAATCGTTAAGATGTCCACGAAGACAAGGTCAGAGCTGCCCCAATCTTTGACGTCTCACTGCTACTAGCCAGGACACATACATTTCTGGCAAAAGCCTGAGGGGAGGGAGACATTGAGATCTCGGTGATCTGGAGGGGTTTTTCACCCCTCTCGAGTCTCCCTGCAGGCCTCTGCTCAGCAGGCACAACACGCAATTAATGTGTGCTCATGCCGCCTAATGCACTGGTCTTGAGCAAGAAAGGAATAAAATTACTTCAGAAACGAGTTGGTTAAATCGCGAACTTCCCTCAAAATGTGCCTGTAGGATGATGGACCGTTCAATGTCACGTTTGGCACCCACGCACGCCTCTAGCAGCTGAAACCGGAAGTGGGCAGAGAAGGAGAGAACATGTATAAAGATTGTTCAGCGGACCCCGGCCATAGCAGCTGCCTTTCAATATGAGATCTAAAATTAGGGAGAGAAACTAAAATAAATGCGTAGTCCGTGTGGAGAGAGGGTAGCTATCGAAATGATCAGTTTATTATTTGGCCAGCTGTGTGTGGGCGTCGTGTCAGCAGAAACGTGTACTAATGTGCGCTTTTTCATCCCACTGTACGCATTCAGATTTGTAATCGCCGGTTGCCGCCAACCGAGCACCGCTTCTGACTCATGACGCCTTCCGATGAGACGGCCACATGCGCGAGCTCCAGTCAAGAGAAACCGACGAGCTCGACAAGTGGCTTGGAATGCTGTCGCGCGCCCCGCGTTCTGCGAATTAGGTGGTTGTTATTGCAGTGTTCTAGATCAATATTTGGCAACCAGCCTGCCCCTCCGAGGGACATTGAGCCCTGCTGTTATAGCTTTAGGATGCCGATTGCTGAGGCCATTATCAGAGGGTCATGAAAGGACAGCTCTCGCGCTCCCTGTCTGGGTGATATTGCAGGCTTGTTGAACACAATGTTGTAAAATAGTGTTTTAATTTTGAAAATGATGGCAAACCTGAAATGTAACTCATGTGGCCTCTGGTGAAGAGGGATAGTGTCGACGGGCGTACTTAGACCCTTCAGTAGATATGCGAAGGCAATCAAGGTTCTTTTTTTTCGTCCAGTGTCCTTTAATCACATTAAATATCCCATGCACCCTCCACTGGAACATGGGTACGTGTTTAATACAGTAGGTCACATCACCACGTTGTTTCAACTTAAGAGTTGCACATTTTTAAATTTACATTTTAGCAAACTCATGCCATGTGAGTTCACAGTTGTAGGTTTTCATTTAGCGCCAGACTAGAACAATAAGGCCCTGATTACGAGGTGGCCCAGAGTGGTGTTCATGGAGGGAGGAGTGAGGGTAGTGGGTGATTGTTGGGTCTGCAAACTCCAGACCTGGTAATTACTGTCTCAGAGATACCAGTCCAGGACCCAGGTGTGGTGCTGTTGGGGCTGTGGGCAGCTGGAATGCCTCGCTCCTACCGACCCATGCTCCTGCGAGCTGTCAATTTGCCTTCACCACCCCCACAGGCCAAAACAAAGCCCCTGCATCCTTTTCCACTCCGGTTAAGCAGGCTGTAAACGGATACCGATTGGGGCCCGTTATTTTCCCTGTAAGGGTGGAAAATTCATGAACCAGGTATTCTTGGGGCTGCGTGTTATCACATTCAAGGGAAAATTACCTGTAATACTCACGTTTTGGTGTGGGGGTATGTTGCATAGGGATTTAAAGATATAACTGCACACAAATGTGTAGAAGAAACTTGGGAGGAGATTTACCAAATGTCCTCGCAGAGCTGCCTCCCGCGAGTCTGCGCTGTGTTGTGCGACAGGAAAGGAGCAGGAGAGCGCCATATTTTCCCCTTTCCCTTGCGCTAATTACAGCTGCCGTGCGCCACGCACTATCTTAGTGGCATAGCACTAGGGTGTGTGTGCGCGTCTAGCATAGGTTTTGTACAGAAAGGGTACCTTTCCTGTACAACATACTATGCCAAGACACCAGGGAAAGCTTTTTCCACTTTGTATGCAGCACGCATGTAAAGTCGGAAAAGGAAGGAGAAATGAAAGCATTTCTCCTTCTTTAGACCTAGTTTAAAAGGGCCCCATTTTCTCAGACTAAACCCAATCTACTGTATTTAGCAAATTGGTTTTAGCGTGAGAAACCTTGGGTGGTTGCATGGGAACGCCCATGCACCACCCTTGGTATGTCCCCATGGTGCAAAGTCTTGCGAAGCAGAGCTATGTGCTGCTTTGCATTACTTTTACGTTATTTCCAACGCTAAACGAGTTTAGCGCTAGAAATTAAATTAGGAAAAAAAGATTTTGTGACACAAACAAAGCTCAAAATCTCGATAAATCTCCCCCAAAATATATTACTAAAGAAACGAACCCACAGGAAGAAAGCAGTCTGTCCGGACTGCTTGATCTCAGCAACCAAGTCCACATGCAGATATTGAGTCATATCCTCACAGCCAGCTCACATCCCAAATTCTATAGGTACGCAGCTGGACGTGACAAAAACATTACATCACCAACACAAATATGCACATACCATATCACCTCCCCCCTTAAATGAAAGAATATATATATAATCATATTTCGAAAGTATCGTGGTAGAACATTTGCCCACCACAGTAGAACAAGAACTAGGAATGTCAGATACATTTAAATTACTTTCAGAAATTGCTTCAGAAGTAAGGGCCTGATTTAGATCTTGGCGGATGGGTTACTCCGTCACAACGGTGATGGATACTCCGTCCGCCAAAATATAAATCATAATATATCCTATGGGATTTATATTTCGGCAGACTGGATATATGTCATCATTGTGATGGAGTAACCCATCCGCCGAGATGTAAATCAGGCCCTAGGTGGAAATAGGCACAGAAATGAGAGAATCCAATTCAAACTCAATTCATTTTGACAGACAAACAATCGCAATCAAATTTACACATACCCACAGACTTGTTAATACTACATACTGGTTGTAGAACATTACTCATAGGCTGGCAATTGCAATAGGCATCATTCTTGTAAGAAATGCAAAATCCAGACCACCTGAATCCATACCTCTGACCTTCTGTTTGTCATTGGAAAAAATCTGTGGTGGGACTAACTGATTTTCACTAGCCTTTCCCTGCAAGTAAAACATTAGGTCTACTCGTTTTTATTATCTTCACAGGTCCTGAGAACTTAGATTTTCCCTTTTGAACGTTCTTACACTATTGAAAATGTCCCAGTGTCCAACATTAATCATTGAGTGTCTTACTTTCTTTTTGTGATCAAATTTAGATTCATATGTCAATTGTTTTGTTCTCTCTCTCTTTGCTGCAAGTTATTTTCAGCATTATATTTACTACGTACACCAAAATAATTCCATAACCACTCTGGACACAGAATTGTTTAAGGCAACCTTCCTCACAGTAAGGTAAACAGAGCATTCCCTGTGGTGCTGTGAGGAGTAATATTGTAATTCCAAACTTTGTGTCAGACAATGAATTCAGTACTGTGAGAAATTGAGTTGCTAGTTGAGGAAGGTGTGAGCCCTTATCAAGTCACGGATGTAAACATTATTATATATTTAAATGAGCTTCTAATTTGTTTGAAATCAAGCTTGTGCTAACATAAATAGAAATTGTGATGTATTCCATTTTGAAATGACATTGTGATACACCACATGATCACTGTTGATATTGTTGCTTTTACGTTAATAAAGAATTGTGAACTTTACATGGAAAGACTGCTTTCCCAGTCTTTGGGACTAAGATGTACCTAACCAACGGTAACCTAGCTGTCTCAGACCGCTTTGTATACAGTGTTACAACAGTGTTACAACTCACATTACCTGACTAGACTCTGAGAACCTCTAAATCCAATCCAATGAAAGATTTCTCAACTGTATTTTATTGTAACATGTTTCTTGTTGCCTGTTCCTCATTGGGGCGTATCCTCAAAACCATGTAATTGTTTAGTAATGTGCAAAATCCTTTGTCTAAAGTCCTATAAAAGGACCTGTTTTCCACTGTTTTACGGAACCCCATTTTCCCCTCTCTTAGATGTCGAATCTATGCTGGAATTAATATTGAACTTTACTGCGTACTTTGCACTTATGATCTGTATGCTTTGCTGCTAATTTTACAAATTATATACTTCATGCAATTTGCCTTAATAATTTTTATATAAATCCTTAAAACTCTGGCCTGTGTCTGTCAGTCTTATTGAGAATGTCATTATCTTATGCCGATATCGGAGCCCACTTGTATTAGAGATGGATCCTATTGGGGAGTACCAAAGTCTATCTAGAGGTTATAGAGACCACACCGCTACCAGTCTGAGCCGTTGGCAAACTCTGGCTGGTTAATGCGAGACAGATTTGCGGGCCAACAGATCTGATAGCAGAGTTGATGGTTCTGATTGGATCCAGTCAGCATTAAATGAACCCAATTACCTTTGTGGTTCAGGCGGTTTTGCCCCTTGATTCAAATTGACCCTCCCCAACCCGATCCTGGTTCCTGAAGATGAGATAGTGGTAACTAAGAGAAGGAGAGCATGAGTATCATTAGGGCCCTATGCGCATGTGACGGGTGAATGATAAGTGAGCCTTAAGGCAGAACATATTGGGATTTATAGCAGGTGCATTGTGGACGAATGCAGTGGACAGACTATGAATTTAATTACTATGTGGCACTAGTTCTTGGACTTGTGGGGATGAAGTTATGGTGTTTTTGATGATATTTTTTGATGTTTGATTTATTGCTTGTATACGGCATAAAGTTGAAGAGAGGTACCTCAGCTAGATTTATTGAATTATTGAAATTTCTGCCAAGGTGAGGTGTATTGTGAGGCGCTATCAGCTACACCAAGATAGGGATGTAAGGTTTCTAATGTGTGACTGCACTAATCGAGTTCAGTGTTTGTTCATTCCTTGGCGCAAGGGTGTGAGCTGTGAGCAAGCTGGATACAGTGACTCTTGCAGTTCGAAATTCTGCTGTTGCGCAGAAGTAATTGGTCTTCTTTGTACTCTGGAGATTTCTGATTAGGTGACACAGACAGAGCGTTAACTGTGGGCAAAAGAGTTCAGGAGAGCATGGCAGTATACAGTTGCTTACGTCATTGGTGCCATGCAGGGATTGGATGGCGGAAACTAAAACCACGCTGCGATAGAGTGACCTCTGACCGAGACGTGCTGGGATTTGTAGGCAATGGTGAACACAATTGTGCTAACAGTGTGTGAGATTGGGACGAAGAGTGACAGAAAACACTGTCAGAATGGGAAATCCTTTTTGAAAAGAGAGAAAGATTCAAATAAGGAAGAGAAAATCCTACCAGACGGTAATCCAGCTAGGTATATGGTGGCAAAGAAAGGGTTACAGACATGCATGTGGCCTAGCCAGTGGCACAAATATGCGTATAAAGATGGGGAATTATGATTATCACTGAGCTAGACTTTCCACATCCCCAGAATCAAAAATTTAAGACTGAGAACGTATGACTTGAGACCCCAGCCAAGACCCATACAGTTTGAGAACTTGAATCTCTGGGAACAAGTTGCAAATGAGAAGAAAAGGAAGAAGTTTGCGTTAAAAATCTGTAATAAGGTTTATTCGTGAATAAGTACACAGGATGATGAGAAGCAAAAGAAATGGAGGGAGGAAGTGATTGAGACAATAGAGGCGTACCCACTGATAGAGGGTGGGGAAAAAGAAAAAAACTAGCAAGAAAAATAAACCTAAGGACGAGGCAGAAGTAGAGAGTGAGGAGGAGGATGCCTTCATATAATACAGCATCCGCACCAAGTGCTACAGCACAAGCATCTGAAACCGAAACAAACACTGTAACACTCTGGAAGTTAGCGTGCCCCCAAGCTACTTAGAGGCCGCCATTTCAACCCCTGCTCAGACCTTGACACCTGTGGCAATGGGTACTTCACACATCACTGACACCCAATGTTTCCCCTATTACGACCACTGTTAGCACGTCCCAGAGTCAGACCCTTCTAAGCATTCCTCAGTACCTCACAGAGGTGTCCAGCGTGATAGCTTTAGGCCCAGCCCAGGGAGAGACTTTGACATCTCCTGTGGCAGGAGGTCATACGACCACTTCGCCTCTACCAGCCAACTCACAAAGTAAGGGACCGACTCCTCAAAGACTAAATGTCGCCTAACTGAAAGTCGAATTTGATGAAATCGTTAAGAGTAATATAGGGATGGACTTCCTATGGCACTATGATGAGAGCAAGTTAACTTATATGAGCAAGGAAGTCATGAGGATGGTGTGAGAAGCGAATGCAAAGATGGAGAGATTGGGAGTTGAATGTGAATTTGATTTGACACAAAGAAAGACGTTGCGAAGGAATGTCAGGATGACAATGGGTGACAAGGAACTGAAGCTGTTGAAACCGTGAGATTTAAGAACGCATGTGAGGGAGTTGATTGAGATTATCAGGGACTGGAGCAAAAGTCAGTTCAGAGAGTTGTGGTCGAAGAAGGAAAGGGTCAAGGTGAAACGGAAAAAGGAACTCACCAAGGAGGACGAGGGAGAAGTTGCAGGAGAGCTAGTATCGGAATACCCTGCATATGTTCATGTTCCGTGGTCTCAGACATATCTCTTACATTCCACAAATTCTCTCCCCAGGGTGGGGGAGAATCCTGGTAAGTTGTACACTCAGTGCAGATAGTTACTTTTTTAAAGGTTTTGTTGGAGGATTTGGATATGTTGTTTGAAGTGACAGTCCCGAAGGACCTGTGGGGAGAATGCAAGAGAGCAGTGGAATGGCTACACAGAACCCCCTAGGATAGAATTTACAAATGCACCATCGTCTTTGGTAAAACTAAATACGATGCAATCATTAACCACTTAAGACTGAAGTCCCCCAAAAGGAAATAAATGTCCCCAAGACCTTCTGAACATCCAAAAAACCCAAAGAATCTGTTCATGCATACTTTGAAAGATTAATGCAGGTGTACAGGGCATAGCAGTCCAAACAATCTGCCTGGAGATAACATGTGGCGGTTTCTCACCTGCTTTGTGCAAAGGCTACAATCTGAAATTAGCAATCAGATTATACAAGGTGTCCCTTGCTGACAGAGTAAACCCATAGATGAGATCTTGCAGTTTAAAATATTGCAGTGATATGGTAGAAGCTAAACGTAAGGATCTGAAATGAAGGTTCATGATTGCCCAGTCCCAGTTAGCACAGAATAGAGGGGAGAAAGGACCCAAATTGCCCATTCCAGAACCTGAATATGACCCCAGTGTAGTAATACACATGCTGCAAATCTCTTTGGCATATGAGGGAACACCTCGGAAATGGGAATATGTCGAGGAAGTATACCTGGAAATAGTAGAAGTGCCTTAAAAAAGGTTACCTCTTGTCACATTTGTAACAAGATCAGGCACTAGAAGTGGGAATGTCGATACAATCCTGCTCAAGTAATGATCGATGCCCAAGCCACCAACCTTACAGTGCAGGGAGAGCTTTCCCCAGTATCCGACTCCCTATGCAGATCTCATAAATCCTGAAATTAGGCAAGCTGCAGAATTTGCCTGGACCTATACAGGTTCAAGGAGGAATTTACCAGAGCAACAGAGTTCTCCATAACCCAGTCACATGCCAGACTGCCCTGATTCCCATGATGTATGAGAACTCCACAGATTTTGAACAGTTAAAATGACAGTGTCTGAGGAGGGAGGAGGAGTGCTTACTTATCACAGTCCTGGAAGTGGATTAGAGTGGCCCATATGTAGATCGAAAGGTTAACGGACATCCAATGTCCTTTCTGAGGTTGAGGTCCGGAACTTAACCCTCTTGGGAAAGGAAATCCATGTTGTTGATATTACAAATCAGCAGCATACAAATAAGGGCACTGTCCCAGTTCCAGTAGAAATTGGAGACTTTGGAGAATAACACCAGTTTGTTGTGTGCAATTCAAGCCCTGCAAACTTGCTAGGGAGGCAACTCCTCTGCAAACTCAGGTGCATCATATGCTGTATGCAAGACACAGTAGGTTTCGAAAGCCAAGGAGCAGATGCAGAAATTAAATTACAGGCCCCGGAACCTGTAGTCAGGTCGTATCCGGTCATTACTTAAGAAGATTTATCTGTCAATTTGATAGAGAAGATGTGAGGGGTTTCCCCACAACAGAGATTGGGTTGATTAGGAGTGCCAAGCGTCTTAAGAGAACCCTATGGCCTAATACAGTATTCCGTCAAATATGTCCTTACAAGCTGACCCCAGAAGTCATTGCAAGAATAACACCAGCCATCGAGAACATGATAGAACAGGGCTTTCTAAAGGAAGTCACAGTAGTCCATGTAACTCTCCGATTATGGCTTTGCAGAAAGCAAACAAAAAGTGGAGATAAGTGCAGGATCTCTGAAAGATTAACTAAATTGTCATTCCATGCAATCCTGTGGTATTGGATCCTGCTGTGATCCTGTTCCGAATTCCCCCAGAATTGGCTGCTTCATGGTCACTGACCATTGTCAGACGTTCTTATCGGTTTCCTTCATAAAGAGAGCCAGTTTCTCTTCGCGTTTCGGTTCCAAAAGTAGACTCTTGTGTGTTGTCGCACTCCTCAAGGATTTACAGAGAGCCAGTCCTACTTCAATCAGATACTTAAAAAGACTCTAGAAACTCTGCAACTGCCTTTCAGCTCAACTCTGATTCAGTATATCCATACCTCCGTAACCCAATGATGCCAGGCCTGATGAACCGAGCCAAGTGGGATTTATTCCCGCACACCAGTGTAGTGATAACACCAAGCGCCTGCTGCACCTTATAGATAAGACACGCCGGTCATGCAAGGAGGCTTTGCTTGTTTCCATCGATGCCGAGGCATTTTATCGTGCCCACTGGCCTTACATCTTCGGCACACAAAGGAAGTTGGCCACTTTGGAAAGGTTTTGCTGCTGGGTCAGGAGCATCTATATTGCCCTCCAAGCCTCGGTCAAGGTTAACGATTTATCATCCCCTCCATTCTCCATCCAGAGGGGCACTCGCCAGGGCTGTACCTTTTTCTTTTTGCTATGTACGTGTAGCCCCTGGCGCAACGGCTGAGGGACAACCTGGATCTAACAGGGATTAACTTTGGCAGTGACCAACATCTGATCAATCTATATGTTGACAATGTTATTTTACCTATCATTGGGCCCATGTCCTTGCTCCCGATTTGAGCTTCAGGCTTTTGGGAAGGTCTCTGGATTTAAAGCGAACATGTTAACGTCCCAGATTTTGAACCTCTCAGTCACGTCCACTCATGAAGCCGCTTTGTGATTCCTTTTCCCCTTTGAATGGGCAGTAGATGCCTTACCATGCTTAGGCATCTCACTAGCCCAGACTATCCCTCAAACATTGGCCACTAACTATGCGACTCTTAACTCTGAAACACGCAAAGACCTGTCAACTTGGAGCAGTCTTTGCCTCTCATGGTTAGGACGAGATGACCATTCTCCCATGCATACTATACTTATTTCCGACTTTGCGTTAGTCCCCACCCCAAATGAAATCTGCTCCCTCCAAATGGACATCAACAAATTTGTGTATCTGAAAGAAACATGTTAGGCGTCAGACTGGATCCGGAAGATTTTTGTAGCAATACCCCTTGCGCGTCGCTAGGCGTCGTCTGCGACTCCGCGTCCGTCGTTGGCGTCGTGCGCCGATGTGACGTCGTTGGAGTACTTAGACGCCGCCCTCGCGCGCTGACGTCAGTTCTTCTTTTTTCCACGCCAGTAAGCGCCGATCCGGGAGAGCTACCCCTTTAGTCCTTTTTTGACTAACTTTTTTGACTCTTTTTGGTCACTTTCTCGACTCTGGTGCCGGTAGGATGCCTGGTTTCAAGGCCTGTGACGACTGTCACCGACTGATGTCGGTGACCGATCATCACCGCCGGTGCCTGTACTGTTTGGGCCTCGACCACAACGCGGAGTCGTGCTCCGATTGTATGGCCCTGACCTCGAAAGCTCGGCGGGAGCGGTCCCGTAAGCTTCTCGAGCTTCGCCACTCGGCTCCGCGCCACTCTCGATCCCGGTCTAGGAGGAGGTCCAAGGATCGGTCGCGGAGCCGCACTCGACATCGTCGCTCGTCTGGCTCGAAGTCTTCGGGTAAGTCGAAGCACTCCAAGAAGTCCAAGAGGCGACACCGCTCTTCGGACTCCCCTCGCCGGTCGCGCGACTCAGCCGAGGGTCAGGGTGGTTCTACCCCCGCGGCTCCACCGGAGCCGCAGGCGCCCCCATACCCGCCGGTCCCTGGGACTGACGCGACGCCGGCGGAGGTCAGTGCCTTCCTCTCGGCCATGAGGAGCCTGGCCCCGCCGTTGACGCCCGCCGGCACGCCTTCGGGCCCCGCGGACTCGACTGGGCAACCTTGCGCGCCGGCGGCTCCGGCACCGGCGCCGCCGCAGGTCCCCGAGGGGCCCAGGCCTGGGCCCCCGTCGACGCCGGTCGACCTCGTCACGCCTCCTCCGCCGGCATCGACACCGGTGCCACCTCCGACGCTGACTCCGGTCGACGTCGATCCCCGGTTCAGCCTCTGTCCGGTCCCGACGCCGGTGCGGCGCCGCCCGACGCCGCATCCGACGCCGCTAGAGACACAATTTGTCTATCGACCGGCTCCGATCATTCCTCCTGTATACCAGGAATGGGATGACGGGGGCGACTGGGAGGGGTTTGAGGACCCTATGGCCCTTCAGGACCAACTTTCACAGGACTGGGCAGATGAACTGGGGGAGGCCAGTGGTTTGGATACCTCACCGGACACTGGATTCATCTCTCCTCCGACTGTGGCTTCGGAGGAGGGTGCAGCTTTTTCTGTGGTGCTGCGCAAGGCGGCCGCTGCCCTTGGGCTTGACCTGCCTGCAGTGGCTGTGAGGACTAACATCCTCACTGAGGTGCTTCAGTCTGCCGCATGCTTCACTGTGCCTCTGCTGCAATTCAATGAGGCCCTCACTGACATTCTGCAGGGCACCTGGTCCAAGCCCTCCACAGTCCCTCCTGTGGATAGGAACGTTGCCAGGCGCAATCCGCCCTGCTCCGGGCGACCCCAGTTTTCTGTCCCAACACCCCACCCCGAGAGTCTGGTTATCCAGGCCTCTACCTCCCAATCCTCCTTCCCGTCCGCTCCTCCTTACCGGGATTCCAAGAGACTGGAACAGTTCGGTAAAAAGCTGTTCTCCTCGCTCAGTTTGGGCCTGCGGTCTTTGAACACCGCCTGTCTCTTGGACCGTTATTCCCACTCTCTGTGGGATACGGTGGAGGACGTGCTGCCACTGTGCCCGGAGGAGGCCCGGGCACGGCTTTCCTCGGCTCTGGCCGACGGGAGAGATGCAGCGCGCCATGCCATCCGATGTGGACTCGACACTACGGACTCGCTGGGTAGGGCGATTTCTACCACGGTGGCGCTTCGACGTCACGCCTGGCTGCGGTCCACGTCCTTGTCAGGGGATGTCCAAAGCAATCTCATGGACATGCCTTTTGATGGCGCTCGCCTTTTTGGTGAGAAAGCGGACAGTGCGCTGGCTCGCTTGAAGGACTCCCGGGCTACGGCCAAGTCCTTGGGCCTCTCGGCCCCACGGCCACAAACTTCCGCTTTTCGCTCCTTTCGTGGCCAAGGAAGGGGCACCTCCTCACGTCCGCCTAGCCACCGGCCGCAGAACCAGCCTGCACGCGGTCGTGGACGTGGTTTCCGCCGAGGCGGTACTGGAGGACAACGCGGTCAGTCCACATCCACCCCGGCAGCATCCGCCTCAAAGCCTTCCTAGTCCGAGCTTTCAGGCCCATTCCTCGCCAGTGGGAGGCAGGGTTCGCCATCCCCTGCTCCACTGGCGTACCATCACTTCGGACAGGTGGGTGCTGCAAATCGTCCGAAGGGGCTACTCCCTCCCCTTCGAGACGACCCCTCCAGCCATGCCACCGCAGCACCACCGTATCTCGGAGGATCATTTGAATCTTCTGCGAGAGGAAGTTTCGGCCCTCTTGGCCAAAGAGGCCGTCGAGCGCGTTCCGAGCCCAGAAGTAGGTCGTGGTTGTTATTCCCACTACTTTCTGGTTCCCAAGAAGGGCAAGGGGGGCCTGCGCCCTATCTTGGACCTCCGGAACGTCAATGCCTTCCTCCGGAAGGAACGGTTCAAAATGTTGACTTTGGCTCAGGTTCTAGCTGCCCTAGACCCTGGAGACTGGATGGTAGCGTTGGACTTGCAGGACGCATATTTCCACATCTCCGTCCTGCCGGCCCACAGGCGTTACCTGTGGTTCACGGTGGGTCCGGAGCACCTTCAGTTCACCGTGCTCCCCTTCGGCCTTACCAGTGCCCCTCGGGTGTTCACGAAAGTGATGGCGGTGGTCGCAGCTCATCTGCGCAGATCAGGGGTTCCAGTCTTCCCCTATCTCGACGACTGGTTGTTGAAGGCGGGCTCGCCCCAGACAGTCGTCTCCCACCTCCAGACTACGACGGATCTCCTGCATTTGCTGGGGTTTTCCATCAACGTGCCGAAGTCACACCTGAGCCCCTCTCAGAAGCTCCTCTTCATCGGAGCAGTTCTCGATTCGGCGCAGTTCCGGGTTCATCCACCAGAACAGCGGGTCCGGGATATACAGGCCCTGATTCCCATCTTTCGGCCTCTATCCTGGGTTTCGGTCAGGCTAGTGTTGCGGCTTCTGGGGCTGATGGCCTCCTGCATCCTACTAGTGCATCACGCCAGGCGGCGCATGCGGGCTCTGCAGTGGGACCTGAAGTTTCAGTGGGCCCAGCATCACGGCAACCTGTCCGACCATGTCTTGATCTCGGAGGGCACTGCACAGCAGTTGCAGTGGTGGCTCACGGATCGCGATTGGGTCACGGGCAAGAGCCTCTCCCTACCCCTACCGGAGCATGTCGTAGTGACGGATGCGTCCCTCCTGGGATGGGGTGGCCATATGGGAGAGGCGGAGATCAGAGGCCTCTGGTCTCCGGCGGAGTCGCGCCTCCACATCAACTTGTTGGAGCTGAGAGCGATCCGACTTGCACTGAAAGCCTTCCTTCCCTCTGTCCGGGGAAGTGTCGTGCAGGTGTTCACGGACAACACCACCGCCATGTGGTATTGCAACAAACAGGGCGGGGTGGGGTCGTGGACCCTTTGTCAGGAGGCTCTGCGCCTCTGGACATGGCTGGAACACCAGGGCATCACCCTGGTGGTTCAACATCTGGCGGGCTCTCTGAACGCCAGAGCAGACGAACTCAGCCGCCGGTGCATTATGGATCACGAATGGCATCTGAACTCCGAGGTGGCGCAAGGTCTCTTTCAGCAGTGGGGAGAGCCTTGGTTAGATCTATTCGCCACCGACGAGAACGCGCAATGTCAGCAGTTCTGCGCGTTGGAATTTCCAAGGCGGCACTCGCTCGGCGACGCTTTTCGTCGCGAGTGGAGTTGCGGTCTGTTGTACGCCTTTCCGCCTATACCACTTCTGCCCAGAGTGCTGAAGAAGATCAGGCGCGACCGGGCCCAAGTCATCTTGATGGCTCCGGATTGGGCACGAAGGTACTGGTATCCTGAGCTACTCAGTATGTTGACCGATCCTCCGATACGTCTGCCCCTTCGGGAGGATCTTCTGTCGCAGCAGCAGGGGACGGTCCTCCACCCGAACCTGTCCAGCCTCCACCTCCATGCGTGGAGATTGAGCGGCGGCAGTTGATGCCATTTGACTTGCCTCCTGAAGTCTGTGATATCATTCTGGCAGCCAGGCGTCCCTCCACAAAGACGGTATACACCTGCCGGTGGAACAAATTTGTGGCATGGTGCACAGCAAAGGCTGTGGATCCCCTTTCCGCCCCTCTTTCTGAGGTTCTTCTCTTTCTTCTTTCTTTGGCCCGGCAGGGCTCTGCCCTGGGCACCTTGAAAGGTTATCTTGCTGCCATCTCTGCCTTCTTACGGCTTCCTGATCAGCCCTCTCTGTTCAAGTCCCCTGTAGTGTCATGCTTTCTTAAAGGCATTACTCACACGTTCCCTCCTGTCCCTTTCGTAATGCCTCAGTGGGACTTGAATCTTGTCCTAACATTTCTGATGTGCGCTCCCTTTGAGCCTCTTCACAATTGTCCTCTTCGTCTTCTGACTCTTAAGACTGCTTTCCTGGTAGCCATCACCTCCAGGCTCTATCGTCCAAGCCTCCTTTTCTATCTGTTCATCCGGACAAGGTTGTCCTTCGGCCTCGTCCTTCCTTTCTACCAAAAGTGGTGACCCCCTTTCATCTTGGGCAATCTGTTACCTTGCCCACCTTCTTTCCACCTCCGCATCCTTCCAAAGAGGAAGAGCAGCTCCACCGTCTGGACCCAAAACGTGCATTCTCCTTTTATTTGGACCGCACGAAACAGTTCCGGGTGGACGACCAGCTTTTCGTTGGCTACATGGGTGCTAAGAAGGGAAAAGCTGTGCACAAACGGACCATCTCCCGGTGGGTCGTTTTGTGTATAAAAACCTGTTATTCCTTGGCAAAAAAGGACCCTCCTGTTGGGCTGCGAGCCCATTCTACTCGTGCCACAGCGGCTACTACTGCTTTGGGACGGGGAGTCCCTTTGCAGGACATCTGTCAGGCGGCGACGTGGGCTTCGCTGCACACGTTTGCCAGGCATTATTGCCTAGTCAGCCAAGTCCGGAGGGATGGCTTCTTTGGCCCTTCTGTCCTCCAGGACTTTCTGGTGTGATCTTGGTTCGCAGACCCACCACCGGGGTTGGTATTGCTTGGGTATCTATTCTAAGGTGAGGAATCTAACTAACGTGTTTCTTTCAGATGAACAAGTTACTTACCTTCGGTAACGATGTATCTGTAAGAAACATTAGTTAGTTAGATTCCTCACCGACCCACCCATCCTCCCCGTTCTGCGGACTGACATCTAGGGTTAAGGCTATCCCTTTCAGGGCCCTAGATTTTTTGGCACCAGTGTCGGTCTCTTGCATGGCTCTGCGTTCCTGGCGCGGAAAGCTATGTACAAGAACTGACGTCAGCGCGCGAGGGCGGCGTCTAAGTACTCCGACGACGTCATTCCGGCGCATGACGCCAACGACGGACGCGCAAGGGGTATTGCTACAAAAATCTTCCGGATCCAGTCTGACGCCTGGGTCTATTCTAAGGTGAGGAATCTAACTAATGTTTCTTACAGATACATCGTTACCGAAGGTAAGTAACTTGTTCGATGGTACAAAACCCCGCTTCCACAAACACCTCATATACCGCTCGAAATGGGATGGTGTTTTGACGGTACCCCTTCTGCTCTGCTACTACCAAGCCGCCCAAGTTTGATTTTTAGTGTAATGGTATTGCCCGTTCTCTGAGACGCATTGGTCCTTTATGGACCAGGCCGTCGCAGGTATCAATATATAGAAGGAAGTTCTGCTCCCCTGTAAACACAGGGCCTGGGGCCTCTACTCTTCTCTGGTGACAAGCACCTCACCTAAAGTACAGGACTCTGTGGCAATCAGAGCAGGCCTGACAACCTTCCCTTTCCCTATGACCCCAATCTTCGCTAATCCGGACTTTCTGGGCAGCAACAAGAGTTGTTCCAATGCTGGTGAGACAGGGGCTGTAAACTGGTGGGTTGCCTTTTCAACACTCATGGGCTTATCCCCTTTGACCAACTAAAAGCAGATTACTCCTTAAATGACTCGGACCGCGTACCATATGTACAAATTCAACATTGGGTGACTTGCTCCGAGATACGGCAGGGTGTGGAACGATTAATGACCCCTTTGAGAAGTGGCTACTTCTTAAATCTGATGACAATCATCTCATAAGGGAGCTTACGCCTAACTGGGGGGAATGCTCCTGATCAAATCCTGTGGTCAACTCAGATGGGAGACGGAACTGGGCAGAACTCTCTCTACTAAGGAGTAGGAGTGTATTTTATACTGAGTGCATAACACAGAGCATAGCATGGCTAGTACTGAAACTACTTATAAAATTGTTTCCTATTGGTACCTAACCCCAATGAGAAAAACACTGGCATATGCCAGTTATAGTTTAGGTCATTAACTTGCACCTCCATCATACACTGCTTTTGACCTGACATAATACCTTGGTGACCATGGCACTTATTAGTCATTTGGATTTAGTCTAATAAGTGATGTCATCAATGATGTCATTTAACATGTCATGAGTGACATAATATGCGAGGTCATAAGAAGAGCATGCAGGGGGTGCAAGTTATAGTTCTTTTTTATTAGTTTTCACATAACATGAAAATAGAAAAGCAAATGTCAAACATATCAACCTGTATATTCATCCAATGCGTTCCATACCATTTATTGTCTGAGGGCAGGACGGTAAGGGCTGCAAGTGCCCGGCATGTAGTAATGAGCTGTAGCATTTACGGCCATTCCATTATATTTTATGCCACCTTTAAATACGTAAATGTGTATTTATATGGATCACCTCTACCGCTGCTTCTCCAAGAAAACCTGTTTTCCTGCTAGCATTAGTACGTGATTGATCTTTTTTCCAAATATTTGCTATTCTGTTTTTCGCCAACAGAGGAACTAACGATACAAATGTTCCTTTATTTTATTTGTTTTTCGTACTTTGTATATAATTAAAACGCAACTCTTCATAGCTATTTTCAGTGAAATTGCCAGTGTCTGATTTGAGCTCAGTCAAAACTCTGCCCCAGGCTTCTGATATACGTGCATATGTTCATACCAGGGGCAGTATTACATAAAGTGCCCTGGGAGTGCAACAGGCAGGGGTGCCCACTTTGAGTGCCCTCAGGGCCCTTTGGTATTACAGAAGAGGCAGCGGACCCTTGTGAAGCTTCTTTTTTAATACTGATAGTGCTGATATATAGCGCCGTCAAATCAAGGCTTGAGTCCTGTCACTACGTGGCCCGGACCACTCTACTAGCAACAACAACACACAAGTGACCAGATAGGATATTGCACAATTACTTCAATGAATCTAGACAATCCGTTCTAAGTATATGTGGTTTAATTCACATTAAATTCAATCATTTATCACATTTTTTTAAAGCAAATATTTCATCATGACAAAGAGAAACACATATCATCAAGACAAAGAGAGGTAAACCCAATGATTCCTTATGGCCTCAATACATTCCAAAATACATAAAATATAAACAAATCACAGGACCTTAACAGTGACGAAACATAACATGAATATACAAATATTTACAGTAAGAACACCATTCATATTCTCTTTGGCCTCCAATACATTGGAGGAAACCAGTCCATGTGTGAAAAGACAAAAGATAAACAACTGGCGGATTTAAAAGGATTCAAGAATCCTGCCTGTATACTAGGCTGAAGCTGACTTAATAATCTCAAGGGTCATGTCACAGCTCGGGATTAATGTCTTTTAATATTTCTCCTTGTGTTGCCAAATGTCACTAGTAGCCTTCAGCCATCGTGCCAATGCGTTTCAAACTCTACACAGTTCTCGGGTTATCCTCAGAGCGTGGACTAGAAATGTCTGCTTGGAAAAAATGAAAAGTGTGGTGTCATTGGACCAAACTCCCTACAAGTGATGCCAAATTACAACTATATTAGAGCAGAATGAAGTACCTGATGATGAAGGTGACTCCCAGACTTTAAATTGCAATAGATGGACCAGCCATATAAAGATATTGATCAAGCTGAAAGGACAAATACAGCTTGTGAGTGTCAATAAAGATTGTCAATAAAGATTTTAATCAACATAACGTGTGGCTTACAAAACCAGGACTGTGAAATTCCTTAAAAAGTAGTTTTTATACCAAATATGA
Organism: Triturus cristatus; assembly: GCF_964204655.1. Classification (NCBI taxonomy): domain Eukaryota; kingdom Metazoa; phylum Chordata; class Amphibia; order Caudata; family Salamandridae; genus Triturus; species Triturus cristatus. Next base: position 443,514,380 of record NC_140587.1, on the reverse strand, counting down.
AGATCTGCGGCTCCACGGAGTCATCGTGTTGTTGGAGATTATGGGGCGGACCAAATCCTAATGGAAAAGACTTGTGTTACCATAGCGGTATCGATGAAAGTATGAAAACACTTCTAAAATATTTTGAAAAACCCTCTATAACAAAGGACCCGGGTGGACTGAACACCACGGAGGACCTAGATACATGTCTCTAAGTAAGGGGTCGCAAAATCACGTCCCTAAGTATAAGGTATTGCTCAGTCAATGAGACAAAGTATCCACATTAGTAGTTATATATACACAAATGAAACTGACTGATTTAACTGCCTTCCCGATCCATTTCACAGGTTTTAATCCATTTTAGTTTTTTCACTTGGGTATATATGCACTTGCAGTTTGATAAGTTTAACACTAGCACTTTGACAGTCAAGACGTTACAATATTAATGTTTACAGAGGTTAGGTCCAAATGGTCCTGTGTACAACAATGTATTATACATCAATTTTGAAATTGGGTTTTTAGCTATATATGTTTTGAATAATGAATATTTTATTCCTCTTTTTTAAAAAACATTTATTGTATTTAGCAAACTATGCTAACAAGGAAACCCAAGCCGATAGTTGTTACCAAGCGTTATTGAAAATATGCAATATTTAACAATGAGAAATCGGGTAAAGATACCAGGTTTGTAAGCTGGGATTACTCAAATCGGTAACAACCACAGTATAAATCATGTAAAACATGTCAGTATATTGTTTGAGTGTCAGAAAATTGCACATGTCACTTTACAATATGAGGTAGACGAAAGGAAAGTGAAGCTGTGGCGCGCGTCATGTGATCAAGCACCTCCGGGTCTGAAACGCGTAATGGCTGACAAATTGCAGATGGAAAAATAAAGAAATTTGTTTGCACCTATCTGTGGTCCGTGCTCCAGTCCTTGCCAAAGGATTGCAGTGGTGGTTGGAGTGATATTCTCAAAATCCAAATTGGATCCTCTTTCGACGTTGGCGCTCCTCATGTAGCGCGGTGCGTATCTCTTCGGCAGGATCCAGCCGATATCTATACACCAGACTTAGTCTCTCAGACTAAGAAAGAGCGCACTCACTCGTAGATTTTTATGAAAACGGCTTTATTTTTCTTGCCAAGCCCAACGCGTTTCACCTCTTCCAGAGGCTTGATCATGGGATGAGATCACATGACAAGTACATCACATGACAAGTACGTTTCTCTTATGTTTAGCACGCATTCACTTCCTGCTCTATTTTATCTAGTGCATTGTGGCTAGTGAAGTATTTTAAAGTGATATATATTAGGTGCTTGCTGTCAAGTGAAATTAAAAACTATTGCCACGCATGCAAGTCTATGACGATTATATTTCTAGTACTTTGGTGTACTTTTTCCTTTCTTGTCATACATCGTTGATCGCCTTTTTTTTGTTATACAATCCTCTATTACATTTTCATTTTCATTCTTTAACTTTATCAGTTTAGAAGTCTGTCATCCTCTCTTCAGATTTTGCTCTTTTGAGAGAGAGAAAATCATACTATGGCTGAGATTCATAGATGATCTCTTGATTATTTGGAATGGGACCAAAGAAGAGTTTATTAGATATTTTGATAAACTGAATGATTCCTCAGCTAAATTGAAGTTCACATATGACATAAGCTCAGAAAGAGTCATATTCCTAGATACAGAAATATACATAGAGAATGACTCTTTACAGACCACGTTGCACAGAAAAAGCACTGCAACAAACGCCACAGTACATGGGGAGAGCTTCCACGATAAAAATCTGAAGTGGAGCATCCCATATGGGGAATTTCTAAGACTGAAACGAAACTGCTCAAATAACCAAGAATTTCTCAGGAATAGTAGAGATGCAAGTAATCGCTTCCTTGCTCGAAAATATCCAAAGAAGGTAGTCATCAAATGCCTGAACAGAGTGCTGATCCAAGATCGAAATACCATCTTACAACAGAAAAAAGAAAAAAGAAATGATCATAAAATCAGACTGATTACGACATACAGTGCAGAGAACAAAAAACAGATCAAAATAATCAGAAAACACTGGGGCATCTTAAAATTGGACACAACAATGGCGGACATTATAGGAGACCATCCAGAAATATCGTATAAAAGAGCTAGAAACATTGGGGACCAAATTGTCCACAGCCACTTCCAAGATGTTCCTAAAAAAACATGGCTACAAAGGGAAGGCTTCTGGCCATGTAAACAGTGCAAGGTCTGCAAAATTGCTACTCCGTTGAAGGAAGTGAGCATCAAAAAGGGCATGACCTGGAAGATACGACAACATCTTACATGCAAAAGCTCTTATGTGATATATACGATTGAACGTCCCTGCCACAAAAGATACATAGGAAGCACAATCTTCGAAGTCAAAAAACGCATCCTAGAACATGTTCGAGCCACGACTCGTAAAGATCGAACAAATGCAGTGGCGAGACACATGGAAAAGTTTCACAACGGCGACTGAGAAGCCTTGAGATATTGGGCTTTGGAACAGATACCAACATCAGAAAGAGGAGGAGATCGGCTGAAAATCCTCAGAGAAAAAGAATCTAAACATATTCTCACCTTTAGAACTTTATTTTTTTCTTCATTGGATGCTGTCAGCAGCATGAAAGTGAATAAAATTAGGTAGTGTGTTGGATGCCTTGGCAAGAAGTCCTATTATTGGCTGTTGTTTAAAAAAAGAAATGTAATACAGACATGGATATGCTTTTGAATCTGTGGAGTAAACCACACCTGCTGTATCTCATTTAGAAGTAACATGTTCCTTTCTAGAATTTGCTATGAAATTGTGATCGGCTGGTTCCCCTGGGTTGCTAGGTACACTGAGCTAAGAGTGTATTGGGGGGAAGGGGGGTAAAGAGACAGAACCTTTTTTTTTAATGTTAAGGAGTTATGACACAATTTAAGCAATGGCAAACTTTAATTTCCAACTCAGGACTATGTAAAAAACATCTCGAGCATGGCACTCAGAGACAGGGACCTTGTTTTGAAACTTACGGAAATGGTTAGCAGACGCTAACCATTCACAAGTGAAGATGCAGTAGTCTAAAATGAAAGATATGATTTCATTTGCTGCCTTTCTCATGATCATAGAGTGGAAAGTGGAAGAGGTTGCCATGTTATAGTTGCTTTCTATGTGAGTGGTGTACCATTCTTATGCTTAGTTTTTACAAATCTTAACCGTGTCAAAACTATCCAGAAAGAGCTAATACAACAATATAGTCTACAAACTCAAATCACTGGTATGTATATAACTTTTTAATTATTTAAAAAGTGTACATTAGAAATGAAGATGTATATGGGAGTTTGATTAAAAGATTATCACAGTGATGAGGAAAAAAATATATCAGAAGAACTGTATCTGCCTGGCAGCTGGTATGTGATTGAGATGTTAGTACTGTTGAAAATGACCATTGGCAATGCCTTTAAAAACAACAATGTTTTAAATGTCTAAGCATTGTGTGCAGAATAGATACATCTATATTATTTGCATTCTGGATGTTGTGGCAGTTTTAGACACATTATTAAACAGGAATAGTGTAGTCAGAAATAACAGATAGGAAAATGTGCTTCATCTGTATATGAATTATAAAGTACTAATATGTGACCAGTTTGCGTATACTTAGATGGTGAGATATGGTTTTTGAGGTTGCAGATAGTTATATGTACAATGAGACTCTTGAGTTTACTTAAAGATGCAGAGAACTATATATTTTTGGTAAGATGGCCTGAAGGTGTGTATCTATTTTGAAATCACATATATGTTTGCATAGTAACCTATGTTCTTAAAGGCTGTTAAAAATTTCATGTATATGGTGAGGGTGGTGCATTACTTTAAACATGCTATGTTTAAAATTGAGGAGGGTTAATAGTGCAGAATGTCTCTTGAGAGTTCTTGTGCTAGCTTCACTTTCCATGTAACTTTTCTTTGAGAAATATATGTTTTGAAGACACAAGATATATTCCCAAATGATGTAGGTATGCCATTAAGAAACGGTTTTGTGCTTTGAAAAAGTGAGAATTGTTGTTTTCAGTTTCAGAAACGTACCGATGCATGTGCATGCTTAGTAACAGGGCAATGTATGCTGTTGGAGAGCCTTGTATGCAATTGTTAGATATGGACGATTTGACAGGTTTATCCCCAAACTTTTTGCCTTTTCCTAAACCTGGGCAGAGCTTGCGTAGTGGTACTCTGTGGAATTTCACGGAGTTACTGGAAAACTCAGTGAAATTCCACAGAGTTCGGTGGCCTGGCAGAGTCACTCATTGACCCCCCCCGTTCCCCTGCATCTCCCTTGCTAAACCCCCAGCTCCACCCCCGCCCCCTCTAAACCCACAGTCCCCTACCCCCTCTCCCACTAAACCCCCGCCCCTGTGTAGTAAGGCGGTAAATCAGTGTCCTGCTCCTGGCTCCACTCGGCTTCCTCTGCTCCGGTTCAATTAACAGGAAGAAGTGCAGTGCTCAGGAGCAGGATACAGATTTGGGAGGAAGGAAAGTCTCCCAGCAGCACCAGTAAACTCGACTCGGCTGCGATTGCGGAGTTTTGGAATACTTTGCACTCCAAACTGAGTGAGGAGTTCTGAAACTCCACAAACATCGCTGGTGGAGCGGAGTTAACGACGCAGCCTTACATTTACCTCCAATGTTTCTGACCCTGTTTTCGTTGGCCATAGGATTCTGGGTCCTTTACCACTGCTGATCAGTGCTTAAGTGCATATGCTCTCAGGATAAGTTGTGACAATGATTGATTATCCATGATTGGCATATTTGATTTATTGGTAAGTCCCTAGAAAAGTGCATGGTGTGTGCCAGGGCCTGGAAATCAAATGCTACTAATGGGCTTGCAGCACTGGTTGTCCCACTCACATGAGCAGCCCTGTAAATGTGTCTCAGACCTACCACTGTAGGGTCTGAGCATGCAGTTGTAAACTGCCATGTTGCCCTGGCAAGTACACCCACTTGCCAGGCCTCAACCTTCTCTTTCCTTACATGTAAGACACCCCTATGTTAGGCCCAAGGTACTGCCATGGGCAGGGTGCAGTGTATGTGAAAGGCGGGACATGTACTGGTGTGTGTGACATGCCCTGATAGTTAAATACTGTGTATTACGTTTTTCACTATTGAAAGGCTTTCTGTCCCGTAAGCCTATCATTGGGGTTGCACTGTAACATTTTTACATGTGTAACTTGCAATAGGGACAAGATAGAACAATGAAGTTCAGGCTCTCTGAACTCAGAATTCAATAACACACCTTGTGGTAAAGGTAGTTTTTAAATTCTTTGTTAGAAAATGCAACTTTTAGAAAGTGGGCCGTTTCTTACTTAACCATTCTGTGTGCCTCTGGCTCTTTGTGTATTCAGTGTCTGGTGTGTGAGTGACAGGAGCTGAGATGTGCATTCACTCCAGACAGTCACTGGGGAGTTGAGGTGTGCCCTGCCTTGCCTTGGTTACTCAAGGTTCAAGGTTCAAAGACACTTTATTGAACTGGGTGACTCATCGCAGGTCTGAATAGACCTGGTTTGCATTTAGAGTGGTGGGAGGAGTTTTGCTGGCACCTGAACAGGCTGGGTCTCTTTTTTCACAATGCTGTCTCTGCCCCCTGTGGTCATGCTGCACCAGGGACGACAGGACTGGTTTGGGCTGGGTTTCGAGACCCTTACAAAAAGAGAACAATGACATTTTGGGGTATAAGTATTACATCTAAAACCCCAGGAATTTGGATTACTTCCAGGAACTAGAGGACCCTGCCAAGAAGAGCGGAAGGACTGTTGAGGTGTGCTGCCTTTTCTGTGTGATGCGTGGGTTGGACTGCAGTTGCTGCTTCTGTCTGTGGTGGAGGGAAAGGACTGACTCTTTTGACTCTGGTGTGGTATCCTGCTTGGGAAGAATTGCCAAGGGCTTGTGTGTGCTTGCCTCTTGTTAGAAGTCTCAGGGAGATAAAAGACTTCAAAGAAGGACTGGACTGTCCTTCACCTTTTACTTTCTTAAAGCCAAAGAAAGCCTGTAGAAGCCCCAGCTGAGGAAGTGCTGAAAGCATTAACTAGCGAGTGTTGAGCACTTTATTTCAAATCCTGAGGAGCACCTTATCTGTCAGCCCAGCGTGTGGTGAGCGCTACATTGGACAAGTCAACTGTGTTTGGAAACTGGCATGATGAGCGCTTCTGTTGCCTTATATCGGCTGCAAGAGAAGTGCTACTCCACGCCCTGAATTGGGAAGGTAGAGCAGGTGCAGTGCTGTGTGGGGTGTACCAGAGCCTGAGACGTGGGCTTGTTCTGCAGAGAAGTACGTGTGCCTACCAAGCTCACTGCCTTCTTCAGCGAGGAAGAGGGGCAGCAGTAGCCCATGAAACCCGGGGAGGAGGGGTGCCTGACCTGGGGACTAAGTGTCATGCTGCTACCCTGCCTGCCACAGGAAGCCGCTCCAGCATGATCAGGTTGCCCCAGGCATTGCCTTGCAACCACCTCAGAGTGAAGGGCGAAAGGTGGGCCAGCCAGAAGAAGGCTGTGAGGCCGAAGCTCCCCTGCAATGCAAGGCGGCAGCCGAAGCCAGCAAGAAAGCTCCAAAGGAGGCCTGGTGAAAGGACTGTCAGCGAAGCGGGAGGCTGGAGAAGTCCCTCTGCCCTTCGCTGGCTGGGTTTTCAGACAAGTAGCCCTGCGAGGGCTCAAGGCCTGCGGCCGGCCCTGAAACAGGGCAAGGGCCTTCCTCTTGGCTGGAACTATGCGCTGCTCGAGAGCGGGCAGCCAAGCTTGTTCCTACGGGTGAAAAGCGGCCCGGAGGGGAAGGATGTGTGTGCCCTCTCCCACTCCGCTGCAGGATCACATACCTTGGGCACTTGTAAAGTGGATGGTTTTGAAGTGTGAGACTTCGACGGAGGCTCCTCCTGGGAAAGTTTACCAGAGTATGAGCAGTAGGCACGCAGGTTTTGGAGAGGAGAGAAAAGTGGGATGGACACTCTACTAACTCTAGGGGAGAGGTGCAAAGAGAGGGGTTCCCCCATGGTATAAGTCCTGGTACCTGTGTGTGGAGGCTGCCCAGAAGAGTGTGGGTTGAGTGACAGAAACAGTCAGACACTGCCTTGCCAGTTGGAGGAGGGTGATGTGAGGTACACTTGTGAGGCACTGGATGGTAAGGTGAAGGGTAGCATGGTTAACCCATGTGAGGGGCTGTGTTACTCAATTGTTGGAGGGCATATTTTGAGTCCCCGTTTTCCAGAGCTATACCAACACCCTGTGGAATGGGAGTTCTCTATTCCCAGGGAGCTTGCACTGGAGGCAGACCTTTTGTTGGATTCCAAAGGGTCTGATGAGGCTTTTGGGAGTGATCCTGAAGGAGGTGGCTCAGGTTTTCCCCAACCAGGTGAGGCACGGGAGGTTTGGAGTTACCCAGATAAGTCACAGTGTAGTGGAATGGGTGAGAAATCCCATGTCCTATCTCTGAGTAGAGGGGTGGGCTGAGTCCCAAGGTGACCGAGACCAAGTCCCAAGTCCTGGTTGGTTCCATGAGTGAACACTAGGAGAAGGGCCTAATCTGTACCAGGAGGCCATCCCCTGAGGGGGATCCCAAGGTGTCAGGTGAGCTGGGGGAGATTGCTATAACGATCATCCTACCAGTTCTGGTGTCTGGCAGCCCTGGTCCAGTTGGCAGGGTGCATGAGTCCAGAGAAAGGGGTGAGAGGGGGAGTCAGTCCCCAGTGGAAGGACCAGTGGGTCAGGGGTAGCCCGCTCTGAGGTCCGAGCACCTCAGAACTGACCCCGGTGAGCCCACTTCCTGCCCGGGGGGGTCTTCATGCGCCATCAGGTGGACAGGAGGCCGGAGGCCTGTGCCAGGTAGACTCTTGCACAACTCATCAGGAGTGTGTTTCCCTTGGGGGGGGGGGGGGGGGTTGGTGTACTTCCCTGAAAGTCCTGGATTGCAAGGCACAGGTCCAGCCTAAGTGTACAGACCCTGGGTGAGAAGGCCAGGGCCAGATTCATGGTGTCCCCGCCCGACCTGAAAAAAGGAGTGACTGCTAGCAGTGCCCCTACTGGTTTGTTTTCTGGGGCTTTCGCTCCAGGTGGGGGGGGGGGGTGCATAACACTAGGGAGGAGGACCAGGTGTGTGAAAGCCCAACCCAATCTCCTGTCCAGCTGCAGGGTACAGACCCGGAGCTGGTGGGTCAGTGTCAGGATGCCATCCCTGACCTGTCAGAAGGGAGAGTGGACAAAGGGTGCCAGTCACCTGGGGCTAACACCCCCACTCTCAGACACCACAGAGTTTAGAGATCCTTGAGAGGCATGAGGCTGTCAGTGACCACTAAGGCGTGCTGTCCTGGTGGACAGAGTTGTCCCTGGGAGGGGGAACAGGAGTAATACCCTGTGGGTTGACTGGGACACATCATTGTGTTAGCCATGTGGATACTGTCTGCCTGCTGGGACACATCTGTGAGCAAAGTAAGCTTAGGAGCTGCACAGATGGGATCCGCAGGCAAGGAGAAGGGTTCCCTATGGGTTAGTGTTGGAAATATCTCCTAAGGCCCAACTTTTCTGGAAACACCTCTGGAAGTTCCTCAGCAATTCTACACGGCCCATTTGTTCAATGGTCAAGAAAGCAATCCCCTTTAGGTAACTCAATCATACAGCTTTCATACACATAAAAATAAATTATATCACCAAAACATAAATGAAGATAATTCTTGAAATCCACATCCAAGGAAATTCAATGAGGGCCAATTGATCCTGAAGCAATTATTATGCATTTGTTCAATGGCGAGCACAGGTTCACTGCTATTGGGGTCTTGTTTGAGTGGTATTTCCACCTTAGTAAGTTGGAAACTCTCTGCTACCTAAACCACACCTTGGGTAGTTCTGTCTTTAAAATCAATGCGCATGTCAAACATTTCAAACAAGGGAATGGGATCCTTATTGTACTCACCCGGTTTGATATCTGCATTTACTTGAGGACGACCTCTTCCCTTAAATGTGTCAACAATAGTTTCATAATTGATAATGGTGAAAGGTGAACATGAGTCAGCATACACAATCACCCCAACACCATCCACATAAATCTTGCAAGTGGGATAATCATTACCCAAATCCACACCCACAGGTATGACCTGAAACACACATTTTCTGGCACTTGAATCCATCTCTTCAATCATATGTAAGGGTTGGTGATCCACTTCTAATTTGCACATACGTGCGCCGTGACCTCTTTTCTTGCATTTCCTACAAACAATTGACTTGGCAAGGCAAAATGAGCTATTAGCCAAGTGCCTGTAGCTACCACAGCTGAAGCATCTAAACCTCTCTTCTCCTTGCCACTCTCTGCATTATATTCTGCATTATACTTCACTTAAATGGCTGGGTCCTTTCTCACTAAGTCAGCTTCCTTGTATCTTCTGTACCAGAAGATTTTCTCACCACATTCACAGTCTCAGAGAGGCTACTTTTCCTCCTTTCCCTAACACATTCAGCAGTGTGCTCTATGCTTTTAGCTAGGTCGATGGCTTCTTTCAAGTCTGGATTGTGCGCAAGGAGTTTCACTTGCACACGCGGATTGTTCGTGCACATCACTAACTAGTCCCTGATCAGAGAGTCACATAGCTCACCAAATTCTCTCAAGCACGCTATGTAACTAGTGATTTTCACTTCCTTCCCTTGTACTCTACAGTAGAGCTTATGTCTCTCCAGGACTATGTTAACATTCTTGCCAAAGAGCCCCTCAAGCTTCTGAAATGTCATAAGATAAATGTCACTATGGCCATCAATGTCACCATCACTATCGGATGAAGATGATACTACATTTTCATAAACCCTTCTGCCTTGAACACCCAGGTTATGAAGCAATATGTGCTGCATCCTTAGCGGAGAAACGTTTTTGCCCCCAAAGTTTATTCTCCTCAGTACACAACCCCCAACAAACACATATCAACTGTCAAAAATCACACAGCTAGGACAATGACTTGGAGTGTTCCATAGACATTAGAACACAGGGGACGAAATAGAAAGGACCAATCGATTAAATGATGACCAGAAGGAAACCAAACCATACATTTTTACAACAAAACAAGAGAACATTTGCATGAGAATTACATAAATTACAACAGCTAGCTTAGAGGGCCCCGAGAGTATGGATGGAGGGATCCAACTGGGTTCAGGAAGGCGTGAAACTGGAGCGTGCCCCTGCTGTTTCGGGCCAATCAGGGAAGTCCATCAAGGTGTTTGACCAGTCTCCCCTGGATTTAGGCTGGTGGGGGGGTTCTTTAACTCACTGGTTTCCGGTCCAGGGAAGATGTGGCTTGGCAGTTCCGGCTGGACTGTTCCCATGAGGCACAGGGTCAGACTGATTTGCATATGGCTGTGTCTGAACTGGGGTGGCGGAGTGAGCTAAAGAATGATGATGGATTAAACCCAGATCAGTTGACTGGGGGTGTGAGTGCTTGCAATGTCCAACACTCTGTCCATCATCCCCTTTGGTTTTGCTTTGTTCGCCCTACGTTGACAAGATATGCCTGGATATGGTCCCTTGCTCACTTTGCCACTGGATTCAAGTTGGCCTGGCTGATGACGGCTGATTAGCCAGAAAACGGGCCCAGGATGCTTGTTTCCAGTCCAGGGAAGACATGGCTTGGCAGTTCGGGCTGGACTGTTCCCATGAGGCACAGGGTCAGACTGATTTGCATATGGCTGTGTCTGAACTGGGGTGGCGGAGTGAGCTAAAGAATGATGACGGATTAAACCGAGATCAGTTGACTGGGGGTGTGAGTGCTTACAATGTCCAACACTGTCCATCATCCCCTTTGGTTTTGCTTTGTTCGCCCTAAGTTGGCAGGGTATGCCCAGACGTGGGTCCCTTGCTCACTTTGCCACTGGATTCAAGCTAGCCTGGCTGATGACGGCTGGACTGTTCCCATGAGGCACAGGGTCAGACTGATTTGCATATGGCTGTGTCTGAACTTGGGTGGCGGAGTGAGCTAAAGAATGATGATGGATTAAACCCAGATCAGTTGACCGGGGGTGAGTGCCTGCAATGTTCAACACTCCGCCCATCATCCCCTTTGGTTTTGAATTATATATGTACCCTGTCACACTCTGTTTCATGTACTCAGAAGAATTAGAGAGCTATATACCGTGATACCGATTAATGTGCAGATTTCTATATGCAGTGTTTCTCAAAATTTTAATCTGACACATCTAAGTATAAAACTACTGAAACACTAAATCTACCAGTGACACAGTGGTAGAGAGGCACAGAAATAGCTCTTATGTTGTGTTTTCGGATTTACAGTATTGAGACACTGTATGTAGTTTTACACTTTGGTTGATGTTTATTTTAAAATTTACTACAGAAGGGATAAAGTGGTCTTTTACTGTGTATAAGTGAGAACTGAGATATGGTACAGCTGTGTTGTAGGAGAGGGTGCTATAATATTAAAAGGTAAAAAATAAGGTTTTGCGTTTTGGTTTGGGTTTGGTACATTGAAGTAAGTACTTGTAGTTATGTAGCTAGGTTCACCTGTAGATTTAAAACTGCAACATAACATTAAAAGTTTTTGTATTGTGTGTAAGCCAGTAGTAAAGTAATTGGTACATTGGCTGGAATAAAAATTCAAATACACTCATTTGATTCATAGAACAATATCTGCGAAACTACAGACGGAATGCATACAAAAACCTAAGGGAAAAAGGAACAGAAGCAACTACTGTATCTATGCAAAACAAAAGGGGCAAAATGAAGAAAAACTGGTAAAAGAAAAAAGAGCTACTGGTACGAGGACGAAGTCAATTTTTAAAAATATATGTGGACACTTCCAAAGATTACAAAATAATGAAAATAAAATTCAAACTATGAGAAAGAATAACAATGGACAACATCTATATAACAAGAACAGGAAAGAATGTAACAAAGATGGACACACCCCAAGCAGTTTAAGGAAATCCTAGCCAGTATGTTTCGTAGTAGAGTCATTATAAATCTACTGAGAGAGTAGTTGATAAGGCCTTTGCTTGAAGAGGAAGCTTTTCATTTTGATTATAAATAGAATGAAGACTTGACAAAATGGTATTGTGCATGAGGAGACAAAACCAGAAAAAAAGATTAGTGAATAAAAGTAACTTTTGTACAGTTTTTAGTGGAGAATCCATACATACTTATAGTGCAGATTATTTCTTTAATGAAGAAAGCTATCTCAGGATAATAGATTAGTTCATGCTATTGATTACAGAGGACGATGTTAGGAAATGAAGAATGGCACTCCTATAGCGAAAGAGGTGATGGTACCTACAAATGTAGAACAAGTTATTGGAGAACAGGTACAAGGAAGGTAGAGTCAGGCGCCTGTATAGAAATGGAATTGTAGTAGTGTTTGTAGTATTTTACGGGCAATCATTGATAAATTAAGAACATTTCTAAATATCTTTCCAAGTCGAAGTTTAAAACACAAAATAAGTGCTTTACAAGGATTGGATCATTGCAAGATTAGAAAGCATACCAATTTGCAGGGACACTCACTAGCTTGTTTAGCAAACAAAGTGGTATATTTACAAGCCCCTATCGCCACCAGAATATCACTTTAAGTGACGTTCTAGTGGTGATAGGGGCCTTGCCTTATTTACAAGGCAGCTTAACATAGCTTAGAGCTGCCTTGTAAATAAGGCACCCTTTCACGCTATATTTAGTGTGAAAGGGGAAGGCAGTGGGTGTTGTGGTGGGCGTTCCACCGCAACATCCATTGATTCTGACACAGCCCCATATTTACATGGGCGGGGCAAATATGGGGCATCGCCAAAATTAAGACCAAAAAAAACCTGGTTTTACCCTAACGAGGAGAAATGCTTTATTTCTCCTTGTTTTTGCTGTTTCTATGTGTGCTGCATTGTGGAGCACACATGGAAACAGTAAAACACTTTTGATTGTTTATGTGCAGGAAGCTGTCCCTTCCTGCACATAAACAATCAATGGTGTTTTGCTGTTTCTATGTGTGCTGCATTTTGCAGCACACATAGAACTTACAAAACGCTATTGGTGATTGTTTAAGTGCAGGAAGGGACACCTACCTGCACATAAACAATCTTTCCCTGCAACACAGGCACCCTTGCACAATGGTGCAAAAGTGCCTGCGTTGGCGCTAGGCAGCTGCAATTAGCACCAGCGCAGGGTGAAACACAGTTCTGCACCGTATTCTTGTAAATATGGTGCAGCCCTGCGTTTCTGAAGTGGCGGAGTGCGGCGTTAAGCCAACAAGGCTAACACCGCGCTCCGTCACTTCATTGTGAATATGCCCCAAAGTGTCACAATACAATGAAGTGATACATCTTGGACCATGAATTCGCTAATCCTATTAAATACGTAGGTCTAAACTTTTTATCTTCGTATCCGTTGAATAAATGAACTATGGTTATCTCGTTTCTACTTTAAGTAGTGGGTAGACAAGCAAGCATAAACATCACAATACTTCATACGCAATATTTTGTATTTCATTAGTACTTTTTTACTTCATACTTTTGTTATTTTCTTTTTCAAAATTTGAACACATATGTTTTCATTCTGAGACTTTTTTTTTACATATTAGTGCATGATTGTGATACAGTAAAAACTTTATGTACAGTGCCTGATAGACAAAATACAGAATTATTCTTTACAAACATTACATAAACAGTCTTATAAATCTAAAAGGTCCTACGTCTTTGTGGTCATGTATCGGGATGTTGTAATCTGATTAACCTCGATACTTATTCAATAATCGGTCCAGGTAGTGTAGAGGTCAGAGGACGCCTTAGTATATTTTATGTGAGTTGAGCCACAATTGGTTGGCTAAGCTTGGATGTCCATAGTCTCTTTTCAATTTAGTGTGGTGATACTCGTGGAAAGGAGGGGTGAGTGATGAGTGGTGGGTGTGCCGACGTGTTTCGACCTTCGTGTGGGGACCGTGAGGATTTGGAGGTCTTCCTCAGTGCTGGGAACTTCGGTGTAGGACAATGTATCAAGTTCTGACTCCAAATATAAGAAGGAAAGAAAATATATATATATATATATACTCACTTCAAAAGTCCTGGCATGCTAAGTCAAATTCTTCTTAGGGTCAATGTAATTAGATATCCATAATATAAAGTTGCAAGTAAGAAAACATCAGTGTCAGCCTCAAATCCTAAAGCTAAATATTACGTTCCTCCATCTGGACCTAGTGAGTGTACAACGGCGTGAATTTGACTTAGCATGCCAGGACTTTTGAAGCGAGTGTATATATATATATTTTCTTTCCTTGACAGGAAGTCCATGACTTACTCTCTGTTGGACGAAACACGTGTTGGCAATCTGAGTCATTTGAAGATCTGTCTGAAGGCAATTTGAGTGATTTGAAGATCTATCTGAAACGTAAAAACAACATTGGACAAACAAGCCTGAAATAAATTGAAGAACAACATAATCAAGATTGATATTTGGACTTTAACTATTGCTCTGACTTGTATGCCTGTGCTCGGAATACCTAATATTGATATATGTTATGGTGGGTTTCCCACATTTACAACATAAAGTGGTCGTTGTAGGGTATACCAGAAGCAGTGGCATTTGTAGGAGATTATGTTATTATAACTTTTCACTTCTCTGCGCGGAATTTTCCCAACCACCGGCTATTTCTTGTTTAACTTCGGTGTAGGACACTGGGATTTAAGAGGTTAGAGAGTGTGTTGCTCCTTTATTTTGGATTATGATGAGAAATACTTAGAAAGTTTTTGGAACCACCAAACATGCATGTTGACAATACCTATTGTGAGTCAGAACAATCTTTCGAGTGGACTGGGATGTCACCTCTCCGCAGAAAAGAACAAATTTAGTTTTTTTAAGTGCTATTGTTATCTGTGGGCAAAAAGATGGTTTGTCTGGTTAATTACTGATCCCTGCGGTCAATGATTTTTCCGCTATTCAAGTCTAACGTAATTCGTATGGGGTGGGGGCATACATTGCTTATGTTGCAGAGTGGATTGGATATTTGGAATTATTTAAAGGTTAGTATGGGTGGTGGGCGGTTGGAGGCCTTCACGTTTCATACCCGGGGACAAAGCACCTTTTATCATTTCAGTATGTTATATGTACACCACTCAACAATGAGAAATTTAGTTAGGGGGTTGTACTATATGAAAACTCCTGCTTTTATGTTTAGGAGGAATAAATAGAGCACTTTTGCATGGTACTGTGGCAGACGTAGAAAAGATTTGTGAAGATGTTCAGTTTTGTTTGTTTGGTCCTGAGCAGGAATTTAGGGAAAATGACGGGTTGTTAAGAGGAGGAATTGCAGAACAGGACACAGATATTAGTTGATATTTTTGAAAAAAAGACTACAAAATATATCACAGTGTGGTCTCAAAAACCAGAGCATGTTTATATATGTTGTCGATGCACTCACTAGAAGATTGAAACACAGACTGTTGACTTGTATTTAAAAAAGTAAATAATGATACCTGGCAAATGTTTGCTGTGTATTTATTTTTAGAGGAATTCTTTGACATTTCCATACAGAACATTATATGTAAGTAGTGTTACAATAAATTTGAAGATTATAAAATGAACACCACATAGATATTAGATTCCTATTTTGTAAGATAATAAAATGCCTGCTAATGTAGGAAAACTATGAAGGGCCAAAAATTAAAAAACAAGCATTTATGATTCTTTGCAGCATTGCGAAGGGCTGTTATGGACTGCTCTCCATCACTCACTACAACTCCACAATCCATGCAGTATGATGCCATCCGGGAATCCTGTGGAGCCAGATCTTGAAGTTGAGATTGGTCCTCTGAAGGGACTCTCTTCCCCGGTGTTGTTGTGGCTGCTATTGAAGGTGAGGGTCCTTCAGTCTTGTGTTGCCTTCTTATTGCTTTTACATTATTGATATTTTATGTTTTCAGATGGTACAGCATGGACGTAGTCCCACAAGAATATTTTTAATTTGTACCCCTTGTCAATGTCTTGTGACATATTGTGCTTTGTGCAAATCTGTTCACTATGAACTCCTCTTAGAGAATGTTCAAGATAGATAAATGGGTGTGTTCTTCTTATTCTTGTAGTTGAAAAGAATATTATCCAATGATATTTTTTTATTTCCCGGTGACATCGGTTTCTCTTGTTTTTGATTTTTTTGTTGTGATTTTGTAAAGTTTGAAAACAAATTTTGTTCTTCTTTACTGTAACAAAAATGGCAACTACGAAAAATGTGCACTGAGAAATGTGCAAAAAATATAAGAGTGGAAAAAAATGAGCATGTATGATGTTTTGCATCATTGCAAATAGCTGTAACACACTGCTCACCAGAACTTATAACAGCACTGCAGTCCATGCAATACGTGGCCATTCTGGAGCCATATCTGTTGTAGTAGTCTGCACCTCTGAAGGGACTTTATGGCCTGAATTGTTGCTGCTGCCACTGATGTAGAAGGTTCTCCAGTTTCCTTCTGCTAGATCGCTAGTTGTAGACATTTTCTATGATAGGTTTTAAGAATATATAACATGGATGTTGTCACATAAATATTGTTTGTTCGTCCCTCTAGAGAGGGTCTTGTCACAGATTGTGCATTGCACTAGTTTTGCAGCAGTTTTTGATTCTCCATGAGTTTAGGTAACAATGGGCAGTGTAATGGGTGTTTTGTAGTTATGTTCTATTTGTGAGTTCAGATGTTGAAAGATATTTTTTTTTAATTCTTGTTTTTAGAAATGTGGTGTTAAAATAAAGTTACACCAATATGTTACTAAACAGCTAGACTCAAACTTTGTGTAAAATATGTAGATATAGCTGTTTTACACTTTCTCATTTGTATTCGTGACTACTGATGTCATTGCGACCTCCGCTGTTGCTCTGAAGAAGGAAAATGCATTTTTGATGTAGTTATTTCAACAAATGAATACAAAGGGGAAAGTTAAATTAGTATCTTACTAAATAGCTACACTGAAACGTTATGTAAAACATATATATATATATATATATATATATATATATATATATATATGTATATATATATATATATGTTTTACGCTTTTTCAAAAACACCCGGTATTCGTAGTGTGTCCTTGGCAATTGCACTCATAAAATCACAAAGGCACTACCTATGCAATCATAAAATCACCCAGGCACTACTCATGTACTTACTTAATTACCCAGACATTACACACTCACTCACAGGCCCATACAGCCACTCACACATCCAGTCACCAACCTATACAGCGACACACACTCACTCTCAAAGTTTACAGGTTACAGTTAGGAAATAAAATTAAAAATACCTTCAAAATTCACTGAAGAAACCAAAGATTACAGGGACCTTATAGTTAGGAATTAGCATTTAACCCCTTCACTGTTAGGCCTCCCGCCCCCCGTGCTGAGCCTTTTTTTGCCTATTTGGGGTAGTTCGTGCTTAGGCCCCTGTAACTTTTTGACCACATAAGGTATCCACGCCTAATTTGCGTCCTTTTCTTCCAACATCATGGGGATTCTAAAGGTACCCAGGGTTTATGGATACCCATGGAGGGGACCCAGAAATCAGCCAAAATACAGCTAAATTTTGTTTTTGGGGGGAAAATTTGAAAAAAGGGCTACAGATGAAAGCATCTGTTTTTTTCCCTGCAAATGGTACCAAATAAGGGGTTGTGGTGCTGAAATCACCATCTTCCCAGCTTTCAGGGACAAGCAGACTCATCAGAAAACCAACATTTTTTTACATAGTTTTGGCATTTTTCTCGGACATAGCCTATTTTTGCTATTTTTTCTGCTTTCAACCTCCTTCCAGTTAATGGTAGAAATGGGTATGAAAGCAATAATGGATCCTGGAAGAAAGCTATACATTTTAGAACAGTAGACACAATTCTGAATCCAGCAAGGGATCATTTGTGTAGATCCTTCAAGGTTTCTTTATAGAAACTAATCGTTGAATATAGGAAAAATTGAAAATTAGTTGAAAAAAAGAGCCATTTGTGTCAACGTTTTCACCTGTAACTTCTTCTAATCATGACAACTGTTTGAAAGCAATATACCATTACATCCGCTGGACCTTTCTGGTTGTGGTGATATATAGGACTTGTAGGTTCACCTATAACCCGACGAACCCAGAGCCAATAACTGAGCAGCGTCTTGCAATGGTTTTTTATTATGTACCGGGTATATAGCAATTCATTTTTGAAAATAAATACATGGAAAAATCGGAATGAGAAACACCTATGTATTGCTGAAATTGGAACAAAATATAGAGTTTAGAAACTGTAGATATTTGTACATTTCCGAAATTGTGAGTACCCATACTAGCATGAGAATTATAGGTTATTTTTCAAAATGACTTCTTTTTTACACATTGTATTTCATTTCGAAGGCAGAAATGCACCAAAAGTCAATAGTTAATAACAGTTGCTCTACAAATCTGTGTTACCCTAAGTCTTCCGATAAAAATGGTACCTCACTTGTGTGGATAGGCCTAGTGCCCGCGACAGCAAATGGCACCAAACATAGCGTGGACACACTTTATTTTTACAGTGAAAACTGACCCTTTTTTTACCAAGTGCCTAGCTGTAGATTTTGAATCCTAGCTCTGCCAGCACCTAGGGAACCCTAGCAAACCTATACATTTTTGAAAACTAGACACCCAGGGGAATCCAGGATGGGGTGACTTGACTGGTTCCCACCAGGTTCTATTACGCAGAATCCCTTGCAAACTTAAAAATTTGTAAAAATGAAAAAAAACACATTTTCCTCACATTTCTGGTGGAATGGTCTGGAATCTGTGTGGATCCACAAAATTCCATGCACCCCGTGTTTCCCAAAGTCTTCCGAGAAAAATGGTACCTCACTTGTGTGGGTAGGCCTAGTGCCCGTGACAGGAAACGGCCCAAAACGCAACGTGGACACCCCACATTTTCACCGTGAAAACTGACCTTTTTTTTGCAAAGTGCCTAGCTGTAGATTGTGAACCCTAACTCTGCCAGCACCTAGGGAAGCCTAGCGAACCTATTCATTTTTTAAAACTAGACACCCAGGGGAATTCACAATGGGGTGACATGACTGGCTTTCACCAGGTTCTGTTACCCAGAATCCCTTGCAAACCTAAACATTTGTCCAAAAAACACATTTTCCTCACATTTCTGTGGTGGAAAGTTCTGGAATCTGCGTGGAGCCACAAAATTCCACCCACCCTGCATTTCCAAAAGTTTTCCGAGAAATATAGTACCTCACTTGTGTGGGTTGGCCTAGTGCCCGCAAAATAAAACGGCCCAAAATGCAACGTGGACCCACCACATTTTCACAGTGATAACTGACCCTTTTTTTGCAAAGTGCCTAGCTGTAGATTTTTAACCCTAACTCTGCCAGCACCTAGGGAAAGCTAGCAAAACTATACATTTTTGAAAACTAGACACCCGGGGGAATCCAGGATGGGGTGACTTGTGTGGCTCTCTCTAGGTTCTGTTACCCAGAATCCCTTGCAAACCTAAAAATGTGTCCAAAAAAACACATTTTCCTCACATTTCTGTGGTGGAAAGTTCTGGAATCTGCGTGGATCCACAAAATTCCATGCACCCCGTGTTTCCCAAAGTCTTCCGAGAAAAATGGTACCTCACTTGTGGGGGTAGGCCTAGTGCCCGCTACAGGAAATGGCCCAAAACGCAACGTGGACACCCCACATTTTCACCGTGAAAACTGACCTTTTTTTGCAAAGTGCCTAGCTGTAGATTGTGAACCCTAACTCTGCCAGCACCTAGGGAAGCCTAGCGAACCTATTCATTTCTTAAAACTAGACACCCAGGGAAATTCAGGATGGGGTGACATGACTGGCTCTCACCAGGTTCTGTTACCCAGAATCCTTTGCAAACCTAAACATTTGTCCAAAAAAACACATTTTCCTCACATTTCTGTAATGGAAAGTTCTGGAATCTGCGTGGAGCCACAAAATTCCACCCATCCTGCATTTCCAAAAGTCTTCCGAGAAATATGGTACCTCACTTGTGTGGGTTGGCCTAGTGCCCGCAAAATAAAACAGCCCAAAATGCAACGTGGACCCACCACATTTTCACAGTGAAAACTGACCCTTTTTTTGCAAAGTGCCTAGCTGTAGATTTTGAACCCTAACTCTGCCAGCACCTACGGAAACCTAGCAAACCTATACATTTTTGAAAACTGGACACCCAGGGAAATCCAGATGGGGTGACTTAACTGGCTTTCACCTCAGGGGGGCAGATCAGGTGCTATTGCCCTCATCTGCCTGAGTGAGTGATTAGGTGTCTCAGTGAATGGATGGGTGAGTGACTGGTTGTGTGAATGTCTGTATCTGTCTGTCAGTTGGTGTGTAAGTGGCTGTATGGTTGTGTGAGTGGATATGTGAGTTTCTTTATGGGTGAGTTATTGGTTGTCTGAGTAACTCTGTGGGTGTCTGAGTGTCTGTCTGTGTGGGTGGGTGATAAGTGAGTGGGTTAGTCAGTGGCTGTATGGGTTAATGAGTGCTTGTGTGGGGGGCTGTATGGGTGAGAGAGTGTGTGTACAGCTGTGTCAGTGAATGAGTGCATGCGTTTGTGGTATATGGGTTAGTAACTGGGTATATGAAAGGCAGTATAGGTGAGTGATTGGGTATATGAGTGACTGTATGGGTAAGTGAGTGAATGTGAGGGTGGCTGTTTGGATGAGTCTGTTCTTGTGTCTGACTGTATAGGTGAATGAGTACATATTAGTATCTGTAGGAGTAAGTGAGTGAGTGTGTGTACAACAGTATGGGTGAGTAAGCGGCTGTGTGATTGACTATAGGTGAGCGAGTAAGTGTGTGAGTAGCTCTATGTGTGACTGGCTCAGTATCTGAGTGGCTGTATGGGTGTATGCGTGGATATGTCAGTGGCTGTTTTAGTGAGTGAATGGGTGTATGAGTGGCTGTATGGGTCAGTGGATGTGTGTGTTGTCAATGAGTGTCTGTGTAAGTACTGGTATGGGTTTGAGAATGGTAGTGTGGGAGTGGGTGTATGAAAGGTTCTATGGGGGTGTGAGGCAGTGCGTTAATAATGTGGATGATGGCATCAGTGATGTCATTTAAAATGTCATCATTGAAGTCACTGGCTATGTCATGAGTGGTGTAATATGTGAGGTGCAATATGTGAAATGTGATCGTGCTCTTGAGGCGGAAGCCGAGAGCGTTTTTAATGTGTTTTCAGATACTTGCTTTTAAATATATTGTATTATTGTTCTGGGTGTACTCACTTCTCTGGTACCTCGCTGTTCCTGTGCAGATGTGTTAGCGCTGCCGCAGCCCTCCTCAGCCTTAAACTTTTCCCGCCGCCATCTCGGCGAGGACGGAGGCCACGCCCCCTTTGTGAGGCCACGCCCCCCGACGTCACCTTTAAAGCGCGGTTTTTCAGCTCCACCAGCCCTAGACAGATCGTGCTCTTGAGGCGGAAGCCGAGAGCGTTTTTAATGTGTTTTCAGATACTTGCTTTTAAATATATTGTATTATTGTTCTGTGTGTACTCACTTCTCTGGTACCTCGCTGTTCCTGTGCAGATGTGTTAGCGCTGCCGCAGCCCTCCTCAGCCTTAAACTTTTCCCGCCGCCATCTCGGCGAGGACGGAGGCCACGCCCCCTTTGTGAGGCCACGCCCCCCAACGTCACTCTCTTACGCTCTATAAATAATGTGCACATCTCGGCCGCGCAGCGGACGAGCGCAGCGGGCGCGCCGCCATCGTGCCGAAGGCGCGCTAAAGGCAAGCCCGTCTGCGCCCGTCCGCGCCAGATCAGGCCAAGGGGCACATCACGCTGACCATCACCTCTCGTACTCCTCTCAATCTCTTAAAGACCTGCAACATCTTGCGTCCTCTCCATCCCCAACGGCTATTCGCCGTATATGCACTGCTGGCCTCTTGCACCCCGAGCAATACCACCTAAGAGGTAACACACCATCAGCTACGCCGACCAGGAATGTCACGACCATCAGGGTGTTATATTTAAACACTCGCTCCTTGGTTAAGCACTCTGTGGATATCTTTATCTTGTTAACTAACACCAATCCAGACATGCTTCTGCTCACGGAAACCTGGCTAACATCTGAGTCCCTCCCAGATATCTTGGCTGCCCTCCCCCCCGATTATTACATCCTTCATGCCGACCGCCATGGTGATCGGCCCGGGGGTGGGGTGGCAGCCATCATATCCAAGCGCCTTAACTCCGTTTCTTCTTATTCCCTCCCTCTCCCTAAGGTGGATAACCTACTTATCAGTGTGCAGACTGATACCGGCACTTTCACCCTTCTGCTTCTATACCGGCCTCCCCATCCCATGCCATCTTTTCCCACCATCCTGGGTGAACAGTTGTCTAACCTTCTAACGCTGCACTCTAGTTTCGCCCTTCTTGGCGATTTAAACTACTGGTTTAACGACACCAACGCTGGTCCCCATGCCACTGAGCTTTTCGAGACTCTTAATAGTCTGAACCTCACGCAACAGATCACTTATCCTACCCATAATAAGGGTCATATTTTGGACCAGATTTGGACTTGTAACCTGGTATCATCTCCACCTGACGTCTCCCCCTGTGTCTGGTCTGATTACTATCTAGTCGACACTACCATTACTATTACTGGTCAGATTCCTCCTCCTCTGATGGCTGGCGGTTTCTCACGGAAATGGAGCACTTATGACTCTCAGAGCTTCCTTACGGCCCTTGCCGATACCCGTCCAGCCTTCCTCCCCTCAAATGATATAGACAGCATCGAACATGATCTTGGCTCTTGGCTAGAATCGGCCAGCAACCTCTTCGCTCCCCTGGTCAAATTTCCTAGCACTAGGCACCGCAGCTCCCATCGATGGTTCTCTGGTGATCTCAAGCTCCTGAAATTAAAAACACGTCAATCAGAACGCACCTGGAGACGCGACTATTCCGACCCAGCTCGACAGTCCTATCTAGCTGCGCGTAAAGAATACAAAACCGCCATCAGCCTAGCCAAAATGGAACACTTTTCCCACAGGATCTCGTCTGCAGCTGATAAATCTAAGGAGGTGTTCAGAGTTATGGATGAACTCACCACCGATGACAGAACCCTCCCAGCCCAGACCCCTACTCAAGAGGCCTGTGACACCCTCAATTCTTTTTTTCTAGATAAAATCTCGAAAATCAAAAAATCTATCCCTTCTTCTCCCCAGTCCCCTCCACTGGTTCCCTGCACTAACTATTCCTCGACTTTCTCTTTCTTCCCAGCCCTAGATTCCACTTCATTAGCGGAACTGGCAATTCGGGTAAAATCTGGTTCCCCGAATGATTGCTGCCCGCCATCTGTCCTACGGAGCATATGCCTGAACCTGCCTGACTGCATCCTACCTTTAATCAACGGGGCACTTAACAGCGGCATCGTTCCGACCTCTTTCAAGGAGGCCATTCTAGTGCCTCTTCTTAAAAAACCCGCCGCCGATCCCACGGAGCCCTCGAATTACCGCCCCATCTCCCTCCTTCCGTACCTCTCAAAATTGATGGAGGCCCATGTCACCCGGTGTTTAACAAACTTTATTGAATCATCCAACCGCCTCGAGCCCAACCAAGCCGGCTTCAGACCTGCCCATTCTACTGAGCATGTCATCCTGGCAGTCCTGGACACGCTCAGGAACAACGCGGACGCCGGGCTCCCCCAAGCCCTTGTCCTCCTGGATCTATCAGCCGCGTTCGACACGGTGGACCATAACATCCTTCTCCACCGCGTCGGGCAGGCAGGCATCCAGGGGACCGCTCTCAGTTGGGTTAAGTCCTTCCTGACTGGAAGAACACAGGCGGTCCGCTTGGGGCCCTTTACTGCTACCAAAACCCCCACGTCCTGTGGAGTCCCTCAGGGCTCCTCTTTATCGCCGCTATTATTTAACCTATACCTCCGGCCCCTGATTCAATCTCTTCAAAAATGGGACATCGTCGTCTATAACTATGCTGACGACTTACAGATCATTCTTCCGCTTAATTCACCTCATGCCATCAAAACCTTTCATGCCGTCATGATTCACATTCAAGGTTGGATAAACCAGAATCAATTGAAACTTAACCCCGGGAAAACTGAGCTCCTCCTCCCGGGACTCAGCCACGCTCACTGGGGCCCGCAGTTTTGGCCTCCGGAGCTAGGCTCCCCCCCAATCCCGGTGAAAGCTGTAAAGAGTCTGGGAGTGATTATTGACTCTGAACTTTCACTCAGAGCACAGGTGGGCTCGGTAATATCCTCCTGCATGTACCAACTGCGGAAGATCCGTAAAGTCCGCCACCTTCTTCCCTCTCTTGCACTCACCCAAGTTGTCATCTCACTTGTGCTCTCCCGTTTGGACTTCTCTAACTCCATCTATCATGGCCTTCCTTCATCTCTGACACATCGTCTCCAAGTTGTCCAGAACCAAGCGGCCCGTTTAATTTCTAACACCCCTAGATGGCAGTCAGCCAAACCTCTACTCCATAGTCTTCACTGGCTCCCGATCGACCAAAGGGCAGCTTTCAAGGTGGCGTGCCTCACATTCAAAACCCTTCATTGCCCTGGTCCCGCGTTTGTAAAATCTCTTATTTGTCCCTACCATCCTCAGTGTGATCTCCGTTCTGCCCACAGCCATCTGCTAGCCACCCCCAAAATCAGAACCAAGAAATTCGGTGGTCGCCGGTTTTCCCATCTGGCCCCTGGACTTTGGAATCCCCTCCCACTCCCCATTAAATCCTCCTCTTCTCTTATGAACTTCAGGAAACTTCTTAAGACTCATCTTTTCCCTCTTCTCAGTTAGAATCCCGTTTTTTCTTGTCTCCCCCTCATTCACTCTGTCTGTCAGCGCCAGGAAGCCTCGGCGATAGTGCGCTTTACAAATCTCACCTAAGATAAGATAAGATAAGGTCATAAGCAGTGCATTGTGGGGGCATGAGTTATAGTTAGCTCAGCTAACTATAACTGCTGAATTTCACTGGTTATGTATGAGTGAAACTTGAGCCTAACTATAACGTCTCTGTAACCTTTGGTTTTTTCAGTGAACTACAGGGACACCACAAGCTCCAGAGACCTTGCAACTTACCTGCATGCTGCTGCTGGTTCATGCTGGAGTGAGTCCAAGCCCCCACGTAGTACCCTTCCAGGAACTTGACCCTTGGTGTGGTGCTAAAGTGGCCTTCTCCCAGCAAAATCCAAAACCTGGCACTTACACAGTTTTTCAGCAAAACAGCTCTGAAAACCTGCAGGAGACTGGGACCTACCTGCAAGCCAATCAGGTGCTTAGCCAGTGGGATTGACTTTGTCACAGTTCTCCTTTGTTCTTCTCCACAGCAGCAAATCCTTTTCAGCATGACCTCTCGAAGACAGTCTCCATGGAGCACTCTTCAGCTACAGCCTCGCCCTGCTGGGGTATATCTAGGGCCAGAAAAGCTTACAAAGTGTGAAGGTAGAAATATTTACCGGGCTCGATGGTGACCAGCACCCCGTCATGGCTGTCGGCGACTTCCTTGACCTAAAAATCCAGCTTTTCCCGCCCGTGTGCTTCTCCGTGTTGCATCCCCCCAGTGTTGCTTCCATGTCCCTCTGCCCTCCCCCATGCTACTTCTGCATCTTGCGTCCTTTTTGCTTCCACTTGTACCACCATCCCCTTGTTGCTTCTATGTCCCTCTGCCTTCCTGTGTTGCTTCCGTGTCCTTCTCCCTCCCCTGTGTTGCTTCCATGCGCCCCCCACTGTCACCTATGTTGTTTCTGTGTCAGTCACACTCCTTTGTCACTGCTAACCCCCTGTTCCCTCCACCCCATTGCTTCCACACCCCCTGTCTACTTTAAAAACGAAACAAATTACCGCTTTCACATGTTCTGTTTTGTATTTAGTTACCCATCCAACTCGGATCACTTACTAATACCAACAAAAACAAGCATTGGCATAGCCAATAGGTCTCTCCTTTGGTACCTTATAAGTGTTTAGTTATCCAGCACAATATCCTTGGTGCAACAACATCAAGTGTTAAATGGCTAAACACTTATAAGGTCCCAAAGGCGAGACCTATTGGCTATGCCAATGCTGGTTTCAGGTGCTCCGTCTAGTTCTCAAACAAGTCTTAAATTTGTGTCATAGTAAAGATTTTGGAGGCCCCATGATAGAAATATTTGGACCATCATTTGGTATAACTTTGAACTTTCCTACCGATTTTATACTAATTGAAGCCTATTATGCCAAATAATTTTGACAGTTAGGTTGCGATAGGGAAATAGAAGCGAGAGAAAAGGTTCACTTTTCAAGCACCCCGTTGGAAGATCGAGACCCTTCATAATTGTCTACTTGCTCCATGCCTTAAAAAGTCTCCGAGGTAAATAAATGACAAAGAGAAAAACTATAGGTATTTCAAAAACGCATCCGACATGAATGAAAGATTTCTGGAAATTAGAACACAATTAGCTAACACGCACTTTGTCGTCTTTCCTTTTCCCGTCTGACGGAACAGATGCTGCGTCACACGGCTGGCAAACGCTCGGAGCATACAACTGTTTACAGACTTAACATTTGATGTTATCTGTATGGAAGTATGCCAATGCTGCAGATACCTCATAATACATATAACTCAAGGCACACTAAAACAAGATGACCTGGGTACTGAAATATTAATTATATCAGGGGTGTATGCATTATTAGTAATTGTATAGTCTGGTTTATTGAAATTTCTATTTTTCCTGGACGTGTACCAAAACACAGCCATAATGTTTTGTTTTGCTGGAGGGGGAGAGGGAGGAGAGGGAGGGAGGTCCGCGTCCACCCATACCATTGATGCAAATCACACTGTAGCTGCTGCACTAATCGTGTTTCCTGAACCTACTTCACCTAAGTAAACAGAGTGTTACATATGTAATGCGTGAAGCAGCCAAATATAACTCGAAACACCCAAAAGTGTGAGTGTGGCTGCCTGGCCGTGCACGTGAACAGTGCTGCCACCCCCGAGCTCACAAAAACAATAACGTAATTCACGTTCGTAAGTAATATTTCACTCTAGTAAAGTACTTAAACGGTAACCATCTGTGGTGGCAGAGAAAGCAGCTTGGGTCTGGAAGTGATGTGACCGTGATCTCAACTGCTGCGTGCCCTTTCGAGTAGCTCCTACACGAATTAGGCAGAGTCTAAAATGAAACTTCTTTCTGCGTATAAACTGTCTATGTTACGGGGATGGGGAGGGGGCAAAAAGATGGACATGAAAAACAGGGAGGGGGCGAGGAAAAAGGAGTGAAAGCAAGAGACACAGATGGAAAGAGAAAGATAAAAGTAGAGAGGGAAAGCAAGTAAAAGAGTAATAAAGAAGAGGGAGAGAAAGTAGAAGCAGGGAAGAAAAGATGGAGTGAACGACGGACAGAAATAGCAAAGGAAGGGAAGACAGAAAGTAAGAAAGAAAGTGGGACAAAAGGAATTAAGTATGAGGAGACGAAAATAACAAGCATTGGCCGCGCGGCCGTGAAAGTGAAAGTGAAAGTGATCGCGATCTCGTGCTGTAAGGGTGCCCGCGAGCGATGATCTTAATGAGCCATGACGAGGGAGGAAAGCCAGATGGCGCCAGTGCGCGTAACCGCAAGCTTTAGGCCACAAGCAAAAGCGTGTGGTCGGATTTTTAAAGCCCACTTACAAAAAGTCTCACCAGAGCAGTGTATGCGCTTGCTCCGGCGAGACCTAAAAAGGCAGCTGTGCCATTTTGTAGGCACACAAATGCATGGTGTGTGTACCTATAAAATGTTGAGTCGGCCGCGCAAATGTTTTTTTGTTTTACTTTAGATCGAGAATGCTGATCAGCAGCATGGCTAAAAACCATTGGCAAAGCCAATAGATCACAAAGGCGAGGCATTGGTTTTGCCAATGCTTCTTTTTATAAGCAGCAATGTCATGGATGATTGTGGAACTACTGTCAGGTTTACAGAAATTATAAAGCCACGACACCTTCAGTGTTTCCCAGTGGAGCTGTTCTCACACATGTTGTGAACATACTAATTGTTCTACTATGAGTTCCTGATATTGGGAGATTATATATCACATTAACATGTTTTGGGCCCTTTGTTTCCTGTATTGACATACTCTCATACCCATAGGATACCTATAACAGATCTCGTACCACTGGAGTGATAAATCTGTGTTTGTATGGTGACCTATGGGACCACTGTTGTTTTGTTGTGAAAATACATGAGAGATAAAGTCATTTCCTAGCCGACATTCACAAGCACTTAAAATGGTTTGCCCAAATTTAGCTGCATTTCTAAACTGAAACCTGAATGACCATGCTGTGTGTAGTGCTGCAAGTTTTGGAATGCTCACCAAATTCCCAATTTCACCGGTGGTTAAGGAAAGAATTTTCCTGGAACATCTCTTTCCTTGCAAGAGAAAAAAGATATTTAAAAATGTCTCTAAATTTATAACCCTGTGTTTTAAACTTTAGCATCGTGTGCAGACAGTTACAATTTCTTTGTGAATCGGGCACAATGATTCGAGTTGTAGTTTCTCGCGTACCCAAGATGGGACCGAAAATCCAAAACAGTGAAGCTAACTGATCCATCAGCAGGTGCAAGAATGTTAGAGCATCTTTATCAGAAGTGCCAAATTCTTTCATAGATCAGTTGTCTGTCTGGTTCAGTGTCTTTCCAAAGTGTATGCCCATCTCACAGTGTTTTATTGTTTTACAGGGTGTGTAGCACTGTAGTTGTTGCCTCTGATGAAAGAGGACATTGCTGCAACTGACAGGAGGAGTCCTAAACTATTGTAGGCTGGTGACTCTCTGAGTGTTTCTTAGCCTTTGAGATTCAGCAGCAACCCTCTCAGACATTGATTCTGAACACACAACCGGCGTTGAGTATGGGTAGCTATTGTTACAGCATGGTACCCTGGTGCTCCGGGTGATCCTAATATTGAGAACTCCCTTTTGTGTACAAAAGTGCCAGAAACAGAGTTCTTGAAAGCCATGGTGCCCAATCTAAGTCCACGATGATCAGACGATTGCCAGATTTTCAGCATGTATTCACATTATAAATTTAGATACAACTTATCTAGTGAGCAGTAGTGAGTGGAACTACTGAACATCTAGCATGGATCTGTCACTTCTGGACCTAAGGTGGACGCTGATGTTTTAAAATAACCAACTCCACACATTCTGTTGCTCTTTTTGATCACCCTATGCATGAACAATGAAAACAAACACCACCTAGTTATATAGTATTTGTTTTTAGGGGAGTTTATTTATTTATATTGAGAATATGAACCAGCTTGAACGAACTTGGACATATACAGCACAAAACATTGATCAGGTACAATTGTCTCTGAGATCGTCATTTATTTAGGGTCTATTTGTGCAGTAGCATCTAAATAACAGGCTAAATCAAAACATGCAAAACGCATCACACTCCTCTGCGTAAGCGACTGCCATACAGTTTTGGTTTTGGAGTTGCATGATTAGATGTAATGACAGCAAAATACTGTTTAAAATGTCTAAAAACAACTGGTTATCATTGATAAACAGCCATCAAACAGTGTTCGACAGAAGAAATTGATCTACATTTGAGATGTGTGTTATGTCTGGCAGTACCCTTAGTAAAGAACAAGCTACTTACCATTGCTAATGCTCTTTCCGGTGGATACTCTATCTAACTGCAGATTCCTCTCCAGGTGCCACACTGGAGCTGGAAAAGGTTCCTGCAACAGCTCCTGTGCATTGGTAGGTGGCGCCATCGAACTCCATGTGGCACCGCTCTACCACTGGTAGGGAAGACGTCGAGCTGCATATAGATTCACTGATGTCAACATATTAGCCTTTATATCCACACCCTCAGACGTGGAGTGACTGACAAGTTGGTATGTTGACAGTGTGCAATCTCTCAATTGGAGGCTTTTGATCTGCCAGAAGTAAACTTGCCCAATCTCACACATAGAAGTGTAGCCTGTGAAGGTTCGGGTGCAGAACTTTACCCTGAGAAAGCAGATCCTCCCATAATGGCAGCCTAAGTTGGGAGTGGATGCTCAGATCCAGCAGGTTGGAGTATTCTCTTAACTTTTTTGCCTCTCTTTGCGTCTGACCCCAAATAAGTGGAACAGTCCAGGGTTTAACGAAAAGGGAAGGGCATAATGAATCTGAAGAATTTTAAAGAACCATTGGTTCCAAGTCACTGAACAACAGCTGGACAGACGGTCCCATATGGCCAGTGAAGTGGGAATTAAAGTAGCTTGGCAACAGCTGCTGCACGCAAGAAAAAGGATGAATTCTGCTGCCTCCACCTCTACCCCTGCCCTCTGACACCACCTCTTTCCCTGTAGCCACATAAAGGCTGGAAAGCGTGCTGGACAGGTTGTTAGGGCTGCCTCTGTTGGTAAGGAAGACCCTTCGAGTCTCCTTCAATTTCTGACACTGTTAGTAAATCTGGCAAGCTGTTAAAAGTATTCCCAGGGAGTGGGCCGCAGCCTGGATATCCTATTAGAGCTCCAGTGCAGGATCTGCCTTTGCTCCATAGAGCCTGGCCTCTTCAAAAGCATATCCATCAATGATGCTTGGATATCTCCAGAGACATCGGTAGCATGCATCCTGGAATGTTGTCGAACAACGATGCTAATGCTCATGGCATGGCCAACACAATCCAATCTAGGGTGGCCCTAAGGATGTATTTATTTGCAACATGAGCATCATTTATAGTTTGCACAAATGAAGCCCTGAAATCATCAGGGAGGTTAAGCAAGCTCTCACTTGCCTGGCCCCAAAGTTTGTGTGTCCAAGCCCAATCTGGATCTCAAGATGAGCTGGGATGATCAACCCTTAACACTTTCACGATCAGGGGAGATCAGCAGCACAGACAGGAACACATAACAGCCAGAATCTCACCAAAGGCAGAATGTGTCTGCTGGACAGCCCTAAGGAGGGATGTCAAGGGCACAAAAGGCTAGATAGTGCATGTTCACAAGCAATATCAAGCAGATCTACTGGGGCACACCAGAAAATGGCATCTCCCCGAAAGGTGAGCAGAAAGTGAAAGGGCAGATATCGGGCTGCGAGAAATGCAGCAGTGCCGGGTTTGAGCAAATTGAGGAGTGAGGCCCGTACGGACCCGGTAGCGCACCCATTGCTGACTGCCGGCTGAGAGAATCAAAATGGGCGGTCTGGCGTCGCGGGTGCGGCGGCTGCGTCCAGGGGAAGAGCACAACGTATCTGTGCCATACCCTCAGAGAGGCCGGCTGTCATCATGAGCCAGATGTAACACTGAGCACGGAATGCAACAGTGAACCTGTGGCCCTCGCATCCCTTTGGCGAAATAGAGAGGTGCAGTCCGAGAAGAGCGGCCCGAGCCAACCCAGATAAGCGGCTGCTATCCAAGTCTAGCCCTGACCAACACAGAGGGTAACCTGGCACCGGATCAGCTGGATACAGCGATTATGCTCTGCAAAGGGGAGCCCCACCACAGAGCCATATTGCCAAAGAAGCCGGGTGATCTAAGAAAAGTGAGCCAGAAGAGACACTAGAGGAGTAAGAGGTGAGGGGGAAGCAGCATAGACAGCACCTAGCCCAGTAAACACCGGGAAATTAAGTGAGCACCTGCCACAGTTGCATCAAAGGCAAAAAGTGAGGGGAGAAGAGCCTCTGGTAGATAATACTAGTCAAAGAGGAAACCAAATCACCCCGCCGACAGACAAGTCACAGCACAGGAAGTGGGAAGCCCGAGGGGCGTGCTGACTGCAGTGGCAAGTTGTAATAGACTAATCGTCAAAAGGTGCAAGTCATTTCAATAAAAGAGAGGCCAATTCCCTTGTAACTGTGAGGCGTGCTGTACAGCAGCAGCAGGGAAGTACTCTTCCGACCAAAAGGAAAGCCAACGCACAAAAAGAGAAACCCCGCTGGGGAAACCTCTCAGGCCGTACAGGGCACACAGCCCAGAGCAGGCGGGGGGGGGGGGGGGGACTACTCAGCGGAACCCTCAGACATCAAGGAAACATTTAAGATTGAGGGGGCTGATTCACAGAACAAATCTGAGACAAAATCCTAAACTTACTTCTTTTGGTATTCACAGAAGGCATTTAGTAGTAGTAAAGTTAGGATTTTGTCTTAAGTTAGGATTTTGTCTTAAGTTAGGATTTAAGACAAACTTAAGTTTAACTTAAGTTTAACTTAAGACAACATCCTAACTTTACTATGACTAAATGCCTTCTGTGAATACCAAAAGTAGTAAGTTTAGGATTTTGTCTCAGATTAGTTCTGGGAATCGGCCCTGAGAAGATTACAGGGGTGAAAAGTGAATGTGCAGCACTGCAATTAAAAATGGACAAATACACATGGCAAAAGGGGCGGAACCACAAGAGAATGTACTGAATGCTAGTCAGTCCCTGACACAGACTTCCACAGAACGAGCAGACATCACCCTGCAAGATATAATGGCAGCAATAAACAATGTACGCACCTTGTTGGAGTCACGACTGGATTCTGTCACGGCTGAAGTTGGTTAGGGCTGACCTGCGCAATATGGAGGCTAGAGTTAAGGAAGTGGAAGCTGCAACTTGATCCCTCTCCACTGACGTAACCAGCTTAAAGCAACAAGTTAGCGACCTACAAACTAAAAGTGAACTCATGGAGGCCCAGCTGGACGACTATGAGGGCAGAGTGCGACTGAATAATATACGAATCCTAGGAGTGCTAGAATGTGCGGAGAGACCGGCGATAGACCTATTTGTGGAGGAACTCATTACAAAGTATCTACAACCACGGGACTCTCAAACTATTTCTCTATCGAAAGAGCTCATAGAGTTCCGGGTGGAAGGCCAAAACTTGGGGCTCCTCCCAGACCAATACTCGCTTGAGTCTTCAATTTCCGAGATATGGATGTTATCTTTCAAACGGCTCACAATGCTCCACCTGTCACGTATGAAAATAGCAACATAACATTCTTTCCTGACTTTACAATAAAAGTACAAAGGCAAAGACGAAGCTCCCTGGAGGTAAAGAAAGCATTACGAGGAAAAGACCTTAAATACGGCATGTTATTCCAAGTGATATTGAGAGTGTAAGCAGAAGGTAAAACATGGTTCTTTTGAACTCTGAAGAGGCGTGGGGATGGCTGTAAGGGTGGAGACAAGTAGGAAAACGCATATTGAATGGGCATCGTCTGACACAGAAGTGGAGCCGACAATCACAGGTGCATGACAACCCAAATGGTGCGAGCTCAATGGGAGCTGACATGGAAAAAATACAAAATGAACACTGAGACTTATGAGGCTAGAAATGGCCAATCAGAGGGTGCACAACCAGTCAGACAACGTCTGAAGAACTAAAACTGAACTACTTGAAGGGTGTAAGAGGTAGAGTATATCTCACGAACTCTAAATCTGACAGCTACTACGGCAGGTATTAGGGTGCAGAAACTGCTAATCTATGGATACTAACTGGAAGGGCTGATATGGAGTAAGTCATTTAAGATGCCTGATGACTGGAGTTCGGGAGGTGAAGGGATCGGTGTGACCACAAACCCTTAAATCTCCTGGGGGAGGGCGACAGGCACTCTGCAATGTTGGGAGGCAGGTAGTTTGTATTCCATCATGCATTGAGGCAGGGAGGGGGTACATGTTACTTCAGGGAAGAGGGGTGAGTTTTAAGTTTACTTATGTTACAGTCAGGAAAGTAGTGAGAGTAGGAACGATAGCCGTGCATCCACACTTTCTGTGCCATAAAATGCAGATAACCAATTGAGCCTCGCAGCAGAGAAGCACCTGCGACGTAAAGAAAAACGTCAAACTCGAAGACACCAAACTTTATGACCTGGAATCAAAATGGTCAGAGGCCATACAGAGGTAGACCCCACATCATACATGATAGGCAACATAGGTGAGACTGCACTCAGACTCCTCACCTGGAATGTAAATGGACTAGGTGATAAACTCGAGCAAGGGATTGTGTTCTAGTTTATAAGACATCAAGCCCCGGACGTAGTATTTCTACAAGAAACACATTTGGTTGGCAATACCTGCAAAGCTTCAGATAGAGGGGGATATAAGGTGATCGCACATGCCGGATTTACGTCAGGCTCCAGAGGGATGGGCATGTTGGTCCGCAGGGGCCTTCCTCTCATAGTACAAAAGACCTGGGTTGACCCACAGGGCAGGTTTGCAGTAGTAGAGGTGCTCTGGGAGGAAAAAGGTGTCATCTAATGCCTGTATATATACCTCCGGCCCTTCAGAAAGTAGCAATAACGGACCTAGGTAAAATCATCCTAGACCTACCCATTGGAACCCTGATGCTGAGGGGTGATCTGAATTTGACACTACATAACCGAATGGACCGACACCCTACTCGAGGACAAGCACGAGAGAGCACACTCTTGACAGGCTTTCTTGGTTGGATGTTTGGCGCTATCTTAACCCCCAAGCATCACAATATACAATTCACTCTGGGGCACATGACAGTCTGTCCCACATAGACTACATATTGACATTAACAAACGATCTATGCAATTTCAGGGAAGCTCGCTGTCTGGCGTGAGGTATCTCCGACCACTCCAGGGTATGGGCCATATTTGTCTTGGACTCACACTATACACAAACAAACATCACGTTAAACCCATGGTATCTTAAATTTCCAAATTTTAGGAAGGAAATAACACAATATCGAGACACCTACTTCAAAGATAATGTTGAATCCGTTGAACTGGCGCAAATAGTATGGGAAGCCTTTAAAACAGTAATAAAGGGCCAGGTGTTCTCACTCACTGTGGGGCACAGGAGAACGCAGAGAGCCAGAAGAGAAACCCTTGAAAAAGAGATTATGGAAAGGGAGATGCAGACTATTCACAATCCAGACGAATCGTCTAGACAAGCCCTGGACAATAAGCGACTTTAGTAAAAATTGTAACTAGCAGAGGCAACCAGAACTAAAATCAGAGCAACACAACTCCAAATATATGAAATGGGAAACAGAGCGGGTAAACTCTTGGCCTGGTTAGAAAAAGGGAACAGGCCCAACGCTGGGTACCTGAACTGAAAGTAAATGGTGATAAGACCCTTAGATCCCCAGTAAATGGCGGAGGCCTTTGCGGACCATTTTGAGCATTTTGTATGCACCCACAACTAAGACCACAATGGATGACTCACGAGAACTACTGAAGGACATCCCACTATTAACCTCATCCCCTGAAGACCGGGAATCACTAGAGGACGAGCTCACAGAGGAGGAACTACGCACTGCAATTCATAGTGCACAGTTGAGGAAGGCAATGGGCCCAAACGGCTTCCCAATTGAATTTTTCAAACTAACCGCTTCCCGAATAACACATTATCCAAGGGACATGTATCTTGAGAGCAGCCGAAAGGGAACCTGCTGTACGATCAAAGGCTGGCTTCCATAGTAGATGTAATAAACAAGGTAAACTGGAGGAGAGCTGTAGCTCATATCCAACTATCTCACAGCTTAATGCAGAATCCAAGATTTTGGCAAAAACACTGGCCGCATAGGTGATTCCCATTATCACCAAAATAGTACATCCAGATCAGTGGGGCTTCATGCCCGGGTGAAACACAGCACTTAAAATACGCCGTCTCCATGGGGTACTGGGTAGGGTTGAAACACTCAAGGGAGAGTATAGTCGCACTCTCTCTGACACGCAGATGGCATTCGATAGAATAGAATGGCCATACCTCTTCGCTGTTCTGGAATGTATGGGCTTCGGCCCAAAGTTCCTGAAATGGATCAAGGTGCTACAAACGGAACGGATGGCGCAAGTGATAGTGAACAGGCACACTTCACGAACGTTTCAACTAGGAAGAGGAACGCGAAAAGGATGCCTTCTGTCACCTCTAATATTTGCCCTAATGTTGGGTCCCTTAACAACTTGAGTGAGGGGGGACTTGACAATCAGGGAACTACAATGGGCGGGTAACTATGAAGATAGAATATCCATATACGCAGATGACATATTACTTTATTTAGCGTCCCCAGGTATGTCAATTAATAGAATTCGGAGAACAATGAGAGAGCTAGGGAAAAGGAGAGGTACGTCCGTATCCCCTGAATGTAAATAAGTCTTATCAATGTTGGACGGACCCAATGTAGTGTGGTACGATCACTGTGAGACAGTGTTTGGGAACCCACTAGGTAGGTTAAAAGACCCCTCACACACCAACCTGGTTGGTGTCATGCTTCATCATCGGGGTCCCAACCGGTTGGCCAAATGCCCCCCGGTTGTGCTGCGATGCCTGGCTACAGCGGAGCTGGTGTGGTGCAAGAGTGTGATGAAGTGATAGTTAAAAATATATCTCTGAGAATCCTTGCCTTTGGGAAATTTATTACTGGCGGCTCAGGATAAGGATTAAAATGCAAGATATGTGATGCAACTACGGAAGAAATAATTATCTACTAGTTGTCTGTGTTGTAGGTCTACATGTTTCAGCTCTCATATAAATATGTGGAGCTTTCGTCAGGACCAGTGCAGTAAGTGAGTGGCAAAGTGCGAAGTGCCACGTGGTAAGTGAAAAAATAAAAAGGTTGTTTACCTACACACTCGCTAAGGTGTGTGGACCCAGTGTCGGCACAGTTGCGGACACTGCAGCGCAAAACACTATGGCTGAGTGAGTGCGCTGTACAGGAAACGGGAGGGGGGGCGCTCCTCACGTCAATTTTGGTTGAGGAGCTACCATCGCCTGGCACCTACTGTGGTCTCCCGAAGTCCCGGGACTTCGGGAGACCACAGTAGGACCACAGTAGGTGCCAGGCAAGGTCCGCAACTGTGCCGACACTGGGTCCACACACCTTAGCGAGTGTGTAGGTAAACAACCTTTTTATTTTTTCACTTACCACGTGGCACTTCGCACTTTGCCACTCACTTACTGCACTGGTCCTGACGAAAGCTCCACATATTTATATGAGAGCTGAAACATGTAGACCTACAACACAGACAACTAGTAGATAATTATTTCTTCCGTAGTTGCATCACATATCTTGCATTTTAATTCTTATCCTGAGCCGCCAGTAATAAATTTCCCAAAGGCAAGGATTCTCAGAGATATATTTTTAACTATCACTTCATCACACTCTTGCACCACACCAGCTCCGCTGTAGCCAGGCGTCGCAGCACAACCGGGGGGCATTCGGCCACCCGGTTGGGACCCCGATGATGAAGCATGACACCAACCAGTTTGGTGTGTGAGGGGTCTTTTAACCTACCTAGTGGGTTCCCAAACACTGTCTCACAGTGATCGTACCACACTACATTGGGTCCGTCCACCATTGATCAGACTTAATTAATAGAATTCTCCATATATTCACTAACTTTGGCAGATACTCTGGTTTCAGCATCAATTGGACCAAATCCATAGTATACTTGTTGCATGTTCCACCACCAAAGCTACCATCTGAGTGTGAGGCTAAGATTGAGACGGAAGACTTCCATTACCCGGGGATCTATATCATACCAAATCCCACCCTTTTTTTATCAAACTACCTCCTGGGTCTAATATCCCACTTGCAAAAAGATGTGCAGCACTGGAGGTTGTTTCCTTTGTTCCTACTCCGGCGTGCAGTGCTGTTTAAAATGCTGGCTCTGCCGTGATTTTTATATATAATACAAAATAACCCCTTCAATGTTCCTGAAACTAATATCCAAAGCAAAGTGAGAACATTGCTGTGGGACGGTAAACACCTGCACATAGCAACAAAAAAACTTACAAAAAGTTGGTATGACGGGGGGATTGCACTGCCCAACATTAGATTATATTACTGGGCAGCCCAACTGATGGTTGTTAATCTTTGGGCCTACCACTCCTATAAAGACCCGGCATACCGGATGGATAGGCTATTTATGGGTCCCAAAGGTTATAGAGGAGCCCTTTATACAGACCCCAGACATCAAGCGCTTACGAGCCCAACGGCTCTGAGGATTGCTATTTGGCGCCAAGCAAACAAAAAACTTGGTTGGCACAAGAAAGTAATACAAGCTATGCCCCTGTGGGCAGCAGAGCAACTAGGCAAACTAAGGAGTCAACCAGGGTTCCACTGGACCGCATTGGCATTTCATCCGTAGGGGACCTCTGGAAAAACGGAAAGGTATGTAATCCCATTCACTGAGTTGCAATCTGTTTATATGGCTAACCAGGAAATATTCAGATACCTGCAAATACGACATGCACTAATAACAATAATCCCACGAAACAAGATGGTACCAGAAGCATCTCCATTAGAAGATAGATTATTATCAGATCCAATGACCCAAAAGGCTATTTTGATGACGTACTAAAAGCTAAGTAATAATCTGCTAGACCCACTGCTCCCACTCAGAGAACATTGTCAGAGAGACATGACTACTGCTACCTCTGCCGGTGGCCCCACCTTCTTCCACCACCTCTTCTGGAGCCACAAAAAGGGTGGAAAGGCTGCGGGACAGGTTGTTGTGGGGCTAACTGGGTGTTTCCTCAGAAGTGAGGTGGAAGAACCGATGCTGGATACAACTTCCCTCACCCACCAGACTAGGCCAACGAGGTCAAAGCCAATGCGGTGAATGTGGGGAAGAGAGGAAAACAAAACAAGGAAAAGGAGAAGGAGCCGATCACCATTGGCCTCTGGCAAATTGTCCTTAGGAGATTGATTGCATGCTCTCCCTGATTAACATCCCTCTTCCAATGCAACCGAAGGAATAAATATGCAGAAAACCAACTGAGACATTTGTGTCTTAATGAATGCCACCGAAATATCCACTAGACCCAAAAACCATATACATGTATATCCTGTAATTCTAGGGAAAAAGCATATTTCCCTAGACAGGATAAGCATAAGAAGGAAAATAAACGCTACACAAAAAGGTGCTGGGTCAGATTAGTAACTGGGCTAAACCACTAGACTCTGGGAATAACCAATACTATTTTCTCTGTCTTTTCCAGCTCAGAATAAACTGCAGAAACAACCAAAGAAGAAACAAAAACCACTCTTCGTGGATTCCCAATATGATCAGATAAGTAATATGGCCATAACAATAAATATCAATATCCAACTGGTTTTTTTTTAGAAGGCTTAGGATTCTTTTAAATTGTACTCTTTTATTTTCTCTGTTTGTAGCATATCAGGGGCCAGAAGGAACACAAACAGCCCGGAACCTGCACAGCTGAAGAGGAGTCTGCTGGTGAGGGAATGCCAGAGAGAGAGCGAGCAACCCGAAAGAGGAATTGGCGAACACGGAAGGGAAGACTCCTCCCGTCCTCGTAGGAATGCGTCAGAGACGTGTCAAGACCCAACGGCTTCAAGGCAAAAAAATAGGTAAGTAGCAACAACTGGATAGCTGGTAGGCTATGCGGCAACTGTAATCGAACGCGAAGTGCTCTCCATTCACAGACCGACACTTTTATGTGTGTCCGGGTCTACCCCGCCCACCGACTGCAGTCAGCGAACGGGACACAGCAGTTGGCAACTGGGCATGCCTGACAGTACACTCCTCCAGAACCCCTCCTACAGGCTTGGGCTCATGTGGATAATGTCTGTGGAACAACCACAATAACCTGGGGGCACGAATATGTCTAACAGGTTCCTAAGACCATTCCTCAGACACATAACCTTTCCAATGTATCAAATATTGCAGTTTATGTCACATTCGACGAGAGTCCAAAATATATTCCACTTCTTACTCAATCAATACAGGGCGAGGTAGTACAGGGACCACTGTGCCCTCAACCACTGGCTTAAGTAGAGAGACATAAAAAACAGGATGGATTCTAGTCTAGTTTCATGGCTACAGGGTTCACCACTTTGGAAATGACATAAGGACCAACAAAACAAAGTTTGAATTTTCTTGTTCCTTTTATATTAATGTTTCTTGTGGACAACAATGCTTTATCTCCAGGAGTATAAAAAGGAGATGGTCTTCGATGTTGATCTGCACTGTCTTTGTACCTACTCTTTGTCTCCTCTAAGTTTCTTTGGGTCTTTTTATGTGTTTCGTAAAGGTGATTCACAAATTCTAAGGCTGCAGGAGTGGAGGTGGCAACAGAAGGAGACAAAAGCCCACAATGAGGGTGGAAACCAAAATTACAGAAAAAAAGAGAGAGTCCTATGGAAGAGTGTTCATTATTGTTATAAGAAAATTCTGCAGTCCAAAGTAAGGTATCCCATTCCTCAGAAGTGTGAAGCAGGTGACACCGTAAGTATTGCTCTATGCACTGATTTACTTTTCCAGTTTGCCCGTCTGTATGGAGATGATGAGCGGAAGAGAGTCTTACATCTATTTGCAGTAGTGTACCCAATCCCTTTCAGAACTTAGACACAAATTGAGGGTCTCAATCTGATACAATAATGGATGGTAGACCGTGAATTCTCACTATGTGCTGTAGAAAGACAGAAGCTAACTGTTTAGAAGTAGGTAGACTTTTCAGAGGTATAAAACTGACATTTTGGACAACATGTCGACGAAGATTACAGTGTGTCCCTATTTAGAGGGTGCAAGCGCCACTATAAAATCCATAGATATGGAGTGCCGTGGTGTCAGAGGTGTGGGCATTGGAGTTAATAGCCCAATAGGGACTTGATGTGCACTCTTACTCTGAGCACTGATATGACACTGCTGAATTTATAGGTGAGTATCTATAGATGG
This sequence comes from Triturus cristatus, assembly GCF_964204655.1. Lineage (NCBI taxonomy): Eukaryota > Metazoa > Chordata > Amphibia > Caudata > Salamandridae > Triturus > Triturus cristatus. The sequence continues at coordinate 443,473,846 of NC_140587.1, read as the reverse complement.
CCACCAAAAAAGATCTTTAATAATCTGGATGTCCTGCTAACACATGTGAATAACACCTATCAAGAGCCTGCTGCTGTATGGCCTAGGAAGGGAGCACCAAGCCTCCTTGAATGTATAACAGATCTTGCCTTTTCACTCCTTTGTTTTGTGTTTCATACTCCTTTGTTTCCTCTGTGTCTTGTGCATGAAGCACCTCTTTCAAAAATAATTCCTCTGAATTTATAACCCCCAAAATACAATCTGGACTTAAGATAAAGGATTGGTCATGAATGTTCTGAGTGTCTGGTATATCAAGCCATAACGTGACAGGGTGTCTGCAAAGTTGCTAAAGTAATGTGTCCATCACAACTGGCGCATGGATAGAGCCGTGGCTGCTTCCAAAAACTGTAGGTTTCAGTTATCGGTGATGACAATAACCGTATGCAAAGCCCCTAACAGGTGCTGCAGCCATTCTTCAAAGGCTTGTGTAATGGCCAATAACTCCCTGTCTCCTTCAGAATAGTTCTGTTCTGTAGTTGTGTGTGTGAATAAAAGGCAACAGGGTGTAGTTGTCCGGTTTGTCTGTCTCTCTGAGATAAAATACCTCCAATAGCTGTGATGCATCTGCATCTGCTTCTACTATAAAAGGTTGAGAGGAATCAGGGTGTTTCAAGATTGGGGCAGTAACAAAAGCTGTTTTCAAAAGAGAAAAGGCCTTTTCAGTGGGTGGCGTCCAAAGGAAAGGTACTCTTTTTTCAAGACTCTTGTAATGAGTGACGGCAAAGACGCAAAGCCGTTGATAAAAAGTCTGTAAAAATTGGCAAAGCCTAAGAAACTCTGTACTCCCTTTACAGTACTAGGAAAAGGTCATTTTGTAATAGCTGCAACCCTTTGGGGATCCATTGCCACTCTTTTTGGGGATAACATAAAACCCCAAAAGGTTACTTCAGTAATGTGAAATTCACGTTTGTCCAGTTTAACATAGAGATTATTATCCCTGAGTCATTCTAACTCAGTTTTCACATGTCCTATGTGTTCCTTGATGGTAGCAGAATAAATCAGAATTTCGTCAATATATGCAATGGCGTTCACATTCAAAACCTCTCTTAAAGCTTCATCAATAAAAACATTGAAAAGCAGCAGGGGCTTTACAAAGTCCAAAGGGCATGACCAAATATTCATAGAGTCCAAATTTGGTGCAGAAAGCTGTTTTCCATTCATCTCCCTCTCGTACTCTCACTAAGTGGTTTGCCTCTCTTAAGTCCAATTTTGTAAAGACGGTAGCGTCTTTTACCTGATCGAGTAAGAACTGGGTGAGAAGTAAGGAATATCTGTGCTTCATTGTTTAGCGATCTATAGTCTATTCAATACCGAAGACCACCTTCTTGTTTGGGTATAAAAAAAAGGGGAGAAGAAGCAGCAGATCTAGAAGGCCGAATAAACCCCTTTTTTAACATATCATCCAAGTATTCTCTTAAGTAAATAGTTTCCTTCTCAGTCAAAACATACATTTGACTTCACAGAATTTTAGCTCCCGGAATCAGATCAATGCGACAATCGTACGAACGATGAGGCGGTAAGACAGATGCCTTTTCTTTATCAAACACCTGTTTGAGAGGATGATAGCAGGCAGACAATTCAGGTAAGTTGGAATCTGTGGTCATGGCTATGTGTTGTGAGGATGTAGCGCTTTTCATGCAGTGTGATTTACAGAATTCTGAAGAAAAAAACAGATCCCGCTCTTTCTATTTTATGTCTGGATTATGATTTCTCAACCAAGGTAGTCCTAAAATCGCCTGGAACTGAGGAGAAGAAATCAAGTCAAACTGAACCGTTTCATGATGGCACTCATGGATACAAAGTCCTAAGTCTGCAGTAATATGCGTGACTGGCCCTAATTTTATGGTACTCCCATCAGTAGTTTTTACTATCTGTGTTACCTTTTTGTTTTTAACTGGAATAGCCATTTGTTCAACCCATGTAGAGTCTATAAAATTCCCTGTTGCTCCAGAGTCTAACATGATTTGAACTTCTACGGATTTGTTTCCCCAGGTCAATTGTGCTTTTAAGAAGAAATGGTGCAGAGGGAAAAATGCATTAATCTGAATCTGTAGTTGGAAGACTATTGACCCTGACCTACCCGAGCAACCTGTCTCCACAGTTCTCGGGTTTACTAGTTTCCCGACTTGCGGCGTTTTCTTGGTTTAACAGGACAGTCTCGTAGAAAATGTGCTGCTTTCACACATTAGAAAGATAGTCTTTCTTCCTCAGGCAGTTTGATACTACCTATTTGCATAGGCTCAGGGTCGTCAATGTTTTTGTTAATGTCTGGCTTCCTTTCTTGAAACGTAAGAAACCTGGTCTCAGTACGTCCTTTTTTTCTTTTTCGCTCATGTAGTCTGTGATCTAATTTGAGCACAAGATCAATTTGTGCGGTGCAGGAGTCAGGGGAATCCACTACTTGGGCCAAGACGTCCTTTAACTAATTTTTTAACCACTGTGTAAAATAGAGCACTACGTTTGGCCTCAGGTCATTCTGCCTCAGCTATTACCAGCTTTTTTAGGTTTAGCAGTTCTGTGTCTATTGTTTGCATGAATGAGTATCTATCGAACAGTCGGAGCAACTCCTCCTTGAAGGCGACGTAGTCGTACAACAAGGGGTCATTGCAATTTACTAAAGGGATAGACCATGTAGCAGCTGTTCCACCCCGGATAAGATAAAACAAACGCTCCCTTGGATTGCTCTGTGGGGAAACAAGATGCCTTGCACATAAAATGCAACTGCCATTGGTTGACGAAGGTAGCAAACTTAGCGGAATCTCCCAGAACCCGTTCTGGAGGAGATAATGGTATTGAAGAAAGGGTTGTTATATGATAAACAGGTAAAACATTACTGGAGAAGGGTAGCTGAGTTGAGAAGAAATTACTATGGGTGCCTGATACTGTGTCTGGTGAAGGCTCTGTTTGGGTGGCATGCTGTAAGTTATCCACTCTAAAAGTCGGGCCTGTGTCTCCTTTTCAAGGTTTCCTATCATGTGGGCCACATCAGCTAACGTGATTTGGCGGTCTTCTATCTCGCCCAGGCAGAATGATAAATGTGGGCTTCGCGTTCTGTGGGACTCACCAGGTGTTTCCGCAGAAGAGAGGTGGAAGAACCGATGCTGGATCCCAACTTTCCTCACCCACCAGACTAGCCCAACAAGGTCAACGCCAATGCAGTGAATATGGGGAAGAGGGGAAAACAAAACAAGGAAAGGGAGACGGAGTCGGTCACAATTGGCATCTGTCACATTGTCCTTAGGAGGTTGATTGCATGCTCTCCCTGATTAAAATCCCTCTTCCAATGCAACCGAAGGAATAAATATGCAGAAAACCAACCAAGTGTCTTAATGAATGCCACCGTAATATATAGTAGACCGAAAAATCATATATATGTATATCCTGTAGATCTAGGGAAAAAACATATTTCCCTAGACAGGATAAAAATAAGACGGAAAAAAAAGCTGCTCGAAAAGGTGCTAGGTCAGATTAGTAACTAGGCTAAACCACAAGACTCTGGGAATAACAGTACAATTTTCTCTGTCTTTTCCAGCTCAAAATTAACTGCAGAAACAACCAAAGAAGAAACAAAAACCCCTCTTCGTGGATTCCCAAAATCATCAGATAAATAATATGGTTATAACAATAAATATCACGATCCTACCGTGTATTTTTTTTAGAAGGCTTAGTATTCTTTTAAAGTGTACTCTTTTCATTTCTCTGTTTGTAGCTAGTCAGGGGCCAGAAGGAACACCAAATGCCCGGGACCTGCAAAGCTGAAGAGGAGTCTGCTGGTGAGGGAGCACTAGAGAGAGAGCAACCTGGAAGAGAAATTGACGAACCCGGAAGGGAAACTCCTCCCGTTGTCGTAGGAATGCGTCACAGACGTGTCAAGAACCAATAGCTTCAAGGCAAAAAAACAGGTAAGGAGCGAAAACTGGAGAGCTGAGAGGCTAGGCGGCAACTGTAATGAAACGCAAAGCGTGCTCCATTCACAGACCACCATTTTTATGTCTGCCCCGCCCACCGACTGCAGTCAGCGAACAGGGCACTCCTGACAGTTGTTATGGCTGCCTCTGTTGGTAAGGAAGACCCCTTAACTCCCCTTGGAATTGCCAGCACTTTTACTGAAACTGGCAAACTTGATAAAGTAATCTATGGGAGTGGGCCATAGCCTAGCCATCCTGTTAGTCCTGTTACTGCTCCAGTGCAGAATTCCTTTGCTTTATAGAGCCTGGCTTCTTAAAAGTGTATCCATCAATGACGCTTGGATGTATCCGGAGAACTCAGTCGCATGCATCCCAGAATGTTGTCTTACAATGGCGCTAGTGCTCATGGCATGGCCAACACAATCCAATCCAGGGTGGCCCTAAGGATGTATTTGTTTGTAACATGGGCGCTATTTACAGTTTGCGCAAATGAACCCCTGATCATTGTGGGGGACTTGGTCTAGTCTTTTAACTGCGTTAAAGTGAGAATCAAAAGGGGCTTCCAGCCTCCCTTAGTACTGGTGTTGAGGAAAGGGAGCAGTAGGGGAATCATCCAAAGTTATGGGTTATACTTTTGCTATAGTGTGACATCGGTCGAGATCCGGCTGATGTCCGTTCCTGGTCTGGCAGTGGAATTGTGGCAGAATCTGCAACCGGCACCATGGTGGACTCTACCAGTGGAGCATGTGGCAAAGGTGTTGAAGCTCAGCATGGTGTCGGCTGAGGGCCAGACTCAATCAATCAATCAATCAGGGGTTTATAGAGCGTGCTACTCACCCGTGAGGGTCTCATGGTGCTGGGGGGGGAGCTGCTCTTGCTCAGTCAAATAGCCAGGTCTTGAGGTCCTTCCTGAACGTGTGCAGGGTCGGGGAGCATCTGATGTTCACAGGGAGCTCGTTCCAGGTCTTGGCTGCGATGTAGGAGAAGGCTTTCCCACCTGTTCTGTTTCTGCGGATGCGGGGGACCTCTGCCAGGGCGAGGTCGGCGGATCGGAGGTTCCTCTTGGGTACGTGGAAGGATACTCTCTCGTTGAGGTATTTGGGAACGAAGTAGTTAAGGGATTTGTAGGCGTCGGTGAGAGTTTAAAGGTGACCCTCTTCTCAACAGGGAGCCAGTGGATGTCTCGTAGGTGTTGGGTCATGTGTTCATGACGCAGTGTCCCGAGGATGAGTCTGGCTGCGGCGTTCTGGATGGTTTGGAGTTTGTGTAGAAGGGTTCTGTTGATTCTGGCGTATAGGGCGTTGCAGTAGTCCAGTCTGCTGGTTACAAGTGCGTGGGTGACGGTCCTTCTGCAGTCGAGGGGGATCCATTTTAAGGTCTTGCGGAGGATACGTAGGCAGTTGAAACTGGTGGAGGTGACGGCGTTGATCTGGCGGTTCATGGAGAGGGAGGAGTCGAGGATGATGCTGAGGTTTCATGCGTGGTCTGTAGGGGTGGGTGGGTTCCCGAGGGCGGAGGGACACCAGGTGTTGTCCTAGGCGGTGGTGCAGGGTACGAGGACCTCGGTCTTCTCTGAGTTGAGCGTCGAACAGCTGTCTTTCATCCAGGCTGCCACGTTCTTCATTCCTTCTTGGAAACAGAGTCTGGTGTTTTCTGGCTTCTTCGTGAGGGAGAGGATGAGCTGGGTGTCGTCAGCGTAGGATACAATGCTGAGCCCATGCTGTCCGGCGAGGGGGGCCATGTTGATGTTTAAGAGCGTGGGGCTGAGCGATGATCCTTGGGGTACTCCGCAGTTGATATTGGTGGGTTCGGAGAGGAAGGAAGGGAGTCTGATCCTCTGGGTTCGGCCGGAGAGAAAGGATTGTATCCAGTCGAGGGTGGTTCCTTTTATCCCCCGTTCGTGAAGTCTGGCTGCGAGTGTGCAATGTGAAATGGTGTCGAAGGCTGCGGAGAGGTCTAGAAGGCTGAGGGTCGCGGTGTGTCCCTGGTCGAGTAGCATGCGGATGTCATCAGTGGCGGCGAGGAGGGCGGTCTCGGTGCTGTGGTTGCTGCAGAATCCAGACTGGGAGGCGTCCAGGATGGAGTTCTCTTCGATGAAGGCGATCAGTTGGGCGTTTACGAGTCTCTCGGTGACTTTGGCCGTGAAGGGGAGGAGAGAGATGGGCTGGTAGTTTTTCAGGTCTGTTTGGTCGGCCGTTGGTTTCTTGGGACTGAATAGGATCAGTTAGGTCAGGGATTAACAGCTGCATTGCCTCCCTAAATGCTGCCATCTGCTTCCAAGTCAATGATTTCCAGAGAAAGTTGGGGCTCATCAGATCTAACCTCGAAATCGGGTTTGGGTCAGATCACGCTGCGAGAGATGGAGTTTTGGAGTGCCAACTGCTCAACTTCAGGACAGGCCTGAAGGGCTCATTGTCATTTGAGATGTCATCAGTGATGTCATCAGTGATGTCACTGACCATGTCATGAGTGATGTAATATGTGACGTCATCAGCAGTGCATTGTGGGGGCGCGAGTTATAGTTAGCTGAACTAACTATAACGGGGGAATTTCACGCGTTTTGTATGAGTGCAATGTCCAACTAACTATAACTTTCCCTAAAACCTATGTTTTTTTCAGTGAATTTCTAAGGTTTTTTAAATGCTAATTTCTAACTATGACGTGCCTGAAACCTATAGTTTTTTCGGTGAATTTCAAAGGTTTTTTAAATGCTAATTTCTAACTATAACGTGCCTGAAACCTATGGTTTTTTAAGTGAATTTCTAAGGTTTTTTAAATGCTAGTTTCTAACTATGCCTACAGAGGTTGGACATCTGAAGAAAGAAGAATAAAAACAGAGAAAGAAGCAAAAGAAATGCAGAAAGAAGCAACAGAAGTCCACAAAGACAAAGAAAAGTGCAGGAAGAAGCAAGACATGTGCAGAAAGAACTAACAGAGGAGCAGAAAGAGTCCTTGTTGCAAAATCATCCTGTGCCCACAACTTTTTCAGACGGGTACTGGTGGTAACTGACTCTGACTAACCAAGCCTAGAGCCAGTGCCATGCTAAAAGACACTTAGAATACAGTGAAAACACCTACATACACTAGGGAACACTATGTGTTGGGGTACCTCTGTGATTAGCCTGACCTCCTCTGTAAGTACCTAGTACATAATAGGGCAGGGGATTAAAACTACCTCTTAAAACGGGGGGATAAAGTCCCCTTCAATCCTGAGGGTCCCTGGGATCCAACTAGCCCACCAGGTACCTCCAGTAAGCGCCACAGAGCTGCGTTGCAGAGAGGTGTAAAAAAGGGCATGACCTGGACCACCTCTCTGCAACGCAGCGCAGTAGCGCTTAATGGAACCACCTGGTGGGCTCTTTGGCCCCCAGGGTCCCTCAGGATTGAAACAGAATTAATTTCTCAACTTTAAACGCGCCATAGGGCGTGTTTGCACACATGGCACCTCAGTCCCCGCCATCTCCCTTCCCCACTGTGCAAACGTGCCCTGTGGCGCATTTTAAGTTGAGGGATAAAGTCCCCTTCAATCCTGAGGGCCCCTTGGGGCCAACTAGCCTACCAGGTACCTCCAGTAAGCGCCACAGAGCTATGTTGCAAAAAAGGTGTAAAAAGGGGAGTGGCCTGGACCTCCTCTCTGCAACGTAGCGCAATGGCACTTACTGGATGTATCAGGTGGGCTAGTTGGCCCCCAGGGGCCCTCGGGATTGAAAGGGAATTAATTCCCCAACTTTAAACGCGCCACAAGGCGTATTTGCACACGTCACCTCAGGCCCGACCCCTTCCTTCACCACTGTGCAAATACGCCCTGTGGCGTGTTTTAAGTTGGGAGATTAATTCCCCTTGAATCCTGAGGGTCCCTGGGCTCCAACTATCCCACGAGGTACCTCCAGTAAGTGCCACAGAGCTGCGTTGTAGAGAGGTGTAAATAGGGGCGTGGCCTCTGAACACCTCTCTGCAACGCAGTTCCCTGACCCATACTGGAGGTACCTGGTGGGTTAGTTGGCCCCCAGGGACCCTCGGTATTCAAGGGGAATTAATTCCCCAACTTACAACGCGCCAAGAGGCGCGTTTGCAGTGGTGAAGGGAGGGGGCAGGCCTGAGGTGACGTGTGCAAACACGCCCTGTGGCGCGTTTTAAGTTGGGAGATTAAGTTCCCTTGAATCCTGCGGGTCCCTGGGGTCCAACTAGCCCACTAGGTACCTCCAGTAAGTGCCACAGAGCTGCGTTGCACAGAGGTGTAAAAAGGGCATGGCCTGGACCACCTCTCTGCAACGCAGCTCTGTGGTGCTTACTGGAGGTACATGGTGGGCTAGTTGGACGCAGGGACTCTCAGGATTCAAGGAGACTTAATCCCCCAACTTAAAACGTGCCACAGAGCGCCTCTGCACAGTGGTAAAGGGAGGGGGCGGGGCCAGAGGTGACGTGTGCAAAAACGCCTTGTGGTGCGTTTTAAGTTGGGGAATTACGCCCCCTTCAATCCTGAGGGCCCCTGGGGGTCAACTAGGCCACCAGGTACCTCCAGTAAGAGCCCTGAAAGTTTTGTGGTGATTCGTCAAGCGGGGGGCGAGAAAAAAGGGGGGTCCCAAAATGCGTTTTCCCCATGCAATTTCCCATAGGATCTGTTGTCGCAGCTACAGCCCGAACCGCTGAACGGAATGACACCAAATTTGGCAAAGAGGTAGTCCTCAGTTCAGACTCGTGCCTTTTGCATAAATCCGTTCAGTAGTTCCTGAGAAAATTAGAGTTAAAGGTACATAAATATTTATGGCCGCGGAGGTTCCGCGGACCATACACGCACCGTATGCGCACCCTCCCCGAACCGAGCACGCACCCTCCCGATCGCGCGCTGAATGCTAATTGGCTGTCGAGTGTCTCTCTACATTCGAAACCAGGAACTGTTGGCGGCCATTTTCTGCCTCGGTAGAAGCAAGGCTGAAGAAGCAAGGGGAATAAGTGTGTAAAATATATAAAGGGGGAAGAGTGGAAATACTCTGACCCTCTAGAGGTGCTTAGGGGGTCCCAGAAGGACCCCCTGGTGCACCCTTTTTTTTTTAAACAGCGAAATGCACGCACAGTGCGCGCATTCTATCGCGTTGGGTACGCGGATCCACGGATTTATTTTTAAAAAAGACAAGAAATCATTGGTTGTATGACTACTTTGTACACTGAAAGGTAGGGCATATATTTCTGTTTTTTAAAGGTATGATTCTTATAGGTTAACAAAAACAGATTGTAAGGAACATTATATATGATTAGCTGATATGTTGAAAAGTGAAGCACACTTCCTCTCTTGTGTAGGAACATTGTGTGCTGAACTTCTGACCTGTGTGCTTAGTGCAGTGTTCCTTGACCTTGTTCTATGGTAACAGGCAGAAGGCAGATTGGGGGAAGGGTTGAAATGTCTTTCAGTTGGAAAGGGTTGAAATGTTTAACCAATAGAAATGTGTGTTTGCTTTTGAATTTATGTGTGAAGGATTATGATTTGATGTTTACATGTATATGTGTGGAAAATGAAAGGGAAACTTTTCCATTCTTTGTTTTTGCTGAGAGGTGCACAGTGCAGAGATTCTGTAAAAGAAAATATGGTGATATACTTCTTAATCTACAAAAGAACTTGAAAGATGAGTTATTTAATTGTGAGGGGATGTATGGAGACTATTTTGATTTTAATCAGACTAATGTATTTCTCCTGCTAAAGTGTAGGGAGTACTTTTTTTCTCTGCAATCTTATTGACTGTGTGTGTGCATGTAGAAACCATTCTGTGATAAGCATTTGTGTTTTTCAAGTGTTTGCAGACAGATAACTGTGCTGTTTTTATCTTTTGGTAGAATTAGAAACCAGTCATTGTTTATGAATTTGTGAAATGAGTTATGTTATGTTTCTATACTAAAATGTAGTACTACTTCTAGATGAAGAAATGTGTTTTGGTATAGTGCAAGGGATAGTGTTATTTGTCTAGAATCACACAGTGATTCTGTGTGCATTTGGGAACCACTGTGAGACAAGCATTTGGTAACATTGTGTATTTGCTGACAGATAACTGTTTTAACCTGTCATGCTGTGAAGTTTTAGTAGCATTAGAAGACAGTTATGGCTTATGATTTGATTAAATGAGTGAGGCTTTGACAGAAAAGTGCAGTCCTGAAATATGTAGATTGTGTGCAGTTCCCTTACCAGTTGCACTGTAGTGAATGAGTTTTGGTAAACTCCTAGGGATAGTGGTGCTTGTCTAGAATCACACTGTGAGTCTGTGTGCATTTGGGAACCACTATGAGGGAAGCGTTTGGTAACATCGTGTATTTGCTGACAGATAACTGTTTTAAAACATGTCATGTTGTCAAGTTTTAGTAGCATTAGAAGCCAGTCTTTGCTTATGCGTTGATTAAATGAGTTAGGCTTTGACACAAAAGTGCACTTTTGAAATATGCACATTGTGTGCAGTTCCCTTACCACTTCCATAGTAGTAAATAGGTTTTGGTAGACTCCTAGGGATAGTGGTTGTTGTCTAGAATCACACTGTGAGTCTGTGTGCATTTGGGAACCAATGTGAGAGAAGCATTTGGTAACATCGTGTATTTGCTGACAGATTACTTTTTTAAAACCTGTCATGTTGTGAAGTTTTAGTAGCATTAGAATCCAGTCTTTGCTTATGCGTTGATTAAATGAGTCATGCTTTGACACTGATGTGCTGTACTTAAATATGTAGATTGTGTTCAGTTCCATTAACACTTCTAGACTAGTGAATGAGTTTTGGTAAACTCCTAGGATAGTTTTGATTGTCTACAATCACACTGTGAGTCTGTGTGCATTTGGGTAAGGATTGTGAGAGAAGCATTTGGCAACATCGTGTATTTGCTGACAGATAACTGTTTTAAAACCGGTCATGCTGTCAAGTTTTAGTAGCATTAGAAGCCAGTCTTTGCTTATGCTTTGATTAAATGAGTCAGGCTTTGACACAAACGTGCAGTCCTGAAATATGAAGATTGTGTGCAGTTCCCTTACCACTTCCACAGTAGTGAATGAATTTTGGTAAACTCCTAGGTATAGTGGTTGTTGTCTAGAATCACACTGTGAGTCTGTGTGCATTTGGGAACCACTGTGAGAGAAGCATTTGGTAACATCGTGTATTTTTTAGCAGATAACTTTTAAAACGTGTCATGTTGTCAAGTTTTAGTAGCATTAGAAGCTGGTCTTTGCTTATGCATTGATAAAATGAGTCAGGGTTTGACACTAAGGTGCAGTACCATGTACTATTCTGTTCACTGTGGCAGAACTGAAAATTTAAAAGTTTTACCTAAGCACTGTCCTAGAAGTAGTCTGATTATTTAGTCAGTTTCTAAGTACCAAATAGATTGCTTCAAATGTCTATGCAGTATGCATGTAGTGTTCTAACATACTATACACTTGTCTTTTACACCTTCAATTCCCTAGTCAGTATCCATACACTTCCAGGAAACACCCTGTCACTCCCTTTGCAGCCCTCTAGTGACCCATTCAACACCATGTACTAATCCATTCACTGTGCCAAAACCCAAACACTTATAAATTCACCAAGACACTCTCTTTCCAGTACTCTAATGATTCAGTCACTGCCTAAGTATTCATGCACTGAGCCAGGCCTTAGCACATGGACTTCTTCAAACCCCTATCCACTATGCATGCAGTCCTCTAACCACCTACACACTTGTGTTTCACACCTTCAATTCCCCAGTCAGTATCCATACACTTCCAGCAAACACCGTGTCACTCCCCTTGCACTCCTCTAGTGAACTTATTAAGCATCATGTACTAATCCATTCAGTGCGCCAAACCCTAATACATTTACCCAGGCACTCTCCTTGCAGTACTCTAATCATTCAGTCAGTACCCAAGTACTCATCCAGTGACTCAGGCCTTAGTATATGGACTGCTTCAAACCCCTATCCACTATGCATGCAGTCCTCTAACCACCTACACAATTGTCTTTCACACATTCAATTCCCTAGTAAGTATCCATACACTTTCAGGAAACACCCTGTCACTCCCTTTGCAGTCTTCTAGTGACCCATTCAGCATCATGTACTAATTCATTCACTGTGCGAAAACTCAAACACTTCTAAATTCACCAAGATACTATCTTTGCAGTACTCTAATCATTCAGTCAGTGCCTAAGTATTCATGCACTGAGCCAGTCTTTAGCATATGAACTGCTTCAAACCCCTATCCACTATGCATGCAGTCTTCTAACCACCTAGACACTTGTCTTTCACACTTTCAATTTCCTAGTCAGTATCCATACAGTCCAGCAAACATCTTGTCACTGCCTTTGCACTCCTCTAGTGACCCATTCAGTACCAAGTACTAATCCATTCCCTGTGCGAAAAGCCTAGCACTTATCAGTTCACCTAGGCACTCTCCTTGCTGTACTCTTATCATTCAGTCAGTACCCAAGTAGTCATGCAGTGAGCCAGGCCTTAGCACATGGACTGCTTTAAATGCCTATGCAGTATGGATGCAGTCCTCTAATCACCTACACAGTTGTGTTTCACACCTTCAATTCCCTAGTTAGTATTCATACTCTTCTAGCAAACACCCTGTCAGTGTGTCTCCTTATAGTACTGTAATCATTTAGTCAGTTAACATGTAGAGTTTTAGTGAGGTAGGCTTTAGGGCATGAACTGCTTCAAAGTAGTATGCACTATGCATGTAGTGTTTTAACCATCGTCACACTTGTGGTTCAGGGACATAGTTTCTTAGTCAGTATTTATATAAAATGTGTTTGTACAGTAATGGAATAGTATAATTTTGAAAGTTATTAATATACATTTATTTCTGATTCTTTTTTACAGATACAGAACAGGAGTGTTTCTCATCTGTTTGCACTCTTCTCGTGCAAGATTGTTTGGATGAAGGGTCCTTAGGTGTTTCATCATACTTGCTGTGCCGCATGAGTATTTTTTGTTAGGATCCCCTCGTAACAGAACTCTTTTGAAAATCTTGTGCATGAGAAAGGTGGTATTGGTCTTTGTTTACCCCTCGAGAAAAGTAGAAAATTTCCACATCACTGAAGGAAAACGTTGTGGGTGTGGTGCATCCTCCAAAAATTCAACTTTAGATTTGGTGAATATTTTATAGCGACATCATTTACAGTTTTTGTAAGTTAAAGTGAAAATTTTTTGTTAGCTGTGTGCATTTTATATTTCTGTGATTTGTATTTTGAGAATGGCATGTTGGGTATTTTTTAACAATCTTTGAGATTGTGTTTTTTTTGCCCGCTGTTAAGTGATGAGTACGATTGAAATCACTATTTTTAGTGAAATTTAATATATTCTGAGAACAGCAAAAAAGGCAAAAAAATTACTTTGTGGAAATTATGCTGTGTTGTATAAAATGTATACATGTTATAATTTTTTTTTCCTTTTCTTTCACAGATCCAAATTTTTAAATAAGCAATTTATATGAATTTATATTTGAATGAAAAACAGAAAAAAATGTATACCATTTTTTATTCCTATTACTGTGAAGGTAAGTTTAACTAAGTCTCAATATGCAGAATGAAGAGGCCTGCAAGAAGCTACAAAGTTGAAACACGTTTCTAAAAACACTCTGTTTATGTAGTTTTGAAATCTGACCATAATCAGATATCATGTGACCTGCAAAAAAAGAGATTTGAGGGGTTCATAATATTTCACCTTTTTAGCTGTTGAAGGACCGCAATCATTTCAATCATTCTTCTTTGAACATCTTTGCAGACAAAACTCTGTGCTTACCTTCTATCATTCGCAAGGAAATTTAAAAACGGAAATATGTCACTTTTTGTAACATAGTTATTGTGCAAGATACTCTTTTATATTTACAAAGAAAGGAAAAGGCATTCTGTGCACTTTTTATACTCCATGTAAATATAACCTCACCATGCACACCACTTTGTGTTGAAAGGGTGTTCTATAAGTGTTGTTGTACATGATTGCACTTAATACTCATAGAACAAGACACATGTCTAGATTTTTCAGAAATCATAAATCTCGATATGTGTGAATGCTGCACCATTCTAAAATTGGTGTAGGAAAGCACAACAAGGAGAATTGTTTTAATTTCTCCACATTTTTATATCTTCAATGCATGCTGAAATGTTCAGCATACATTGAAGAAGAAAATGCATTTTCTCATTGTTTTTGTGCAGAAAGGTGTGTCTTCCTGCAGAAAAACAAACAGCACATGACACAGATATCCTTGCACTATGGTGCAAGGGTGCCTGTGTCACCGTATGGCTGCAGTTTAAGCAGCCGTGCAGAGAAAAGCATAGATTTGCAACATATTTATGTACATATGTTGCATCCCTGTGCTTCGGAAGTACTACAGCACACTGCTGTTAAAGAGATTACTGTGTGATGCTGCAGCACTTCCTCATAGTTCTGCACTTAAACATTCACCATACGCTACTAATGCATTCATTCAGTCAATTACATACTACACATACATTCATCTAAACTAACACTAACAAAGAAATTTAGCTCTTTTTTTAAACCAGGAAAGTTAGTTCTTACAAGAACTTTTTTTTTTTCTTCTTTCTTCTTTTATAACTTTTTTTTGGGGGTTTTCTGAACGATTTTTAAACAATTTTTGGTTTTTCTGCATATAAAAACAAAACAAAAAAAAAACAGTAGAAACCAAACAATGAACTTCAGGGAACAATAATTTTTTTTTTTTTAAACTAGCAAATGTGACTTTCTTGCCGGCGGCAGATCAGATCGATCGACTGCTCACCATAGCACAAAGTCGTATTGCACTTAGTGCAGAGCACTTTTAAAAATTGAAATTGAGGACGGATGTCCAAGGTTTGGGCTGATGGATGCACTCTTGATGTGCTCGGCTGCGATGAGGTGGATGGCGCAGGAGCAGGAGTGTTTCTCATCCGTCGGCACTCTTCTTGTGCAAGATTGTTTGGATGAAGGGTCCTCATGTGCTTCATCATACTTGCCGTGCCGCAAGAGTATTTCTTGCTAGGATCCCCTCTCGATAGGACTCTTTTGTAAATCTTGCACGTGACCAAGGTGGCATTGGTCTTATTCTGCCCCTCGGGAAAAGTAAAAAATTTCCACACCACTGAAGAAAAACGTTTTTTGGGTTGTGCCTCCGGCAAAAATTCATCCTCAGAAGTATGAGGTGATGCAGGTGATGCCTGCTGCCCTGAAGCCATTTTTGGTTGAAAAAAGTTAGAGCTAAGTGTAAACTTAGTCTAAAAAATCTTCTTCTCTCCAAAGAGATGGTGCTCTAAAGAAGGTCAAAGAAGAATGATTGAAATGGGTGGGGTGTTTCAATAGTTAGAAGAGGAAGTGTAATGAACCAATCAAATCTCTTTTTTTGCAGGTCACATGGGATCCGCGCACCCTGCGCGTACTCAGCACGCACCCAGCGCGCATCCACGAAATTGAATTAAAAAGAAATATAGGATTAGATGTAAAAATATATTACTTTTAAGACTAGTTTAGAGTTTGTCTTCAATTAATATTCACATGAAATACATATATATATGTTTTTTTAAATGTTAAATATTTCGCGGGATCCGCGCACCCACCGCGTCATAGACGCAGATGACGCATCGCGGAAGCACGTAAACGTTGCATTACGTACATCGAACGTGTCGCGTATAGGCTGGGAGTCGCGTACCTGTCGCATTGCGATCGCGCACTAAACACGTACCCAACTCGTAACATGCACGGATGCTATCACGTAGGGATCGAGAACGGTGCGCATAGGGTGCGCGGATCCAAAACATTGAAAAATATATATAAAATACAGTTTTGAACATATAGTTAAAAAATATTTTGAAAAATATAAAAAAATATGTTTGTAAAACCCATTAAGTTCAAATACATTTTTTTAATTTTTAAAAGAATTAATTGAAAAAATAAGTTTAAAAAATGGTGATTAAAAAAGTATTTTAAAAAAAAGATAATTAATGAAATTGACACACTGAATTTGAAAAATATAGAAATTCAATCAGAATCATTAAACATGATATCTTCAGAGATAAATTATAGATAGGAATTAGCATTTAAAAAACCTTTGAAATTCACTGAAAAAACCATAGGTTTCATGCACGTTATACTTAGGAATTGGCATTTAAAAAACCTTTGAAATTCACTGAAAAAACCATAGGTTTCAGGTACGTTATAGTTAGGAATTAGCATTTAAAAAACCTTAGAAATTCACTGAAAAAACCATAGGTTTCAGGGGCTTATAGTTAGCTGGACATTTCCCTCGTACAAAACCCTAGAAATTCCCCTGTTATAGTTAGTTCAGCTAACTATAACTCGCGCCCCCGCAATGCACTGCTGATGACGTCACATATTACATCACTCATGACATGGTCAGTGACATCACTGATGACATCACTGATGACATCATCCATTGAGTATGTGTTTCTGAATAGTTTTAATATGTTTCATATATATAGGGAAAGGCCTGTTGAAGAATAAGTGGGTGTACAAGTGTGTGAATGGATGATTTTCTAGGTGCGTAACTGACTCTATAAGTGAGTCATTAAATGTATCTTACTGCAGACTAGTGACTAAACTGTGTGAATGTCTGTATGTGTCTGTGTGTTGGTGTATAAGTGGCTGCATGGTTTTGTGAACAGCTATATGAGTGTCTATATGGGTTATTGATTGGTTGTCTGAGTATCTGTATGGGTGCCTGAGTGTTTGTGTGGGTAGGGTGTGTGTGACTCTGTGACTAGATGTGTGAGTGGGTGATTCAGTGGGTGCATGGTTTTAAGAGTGTATCTGTGATGGGCTGTATGGTTGGGTGACTTTATGTAAGGGTGTGTTAGTGATTGAATGTATATCTCAGTTGTCCATGTGTCAGTAACTACATATGTGAAACGCAGTGTATATGTGTGTAAGAGTATATAACTATCTATATGTGAGAGTGTGTGATTTTGAGAGTGGCTGTATGCTCCATAGTGCAAGGATATCTGTGTCATGTGCTGTTTGTTTTTCTGCAGGAAGACACATAATTTGTTAGTATTTTTATGAGTAAGTGAACTTGAGTGTGTTTAACTGTATAGGTGAGTAAATTGGACTGTGATTAATTATTTGCATGACTGACTAGATGTGTCAGTACCTCAATGGATGATTGGCGGTGTGTGAGTGTCTATATAGGTGTATAAATGCACAGAGTGACTGTAAGTATGAGTGACTGTACAGGTGAGTGAGTGAACATGTATGTAGACCTAAAAGTCAATGAGTGGGTGTGTAGTTATTGGTATTGGAGTATCTATGGTTGTCAAAATGGCCGTCTGAAATTTTGAGTCGGTATATCAAAGGTTATTTTAGGGTGTGAGAAGGTGCACTAATTTGTCACATGGATGACGTCATCAGTGATGTCATTTGAGATGTCATCAGCGATGTCATCAGTGATGTCACTGACCATGTCATGAGTGATGTAATATGTGACGTCATCAGCAGTGCATTGCGGGGGCGCAAGTTATAGTTAGCTGAACTAACTATAACAGGGGAATTTCTAGGGTTTTGTATGAGGGAAATGTCCAGCTAACTATAACGCCCCTGAAACCTATGTTTTTTTCAGTGAATATATATATATATATATTTATATTTACACACACACATACATACAGTTACAAGCCTAGAGTGTGTGTATTTATACACATATACAAACACACATATTTACTAGGCTATTGTGTGTGTGTGTGTATATATATGTGCATATATTTACAAGGCTCAGCAAAACTGCACAGGCCAGATATAGAAGTAAGACTGAAGGCTTTAGACCTACTCTTATGTCTCGCATGTCCCTGTTACTGCTTCTCAAAATCTGGTCACCCTAGACTGGGAGCGAGAGCGGGAATGGACCCAGAACCTCAAACGGATCTGGCTTCGTCTCGTCATATCCTGAGCAGCGCTGAGCTATGTGGTGCCTGATGGAGTTTGGATGCATCTGGGAGTATGTGTCTCAGGTCTTAGGGTCAGGGCACGAGTTGGGTGTACACGCGGGTGGACGGCTTCCACCCACTATTTTCACAGGTTGGACGCCTTCCACCCTGCCGAGAAGTTGGACCCCTCTGAAAAATATGCTAAATTCGTCCCGGTGTAATTTGAAAACACCGGGACACTTTCAGCAGCGCCTGCACGTTGTTATTTGCCTTCGATCTGCAACAACATGCAGGCCGGGACAGGCGGGGCTTTCTTAGTTGAGACTCCTGCAGGGCCCCTAACAAAGGCCGAATCTGGGGGTCTTCAGGCCTCCTTTTGTTTGAGTCTCCTGGCTGGCAACAGTCAGGAGCCTAACACCTAGAATTAAATGCAGCAGAGGGGAAACAATGGCTCACACCTTGTTAGCACTTCACACATGCTTAAGCGAGGCAGATTTTCATTTTGTTCAGTCCCTGCTTACAAGATACGCATGTGCTGTAAGAATGTCAGATGTGTAGGTCTTTCCCTGTATTTACAAAAAATAAATAGCATTTATACAGTGCTTACTAACCCAGAGTAGGGGTTGAAACAATTTAAATATCACTATTTTTTCTTTTTTTGTTTTAAAGCACTATGGGTAGATGAAGTTTACGCGGACCAAAGGCAACATTGTTTTATGTGTAGCGTACAAAAGTGTGAATCTTCTGCCTAAATCTGGAGGGTTTCCCTGTATACTCGAAATGTGTTGCAATGCACTCCTGATAGACATGTTAACATTTATTTTAGGGCTTCAGATCTGATATCACTTCATATGATGCAACTTCCTGTGATGTCATGAGCTGTGATGTCCCATGCTGCGATGTACTGCACTGTGATGTCACGTGCCGTGATGTCACACGCCACGGTGTCACATGCCGTGATGTCACACGCCGTGATGACACTTGCATTCTGATTAACTTTCGGACTTGTGCCCTGCTTAGGGTCATGTTTGGAGCCAAGGCACCAGTGTGTATGTCATTTGGATCTGTAACTGACATCTGTTGCCTACAGGTGTGGCTGTGGTGTATGATGCTGCCCCCCCAGAATGAGGACAGGACAGGCAGGTAGATGCAGATACTTTATACTTCGTTAGGGAGAGCCGTCTCGTAACCATCGTGCCGCGATCCGGAATCGCCGTCCACGTCACGTCACTTCCACAAGACTTTGCGGTGAGTCACATGACGGCAGAAGGCTAGACCGCAACACTACACATCTTCCCCCTTAACAACAATGACAACATGAACTGTAACCGGGGGGGTGGAGGAGGAGGAGGAGGAGGAATTCACAAGTGAAATTCACTGAACTGTTTCGGAAGCTTCACTGTACGGCCCTTGCGGGTGAGTGTGACGGGTGCTTGGATCCCTTGCTCTCTTCCTCCACTGGATCCGGCCGTCCTCGTACTCTCCTCATGGCCTCTACCTTTGGTATCGGAAGTTTCTTGCGAGACACCAGCACAGTCTGTGTCCTGTCTAGGCAGACACGGTGTTTGCCGCTTGGCTGTCTGTCCTTCAGCATTTGCTGATGTGCCGGTCTCACTCCTGTTCGCAATCCCAATGTACTCTCTCACTGGTTCTGTGGTCGGTGCTTCTTCCCCATTGGCGCTATTGCTCTCGTCTTCAAGATCGCTGGCGTAGATGTTGTTACTGTCTGTGCTCCACTGATGGATTTTGTTGCACTTTGCCATTCTGGATTGTGACCACACCTTGCCGTCGCACAACAAGGCCGATCGTGTATAGAGGTCCACCACTCGTAGGGGCTCACTGAATTTGCTGTCTCCCTTTTGTCCTGGGTGGCCCCGTTTGACTCTGACCCAGTCGCCCTCCGTTAGCGTGATGTCATGCACGTTATGCCTCTTTTCATAGTTTGCTTTGTAGATGCGTTGGGCTTTTCAATGTTGCTCCGGACGATGGCCGGGGACCATTTGCTCTGGAGTCGCACGTTCATCCAGGCTGTATTGTCTCTGGTAAAACGTTATCTGCATCTCAGGATTTTAAATGGCTGTAGCCTGTGAGGGTAGGCGTGATGCGATACGCCCACATAGTGCTCTTGACTTCGGTTTCCCAATTCTTTCTGGCACTGATGGCTGCCTGGACCCAGCCCATGATCACACGGTTGAAGCGTTCTACTTGGCCATTGCCAGCTGGGTGATAGACCGGGGTGTGTTATGTTTGGATACCGTTCCGGGTGGTGAAGGCTGTCCATTTTGCTGATGTAAACTGGGGTCCGTTGTCACTGTTGATGACTTTGGGAATGCCTTCCCTCAGGAAGACGTTAGTGAGGAAGGCAATGACAGTGTCAGAGTCCACTGATTTGCAGATTTCGACCTCAGGCCACTTCGAATATCGGTCCACTAAGACGATGAGATGCTTGGGCGTGCCCCAGGAATCTAGAATGGGGCCTACGATGTCAATGGACAATTCCTCCCAGGGGTTATTGGGGAGTTGAACTCCCCCATGGGGGGGGGGGTCTCATGGTGGTAAGTGTTTTGTCCGCTCTGGCACAATGCTTGCTTGCTCTCACAAATCTCTCCACTTGGTTGTCCATGGCTGGCCACCAGTACATTAGTTTCATTCTTCTTTTCGCCTTTATGATGCCTAGGTGGCCTTCGTGTGTGATGAGGCGTATGCGATCGATCAACCCTATCGGGGGCACTACTCTGTCACCACGTAGCAAAAACACTGAGTCGTCGCTAATAGAGAGTTCGTCACGGACCTCCCAGTACTTCCTGAAGTTGTCCTTTGTGTGCTTCTTCTCTGGCCAGCCTTGCGTGACATGGAGTTTGACCTGTGAGAGTTCTGCGTCCTGTGCATAGGCTTTTACCCAGTCCTGGGCACTGATGGTGTGCTCGTGATCCATCATGAATGCCACGCTTTACTCATCCCAGTCAGATTGAGTGACTGCCCCTTCCATGGCCGCCGCCCTACTGAGGAAGTCCGCCACCTTGTTCTTGGGACCCGGGATGTATTCCACATCGTAAACAAAGTCCAAGAGAAGCAGTGTCATTTTCACGAAGCATGGGGGGGCTGGAGGTGAGAACTTTGATTAGTGGTTTGTGGTCTGTTCGAAGCGTGAATCTTGATCCCCACAGGTAATGTCAAAATATTTCCAATGCCCAGATTGACGCTGGCATTTCCTTTTCAATCACGCTAAACTTCTCCTCGCTGGGGGTGAGGGATCGCGAGGCAAACCCCATGGTGGTCTCTGTGCCATCTGCTGCTCTCTAGGAGAGGACTGCACCCAACCCTTTGTTACTGGCGTCCATGGTCAGGATACTGGGCGCGATGCCGTCAAACCCATGCAAGGGCATCGCCTCACATATGTCTCTTTTCATGGATGTGAATTCCGCTTCAGACCAGGAAAAGGTGTTCTTTTCTTTCAGCAGTTGACGTAAGCTGTGCGCTTTGGTTTGGACGTTCCTGACAAATTTACTGTAAAACTCTGCCAGTCCCAGGAACGAGCAGACGTCGTCTTTGTTTCTTGGGGGGGGGGGGGGGGGTGGCGCGGACATGATGGCTTCCACGTTTGCTGTTTTTGTGGAGATGCCCATGTCTCTGATCTCGTGTCCCAGATAGGTCACCTTGCATACGCCAAACTTGCACTTCTCACGTTCTGCCGTGAGGCGGTTGGCCGCCAACGTGCGTGGTACGGTGTGCAGAATGTTGTCGTGCTCAGCCTTGGTCTTCCCCATGACGAGGATGTCGCCCTGGAAGTAGTGGACTCCGTGGACATCTTTGAAGAGTGTGTGCATGAGTTTTTGGAAGACGGCCACTGTGGATGCGAGACCAAAAGGCAACCGTCTGAACCGGTAGCAGCCGAAGGGTGTGATGAAAGAGGTGAGCTTTCTGCATGACGGATGGAGAGATACTTGGTGGTTCGCGGCTTTGAGGTTGATGGTGGAGAACCATTTGACCCCCTTGGTCTGGGCCGGTAGTTCTTTTATTTTGGCAACGGGAACTTGTCAACAATTATATTTTTATTCAACTTGCGGAGGTCAATGCAAAGGCGTATTTTTCCGCTCTGTTTGAACGCTACCACCAAGGGCGCCAACCATTCGGCGCATTCTATTGGTTCAATGATGTTGTTGTCTTCCAACCGTTTAAGTTCCAGCTGTACTGCCTCTCTGCAGTTAAATGGGAGATTTCTGACTTTGTGGGCGACTGGCAAGGTTCCTTCTTTGAGCATGATCTTGTGGGTGAAGTTAGACATCTTCCCGATGTGGTATCTGAAAACCTCAGGGAACTCCGCTTCCAACGAGGCTGGCGTGGATGGGTCGTCCATCAGGAGCACTTGTGTGTCACTGCCTGGATTGAGTTGTATGCCCAGCGCTCCCTGGTCGCCCACCCCAGGACGGATGGTCCTTTCTGCGTGACATACAATTTTCCTGTCGTGTGCCTGCCCTTGAATTCAAACCGGAGACGCCGGAACCCCACCATGGGGATTCTTTCTCCTGCGTAGGTGACGGGGTGGACGTCAGTGGGATGAAGGTGGTCCCCCACTACGTGGGCAAAGTCTTTGTCCCATAGGTGTTTTTGGATGATCGTTTATGGAGAACCGGAGTCCGCCACCATGGAAAGTTGGACTCCCCCAATCTGTAACAGGCAGGATGGCTTCTTCTTGATGACAAGGCCGACGCCCAGGATTTGGTCTTCGATGCAGATGATAAAATCTTGGTCTGATTGCTCTGCCCCCTCTTGGTCGTTGCAGTCGTATCGAACATACTTGACCGCAGCGCCTCTGGGTTTCCGTCTGCAAACTTTGCCGAAATGTCCAGTGATTCCACAGAAGGAGCATTGGACATGGAACGCTGGGCACTTTCTGTTGTTCGCTATGTAGGATTGACTGCCACATCTGTAGCAGGTTCCACGCTTGTCCGAAGGGGCGCGGCTTGGCCCGAGGTGTTGGGCGTTGATTGCCTGTTGAAGGCTGACCCAGCACTGGCCTTAGCTTTTGCGTTCGGGACTCTCCGGTCTGTCACATTGCACACTGTGGGCTGCTGTACAGGCTCTTTCTTGGCAGCGAGTGCGCACCGTTTGGACAACTCATACCTCTTGACTATCGCGATGATCTCCAGAAGGGACGCTTCGCCACTAACCCACAGCTTCTCTTGGACGCTTGAGTGGATGGTGTGTATTATGATTTGGTCTCAGATTAGATCATCGTGCAGGGTCCCAAACTTACAGTTAATGGCTAGCTTCTTGAACTGAACTGGGGTGGTGGAGTGAGCTAAAGAATGATGATGGATTAAACCCAGATCAGTTGACTGGGGGTGAGTGTTTGATTTGCTCAAACGCTCCGTCCATCATCCCCTTTGGTATCGCTTTGTTCGCCCTAAGTTGGCAGAGTATGACCAGATATGGGTCCCTTGCTCACTTTGCCACTGGATTCAAGGTAGCCTGGCTGATGAGGGTTATGAACACGAAACCGGTCCCAGGATGCTTGTTTCCGGTCCAGGGAAGACATGGCTTGGCAGTTCGGGCTGGACTGTTCCCATGAGGCACAGGGTCAGACTGATTTGCATATGGCCATGTATGAACTGGAGTGGTGGAGTGAGCTAAAGAATGATGATGGATTAAACCCAGATCAGTTGACTGGGGGTGAGTGTTTGATTTGCTCAAACGCTCCATCCATCATCCCCTTTGGTATCGCTAGCTTCTTGAGGGTAGAGATGTAGTCTTCCACTGTTTCCGACTCGGCCTGTTTTCGCTGGAAAAAATTGTACCGGTCGATGGTTGTCTAAGTCCTCCAGGGCATGCTGAAAGACGTCGTCGTCAGTAGAAGCCCTAGGTTTCTTCACCATGTTTTCGTAGACGCGCAGGCCTTCCGGCCACATATTATGTAGGAGGATTTTCTTCCGGCACTTACTGGAGAATGCCTCCTCACCTTCATCTTCTAGCGCTGAGAGGTAATTCAGGAAATACCCTTTCCAGTCGGCCCATTTCATGGCTGGTTGCCCTGGTTTTGGTAGGAAGGGGACTGGGTTGGTTAAGGAAAAGGTTTGTGCGCACATGGTGCGGGCGGCATGGAAGACGGTGCGCCTTGAGGTGGGGCGGAGGCCACTTAGTGTGAACCTCGGTGAAACACACTGACGGTATGGCCTTGTAGTAGGGCAAATCAGGCTGTGAGCAGGATGTCCCTCATACTGGCTGGCTTGCTGCGGTGTACACACTGACGCTGCTGCCTCGTGGTGGGGCAATGCAGGGCTGTGGACTAGGTACCCCTCGTGTTGGCTGGCTTGCTGCCGGTATTACTGTGCCTGTGGTGTGGCTGTGGAAGTCCCTCGTGGGGCACATGTGTGCAGGGAAGGTCGTGCGGACCTCGCAGCCACCTAGAGCAGGTCGTGGTAGCAGGAGCAGAGGAAGGAGTGGAGGGAGTGAAGCGCACGCCGAGGTGCGCGCTGAAAGCCTCACGCGGTGAGGACTGGTTGCCGCCGCCTCAACCACGCTGTGCTGGACGCAGTGGAAAGGCCGCGCCTGCCGCAGAAACTCCGCCGGCTCTCCCTACCGTGACGGAGGCTGGAAATGGCCTCGTGGGTCTGCCGCCTCGTCGCCACTGTGGTGTATGATGCTGACCCCCCCCCCCGGAATGCAGATACTTTATTCTTCATTAGGGAGAGCCATCTCGTAACCTTCGCGCCGCGATCCGGAATCGCGTCTGCGTCACGTCACTCCCAGAAAGCTTTGCGGTGAGTCACGTGATGGCGGAAGGCTAGACCGCAACACTACAGTGGCACAGCTGTAAGTTTAATGGGAGACATCCTTGCACAATGTCAAGAATTCTTTCTTTATTTGTTTGCGAAATCGATTAAAAAAAGACCTAAAATGTTGAAAGCGGAGCTCTGAATTAATGTCGAAAGACGCAGAAAAAGAGGAACTGACGTCAGCCAGCAGGAATGGCGTCTCTGGGTGGCATTCTGTCATCACTTTTGGAAATGGGACAGAGGCACCACAGTCAGAAAGCTCAGCCTTAGGCTTGTGGGAGATATTGAAATAAAGGTTTCTAGATCTACTCCTGGCCTTGGGCGATTCTTCGGGATCTGCAGTTAGAAGTACAGACCAACATGTGGCATTATTTATTTCTTGTCGAGCAGCCATTATACATTCTGCGCGCTCTTGAAAAATCTAAACACGTAGACAAACCTCAGTTAATTACATTGCACCAAGCCAACTCTTTAAATTAATTAGCAACACATAAGAACTATTAAACGAGACGAAAATGCTAATACGTCCCGAGGACATTTGCCCTTTTAATGGTGCTGCTATATAATGTAAGGACATTTCTACGGAGTTTCATTGATCAGGCCTGCGGCGTTGGAATGCATTCCTGTCTCTGTTATTAATGGATGTTTGTCTACAAGCTGCTTTAATGCTACCAGGCTTTGTTAACATTTTATAAATGTTTTTTTAATTCAGTGATTAGATGCTGCAATCTGCATCCACTAAAAAATGCAACAAATCGTGAACTAATAACAAAATCTTTTCAATGCAGAGTCTTACCCCTTCTATCGCTTAACCTGATCATACCACAGTGCTGCCAATCAGATTCAGACGTGCAAGCTGTAAAACTACGCAGTCAGCTACAGAAACAAAATGGAAGAATAAAAATATCACAACAGACATCATTGTACTTTAGCCAGAGACGTTAATTGCAGACAGTTACATCTGATGCAAGAAGGCATTACCATCACCCACCCCTTCTTGAAACTCAGTCCTGGGACTCTGCTTTCAGCAGCCTTTCCTGAAATCAGTCTGAAGTCTCTTTTCTGGTGCTTACGAGTTGCCTGTACCATTTGGCTATTGAGAAATGCAGTTAACTCACCATGAACAGTTAAAACAAGAAGAAAAATCATAATTCAAGCAAACCATGCCAGTTTGACACTATTTAACCACAGATTCTACACTCTCGAACTACGCAGCACCACACTCACTAGCTATGGGAATTCACCCCTCCCAAAAAATGATGCTTTGTACTTAGGACCCCACAAGCCAACCATGGCACCCATGGAGAAGTTAGCTTTGTGTAGTCAAAAATAGTCACCTTGCCCACTGATGGTAACTCACAAGCACCATCATTAACAACAACCAGATTACTCTACAATGACGAAGTCACATCAATTATCTCAAATACTACACTCACACCTGTGGCACTCTTCACCCAGCTGCTCCTTCATCTCCCATGACCACAGCATTTAGCCAGGTATCCACCCAAGCCACTCCTACGTCTTACAAGTAATTGATTCTCGCCTTAATGCAAGAACCTGAATCAAAAGCGTTGCAAAAATGTACCACTTAATATCAAAAAACCTACAGCACCTAAAGACTTTCACAGGACGTGGTTTAAGGATTCACTGCTGCCAGACATTTCTTACCCCCTCCCCCAGCTAACTACAAGATTTTAAGCAAGATCGGAGTGTCCCAAACTAGGCCCCAGACTAACACCTTCTAAGAAGGGGAGGGTCTTCTTGGAGGATAGAATCAAGGATAACTTATAGGACTTTTGTTCCCAATTCAGCCCAAGTTCATTTTTTTCTGAGTCAACGGAGGCAAACTCCAGCTTTATTGTTTTACATTTTTTTCGTGTTTGTCACCAGAAACAACAAAAGTGGTAGGGTTAGATCTAGATCTAAACCTGAAGCCAGGGCACCATTCAATGCTATTTTTGGATTCAAGCCAGCGCATCCCTTGGTTATATAGAGCCATATCCTAAATCATTAATGCCATTCCTATAACATTCATTGCAAAACATGACATGCTTTGTGATGCCATGCGTGTTCCTCAATTAGGCCCTCAAATTGTAGTTGCCCTGGACGACGGCGCAGCTTTCCCATGCGCGGACGGGCGCAGACGGGCTTGCCTTAGGCGCGCCATATAAGGGGAGGTGGGAGGGCGGAGCAGCTGGGAGGCGGGAGCGGGGCGGCGAATGGGCGCAAGCAGGGGGCGCAGCGGCAGGAAAAACGAGCGGGCAGAGCGGGTGGGGGAAAACAGAAGGCAAGGGCACAGAAGCACAAAAACAGTACAAAATGAAGAAAAAGGCGAAAAACAACACTAAAGATCAAAATAAGACAGTACAATCACGACAGGGCTACCAGAAGGCAAAGGGCACAATAACCGAGCAGCAGAACAGAATTGCAGAGCGAGCGCAAGAGCAGCAGCCTTGAACTTATACCAGCGGCAGCAGCGTGTTCAGGGGCAGCGACACACAGGTGGTGCTGTGCGGCCTGGGGAGCGACCTGCCTGAGAGCAGGGTCAAGGGTCGATGGGGTTAATGTGAAAAGAAAGTAGTATAATGCTATTTCCAGACTTCACAAGGTCATCTCAGATAAAGATGCAGGCCCTGAATTATGTCCTTATGGAGTTTATTACCAAACATATAGATCCAAATGTAATCAGATCAACAATTTGCATTATATTTTAGTGTAGGTCCCCAAAAGCATTACAGTGCACCATTGTCTTATTCCTCCTCCGGACCACAACTTTGTAAGTTTCAAAATGTATAACCAATTTATAAGACGGTCTTCAACATAACCGAGTTCAAACTAAAATATATCAATAACCGACAAAGCTGATCAAACTAATTCAATCATTCCTTTCCGCATACATTCTCCATTCATTCTGCTGTTAAAACTGTCATAGATTTCACTCCACAATATACTTCTCAACTGCTAGCTTTAA
The DNA here is from genome assembly GCF_964204655.1 of Triturus cristatus. Classification (NCBI taxonomy): domain Eukaryota; kingdom Metazoa; phylum Chordata; class Amphibia; order Caudata; family Salamandridae; genus Triturus; species Triturus cristatus. The sequence goes on along the minus strand of NC_140587.1, from coordinate 443,446,275 downwards.
TAAAGTGAAAGTTTCCCCCAGTAAATTAGTTGGATGACAGTTATGAAAGTGGCCTGATTTTATGGTACATGAAATGATTTTTAATAAAGATATTACATTTGCTGCCTTCAAAAGAAAACAAGAATTGTACTTTTTAAAATATTTTTATTTGCATTTTTTCATTATCACAAAACAAGAACAACCAAACAGAAAGGTCATCACTGGTCATCACACCCACTGTGCTTGTCTCCCACCGCTCCCCCTCCCCCTTCATAAGAGGAGCCAGTCCAATAATTGCTCCGCCCCAATGCACAATTGTCCGTAATGTTCTCATCCGCCCCGGCTCCTGGGCTATCCATGCCTTCCGTGAACCGTGTAGGAGCCCCCTCCCATCCGCCCCTCTAGGGACCCCCTTCCAGGCCATGATATTTCCTCCATCTAGACCACACTCTGCTAAATTTCTTGGGACATCCCCGAGCCTTGTATGTAACCCTTTCTGCCGCCATGTAAAGGTCGAGACCCCTCCTCCATTCCTCCAGTCGGGGTGGCGCGGGCGCCCCCCAGTATTTCGCTACGTCCCTTTTAGCCACTACTAGGGCCAGAACCAAGAAGGTCAGCAGTGGGCGAGTGAGATCTACATCGTTGGTCATGCCCAGCAACACCATTTTGGGATCTTCCTGCAATGGAACCTCTAGCACTTTACCTAGTTCCCCCAGGATCCCTCACCAATATGTCTGAATCTGTGGGCAGTTCCAGAGTATGTGATAGAAATCCCCCCCTTCCCTTCCGCATCTCAGACAGGTCGTGTCCCCTATCTTCCCCATTTTGTATAATCGTATTCTGTCGAAGTAGGTCCGATGCAGGATATTAAATTGTATCAGCCGCAGCCGAGACTTAATCGCCGCTTCTCGTGGATGCATGAGCACTGTGTTCCAATCCACTTCATCCATCTCACCCACTTCTTTCTCCCGGGTGTCTCTAAGCGCCCCCAGAGTGTCGGGCATGTTGTTCATGAGGGTCCGATATGCGAGGGACACCGCTTTCTCTATCATGTGTTCCTGTAATAGACGCCCCTCCAGGGGTGCGTATTCCGGGAGTGAGGCCGTCTGCAGCCCTCCCGCCCTCCATGCATGCGTCAGCTGAGCATATTTGTAGTATTGCGTGGGGAGTAGGCCAAATTCCGTCTTAAGTACCGAGAATGACTTCAATTCCCCCCGTACTAGCACGTCCCCCAATGTCGAAATCCCTATGGTGTCCCACTGTTTGAACCCTTTCAACTTATTCAGTTCCGGTAACCACGCGCAGTGCCACAAAGGCGTTTGTCTAGTAAGTTTCTGATCCCATCCAATCACCCGGTTCGCCCTTTTCCATATCGCCAGGGTGAGTCTAGTTGCCGGTAATAGCCGCCCCGCACCTTTACCACCATAGAGGTAGTGGTTGTATAAGTGTGTGCTCATGGCGAATCGTTCTAAAGCATATGTTGGGTGTGTGGCTGGGACATGGAACCAGTCGTTAATGGATACTAGGTGTTCCGCCCAGTAGTAGGTTTCAACGTTAGGAAGGGAGATCAATCAATCAATCAATCAAGCATTTATATAGCGCACTACTCACCCAGAGGGTCTCAAGGCGCTGAGATCCCCCCACTATATTGGTGTCTCTGCAGGGTCTTTAGCGCTACCCTGGGTTGCTTGCCTAACCAAAGGAAGCTACGGACCTCTGAGTCGATCTCCCGGAAAACCCCTCTGGGGACTGGATAGTGTTCATTTTGGAATGCGTACAGGAACCTGGGCAGCGTCATCATCTTAAACATGGCTGCGCGCCCCAGGATCGTGAGCGGCAGCCGTCGCCATCTGTTCGCGTCCTCTATGAAGTTGTTGAAAACCCTTCCTATATTCCTGTCATAGGAGACTTTCTGGTCAAGCGTTAAAAACACTCCAAGATAATGAAACCCTTCCTTCGTTGTCTGGAGCCTGTCCGGAAGACACGGCCATTGCTCTTGCCCATTCGGATCGTACAGTACCGATTTGTGCCAGTTAACCCTGTATCCCGAGTGGGCTCCGTACCGCTCCAGCTCCGAAAAGATGATCGGGATCGTTGTCGCCGGGTGGGTAACATAGAGAAGGACATCATCCGCATACAGGGATATTTTTTCCTCTATCTCGTCCTGCGGTCCCTTTCGAAAACCCCCAATCTCTGGGTGTTGCCTGACTACTGCCGCCAGTACCTCTATTGTCATTGTGAAAAGCAGGGGGGACAGGGGGCACCCCTGGCGTGTGCCCCTGCAGATAGGGAAATCCCCGAAGGTGACCCCATTTACTCTCACTCGCGCTCTTGTAGCCGTATACAACAGTTGTATCCATTAGCGGAAGACGAGTCCGAAGCCCATGCGTCCCAAGACCCCCTCCAGGAAGGGCGAATGCACCGCATCGAATGCCTTCTCTGCGTCTAGTGAGAGAAACCAGTGGGGGTCCTGCCGTCCAAAGAATTGTACTTTTAATCATGTTTCTTGGCGAATACTTTAAATACATATAATTAAATCAGAATAGTTTTTTTAAAGATATTATGATTGTCATCCTGCCCACTGACAAACATATTATTTACATTCTTGGAATGTTAGCACAAGTGCTGAGTTGAGGCTCTGACCCAACATGATCTGAGTAAACATTCCCCCACTTTATCTGTTTGCTGTCAGGTACAATGGTTGTTCTATTTATGCATGCCCAGCTCACTATTAACTTTTACTGCATGCAACTGTGTCCTACTCAGAGAGTCACCACCTTTGTTTGTGGATTGGGCTAACATGATGTCATGCTAGTCTATGTCATTTTAAGTGTGCCTTTATTCTCCTAATTACTACAGGTTCTGCTGCCAGTAAATGAAGCACAGTATCAGCCACCACTGATTGTATTTATCAATGCCATTTTATTTCTATCATTATTTTGAAGACTGAAATTGTTGGTCATGATTAGTGCTTCTACACCTGTGATTAGGGTCTTTGTGAAGAAAGGAAACTTGTTGAGCGTTTACACTGGGTCGAATTGCATCCCATTCTGCTAATCTCTACCCATAGGGGAAAGGAATAAAACAGAATAGGGCCACCAGTAGTTTGTTTTTAACTGTATTTTCCCTTACACACCCACACTGATTATTACGAAGGACCTCCTCTTGACTAACACCTCAAGTGCTCCCTCTGAGGAGCCTTGTAGTCTACACCACTATCTCCCAGGATTGTGGTGCGAAGAAGTATATACATATGGGAAGTAATTTATATTTGATGAATTAATAATTAGTTGTTAATTGATATTAAGTAATTAATTGAAAATTAATTAATTTTCAGTGCGAGTTGTGGGGGTTATAGGGGTAAAAGATGGGAAGTAATTTGTTTAATTAATGAATAATTAGTTGATCATTAATATTAATCAATTGATAATTAATTAGGGTAATTGTTTATTGTGTGTGCGGGTTTTATAGGGGTAAAGGGTGAAGAGTAAATTAATTTTACTTACTTTATAATTCGTTGTTAAATACTATTAGTTTTTTAAGTGAAAATTTGAATTGTGTAATTCATTTTTTTACAGTTTAATTTTAGCTGTGGGTTGTGGGGATTATAGGAGTAAAGTGTTTGAAGTTAATTAATTGTTATGAGTTTTAATTTGTTTTTTTATTAATAATGTTTCTTCAATTGATCATTATTTATGGTAATTATGGAAGTATCATTTTGTTAAATTTAGATGTAGGTTTTGAATTGCATAGTGTTATAGTGTACAAAATTAAAATTACAAAATGTATGCAGTGATCAATCTTTTTGTCTAATTTCTAAATAAAAATATGTATTTGTTTGAAAATTATTTTTTATTGTATTTAATATAATATTTGAAGATATTTGTCATATGTATTTACCATTTTAATTTTTTTATATTAAATATATTAGTTTTTTTAATTTTTATATAGTTATTTATTTATTTTGTTGTTGATATTTTGTTTGTTTTTAATTTTGAACTGACTGGAGTGGGAATAGTAATTTTCACCTCCCCGATATCCAACACTTTCCCTACTGTTGCACTCATTGGAGTGGGAATAGTAATTTTTACCACTTCGATATCCAACACTTTCCCTACTGTTGCACTCATTGGAGTGAGAATAGTAATTTTTACCCCTACGTAATCCAACACTTTCCCTACTGTTCATCTGACTGGAATGGGAATAGTAATTTTTACCCCTCCACAATCCAACATTTTCCCTACTGTTGTACGTATTGGAGGGGGAATAGTAATTTTTACCCCTCCGCTATCCAACACTTTCCCTACTGTTGCACTGACTGGAGTGTGAAATTTACATTTAAAGATTTTTAAATAGTTTAATGTTTTAATTTATAATCGAATTGTTTTTTATTAGATTTCATGTTACTGATGTGTGTGTATGTATATATATATATATATATATATATTTGTAAATTTTTATATAATTTGAAAATTTTAAAATAAATTAAAATTAATAGTTTTTTAATTGTTTTAAAGTATATATATATATATATATATATATATACATTAATTATTATATAGGTGTTCAACTTTTTAATTAAGTTTATTTGTTATATTTGTTAAAATGTATATTAAATCTAATTTTTTAATACATTTCATTATTTAATATATTTAATATATAAAGATATTTTGTACAACTATATTTTTGACAACAATATTTTTTCCAATATTTTTGTACTTACCGTTATAAATATAGGATTTCGATATTTTTGACATCGATATTTAAAACAAGATATTGTGGTATGGGGATATTTTGGGTGTCAGTGAACCCTTCACACTCTACTCTGTGCACTTATGATCCAAGAGAGAGGTATCAGTAGAGAGATCAGCCCCTTTCCACAGCCTACTATACTCACTGGTCATGCAACAGAGAGGTCTCAGCGGAGTGGCCAGTCCCTCTCCACATCCTACTATGCACACCCATCATCCAAGAGTGAAGCCTCAGCGAAGACAGGCCATTCGTTCGCCACACCCTACTATGGACAGTTGTCATCCAAGATAGAAGTCAAAATAGAAGTGTTCAATAACATGTAGAACTGGATATATTCCTGTGTTCTACTGCAGTAAAGTAAACACCATCTTTCCTGTACACATATCATATCAAAACGGATATTGTTATGATAAATAGAGCTCATGTCATGGAGAAATACAGTGATTGTTTTATTAACATGCTTACTGGACTTCTCAATCTCAGGATAAAACTGTTTTGACCATTGACATTGTTGCCTTTGACATATATTAGAATAAGAACAGGCTTTGAGTGGAAAGAGAGACCTCAGTTGTGAAAATGTATCCTTCATTGGATTTCAAGAGCAACCCCTTTGAATGTGCCTAGGTCATTGCCATCACAATGTACTGTCATGAGATCTGAGTGCTCACAATCCAAAATGCTCTCAACTATTGTAACAATTGATGCCCCTTCATACCTGTGCGGCCAATCCAAGTAATGTCGAATTTATTGGTTAAACAGTGTGAGTTTTGTAAAGGAGTGTGATATTGGGTTCTGCGACGATCTCGTGAGAGTTGGTCACACGCTTCTGTAGGTTCAGCTTGCTGTGTGGGCTCTGTACGATGCAGAAAGACTCCAAAAGAAATTTACCAAGTGACCCCACCATGAACTGATTTTATGATCCCACAAGAGGCGTGCAAGCTTGATTAGACAGTATGAGTCTAAAGTGTGTACTAGCACAGTCCTAGTATCAATTGCTGGTTGAAACCACTGTAAAACAATAGAAATAAATCACAGTCTTTCCATATGAGTAATTGTGTTAAATTATTAGCTTACAAAGCTCATTACATAGGATTATGGTATATGTAGTTCATGTGCTGTGGAAGAGATACATTATCTGAGTGAAGAATACAAGACTGATGTTAAGGACAACCAACAGTTAAAATTCCCAGTAAGGGGCCGATTCCGATCCGGGTCGGAAAGCACTCCGACCGAGTCGGATCCGGAGTGTTTTCCGACCGAGCCAGAACCCTACAGTCCAACCGAGCAAGTACAATGCGCACGTGTGCTGTCGGACTCGGTTCGGTCGGACTCCCATAGAAGTCAATGGGAGCCGGTCGTACGACGCGTACATGGGCTCCCATTCACTGAATGGGTACGTCTCGAACAAGTGCGCCCCTTACAGTGGGTACGCATCGGTGCCATCCGCACCATACATGCCTGTGTTGGGGAGACCCATAGGTCTCCCCCTGTGTCCGAGTCGTAGGGCTGCAGGAGTTAGGGGGTCCGACGCGGACCCCCGAAGTCCGACTCCGGGAGCTTTTGAGAACCGGACACTCCGGCTCGCACAGGCTGTTTGACGCATGCATCGTACTGGCTCGGTTGTAAATCGCATCCATTGCACGCCACGGTTAGCTTCCGACCGAGACCTACGGAGCGGTTCGGACCCGGAAACGACTTGGTCGGTGAATTTCATGTAGCTCGCATCGTACTTGCTCGCTCGTATAGCTGTACGAGTCGGCTGGAAAACACGCGTACGGCTCGTAGTTTTTCCGGCCGGATCGCGTTCGGTGCCCTTCAGACCCGGATCAGAATCGGCCCCTAAATGTTTTTTAAAACTGCGATATGATTGGCTGCAAGGCTTGAGGGTTCAGGAAGGTATATCTGTTGCATAACCACAGACACCTGAGAGTGAGGGTGTTAATTGATAGAAAGCGAGCGGGGCTCAAAGAACGATCTACACTGTTGTTAAAGGGGTTTTAACGTGTAATTTTTAAAGAATCTTACCTGCTGTTTTTAAAGTTTGCCATATTTGCACGTTACTTTTCACGTCTCGGTTTGCATTCAGGAGCTGTGTTATAGCGGGTGCGCCGCTGGCGGGCCGAAGGAGCTCCTAAGGCAAGCCCGTCTGCGCCCGTCCGTGCCAGACCGGGACCAGGGGCCAGAAAGTGTGGTCACTTAATTTCGTTTGATAACAAGGAGGATCATTGTCCTCATTGCCTTTTTAAACTTTGTCCCCCTGCTAGGGCCCCCCCCACAGACTGTTTTTAAAATGTTTTTAAGTAATTGCCGCTCGATGCCTAAGCATGCAATTGAAATCCGGTTATTGCTGGAAGAAGAAGAACCTGACGTTCTGGTTTTAATAGAAACATGGTTGACCAGTATGTCTGACCCCTGTCACTGTACAAGTTCTCCCCTGGATATTTGATCCAGAGACTTGTACACCTTATCTTCTGTCACAGATGAATTGATCGATAGCCTAGGATCGCTTTTACTCAATCAATAAGTGAGAGGTCCCACTCACCTCAAAGGCCATCTACTCAATCCGATCTTTTCTAATATTAAAGATCTTCTGGTCGAGAATTCGATCCTGTTACCCTGGTCTGACCATCATTTGATTCCATTTTCATGGGCCCCTCATGTCGCCAGCACGCCGGCTGTGACAGTCAAAAAATTGGTCCGCAACTGGTCAAAATTATCAAAATAGTCCTGGGTGCCAATTCTTAACAACACCAAACCTATGTTTGATTCTAACCCCATTTCAACGAATGATAAGTTAGATAAATGGCTTGATTCATCATTAGATACGGTGCTCCCAAAAAAATGAAAAAAAAGGATTACATCAGCCTCCAACTCTCCACGTGAAATCTTTCGCATTGCGAAATCCCTCCTCAAATCCCCCCTCCTTCTTTCATACCTGATGACGCATTATTGCGTTGCAATAAACTGGCAACATTCTTTTTTAAGAAAATACAAGACATTTATTCCTCGTTTCCCCGGACCAGTATACAACAAAATGGTCTATCTTTGGTCAACCATTCTCGAACTCAAGATTGTTCCTTAGCTGAAATTCCTCCTCTGAATTTGAATCTCTTGCACAAACTTCTCAACCAATTGAAGTCTGGCTCCCCTAGAGATGTGGCCCCTCCCACCGTTCTAAACCAGGTCACCGACACATTATCCCCTCATATTCTGACCTGATTAATTCCAACCTTTCAATTGGGCTTGTTCCCCCTTTGTGGTACCGAGCTATGGTTAAGGCTCTCTTAAAAAAAACGAATCTGGATCCAGAAGTATTGACGAACTACCATCCCATCTCTCTATTGCCAGGAATTACCAAAATTGCAGAAAAATATGTTAATTCTGTTCTCTCTGCATTTCTGGAGAATAATGACTGTCTCCATCCTTCACAAACTGGTTTTAGGCCTCAACAGGGTACGGAGACTGCTCTTCTGGTAGTAGTGGAAGAAGCTAGAAAAATCCTGGATGCCGGAGGCGGTGCTGCGATTGTGCTCTTAGATCTAAGCACAGCCTTCAACACGGTTAACCATCACCTCTCATCCAGAGGCTCATGGAGGTAGGAATGACAGGGACAGCTCTTAAGTGGCTGCAGTCCTTTTTAGAAGATAGATCATTCCAAGTATGTGAAGATGAATTTATCTCTGAAGGATAGCCACTTAGATGTGGGCTTCCTCAGGGTTCGTCCCTGAGCCCCACTCTTTTTAACGTTTACATTAGCCCTTTGGCTGAGGTAGTGAAACCATTTGGTATCCAGATTGTCACCTATGCTGATGACACTCAGCTGTTTGTCTCTTTAAACCAGCTCGATAAAGCTGGGTCTGACTTAGCTGGCTGTCTCAAAAGGGTGTCAGTTTGGATGGAAGGCTCCTACCTGAAACTCAATGGGGCAAAAACAAAGCTGATGCTCCTAGGAAGCGCCCACCCCACCCCCGAATGTAAGCTTATTTTGGCCTGGTTGTTTCGGTCCAATGCACCCCCCCCAAAGAACAGAAGAGCCTTGGCGTATGGCTTGACCATAATCTAAACTTTAAGGAGCAGGCACGGAAGGTGGCATGCAACTGTTATGGTATTCTTAAGATGATACGGAAAATCCTTCCCCTGCTGCCTTTTCATGCTAGGAGACTAATGGTCCAAGCATTGATTCTCTCCTGGCTTGACTACACCAATGCCCTTTATTTGGGATCCCCTTGTTTGACTATTAAAAAATTGCAGATTGTACAAATTTGCGCAGCACGTCTGCTCATGAATGTCTCTAGTCGTGAATCTGCAAGGCCATCAATTGCCACTCTTCACTGGCTCCCAATTGCAGAATGAGTCCAGTTTAAAACTTTGTGTATTGCACATAAGGCGATGTCAGCTAAGGGTACGCCCATTATTTGGTCTATTATCTCTCCCTATAGCCCCAACAGATCCCAGCGTTCAGGTAATAAGTACCTGGCGTCAGTTCCCATGATAAAAAGGTCCCGAAGTGGAGGCTGTCTGTTCTCCTATAATGTTGCGAAGCTGTGGAACCAGCTTCCCACTCACATTCGTTTGGAGGCCAACTACCTGACCTTCCGAAAACTTATAAAAACATTCTTGTTTCCTTGAAAACCGTCTCAAAGTTTTTATGAATGGACCGCCTCAAGTGCTGGGATGCCCTCGGGTAGCCATGCACTCTAGAAATGCATGTTCATTCATTCATCCATTGCCCTTGGTGGTGAGGAGGTGAAGCAAGTGTAATTCAGGTCTTGTGCTCAGCAGAGGTCATTTGATTTGAAAATAACGAATTTGGTGTATTCAGCTACCTTCAAGCTACAGCTTCTTTTGCAGCTACTTTAAAATATAGTGTAATTAATGTGTAGAGTCTGTGGCTACAGATTTAAATAATATAACATACAGCTTAAAATTGTGTGCTTTTTAAGGTATTGCAGATAAATTGTGAAACTCAAATTTTGATTGGTGTAGCAACTTCAGTAATGACAACATTTGAAGATAAAGGATATAAATTAATGTTCCTAATAACAGAGAGATCTTGGTGTTCTGGTAATAATTGGACTTTTAACTTTGTATTTATTTTGTTATGCTTTTTGCTTTTGAAATTTCAAAATTGTTTCAATATTAAATGTCATATTTGAATGAACAGTGTTTTGTCTTCAACCTTAAGCGATTGTGTATGTTTGATGTTGAATTCTTAGGTGGCTATTGAGTAATTTCCATATTAAAATGTATGTGGCTTTTAGGAGGGGTATTCAGAGTGGTCAGTACTTCACTGAAGCCTTTTACACCCAGCATTCACTCTGTAGAGAGGAGTCAGGAGAAAGAGCATATTTTCATTAAACTGAAGCATTCACCCTGTATAGAGCTGTTTGTGAGAGTCAGTCTTTTATTAAACTGTACCATATAGAATCTGCATCATGTTAACAATGTGTTAGTACAGGGCCTAGTGTTTCTTTAAAATGTTCTAGACAGACACTGTACTCTGTTCAAAGGTGTCAGTAGAGAGGTTTCCCTTTGTAAACCCAATTTTACACCCTACACCCTGTTCACTCAAAGAAAGAAGTCTTTGTAAAAGCGTTAGTTCATGCTGTCATAAAACTCAAACATTCACCATGTATAGATTTGTAAGAAAAGGAACCACTCTTTCATCAAACTTTACTATCCAGAACCCCTGCACCCTCTTAAACTGTGATAACACCAGCCCTAGTGTTTCTCTGAAGCCTTCTATAAGACCCTTTACTCTGTTCACATATGTTACTAGAGAGGTTGCTTTCAGAAACCAAAACCTACATCATGTTCACACAGAGAAAAAGCCCTGTGCAGAGGGATGAATTTGTCACTAATGCCTTACACAGTGATTCTCTAAAATGTTCTACGCTGACCATTTACTCAGTTCAGAGGTGTCACTAGAGAAGCTGCTCTCAGTAAACCAAGTCATATAAACTGTTTACTCAGAAAAGATCTTGTCAGAGTGGTCATGTCTTCACTAAAGCATTTTACATCCAGTCTTCACTGTGTAGAGATGTGTCAGGAGAGAGAGTATATTGTAATTAAACGGAATAATTCACCCTGTATACAGTTGTATGAGAAGGAGCCAGTCTTTCATCATTCATCACGATACAGAATCTGCTCCCTGTTAAAATGTGCTAGCACATGGTCTAGTGTTTTTACGAAATCTTCGAGAGGCCCTTTACTCTGTTCAGAGGTGTCACTATAGAGTCAGTTCTAAATATTATTAGAATGTATTCTGAAATAATCTGATTATTTTAGTAATAACTGTGAGGAGCAGTAATGAACAGCATGTGCCTTTGATTTTTCTATGTAGAGATTTAAATGGATTGAAGATGCCAACAATAGAGCAGAAAAAGAAAACCAAAAACTAAACCTACCATTGACAAGTCTCCAAACGTGCAACACAGCAAAAGGAAGGAAAAGATGGTAAAAAAGAAAAGATCGAAATCTGGTAAGAATACCCAATCTTTCATTAAAAAATATTGATAACATCATGTCACTTTTCCTATGCAGGTGTAAGTAGTAATGAAGGTGGATCAACATCTAAGAAGAGAGTCTACTGTTTTTCAAAAAACTAAATACCATAAATGAAACAGACAAACAAAGTAGATTAACAAACAAGAAATCTAAAGAACTTTGTCAGAAGTTCTTCCGTAGAAGAGTAGAGTCAAATATGAGGAGCATGAGGACATTGAAAAGAAGAAAAGCATTGCAACACCAGAAAGGGTGTGTTGAGTGTCTAATAGACAAGGCCTTTGTGTTAAAGAGAAAGCTATTTATTCTCATTTTAAAGAGAATGAGATGTTAAGATAAACTGATTAATTCACTTAAAATGAAATGTCATCAAAAGGTGCAAGTTAAGAAAACAAACGTTTGCACTATTTTCCAGTGAAACACACTTCTAGTAGTGAGGCATTTATTAATGAGGAATGTTACTTACAAGAAAATGAGTTGGTGTTTGCAACTCACACAGATGGTTGTACATATGCAATGAATGAAGGTACACCAACTGAGACAAAAATGAGGGCCTAGAAATATAGAAGAAATATAACCACTAGTCTTTGGTCAGTGTCCCCAATGTCAAGTCTAAGTGCAGGAAAATTTACAACATAGACTCTATTGCGTAATTCTGGCAATTCCTAAGTAAGTACAGAAAAGGAACTGTGAAACAAAAAATCATAATACTGCAATCCATTGATCCTTGCCTAGTTAGAAGGCTGACAGACCTTCAAGAACATTCATTGACTTGCATATCAGAACAGGTTTGTGAGAGTCCTTTTATTGCTTACTGATGCTGTCTGCACCACAGAAAAATGTATAATCTACTAAAAAGAAAGTTTGCGTTGTCCTCATATCCACTACAAAGCACGAGCACATTTTTTTATATTTGTGAAAAACAGAAGAGTGTGATCTAGTACAGCGGTTTAAATTGGCTCTTTACTTAATAGCTGAAGATCAGTTTCACTTTTGCATAAGCCAGATAGTCTGTAAATATTGTATTGACAGACTGGATGATAATACAAATGCCTGCAAGAGGTGTTTGTAATAAATTAGAAGTGTTTCCCATTCTTCCTGAGCTCAGCACCTCAAAATCTATGAGAGTATTCTCATACAGACAGTAAATCCCTCCCAAGCAATTGCTAGAATGCAGACAAAATATGGGAAACTATCTCCGTCTGAATTATTCAACGGTCTGAAAAGTAAAGTTGTATCTTTGCCTTTGAAAATGAAGGAGAATATCAAAACTATAGGTATAGATCAAGAAGAAGAAGAATAACTAGTGGTTCTAGCAAATGGAGTTCCTACTAAAGCTAAAGAAAATATTGGCAGGAACTCATAAGCATTGACAGGGATATGAAAGCTTTGCAATATCATTAGAAAATGTGTTTTACAAAGATGTTTATGTAGAGGGACATGTTAGCTGAGTCACAAAAGACACCTCCAGCTCAGGTCCTTATGATCAATTTGAGAGAGTTGAATTAGGTCAAGCAGAAAAATATATGAACACTACAGCATTTATCCTCTACGCTCAAGATTTTTGATGGGTGATGCTTTAAAATTGTACCAAATGAAGCAAGCAAAAGGAGGATCTGTAAGTGTGTGGGAAAAAGAGCTTAGAATGTTGTTCCAACAAATTCCTGCATCCGAGTATAGACCAAGTACATTTTAGTCTGAAGATCCCTGCTTTAGCCAAAATATGCCATACATTTTCCATCTTATGTTTGGAAGTGATTGGTCCGTGCGATCTTATGCTGTTGGCCATGTTATGAAAACAGAGACCTGGTTCGGTGATATCACTGCCAGAGATTTTGTGGAAAAAGTACAAGGAAAAGATGACGTTCTAGAGCAGGGGTACTCATAGTACGGCCTGCGGGCCGCCAGCGGCCCGGCAAGCCTTCCTTGGCGGCCCGCGGACCTTGCCGACATCATATGCCTTTGTGTTTTCTATATCGCCCGCGCCGGTTGCGAGCTATGGGGGCCGGGCGATTCTTTTAAATAACATTCACTTGTTAATGAGGCTTTGTTGTACTTCACCTCTTCTTAGCGCCCCTGCATCTCCACTCTGATTGAGTGGAGATGCAGGGGCACTAATCAATCAATCAATCAAAGACATTTCTAAAGCGCACTACATACCCGTAGGGTCTCAAGGCGCTGGGGGTAGGGGGGGTGCCGCTACTGCTCGAACAGCCAGGTCTTCAGCTTCTTCCTGAAGGAGAGGTGGTCTTGGGTCAGGCGCAGGTCGGTCGGGAGGGAGTTCCAGGTCTTGGCGGCCAGGTAGGAGAAGGACCTTCCTCCTGTAGTCGCTCTTCGGATGCGGGGGACCGCGGCGAGGGCGTGGTTGGCTGAACGGAGGTGGCGTTTGGGAGCGTAGAAGTTGATTCGGCTGTTGAGGTAGCTCGGGCCTTGGTCGTGTAGGGCTTTGTGTGCGTGGGTGAGGAGGCGGAAGGTGATTCTTTTGTTGACGGGGAGCCAGTGTAGGTCTCTCAGATGTCCGGAGATGTGGCTGGTTCGTGGGATGTCGAGGATGAGTCTGGCTGAGGCGTTCTGGATCCGCTGGAGTCTCTTCTGGAGCTTGGCGGTGGTACCGGCGTAGAGGGCGTTGCCGTAGTCCAGTCGGCTAGTGACGAGGGCCTGGGTGACGGTCTTCCTGGTCTCGGTGGGGATCCACCAGAAGATCTTCCGTAGCATGCGTAGGATGTTGAAGCACGCCGAGGAGACGTTGTTGACTTGTCTGGTCATGGAGAGGGAGGAGTCCAGGATGAAGCCCAGGTTGCGTGCATGGTCTGTCGGTTTGGTTGCGGTGCCCAGGGCGGGAGGCCACCAGGAGTCGTCCCAGGTGGAGGGTGAAGAGCCCAGGATGAGGACCTCCGTCTTGTCTGAGTTCAGTTTCAGGCGGCTGGTCGTCATCCACTCGGCTACCTCTTTCATCCCTTCATGCAGGTTGGCTCTTGCGGCGGCGGGGTCGTTGGTCAGGGAGCGGATCAGCTGGGTGTCGTCGGCGTAGGAGATTATGCTGAGGTTGTGTTGGCGTGCGATGGCCGCGAGGGGGCTCATGTAGACGTTGAAGAGGGTGGGGCTCAGCGAGGATCCTTGGGGGACGCCGCAGATGACTTCGGTGGCCTCTGACTTGTACGGTGGTAGGCGGACTCTCTGTGTTCTTCCGTCGAGGAAGGAGATGATCCATTCCAGAGCCTTGTCCTGGATTCCGACGTTGCTGAGGCGCTGTACTAGGGTGCGGTGGCAGACAGTGTCGAATGCCGCGGAGAGGTCTAGGAGGATGAGGGCCGCTGTTTCTCCATTGTCCATCAGGGCTCGGATGTCATCGGTGGCGGCGATGAGGGCGGTCTCGGTGCTGTGGTTGGCTCGGAAGCCAGACTGTGAGGGGTCGAGGGATCCATTCGTCTCGAGGAAGGCGGCCAGCTGCTTGTTGACGGTCTTCTCGATGACTTTGGCTGGAAACGGGAGGAGCGAGATGGGGCGGTAGTTCTTGAGTTCGGTGGGGTCCGCTGTGGGTTTCTTGAGTAGAGCGCTGAGTTCGGCGTGCTTCCAGCTCTCGGGGAAGGTGGCGGTGTCGAAGGATGTGTTGATGATGTCTCGCAGGTGGGGTGCGATGACAGCGTCGGCCTTGTTGAAGACGTGGTGAGGGCAGGGGTCGGTTGGTGATCCGGAGTGGATGGAGTTCATCGTGCGGATTGTGTCTTCGGTGCTGATCGGGGTCCAGGCGTGGAGGGTGGTGGTGGGGGGTGGTTGTTCTGTCGTGGTGTGCGTTGGTTGGTTGTTGAATCTGTTGTGTATGTCCGCGATCTTGTTGTGGAAGTATGAGGCGAGGGAGTTGCAGAGGTCTTGCGATGGGGTGATGTCGTTGTTTCCTGCGCTGGGGTTGGATAGCTCTTTCACGATGTTGAAGAGTTCCTTGCAGTTGTGTGCGTTGTTGTCCAGCCGGTCCTTGAATGCTGTTTTCTTGGCGGCGCGGATCAGCTGGTGGTGCTTCCGGGTGGCAAGCTTGAAGGAGGTTCTGTTGTCCGGTGTAGGTTCCCTTCTCCAGACTTTCTCGAGGGCTCGGCAGTTCTTCTTGGAGCTCTTGAGTTCATCGGTGAACCATGGGGCTTTCTTGCTGCCGGGTCTGCTGGGCGGGGTCCTCAGCGGGGCGAGCTCGTCCGCGCAGTTGCTGATCCACTTCGTGAGGTTGTCGGCGGCCTGGCTGGGGTTCGCTGAGCTGGCAGGAGGGTGCTGGCTCAGGGAGGTGGCGAGCTGGTCGGCTGTGATCTTGTTCCAGCTTCTGCGGGCAGCCTGTTGCTGGTGGTGGTGGGTCGTCGTTCTTTTGAAGGTGAAGTGGACGCAGCTGTGGTCCGTCCATTGAAGCTCTGTGGCGTGGCTGAAGTCGATGTCTGTGCAGGAAGAGAAGACTGCGTCGAGTGTGTGTCCGGCGAGGTGGGTGGGGGTGGACACCAGCTGCTTGAGTCCAAGATTGGCGAGGTTGTCGAGCAGGGTGCTGGTGTTGCGGTCGTTGTTGTTCTCCAGGTGGAAGTTGAGGTCCCCCAGGAGGATGTAGTCAGCGGAGGGGAGGGCATGCGGGCTGACGAAGTCGGCGATGTCCTCGCTGAATTGGGTGCGTGGTCCCGGAGGTCGGTAGATCAGGGTGCCTCTGAGGGTGGTCTTCGGGTCGGTGTGGATCTGGAAATGCAGGTGTTCGGCAGTGGTCAGGGTGTTGTCGGTGCTGGTCGTGAGACGGATGGTGTTCCTGTGGATGATGGCGATGCCTCCTCCCATCTGGTTGGCGGTGCGATCCCTCCGGGTGATCTTGTAGCCCTCTGTTGAGCAGGATGCACTTGAGGTGGGTGCTGCTGGTGTTCGACTTGGCGGGTGCTGGTGCGAGGCAGGTCCGGATGCAGGTGAACTTGCAGGCGTGGCAGCTGAAGGGTCCGTGGGTGCGTCGTGGTGTGGCTCGGTAGCATCCTGGGAATCGGCCGGTGTTGAGTGCGATGAGGGTGGCGGCGGTGTACGTCAGGCGGGTCGGGCGGGCTCCTCGTGGGCCAGGGGTCCTGGCGCTGGGCGCGATCCGGTCGCGGACGGGCGCAGACGGGCTTACCTTTGGCGCACCTTCGGCGCTCAATCGGTGCTCCCGCTGCGTGCGTCCGCTGCGCGGTCGCTCTGGGGACGTCATAAGAAGGGAGCCGGTCGGGAGGGTCTGCGGGGAGGCGGGAGCGCGGTCCAATCGGCTGTCGGGGGCGGGGCCACGGGCTGGGGCGGCGGGAAACGCTGGTGTGGGCTCGGCGGCCCTCGGGTGGCTGGGGCGGCGGGAAACGCTGGTGTGGGCTCGGCGGCCCTCGGGAGGCTGGGGCAGCGGGAGCGGCAGCAGGCACAGGAGCGTGGGGGTGACCAGGCCGAAGGCGCTGTGGTCACTCCCTAGAACTTGGTCTGGCTCCCCTTAAGAAGGGAGCCGGTCGGGAGGGTCTGCGGGGAGGCGGGAGCGCGGTCCAATCGGCTGTCGGGGGCGGGGCCACGGGCTGGGGCGGCAGGAAACGCTGGTGTGGGCTCGGCGGCCCTCGGGTGGCTGGGGCGGCGGGAAACGCTGGTGTGGGCTCGGCGGCCCTCGGGAGGCTGGGGCAGCGGCAGCAGGCACAGGAGCGTGGGGGTGACCAGGCCGAAGGCGCTGTGGTCACCCGAAGGCGCTGTGGTCAGGTGAAATACAACAAAGCCTCATTACCAAGTGAATGGTCTTTAAAAGACCCGTGAAGTACTTGGGTGCGGCGGCTGTGTGCGCTCTGTCCACTCTGTGCCCCGCCCCGCCTCCCCTCTCATCGTGTGCAGTTCAGGAGAGAAATTGTTTGTAGAGAGGCAGATGTAAGGGAATATCGCAAGGACGCCTTTTAGGACTGAATCGAGGTACGTGGTCAAAAGAACGGGAACAGCGTGCCTTTGTGCTCTGAAAAGGCCATAACCCTGATACCATGTGTCAGAAACGTAAGAGGAGCAGCCGTGCAATGAGACACAGAAGACTAGAGAAAACAGGGGAAGACGTGGTAAAACTGGGGAAGAAAGAAAAAATAGGAGAAAGGGAGAGAGAACAAAAGCACAGGTACAGGACTAAAAGGAGAAGAGAGAAAGGACACAGGAGAGGGCAAAGGAGTAGTAGAGCGTGAAAAGAAGAACTAAAGTGAGACAAAAACGAGAAGAATGACAATGAATGAAAGAGAAATAAGACTGACATGGTGAAAAGAAAATAAGTCAGAAAAAGAAAACACTGATAAAATGACCCAGAGATAAAAAAGAGAGAGAAGACAACTTAACAAAGAAGTGACAACAGGGCAACCAGCAGGACATTTGGAGGAAGGCCAAACCATACCTGAGAAATTTAGAGAATAGGTGCTACCATGTTTCTTATTATTGTGTTTTTCGGAGGAGACAGAGAGTAAGGGAGACAAACAGTGATTGAGAGAGAGAGATAGAGGGAGGGAGACGGAGAGAGAGGGAGGGAGAGAGAGGGAGGGAGGGAGGGAGGGAGGGAGGGAGGGAGGGGGAGAGAGAGAGGGAGACAGAGGGAGGGAGACAGACCGAGACAGACAGAGGGAGGGAGACGGAGTGAGAGGGAGGGAGAGAGAGGGAGGGAGGGAGGGAGGGAGGGGGAGAGAGAGAGGGAGACAGAGGGAGGGAGACAGACCGAGACAGACAGAGGGAGGGAGACGGAGTGAGAGGGAGACAGAGAGGGAGAGGGAGGGAGAGGGAGGTAGGGAGACAGAGAGAGAGGGAGACACAGAGTGAGTGAGACAGAGTGAGTGAGACTGAGAGGGAGGGAGATAGAGAGAAAGGGAGATAAACAGAGTGATGGAGACAGAGGGAGAGAGAGAGATAGGGAGGGAGACGGAGAGAGAGAGAGAGAGGGAGAGTGATAGAGAGAAGGAGAGAGAGAGAGGGAGGGAGACAGAGGGAGGGAGGGAGGGAGGGAGACAGAGAGAGGGAGGGAGACAGAGCGATAGATAGATAGATAGATAGATAGATAGATAGATAGATAGATAGATAGATAGATATGTGTGAATGCCTGGTCTGGTGGCTCAGTGGACGAAGGCGTCCGCTGCAGGGGCCTGTGTTCAACCTCATGGTCATAGTTTTTTTTTTTTGGTCTAGCCCCGCCCCCTCTCCCACTGGCCCCGCCCCCACCGGTGCGGCCCTCAGCCAGAAACCACACTGTAAATTTGGCCCCCGAGAGAAAGTTTGTGAGTACCCCTGTTCTAGAGGGTAACCTGATGAGCATCATGAATTTCCACCATGGTACCAATGAATATTGATTTAGTCGTCATGATGAGCTAAAGTGAATGTTACGCAGTCTAGGTGCACCTACCTGGTTTGCCACTTTGAGCTGTTTAGAGTATGCTTGGTATGATCTTCATAACTTTTGTAGGCTAGCCAATGTAAACATTGCAGCATTCATTTTAAAATTCCTGGTGAATTGTGTTCCATTGATCCTACAAATGTTTGTAGATACTTTAAGCATAGATTTGAAGCCATGCTCCATTTTATTTGTAACAAAAAGAATCCACTACTAGGTGAGGTTGTGAACTTTCTGGAGAAAATAATATCAAGCTAGTGGGGCAATATATATATACAAATCCATCCTAGTGCTGGTCGCCAGTAGGTAGTTATAGTAAGGACCAACGGTTCTATAGGAGAAGCGGTTTTTGTTTTGCCAGTAACTTTGGCGCCACTTGACAAACCTTCAAATAATGTTCAAAACGCTACCCCGTTTTACTTCAGCTGATGTGTTTAAAATTTTGGGGTGATCTGTCAAGCGGGGGCCGAGAAAAAAAGGGGATCCCAAAACACGTTTCCTTGTGTTATGTCTATGGGGATTTTTCATTTTTTTGAACACGACTACAGCCCAAAAACTGGCATACAGAATGACACCAAATTTGGCAGAAAGCTAGATGTTGGTCCAGAAAGTATGCTTTGTGTGATTTGGTGTAAATACGTTCAGTAGTTTTTGAGACTTTTTATCTTTAAAAAATATAGACATCTGGAGACGCGAGTTCTTGCAGTGGACTTGCGGATCCTACTGAAATTTGATTGGCTGCCAAAACTTCAACCAGGAAGTGTTTGCAGCCATCTTGGCGCTTGGCTTCAAGCCAAGTCCCACAAAAAAGTAAAAATAAAGAAAAGGGGGCAAGGTAGGAATATCCTGAACCACAACCTCCCCGCCGCTGCTTTAAATAAATGGAGGAGCCTGTCGGACCCCCCCAGCGCTGGGGACTGCCACCTCCCCGGCTTTACTAGTGAAAATGCGTGGAGGCCGCTTGGACCCCCTGCAGCCCCAGGGGCTGGAGGTACCAAGAGAGGTAGTTGTCCCCCAAAGACATCCTTGGGGGACAACTACCCCTCCTGTTACCTCCAGTAAGTCCCATGCAGCGGGCCACGCCCCCTTTCTCCACCCCTCTGCATACACAGCTTATGGTGCACTACTGGTTGGGGGGATGAAGTATACTTTACTCATGAAGGATCTTGGGGGCCAATAAGCCCTGCTGGTACCTCCTGTACGTTCTACACAGATGGATTTGTGAGAGCTGGTCGGAGGCCCTGCCCCCTTTCCCCACCGCTCTGCAAACATGACTACTACTTAAAAAACCATTAAAATTCACTGAAAAAACGAAGGTTACAGGGACGTTATAGTTAGGAATTAGCATTTAAAATATTAGAAATTCACTGAAAAAACAAGATGTTGTAGGAAATTTATAGTTAGGCTCAGGTTTCACTCATACAAAACCAGTGAAATTAAGTCATTATAGTTAATGAACTAACTGTAACTCGCACCACCGCAATGCACTCGGGGAGAGGATGTGGCCTAACGGTTAGGGCGGTTGACCTCAAAGCTGGGGAACTGGGTTAGAGTCTCAACATCCTGTGATTTTGGGCAGATCACTAAATCTCCCTGTGCCTAACAAAAAAGAAAATAACGTGTCCGTCTGTAAAGCAACTGGTGCTCATGTAAAGCGCTCTGACAACCTTTGGGTCTAGTTTGCACTATATAAAACGATTATTTTTTAAATGCACTGCTTATGACCTCATATTACATCATGTGTTCAAGTACATGTACTCGATCCTATGTGCACATTTCACAAAGACAAATGCCAACAAATTGTTTTGAATCTCTTGAAATTAAATTGTATTTGAGTCTGTTGTATTTTCATTACTGTTCATACGTGGACATTACAATAGCACATACAATTTTTAAACTCGGATATGTAATAACACATCTGCATGTAATGTTTCACCACATTACTAATGTAACATATTTCTGAATTTACTTCTACCATACAAAATGTCTTTCTTTCATGCCCAATGCATTTTGGGACATGTGTCTTCTCGTCAGGGGCCAATCAGTAATGATAAAAAAGTGACAACGAACAGGGTAAAGTTGACTTCATCCTACCTGTAAATGAAAGATAGCTTCAGGTGAGTGAGAAGTGAGTTTTATGCTCAAATGGAAATGTTGGTGCTCGTTATTGGTTGATGTGATTACAATTTACATTGATCAAATAACTGAGTGACTGTTTCTGCAACTATACCCCCTATAAACACAGTATATGAAATTGGACCTCTTCGTCAAGTCACCCATGCTGTGCTGTGTGTTTCTCAACCACAAAAACGTACTCAAAATCACCTATTCCGACACCAAACCCCAATTAGTAACATTCTCAATTCTCTCTATAAGTCAAAAACCAATCCACTTTAGATAAAAGAAGTATTGCTCTTAGTTACATGTGACCTGTAAACAAGACTGTGACTAACCTTCTCAATGGTGCTACTCCGATAACTGTCCGCAAATGCAAAGACTGGTGCTTGTCTGAAAAAAAACAGATATCCACTCAGTATTATGTTACTCTTGTGGAACCTTCATTTGCTGACCGACTAACTGCTGCACTCCTGTTTGACTATTCATGAAGATCACCCAGCGCTTACCTAAAAATAGTTTGTAGTATCATCTCATTGGAATTTGGACTCCTGTGTTAGTGGCATAACTTGAACCCGTTGAACTTGCTTAAAGTACTCAGTCAGAAGTAAACATCAAAAACAGACTTCCGCATAACCACGTTAAAACCGTAGCTACCATCTTAGAAGAAGGCATCTATTGTTTGAGAATACAAAACTGAACCTAACAGAATCATTCATGATCCTTACTCAAAAGTCTGTTCACTAGCCCATGTACATAATGTACATATGATTGTATCGCGGGACTCCAACATTCAAATATACTAAAAAATCTCTGTAACTCCATTGCTCAAAGTGTATATTGGTGGTTAAAGGTTGTGCGTTCAACTACTATACATGGAGAGTTGAAGGGTGAAAAGTGTGGATTCATCCCGCTTATGGACCACCTCGCTATAATCAATATTTTAGGGAAATACATACCAGAAGAAAGCATGCATTGCACAAACTCAAATAATGTTGTGTCTAGGCTTCAGATAAAACACCACCTGTTTTCGAAATTGAATGTGTGACTATATGTTATAAGAAACAACTCATGTCAACCTTTTCATTTATGCCTCTGGGATGTTGTGTGTTCAATCTCTTAATCCAATCTATCTCCCTTTGTAGTAGGGATTTAGTAAGGTCGTTTCCCGGGGTTGCTACTACGGTTTCCACCACCTGAAATCGTAGCTGTGAAATAAAATGTCTTTCAGTGGATTGCCAAACTGTCTTGTTTAGTATTCGAATACTACTTTTATGCTCTGATATTTGTGTTTTTATTTTTTCTCTGGTTTTCTGATATATAATAGTCCGCATGAACATTTAATACTGTAAATCACATAATACATCACTTATGACTTGGTTAGTAACATCACTGATGACATCATCCAGTGACTGAGTGTTTTTAAAAAGTGTATGCGTGTTAAATACATATACCCAGACTTGGTGAATCAGTGGGTGTATGAGTGCCTGTTTAGATGATTCAGTGGGTGCCTGACTGACTGTATAAGCGAGTGATTAGTTGTCTCGGTGAATGTATGGGTGAGTGACTAGTTGTGTGAATGTCTGTATCCGTTTGTCAGTTGGTGTCTAAGTGGCTGTATGGGTGTGTCTGTGGGCTTGTGAGTTTCTGGATGGTGAATGACTGGTTGTCTGAGTACCTCTATGGGTGTCTCAGTGTCTGTGTGTGAGGGTGGGTGTGACTGCCTGTATGGATGAGTGAGTGGGTGAGTCAGTGGCTGTATGTTAGTGAGTACCTGTATGAGGGACTGTATGGGTGAGTGAGTATGTATATGGCTGTTGGTGAGTAAGTGCATGTGTCAGTAGTATATGGGTGAGTAACTGGGTATGTGAAAGGCAGTATAGGTGAGTGATGGGGTTTATGTGAGTGACTGTATGGGTGAGTGAGTGAATGTAAGAGTGGCTATATCGGTGAATGTGTGCTTGTGTCAGTGACTGTACAGATGAATGAGTACATGTTAGTATCTGTATGAGTAACTGAGTGTGTGTAGCTGAATGGGTGAGTAAGTGGCTGTGTGGTTGACTGTATGGCTGTGTGAGTAGGTGCATAATTAGCTCTATGGGTGACTGACTCAGTGTGTGAGTGGCTATATGGGTGTATGAGTGGATATGTCAGTGGCTGTATTAGTGAGTGAGTGGGTGTATGAGTGGCTGTATGGGTGAGTGAGTGAATGTGTGTGTTGATCTATGAATCAGTGAATGGCTGTGTAAGAACTGGTATGGATGTGTGAATGGGGTTGAGAATGGAAGTGTGAAAGTTAGAATGGGTGTATGAAAGGGTATATGGGGCTGTGGTGGGTGCAAAACCAAAGGGGATGATGGACGGAGTGTTGAACATTGCAAGCACTCACCCCCAGTCGATCTGGGTTTAATCCATCATCATTCTTTAGCTCACTCCGCCACCCCAGTTCAGACATGGCCATATGCAAATCAGTCTGACCCTGTGCCTCATGGGAACAGTCCAGCCCGAACTGCCAAGCCATGTCTTCCTTGGACCGGAAACAAGCATCCTGGGACCAGTTTCTGGCTAATCATCCGTCATCAGCCAGGCTAGCTTGAATCCAGTGGCAAAGTGAGCAAGGGACCCACGTCTGGGCATACCCTGCCAACTTAGGGCGAACAAAGCAAAACCAAAGGGGATGATAGACGGAGTGTTGAACATTGCAAGCACTAACCCCCAGTCAACTGATCTGGGTTTAATCCATCATCATTCTTTAGCTCACTCTGCCACCCCAGTTCAGACATGGCTATATGCGAATCAGTCTGACCCTGTGCCTCATGGGAACAGTCCAGCCCGAACTGCCAAGCCATGTCTTTCCTGGACCGGAAACAAGCATCCTGGGACCGGTTTCTGGCTAATTAGCCGTCATCAGCCAGGCTAGCTTGAATCCAGTGGCAAAGTGAGCAAGGGACCCATGTCTGGGCATACCCTGCCAACTTAGGGCGAACAAAGCAAAACCAAAGGGGATGATGGACGGAGTGTTGAACATTGCAAGCACTCACCCCCAGTCAACTGATCTGGGTTTAATCCATCATCATTCTTTAGATCACTCCGCCACCCCAGTTCAGACATGGCAGTGATGTCATTTGAGATGTCATTCGTGATGTCATCAGTGATGTCACTGACCATGTCATGAGTGATGTAATATGCAAGGTCATAGGCAGTGCATTGTGGAGGCACGAGTTATAGTTAGCTCACTAACTATAATGTCAGAATTTCACTGGTTCTGTACGAGTGAAAGCTGAGTCTAACTAGAATGTCGCTGTAACCTTTGTTTTTGTTCAATGTGTGTGTGTGTGTGTATTGTGAGTGAAAGATGCACCACAGTTTGGTCAAGAGATTGACAAATCAGTGTTATCATTCATTGAGCAGTATGTAATATGTGAGATTCCATAAGAATGTTGCAACACAAATCTTAGGAAGTCTTATGATTCCAGTTCCACAAATGTGGGAAATATTGCTGATGAAGATATAGACCAAAAGGGAAATACTACACTAAATGTCGTTTTGGACTCCGTAGGCTTGTAATCTCAAAAGGAAGAGCGAACAGTTTTATGTCTGGAAACCAGAGATACTGAAAAATTGCCTAAAAACACATACAACCTAAAGAAAAGTGAGGCATCAAAACTTATCAATGATTGCAACGCTGTCTATGTGGAATGCCAACATGTATATTCAGTTTGTAGCAGACAATTCTATTGGTGTTGCTTGATACGTCACTTCATGCATGACAAAGTCTGAAAAGACAGAAACAAAGGATGTATGGGAAGAGATAGCAGCAGAGAAGTCTTTAAGTAAAAGGCTTTACGTTTCAGTTTAAAGATGCTTCCCCACAAGGAAATTGGATCTTATGAAGTCTGTGATAAGCTCAGATCTGCTAGCTTATAGGGGAAGTCCAAATCGATGATTTGGGCAAGTTTAGGTCTAGCATCATAACAAAAAGGTCTGTTGAAATAATTTCCTGAAATTGAGTACCTTGCTGCGTTTGATTCAGAGAGCACTGACCTACTTAAAAGCAATATGTTGGACTCTTATTACCCTAATCAGAGTGTTCACTTAGATCATCTATGTCTTGTGTGAAGTACTGCAGTTATATACATACTGAAATAACATGGATGAAAATATTGAACCAGGAAAGTTTGGAGTGACTGGCCATAATGTATGCTTAGTGAGACACTGAAAGGCAAGTCTCATTAATCATTGTAAACTGAGCTGTCAAACAGTTGCAAAAAGAGAATTATTATACTTGGCTTTTTTGCAACTTTTTAAACCATGGTGTTCTGAGAATAAATTGTTAGGTGACTATGACTGGTATTAAGATGCTTTCGATGTAGTTCAAAATAAAAGTCAATGTGCAGTCTTTCCTACGTATCGGAACATGTGGAATGATAGAATTCAACAAGAGGAATAGTTGCTAAGGACAGAGAGTGTATGCGTGTT
The DNA here is from genome assembly GCF_964204655.1 of Triturus cristatus. Lineage (NCBI taxonomy): Eukaryota > Metazoa > Chordata > Amphibia > Caudata > Salamandridae > Triturus > Triturus cristatus. The sequence continues at coordinate 443,421,092 of NC_140587.1, read as the reverse complement.
AAATACATATACCAAGGTGACTTGGTGAATCAGTGGGTGTATGAGTGCCTGTTTAGATGATTCAGTGGGTGCCTGTCTGACTGTATAAGCGAGTGATTAGTTGTCTCAGTAAATGTATGGGTGAGTGACTAGTTGTGTGAATGTCTGTATCAGTCTGTCAGTTGGTGTCTAAGTGGCTGTATGGGTGTGTCTGTGGGCTTGTGAGTTTCTGGATGGTGAATGATTGGTTGTCTGAGTACTTCTATGGGTGTCTCAGTGTCTGTGTGGGTGTGTGAGGGTGTGTGTGGGTGTGTGAGGGTGTGTGTGACTGCCTGTATGGATGAGTGAGTCAGTGGCTGTATGTTAGTGGGCTGACTCAGCACCTCCGTGAGTTTCCGAGAGCCGGAGCGACCCCTGCTCCACTCTGAGAAATTTCTGATGCAATGCATCTCATATTTGGGCGGCCAGTCCCTGCTGGGGTGCCATTGGGCGCCGCAGGTTCAGGAGGGGCCCCTTCTGGATTCCCGCTGGTGGGTCTGCCCCCAGAACCAGTCTGGCCCCTCTGATCCACGGATGACCTGGACCGGTCTCGATCATATCACCTCGACCTTCCCCAACGCCGGTCCAGATGTCAACGCTCCAGGTGCCCTCTGGCCCGACTGTCCCCATTCTCATCCCCTACTTTGACAATGGAGACGGAGGGGCATTGCCCAATGCCGACTGGAGCCTTGCCCTTCAGACCAGCTCCTTACCCACCAGACCGAAACCTGAGCCCTATTACTACAAGCTAGGATTTGATGAAGATTGGGAGGGGGCACTGGACCCTGAGGAATAACAGTCCCTAGACCCCAATATGAATTGGTTTAAGGACTTAGCAGATGCCAATAGACTGGACACCTCCCCAGCTACTTGCGTGGTTTCTCCTTCTACCATGGCTACAGAGTAGGGATCTTCTTTTGCTGAGATGATGATAAGGGTGGCTGAGGTTCTGAACCTTATCCTGCCCTCAGTGGCGGTCAAGAGTAACATCTTGACAGAGGTGTTTCAGCCAGGAGTGACGCACTCAGAATCGCATCTCCCATTTAATAAAGCCCTTATGGACGTCCTGTTTCAGTTGCGCAGATGCTGCCTATGGTCCCAAAGGAGGCCCAGGCCATACTCTCCCAGGCTATGGCAAACGGGAGAGATGCAGCCAAGTTTGCAATCAGATGTGGAATGGGCACGACAGACTTGCTAGGCAGAGCGGTTTCTTCATCGGTGGCCTTATGGTGCCACGCCTTGCTGAGAATTACTAGCTTTTCAGGGGATGTCTAAGTCTCGCTTATGGAGATGCCCTTTGAAGACTCCTGTCTCTTCAGAGACAAGGCGTACTCAAGGATGATAGAGTTATGGCCTTGTCCTTGGACCTTTCCATGGCCCCTGCCAACCCCCGTCTGCCTTTTGCTCCTTTCGTGGCCATAGAAGGGGCCTCCAGCTGCGTCTTTACCCATCCAGCCACCACTGCATGCAAGCTTCCCAGTCTCTGCATGGCCAAGGATGCTTTACTCCCAGACCCTGTAGGTCAGTTCACCCCCTTGGGCAGCTGCAGCCTCCAAATCTCCTTAGTTCACCCTCCAACCATCATGGGCAACCAGTGGGAGGCAGGATGCCCCATCACCTGCACCGCTGAAGGTCAATAACATCAGACCGCTTGGCTCTCCAGAATGTCTGAAGGGACTACTCCCTCCCCTTCATGATTACCATTCCACCCAGGTCACCCAATTGTGACAGCCATAGAGAGGATGCCAATGCCAGAAATAGGTTGTGGTTGTTATTCCTACTACTTTTTGGTGCCCAAAAAGGACAGAGTCCTTCGTCCTATCCTAGACCTGCACCCTCTCAATTTCTTCCTCAAAAAGGAGAAATTAAAAATTCTCAAGCTCGCTCAGGCCCTGTCGGCCCTGGACCTGGAAGACTGGATGGTAGCATTGGACTTGCATGACGCATATTTCCATATTCCTGTCCTGCCTGCATACAGACGTTACCTGCGGTTCACGGTGGGCCACATGTACTTTCCGTTCCACATGCTCCCATTTGGCCTTACCAGCACCCCTTCGGTGTTCACCAGGGTGATGGGATGGTTGAGATCAGGGGTGTCAGTCTTTCCCTATCCCGACAACTGGTTGTTAAAGGCAGGCTTGCCCCAGGCAGTCATCTCCCACCTCCAGACTAAGGCGGATCTTCTGCACTTACGGGGGTTCACTATCAATGTGCCGAAGTTACACCTGACTCCCTCTCAGAAGCTCCCTTTCATTGGAGCTCTTCTGGGCATGGTGCGGCTTCGGGCGTATCCTCCCAAATGGGGAGTCCAGGATATTCAGGCTATGATACTGATGTTTCAGCCTCTATTCTAGGTTTCGGTGAGACTGACTCGGAGGCTGCTGGGCCTCATGGCCTCCTGCACCCAGTGCTTGTGACACATACCCACTGGCATATGCGGGCTCTGTAGTGGGACCTGAAGTTCCAGTAGTTCATCATCAGGGGAATCCTTCTGATATGATCCAGATTTTGGAAGTAACTGCAAAAGACCTGCAGTTGTGGTTAAAGAACCCTGATTGGGTCAGCGATGGACCCCTCGCCCTACCCCAACCAGATCCGATGGTTGTGACAGATGCATCACTCCTGGGATGGGGCTGCCATCTAGGAGAGGTGGAGATAAGAGGCTTGTGGTCTCTGATGGAATCTGGATTCCACACTAGCTTACTGGAGCTCTGGTGATCCGACTGGCATTGAAAGTTTTTGTGCCCTCCATCAAGGGAAGACTGGTGCAGGTGTTCATGGAAAACAACACCACCATGCGGTGCTACAACAAACAGGGTGGGTGGGGTCATAGTCTCTTTGTCAAGAGGCCCTGCACCTCTGGACCTGACTGGAATGTCAGAGCATATCCCTGGTGGGTCCACACCTGGCAGGCTCTCTGAACGCCAGGACAGATGAACTCAGCCAAAGATCCCTTGCAGATCACAAATGGTGTCTCCACCCGGAGGTAGGGCAAGGTCTCTTTCAGCAGTGGGGAGAGCCTTGGTTAGATCTGTTTGCCACCACAGAGAATGCACAATGTCAGCAGTTTTGCACCATGGAGTTTCAAAGACAGCTCTCACTTGGAGACGCTTTACATCTCGAGTGGAGCTCAGGCCTCCTGTACACCTTTCTTCCCATACCACTCCTGCCCAGAGTTCTCAAGAAGATTAGGAACGACTGGGCCCAAGTCATCCTATTGGCCCTGGACAGGGCTCAGAGAGTTTGGTATCCCAAGCTGTTGAGCATGCCCTCTTCGGGAGGATCTCATGTCACAGCAGCAGGGGAGGGTGCTCCACCCAAACCTGTTTGAGCTCCGCCTACATGCTTGGAGATGGAGTTGTGATAGCTGGCAGCATGTGACCTTCTGCCTGAAGTCTGCAATGTTATCTTGGCATCCAAGCATCAATTCACCAAGATAGTATACGCCTGCTGATTGGGCAAGTTTGTGGCATGGTGTGCAGAAAAGCAAGCTGACCCTCTTTCTGCTCCCCTTAGGTCCTTTACTTATTATTTCTCTTTACCAGCAAGGCTCTATTTTGGGCATCAAAACTTAGAAGGAGTGAGAAGGCCCAAACTTTAAACTATAACTAACATAAGGGAGGATGCACTCAATTATCATATATACCATCTGCTGTAGAGTGGTGTGCATGGATGTTTCAGATATCACAAGCGAGTGCGCAATGGCACCCAGAAATATTAGTGCCCACGCCACATTTCTTGGCTATACATGTATATATATTGTATTGTCCTCACCCACAGGTCCCACCTGTGGCTTGCTTTATCTTTGAACCCACACCCAGATCACCTAATGTGAGTGGGCAGGCTCTATGCATTTGTAAGCGGAGCTCTTTAGGAGGTATGTGTAGGGAATTAAGTGAGTGCATAAAATATACTATATATCCTCTGGCAGAGGTTTAATGTATGAGGTCTAAGGCAAGGTTAAAAAACAGTGAGTGTTATAAGAATTCTATGGTCCTACTGTTTAGAAATGCTTTATTGAGAAAATAAATATGAACAATGTGCAATTACATCAAACAAAATAATGATCTGTATAACAATCCAAGTGAATGTGGATATAAGTAATGCAGTACAATCTATCTAGTGAATAAAAGGAAAGAAGGCAATGAACTGTAAAAAGATGAACAAGTGAAACGTTTCTTAGAACCTACTTATAAGGACATAAAAAATAAACAACTTGAATTGTAATGCGCAACAACAATGCTAAAATAAGTAAATGTTAAAGTCTTGTGTTTTGAAAAGGTGAGAAAGATGGAAAGAAAGGAGAAGAAGAGAAAAGAACAACAAAGCAGGTACAGGGGAGAAGAGAGAAGGGAGGGGGAAGGAAGATGAGAAAGAAGATATACTGTTTTATAGCAGTTAACAATTCATGTTCAGATAAAGGTATATCTAGGGAAGAAAGGTCTACAGTTTTATTAGGATCTTTTGGGATGGATTGAGAGAAGGTATCTAATTGATCACTGGAGGGAGAGGATTCTGGGGTGCATAGTTTTGTAGTAATCAGCAAAGCATTGTAAAATATTGGAATCGCTAATGTGATGACCTCCGGAGGAATCAGTAATTGTGACAATCTTAGATTTCTGTTTTTTAATTTTCAAATAATTTGCCAAAGATTTACCTGCTTTATTACGGCCTCCAAACATTTTGGCATTAAAACGAAGGAGGGTAACGCATGCATCAGCCCAAGATTGTTTATTATATTGTAATTTGGATTTAATAAGTTTAGATAACTTGTCACTATTATTTGAAGTGAAATATGTATGTTCTAAAGTCTTAATCTGAGTTAAGAGTTGTTGGGAGTCTTTAAGGAACCTTTTCTTTTTCTTACCTACATAGTCAATTATAGAACCTCTTGCAGTTGATTTGAAGGCATCCCAAACAAAGTTCATTTGTGTATCAGAAGAAAGGTAATTTGTGAAAAATTCCTGTAAAAAGGAGGTAAATTGTTCTGTGAACGTTTGATCTAATAAAAGAGAGTTATTAAATCTTCATCTACGAGTGGAGGGGCAGGGGTCAGGATATTCAAAATCAACAATAACAGGTGCATAATCAGAAACAAGAATTGAGCCTATTTCTGCATGTGTTAAAAATTGAAGGGTGTATTGTGTAAAAAAAATATATATAATCTATTCGAGAATATGATTTATGGACTGGGAAAAAAAAGAGTAAATTCCAAAACATCGGGGTGGAGTACTCTCCAGACATCAATCAGTCCTCTAGCAGAGATGGTTTTGTGGAAAGTTTTATGCATTTGGAAAGGAATAAATCTAGTTTGTGACTTACGATCTAAAAATGGGTCTATAAATGTATTACAATCACCTCCAACAATTACATTTTCCGAGGCATGGGAAGAAAGTTAAATCTACACCATTGGGTCCATAAACATTAAAAATCATAAATGTAATATTGTTGATGAGTACTTCAAGAAGAAGCCATCGTCCAGCATCGTCTTTGTATTTGTTTATCAATTGAACATTTAACGATTTATGGAACAAGATAAGAACACCGTTTTTATTTTGCACAGCAGGGGAACTAAAAGCATGTCCAACCCATTGTCTCTTGAAAGAATTAATATCCTGTTCTTTATGATGCGTTTCTTGCAACAAAGCAATTTGACAATTCAATTTTGACAAATGTGACCAAACTCTTTGTTTTTTAACCGGGTTACGAATACTTTTAACATTCCATGACACCATTCGTAAACTATTCATTATTTTGGAAGAAAAATGTAAAGAATAAGATGATAAAACTTTTAACATGGGATAAATAAATATTAAAATATGTGCGTGAGATAACCAAACAAAACAAATACAATAACGGATTACATATGCTTAAGAATTAACACATAGGTAATAAAGACCTGAGTAAGAGGGTCTGAGAAAAGAAGAAAAAGAAAATAAAGAAAAGATAAGATAAGAGCAACCAACAGATTTATCAAGGTCAATCCGAACAGTGAAGGAATAGGAAAGGGCAAAAGGAACCACCGAAGAGCTCGCTATATCAAAATGTGAAAAGGAAGGGAAAGAAAGGAAGAAAGAAGAGAAGTAAAAGATAGAAGGAAAAATAAAGTAAAAAGAAGGAGAGCATGGTCTCCTCTGAAAAGTATAGTCAGAGTAGATGACAAAAAGCCAAAAGGCTTTAGCCATAATAATCAGAAGGAGAAGGAACAATACAGATGAAAAGAGGGGCGACAAAGACGCGACACCAAGAATAAAATACTAAAATATCAACAAGTATTGGAGGGACAATAAGAATGTAAAAAGCAACATAACACATGCAATGTGAGGAAACTTACCATACAGTAGGAGAAACAATGCAACCAGACGAAGACAGGGACGACAGAAATGATGGACGATGAAAAAAAGAGACAACATCAGACATTGTACAAATGGAAAACAAGAAAAAGAAAAAAAAAGAGTGAGTTTTACTTAGTTCCATGGCTTCTGTTTTATGCATATGAATATAATTCTTAAGTTCTGCAGGGTCTTCAAAGGTTGTTGTTCTTTCTTTATATGTAACTTTAAAAAAGCACGGATGAATGAGGCCGTAACGAGCATTCATAGATCGGAGTGTAGGCCTGAGGTCAAGAAATTATTTTCGACAACTAGCTGTGGATTTGGAGACATCTTGACTCAAGAAGATTTTATGACCCAACCAAAGCATCTGCTTACGTTGTTTGGCCGCAGCAAGGGTCGCCATTAAACCAGAATATAGCAAAAAATAAGCAATTATTCCTCGTGGTTTGTTTGAGGCATCTGCAATGCGAGGTCCAACCCTGTGCACTCTCTGAATGTTGAGGTCTACAGATTTGGAGAGACCAACAATTTGCAGAATATGTGTCTTCAAAAAAGAGATCATGTCGTTGCCTTCGGAACCTTCTGGGATTCTGTAAATTCTTAGGTTATTACGCCTGTTTCGGTTTTCTAAGTCTTCAGCCTTGTGTATGAACTGTATGAGTGCAAGGACCTTAAGTGCCACTTATATTCTTTTTAATTAAGGAGAGCGCACTTCAAAATATATTTTTTAACATCAAAATGAAAACAGCTGCAGTCATTATAAGTACCTCAGACGTTCTTCAGTGAGGAAAAGCCAGAAAAGACACATGCTGGTGAAGATATACTGCATGGCTGCAAAAGACAAGAGAAAAGCTCTCAAATTATAAAAAATTGTATGGAGAGCGACAGAGCAAACTCTCTCAATGGCACCACTGATGAAATAAAAGGGGGGAAGAAAAACGAGAGTTCAAGCACTCAAAATGGCGGCCGGGACACGGAGCAACCCGGGAGCTTAGGCAAAGGAGGCTTAATTAGGCAAAGCTAAAAGTGAAAAACTTGCCTTTCTGCTCCCGGGTGCTTCTGACGCCCATTCCCGCGTCCGGCCAGCCGCATAAGTCCTTTGAAGAGCCCCTCCGTGAACAACGCTGTTCTGGGTGCCGCAGAGGTAATTATGCAGCGGCCATCTTGGTTTGCCGCCGGCGCCCGAATCAGATTCTATGGTCCTTAACATCCATAGGTCGACATGTTTCAGCACTATAATTGCCCGTTAGGGTCAGTCGGCTTTCTTCAGGACCTAAATTGACTTTTTTACCCTGCGCGAAAAGGTTGATTAACCTATTTGTTTTTATTCATATACGTTCTATGAAGCATGCATGCAAAATACAGATCAGACTGCTAGGACCTTTTCCGATATGGCCATTGCTGAAAAAGAGAATGAATGTCAGAATAATAGTTGTTGACAGACATTCCTTATTAGGATGTCTGATTGTTTGTGGCACCAATTATAGTGCGGTAAAAACATGCCACAAATCAGTGAGATGCCCCTCATTGCATCAAGTGGCAAATATTTTAAAACATAAAAACACACATATTTCACAAGACTTAAGGAAGTTAACTTAAACGACATATATAACATGCATACATGAAGATAAAATCTACATACATGGCTTAATTATTTTCAATGTGGGAGGAGGCAGCACACTCCTTTTTTAATTCAGGTTAGTACAATAATTGAATAGTTTCTAACTCAGGTGCTACAGTGGTATGCTCACTGTCAATTGAGCATCAAGTAAATAAGAGAAGAAACTAACCATGGGGTGGTTACCACTGTGCACAGTGCTAGGGGTGACTATGACCCTTTGTTGTAAATCACCTTGGCATGTGCTAAATGATCAATCAAATCAGTGAAATTCAAAAGCCATATATTAATTCATATATATCAATTTGTTGGTACACGTATACATATAAATAATTTGTTATGCAGTGCACATCACTTATAATACATCAAGATACTGATGTGTGGAGGAGGAGTCTAGCGCGCAACCAAGATGGCCGCGTAGGCACAGGGCTCCCGAGGGCCTCCACAACCTCCCACGTCTATCCTGAATATATCCTGATTCTATCGACGGGCTTCTAAAGGCGAACCTATGCGGAGGGGATACCTGTTGTCCAAATTCAAATCGGACTTCAGGAACCGGGATAGCATCGATTTCAAGTCGGCGGCCTACTCCTGACCTTGCCCCGGATTCGAGTTGGCATGGTGCCCGGGCAGAAAGTGAACAACAACGGCCTGCAGGACCCGGGCCGGTGCGCACCCCCTACTTTCACTTTCGGTTTCGGGTCTCCTCGCTGAAACTGACGGAGGGACCCTGGATTGTCAGCATACATTGAGAGTGGGAAGATCGGGTATCCTGCCTGGATCTTGGACCCTAGTCTGGACCACCTCTTGTGATCGCCGAGGCTCCCTAGATCGGCTCTCCGAGGATTGCTAATCGTGTTGGTGGACGTCAACCTTGGCGACCATCAGACAATGGCGGCTAGATTGGACGGAGACGAGCAAAAATCCAAGACGACTAGGCGGGGAGCTCATACCCAAGCTAATAACATGGACCGCTATACCCAGCCAAAAGGATCCCCTGGTGGCCTGCATAAGTCACCGGAGAGATCCAAGGATGGCCCGGGATCGTCTACGGAGTTAACATTGCAGGACGTCATGGGCGCCATCGATGAGATGAAAGCAGCAGTCGGCCAGCAATTCGACACCTTGGCCCATAAATTGGACACGGTTTTGATCGACGTTAAACTTGTCAGAGCGGACCTTTCACAAACGAATGAAAAGGTCAAATCCTTGGGTCTGACAACGTCGAGTCTGGCAACGGACGTGTCTGACCTGCAAACCGAGGTTCGTAATCTGCGGACGTCCAATGATTTGTCTGTCCGTCGGCTGGAGGATTTTGAAAGTAGGGCTTGGTGGAATAATGTGCGCATAATAGGGGTACCGGAGAAATCGGAGGTCCCTGCGTCTGACCTTTTCGTGGAAGACCTCGTGATCAACCATCTCGCACCCAAGGGATTGAGTAAATTCTTTGCGGTCGAGCGGGCCCATAGAGTTCCGGGTGGGAAGCCGAAACCGGGCGCTCCCCCACGGCCCCTCATTGCCAGAATTTTTCATTTCAGGGACAGAGACGCTATCCTGCAGGCCTCGAGGGTGAGTGGGCCGACGAAGTTTGAGAACACTAATATAAGTTTCTACCCGGACTTTACACAATCGGTCCAAAAGCAGCGACAGGGGTTCATGGGTGTTAAACGGTGACTGAGAGACATGGACCTGAAATATGCGATGCTCTTTCCGGCCAGGTTGCGAGTTGAGTTTGAGGATCGGACACATTTTTTCAATCGGCCGGAGGAGGTTGGAGATTGGCTTGATACCCTGCCCCAGCGACGAAGTCGAGAGGGACCGACCGAGGAGAACGGAGTGGGCCTGGCTGGACAGGAATAGACTTTGGTTCCCAGTGACTGAACATTGCGACGACACTTCCATATTTTGGTTCGATGTTTCTATTCAGTGCCTCATCCTTAAATGCCCGGGGGTTGTGGGGTGCTCAGTGAGGCTCTTTCCTCCTCTGGGGTTTTTCTTTTTGTAGATTAGTTAATGTTAGGGCGACAGGCACACTGCAAGTTGGGGGGGCTACACGGGCTCACGCAGGGGTGCAGGGAGGGGGGAGTTGTGACGGGAATGTTGGTGGGGAGGGGGGGAGTTGGGGACTGTTTGAATGTTCTACAAGGCAACGTAACGATATACGACTGGTGGTCGGGTTTGTGTTCTCTGGGGGGGGGAGTTGTGCGCGGGGTTGGGATGGGGGGGTAGGGGATTGAGAGTACTTTCGTGGAATGTGAATGGCTTGGGGGATAGGATTAAACGTGGAGTAGTGCTGCAGTTCTTGAAACGGCTGTCGCCAGACATTGTCTTTCTGCAGGAAACGCATCTAATTGGGAATTCTTGCCATGCTATGAATAGGCGGGGATATCGTCTCGTTGTTCATTCTGGTTTCACTTCTGGCTCGCGGGGGGTGGGCATTTTGATTAGAACCACTCTCCAGTTGGAGGTAGACGATGTGATTCATGATGATAGAGGGCGGTATGCTGCACTTGTAGGCCGATGGGAGGGCAGAACCGTCTCGCTCGTTTCTGTCTATGTCCCACCAGGGTTGCAAACCGTAACTTTCGCTGATTTGGGGCGAATGGTCTTGGGGCTCCCGGGGGGGGGTTCTGGTGATGGGGGGCGATTTTAACTCTGTCGTATCCGGTAGAGCGGATCGTCACCCTCCCAGGGACCTCCCGGGGGCGCAGGCCTGGCTGAGTGGGTTTATAGATACCCTCGGGCTGATAGACTGTTGGAGACTGATGCACCCGGGGCAGGCGCAATACACTTTCCACTCAGGGGCTCATGGCAGTTTATCGAGACTTGATTATGTCCTTATGCCGGCGGCCCAAGCTGTGATGATTAGGGAAGTAAGACATCTGGCCCGGGGTATTTCTGATCATTCCCCACTACTGTTGCACATTGAGCTCACCCCCGGGGAGGGTAGCACCGATTAACCCCTGGTACCTGCGTAATCCTAAAATCCGGGCGGACCTGGTCAAGTCCCTTGAGCGCTATTTCAAAGAAAATGTGGGGTCAGTGTCATCTGCTATCTCGTTGTGGGAAGCCTTCAAAACAGTGATCCGTGGGCAAGCACTTTCTCTAATTTCCCACTCCAAGAAATGCAAGACTTAAGAGGTGGTTCGCCTTGAAAACGAAATAGCCAAGTTGGAGGGGGACCTGGAGTTGGGTGTTACGAATGATAAGTTGCATGTTCTCAGTCTCAAGCACCTTGACTATAAAGCGTTGGTTACTGATGCTGCCAAAGTGATGAGTAGAGAGCAACAAGGGCGCTTATACGATGTGGGGGATAAGGCTGGAAAATTGATTGCATGGCTGGACAAGAAGGAGAGAGCGAGTCGAGTGGTGCCGGTTATTGAGAGAACGGATGGCGTGCGTGTGACTGACCCTGTGGAAATTGTTGAATGTTTTGCGACTTATTTCCGAGAAGTATATTCTCCAGTCTCGGATGGCCTTGAGGAAGACTCTCATCTGTTGCTGAGAGATATTGCGTTGCCGTCTTTGTCGGAGGCGGACAGGGTACTGATGGATGCGACGTTGTCGCCGGATGAGATTGCTTTGGCTATTCGCTCGGTCGCTTCTGGCAAGGCCATGGGTCCCAACGGCCTTCCCATCGAACTGTATAAGCTGCGCCCGGACAAGATGGCGCCTCATCTCTGCAACATGTTTCTTGAGGCACGTGACGTGGGCTCCCTCCCCTATGATCAGCGTCTCGCTACAATAGTCGTGATTCACAAGGAGGGGAAGCCGCGGGATCGATGTATTTCGTACAGGCCCATCTCATTGTTAAATGCTGAGCCTAAAATTCTGGCTAAGGTTTTGGCTAATCGTCTGGTTAGGGTCGTTGGCGACTTGATCCATCCGGACCAGTCCGGTTTCATACCTCACCGCAATACGGCTCTGAACCTGAGACGTCTTCATGTAGTGCTCGCCAGAGCGGCGTACATACGTGAACCGGCCGTTTTGGCGTCCTTGGATGCCACAATGGCGTTTGATACCCTAGAATGGCCGTATCTTTGGGCGGCGCTCGCGAAATTTGGTTTTGGCCCCGGGTTTATCGGATGGGTGAAGTTGTTGTATGAGGAACCGTTGGCTCAGGTAGTGGTGAATGGCAGAGCGTCGGCACCCTTCGAGTTGGGAAGAGGCACGCGGCAGGGTTGTCCGTTGTCGCCCCTCCTCTTCGCACTTGCATTGGAGCCTCTGGCTGCCTGGTTACGATGGGAGCCCTCATTGCGCGGCATTAGGTGGACGCCTGAATTTGAGGACCGCATCTCTCTTTATGCGGACGACATCCTCCTGTACCTCACATCTCCACGGCAGTCTTTAATTGTACTAGTCGATGTTCTGACCTCTTTTGGTCGCAACTCCGGTTTGGTCATTAACTGGGCCAAGTCATACGTCTACGTTCTCTCTGGGGATGCTCCTCTCCTCCCGCGTGGCTGCCCTATCCAGATCTCGCAGTCAGGGTTTAAGTACCTGGGGGTATTCATAACATTAGACCCTGTGGCCCGTTATGAGCGGAACTTACTCCCCCCACTCCAACGACTGAGGGGCGACGTCTTAGGGTGGCGACGGCTCACGCTTTCGCCGCTCGGACGCGCGGCGTTGTTTAAAATGATGTCGCTACCACGATTCCTGTATGCACTGCAAAATACACTCGACGTCATACCGGCCCGCTACTTCCGTGAGGTGGAGAGCTTGCAGAGGCAGTTGTTTTGGGACGGGCGATCGCGAATCGCTCTTTCAAAATTGACACTCCCTTGGTATGATGGGGGTATTGCACTCCCCGATATCAAGCGATACTATTGGGCGTCCCAATTGGCGGCGGTGAACCACAGGATGTACGGACCGGCCCTGAACCCGGCGTTCGAGATGGATAAAATGCTATTGCCTGGGGGAGATTATAATAGAGCACTCTATTCGAAGTCTCCTGGTGTGCAGTTGACAGGCCCAACCAAGATCGCGGTACGTGCGTGGCATGCTGCTAATGCTGCGATGGGTTGGAAGGACCGCCTGACTCGAGCGACTCCACTGTATGCTTCAGAAAGGCTGGGCTGTTTGTGGAGAACTAAAGGATTTGAGAAATGGGATATGATTGGCATATGTAAGGTGAGTGATCTCTGGGTGAAAGGGGAGTTTAAAACGTTTGAAATGCTGAAAGCGGAATATAAGCTGAATGATAGGGAGTACTTCCGGTATGCTCAGGTCCGTCATGCGTTGTGCTCGGTTTTCCCTGATGCTACTGTTATCCCGGAAAATTCCCCACTGGAGGACAGGGTGCTCGATGGCTATGTGCCTGACAGCACAATCTCCTTGATCTATAAAAAGCTTATCAACGACCGGGCAGACCTGTTGACCCACTTGAGGGCGACCTGGGTGGCTGACGGTCTGGAATTAGATGATGAGGACTGGGTCTCGGCAATAGCCTCCCGAGGGAGGTGGCAATTCCGGCCCGTCTTCGGTTCGTGCAACTAAAGATACTCCATAGAGTGTATGTCACTGGTCCTCGCCTGATGCGCATGGGTTTCTCCGTGGATGGGATGTGTAAGCGTGGCTGTGGCTCGCTGGGTACTTTCCTTCACATTATATGGGAATGCCCTGAGGTGGCTCGCTTTTGGCGTCGGGTGCATGCTGTAATGGAAGAGGTCACTCATGTTGCTCTGCTTCCGGAAGCTAGGAGATGCCTGCTGAATGTGTGGGAGCCAAACGATTACAATGTGGCGCAGACGCAGTGGGCGACTTTGGGAAATATGGTGGCTAAACGCAACATCGCACAGTTATGGGGTTCCCAGAGGTCGCCCACGGTCTCGGTGTGGAAGGAGAATATGGATTGGTGCATGTTTAGGGAAAAGACGGTGTATGTAGCGAGAGGCAAGCCTAGGAAATGGACTGGGGTATGGGGTCCGTGGAATTCTTATCGCGGAGACATCTGTGCCCCTCCTCTGGCTATTGTATTGGATGTCCCTTTGTCCCCCTAGCTGACCATTCCTCATCTGTTAGGTTATGAGTAGGTTACAGTTTGATTTTTCCTCTGTTCCCGGGCCCCCCTCCCTTCTCTGCAGCAGGTCATTGATTTCCTACCCCGGGGAGCGCGTCCTGATATTCACACTGCCTATTGCCTTGTTTGTGTGTAATGTTTATTAGTTTTAAATGAAAACAGAAACCGTATTTAATATTGCCACTCAACTACTGCTTCTGCCTTCACTGGGAGTGCTGATGGACTGACGGGATCCTCGGATTGACCAATCTGTATAACGGTGCAATGATACGTCTTATGCTAACAGTGGCCGGCCCAAGGGGTTGTAGGCACATGTCTGTAACTCTTTTAAGTCAAATAAAGGTTTCTTTTAATAAAAAATTTTTTTTAAAAAGATACTGATGTGTGTTGTAACAATATATAAACTCAATGCATCTTAAGTTCATACAATTTGGTACATAAAAAAGTTATGAAGAGCCCAATGCATTTCGGGACCGGCACGTCCCTTCATCAGGGGAAATCTGCGAACAAAAACATAATAAAGGGTGGGCCCCGGGCTTCGAGGATCGGGTCTCGTTGTATGCGGACGATATTCTCCTGTATCTCACCTCGCCGCGGCGGTCGCTTAATGTTCTCTTTGATGTTCTGACTTCCTTTGGGAGAAATTCGGGTCTAACGATCAACTGGTCTAAATCCTGTGTCTATCCTATCTCCGGTGACCCTCCTCTCTTGCCGCCGCGGCTCCCGATCCAATTATCTCTGTCCGGCTTCAAATACCTGGGGATATACGTCTCGTTGGACCCGGTGGCTCGCTATGAGCAGAATCTCCTGCTTCCACTTCGGCGTTTGAGGGAGGACACGGCTCGGTGGTGTAAGCTGCCCTTGTCCCCGCTGGGTCGGGCAGCACTGTTTAAAATGCTGTCCCTTCCCAGATTCCTCTATGCACTTCAGAACTCCTTCGATGTCATTCCTGTGTCCTACTTTCGGGAGGTGGAGAGCCTGCAGAGGAGACTGGTGTGGGACGGACGGGCGCGTATCGCTCTGGCAAAGCTTACTCTCCCCTGGTACGACGGGGGCATCGCGCTTCCCGACATTCGCAGGTATTATTGGGCCTCACAGCTATCGGCCATTAACCATGCCACGTATGCGCCTGGCTTGAATCCGGCGTATGGGATGGATAAATTCCTGCTTCCCGGCGGAAACTATAACAGGGCACTTTACTCCAGATCGGCTGGACGGACCCTTACGGGCCCTACTAAGATTGCGGTGCGGATCTGGAAGGCGGCCAATGTAGCCATGGGCTGGAGCGAGCGATTAACGTGTGCTACTCCTCTGTTTGCCTCCGACCGACTGGGAAGCCTCTGGACAACGAAGGGGTTTGACCGTTGGGACACGATTGGTATTAGTAGAGTGGGAGACTTATGGATTAAGGGTGCGGTTAAAACATTCGCGGCGCTCCAGAGCGAATACGAACTTACGGGAAGGGAGTTATTTCGCTACGCCCAGGTTCGGCATGCCCTGCTCTCGGTTTTTGGGGCGGGGACCAAGATCCCGGCTTCTTCGCCTCTCGAGGACCGCATACTCGATGGTCATGTCCCCGACAGTACTATCTCTTTAATTTATAAAAAACTTATCAATAATCGGGCTGACCTCTTGGTGCGCCTTCGGGAGGCGTGGACAGGGAATGGGGTGGAACTGGACGACGAGGACTGGCAGTCCGCACTGTCGTCCCCCAAGGAAGTGGCCATTCCAGCCCGTCTCCGCCTGGTCCAGCTAAAGATTCTCCACCGGGTGTATGTGACGGGTCCCCGTTTGGTCTCGATGGGATTTTCTGAAGACGGGCTCTGTAAGCGGGGATGTGGGCTCAGTGCCACCTTTCTCCATATCCTTTGGGAGTGCCGCGAGGTGGCGGAATACTGGCGCCGGGTACATGTGGTCATGGGCCGGGTCACCGGGGTGGCGCTTCTGCCGGAGGTGCGTCGCTGTGTCCTGAATGTGTGGGAGCCCAATGATTATAACGCGGCTCAGACTCGGTGGGCGGCCCTGGGGAACATGATTGCCAAGAGAGATATAGCGCAGCTTTGGGGTTCCCAGCGGCCTCCCACCGTGTCCGTATGGAAGGAGAACATGGACTGGTGCATGTTCAGGGAGAAGACTGTGTATGTGGCTCGTGGTAAACCGGGGGCATGGGGTAGAACCTGGGGGCAATGGAACGCGTATCGTGGGGGTATCTGTACTCCCCCCCCCTAGTGGACACCGATATTGCTTTGTCCCCCTGACCCTTGATGGTTCCTAGCGATTTTTGGAACAACCGAATATAGACGTTCCTCTCCCGTGACCCCCCCCCCGACCTATCAGTACTCCTTCCTCTTGATAGCTACTTGAAGGTCTGAAGTAGAGTCCCCCGGAGGTAGCCTGTCCCACACTTTTTGCCCTTATGCCTCGCCTTTTGTTTTTATTTGTTATTTATGTTAATCCTATGTATCCTGCTTCCCTAGGACTATCCGGAGCCATGTACGGGGCTGGGCCCCGGGAGCCGACTATTGCCTCAACAACTGTATGATCCTTTCTGAATCTAGCGGCCGGCCCTGGGGGTTGTAGGCCCATGCTTGTATTGATTTATTGTTCAATAAAATTCTATAAAAAAAAAAAAAAAAAAAAAAAAACATAATAAAGGTACACATTACTAATACATGAATGCACATATGAGATACTCAAATTGAACCATTAGTATTGGTTGCACTGGCTGTGAGCCATGCAGTTTTGGGAACCTGCCACTGTTTGTGAAGTGTTATGCTTGAAAAAAAGTGGTACTTGAATGAAGATAGCAAGAATAACGCCACCGAGATGGTTGATGCACCGTGATGTGATTAGAAAGAGGGGTATGGTCTCAGATTAAAGAAATGCAGATTGAAAAAGGAATACAATAATATATAGGGCAAGATGAACTCACCTCATCTAATGTACCAGAGACAACCTCTATAAGGAGAGGCTGACAAATGAAACGAAAATACCAGCCAGTGTACAGCTGCGAAGACAACCACGGAAGAAAAAGTTAAAAACAACAGACTAAAGAAGAATGGAAAACGTGTGCAGATCTAATGTAGACTCGCTTACCAAAAAAGGTGTTCCTGAAATCCACAAAGGTTTGAAGCTGTAAGCGAAAAAGGTAAAAGTACAATAATAGGTCTGCCTAAAAAACGGGTATCCGTGGTGTCCTAAGACGTAAATCAAAAGAAACTGGAGAGCAAACTTACGTGGATGACACGGAAGGTGATGGAGACGCGAGCCGTTAGAACAGGTACTGACTGGTAACCAAGTCGGATACTAGTGAGGATGCACAGTGTCGCTAAATACGTGTTGAAAAAAGCGGGCGGCTCCGGAGAGTGACGTCCGATGTGGAGGGTGATAACAATAAAAATAGGACTGGCGGGATCCGCCATGTTGTAATGGTAAAAAGTCATAATGGATAAATATTAACGTATATAAAAGTAATACAGCGGAAAAAATAATGCCAATACGGGACAAAGGAAGGCGAATGAAAGAGAGAAAAATAAACGACAACACAAAAATGTGAAAATTTAACATGTCGAAGAGCCCGAGTTTGGCGGAGGATCTGGAAAGTATCTTCAAGGCTCATTTGTTAACAGCAATGATGGGCTGAAGACAGCCGACAGACGCATGAGATACTCAGGGTAAAAAACGAATGGGAGAAACGCTACTATATGAGGTACACTGAACGACTCGAAACAGGGTGTTCGAGATGAAGAGGGTGGATGCAAAAAGCTAAAACATAGAAAGCGATAGCTATGAAAGAACGGTCAAAACATGGATGAAAGGACAACTAGACGCTGGTAAGGAAAGGATGAAAAGGAAAAAATGTAATGAGAGTTGAAACATGAAATGTGCGGAGACTCCTAAGAGATACCGTGAATAGCATGCTTATAAAAAAACATAACAATGCTGTGTGTATGAGTCCTGAGGGTTACTGTAGGTGGTGTGCCTATAGAAAACATGACATATCCAGGCGGTCATTGAGACCAGACGGGGTCAGTGTTTGAAGTTTTTTGATCCAGAAGATTTCTTTGCGCAGCAGAGAGTTGGTTATATCTATGCCTGGTCGCGATTTTATGATCTCAATGATTTGGAACCGTAGTTGTGAGATCGTGTGTTTAGCCTCAGACCAATGGGTTGCCAGACTTGAGGTGGTATTCTTGTGTCTGATTCTAGATTTGTGTTCAGTTATTCGGGTTTTAATTTTACATTCGGTTTTACCTACGTAGGCTTTTCCGCAAGGACATTTAATGCAATAGATGACGTTAGCTGTATTGCAGTCGCTGGTATGTTTAAGCTGTATTTTGGTGCCAGATAACGGGTGGGTAAGAATGTTTCCTGTGATTACGTTATTGCAATGGATGCAAGATAAACATCTTCTTGTCCCATGGTATACGCTCAATTCTTTAATGACAGGCGGAGATTTCAAAAGAGAACGTAAATTTCCGCCTCTGGTGTATGCAAACATGGGTTTCTGTTGAAATAAATCAAGGAAATCCTCCTCTTGTTGGAGCAGTTCCCAACGGGAATGTATGATTTTCTTTAGATTGGTGGAGATGGTTGAAAATTTACTCACATCTTCATCTCGAACACCCTGTTTCGAGTCGTTCAATGTACCCCATATAGTAGCGTTTCTCCCATTAGTTTTTTACCCTGAGTATCTCATGCGTCTGTCGGCTGTCTTCAGCCCATCATTGCTGTTAACAAATGAGCCTTGAAGATACTTTCCAGATCCTCCGCCAAACTCGGGCTCTTCGACATGTTAAAATTTCACATTTTTTTGTTGTAGTTTATTTTTCTCTCTTTCATTCTCCTTCCTTCGTCCCGTATTGGCATTATTTTTTCCGCTTTATTACTTTTATATACGTTAATATTTACCCATTATGTCTTTTTACCATTACAACATGGCGGATCCCGCCAGTCCTATTTTTATTGTTATCACCCTCCACATCGGACGTCACTCTCCGGAGCCGCCCGCTTTTTTCAACACGTATTTAGCGACACTGTGCATCCTCATTAGTATCCGACTTGGTTACCGGTCAGTACCTGTTCTAACGGCTCGCGTCTCCATCACCTTCCGTGTCATCCACGTAAGTTTGCTCTCCAGTTTCTTTTGATTTACGTCTTAGGACACCACAGATACCCGTTTTTTAGGCAGACCTATTATTGTACTTTTACCTTTTTCGCTTACAGCTTCAAACCTTTGTGGATTTCAGGAACACCTTTTTTGGTAAGCGAGTCTACATTAGATCTGCACACGTTTTCCATTCTTCTTTAGTCTGTTGTTTTTAACTTTTTCTTCCGTGGTTGTCTTCGCAGCTGTACACTGGCTGGTATTTTCGTTTCATTTGTCAGCCTCTCCTTATAGAGGTTGTCTCTGGTACATTAGATGAGGTGAGTTCATCTCGCCCTATATATTATTGGAATCCTTTTTCAATCTGCATTTCTTTAATCTGAGACCATACCCCTCTTTCTAATCACATCACGGTGCATCATCCATCTCGGTGGCGTTATTCTTGCTATCTTCATTCAAGTACCACTTTTTTTCAAGCATAACACTTCACAAACAGTGGCAGGTTCCCAAAACTGCATGGCTCACAGCCGGTGCAACCAATACTAATGGTTCAATTTGAGTATCTCATATGTGCATTCATGTATTAGTAATGTGTACCTTTATTATGTTTTTGTTCGCAGATTTCCCCTGATGAAGGGACGTGCCGGTCCCGAAATGCATTGGGCTCTTCATAACTTTTTTATGTACCAAATTGTATGAACTTAAGATGCATTGAGTTTATATATTGTTACAACACACATCGGTATCTTGATGTATTATAAGTGATGTACACTGCATAACAAATTATTTATATGTATACGTGTACCAACAAATTGATATATATGAATTAATATATGGCTTTTGAATTTCACTGATTTGATTGATCATTTAGCACATGCCAAGGTGATTTACAACAAAGGGTCATAGTCACCCCTAGCACTGTGCACAGTGGTAACCACCCCATGGTTCGTTTCTTCTCTTAATTGTTTTCAAGGCATCAAAATACTGAAAGATAGAGGAGGGAAAAAATCTCATGTATTGAAATGTGGTCCTGGCTGGTATAGAGGTCTTGTGCAGTCAGCGGAGATCGTACTTGCTTTGTCAAGGGAGTAGGTCCGCAGGGTGGACCTGTGTGTTTCCCTGCTTCCCCGAATGCTACTGACCTTACATCATCTGTCCGTCTAAGTAGTCACAGTGTGATTACGTTTGTCATGTGACTTAATCGGAGTCTTTTGGTTCACAGCACATCGTGAATGCATTTATAACGGAATTGCTGTATTAGGCGGTGCGATGGTTATCATTGGTAAAGTATACTTCTCATAAGGATATCAGAGGCTTTTACAAGTATTGAAGTCAGTGCCTGGGACGCGTCTCTGTTATGACACATGTCTTCTGGTGCCGGTCATCATGAATGCTGGGAAATCTAGTTTATTGTCGGTGTTCGGGCGTGTGCCTGCGACGCGTCTGTATTATGATGCGTTCATCAGGCGCTGATCAATTGGGATATATAGTTCCCTTTTCCAATGTCGGCCGGTGTGGAATATATGCTTTCATAATGTATAACCTTGGTAGTTTTTATGTCAGCCTTATACTACTCCAAAATGGAGGTGACGTACAGTAATCGTTGGTCAATCTTTTAAGCCATCTGGTCACGGGGCCTCCTTTGGGCACCTTAAAGGGCTATCTTTTTGCCTTCTCAGCCTTTCTGCAGTTACCAGATCAGCCATCCCTGTTCAAGTTCCTTGTTGTAAATAGGTTTTTGAAAGGTCTCCAGCATGTAAATCTACCCCCCCCCCCCAAGCAGGCCTCAGTGAGACCTCAATCTCGTACTTACATTTCTGATATGTGCTCCCTTTGAGCTGTACATAACTGTCCTCTTAGGTTCCTTACCATCAAGACGGCCTTCCTAGTGGCGATGACACCTGCCCGGAGGTTCAGTGAGCTTCAAGCTTTGTCATCTAGGTCTCCATACCTATCTATCTTTCCAGACAAGCTGGTTCTTCGCACTAGAGCTTTCTTTCTGTCGTACGTTGTCACTCCCTTTTATTTAGGCCACGCCATCGCTCTGCCTACCTTTCATGCTCCACCGCATCCCTCTAGGTAAGAGGAGCGACTCCATTGACTGGACCCAAAGAGACCATTGTCTTCTACCTTGACCACACGAAAGAGTTCCTGATGGACGACCAACTCTTTGTGAGCTATTTCGGAGCCAAGAAGGGGAAGGCTGTGCAGAAGCAGACCATCTCTCAAAGGATCGTCCCCTGCATTAAAATCTGCTTTGCACTGGCCTAGAGGCAACACCATGAGGTTTTGCATGCTCATTCCACCACAGCTAAGGCTGCGACCATTGTATTAGCACATGTAGTTCCGGTCCTAGACATCTTCCAGGCAGTGACATGGGCTTCTCTGCACACGTTCACCAAGCTCTACTGCCTGGACAGTCAGGTCGGGATGGGTACTTTGCCCATTCAGCCCTGCAGGACTTTCTAGTGTGAATCTGTTTCGCAATCCCACCTTCGGGGAGGTATTGCTTGGTTAGCTATTCTAAGGTAAGGAATCTGCAGCTAGAAGTCTCTATCAGATGAACAAGTTACTTACATCTTCTAACACCTCTTCTGGTAGAGACTCTATCCAGACGCAGATTCTTTACCAACCCACCCATCCTCCCCGCTCTGCAAACAGAATTTTATGGTCAAGGCTGTTCCCCTTCAAGACCCTAGTCTTCCACACCAGTGATCAATGTTCTTCGTTACTCCGTGCTTCTGGTGTGTAGTCATAATAAGAAACTGACTTCCCCACGCTGTTGTGGTGCCTATATATGCACCTGGTACGTCACTTCTGGCATGGACATCCCACGTGGAGCTGAATGTCGTCACCTATTGCCAGGCAGGGGTACTGCTCACAAAAAATTTCCAGATGCAGTCTAACACCAGGGGATAATTTTAAGGTAAGGAATCTGTGGCTAGGTAAGTCCCTACCAGATAAGGCATTACCGAAGTTAACTAGTTCATTAGGAAAGAAGCCAAGAAAGCTCTTGCTTCTCTCATGGTTAGCTGTCTGTTCTCACACAATGACACCTACTTATGTAATATGATATCTCTTGAAAAGTAACAATCAGATTGTGTGCCTCATGCCAAAATTGGATAAGTGTACTCTGTTTAACTTAGAAATGCTTCATTTGGATAAAAAAAAAAAAATCTTAATAGTAGAGATAAAACGGAACATCAAGGTCTGAACTTACCACTATGTCACACAGTGGTAAAGAAACTGGAATCACTAAAGAAAAATGTTTCACAACTGCCTGTATAGGAAAAACTCTAAACCTGTGTAAAAATTGCAGAGTAATTTTGAGACAAAATCTCAACGTTGAGGCAGGATTATTGAATAATAGAATGGGGAATGTGGTAGATTTAATCACATATCCCAATAAAACATAAAATGAGTATAATTTGAAAAAGTCTGACCACATTGAAGAGAGTAAAATAATTGGCAGGTGCACTGCTAGATATCTGTTGGTAAAATATTTCAATGTGAAGAGACAGCAGTTTCCTCTGTGTTTGGCCTGTGCTGTCTCCATTCACAAATCTCAAGGATTAGGTTTGGATGTAGGATGACAAATATAGGTCACATAGCCTTCACAGAAGGTATGTCTTGTATGTCTTCATCACAGGTTAGGTTATCGTTGGGATTGTATCGTCATCAGTTTGATGACAGCAAAGTGAATGCTGATGCATCATGTGTGATAGAATACAATCATTTGAGAGGGCTGTATGCTCCTCATCTGAGCTTAAATCCCATTGTAGAGAAACATGGAAGTTATAGGAAACAAAAAAGCGCTGAAGTTGGAAATTATTAAAACGTTTCAAAACTAAGTAAAGGGTTTTTAAAGCTTTTAAAGAAGATAAAAACAAATGAAGTAGAGAATGTAGTAGGTTTTGCATTTTCAATACAGTTCAGGAGTTTCCCTTTACTGTAATGTATTTGTCAATGTTCTCTTTCTCCTACATCAAATATTTGAAAACATTGAACAAAACAAAGACAAAAATTTGAGTCAAGCTTTCATAACTCTGCTCAGTTTAGTACAGACTCAAAAACATGTGTGTCTTCAACCACATTTATAATGGATATCGTTGATCACTATAATGCTGGTTCACAGTTCACGTTTGATATGCAACAGCACTGTGCAACCAAAAGCGTCGAGAGATCCCTGTGGGGATGATTCGTTGCACGATATAAATGCTAAAATAAAGAAAGAAAGAAAATAAACAAGATGGCCAAGAATGTTTAATGCTGAATCTGCTAAAAAACAAATAGGGAATCCCAATTAGTGACTTAATTGGAATAAGCTATTCATTGAATCATGAATGTAATTATTGTTCAAATTCAGACAGAACAAACATTGATCAGGTTGCAAGTCACTAGACTGCAGATCAGAAGTGCCCGTCTACATTAGTTCTGAGACACAGTTCAAAATATCTCTTTTGCATACTACAAATGTGTTGAGTAGATGGCAGAACAATAAATACTGACATCACCAACTTTAAAACTGAGAAGATATACATTTATTGGAAAACGTACACTGATGTTGCCATCATATTCCACCATGTAGAGTCAATCAGCTCTGGTCATTACACTGTGTAACTTAAAAATTCATTTGGCTGGACTCAATGTAATGACACATGTCTTACAGTAAGGCAAAGATTACCCTGGAAATATTCAAACTCTTATCTCATATTTTTGTAACCAAAGTTCTAAAAACAAAAAATACTTACATGTCTTTATCTACATATATACTGGCAAAAGTGTGAAAGTTCATGTTTATTGTCATTATGTGGTCTACCAAGGATAACAACCATCTAATGAATTAACTGTTTGTAATAGTAACAGAGAAAGTTTCTATAAAATAACTTAGTAATTATGAATGTACAGCAGACAAACATATTAGCTTTCTTTACTAAAAGGTTTATTTTAGATCTTAAAGTTACATTAATGACTTACTGGCAATGATGTCCAGTAAGTACTCTATAGCATTCTACTCTGATGTAGTTTAAAGCTGTGGGGTTTTAAAAGAAATTCTTAATGATTTCTCTTTCCACATATTTCAATGATGGTCTGCATTACTGTGGTTTATTCACAGTATATGCACTGTTTGTATTCTAATATACAAATATGTCATATACAAGACCAGGATATATTCAGTGTGCATGCAAAACAAAATATTTTTAGTTTAGTAATGAACAACTTAAAAAGTGAAATTATAGCAATAACATATACAGAATGTAAATAACATAACATGTTCTCATTTTTTTAGGCAGGATATGAAGATCTAAAAAGAGATATGATTGGAGGGCAGGGTCACTCACTAAAAATCCTACTCCACTCTAGTGAGACCTTTTACCAGAAATTTTACTTCCTGCACACTCGCTACTTCAAATAGCCATCACCCTGAGGAGAGGTGACTGACTTAGGTGTTACAGAGTGGTCATTTCCTCACAATAACATTCTACGCACACTCGTTGCCTTAGGGAGTGATTTCAGCGGAGAATTTTTTTTTTTTTAAATTCTTTTTATTTGCATTTTCAGCAACAAAACAAACACAATTCACTGCAGTGTAAATGTAAAATGATATTGACAGCACAGCTCCCCACCAAGACAGCAGTATCAATATTACAACTGGGTGCCAACCTGTCATTGCTCAGTAAGTCTCGCACGGTCCTCCCACCCCCGCCCACATCCAACCCGCACCTCTCCCACACCACAGTCGATGACCTCAGCACCCCAGGATGTAACTGGTTCTCGGCTCCTTCCGGCCACCAACCGTGTGAAGCACTGTTTCATAATGCTTGAATCGCAGTGTGAGTCAACCAGTATGTGAATGGTTTCCAGATGTCCTTCGGCCGCGAGCGCACTGGTAAGAGCTCCCCGTACAGAGCGAGTTGCGTCTGGCAGTATACTACGCTCTTAATCCATTCCCTAATGTTAGGCGATGTGACAGCTCCCCAGTGCATCGCAACCTGCCGTTTGGCGAGCAGAATGAGTATGGCCGGCAGTTTACGGTGTTTAGGCTTGACCATGTGTAAGATCCCTAGTAATGTAGTCTGCGGAGTGCATGTGATCAGTAGGCCGGTAATTGCACGCACCAGCTCCATCACCCTTACCCAGAAGGAGGCCAACATGGGACATTCCCACGCCATATGTAAAAATGTAGCTCCGCGTGCGTCACAGCTCCAGCAGTTGTCTGCATCCCTCAATCCCATGCGGTGAAGCCGACTAGGCGTGCGGTATATCATGTGTATGGATTTAAAATGTATCAATCGGAGACGATAATTAGGGGAAAGGGTCTCAAGCAGTCTACAGCACATATCCCAGTGGTCGTCAGTGATTTCGGTTCCCAATTCCGTATCCCACATGCAGCGCGCTGTCGGAACCACAATCGGATAAGTGTTTTGCATGCAGCAGTACAATCGGGACACAAGTTTACGTCCCGACTCCACCTTGAGCACATTCTCCAAGGCCATCAAGTCCGGCGGCGGCGCCGGGAATGTAGGAAACAGCTTCTGACATGTATGTCGCAGCTGATAATAGAGCAGTGTATCAAGCATCGTCGGTGCCTCCGCACCGCACAATTGTTCCAGCGTGATGAAGGTTTCGCCCGGGAAGAGGTCCCCCCCAGTTCTAAGGCCGTGTGATGTTGCGCATTCCCCAGTTTTCATGTTTTGCAGCGGGGGCCACATGGGGTTCCCGCGCAGGGGCACCGATTTGGCATAGAGATGGTCCAACTTTGCTCGGCGACGCAGCCCATCCCAGGCCCATTTAAGCGCGTGCACAGTGTCAATGTCTTTGCATCTCCTCTTGTGCGGTGCGTATAGGGCAGTGTTGAGCGGCAGCGGGGCAGCCCTATCCGTCTCTATCGCCACATGTGGCTGGAACGGCGTAGGGTGCACCCAGTAGTGCAAGAACTGCGCCTGTGCGCAGTAGGCGTATAACGTGAAATCCGGTGCTGCCAGGCCACCCTGTCTCTGCGGGAGAGTGAGTCTCCCAGGCCACTCTCGGCTGCCCCCCACCCCACGCCAATTCTATCATCCGCGAACGCACTTGGTTCAGGAAATGTGCAGTCAGGGGCAGCGGGATGTTAACGAATAAATATAGTAGCTTGGGTAGGATAACCATTTTTGCCACCGCTATTCGCCCTGCCAGCGAAAGGGGCAAGTGTTTCCAGCGGCCAACCTTTTCCTCTACCCATGTAAGGGCACGCCCATAGTTTTCTGCCCACAATTCCTGCATGTCCGTACTAATCCATATCCCCAGATATCGCACGGTGCCAGTCGCCCATTTCAACGGGCAGTCCGGAGTGAAGCGGGACGTCCCAGTCGTCAGGGGCAGAATGACCGACTTCTCCCAGTTTATAGTTACCCCCGATAGCAGGCCATAGTTCATCAACTCTCTCGTCATGGGGGAGAGATTTTCATGAGGATCGACCACATAGAGTGTGATGTCATCCGCGTACATAGAGACGGTCAGAGCCCGGGAAGAGAACCCGATGCCTCTAGCCGCATGGTGTTGCCTAATACGGGCCGCAAATGGTTCGGTGGCGATCGCAAACAGCAGGGGTGACAGGGGGCAGCCCTGTCTAGTACCCCTGCTAATGGCAAAGGGTTCAGATATAAGCCAGTTCACTCGCACTCGGGCAGTGATGGTAGTGTAGAGTAATCTAATGTAGCGAATAAAAGCCTCACTCATCCCCAGGCACTGAAGTAAAGGAAACAGGAATCCCCATTCCAGGGAGTCGAACGCTTTCGTGGCGTCCAGTAGCACCGCTGCGGCCTTTACGTGTGGGGCCAAATAGTGCAACACCCCAAAGAGGGTTCGAAGGTTGTGAGACGTGGATCGACCCGGCACAAATCCTGACTGATCTGGGCGTATCATGAGTGGCAGTACCGGCTGTAGCCGCGTTGCGAGCATTTTGGCGAAGATTTTCGCATCAGTGTTGATTAAGGATAGTGGCCGATATGAGTCGCACTTCTGGGCATCTTTATCTGGTTTTAAGAGTGCGATTACGATGGCCTCTCTCATTGACGCAGGGAGTATGCCCGCCTCCACAGACTCAGCATAAACGGCCAACAGCCTGGGGGCCAGGAGTTCAGCGTATTCCTTATAGAACTGCGCTGGCAGGCCATCCAGTCCAGGCGCTTTTCCGGCTGCCAAGGACCCTATTGCGTCCTTGACATCGTCTACCTCAAAGGGTCGATCGAAATATCCCTTTTGGTGCGCATTGAACCAGATCAGCTGCACCGTGTCCAGATATTCAGACAAGTCCTCCAGTGTGGGCCCTCCCCGGGATCGGTACAAGTCTTTATAGAATGTCCGAAAAGTTCCCAGGATTTCTGGAGGAGTGCAGACAAGGTTACCGTGCGGCGTCTCGACTGACGGGATGTAGGAGGAGTTCCTTTGCGAACGTAACAAATGGGCGAGCGTTTTGCCCGGGCGATCTCCCTCACCATATCGGCGGGCCGTCACGTGTTTATTTAGAAATTTGAGTTCCCTATCCGCCTCAGTCTGGTATTCCGTAAGTTTAGTGCGCGTCTCCGCTAGGGTTGTCGCCGAGGGGTCAGAGCAGTACTGCACCTCCAGAGCATGCAGACGGTCCTCCAGCCCCTTGAGCGTTTTTCTTATGTCCTTCAGCACTCTGGCTTGCCCCGCAATGCAGTGGCCTCTTATAACCACCTTAAATGCGTCCCATAGAGTGCCCACCGATGACACCGAGTTTGTGTTAAGGTCGAAATAGTCGAGGATGTGCTGATGTATTTCTTCGCGAAATACCTGATCTAGTAAGGCCTGCGTCGGCAGTCTCCACGTGAAAGGTGTAATGTACGGCTTGGGGACCTGTAGCATCAGCTCAACCGGGGAGTGGTCGGAGAGGGTGCGCGCTCTGTGATGAACCTCAGCTACCCAGGCATGTATATGCGGGGTTAACAGCCAAAAATCCAGTCTGGACCAGGCCTTCCTGTGTGGGGTGAAGCAGGTTCCCTCCCTTAACGCGGGGTGTAATATCCGCCACGAGTCTAGCAAATTGTAGTCTTCCATTAGGCCTCGGAGAAGGCCCGCCGCGTGTGGGTGATGTGTGCAACGAAAGAACCACATTAAAATCTCCGCCCCAAATATATGCCCCTTCGCCCATTGATTGCGCCTTAAGCCAAACTTGCCGGAAGAATCCAGGGTCGTCTGAGTTAGGACCATAAGTGTTGATGAGAACTACCTGCAGGTGAAATAATTTCCCCAACAATATTATATATCGCCCCTCGGAGTCGGCGTGCACCTTCTGCGTCCGCCAGGGCAGGCCCCTCCGAATCAAAATGGCCACTCCCCGGGAATAGCTAGAGTAGCCGGAAGTGTGTACCTCGCCCCATCTGGTATGCCTGAGCCTCTCCCCAGCTCCCTGCATTAGGTGGGTCTCTTGTAAGAGACAGATGTCTATATGGTGCCTGGTCAAGTACGCATGAGTCAGTCGGATCTTGCGGTGATCATTTAGACCGCGAATATTCCATGTCAGGCAGCGCAGCGCGGTCAGAGATGTGTATGTATATGTGTCCTAAGCAACGGTGTGCCTATTCGCGGTACAAGTGGTGGGGCGTGCGGCGAGAGCCCTAGCGCATCATGTCTTGCACCCAATAGCCACGTACACATGGCAGGGGGCATCGCCGCTCCATCAATCAGTTGTGGAAAAGAATGCTGCAGTACATCAATACAAACCAACAAAGAATATACCCCCCCACCTCCCACTCCAACCCCCCAATCAGGTTGAGATTTGTCACCCCCCCCAAACAAACCCAACAAAAACTTTCCTGTAACAGTAGCATGGGAATCATCCCTTCGAGGGCGTGGGGTCACCGGCACACTCCCCTGTCTGTAAGTGACAGGGTGGCCGAACATTTCTGCCTTCAACATTTCACAATTCGTCTAAGTTCAGCAGGACATGCCCCGCGCAGCACCCATCACAGTATTGGTACTCGGTCACAGAGCAAAATTGGAGTCCGCCCCGTGGCCAACTGTCCCCGTCAGCCCAGTCGAGCGCCCACTGCCCACTCCAGGCCTCAGGTCAACATTAGGAATGAAAATTGCGTATGCTGAACATCAAATCTGCAGGGCGGCATGCAGCGTTGCAGATGGCAATAGTCTTCGTATCCGTATGCTTGACTACTCAATGTCACTTAGCTGGCCAGACGGGGGGGGGTCCCTCGGGCATCGCGCAGCTCCCGGTGCGATCGTTCTGTCTGTCGTGCAAATTTTAGCGCCTCCTTCGCCTCAGTGAAGATCACCGGCTTCCCCTTGATCTGAACCCTCAACTTGGCAGGGTACAACATGGCATACTTGGTCCCCACTTTTTGGAAGATCTTTTTGGCCGGCATGAACTCGCGCCGTGCAGACTGTACAGCTTGCGTAAAGTCAGGGTATAAGGAGATAGCCATGTTTTGGAAGGTTAGTTCGCCTTTTTCACGGGATAACCTCAAGATCGTATCTCTGTCTCTGTAATTTAGAACTCTGGCAAGGATCGGGCGAGGTGGCGCTCCCGGCACTGGGCGCGGGCCCAGCGTTCGATGCGCGCGCTCGACCAGGAACATGGCCGACAGGTCCGCCCCAAACAAGTCACGAAACATACCCTCCACAAATTGATTTCAGCGGAGAAATTAATATCTCCCCACGCCCTACTATGCACAGTCATCATCAGGGAAGATGTTTCAGTTGAGAGGAGACTTCCTTATCACATTTTACTATGTAGATGCTTCTTCGAAGAGAGAGACCGAAATGGAGAGAACTGTTCATCCCCATACTCTACTATGCTCACCCATCACCACGTGCAGAAGTCTCAATGGAAAGGCAAGTGTATTTTAACACGCTAATATAGATCTCAAATACTCTGGAGAGAAATCTTAATGCTGATTGCAATTTTTAACCGTACCCTATTATGCAGAGCTGTAATCCTCTAGTTTAATGTTTGCATTGATTGTAGTTGTTGTCTGTGCCCTACTAAACATACAATATTGAACAGAGTCACCCAAGTTATCTATCTTCTCCAAAAACTAATACGGACACTCATAATACAAGGCATCAATAGTGAGACCAGTGTCTCGCTTCACTTTAGTATGTACATTAGTTATACTACAAAGACTTCTTAGTGGAAAGACCAGTACCTCCCCTCAACCAAGTATACACAGCTTTTACCAGGTGCTGGAATATCAATAGAGAGGTGGTTTCTCCCTATACTGTACAACACACATCTGTGACCCAGGGGAGAAGTCGCCATAGATAAGGCAATATTTAACTTGCTATACTGCAGACATTGTAGTAAAATTGTAATAGCATATGTCTGTTGGCATCCCTGATTTTTTATATATATTTAGAGCAATATAATACTAAATATTATAATGTATAATCTCATGAGAATGTTGTGTAACTTGAAAAAGTATGAAATAGTGATGTTGGTTAGTTACTCCAGCTTCCCCAAAAGTCTCTCAGAAGCCATTTTTGTGGCTAGACCAGACTTCTCACCTGGACATGTGGCTAGCCTTCTGGGGGTTTACACCTTCTTGATTAACTAATTCCCCATCTGTTCCGGTGCAAATGTGCCTGGGGGAGGGGGAGGGCTCTTTCCTCCTCTTGGAGTCAGCCCTGATGGATACCAAAGGTGGTGCAGCCTTTGAAGCTCACCGCCTTGATGTGCCACTTCACTAGCCTGCATAGGAGGAGGGTAGTGTGACCTCCTTCCTGCCCAAACCTGTGTTTCTGACCTCTGGTAGTGATCACACTGCCTGGCAGGAGGCCAGAATCCTGTCTTGGCAGCAGCGAATGTGGAAAACGTGGGCTTGCCAACCAGAGCACAGAGAAACTGGGTTAACCAAGTGGGCAACCTCTAAGGAAGCCACCAGGATGCATGACACATCGCTCTTGACACAAGATTTGTGTCAGGGGTGAAAAAGGCACATTGTTTGATACCAAACATGACTTATTTAGGTGGCACCATAAGGAGCTACCAACCTTGGGTTGGTCCGGGTGCCACCCCATGTTATCCTATGGTCCATTTATCTCTTATTGTTTCCTTTGATGGAAAAGGGCACTATAGGTAATATAAGCTTGCACGTACATGTCCACACCTTTGATATAAGGCACCCTGTCTCCTGGGCTTTAGGAGGCCTTCCTTAGGGGTGACTGGCATATATCAGAGATAGTGAATTAACTTTGCCACACATGGTAAGGGCAAAGACGGGTTTGAGTAGTTTGCTCTGCTCCTGCAGTATGCAATGGCCGGTCTTCTGTCAGTAGTTTACTTGGGTCACTCAGGGTGGAACAAACAGTGATGCAAACCTTGGGAAACCCTTTAGCAGCCATGCCCTGGGTACCACTGGTACCATATATTAGGGACTTATAAGGAGGGTAAAGTCCTTTTCAGTTGGGGTTGCCAATATACATGTTACAGTTTTAGGCAGAGAGCAATGGGGCCTGGGCAGAAGGTTCCAGTGCACTAAGAGGGAGATTTACTAAAAATTCACGCAATGCAGCACAGCCTCTCGCGAGGCTGTGCTTCGTTGCGTGACAGGGAGGGATCAGGAGAGCACCATATCTTCAAAGATATGGCTCTCTCCTCCGCTTTTGCCGGTGCTGATTTCAGCTGTTGTGAGCCATGCACACACCTTAGCGCCAGCGCTAGGTTGTGTGCATGAGTGTAGCATAGTTTTGTAGAGGAACGGTACCATTCCTGTACAAAATACTAAGCCTACACACAAGGGAAATCTTTTCCCACTTTGCATGCGTTCTGCACAGTGCAGCACGCATTCCAAGTCGGAAAAGGAAGGCGAAATGAAAGCATTTCTCCTTCATTGTGCCTATTTGAAAAAGGCACAGTTTTCCCATGCTAAACCCAATCTACTGTTTTTAGTAAATTGGTTTTAACGTGAGAAACCTTGAGTGGTTGCATGGGAAGGCCCATGCTCCACCCTTGGTACGCCCCCATGGCGCAAAGTAACACGAAGAAGCGCAATGCGCTGCTTCACATTATTTTACGTTATTTCCAGCACTAAACCAGTTTAGCGCTGGAAAGTTAATTAGAAACAAAAGATTTTGTGCAATTTTGCGTCACTATTAGGGCGCAAACATGGCGCAAAATCTTAGTAAATCTCCCCCTAAAAGTCATAACCAACAGCATTGGAGCAAAATGTAGGGGGATGACCATTCAAAATGGGCCCTTTCCTACACTCAGCACATGCAGACCATGTCGGATGCATTGACTTCAAATGGCACACATTCCAGTGGTGCCAAGACTATACCAGTGCCTGGTGCCTCTGGAAAACTCTTTTCCACAGAGTTTGCATGCATATTACAACTTTGGAAGACACCTTTTTGGCACCTTCCAGAATCACAAGAAAATCCCAAACAATGGATACCTTGATGGGTTTTGAATCCTTTGATACAGTGCTTGGTCCACCTATCTCCTTATTAGATGCAGAAGAAGATGACATCTTGTAAATTTTAAAAGAACAAAAGTACTTATCTCTGGTAAAGATGGTAAACAGTAGTCTCCACATCAAAATGGAAATCAGAAGTGAGGAAAAAAAGCGGATTCTTTCTTTTGCAACTAGAGCAGTGATGTTAACCAATGATAATCTCTTTAATGGATGGGTCATTACTCTCGAAGTCCTCTCGCAGGTGTCTTGCGGGATCGTAAAAATGTAGAAAATCTAATTTTAGGTTTGTCATGTTCTCATATATACCCCTTTTTTGTGTCTTTCAGATAACCTAAAGGGTTAGACTTCCTTCAAAATTACTGTAAAATACTATTAGCAAGTTAATTTCCAATATACAACTTTGCAAGTGGTCCGCGACATTGAAACAGGAAGTTCTGCCCCCTCTGACTGCACGTGAGCGATTGTGTGACTGACTCTTGCGAGCCTCTTGCTGGAGGTATTTATTGTACTAAAATGAAAATAAGTGTAATTTACACATTTGAATGACACCTCTATTGAAAATATGTACGTACAACAACACTTATACTTACAAGACATGTATCAGAGATATATTAAAGGAGTATAAAACTAAATTTATGAATGTGCAATCTCGCAAGCATCTCACGCGAAGCTCAAGAGACTACCCCAGGAGTAGAGACTAACCCATAAAAGAGCTTTGACTGGGTAACACTAATGTCACCCTCCTTTTCTCATTTAAGATAAACTGTTTCATGTGGAAACAATCTATAGAATCCGCAGAGGATCTTCTCTTCTACTATTGTAGAACTTGGATGACAAAATGTTTTCATCCGATAGTGATGAACCGGGGCAAGCTGCACTACCTGACGCTCCGATGCCACCCAAGGTGGCAATTCTCTGAGATTTCACCTGGTGGGGAAAAGGTGTATTTAAAGCAAGTGAAAAGCAGACTGTGTCATAAGTAGTTTAGTAGGGGCCTAAAGAAGCAATATAGTATGGAGACAACAGGGATCTTGTGGCACTTAAAGCCAATGCATCTCCAATGTCTATCTTGTGCAGAGATACAGGGGTGCAGAGATGCAGAGGAGTGCAGATCTCTAGCTATCTAGTGCAGAGCTAGATAGGTGCACCATCAGAGAAGTTGCAAGCCAGGCCAATAACAACCAGGCCTTTTTAAATAAGGTACTAATTTGCTGCCTTTGCAGGACCTTCATTAGGTCTCGCCTGGCTATCGCGTAAGCGATCGCTCAGCGAGACTTGTGTAGGGGCTTCCGAAAATGCTCCCAAAGGCTTCCCAGGCGGATCGGGTGGCGGTTACGTGCACAACCACGCGCATTCCATTTGCCACCAGCTACTTCCTGCACGTGCGCCGCCTCACGCATTCAGAGAGATTTAGTAAGGGGCACAAGACCTTAGGAATGCGGTTTATGGCCAGTGCATTCAAGCGCGAAGCTGGCATCTGGCATCGGACTTGAAAGCAGCAGACTGCTTTCGCCAGAACTTTCGTTATAACTCACAGCTTTTCTTGTTGTTTACAAACCACACCACACACTGCTGCACGCCACACACTGCTGCACGCCACACACTGCTGCATGCCGCAAGCTGCTGCCGCCGCACACTGCTGCACGCCGCACACTGCACACTGCTGCATGCCTAACACTGCTGCACGAAACACTGCTGCACGCCTCACACTGCTGCACGCCTCACACTGCTGCATGCCACACACTGCTGCACGCCACACACTGCTGCACGCCACACACTGCTGCACGCCACACACTGCTGCACGCCGCACACTGCTGCACGCCACACACTGCTGCACGCCGCACACTGCTGCACGCCGCACACTGCTGCACGCCGCACACTGCTGCACGCCGCACACTGCTGCACGCCGCACACTGCTGCACGCCGCACACTGCTGCACGCCGCACACTGCTGCACGCCACACACTGCTGCACGCCGCACACTGCTGCACGCCGCACAATGCTACACGAAACACTGCTGCACGCCGCACACTGCTGCACGCCTCACACTGCTGCACGCCTCTCACTGCTGCAAGACGCACACTACCGCACGCCACACAGTGCTGCGCACACTGCTGCGCACACTGCTGCGCACACTGCTGCATTACACACTGCTGCATTACACACTGCTGCACGCCGCACACTGCTGCACGCCTCACACTGCTGCACGCCTCACACTGCTGCACGCCACACACTGCTGCACGCCACACACTGCTGCACGCCACACACTGCTGCACACCACACACTGCTGCACGCCGCACACTGCTGCATGCCGCACACTGCTGCACGCCACTGCACGCCACACACTGCTGCACGCCGCACACTGCTGCACGCCACTGCACGCCACACACTGCTGCACGCCACACACTGCTGCACGCCGCACAATGCTACACAAAATACTGCTGCACGCCACACACTGCTGCACGCCACACACTTCTGCACGCCACACACTGCTGCACACTGCTGCATTACTCACTGCTGCATGCTGCACGACACTGCTGCATGCCGCACACTGCTGCACACCGCTCACTGCTGCATGCCGCACACTGCTGCATGCCGCACACTGCTGCATGCCGCACACTGCTGCGTGCCGCTGCACGCCACAGTGCTGCATGCCTCACACTGCTACACGAAACACTGCTGCACGCCACACACTGCTGCACGCCGCACACTGCTGCTCGCCACACACTGCTGCACGCCACACACTGCTGCACGCCGCATGCCACACACTGCTGCGCACACTGCTGCGCACACTGCTGCATTACACACTCCTGCATTACACACTGCTGCACGCCGCACACTGCTGCACGCCGCACACTGCTGCACGCCTCACACTGCTACACGAAACACTGCTGCACGCCTCAGACTGCTGCACGCCTCACACTGGTGCACGCCTCACACTGCTGCACGCCTCACACTGCTGCACGCCTCACACTGCTGCACGCCTCACACTGCTGCACGCCTCACACTGGTGCACGCCTCACACTGCTGCACGCCACACACTGCTGCACCCCACACACTGCTGCATGCCTCACACTGCTGCACGCCTCACACTGCTGCACGCCGCACACTGCTGCACGCCGCTGTATGCCGCACACTGCTGCACACTGCTGCACGCCGCACACTGCTGCACGCCACACACTGCTGCACGCCGCACACTGCTACACGAAACACTGCTGCACGCCACACACTGCTGCACGCCGCACACTGCTGCACGCCACACAATGCTGCACACTGCTGTATTACTCACTGCTGCATGCTGCACGACACTGCTGCACGCAGCACACTGCTGCACGCCGCACACTGCTGCACGCCGCTGCACGCCACACAGTGCTGCATGCCTCACACTGCTACACGAAACACTGCTGCACGCCGCACACTGCTGCACGCCGCACACTGCTGCACGCTGCACACCACACACTGCTGCACTCCACACACTGCTTTTATGCGAGTTTATGCTACTGACATTGTAAATGACAATGCCTTTTATTTGTTTTAAAACCAAAACATAAATAAAAGGCATTGTAATTTTACAATGCCAATAGCTCAAACTCTTATAAATGCGAGACCTATTGCATTGCAAATGCTTGTTTTTTCATCTGAGTTGAGTGCTGTAGCTCGTGACAAGTTGACACAGGACCGTAAATGTCCTCCTAGGCATTCCTTTTTTTAATGATATTCGTCCCAGTTCACAGTTTGTTTTTCTAAAGGTGCTTATTTCTGTTTTCCACTTAAAAAAAAAAAATATATATATATATAATTTTTTTTATTAAAAACAATAAAAGGCTCTTTCAGAGCCGCCTATTCTGGTTGAAAGAAAGCCAAAAATTATGTTCTTTGTGTTGTGTGTGTCTATATGTTGCCATTTTCAAATAGTCTATACTATCAAATTATTTTAATCTAATAAACGTTAACTCTAAACTTACTATTGAATCTTTTTTGTATTCTTTTGTAGTTATAGATTTAAATACAATTACAACTTTGGAATGTTAGGAGCTTCATTGAACACAATAAAGTGGCTCACGCCTTATAATGGATGGTAAAGCTTTGACCTCAAAGAATCCAATGTTTCTCTTTCAGCATGTCCTTTTGTGATTTAGAACATTTGATCCTCAGTGGGTGGAATGTTCTAGTAGCCTTATAGCTGTTCTGTCTCAGGCTATAGCGGTTGTTAAATGCCCTCTCTTTATCGGGTTCAGGTCCTATACCAACCGGTATAGCCATCATTAGTGGGCCATAAACCTATAAGCAGACAGATCAGTCTAATCCCAAGGCCTACCACACACTCATCATCCAAGAGCAAGATCTCAGTGGAGAGGCCAGTCCCCCCACAAATCACAATGCATGGCCATTTTCCTAGTGAGAGGACTGTGTGCGGGGGCTTGTCCCTCCATACACCCTAATCTCCACACCCATTATCTAAGACAGAAATCTGAGCAGAGAGGTCACCTCTTGCTCACATTCTACTATAGCCTTATAGCCCGCCATAGCGAGCTATACCGGCTAATAAAGGGCCGCTCCATCGTTAAAGACCTGAGCCAAAGGTGAGGGCCTATAACAAGGGAGCAGGTCTCTAATGGCTGTTATAGCCCACTACGGAGGGCTATAAAGCTATCAGAACA
Source organism: Triturus cristatus (assembly GCF_964204655.1). NCBI lineage: Eukaryota > Metazoa > Chordata > Amphibia > Caudata > Salamandridae > Triturus > Triturus cristatus. The sequence goes on along the minus strand of NC_140587.1, from coordinate 443,383,896 downwards.
TTCTGCTCCTAGAGGGCAGAAGGTTCTAATTAGTAAAAACAAAGGCTTCATGGAGCCCGAGTTGGTTGAAATCCCCTCGAGCTCCATAAGGATTTTGTTTTCAGCTATTGCTGTGAAATACAAACATTGGAATGTTGATGCTCCGGGCAACATTCCATTGTTTTAATATATACATCTATCATTCTGGAGAGGAGTCTAAGCAGAGAAAACAGTCCCTCATTACACCCTATTATGCTTAGTCGATACGGAGGTTTCATCGGATAGTGCAGTCTCTTCCCACACACTACCATGCATTGTCAATCCCCTTGGAAGACATATGTGTAGACAGAATAGTTCCTCTATACTCCCTACCATGTGCACCTTGGAAATAAAGTATTACTGTACATTAATAAAAAAAAATGAAATTCACTGAAAAAAAACTAAAGTTAATGTGCTATTGTAGTTAGGTGTGGTAATTCAGGCCGAGGAACCAAACAACATACCTGGGTGAAGTTTGGACCAGATCCTAGCAGGTTGGCTGGAGCACAAGGATCAAGCCAGAGCATTCATGGCGCGCTCAGCAACATTCAGAGGGCGGCGGGTGTAAATTTCCTTACTGACGCCTACCCAAGCCAACCAACACAGCAAGCAGTAGGAACTGATTGTGAAATAGGAGCCTAGAGGGTGGCATACAATTTGGTCAACATACAACCAAGCGTTACGCGAAGGCAAATAGATAGGTCCCATAGAAGTGTGATATATGATGTACACTGTGTTCCATTGTTTAAATGACTAAGCTTTGAGAACATGATTCAATGTGTTATTTCCCTTGTTATATCAATGTTATGTTGTAAATTGTCTTATCATATATTTACTAGGTCAACGTACCCATTTTTTGCACTGTTGAGTAAGATTCTGATGTTTAATTGAGACATGCTGCGTTGCAAACCCACTCAGGGAAAATTATTGAGTCAAAATTGAACGGTGATACAACTGTGTGACCTGATGTGAACCGCAATTACGAAAAATCAATAAACAAAGAGTGGATTTTGTTTTTATTTTAAAACCATAGAAATTCAATGAAAAAAACAAAGGTTAAAGTAACGATAGTTATGTGAAAATTTCAGTGCCGTCGTAATGTATTGAACTAAACAGAACACAGAATTTACCAGTTATAGTTAGCATAACTTACTATAACTTGTGCACTGCTAATGACCACACTTATTACATCATTCATGACATGTTCTATGACATCATGGATGATATCACTGATGGCATCATCCAAGCTACGTTTGTATACAGTACTCCATAAAGTACTAATGCCAAATATCTTAGAATAATATGAAGCATCATTAATACCGTCCCAGATCAAGCTTCTATCATGTGCAACATTAACAAAATGGCATATACTTCATGGGTGGACGAACTCAGGCCTGCAGGCGCGATGATGATCTCTGCTTGTAAATTGTCCTTGGAAGCGCCACAGGCCTACATTGGGAGAGCCTGGCTTATCTGCCCCCCTGCTAAAACAGGGTCTAATGAGGGATTTGGCTGACTGGGCCACAAGATGGCTCCAATCTCAGGAAGTTTCTGATCAGACCCCCATTTGCATGCGGACTCCAGATCCCACTCAAGCAAAGTTTATAAAGGCAGGGGCCCAAAAGCTGTGTTTGGAAATGGGAGGCTTGGAAACGTCCCCAACCTACCTGCAGAGCTGTGCCACGCAAGGGCATATTGGAGGCAGGGTGGCACTCCGAATTAGGCCCTTTCTCTGCGGTGAGAGGCAGGGCTGGTGTTTGGAAGGCGCCGAACTTCTTTAACTGCAGGGGAGGTATGCTGAAAACACAACAATAAACTGTATTTCAGAAGTGTGCCAGCACTGTGGTGGTGACTGGAAACACCAGGAGCATGTACACTGGAGAGGAAATACTTCTTCCAGCCTGGTAAACTGCCCCCACCCCGTCATCAGGGTCATTGGGCCTACAGACACATCACCTCTGGAAATGTTACAGTGTTGCGATTCTTGTGGAGCCATACTGCAGCCTTTCCAAGCCTGTGACCCACTCACACTGACAATTGAAGGAATGTGTTATTCATGAGCAGGCCCTGCCTATGATTGGCCTCTCAATAGGCAAACCAGCGTGACCGGTAGGAAAATGAGCAAAGAAGACTTCTTAAAGTTGTGTAGCGCAGTGTCCAAGGGCGCAGAGAGGGGCACTTTTGAGCTTTATCTCATTCATACCTGCTATTAGAACGCTCCAACAGCTGCCGGTTTCCTGCCAGGAGGGAGTGCTGCTGCCATAGTCCCCGAGTCCTCCCGCTGCCCGTGAAGCACACCGAGGGCGAGGCCCGGGGTAGGACTCCAGTTTCCAGCGTGCCAAGCGGCGCGCTTGCCAAAAACGTCATCGCACGCGCCAGGAGACGCATAAGTGCTGGCAAGGGCTCCCGCAGCACGGGACGCACGCGGGCGTGCCCGGGCCCGCGACAGGAGGAGACTCTGGGCTGGGCCTTCCCCTTTGGGTGTGACAAAGGATCTCCTGTAACACACTGGTAAGGAGTATTATAAATCGCATCAATATATATACCTGATCTCTTCATATAAATAGGATAGGCAAGAAGAAACAACCACAATCCAAGGGAAATACCCAATCTGCTAATACACCAATAACCAAATATTTAAAGACAGCAGTGGGAATGATTGACAGTGAGATTGTCTTGGTGAAAGAACAGCTGGCAGCAACAAAAACTGCTCTAGATTCTGCCTTAATGGTACCGGACCCTGAGGATAATCAAGAAGCACTGATACCTGAAGTAACTGAGATTGCATCGGAATCGGAGATAGCACTATCGGGTAGCAATGTAAGTAAGGGGTTGGTGCCATGCAGAAGAGACAATCCATGCGTTCTAACAGCATCATTGGAGGTATCAGAGTCAACAGACAGTTAAACACTAATTTCACCACCAGCAAAAAAGTTAAGCAACTGCCTAGAAGGAAGAACAGCATTGATGAAGTTACCACGATAAAACCCAGTGAACAACAGAAGAGAAAGAAAGGGGGAAAACTAGCAGGAACATCAAAAAGAGAGACCATTGCCACCGATAGTCAACTTGGGATGTTTAACCTTGAGTTATTATTTTAAAAAGTGCATTCAAATTGGATTGTATTGAACGTCGTCTTATGTCTGAAATAAAAGCTTTTCATAGTATTACATCGGAAATAGCAAAAGATCTAACTAGTAAAAAGAAGAAAAAACCCTGCGGTAATAACCCCCAGATGGTTTAACGAGAAATGTTCAAGGTTAAATAAGGCTTTATAAATGGCTCTTAAAGCTAAACCTAGGAATTGCAGCAAAATAAGAATACTGAGGAAAGAATATAAAATAACTTTAAGTCATAGGAAAAGCGAACTCCGAGAGGATGCTTGGGCGAGCCTTATCCAGGCAGCAGAGAATAGAAACGCAAGTTTATTCTGGCATACTAGTGACCATCCTTATTTTAAAGACAATACAACACCGAAAATTGTAATCGCGGTCCCTCCGCAGGACTGGATTGCACACTTTGAGTCAATTTTTAATCAAGGTGCTTGTAAAGCTTCATTAACGCAAAATAGCACCCTCATATTAGTAGAACCCATAGACTCTGTATCCATCACATCGGCAGAAATTAAATTTGCCCTTTCAAAGAGTGCCAGTGGGAAAGCGGCTGGACCAGATGGCGTACCGATTGATGTTTTTAAAAGTAATATGGAATTTTGTACCCCGATCTTAGTGAATGTTCTAAACGCTGCTATGGGAGGAGTCATACCCGCATCATGGTCCCCAAGCATTATTGTACCCATTTTTAAAAAGGGAGATAGAGGAAAGGTTAACTGTTACCGTCCAATATCTCTTCTGAACTCTACTTTAAAATTAATGGGAAGGATTCTCCTGGGGAGACTAGAAGACTGGGTGGACGAGAATAACATTCTCTCAGAAGAGGTGTTGGAACTGTGGAACAGTGCCTAAATTTGGAACTCCTTATTGGAAAGTACACATTGGCGAAGGAGGGGGTCCTACACCTCTGCTTTGTGGACCTTACAAGCGCGTTCGACTTTGTCAACCACGCGAAGTTGTGGCAAACTCTAAAAGAGTTAGGAGCACCAAATGAAATTATCACATTCCTATCCCAAATTTATAATTTTTTAACCTCGAGAATTCGTTTTCGATATAAAGGAGAATGTCAACAGGAGTTTATGGTTACAAGATGCGTACGCCAAGGATGTGTATTGGCTCCATTGTTGTTCTCCTTATATATTAATAATGTGGACTCTTCTTTGCAAAAGCAAAAAGCTGATTGCCCAAAAGTAGGAAGTCGTACTACTCCAGTACTACTCTATGCGGATGATGCTGTCCTCTTGTCAAGGACAGCAAATGGATTACAATGTTTAATCGAGAAGTTCGCCCAGCACATGACAGAAAAGGACTTGCAATTATATCTCACTAAAACCTTTGTCATGACATGTGGTAAGACCAGAATGAAGAGTAGACAACACAGCGTGGGGGGGAGTAGTTATAGGTAGAGTGCCAAACTTTGTTTACCTGGGCCTCCTTTTCAACAGAATGGGCAGCTGGAGACCACATATTGATACTAGTAATTTGACATTTTTAAGAGTAGTCGAGGGAATTTTTAGATTTTGGGAAACAAGCCCGTCAGGGAGATACTTACTTTGTATAGAACAAAGTGTGTGACCGGGGCCTGCTATGGAGCTGACATATGGGGAAGAGCAAGTACTGACTCTCTACAAATACAAGAAAATAAATTTTTGAAAAGAGTGTTGGCAGTACCTAGCTCTACAGCCAACTATATTGTACATAGGGAATTGGCCGTACCATACATAAATGACACTATTAAAATAGCTGGTATTACTTTCTGGCAAAGGCTGTGGGCAAAGGATGAGGCCAAATTTACGACTGATATAATAAAAGATTGCCTGGCCCTCGACAATTGGAAAAATTCCCATGGCTTGAGTACATTCAAAATTTATTGATGGACTGCAAGATTGATTTTAACAAAGGGGATTTAATATCCATATGAAATATTTGTAAAAATGAATTGAAGCTGAGATATATCTCGGTTATGGATTGTGTTAGAACTGATGAAGTTAAACACAAAAATAGCGTTACTGTCCATTGCCAAATTACTTCTGTGCTGGGTATACAAAGATACCTTATAATGATAGTAAATGCCCAGCACAGATTTAATTTGACTAGGTTAAGAATTGGTACTGTCCATTATCTTGTAGCTTTTCGTGACAGGGAAAAAGGTTTCCATAACCTACCAAATTGCCCTTGTAACGGAAAAACCACTCAGTCTACACTACACTTTATATTATTTTGCACTCTGTATAGTGATATAAGGAAATCAATTATAAAACCCCGCTTTCTTGCTAATAGATTGTATAATTACAAAAATGCTTTTAATTATTTATGTAGCCTGGATAATATGAAGACTATGTGCACTGTTGTACACTTTATCTTATGTGCAATTAGGAAATGAAAGGAATTGGCGCATTTAGACGCATTATTATACGAAAACAATGATGAGGACAATTAGAGCTGTCACAACATACGTGTAGAAATTACATTTTATAGTGATTTTATTAATATGCGATTTTTGCACATTATGCATCCGAGTTGCACAAGGCTTACCACACTACATAATCATTACATTCTTGTAAAAACTAATAATATGAATTCTGATTGATTGTAAATGTGAAACATAGATTTTCATAATTCCCTAGACTAATATATTGTATATAGAATTGTTTTTAATACACAACTATCACACTTGTATTTAATAAGGTCTTAAGAAAAGTAGTAATTCATATTTTGTAACCCGTCCCCGGCTTATCTTGATTACTGACCATGTGGTTTCTTTGCAAATACTAATGGAAATTGTTTGAATTTTTTAAATTTACATATTGTACTTTGGATCAACTTAATCATGGTTTGTTTTATAATGTTTTTATGGATGTATATTTTATTCCGAATAAAGCTGTTTTGAATTGAATTGAATTGATTACCAGTAAATGGGGGACTCTGAGCTGACTAAGGGTGTGTAAACCACCCCTCAATCAATGAATGCATTGCACGTCGAAGTGCGAGAAAAGATAGGTGCTATGAAGAATGTAGAGAAGTTGTCGGGCTTGTCCAGCAAAGTTCTGACAGTAGCCGCAGGAGGGTGTGAGCTCAAAGTGACTTAATAGAGGTGCATGAGAGTGGTGGAAGCTAACCAGAAGAACTTCCAAGCATTGAGGACAAATACCGTGTGGGCTGTGGTGTGATTGGAGGACAGGCTGGAGGTTTTGGGTGACACAGAGGGGGACACTCACATGGGGGCACTGGGAGCTCCAGTTGAGCTTTCACCTGACACTCTACCTGACATCATGAGAGACCTTGTAGAATCTACTGCAGAAGGAGGAGACCTGAGTTGTTGAGAAGATCTTCAAACTGCCCCATTGAAGAATGGAGTGGTTAGACCTATGATGTGGTGGTCCAAGCCCCTCTTTGGAGAGACCCCATATTGCGAACAGCTTTGTAGAAGAAAACCGTAATGTACCCAGATAACCACTTGTTTTTCCTGACCTTAATCTAAAACATGCTACCTTAAAAGAGGGCCCCGGTGGACAATAAGCAAGTACTTGTGAAGGGGCATCACAGTGTTGGTGGGTTTTTGCGTGATGGACAGATATTTGTGTGTGGGCAGGTGGAGGAAGCAAAAGCCTTCTTGGACAGTTTGGGTGATTTGGTGTGAGGCTGGGATGGGTGTGCCTGGGGGTGGGAAGTTGACTATGTGCCTGAGAGGTGTGAGCTACAAGAAAGTGTCTCTGGGATGAGGGTGGCAGCAGGGTGAGATATTCATTTGTTGTTCCCCTGTTGTTCTTTTGTCTCTCCATTGTCCTTTGTTCACCTCATCAACTGTAGTTGGCGGCTGTGTTAGTTGTGGCAGTTCTTGAACTCTCATTGAAATGTGCCTTGTATTTGATAGCAGGTTTTCCTGTTACACCAAGTTGGTTGAATTCTGTTTTCCCGCCGGCCTTTGGCGTATGTGTCCAATTCGGAAAACAATAAAAGAAATAGAATTTACCCTAAAACAGGTTTATTTAAAATGTAATAATTCAATATTCAGCACGAATGTAATTTTGTTGTAATTATGTTTTGCTTATTTTTATTAAACTGTTAAATGTAATTATGTTTAAATATGTTTTATAAAAACAACATACGTATAAACACATATCTTTAGAATTTCAATAAATACATTTTAAAAATACAAATTATGCCAATTAGTTGTACTTGCAAAGTAGTGAGTGTTGTTTTGTAACTTTAGAAATAGTGGGAAGTTTGATGTTTTATCACAACATTGTTGCAGTTCGAAGTACAGAATGCGTTGTAGTGGGCTGCATCTTCCTCAGTACCTAATATTTAGTCCTAATGTATGTTGCCATTCTTTTATTACAGTGACAAGAAGACTAAAGCATGAGAGGAGGAACTATGCAGCTAGTGAGCTTCCCTGAGCACTCATGCTGGAGCCAGTCACCAGTGCCATATGGTTCAGTGAGGTGGGGTATCATTAAACACTCCTGCAGGGAGTAGTTTCAGGGGGCTGTTTGGTTGTGACACCCCCCAAATAAATGCATTCTATGCTTGGTAGTCGGGTCTGGGGACCTAGAGTCGGGTCTGCTACCCCTTTGTCGTTTTTTCTTGCTCTGAGCAAAGAATGAAAGAAAAAACAGTACACTTTGATTTACACAGATGAGAGACAGACAAAGAGAGACAGAGAAATGCATCTGGCTGAATTTCAAAATGTGGAACCACATAACCTGGAATCAATACCGGCTTTCCTGACTGTGCAAATTGTGCGATCTTAGGCAAATATGTTATTCACAGCCCTTCCTTTTTCTTTATTATCACATATGAGCGTACGTTTAAATACTTGATTTCAGGATGTGAGCTGTACAAGCACTTTTTATGTTTGATTTAGTAGACTGTAATGTTGCTCCATTTATATTAAGACGTTCTGCCACGATTAGGGTTTACATGACTTCTGACTTGCCTCTTAGCTCCGTAACTGCATAGTCATTGCGGGCGAGCCTTAAATGTTTTTTAAAGCTAAACCTTTTAATAAATGTCTCTCCATGCAGTTACATAAACTGATGTACTAAGGTGAGACGCTTCTGAATGTAAAAGAAATAAATACAATTGAATTTTGAAGAGGTTGTATCATAATTTTTCATTATGTTTGTTGCACAATATACATGCCAAACATTTTCATGGCTCAGCTTGTGCCCGGACTCTTAGAGCCAATCCAGACCCATGGCTCTGCTCTGGCTCAGGTTGCCCTAATAATTTGCCTGCACTCCTTCCTCTATTTGCAACTCTGGCTTAGTACATGTTAGTTCAATCACTTGACAAAATGATTTGTAAAAGGCGAGGACTAGAAACATGGAGCTCTGCCCACATGCACAATTTGACAACTCTACCATTGAGGCTTCTTGTAGCAGAGATGAAGAAGGGTGCATGCAGTGAAAATACATTCAAAATAAGTGATCCCAGGGCAGGAACTCCAGGCCATTGTGCTGTACTTGACCGTAGTCATGAGTTCACCGAGAGTTACAAGGCTAAAGTGGGAAGGGCAGGGGTGTTGCTTCAGAGGGAATGTTTGGGGTGTGACACCCCTCAACTGCATTCTTGGTTTGGTAAGAATGTATGGGGGCCCAGAGTAGGATCTGCTATGTATGTGTCAGGTTGCCTTCTTGTTCTCATTTCACTTAGAGGTTTTAACTTGTTCATATTTTGGATCGGGATTTTGAAATTACATAGTGACCAGTTTTTCCCAAAATAAGTAGTAAATCTGCACCATAGAAGTACTCTTTGAATGGGTGTAACTCTGCTACCTTATGGAATTCACAAATATTGGCAGCGACAGGATTAGAAAGCTCAAGTTCCCACGCGTACTTCTGGTACTCAATTGCCCCAAAGGAGATGGGATGAATGGTTACAAATAGTCCAACCAATGGCAATGACTCTGGGATATATTCCAACCCATGGTGTTTCGCCCACTGTGCCACTATAGACAAAGGCCCACTTAATGTGAATCTGTACTGAAACTGTTCCTCATGGAAACACACCATCCCAAACCTTGGTCATCTCACCCCTCCACGCTCCAGCCCATTGCGTTTTTTAGTTGGGAAATTTGAGATTCACCCCGTACCCATATTTCGGTGACTAAACTACACCCCTGTTTTCATGCTGTGGTGGTCCACCGCCTCTGACATTCATGAGGTCAAACTGAGCTGATCACTCCTACTCAATTTGCTGACCCTAGAATTCCTGTTATTCTCTCACCTCTCTCTCACCTATTTCCCTCGCTCTCTTTCTCCCTCTTTCACCGGGCTCTTTAGTGTGCCTTTAATCTTCCCTTGGTCTTTTGTCCAGTGTCTCCATCTCAACCTTTCTCTAGCCCTTTTACCTCTCACTCTGTCTCTCATCTGTCTTTCTGTTGTTAAGTCTTTCTGCCTGCACACAGACTTTTCACCTTGCAACAATAATTTTATTACTTTTTATTTTCAGATTGTGGTAAACAACAGATGCTTCCCGGAACTTTTAATAGTTTTTTAGATCTTGCCTAGGGAGGACATGCACTGTCTCTTTCGAGACATGCTGTATCTACAATATGGGCTTCAAGCACCGCCCATCTTTTTTATTCTTTTTTGTTAGTGCCCTTCGTAAATATCTGCTTTTGTTTGGTGAATATGCTTTATTAGTCCTGCTTTTTGGTGTTTCGAACCATCCCACGAGACTGCACCTGTTACATGTGGTCTTACTCTTTTTTTATTTATGTTCCTTTGTGTGCACTATATATATATTTTTTTTACCTCAGCCCATGTATCAGCACAGCACACGCTTCAGGACACCGCGTTTCATGTTTCAGACGGCATTCCCATTTTCCAACCAGCATGTGTTGACAAACTTTGCGGCTTTTGTCTTATCAGCACAGCGCCTGCTTCACGGACGCCGAGCTTCAAGTTTCATTTTTTTTTCTTCCGAGGAGGTAGCGTGTGTGCTTTTGAATGGGGCGCGCCCACTTTAATGTTTCACCGTTGCGCAGCAGCTGAAAAAACAAAAGGATGTGCTGTTTCTCTATGCGTCCGCTCATTCTGTTCACAGCGGGCGCCAAGAACCCGGGAAGCAGCTTTAGGTTAAGGCCGATGCAGCCACTCTCTCCTCACTCCTCTGGATTTCTTTTTCCTCGTCATTGCTGGCCAGTTGTTAATTACCGCCATTGTCTGTGTTGCCTTTAGCCTCTCACTTCCCTCCTCATGCTGTTAATTCCCTGCTTCAAACCCCCTCCCATTGTCCCTCGTAACCCTCAGATCATTCTCCTGTTGTATGCTCGGTCATGGCTGCGCATTAGATATGGCTCGGCCCAGATTGGATAGTATTACCTTACAGTGGCAGCATAGGTAGTAGGCTATAATGCTGTCTTGCAGCAATGACCTGAAACAGAGCCAGTCACATGAGCCTCCTCTGTTGTGTCTTGTGTATCTTGCTCCTCAGACAGGGCGTGCTGCCGCAGCATCGAGGGTGCTCTGGGCTGGGCTCTGATATGTCTGTTACTTGCTGCTGGGAAGCCTCTGTCTGCAGCTGCTCTCCAAGAGTGCTGCTGAGCAGAAGCTGAAACAAGGGACACTTGTGAGTGAGCGACCCCCTTGCACACTTGGCAGCTTCCTCCCTAGGAACGGAACTAGGCAGTACCTGGGCAACAATTCCTATTTGGGATTCACACACAGCTTACTAGTGCAGGGTTGCGCGTTACTGACTCAAGTATGTCAATCAAAAGAAGAGCATGATTTAGTGCACACCGTGAACTGGGTTGCCTCGAGGCACTTTTAATTTTGTGATGGTAAAATCAATTAAAGCATTTCCTTCTGAACCGCACTTTTTTGACCAGGGCAACCAGGTTTTGAACCAACGTATTCCACAGTGTGACATCTTCAACCGGAACTATGACCTCAAATCTGTGGACTGCACGCTGCTCACAGAACCTACAGTGAGCATCTAAATCACTGACCTTTGTTACCAGATGTTGAAACATATTGTGATTCAGGGAGACTTAGTCCTAGTAATTGGTGGAGCTTATAGGGAAGTGGGGGGCCATGTACCCTAGCTCCCCTTGCCATGCTGTAGCCAAGGAGGGCCCCTCTACCTGACACCTGATAAAGATGAGAAAATTTTTACAATTGAAATGCAAGCACTTTATTTGCTTATGGAGCACACCAGCAGCCTACTTTTTTCCCAATAAAATGTTTTCATTTCAGACATAAGATGCATCACAGTTCCTGTTGCCTGATCTAGGTTTATCTCTTAGATACCCTTTTGGCAACTCTGTATTCTATAAACTGGGTAAAGTGCAAAGAAGTTTGGGGTCCATTCTGGAAGAGAAGTACTTTAGAGTTTCAAATACAACTTATGAAACACAGGCCTTGTCCATATCTTCTGGTCACAGGCCATACATTACTTTAAGCTTTTTTCTACATTTTGGAAATCGCTGGTGCAACTAATGTACATTTCTGACCACTATAATGCAGATGTATTATTTTTAATGACCATGCACTCCATCCATGCTATGCACACTCACAGGTAACTTGGAAAATACATTTTAGGAGAGAATCAAAATGTTCTCTGTGCCCTATCATGTGTGAGGGTTGCAGCCTGCCCTAGATTCAAAGCATACACACAACTTTGCATTGTGGGTCTTGTAGTCATGCAGTTATAATTCAGAGATGTCAGTTAACAGTGCAGATTGTGCATGCCGGTCCTTCCACCTGGCCTGTCACATCAAGAACAGTAATTATTTAAAGCAGGCAACCTTTCATAGGTAAGTTCCAACACTTTTAGCGCCATTTGACATTATGCCTGTCTAGTCACCTGCGTCATCCAGCATGAGTTAGTTGAGGGAAGCAAGAAACCCAGCATAATATGCTGCATCTCTAAACACTTATAAGGTCCAAAAGGCGAGACCTATTGGCTATGCCAATGCTTGTTAAGCTATGACAGCGCACACACTCGTAACGCAGAGGCAAATGGGGGGAAGTGGGGAGAAGGGACCTCTGAAATGGGGAAGCCTGGAAAGAGAGGGTCTTATATTTGCCAACGTTTTAAAAGGAAAAAAACAGAGATATAAAAACAATCTGAGGAAAGTGGGAGATTTAATAAATATGTGAGGAGTGCGTTTCCCAACTGACTTAAATTGAAGCAGAAGGAATTTTAGGCAGAGCACAGCTAAAAGAAATGTTTTGGCTTAAAAATGGTCCTGTTCGTAAATTTATGAACCTCGCGCTTATATTGTCGAAACGTAACACTACAATGAGGTGGAAGACTGCTAAACCACCATCTATATTAGAAAGGTATAATGAAATGGTGCGACGGGGCAGAGCGGAGGGCGCTGAAATCAGACGAGAAGAACAAAGAGGCTTGCACAAAAAAATGATATCACTGGACTGGAATACAATGATGTGCCTCCTCCATAATGGCGGAGGCACGTCGCCCACTGCGCAAGGCAGTTAAAAAATAAAATGATAATAGAACAATTTTATTATCATTTTATTTTTTAAGGGACTGGCTGAGCCATGCGTGTGTAGGGAGAGGCGAGGCCGGACCATGGCAGGGAGGAGGAGAGGTGGACACTGTAATTGTGCATGTTGGTTCGGCTGGCCGCCTTAGGCCGGCCAAACAGACATGCTCACTTAGGTTTCTCCAACCCTGCAGTATTCTAGAGACTCCCTGTGCCTGCGCGAGTGTTAAACCAGTCTACTCATGCCAATCTCGGTACTGCTCTCATATCATGAGAGCAGCATCTGGATTGGATGGGTAGTCTGTCCCAGGGACTGCAGGGAGCAGCAGGAGAGCAGAGGAGCACCGAGGCGCAAGGCATTTGGCAGTATAAGGTAAATCTTTTATTTTAAAATGTATTATTAATCCCACCTCACTGATGCAACCTTTATTACTAATAAAGGTGTTACTTATTATTGTGTGTTCTGCTTACATTAGATACGTTGTTACTCCAGATGCTTACCTGATCAACTTCTGATGAAATAAAAATATCTCACCCAATTCTTCAATGTGAAAACCCTTGAACTTTCCCTGCAGCCTGAGGAGCAGGAGCACTACATTGTCCATCCTTCTTCACTCTCCCAGTCACCAGGAGGAGACGAGGCTTGGAGCGGTGGTGAACATAAGGCGCTCGTAACTCCAGCAGTGTGGGCGCACATAGAACGTGCCGGGGGCGGGCCCGGGTGCAAATCGGGTTCAAAGCAGGCTTGTCGGCGCCTATCCGTGCCTGAACGTGGCTGGGCCTGGCTTACCCTCTTCACCTGCTCGCCGAGGTAATAGTGAGTGCCAGCTGTATGCGAACTTGGAGAACCATGGATAAGAGCAAGGCCACATCACATGTAATACCGGCTTACCCAATCCTGGGACTACTATAGAAATCTTTCTTGTGTGCCTGGTTGTAACGAAGAAATAGAACTGGACGAAAGACGCCAGTCTTGTGATCCTACAATGGAAGGAATTGACAAGGGTGGGCAACATAATTGCGGAAGTGGTTACTACAGCGCAAATGTAGCCTTTATTTAATAGTAACCCTGAGCCCTCACTGCATAATCATTACTAAGGGAACAATTTGAGCCTATATTTACCAGACTAGCTTGTATTGAGGACGCCTTAATTGAACTGGCAAATGCTAGGTCGGCTGAGCCTATCAACGCTGTGCCCCAGTCTAAAAATGAACCTTCTGCTGTAAAACCCCAGTATATGAAGATGGATGGTACTTCTACACCAAACCATCTGATTTACAATGTCATCGGTTCGGCTAAGGTGGTCGGTCACCGCGCCACGCCGCTAGACGACTGTTGACAATTATTTTACCTCCCAAGTCTTGCCCATATGTACTAATTCAAGCTAATGTTCCACAATTGGGCGAAAGGGCTTTGGAAAATGCCGCACAGCTAAAGAACAAGGGTACTCCTTGGCTTTTGAAGTTTCTTAATTTCAATCCCGCCTATTCCAATCAAATTGTCGTTGTGAGACGGGTGGCATAGATTAGGCATGGACAAAAGACTTACGAGGGAGATACTATTGTAATTAGTATTCAGAGCCCTATTCATGTTGGTCATTTACTTTCATGTTCCTGCAATTCTAACGCCAGTCTAAGTGCCATTAAGGCTTTCCCATTGGGCTTTAATTGCAAACCTATTGCAGTCCTTCCTCAGTCGGGGAGCAGTTTCCAGTTACTACTGCGATTGGTGGGATTACACTTCAGTATTGTTTTTTGCCGGTACAGTACTCCTCTTAGTTAGACTGACACTGGAAGTTGATTACAACTGTAACTTGAGCTGATCCATGCATTTGGAAATCGAGAAAAGGTATTGATATCAACAAGGGCTCAGCAGCTTTTGAAACAGGAGCAGTGAATGTTATAAGCTGGAACATAGGGTCTTGCATCAAAGAGGAATTCTGGAGAATGGATTACTTTTATGGAGGTATTGGACATTATTGTGATACAGGAGACTTGGGAAGCTCCTGAAATGAATCAGAATGGCTACAGTGGCTTTTCTGTTGCCGCACAGCCTGCTAGTGCCGGAGAAGCAACGGGATGACTTTCTTTTTGAATAAAATTGGCTGTAAATTTTAAAATTACCACTGTAGGCATTGGCAGTAGGGTTATCCAAGCTTTAAGTATCAAATGCCATAAGTATTTGGATTTTTGGCCAAATAATTTCCATAATGACTATTTTTGTAAATTCCAAAAACAATAATTGTAAGTGTTTGTTTGAAGCTGTGGATCATTTACTAAATGTGCGCAGGTTGCTGATGAGCAGTATGATTGTGACTTTATTGCTGTTCTACACAAGCGTACTTTGGATTTGGCTGACCTGAAAGGAATCAACTCATCTCAAGTTGCCCCCCATGACAACCTAAAAGACATAGAGCTGGGCAGTTCTATTTTAGAGACAGGCATTATAAATCTGCGTTAGTGGATCTTATCCCAGCCAGCTAGCGCGCCGATCTATTTTTGGGGGAGGATGTTTGCTAGTCATTGATTATATATTTGTGTCTAGGTCACATATATAGCTTGTCATAAAGAGCGGTATCCCAAACCTCTGCATGGGGGACCACAATCCCCTTAGAGTTTCTATCACTTTACCTGTTCAACTTTTTACCGAGTTCTGGAGTCAAGTTTCATACTAAGAATGGTAATCTGGGGCTCGCTTGCAAGTTACCCAACCCTCAGGGGTTTTTAAAAGTATTAATCAAGCAAAACTTAAGCACAGTTCTTGGGTATCTTTTAGTCATTTATTGAACTTCCATAGGAAATCAGTTTTTTTAACTGCCGACCAGTCTCGCAGGTGGTTTAATGCCTCATGCTCATCTGCTAACGGGAACTCAAGGAAGGCCCTTGCTAGGAAGCTGCAAAACAAGGAGGAAGTGTTGGCTTCTAGGGCACATTACAAATGTACTTTGAGCATTAGACAAAGAGAAAATAATTAATTAACATTAATGCACTAATAGTAACAAATAAGTAAAGACACACCAAGGCATTTTGGCATACAACCAAGTCGCATTAGAAATGGGAATAGTGTTTTCACTGTAGCGATAGTGTTCTCACCATCCCCAACAGTCACAGCGCCCCTTTCTGCAGCTGGACTAAGGTCACTCAGCAAAAATAAACTAACGCCCTCAGCACCACACAGCCCAAAATCACAACCAACGTGGACCACACAGTACAGAACTTCAATGACTGGATAACAAGCGCCGCCGGCCAAGTCGCCCCCACCAAACCAGCCAAAACGTACAAAAGCTTCAAACATGCCAGCTGGTACACCCCAGAACTCTGCTACGCAAACAAATGATGGACGGAATGCTGAATAAATCATACATTCACCCCCAGTCTAGAGATCTGGGTTAAATCCATTGTTCTTTTGCTCACCATGCCACCCCAGTTTAGACCCAGGCATATGCAAATCAGTCTTGACCCTGTGCCTCATGGGAACAGTCCAGACCAAACTGCCAAGCCAGGTCCTCTCTGGACCGGAAACAAGCATCCTGGGACCGGTTTCTGGGTATTACCCTTCATCAGCAAGGTTAGCTTCAATCCAGTGGCACAGTGAGCAAGGGACCCACGTCTGGGCATACCATCCCACTTAGGGTGAAAAGTGCTACGCAAACAAATGAGGGACGTAATGCTGAATAAATCATACATTCACTCCCAGTTCTAGAGATCTGGGTTAAATTCCTCGTTCTTTTACTCACCACGCCACCCCAGTTTAGACCCAGGCATATGCAAATCAGTCTTCACCCTGTGCCTCATGGGAACAGTCCAGACCGAACTGCCAAGCCAGGTCCTCTCTGGACCGGAAACAAGCATCCTGGGACCGGTTTCCGGGTATTACCCTTCATCAGCAAGGTTAGCTTCAATCCAGTGGCACAGTGAGCAAGGGACCCACGTCTGGGCATACCCATCCCACTTAGGGTGAAAAGTGCTACGCAAACAAATGATGGACGAAATGCTGAATAAATCATACATTCACTACCATATTTAGAGATCTGGGTTAAATTCATCGTTCTTTTGCTCACCATGCCACCCCAGTTTAGACCCAGCCATATGCAAATCAGTCTTGACCCTGTGCCTCATGAGAACAGTCCAGACGAACTGCCAAGCCAGGTTCTCCCTGGACCGGAAACAAGCATCCTGGGACCGGTTTCTGGGTATTACCCTTCATCAGCCAGGCTAGCTTCAATCCAGTGGCACAGTGAGCAAGGTACCCACGTCTGGGCATACCCATCCCGCTTAGGGTGAAAAGTGCTACGCAAACAAATGATGGACGGAATGCTGAATAAATAAATAGACTGTTCTCATTGAGCGCAGGGTCAGGGCTGATTTGCATATGGCTGGGTCCAAACTGGAATGGAATGGTGAGCAAAAAAACGAAGGATTAAGGTCCAGATCTCTGTACTGGGGTGAATGTATGACATTGTTCTGCATTCTGTCTATCAATTGTTCTTTATGCACACCCCAGAACTCAGCATGTCAAAATGAAGGTGCAAACAACTTGAAACAAGATGGTGCACCAGGAGGAACCACACCGAGAGTGCCACCTTCAAAGCAGCCCTCAATGACTACCATTGACAGATCAAAGCAGCAAAGATGGAGGCCATGACCCACCGGAGCTACACCACCGCCAACCAAACCAAGGCACTCTTCACCATTGTCAGAGTTCAGCAGCTGCCCATCAGCCACCGTAAACTCCATCCCCTCATCACAGGAACTCTGCAATGCCATCACCTACCACTTTCACAACAAGATAGCAATCATCTATAAGAACTTCGATCCACAACCCTCCATAGTGTCCGACTGACTACCACTGCCAACCACCCACTAACCGCATAGAAACAGCTCAGCTCACCAAACACAACCACCCTCATTAACTCCATCTACTCGGGAGCACCCACTGACCTCTGCCCCCACCGACTCTTCAACCTCGGAAAGGACAAGATCAGCCGGCACCTCACCACCATCATTAACGCCTCTCTAACCACAGCCACCTTTCTTGATGCCTGGAAACACGCCGAGGTCAGACCCCTCCTCAAGAAACCCACGGCAGACCCCAATAAACTCCAGAACTACCGTCCCATCTTCCTGCTCCCTTTCCCCGCCAAGGTCCTGGAGAAGGCTGCAACCTCCAACTCACCAAACACGTGGAGAGGAACAACCTACTAGACCTCTCCCAATCAGGAATCAGAACCAACCACAGCACTGAGGCTGCTCTGATTGCCGCACAGACATGCGCACCCTACTTGACAGAGGAGAATCAGCTGCCCTGATCCTGCTTGACCTCTCCGCCGCCTTCAGCACGGTCTCCCACCACACACTCATTGATCGCCTACACCAGATTGGTAGAACAGACAATGCGCTTAGATGAATGGCATCTTTCCTCACAGGATGCACCCAGAAAGTCTGCTTCCCTCCCTTCACATTGTAAGCCAAGCACAACATCTGTGGCATTCCCCAAGGCTCATCCCTCAGCCCAACACTCTTCAACGTCTACATGACACCCTTGCAGACATCGTCAGATCACACAACATCAACATCATCTCCTACGCTGATGACGCATAGCTCGTCCAATAACTCTCTGCCGACCCCACCTCAATAAAGACTAACTTCCACAACTGCATGAAGAACGTCTCAGCAAGGATGAAGGACAGCTGCCTAAAGCACAACACGGACAAGATGGAAGTTCTCATCTTCGGCAAACACACCTCCCTCTGGAATGACTCCTGGTGGCCAATGGAACTTGGACCCACCCTCACACCGAAAGATCATGTCTACAACCTTGGCATCATCCTAGGCAGCGAACTCTCCATGAAACGGCTCCTCAGCATGCTTCCACATGCTCTGCATAATCTTCAAGTGGCTCCCCATCACCACCAGAAAGGTGGTAACACATGCCCTAATCACCAGCTGACTGGACTAACGCAATTCACTCTATACAGGCACCCCCACCGAACTCATGCAGGGACTCCAGACGATCCAGAACGCAACCGCCAGACTGATCCTCAGCTTGCCCAAGAAAACCCACATCACCAAGCACCTGAAAAACCTCCACTGGCTACCAGTCCAGAAGAGATGCCATTTCAAGCTCCTGACTCACCTCTACAAAGCCCTCCATGACCAAGGACCCGTTTACTTGAACCACCATCTGCATTTCCAACTTCCCCCCCAGGAACCTCCACTCCGCACACCTTGTCCTTGCGCAGATCCCTTGCATTCGCCAACGCCACGCCGAAGGATGCTCCTTCTCACTTCGACCAAATCCTGGAGCACCCTCCCCTCCACCTCCGCACCTCGCCCTCGCTGACCAACTTCAGGAAGGGGCTCAAGTCCTGGCTCTTTGAATGAGACCTACATCAAGTGCCTGGATACCCTTGTGGGTGACAAACCACACTATACAAATAATGTTTGATTGATCACTTGTACTAGTTCTCATATTGCATTAGATCAGTGGGGCTCCTCTTTTTAATTGTATATCGTTTGGAAAATGCTGATTCGCACCATCCATTTTTACATAATTATTCTGTGTCTAATACTAGCATTATGATTAACTTGCGGGAGGTAACAGTTGTCTTTCAAGAATACCCCTCTTATATAGCTCCGGGACCCGATGGTGTCCCTATCGACCTGTTGAAATGCAATACAGAACTATGGGGCACTTTGCTCACTAATGTGTGTAATAATTTAGACTCCATGGGCCTGCCGACCTTTTGGAAGACTTTTTTAATAGTTTCTATTTTTAAGAAAGGTGATTGGTCTTATCCACAATGTTTTCGGCTGTTTTCTCTGATAGACTCCGTGGCAAAGGTACCGCGGAGAGTAATTTTTAACAAAATCCAGACTTGGGCCAATGACTATAATATAATACATTTCAGTCAGTATGGTTTCAGGGAAGTCTTGGGCACGGTGGAATGTTTCTGTATATATATATATAGCAAGTACACTGTTGCTAGCCACTGTCCATTTTATCATGCATTTATGGGTCTGTCAAGCGCGTTTGATCTCGTTAACAGGTCCAAGCTTTAGTCTCAGTTACTTGGTAGGAGATTGGACCCTGCCCTGGTTAATCTTTTTTAATCAGATTTCAACATGAACTTTTCTGCTACGGTCATGTGTGGTACTAATGGGGAGTGCATTGATTCGTTTGGTCTGGACAGGGGGATTGGACCGTTGTGTATTCTAGTACCTATTCTTTTTATTTTATATATTAATAATTTAAGCTCTTTTCTGATTGAACATGGAGAGCATATTTCTGTGACTGATGGGTCTACCTTACCCGCTCTACTATATGAAGATGACATGGTGCTGCTGGGGCATACCCCCAGGAGCTTGGTGAATCTGGTTACAGGCTTTGTGGACTTTATGTCCTGTCTTGATATGGATATTAACTCCACCAAGTCGCATATGATGGCCAAAGTGTCAGAATACAAATTCTATATCTGCTAAAGTGAAAAGCTGACAAATCTGACTAGCCTTCCTTGCCTAGGGTGTGTGTTTTTATTCATATGGCAACCGGTAATCCAATGTGACATTCAGGAGGCAGAAATGTACACAATCCATTGGTGCGCTTTTTACCTTATCCCCTTGATAGTGGGAAAGCCAATGCCTGTTTTGGGGATATCGACAAGACACAATGCGTTCCTGTGGCTGCCCACGATGATGGTGTCTGAGAGTTTGCCAATGTTCTGCCGATCCAGCACGAGGAGAACTAATTTTCCAGCAACTTTTATCCCAGCCCTCTTGTAGCTCTAACTCCATCTGCCATGAGGAGCTAGGTATACCCTACATCAAGAACCCACTAAAGATGTTGCCAATGCAGCTTCGCCTATCCATTTGGAGCAGTCCCAAAACTACTTTTAATCAACAGGTCATCAAGGGCTACCTTACTTGTTATTTTGGGTTGATAATACCACTACTAACCTATTTTAAGCTTTTTTTGTCAACTGGGTAGTTCCTCACCCTTTTAGTGATCCCAGTTCAGTGACGAAGTCTGCCTTTTCTGAGCTCAAGTGCCATGAGAAAGAAACGTTTGATTTAAATTCAGATCTGGCTCCGTACACAGTTTGTTATGTTTCTTGATACGCCAATGTGGGATCAACTGTATTACCATATGCCCTTCTGATGGTGAATCCAAACACACTTAGATTCATTTTGCATTTTTTTGTAAAGGTTATGTTATGTGTGCCAAGCACTATTTATTCCATCTTTTAAAAAACTAAACATTTTAGGCAATGCAGACCGGCACTTCTTTACCTGAAAACTCTCAAAAATCTGTGAACTTGTGTTGTTGTTGTTGGTTCCTTTTTAATAGTATGCTTTTTAACTTTTTTACTGACTAGTGGTATATATTCGATGATTTGGAAACCGGTTTTGCTGACATTGTTTTATATAATATGTTGATCAACGTCCTATCAGCGTGTTTTTAAACTTTTTAACACTTGTTTACATTATAGTTGATAAACATGTACTTTTATGGTTATGATACATGATCGAATAAAGTTGATGGTGTGAAAGTACCTAGTTTAACTTGTGTGTTAATCAATTTGAACTCTAAAAACAGCACATATCCCTTCATCTAACTCCCGTTATGCCATCAACACTTATTGTACCACCACGTGGCCCTCTATGTTTTCATGTGGTTTTTCATTATGTGATAGAATTTTAAAGCTGCGGTTTTCTGCATTGCAAGTTCCGCTGACTGGTCTTGGTAACCTGTCAAGTGGGGTTCTAAAAATATGGAGGTCCCAAATGTGACATTTCCCATTTTAACTCCCATAGGATTCTTTGCTTCTCAATACAAAAAACAATGGCTGAACAGAATTACTCAAAACTTGGCATGTAAACAGAACTTTACTCTAGAAAGTGCCTTTGTTGGCGAAAATATAGGGGAATATGAGTCTCCAAGCATGAAACCCTTCGAGTTTCCAGGGTAAAATGTAAACGGAACGCAGCCCACTTCATGCCCAAGATAAAACAGCGAAAGAGACTGTCTGATTGTTTGAATGTAATGGTACTCTCGTGACTCTGCCATCTAATAACGCTATTGCCAACCTTAACCCACTCTGTATGTGTATTCACGACCTATCTCATGATGTCACGAGTTGGTTTAATAAAAATATGTTTTTAAAAAAAAGAACGTGCCTTTGCATGTTTTTTCATAATTCTGTTCAGTAATGTTTGAAAAAATTGTCTTTAAAAATTGTTCCAGGCTGGACATGAAGAGGTAACATTTTAGAGGTATCTGGACTGCTAAGTCATGTATCCACTTAAAAGCAATAGAGGGCGGGGGAGATTTTTCTCCTGTCATGCATTGTGTGTCATAGTCTTATTGATTGGCCACCACAGAAAAACTTCTGTTGCAGCCACAATTACCCAACACGATGCACCGACCTTTGTTAATACAATTAAAAAGAAATAGAGCATAAGGGGGAAGCCCATGTGAGGGGGGCCCAGAGTACACCCATAGCATTAAAATAAATATTTAAACAAATATTTTTAATACAGGATTTGGGAATCCTATGGCAGCACCCAGGGAAAGTGCAGAATTCTTGAATCTAGCATAAGATTTGCAAGTCATGACAAAAAATGAAAAGAGTATTTAGTGCACTTCTGCTTCACTTGGCCGACTGCCACACATGGGCATAGACCACACGCAGCTGGGAGTGGGCCCTGACTGCAGTCCAGTCCCTGCCGCCAACCCCAGCAATGGCCGCCCAAAATGAGATGGGCCCTTTGGTCAGCCCCTGTCTTGCACAACAGGGGTGAGCTTCATGCTGCAAGCAGGGCACAAGGCCTAGCCGTCTGCAGCCGTCCCCTGCTGTGCATGGTCGAAGCCCTTGTGCAGAGGGGATTGGCATCCTGGAAAGGGTTTTTTGCTGGGTCTGGCTGAAGGCCAAGCATTGCCGCCATGAGCGGATAAAGGCTGTGCGCAGTGGTGGTTCACTACCTGTGGAGGGAGAAGGGCAGAACCTGACCACAGACCAGTTCTGGTGGTCAGGCCCCACAGGGCGTGGCCAAAGGCCCTGGGCAGGTGGGCTTCCTGCTCCTGTTTGAACACAGGGAACTGTTGCATGTGGCAAATGAAAGGAAAAAAAAACTCAAAATTCACTGAACAAAAACAAAGATTGAGGTGAAGTTATGGTTAACTTTTTTTTTTCATAACACTTAAGTACAATTGTTTTTTTAAAAAGTGACATTCACATGCAAAAACATAGTTAAGGTGCAGTTATTGTTACAAATTAAAACTCAAAACCACTGAAATTTGTAAGTTACGGTTAGGACCACAAGGCATAACTCACACAACAATGACACAGCTCTCCGGAGTGATTTAGGGGTGACTGTGATGATCATCACGATGATGTGATTCGTATCTGTGTACAATATTTCAACCTTATGCACCCCGACAAACCCAGCTGTGTGCGGCAACGTGTGCAGGACCACATCAGAGAAAAATAAATATGTATGTATCATGCAGAAATAAACTCAACAATGGCATAGCGACACCCGATCCCATTGAAACTGCCTTGACCTCTGAGCACCAGGGTAGTGACTATGTTTAGATGACCCTTCACCATCCATTGGATGACGTCGTTGCAGTTCAGAACATTTCTGACAAGTTAATTTTTTACTTAGTTGCAACTGAAGCATTTTTTGTCTTACTCGGGCAGATCCAGGTATGGTTTGCGGTTCTCAGGAATACTGTATCTGTTCAGACCACTACATACTCAGTTTAGAATGTACAGCAGTGTACTGTTGTTTTTTATTTCAGAAGTTTTTATCTTTTCTTAAGAGAATAAAATGTCGGTTTCAACAGGCAAGGCAGCAATGGGAAAAATGTGTTTTGGTCTGTTTTCCATAAAGTGGACAAATTATACTCGCGAACACGCGGAAGTAATGGCAGCGCAGTGACGACACTCGGGCCTACCGTGGCTTCCCTTTCAGTAAGAGCCAGTCTATATTGATGCGCGGTTTCACAATAGTGTGTCCGATTGCTGTTCTTGTAGGCTACTCGATAGATTGTTTCTAAAAGCATCACGAGGCGTGAACGTACCCTGTACTTACTGCTTACGCATCGATTCTTTTCCGTTTGATTTAATGCGTGATCGATGCGTGAGTGGCGGCCCTCGTTCTTCTGTACTCTGTGCATTTGTGTATCTCCTGTCCAGATATGGCATTTACACCCTTTAGAAATAACCAGCCGTTGCATTACCTCATCACGCCGGCTCCCACGTACACGCAGCAACTTTGCCTCTAAGGTGACATTTTGTGCCTCCATTCATAGACGCCATTTCTGTGTCGCTCGCTATTTTATGGGAGAATTGAGGTGACCTGCGGCCTGTGCTGTCTGTCCTTGGAAGTAATTCTGTTCAATCGACTTTTTTTCTTCATTATCAGAGAGGATAGAGTAATTTTTTTTGTTTTATAAGGTATCAATATGTATTTAGATATGTTGTTGTAAAAAACTGAACACTAGCAATGTGCTTTTTCGAATGTTATTCTATTTAGGGCCGGTTCTAGGATATTTGTGGTCCGGGGTAATCATGGAACATGCACGGCCCTTCTAATTGGCATACGAAGTGACGAAATACCGAACTATTTATGACATCAATTAATCATTCATCCTCTGCCATGTTGAATCTACAGCTGAACAACTTTCATGCGCAGGTATTCATAAATATTTTCTAGAGACTTCTAGATGCAGTTTACTTCCTTCCCCTTAGCATTATTACCCAGGAGGCAAACTGGATCCGGAATTATTTTGTGAGCAATACCCCTGCGCTCCAGTAGGTGGTGTGGTTTGGCTTCATGCGGCATTGTCTGTGTCTTCCCGCTGAAAGTGACGCCCGTGGTGCCTATATAGGCGCTTCCACAGCACGCTGACATCAGTTCTTTTCTTTCCGTACCAGTCAGCGCAGATCCGGAGATGAGCTACCCCAAGTTACTTTTTGATTGATATTTTTTTTTACCCTTTTATCCATGATGTGTAAATGATTTCTCCTGGTGTGGCTGGGATGTTCGTAAGGAAGGCAGGTTTTAAACCCTGTAGCACCTGCCATTGACAAATGTTGGTTATGAGCCCACACCTTGTCTGCCTCTGGTGCCGATGCCAAATCCTTGAGAGAATGATCTCTAAAGCTCCTTGCCTCTCAATGTGCGACCCCACAATAGCCTCGACCCCGGTAGAGAGAAGGTCCCGGGATTTGTTGAGGAGCCACTCCAAGTGCTCGTCCGTCATCACACTCAAAGTCATCTGGGCATTTGGGTAAGTCCCACAAACAGAAAAAGTCAAAGAGGTCTTCATGTTTTCCCCGTCCATTGAGACGAGGGTGCATCAGCATTCGAGGCCTGGTTCCGTGGTTGACCCTGCACCTGGCCGTCTCTAGTCCTCCCAGAGAATCCAGGAGCCAGAGCGACCCCTGCCCAACTCTGTGAATTTTATGAGGCCATGCACCTCATCTTCGGGTGGCCTGTCCCCGCTGGAACACCTTTGGGCACTGCGGACTCGGAAGGGCCCCTTCTGGTCTTCTGCCAGTGGGTTTGCCCACAGTTGTGGTCAGGCCCTTTGGATCCATGAACGAATCCGCACCGGTCGAGCCACCTCAAACTTCCCCAGCTCTGACCCAACTGCCGAAGTCCCCAGCGGTGCCACTCCCATACTCATCCCCGACTCCGACACGGAGCCGGATGGGCGTCGTCTGACGCCGACGCCAAATGGAGGCATTCCATCCAGGCCAGAGCCTGTGCCCTATTCCTATGGAATCAGATTTGGGGATGACTGGGAGGGGCCACTGAACCCTGATGAATATCAGCCCCTAGATTTCACCACAGGCATCTAGTGTGAGAATGTAGCAGATGACAGTGGGCTGGACACCTACTCAGATACTGCCTTGGTCTTTCCTCCTTCCTTGGGTGGAAGCCTCATTTGCTATGGTGGTGAGGAGGGTGCCCGAGGTCTTGGACCTTCAGCTGCACTCTGACTGTCAAAACGAACGTCCTGATGGAGGTGTTTCGGCCGGGAGTTACCCCTTCCAAACTGCTTATCCCTTTTGAGAAAGCCCTTACGGACATTCTACTCAGTGCCTGGTCCAAGTCCTGCACAGGGGTTCCTGGGAATAGGCTGATTGCACACTGCCCCATCCCAGGGAAACCCAACTTCCTCATTCAGCACCCCACCCTGGAGAGCTTGGTGATCCAAGCCTCCACTTCCAGAGGATATCCTGATGCTTTCCCTACCACTCCCCTGGATAGGGAATCCAAGAGGCTGGATACAGTGGGAAACATGTTTTCTTACGCTGCCTGGCACTGCGGTCAGTGGACACCGTGTGCCTTTTAGGCTGATACTCCCATTTGCTCTGGGACCTGGTTGGGCAGGTTTTGCCTATGGTCTCGAAGGAGGCCCAAGGCATACTCTCCCAAGCTATTGCCGGCTTGAGGTACGCACCTAAGTACGCCATACGCTATGAGTTGGATATGACCAACTCACTAGGCAGAGGGGTTTCATCGTCTGTGGCCCTTAGGCATCACGTCTGGTTGAGAGCCACTGGATTTTCGGGGAATGTCCAAGCCTCGCTCATGGACATGCCCATTGATGGCTTCCGTCGCTTCGGAGACAAGGCAGACTCAATGCTAGAGTGCTTCAAGAACAGCAGAGCTATGGCCAGGTCCTTGGACCTTCCCATGGCCCCTCACCAACCCCAGTCCATCTTTCACTCCTTTGGTGGCCACAGAAGGGGCTTCCAGCCATTTCTCTACCCACCCAACCACCACAGCATGCAAGCTTCCGAGCCAATGCGTGGCCAAGTATGCTGAGCTCACACACCTCGTGGGTCAGGTAACCAGAGGTCAGGCCAGTATACCACCCCCTCAGCAGCCATAGCCTCCAAGCCTCTTTAGTTTGCCCTCCGACCATCATAGGCATCCAGTGGGAGGCAAGATATACTATCACCTGCACAACTGGGGGCTACTCCCTCCCCTTTGTGACTACCCCTCCACAAATGCCACCCACTTGCGAAAGGCTGATGGAAGACCACATCTCATTGTTGCACCAGTTATTGTTGGCTCTCTTGGCCAAAGGAGCCCTAGTAAGGGTTTTGGCATCATAATTAGGTTGTGGCTGTTATTCCTGCTACCCTCTGGTGCCCAAGAAGGACGGAGGCCTTCTCCTTTCCTAGACCTGTGCCCTCTATATTATTGCAAAAAAAGGAGATATTTAAAATGCTCACACTTGCTCAAGTCCTGTCTGTCCTGGACCAGGAGGCTAAATGGTAGCATTGGACTTGCCGGACAAAGACTTCTGTCCTCCCTGCCCACAGACGTTACCTGTGGTTCACGGTATATGCAGGCTCTGCAGTGGGACCTGAAGTTCCAGTGTGCGCAGCATCAGCGAAATCTCTCCAACATGGTCCATATCTTGGAGGGCACTGCAAAGGATCTGCAGTGGTGGTTAACAAGTCACAATTGGGTGAGCAGCAGACCCCTTTCCCATTCCCAAACAGATTTGACAGTAGTGACAGATGCATCACTCCTAGGCTTGGTGGGCCATCTAGGAGAGGTGGAGATCAGATGCCTCCGATCATCAGTGGAATCCGGACTCCACATCAACCTGTTGGAGCTCCAAATGATACGGCTGGGATTGAAAGCCTTTCTACCCTCTCTCAAGGGAAGGGTAGTGCAGGTGTTCATGTACCACACCACCACCATGTGGTATTCAAAGAAATGGGGCGGGGTGGGGTCATGGACCCTTTGTCAAAAGGCCCTACGCCTCTGGACGTGGCTGGAATGTCAGGGCATTTCCAAGGGGGTTCAACAACTGGCAGGTTCTCTGAAAACCTGAGCAGACAAACTGAGCCGAAGTTGCCTAGCAGTTCACGAATGCCATCTCCATCCAAAGATGGTGCAAGGTTCTTTCAGCAGTGGGGAGAGCCTTGGTTAGATCTGTTTGCCATCGCTGAGAAAGCGCACTGTCAACAGTCAATAGTTCTGCGCGCTTTAATTTCCAAGGCAATGTTCACAAGGAACTAATTTGAAAATAATCATCTATCGCATACAACATCAATAGTTGTGTTTGAATTAATCTCTCATAGAACTAACATGAAGTCAATACTAAACACAGTAAGCCAACACACAACCTTTCATAATTTATCAAGCCTCAGCCGAGGTCTTTTATTTAACACAAATTTTTAGATCACATATAAAAACATATTATATATACATTACTCCTCTCTTTCTTACATTCGCAGTGCAAAGTGAACCCCAGTGAAGAAAACCATAACCTCACAAACATGAATAAACAAAAAATAATGAAGGTGCAAAAGGTTATTGGAAAAATTAACAAGGACAGTTTGTAAATAATATATGATAATTCAGTCAAAGCTGTCTCTTATTTCGTTTGTCGACGGCGTTTCGACCCACTTCTAAATACCGGGTCTCATCAGGACTGTAAATATGGGGACTGGTGGAGGGAAGAAAAAGAGGGCGAGTATAACTATATTGGAATCAAGATACTAATATATACAGTTAAAAACTTTAAAGGTATTGTGAATTGTTACTTTATGGCTTACCAGTTTTTAGCATACATTAGTCCATCTCGGATCCAGTATGCAAAAGAATGAGCAAAATAAAATTTTGTGTCCAAACCTGTAGGTAAGGAACATATATGTATTTTAATTCATGGTGTAAATTCAATTGTGACGTTAATCATCGAATCACCACGGTGTGGAATATTTAAATGTACTTACTTTGACTTTTTTAACAACATTTTTTATATTATTTTTCATCCACGGATAATGGTCAAATGGTAGACCGAATATATGGCGAGACACGCTTCCCTACAAATAAGGAATAGGTATTGTTAATTGTATTTCATGAATATTCAATTATGGGGGTCCTAAAGTAACACCACGGTGTCGGGAATTCCTTTAAAACCACTTACTTGGGCTTTATATTAATATTCCTCCATGATTCAGAGGTGCCCCAACTATTCAGGGAGATACGACCTGTTCTTATCTCGACTTTTCTGTAATGTATCGAAAGAGTTAATCAATACATGACTCACCACAGAGTCTCCACGCTGAAGCAGCGACTGCAATTACTTACATGTCCAATTATCTGCAGAGAAGGAAACGTAGTCCGTAGTCAGGAAGGGCAGTAAACATTTGGCCCTAAACTCAGTGCGCGATTAATCCGTGTCGTGCCAGTAGCGGAATGAATCTCGCTGGCTCCCAGACCCGGAAGTGAGTGAGAACTTTATCTATCAATCCCGGCCGGAGAAAGGAGAGCAACAACAGCGGCCATCTTGTAGTGGCTAACGGTGTTCCACTACTCAAAAAATGAAATGATGAATTCGCATATGCTTAAATGATAAAATCCTAATCATGAAAATGCACAAATATTGTACCTAAAAGAGACATATCAGGTAACTTTTTTTCATTTACGAAACGTCCTGGTCTATGTCTTAAGGGACCGATTTTGGTGAAGAAAATCGTGGCCATTTTGGATTGGGAAAAACGAAAAGGGGAGAAACTTCCCAGTTATCTAGTTAACAATACAAAACAGTGAGAAAGATGTGTTACATATGGCATTTACATGGATACATGCTAAAATACAATAATCACTGATGCAGGACCAATTCCACATGCAGGGTCAAATCAGTTTGTGATACAATTCCCATTAATGTCATAATACAATCATAGTTTATCAATTCACATCATTATCCCATTGTAACAGCCATGTTTGCATATACGACAATTTCAACACACAAAAAATCGATTTTTCTATTTTTTGAAAACATTTTCCTGTCAATTCACATCTCGCTAGTATGACATTTGCTGAGATCAAGACATGTACTCCTACCTAGTTTGGTCTAGATGTTATACAGAGATTTACTCATTGACTGAACCCTGTCAGATATTCAGTGTAGACTAATGAATTTTCGCCACTCCTCAAGATTATTTAGACCTTTTTTGATAGACCCACACTTGTCTATCCATTTACATTCCAAAGTCTGGAGAATCAGGGACATGTCACCACCTCTGCGTGGAAGTGTAGCTTTCTCCACCACCTGCCAAGTTAGATCATTGGCTGTGTGGTCCTTTTCAATAAAGTGATCGACCAAAGGGGCATTCAACACTTTGCACCGGATTCGGCTCCTATGTTGGCCGATCCGCGCTTTTACTGGTTGCATAGTTTGTCCTATATAAATTAGATCACACGGACACCAAATGCAGTAAATGACATTAGAGGTTGAGCAATTTGTTAGATCATGCAGTTTGGTCTTGATGTCGCCATGTTCAAAGAATTTTGTCTCTCTTGTGAGGCTACAGGCCACGCAGTTCCCGCATTTATAATGCCCTGTCACCGCTGGTAATGACCAAAGTCTTGTATGCTCCTTTCGTTTTTAAACACGCTCGTGTCTGAGTGAACCAGGTGATCTCTGATATTTTTTCCTTTTTTAAAAGAAAATAGGGGCATTTCTTTGCAGCAATCCAAAGTGTTCAAGGTGGACCAATGTTTTTTGATTATCCGTTGTATCTGTGTGCTCCAAGGGCAGAAGGTGGTGACACACACAACTTTTTTTATTGGTTCTCTCACCGTTTTCTCCAATAAAACCTCCCTAGGACTAAACCAGGCCCTCTTCATTGAGGTTTTAACCAATCTCTTGGGATATCCTCTTTCACGTAACCTAGAACTCAAAAGGTTGGCTTCTGTGAAGAAATCCTGTTTCTCTGTGGAATTTCGTCTCAACCTCAGAAATTGGCCATACGGTAGGCCACTTTTCTTCTAGGTCTCCAAGGTCTCTATATCTGGATTGTACTCCATATAGAGACCTTGGTTACAATGGATATTAATTCATTGTACACAAATATTCCCCAACAAGACAGTATTGAGGTAATTAAACAAATTTTGGATAAAAGACCAGCACCGTTGGAGGTCCCCACAGAATTTATCGTCGATCTGTTAAACATTGCCCTGACCAAAAATTATTTTAGGTTCAATTCTGACTACTACCAGCAATGTTCGGGTACATCAATGGGTGCAATTTTTGCCCCAAATTTGGCAAATCTTTACGTTGGAGACCTAGAAGAAAAGTATATCATCAATACCAACAATCCCTTCCATACTAACATCAAGTGTTGGAAAAGATATATAGATGATATCTTCTTCGTATGGGTAGACACTGAAGATCTGGATAAATTCATAACATACTTACACACCTGCCAGTCTGCACTCACTTTCACCTATTACAAAAATAAAGAAGTGGTACCTTTCTTAGACCTTAAAATCAGATGTCGAGGTGACCACCTAAATGTTACACTGTATCGAAAACCGACAGACAGGAACACACTATTGCAATATAACAGTTTCCATCCTAGGTCCCTCAGAGATGGCCTACCGTATGGCCAATTTCTGAGGTTGAGACGAAATTGCACAGAGAAACAGGATTTCTTCACAGAAGCCAACCTTTTGAGTTCTAGGTTACGTGAAAGAGGATATCCCAAGAGATTGGTTAAAACCTCAATGAAGAGGGCCTGGTTTAGTCCTAGGGAGGTTTTATTGGAGAAAACGGTGAGAGAACCAATAAAAAAAGTTGTGTGTGTCACCACCTTCTGCCCTTGGAGCACACAGATACAACGGATAA
The DNA here is from genome assembly GCF_964204655.1 of Triturus cristatus. Classification (NCBI taxonomy): domain Eukaryota; kingdom Metazoa; phylum Chordata; class Amphibia; order Caudata; family Salamandridae; genus Triturus; species Triturus cristatus. Next base: position 443,352,632 of record NC_140587.1, on the reverse strand, counting down.
TCAAAAAACATTGGTCCACCTTGAACACTTTGGATTGCTGCAAAGAAATGCCCCTATTTTCTTTTAAAAAAGGAAAAAATATCAGAGATCACCTGGTTCACTCAGACACGAGCGTGTTTAAAAACGAAAGGAGCATACAAGAACTTTGGTCATTACCAGCGGTGACAGGGCATTATAAATGCGGGAACTGCGTGGCCTGTAGCCTCACAAGAGATACAAAATTCTTTGAACATGGCGACATCAAGACCAAACTACATGATCTAACAAATTGCTCAACCTCTAATGTCATTTACTGCATTTGGTGTCCGTGTGATCTAATTTATATAGGACAAACTATGCAACCAGTAAAAGCGCGGATCGGCCAACATAGGAGCCGAATCCGGTGCAAAGTGTTGAATGCCCCTTTGGTCAATCACTTTATTGAAAAGGACCACACAGCCAATGATCTAACTTGGCAGGTGGTGGAGAAAGCTACACTTCCACGCAGAGGTGGTGACATGTCCCTGATTCTCCAGACTTTGGAATGTAAATGGATAGACAAGTGTGGGTCTATCAAAAAAGGTCTAAATAATCTTGAGGAGTGGCGAAAATTCATTAGTCTACACTGAATATCTGACAGGGTTCAGTCAATGAGTAAATCTCTGTATAACATCTAGACCAAACTAGGTAGGAGTACATGTCTTGATCTCAGCAAATGTCATACTAGCGAGATGTGAATTGACAGGAAAATGTTTTCAAAAAATAGAAAAATCGATTTTTTGTGTGTTGAAATTGTCGTATATGCAAACATGGCTGTTACAATGGGATAATGATGTGAATTGATAAACTATGATTGTATTATGACATTAATGGGAATTGTATCACAAACTGATTTGACCCTGCATGTGGAATTGGTCCTGCATCAGTAATTATTGTATTTTAGCATGTATCCATGTAAATGCCATATGTAACACATCTTTCTCACTGTTTTGTATTGTTAACTAGATAACTGGGAAGTTTCTCCCCTTTTCGTTTTTCCCAATCCAAAATGGCCACGATTTTCTTCACCAAAATCGGTCCCTTAAGACATAGACCAGGACGTTTCGTAAATGAAAAAAAGTTACCTGATATGTCGCTTTTAGGTACAATATTTGTGCATTTTCATGATTAGGATTTTATCATTTAAGCATATGCGAATTCATCATTTCATTTTTTGAGTAGTGGAACACCGTTAGCCACTACAAGATGGCCGCTGTTATTGCTCTCCTTTCTCCGGCCGGGATTGATAGATAAAGTTCTCACTCACTTCCGGGTCTGGGAGCCAGCGAGATTCATTCCGCTACTGGCACGACACGGATTAATCGCGCACTGAGTTTAGGGCCAAATGTTTACTGCCCTTCCTGACTACGGACTACGTTTCCTTCTCTGCAGATAATTGGACATGTAAGTAATTGCAGTCGCTGCTTCAGCGTGGAGACTCTGTGGTGAGTCATGTACTGATTAACTCTTTCGATACATTACAGAAAAGTCGAGATAAGAACAGGTCGTATCTCCCTGAATAGTTGGGGCACCTCTGAATCATGGAGGAATATTAATATAAAGCCCAAGTAAGTGGTTTTAAAGGAATTCCCGACACCGTGGTGTTACTTTAGGACCCCCATGATTGAATATTCATGAAATACAATTAACAATACCTATTCCTTATTTGTAGGGAAGCGTGTCTCGCCATATATTCGGTCTACCATTTGACCATTATCCGTGGATGAAAAATAATATAAAAAATTTTGTTAAAAAAGTCAAAGTAAGTACATTTAAATATTCCACACCGTGGTGATTCGATGATTAACGTCACAATTGAATTTACACCATGAATTAAAATACATATATGTTCCTTACCTACAGGTTTGGACACAAAATTTTATTTTGCTCATTCTTTTGCATACTGGATCCGAGATGGACTAATGTATGCTAAAAACTGGTAAGCCATAAAGTAACAATTCACAATACCTTTAAAGTTTTTAACTGTATATATTAGTATCTTGATTCCAATATAGTTATACTCGCCCTCTTTTTCTTCCCTCCACCAGTCCCCATATTTACAGTCCTGATGAGACCCGGTATTTAGAAGTGGGTCGAAACGCCGTCGACAAACGAAATAAGAGACAGCTTTGACTGAATTATCATATATTATTTACAAACTGTCCTTGTTAATTTTTCCAATAACCTTTTGCACCTTCATTATTTTTTGTTTATTCATGTTTGTGAGGTTATGGTTTTCTTCACTGGGGTTCACTTTGCACTGCGAATGTAAGAAAGAGAGGAGTAATGTATATATAATATGTTTTTATATGTGATCTAAAAATTTGTGTTAAATAAAAGACCTCGGCTGAGGCTTGATAAATTATGAAAGGTTGTGTGTAGGCTTACTGTGTTTAGTATTGACTTCATGTTAGTTCTATGAGAGATTAATTCAAACACAACTATTGATGTTGTATGCGATAAATGATTATTTTCAAATTAGTTCCTTGTGAACATTGTTTTGTAGTACAGTGTACTTACCCGGTTCGCAGGGACATAAGGGTTGCTCTTGTAACTTTGAATATTAATTTCCAAGGCGGCTCTTACTCAGAGATGTTTTTTGTCTAGAGTGGAGCTCGGGCCTCCTGTACACCTTTCTGCCCATACCACTCCTGCCCAGAGCACTCAAGAAGATCAGGAACAATCGGGCCAAAGTCATCCTTGTAGCTCCGGACTGGGCTTGGAGAGTCTGCTATCCTGAGTTGTTGAGCATGGCCATTGGTCCTCCGATCAGGCTGCCCCTTTGGGAGGATTTTCTTTTGCAGTAGCAGGGGAGGACTCACCACTCAAACCTGTCAACTTCCTGTGTGGAGATTGAGTGCTTCTGCCCATAGTCTGAGATATTATCTTGGCAGCTCCGCGTCCCTCCACCAAGACGGTAAAGGCCAGCCGTTAGTGCAAGTATGTAGGCATGGTGTACAGCTAAACAGGTTGACCCTTTATCTGCACCCCTTTCCCAAGGTATTTTGTTTATCCTTACCCTGGCCCAGCAGGGCTCTGCATTAGGCACGTTGAAGGGTTATTTATCTGCCATCTATGCCTTCCTGCAGTTACCAGATCAGATTTCCCTCTTTAAGTTCCCTATTGTAAACCAATTCCTTAAAAGTTTGCAAAACTTATTTCCTCCATCTGTCTTCGTTATGCCTCAATGGGACCTTAACTTGTTTCTTACCTTTGTAATACGTGCTACCTGTGAGACACTTCATACATGCCCTCTTAGGCTTCTCGCCATCAAGACGGCCTTTCTGGTGGCAATTACATCTGCCTAGAGTGTCAGTGAACTGCAGGCATTGTTTTTTTCCCCACAAATTTATTTTTATTTTCAGTTTTAACAAATAGCAAAATACATGTCATAAACATTACTACTGTCATAATTGATCGCATCATACAAAACTTGGTCGTCATCAACATACCAAACCCCTCCCCCCCCCCGCCCATTGGATCGTGCTGGTTTGTGTTCACCACCAATTTCCTCACATGTCCATTAAGCATTTCCATTTGGGTCTAGGGAACAATAGTAGTTGGCAACCAGGTATTCTCTCACCTGCGGATATCTCCTGTGACGTATGTGTTGCAGGATGTTGTGTGTCGTCTTCCCAGTCCAACCCAAAGTGTCGCCTCCATGGATCCCATATTCTGTGAAATGTTTTGGGGCATTCCATGCTACGGTACATAGTTTGCTCAGCTGCCATGTATAAGTGCATTCCTCTCATCCATTCCTGAATTGTAGGGTTTTCAGCTACCCCCATCTTCTGGCTATGTCCCTTTTGGCCACCCTCAGACCCTGAGAGGCGAAATTTAGCTGTACCCTGGTGAAGTCTACCTCGCTCTGTATCCCCAATATCACAAACAGTGGCTCAATCGGCAATGTCGCCCCAGGACCGTTCCCAACAACTCAATTACCTGCATCCAATATACCTGCAGCTCGGGCATGCCCAAATTGTATGAAAGAAGTTGCTTTGGGCCGTTTTGCAGGTGAGGCAGTATGGTGACTCTGCCCTTGCCATTTTGTGCAACCTGTCCCTGTCATAGTAGGTTCTAAGTAGTATGTTGTATTGAATGAGATGGCGTCTTGCCTTGATGGCTACTTCTCTAGGGTGCATTAATGCCGCCTCCCAATCTATGTCCTCAAGTGACCCCACCTCTTTCTCCCATCATGCTCGTAGACCTCTCAGTCCGTCTGGGATATTATTGTTAATGGTTTTGTAGGTGAAAGAGACTGCTTTGTTTATTAGTTCTTCTTGTTGGAGTCTGCCTTCTAGCGGTGCGTACTCCGGAAGTTGTTCACATTCGATGTTCTCTTTCTGCCACGTGTGACGCAGTTGCGCATATTTGATGAATTGGGAGTTAATCATATTGTATTCCTGTTTAAGCTTTGTCCATGTTTTCAGTTCTCCTCTTTCGATGATGTCTCCCATTGTGGAGATCCCCAAGAGATCCCAGGTCCCAAACCCTTTTAGCTTTCCTAGCTCTTTGAGCCAACTTCTTGTATTTGTATTTTGTATTTGAATTTGTAGGGCGCGCAGCTACCCACAAGGGGTCTCCCGGCGCCGAAAGTGGAGTGCTCTTCGTGAACCATCCCGTCCAGCCCATGGTTTTTTGTCGCCCTCGCCCATGCAGTCAGTGTAACTTGTGTCTCTGGTAGTAAGTGGGAGCCCCTCTTTCCCTGTATAAGTAGTGTAGATACGTATGTGGGAACATTTCTTCCCTCTCTAGGCGATATGTAGGGTGGTCTCTATTTTTATGCAAACATTCGTTTATAGGTATCAGGTGGGACGCCCAATAGTAGGCCTCTATGTCTGGGTGTGCAATCCCTCCGTTATAGGGGTTTCGTTGCAGTGTCTTGAGCGGTATCCTGGGATACCCCCTCACCACAATAATGATCGAATTCTACTGTCTATCTCCATAAAGGTGCCTCTGGGACGTGGGTGGAATGTGTTTTGAAGAGCATATAGCCGTGGGGCAGGGTGATCATTTTAGAGATGGCGGCCCGTCCGAGCAAGGTGAGAGGGAGGTCTCTCCATCTTTCCACATTTGATTTAAAATTGCGCAGGACAGTCCCGAGGTTTTTCTCCCTGCATGTCTCTTGATGTGGGGTAACAAATATCCCCACGTATTGGAAGCCCCCTTGTACTACTCTCAGTTTGCCAGGCAAAGTCCAGTCTATTTGGGCATTAGTTGGGCAGTATAGCATAGATTTATTAAAATTGATTTTGTAGCCAGAGTAGCTGCCGTATTCTGTTATAGCTTTGAACAGGACTGGGATTGTCGTGGTAGGGTTGGTGATATATAGTAAGATATCAACGGCATATAGGGAAATCTATTCCTCTCCGCCATCTGTGGGAGTTCCTTGAAATTCTCGGATGGAGGGATGCATTCTAATTGTGCAGGCCAGAGACTCAAGGGTTAGTGCAAAGAGGAGAGGCGAGAGAGGGCAGCCCTGTCGTATCCCTCTCTCAATAGGGAAGGGTGCCAAACACTTTCCGTTGACTCGCACCGTAGCTACAGGCTGGTTATAGAGGAGTGTCACCCAACTGCGAAATTTAGGTCCGAACCCGTCTAGGAATGACCAGTTCACAGCGTCAAACGCTTTTTCGACGTCAATGGATAAGAACATCTGTGGACCTGCCCGGTCTTTCCCCTTCATTATCCAATTGTGGGTTCTTCTGAGGTTCAGGTAGGTAGCTCAACCCGGCATGAATCCCGACTGGTCTTCATGGACCAGGGCTGTAACGACCCTCAGGAGATGGGTCGCAAAGATGGTAGCCAAAATCTTCACTTCTGAGTTTAGCAGCGATAAGGGTCTTTAGGAGCCACACTGATCGCGGGGCGTAAAACTCTTTATGTATGACCACTACAGTCGCCAGCCTCAGGTCGAGAGGTAAGACACAGTCATCGTGTGAGTCTATGAAAAGCCGAAGAAATAAAAATATTTTAAGTAACAATAAAAATATATATATTTTTTAAATGAAAAGCCGAAGTAGGTGGGGGCCCAGCAGATTAATGTACCACCTGTAGAATTCAGCTGGCAACCCATTGGTGCCAGGTGTTTTCCCCTGCGGAGTTTCGCCACGGCCTCCTGGATTTCTGTCAAGGACAGATCCGCTTCTAGGTCTTGAGCTTCCTCATCTCCTTACATCCCGTTTCAACTAAGAGTGGGGAGTGATCAGAGAGGCCCCTAGCTGCGTATTCTGCTTGGCCTATATCGTGCAGTTCTTCCCTGGGAATAAATATATAGTCCAGTCTGGAGTGCGTGTCATGTGCCCCTGAGTGATAAGAGAACTGCCTAGTCTGGGGGGTGTTTCTCTCTCCAAACATCTACTAATCCCATTGTTATGGGGAATCATCTCAGGGGGGGGTGGTTTGTGTGGATTTGTCCCCCCCCACCAGTGCGGTCCATTACTGGGTCCTTCACGTTGTTAAAGTCACCACCTACTATTTGCAGGGCGGAGGGTATTTCAAGCAGGATGAGGCCTATCTTAGTCATGGTGGACGCTGGCAGTGTAGGTGGTGCACAGACGTATATCAACGTGACCTGAATCCTTCCCCATAGACCTGAAACTCCCACATATCTTCCCAGGGGATCCTGCCAGAGGCGTGAGGTCTGAAAGGGAATATTTTTCTTAATCAGGATTGCTACTTCACTCGCCCCAGAAGTGAATCCCGAATGTGCTAGTACCTTGTATGCCCCACGGCCTATAAAACCCCATTGTGTGCCTTTAAGGTGTGTTTCTTGGAGCAATGCGATATCCGGGTGGAGCCTTTTAATGAGTTGTGACACTAGCCCTCTTTTGATTTTGTCCCTCAATCCATTAACGTTCCATGTCATAACCGTTAAATTTTGATGCTGGGTAATGTTGTGTCTGTTGGTAGCGTGAGTGTGGCGTTGGGGCCCAGGGGAGGAGAACAATACTCCTCTAAGCCTCTTGTTCTATAGGAGTTTCTTGTTGTGGCGACCCCTGTGATCAATGAACAATAATGCAAACAAACCCCAACTGTATGATCTCCCAACCATCCCCCCACCTCCCTCCGCCCCCCTTCAGCATTCTGTCCCCCATCAAAGGAAGTGACTCTCAGCCAGAGAGAGTAGGTCGGTCTATTGTCTCCCCCTCCCAACTATGTGTTTACAAAACCCCAACTCTTACAATTTGTAGCTCAGTTTATTAAAGTAGTTGCAGTTGATAGCTCTTAACGCTTCTTAAGGGGCTCGGTGTTGGTTCTCATTACCTTCCCACAGGTGTTCATGTAGCAGTTCCCAGTTCGTTCGGGTCAATCTCTGGAGGTATAGTTCCCTCTGTCGGACTCTCGTTCTCTCCGCTTTTCTCTAGAGCCTGGATTGCCACTACTAGTAGATGCATCGACTCTGGTCCTGAGGACATACCATTGTCATCTGAGTCAGTTTGTGGGTTTGGGGATTCAATCCTCTGGACTGTCTCATTTTCCGACTGGTATCGATCGCCTTTTGGCATCTCTTGGCGCCTCTTGTCTTGTGTGATTTTTCTCAGGGCATACGGGGTTTCCTTGCCGATTCTTCTCGGGCCGACTGGCAATCGTGCGTTTCCTTCTTCGAGGATACACCTCTCTGTTTGTCCTGCTCCGGTTCATGCAGTTGTCCATCTGTGATCCTCCTGGGGGCCGAAGCACAGGTCTTTCCTTCATCCATGTCCAGGCCACCTCTGGGGTTTGGAAGAAGTAGGCTTTCCCCTGAAAGAAGACCTTTAATTTGGCCGAGAACAGAAGCATATACTGAAGTTGGAGGACCCATAGTTTGACCTTGACTGTATCAAAAGTTCGACGTTGTTTCTGTACTTTGCGGCTGTAATCCGGGAACGTCATGATCTTCGAGTTTTCGTAGCGGACTTCCCCCTTGCGATGCATTTCATGCAGTATCATGTCTCTGTCCATAAAGTTCAATATTTTCGCAATGATCGGCCTTGGTGTCGCTCCTGGGGGAAGTTTTGCACTCAGAGCACGGTGTGCACGTTCTATCACAAAGCATTGGGAAAACTGTTCTGCCTGGATGAGATCTGTCAGCCAGGTTGTCAGGAATGTCGAAGCATTGTTTCCTTCTGCTCCCTCTGGAAATCCCACAAAGCGGGGGTTGTTCCTCCGGGCTCGATTTTCCACTTCGTCGATTCTCAATAACATGTCAGTTGCAGCACCATGCATGTCTCTCATCCCTTTTTGTAGATCTTTTACGGCATCCTCCACTTCTGATACACAAGTCTCAGCCTCCATTACTCTCTTATATACCTTGCAGAGGTCTTGACGAAGGAGCGATACTTCTGAGCAGACCTCTCCAATCTTGCCTTTCTGGGCTTCTCTAGAGCTTTGTATTGCTTGGAGGAGCAATGCTGTATCTGTTAGTGGTTGCGCTGACTCCGTCGATTCTGCTTGCGTCTGGAGTATCTTAGTGTATCTGTCCATTTTCCCCTGTCGTGGGAGTTTTGGATCTTTGTCTTTAACTATGGTGTTAGCTCTTGACTCTCTGGGCCTGGTTTAACGGCTCCGGCTTGCTCGCTCTCCCGTGTCAGGCTGGGTGGGGGTCCCCTTCCATCTCTCTTTGGGCATGCAATGCCTTTCTGTGGGATTGGAGCTACCCCTTGCTATCGAGGTTAGAGCTGGGCATGTGTACTCCCTTTTTTATGCCCCTTGTTCTGTCTTCCTGTTGTCAGGGTTCTCCATGGCCTCACTTGGCGCAGCAGTGTGCTCTGTGTTCTGTGCTTTGGATTCTGGCCCCCAGTGCCTCTCCGGTTCCTATCTTGGGTGTCTTACCAGTCCTATGATCCCTTGGGATGAGCCTAACCTTCCCTTCAAGGAGAGGTTGGTCTCCCGTGTTTTGTCGGTTCCTGGCCCTTGTTCCTGGTGTTTCTCCCTCCACGTGTAGTTTCCGGTGTTCTGTCAGGCGTATTCAGTCCAGTACTGTCGAAGAAGGGGATTAGCTGCTGGCAAATTTTAGGTTGACTAGTTACTTTTGGGCTGGGATGTGGTTGTTTAGTTCTGCCCCAGGGTGGAAGGACCTCTTCTGTGTTTCCGGACCCCCCATGTCTGGCTGCAGCGCCCAGGCTGCCCCCGCAGGCCCGATCCGGTCGCGGCGAGGGAAGGCCCTCTCTCCGGGGAGTCCACATCTCTTTGCTCCCACTGTTGTGTGCCTGCCTGCGCCGGAGGGCCTCACCTTCCCCCTCACTTCGTCAAGGGGTTTGACGGGTCTCTGTGTCTCTTTTGGAACCCTGTGTGCCGGCCACCGTCTGCGGGGCAGACCAGGATTCTCAGCTGCAGGTGGCTTTCTTTCATTGTGTCCTTCCCTTCGTTTTACACTCAGTGGTCCACCGAGTCGCCAGGCAGGCCGCAGTCTCGCCCCTTCTTTCAGGCCTGTGGGTGGCTGCTACTCGGGTGTGTATGGTCTGGGGACACCGTTTCTCCTCACTGTATCGCTGGTAATGGGATCCAGGGCCCTCACCCCTTAGGTATCGCCTTGTTGCACTGCAGGCCGCCAAACTCTTCACAGCTGAGCTCCTTCCTCAGGAGGCAAACGGGACTGTATACTGGGGTCTCTAGGCACCCTCCACGCTTTCAGATGGTTCATCGGGCTTTTCGTTAGGCTCCGCCGGGTCAGTGCGTAAGGAGCACCCCACCCCCAATTCTGGGGGCCCACTTCGGTTTCTCCCCGGCTCCGATGTGCGGCCACCACCGGCGGGCCGTCTCCCTCTCTTAACTGCCCTCGGCCACAGCGAGTTTCCCGCTCACCGTGGCCATGCCCGCGAGGATCATTCAGCGGGGCAGGGACGGGTTTTCCTTCTGATCGATGGCCCGCGGTCACGGTGTACAAGCCCCCCCCCTCTCGGGTCACCCCCCCGGCTGGCCGCCACTCTGCTCGGATGTGAGGGCCACCTCACCTCTTCTGCCGGGTCACTCTACTGGGGCCGGTCGTGAAAGGACTGCCATGGTTCTGTCGCCGATCCGCCTGATGCCCTTGGAAGGTCTCCGGAGCTTATCAGTCACAGCGGGCTGCCATTTGTAGTTTTCCACAGCCGGTCGGCTCGCAGGCCAGGATCACTCCGTTATCTTACTTCTGGTGCTTGTTGGGCCTCCACTGGAAGCCGGTGGGGTCCAGCCTTTTAGGGAAACCTTCCGTAGTTGTTAAATGTCACGTGTTACTGCAGGATTCGACACAGATTCAAGGCTCCGGTGGGAACTCTCCTTCTGTGCGTCTTACTCAGCCATGAGCTAGGCCACCATGTCGTGAACTGCATGCATTGTTAACTCAGCTTCCATACATCTCTTTCTTGCTAGACAAACTGGTTCTGCGGACCTGAGCATCCTTCTTCTACCCTGTTCCAAGTAGGCCAGTCCATCACTTTGCCTACCTTTTATGCTCTGCTTCATCCCTTTAAGGAAGAGGAGAAACTCCACCAGCTGTACCTAAAAAGAGCATTGTCGTTCTACCTTGACTGCACAAAATTGTTCCATGTGGACGATCAAATCTTTGTGGAATATGTCAGAGAAAAAAAAGGGGAATGTTGTGCAGAAACAAACCATCTCCCTATGGACAGGACTCTGCATTAGGATCTGCTACGGATTGGCCAAGAAGCAACCCCCAGAGGTTTTGCGTGCTCATTCCACCAGAGTAAAGGTTGCAACCACTGCGTTAGCAAACAGAGTTCCAGTCCCTATACATCTGTCAGGCAGCAGTGTGGGCCTCACTGTATACATTCAACAAGCCCTACGGCCTGGACAGTGAGGTTCGTTGGGACTGACACTTTGCCTGTTCGGTCCTGCAGGACTTCCTAGTCAAAATCTATTGTAAGGTAAGGAATCTGTGGCTAGAAGTCTCTATCAGGGGAACAAGTTACTTACCTTCGATAACACCTAAACTGGTAGAGACTCTATCTAGCCACAGATTCCTTACTGACCCACCCATCCTCCCCTCTCTATGAACTGATATATAGGTACAGGGCTGCTCCCTTTTCAGTGTCGTAGTTCCACACACCAGTGGTCAGTGTTCTTTGTGGTTCCACGCTCCTGCGTTGAAAGTCGTAAAACACTGACATCAGCACACTGGGGTGGCACCTGTATAGGCACCACGCGCGTCACTACCAGCGTGGCCACCGCTGCCAAATGGAGCCGAAAGATGCCACGTACCGACGTGCAAGGGTACTGCTCACAAAAAAATTCCAGATCAAGTCGGCAGGCAGGCAGGCAGGGAAGAATGTGTGTCTGGGGATAATTCTAAGGTAAGGAATTTGTGGCTAGTTAGAGTATCTCATTTTCACAAGAGAGAGTGAGAGAAGCAGCTCAGTTGCAATGATGAAGCATGTCACTATTAGTGAGTGAGGCGTCCTCTCCAATATCTTTGGATATTCCAACACCCAGAGCGGTTATGTACTAGGACAAACCATTTGTTCAGGAACCCCCGGTGTAAAACTGATTTCGAAAATCTGTATATCCTTTTGGAGAACAGAAAACAACAGTTGCCTTTTGTGATATTATAGTAAGAGTATCTACCAGATAAGACTTTACCCAAGATAAGTAACTTGTTTATCAACCTTAATCAAATAAGAAAATATATATTTATGTAGATATATCAATCTATCACCCAGTGGTGGTTACTACTGGGTAGTTATAGTTTGACCACGTTTCCATATGAAATTGATTGTTCGGTTTGCTTATAACTTTGGGGCTGAAACTTTACCTCAAAAATTTCTCATCCACCTCACCTCCTTCCTGGAATATTATGAGGTGCACCATAAAGGAGGGGTTCCAAACGCATTTTCTTCCCATGCAATTTTCCTTAGGAAAATTGAACAGCGGTACAGAAAAAATGGCAAAATGAATTACTCCAAATTTGACAGAAAACTAGATCTTTACCCATAAAGCATGTTTTTTCAGATTTGGTGTGAATCTGTTCATTAGTTAGAAACTAAAGTTCAAAATGTATGTATATTTCAGGCAATAGAGGGTCGGCTAAGATCACAGATTAAAAGATGAGATCTGATCAACTGCTACAACAAAAATATTGCGACAGCAATTTTAAAACTCAAGGACTCTTTTCCATTTCCAAAGAATAAAAAAACAAATAGAGGGCAGGGTAGGGATACTCTGCCCCCGCAGGGTTGGTTGGAGCCCATGGGGACAATTTTTTTTTTTTATTGTATCTCAAAACTGCATAGGATCCACGGAGCACGGCCTACCTCTGTTTTCATTTTTAAGCCCCCCTGGTGTATGTTAGGTCCCGAGGTGGGGGGGGGGGGGGTCAACGGTTTATTTTTTTAATATGTTTTGGGGCAGAGGCGTGCTTGGAGCCCCCACCCCTGACCTTTTTTTTTTTTTTTATTCAGAGCAAGAGGTTCAGAAATACATTACAGAATAAATTTGACAATCATATCATTAATAATATAACATTAAAGTGAAATAGTAAGAAGCAAAAAGGGCACTAATCGAAAGTGCAATGTGCCATGTGCAAAGCAGCAAAAATACAAATATTTGAAACCACTAAAGTGCATTTGCAAGACTAGAATAATTGCAGTAGTGTTGCAATAAAGGGAATTCATTAGTATACAAACATCAAAAATAAAAAAACCTGCAAAAATACAATTCACCACTTCAGTATTTAAAATGTAATATCTATAAAGTGCTAATACATTCCTGACGAAAAAAAAACGATCAATAAGGAGGTTCACTTCCACAATCATATCATAGATAATATAGTATTAAAGTGCAATAGTGTAAGAAAAACAAAAAGCACTAATCGAAAGTGCAATGTGCCATGTGCAAAACAGCATTGACTAGATATTATAAGATCAAGAACCAGAAAGAAAAAAAAAATACAAATACTGAAAACCATTAAAGTGCAAACCCCCACCCCTGACCTGCTGGGGCTGAAGATTTGAGCCCTCTGGGGTGGGCCAGAAGGGTCACCACATTAAAACAAGCATTTGCAATGCAATAGGTCTCGCATTTGCGAGATTTTGAGCTCTTGGCGTTGTAAATGAAAATGCCTTTTATTGATGTTTAAAAAAAACCTGCAAAAATAGGGGACATTGTCATTTACAATGCCAGTTGGTCAGAGTTTCGAAAGTGCGACACCTATATATATGCATTGCAAATGCTTGTTTATGTTGTGAAGCAGACTAGTGTGCAGACCACCTCCTTTTCACCTCCAGCTGTAATGCTTAAGTTTCCCCAGCGTGACTCGAAACAACACGAGGAAAAGTACAGACAGCTCCTTTGCAGGACTTTCTGCAAATGCCACCGTAATAAAGAGGAGCATCGCTGCTACCACTGCTGTCCTAAGCTGGCCATGGCAAGGCGAGCTGCTGCCAGTAATGGACCTCCATACCGACTCACCACACTGTGGGTATCAGGGGTGCGGGCTTACATGCCACACTTACAAGTGACAGGGCAGTTCGGACTTCTAACTGCCCTAAATCTCTGGCCACTCAGCTGTAGGGTGCCCCAGCCGGATTGCACAGCTGGACTCTCTGCAGGGGCCGGGGATGGCGGGAGGGCTCTGATGTGGACAGAAGATCAAGGAAGCATGGCGACAATTAACCTCATCGCCCAAAACCATGTAGGTGAACCCCCCGCCCACTGAAGAAAACAAACAGGAGGGCGGGGCTGCCACGCCAGACAGGACGCAGCCCTCCCTGAGGCGTAATCCCAGCCAGGAGCAGCACGTGACTGGACAAACAGCTGAACCAGACAACAATGTGTTTTATGACCCCGGTTCCACTGACATGCACAAACAAAGCAGGTGATCCCTGGACACGTAAACTGACACCAACAACAAACAGGACAGACTAATGGATCCCACTGGCTGACAGGCAGCAGTCAGACGCTGGTAATGAGACCGACAGGCCTTAGGAAGAGGTGGACGGCGGGCGGGGCGGGGCGGTCGGACAGACAGACAGACAGACTACAGGTTTTAGAACCGAATTACCCCATCATTATTCACTTTATTTCTGCAGCTCCTTCTAAACCCCCTCCCCCCGATTCACAAATATTTTGCTGCAAATAGGTGTGACTTGTACTCTTGCAGTCCTGATTTACAACTGCATTTCAGGAGGAAGCCTTTAGTTCTTTTGGTTTGCACCTGTTTGAAGCCTCAAGTACTCCAAGAATACCCAACAGCAAATCTTTGTACTATAGCCCCTTACAAGAAAGGGAATCTTCTGTTCTTCAACTCAAATGGTGTAATATTATGTGCGAGTAAACCCATTTACAGGTGTAGACTCATGTTTTTGGAGTTTCCATTCTCTAAAATTCTGTCTTTCTGCAGTTCAATTTAGGGTCTCAAACAAATTTGTAAACTGGGTCCTCACTGTCATTTAACTGCAAAAATTAAAATGAAAAATCAAAGAAAAATAGTCTTTAATTTAAAATTACGTTTAGGATCAACGTTGACATAAAAAAAATCAAACCAACATTTTAGAAGTAGAGAAATGTGATTTAATGTGATTTTTCAAAATGTTACACCAGACTGCCAATGCTGCGAGTGTGAAAGTGAAGAAGTCATAAACAGAAACAACAAAAAAATGCAGCCTCGTGGTCATCTGCAAATACTTAAAGCAGCCTTAAGAATCGCCACCACACCATTCACAAGCCCACACGACAAGGGTGTGTTCGCATGGGACTAAAGGAGGAAGACCTACATAATGTTCAGTCCGTGAAACATGGGGCGCCTGCACAAGGGAGGGTGCAGGAAAGGTTGGCCAATATCCAGATTAGGAAGCAGACAGCGTGGCACTGTTTTAATGTTCCTATGCTAATAAAACATGTGCTCTCTTCTCGGCCCCACACCCTTTCCCGAAATTAAAAGGACAAATATTTTATATGTTCATTTAAACTCTTATAAAAGCGCTATATCGACTGCACAAAGCGGCATATGTAACGTGAACCACCACGTATCGCTGCCGCGTTTGTCATTTTAATTCACATTGTGTAAACAGCCCCCAAGAGAAAGAAAGCTCTATAAATGGAGGCTATGCAAATTATGTTTTCTTGCATAGGCTCGCCGCCCGCCCCCCTCACCACATACTGCTTGTTGTTAGCAAGCACTTAAAACACTTCTGCCTACACCTTATGAGGCACCATCCCTGCAATGTTTTGTTTAACGAAATAAACACGCAGAAAAACAAATGTAAAGAGAGTAACTCTGGGCATGTTATCGGGGGAGGTTCTGAGGTGCAGACGACACTCGGCGCCTTGCTGGGCACTACAGATGCACGCATGCTTTACCTGCTGTGCATTTCTGAATGCACCACCCATTAATACTCCGGTGGGCGCTGTCACAGCACACAGCCCTCCAGCAACACAGGTCGAAGCACACAGCACCACCCGCACGTATCCCTGGGACCGCTAAACCAGCATACAGAGCATACGAGGGCTCTCGTGAAGACATTTCTTATCAGCTTGTTAAATAAACAAGCTGATAAGAAATGTCTTCCCGACAGACGCAAAGCAGGCGAGCCAGTCCGGCTCGGAGACAAAAGGCGTGAACAGAAAACCCTAATTTCCAATGGCAGGCCACCGTTTACCATAAATGGTGACACCGGCCAATGGAAATGAGGGGTGGGGCTTAAAGCCCTTTTCTGAAAGTTCTCTCCTACAAAATCTCCCGTGGAGGTGGAGCAGGACTCTGCCCTGCAACGCACGCAAGACCTAAAAAAAACATGTTTAGGAAGTGTGTGCATGGAGCCCCCTCCCTGAGCCGCTATTGGCCCAAGGCCCCGTTCCCCATTGCATTAACTATGCCTCCCACCTCCCACATGAGCAATAATGCTCGCCCAGCAGGAGCAAGCATTTCCTTTTCTTCTCTGTCCATGAGAGCAGGCAGGGAAGAATGTGTGCTTCTGATGGAGCAAGGTTTCGCATAAAAAGAAACTTGCTCATATGCAATCCTCTCGAATAACCTGTAATACTATAATCATTCTGTCCATGAGTACTAACAGTGCACCACATTCAACATTATTGTATCTAGGGCACGCTTTTCTATGTGCCTTACTAATGAATAACCTGAGTGTTCTAAAATGGCCGCCGAAAACGCAGGAACTCTTCTGCGCATGCGTCTACTACATCTACGTAGTATGACGTTTCCTGTTGCTTGAGGGGAAAATTTGCAGCTGCGCAATAGCTTCTAAAATGGCCGCTTTAAAGTAACGCACTAACGCACATTATGAGCTGAAACTAACCTATGCAAGTTCTACTAAGCCATTAATGCAAAAGATTTATTAAGTAAATGGGGTTAGAGTAGAAGTAAGTGGTATACAGTGAATTCATTTAAGTTTGTATTCTAACGTGTTCTTCTTTGACTTTATTAATAGTTCACATTTGGGCCTTGGAGGGTGACTGCGTCTCTGTTCCCTTGTGGCTTCTACGCAAGTCAAAATGTCTGCTTGCTCTGAACAAGTGAAGTAAATTGACTGACTGTCAAACCCAAGCCCAGCAAGGACATGAGAAACCAACTTTTGACCCTACAAGAGGAAGGTGAAGAAACATTGTAAAATAGACTTATCGATCCACATATGAAATATCTGTGGGAATAAAGCGTGTGGGTATTAAAATTAAGGGGCGGAGAAATAGACAATAGACTAAAGAAAAATATTGCACTTGGTATGGTGTGATGTCCTCACCACACTGCTTGGTCCAATCAAATTGCGGGTGAACATGGAATTGAAACATTTGGGGGTGGATCATACATTTGAATTGGTATAACAGAGGTAAGTTCTAGATGGTTAGACACACCTGATGCTGAGATGCTGATGCTATGCTGAGATGCTGCCCAATTTTGCTGCAATCTGACTGAAGAATCCAACACTAGGGAAATTCGCGGAACAACAAAGGAGGCACATCTAGGAAGGGGTCCGGACAAGCCCGAGCCGGAGAGAGTAGCACCAGAGAGGGGTGTAACGCTGGCGTTGCACTATAAGAGGTCACCTTTCCCTGTCCCGAACCTGTCCTGAATCCTTGACTCTCTGATGTCGGGGTCCTCACAGCATTCTAGGTAAATATATCTGTGGGGTTAATGCTCTGTGCTTGCTCTCTGTTCTTTCCCTCCTCAGGTGCTGTCATTGCAAGAATGTAATAATGCAAACTGATTATAAGCTAACTGTACTATTTTTCCTGATGGAGACTTCTGGTATATTCATGTGTATGTTGATTTGACTCACAAAATTATTAATTCAGATAAATCTTTAAAACTCCTTTTGAGTCTGTGGTTTTTTAAATTAAAGTTAAATGCATTATTGTATTTCCTCCCTATTCTAATCTATTACTAGATCTTTCTAAAGTGCATTTACTCAGGAGACAGGAATAGTAAGAATATTGGTATAAGGGTTTCCTAGGGTAAAATAAAATTGATGACCTGTGGAAATTTGCCAGCTCATTGCGTGTATGAATGTATATGGGCCCAAATGAGTGTTGTGTGTATGAATGTGTAGAGCTGATAAACTCAGCTGCATCACTTCCTTTGCGGGAGCAGAGTTAAAATCTACTCCCACAGTACGGTAGCATAGTTGTTGCCGGCTCCCACCAGCACTCAGCTGCCCCCACAGCCCCTAACGTATTTAACAGATGTAGGTGCCTTGGGTGATACAGGGCATCCAACAAAATAAGTGGTAGGCAAATGTTGGCAAACACAATGGGTGCTGGCCGGGGAGCTTGGTGGGGCTGTGGGGGAATTGGGGCTTCCCCCATGGCACACAAAAAAAAGAAAAAAAGCTGTAGGTGCCCCAGGTGAGACCGGGGGACTCAATAATATAGAATGCAAAATAAAGAATAATAAATGAACAGCTGGAGCCGCTTATTTATGATTCACTACCCGCGGACTGGAGTGCCTCATACTGCCTATCAAGGGCAAATCCGCAGATGTTTTTTTCCTTTGATTCCCAAATCTTGCTAGGGGCACCACCAACATAATACAAACGTGTAGTGGTGGGTGTCAGGAATGCATCAGTCCCCCAGAAAAGAATTTTAAATGTAACCCTGTATTTCCTGGGTCATATACCACATAATCCAAGGAAATGAGGATTATGTTTTAAGGCATTCTCAGAGCTGAGAAGCCCTCGTGGTTTGTTTTAGAGCTGCAATATGGGGCCCAAGGAGAGTAAAAGAAAGACTTTGACAGTGTTTACTGTGGCTAAAAATGCCAATAAACTTGCCTTCATATATGGATGTTGTCACACCTTGACAAAGTCAGTAGACTTGTTCTGATATTGATCTGATCATCTGTTGACAAATCAAATAGGCTTGTCTTTCATAATGATTTTCTCAGCCTTTGACAAAGTCAATCTCTTTCAATAACGATGCAGGGACCACTTGACAAAGAAAATAGGTTTGCCTTGTATGTTGATGTTATCACACCTTGATAAAAGCCAATACACTTGTCTTGCATATTGATGTGGTCACCATTTGACAAAGCAATAGTCTTGCCTTGTATGTATTGATGTGGTTACCCCTTGGCATATCCAGTAGGCCTGCCTTTTTTAAAATGGCACCTCATTGTATTATGATGTTGCTTTTGTTATAGGTGGTATTAATATGCACAGATTTCACCTTTCTAGACAGGTCAGTCCTACATCAAATCCTATTAGGCACAGACTTTGCTGTACAGAAAGGTCTTTCTGGACAGGCCAGTCCTCAATAAAGCCTTCAACATACAGCCTTTATCATGGGCAGATGTCTTTGTGAACATATCTGTCCCTCACTAAACCCTAGTATGCACAGCATTTGCCCTCCACTGAAGTGTTATTTAAGAGGCCAGTCTCACACCAAGCCCTACAATGCAGAGCCTTTGACCTGTACAGGGGTGTCTATGGACAGGCTAGTGTGTCACAAAACACTACTAGGTACGGTCTTTGGCCTGAGCAAAAGCCTCCTTTGCGGAAAGGCCACTCCTTCGCCAAATACTACAGCACAAAGACTTCCCCTGTGCAGCGGTCTTTGCTGATCGGTATCTCGCTTTCCAAACCTTACCACACAAAGAATTTGTCCTGTACAATGGTGTTGGCGGAGATGCCACTCCCCCGCCAAACCATACTATGCAAACAGTTAGCCCTGTTCTGCAATCTTTGCAGAGTGGCCAACCCTCACCAAACCCTACCACATAAAGACTTTAACTTGTGTAACAGTCTTCGTGGAGAGGACACTCCTTTGCCAAACCCGACCATGCAAAGACTTCTCTCAGTGCTATCGTCTTTGCGGAGAGGCCACTCCTTCACCAAACCCTACCACACAAACGCTTCGCCCTGTGCAGGGGACATTGCAGAGAGGACCCTCCATCATCAAACCCTACCTTGTAAAGATTTTGCTCTGTGTTGCGGTCTTTGCAGAGAAGCCACTCTCTTGTCAAACCCTACTGTGAAAAGACTTCACCCTGTGCAGTGGCTTTGCAGAGAGGCCACTCCCTCACCAAAGTCTACCATGCGAAGACTTCACTCTGTCCAGCGGCTTTGCAGAGAGGCCACTCCCTCACCAAACCCTAACATACAAAGACTTCATCATATGCAGAGGTCTACGCAGAAAGTCCACACATTTGCAAAACCTGTGCTGTGGTCTCTGCAGAGAGGTTACTCCTTTACCAGGCCCTACTATGCATGCAAAGAACTCACCCTATGCAGCAGTCTTTGCAGAGAGACCAGTCCCTCATTATACCCGAGCTTCCTTACATAGCCAACTGCCGATTACATTGAGTTAGGTATTGTAATATTATCTTACTTTTTGTTTAAAAAGATCCCTAGGGCATACATTTACTTTGGATAATTGTAACTGGTGAATGTCAGTGGTTTTGTTAAATTAAAAAGTATGTTTTAACTTACATTTGTACCTATCTAGTATGGCCTTTTAACCTCTGTTTTTGCAGGGAAGTCTTACGTTTAAAAAAATAAATTAAAGTAAAATATAATTACTATTCCTAACTGTAACTTCACTTTGACCTTTGTTTTTTTCAGTGAATTTCATTGTTTTTTTACATATAAAGTTAGGTGTCCATTACCATTGTTGCCAGACCCTACCCCCAACCCTCCACTGAACCCATATCGCCATCTGTGGCCAGGCCCTGCAACCAAACAAACCCCCGTAGGTGTGCATAGCTGACTATGTGATGTAACAATATAAAGGGTGTCCTATTGAGTAAAGCAGACCTACTGACTTTGTCAAAGGATCAGATCCACAAAATATAAAAAGATGGTCTAGTTTCTTTATCAAGGGTTCAGCACATCAATATATATAAAGCAGACATATTGTTTTTTTATCAAAGTCACCAATAATTATAATCACATGTATATTTCACAGATTCACAAATTGAAATGTTTAACAAAAGTGAAAGTAAAGCTTTTTCAAATAACATTAACATATCTTCAAGTATTTTTCAGGCCACAGAGTGGAGCCATAGAACCTATCACAAAGGGTCTCTGCCTACCAGCTGAAGAGCATACAGCTTCAGCTCAGAGTGCTTTAAAAAATATGGTAAGCTCTCCTGGGATCATGCATTCAATGACCCAGGAGACTTACTGTTTTTTTTAATGTTGCTGGGGGCTGCTGCACTCTCTGCAGCCACTAACACATTAAAATAAATGTTAGTGTTGCCCTGCCTCTTTCATTGACACTAACAGGCTCCAACAAAATATAAGTAAAAAGCCTTCACAGGGCATCATGGGTCTTTTACTTCTCCGTGGTACCTGAGCGGCTCCTGCTGCCCATTTATCGTCCATTTTCTTCCTTTTTTTATGAATATTTTAGGGTGCCCCAGTGCCCACTTGGGGCATCCACACCAATTTTATTTAAGTTAGGGGATGTGAAACCATGGAAACCCTGTGGCCCCTGCCAGCTTCCGAGTTGGCACCCATTCATCATGGGTGCCGACTGGAGCTGGCTTTTTTCAAGCAGTGTGTGCCTTAGAGCCCACCCGGGGCACCCTCAATCTGTACATCATTAGGGACAGCCGGGGAGCTGCAGGGCCCCAGCAGCACCTGCCGGTCCTTTAGCAAGATCTGGCCAATTAAATTATAGGTGGGTGCCCTGGAGCCAACCTAGGTCACCAACAATGTGTCCACGTTTGGGGGACACATAGGGATCCCCAAGGTCCTTGCGGCCCCAGCCAACTTCCCTGCCAGCGTCATACTGCTCCTGCTGGGCCAGAGCAGCTTTTTTCTCTGCTGCTGCCCAGACGGGAGAAAAGGTGTGTTCTCTGCTCAGCACAGTGCAAGCAGGGTATGCCTGCCCTAACCAAGGCAGGCATACACTGTCCAACGGAATGAGGTCCCCCGGGCACTGCTTGACCAGTCTCTCTGAAATTGGGTCCCCGGAGCTGGAATACAGCTCGGGTGGGAGCTGACTTCCCAGGGCCCCTAGTCAAAAACCATGTGGCCCCTAGCAATGGAGTCCCTAGAGTCCTATTGAGGCCACATATTTTTAAATATGGTCCCGGGAGATGCGGTCCCTGGGGTCTCTTGGAGTCCAAGGTAGGGGGCTGCAATGCCTCTCCCTTTTATTTGAAATATGGCCCAGGGGATGGGGTCCCCAGCCATGCGCCCCCCTACCCAAAAGATATAAGTGCACCCCCCAAGCCCTGTCCCATTACGTTACTGGCCCCAGGGGGTCCGTCTCACCAGGCCTGGGGTGCAGGGTATCTCTAACCTCATCCCCTACACTTTTTAAAAAACTTTTATCTAGGACAGGGGACTCAGTCCCCATTCCCTAGGGCATTACATATGCCACCCACCTCCGACAGGAGCAATAATGGTCCAGCGGCGGGAGCAGCCATTTCCTTTTCTTCTCTGCCCGTAAGCGCAGGAAGGGAAGAATGTGAGGATGAGAGCATACTTGTTGCCGGCTCCCACCAGCACTCAGCTGTCCTCACAGCTCCCATCCTATTTAACAGAGGAAGGTGCCCTGGGTGGTACAGGGGCATCCAACAAAATAATAAGTGGGAGGCTAATGCCGGCCAACACAATGTGTGCTGGCCGGAGAGCTTGTTCTGGCTGCTGGGGCAATAGGGATGTCATCAGTTATGTCACTAACCATGTCATGAGTGATGTAATATGTGAGGTTGTATGCAGTGCCTTGCGGGGGCGCGAGATATAGTTAGCTTCGCTAACTATAAATGCTGAATTTCTTTGGTTTGTACGAGTGAAACCTGAGCCTAACTATAATATATCTGTAACCTCTGTTTTTTTCAGTGAATTTCGGTGTTTTTTTTAAACTAGTAGTCACGTTTGTAAAGTGATGGAGAAAGGGGGCGGGGCCTCTGACCAGTTCTCGGGAATCCCGCTGTGCAGGATTTACAGGAGCTACCAGGAGGACTGAGATGTTTTGTTTAAACATGTATGGTCCTGAGAGGGGATGGTTGGAAAGAGAAACAGTAGAGAGATATGTTGGGCTGAAATTTGTTGCTATCATCCCATATTTCAATGCTATTGTGAGATGTAAAGAAACAGTCATAGTATGCAGCTAGTTCGCACCTGAAGGGGTGGAATAGATTACAGTTCTCCGATTGGCCAGCAGTATTTAGCAGCTCTCTTCACTTATTCCATGTCTGTTCAGTTTGAGACATCAGGTTCATGGGCTGGGGATGGACAAGAGCCACTCTCATTTTTTTTTTTTTTAAATATCTTTATTTGCTTTTCGTAAATTAGACAGTATACAAATGACAGTGAGACAGAATAAAAGTGGGGGGGGGGAGGGGTAGGGGATGCATTGCTGGATGTGCACTTGTGATACATGTGACAGGCACGTAGTGCCGACATTAGGATGTGCCAGTTGCATTGTCCGGTACATTCATTATCTCCATCACGGCTAATGTTCCTGCGGCCAAGGCCATACCACAGAGTTTGTGTTCAAACCACCGGATGTCCAAGTGAACACATATCAGTGTCTGCACAGAGTAGAAGAAAGGGTGTGCCCCCTCTCAGCCACACGTCCTTGACCGCATGTGGCTTTGCAAACAAGCACTAAATTACAGCAAAGTCAGATACGATTTATTATTGTCATAACTTTAACCATGAAACATAAAACGAAACACACAAAAAAAAAATCGTCACCACATTGCCACGGACAAGACCCAATCTCATATATGTCTAATGCCTGAGTGTAAGAGGCCTGTGGAGACCCAAGAGAGGTGGGAAATGGCACGAATGACAGCCAACCTCCATTCCATCACTACACTTGGTCCCTTGAGACTCAGACCACGTGGGGAAACAAAGAGGAAGCAAACGCATCCCCTATGTGACGTCCCAATACTGCTTAAACACTTTGGTTAACCACGGTTGTGACGTCAAAGTAGTGAATTATTGGACCTCGATCCTGTGATAACAAATCAGTGGCCTTTCAGCTAGTTTGCCACCTGTGGAAACACAGCTATCATTGACCTCCTGACACTTCCCCCGTCACAAACCAAGTTATGGAGGCACCCACTGTTAGAAAAAAAGATTCCAGCAAGGAAAAGGAATTGGCCTTTCCCATAGAGGCTGGCTGCAAAATCATTTCAGTGTCCTAACCAAATCATCCCTCCCCCATTACAACCCATGCCATCCTTGGCCCGCACCTCCCATTTGCACATTGCTCACATGCTTTGTACCTCACATCTACCCTGTCATTGTCTTCTAGTGAAAAGATGCATAGGAAATTAACTGAATATTACTCTAGTGCATGCCACCACCGAAGAAAATATTATGGATTTTCTTTCTTATGCTTTCTTAATCCACTTTTTGGTATTTTTCTATTTCTCTTTGTTCTCAACTCTTTCTGTGCCATTCTCTTACCCTCTTTAGGTCTCGCCTGAGACAGCGCTTTAGCGCTGCTCTGGCGAGACTTATAGTAAGCGAGTTTTGGAAGTGCAAACGAGTGCTTTCAGGCCTCCAAATACAGTGCATGTGTCTCGGGCGCGCGCACCATTTGGAGGCCTGAAAGCACTCGTTTTCTTTCACTTTCGCCTGTCACACAGCCGCGCTTTGAAGTGTGATCGCGATTGCGATCACTTACATTTCGCGGGCGCTTTGATGTTTTCAGTGAGCCGTGCGGCCACTGAGGACATCAAAGCGCCCGTGAACACCATTTGCCACCCCCACCTCTTCAGCCAACTTACTCGCCATGTCTGCTCTGGATTCTTGTGCCTGGCTGTTGTGGTCTCCGGCCTTATTGCTGCTTCACCACAAATAAAGTCCGCTAATCTGCCTGTCCAGTGCCGTGTGCCCATGAGTCACGGTAATAAATGGTGAAGCATTCACTTGAGCCCAGTTTGTGTTTTTTTAAAAAAAATTATGAAAGTCACACTCACGGCTCTTTTTAAGGGATTATTTTTGTATTTCAATAGAGGGCCGACGGTTTCAAAGTATGTACCCCCTCTTGGAGGTTACCAGGCAGCCTTTGCTCCACATGAAGCAGAAGTTAAGCTGCGCTCCCACGCTGCATGTTAGTCTGAGAAAGCCCCTCATTCCAAACCAGGGCTAACAAAACTTTTTCAGCGCGCGCAGCCCTCCTGCGGGCCCCCCGGCCCATGGGCTACTGAGGTCAACGCCTTTCCTGAAACCATGCTACAAAGCGGCCTGTAAGGGCTGCGTTTAATGTGTGCGCCTGCACCTTCCACCAACGCAGCAGAAACAGCCGCTTCTCGGATCACTGGTGCATTTAACACTTGTCAGGTACTCCAGTGGGGGTGTCAGAAAACGCAACCATGCGAGGCAGCGCTTTGTTCTTTCCCTGCAAACACTTGGCGTGAAAACCTTCAAAAGAGTTCCGTTTTTTTAAGGGTCTGGGTTGGGTCATGCACAAGTCCTGGGCACCCCGCAAAAACTGCTTTTAAAAGTTCACCACAAAACTGGACAGCTGCACCTATAAAATAAGGCAGCAAGACCGGCCCCAAGTCAACAGTCACACTTTGTGCCTATCGGGGTCCTCGCACTTTACCATGTGTTGTGCTGTTCTGGGAAGCATGCGGCTTTCTCTCTTAACAAAAGCAAATAAATAAATAAATAAATACAAACAATCAAAGGGTCCTCGACGCGGGAGGTTGTGAAAACAGGACAGACACTTTTCTACCCAGCAGATTCAACACCCAACTGTTTGAAGTCAAAAGCAACAAGACGATAACAGCCATCAGCTTACAGAAAAGACACCAAAGAACGACACAAAGGGCTCAGACACCGCCCAGAATGTGGGAAAAACAATATTGTACAATTAGACAGATAAACCGGGACTTCGAGGCACCAATTCCTCTCTGTCTTTTATGTAAATACTCGGAAAGCATGTTCAGCTGAAAGGTAGACTTCAAATTAACAAGCATTTGCAATGCAATAGGTCTCGCAATTACGCAAGTTTGAGCTATTGGCACTGTAAATGACAATGCCTCTTATTTATGTTTTTGTTTGTAAAACATAAATAAAACGCATTGTCAATTACAATGCCAATAGCTCAAACTCCCGTAAATGCGAGACCTATTGCATTGCAAATGCTTGTTCTTTCTTTCTTTCTCTCGGTCTCTCTTTGACTCCCTTGTTTTTCTCCCTATTTCTCTCTCCCTTTCTTCCTCTCACTTTTTCTTTTTTTCTTTTTTCCTATCCTCCTTATTCTTTTTTCTTCTTTTCATTCTTTTATTAATTCCTGCCTTTCTCTCTTTTCTTACTGCCTGCATGTATTTCCTTCCTTTCATTAAGGGTGTTTAGCTTTTTAAAGCAATTTATTCATGAAATAATTTGTGTGCCATGATTAACTGACAGGTTTACCAGGTGGGTGTATATGTGAAGTGGGGGTAGATTGCTGTTTATTGATATCTTTGCTAATAGTCCTAGTTAAGGATGCAATGTTTATGTTAAAAAAGAGCGCTCTGATTTGCTGGTTTGTGAAAGCAATGAATGGACTTCAGGGGAATTAGCCTTATCCAGAAGGAGAGCAGTGTCCTCATATATTGCATGGCAATAATGCTATACGCCCCAGTGGAACACTCGCCTCTTAGGGCCCGATTACAACTTTGGCGGTGTGGCGCTGGGTCTGCCCGGCCTCTGTACCGCCATAGCTGTGGTTGGGCCGCATGCCAGATTAGGAGGTTCTACTTTTATGGTTGGATTTGTTTTTGACGTTCCCACAACGATGCGATGACAATGCGCTCCTCAATGGGAACGCCAAACACAGTTCATGCATGGCTGGTACTGATGATGTCCATGTCGTGCAGGAAGTGGTGTGCATGCACGCAGGGGGCCACATGTTGGGCCCCCCTGTATGCATCCAAAGGGCGTGAGGCACCAGGGGGTCCTGTGAGGCCCCTTTGTTTCCTCTCCGCCACTGTATTCTTGGCAGTAGAACTGCCATGAAAACCGTGGTGGAGAGGAAACTTGTAATATGCTTAGTGGGACCACGGCGATCCCGCTAAACATATTACTGCCTCCTGACTGCCGCAACACTGCCAGGGAATGGCGGTTCCGTGGCAGCGTCGAAGGGCTGTGGTGGTCCCACCGCCCATATTGTAATGGGGCAGTCGGGAGACCAACCATGCGAGTCTGGAGGTCCGTGGACCACCAGACTCGTGATTGGGGCCTAGAGGGGATCCATACACAACATCAAAGGAACAAAATCGACATTCGGGAACCCCACATGTAAATCTGTTGCAAATCAGCTTTTGTACCGCTAGTGATGTATGCACACTGGAGCATAATTGTGGTAATCCAGAGGTGGCGTTGAAGTTATTTGCCCTTTATATACAATTATTAAATCTCTATATTGGAGAGTAGCTCAGTATGGTGTTTAATGATTAGAAGTATCTCTCAGAAGCGGAAAGATAGGAGAACCCTGTGTTAGACTCTGGGGAAGAGGGCTAAATTCATTATTCCCACTCCAAACTTAACTGATTGGAGAAGGTGTTGGACTTGGGGGTTAGATTTAGTATTGCCACCTCAAACTTAACCACACTGTGTAAAGTGAAGGATTTTAAAGGAATGTAAGTTTACTGTTTACACTAAAATCTAACCCTATGTCTTACAACTAAGAACTTCTAAGACACTTATGCAAACAAACATATTACATTAAAAAGGCATTAAAACAAAATAATTAACAATAGAATATAAAGCGTGATTGCATTTTTAATACAGATTCTAAAACAAAAGCACATGAGCAACAATTTATATATTCTAAAATATTAAAAGTAAAATGTAAAACTGTTCCAAAATGTGACTTCAAAAACCATTTTCAAACTAAAAACGTTTTTTTACTGTTGTTTTCGAAAATATTAATTAATAAATTAAAACTATAATAAAAAAGCAAATTAAAATAACGGAACATTACAAATTAAACTCATTTAATGTATTATTATTAATAACAAATATTGTAATTAATATATACCAAACAAATAAATACATAACATTTAAAATAAAATAATCTAATTATCCTTTTTTTTTTAAGAAATAAAGAAAATCCTCTACTAACTATACAACTTGCTCCTAAAATATTTACAATCATAATAATATAAAAAATATTTCGATTAAAATAATGTAATAATATACATAACACTGGAGAGTGGGAGGAGAGCATGCATGTACCCCAGTAGGTCAATCGGCTGCCTGCTACAGTGAAGGGAAGGTTCCATCATGCATAGCCACCCTACAGCGGTTGCACAATCCTTGTGTAGGACCTCCCCTGCAAGCACAGCAGCGAGTGCACTGCAGAAATCACCGCAGCCATTTTTTCTAAACCGCTTGCACGCTGGGCGATACAGAACAAGGCATCTTGCCTCAGATGCCACTGTACCCACTCCTGGAGTTCAACACCCCGGAAATCACTGGTCCTGTTTCCAGCTGAACAGTAAAACACAGAAAAGTACCCCAGAAGGCCAGGCAACTTGAGTGTGAGAGAAGCAATCTCCAACCCATGGATCTACCATCCTAACTACAAACAAAGGGAGTTGACCCTACTTTTGTGCACGACGCATGCACCAGAGAGCAAGATTGGCCATTTGGAAAGGCCAGGCGACCAGGCAGCAAGAAGAAGAAAGCAAGATCTCACACGAGATCTCACAAGAACAAGGCAACATCTTGGGGTCAGGATCTAGAAAAACATGGAGGCAGCCAAAGTAGAGCCAGACATGGAAAATAATTAGAAAGGCTTGTATCTCCCATAGCGCTCAGTGGTGTGACACAATCTAAAACATCAACACAACTGACAGGTAATGAATTTTAAAAAATCAATTGCACAAGAGGTAGACAAGCAAAACGCACAAACTGGTGACAATGTCAGAAGGGCATGCACAGCTCCATTTTTCCCTGCCTGTTGATATTTGATCTCAGGCACTCTCAAACCCCAGAGGCATAATGAGAAAAGTGGTTTCAGCATTGCGAACACTACCAACTACTTGCAAGAACCACAGATATTAGGGGGTATGTGTATCAAGCCATTTTCTTGTTCGCAAACGGGCTTAATCTCAAAATCGGCCCGTCTGCGAACGGGAAACAGGCTCTTGGGATGTATCATCCCAAAAGGCCCTTGCAAAATAGGGAATCGCAAAATTTGCGATTCCCTATTTTGCGAATGCATTTAAGGAATCGCAAATTGAGATTCCTTAATTGCAATGTAGGAAGCACCCAAATTGTGCGATTTTGGCTTAAGAAATGGTGGTAAATTGTGATTTCTTTGAAAAATTCACTTTTTGGCATTTTTCAAAGTGCCATGTGGCACACATACATGCCCTTTGGGCATGGAAGTGCGCCACGTGCATATATGCACATTTTAGGGGTGCAACAGGGTGTCCGTTTGGAACCCTTGTACCCTTTAAATTGCATGAGCAATTTGCAAGTACCTAGTGGGTACTCGCAAATTGCGCATGCACTTCCCATTCATTCCTATGGGCATCTTGGCCCATAGCAATGAATGGGAGCCATTCCTTAATTGTGACTCGCAATTTGCGAGTCGCGATTAAGGAATGCTACGGAATCGCAAAATATTTTCTAATTTTTAATGACATCCCGTTTTGCGATTCTCAAATAGCGATTCTCTAAAAATAGCTATTTGAGAATCCCAAAACGATTCTTTGATACATATGCCCCATAGAGTCCAGAAAGCTTTTCCTCAACTTGATGAGGGATGACATTGAGTATCAACTTGCCATGTTCCCATCGTAAGATATTGCGATGTACGACGATTGATTAAGTGCCTCAAGGAGAAGTGTCATTGTAGTGTAACCTTAACAATGAGCAATGCACGTTCAACATAACAAGCCAAGGGGTCGATGCATCATCAGATGATTTTGCAACAACAATGCAAAAAAGATGGTAATGTTTTGTGAATTTGATAAATCCAACTATGAAGAAGCAATATATCTGAGATTCATAAAGGGATAGTACTCAACATCATTTCGCAAGAAGAATTTGAAGGGCACATACACATTTGATAAACTACTGACCATGGTAAGAACAGATGCCAAAGCCATTACACATGCCATAAATATAGAAAATGGATGAACAAGTATGCTAGAGCAAGTCCACCGAATGATGGGAGGAAGTAAACACAACAACAGGTAGGCATTGACATTGAACAAGAACCTTATCAGCTACAACTGTGGAGTAGAGGATCCACACATTGGGGTCTGAGTAGCCATGGCACAAAGATGTTGAAAATTCAGCAAAGACAACCGCTTTGCAGGCATCTGCAAAGCAGGATATTTGTAAGATGAAAAAGGGTGATCCAAAAGGTCCTAGACGAAACTGACTCGGCATGTTGGACAGATTGACACAAAGTCAGGACTCATCCTCTGAGTCATCCCCAGTATAGGGAAGTGATGAGCGCCTTTACCTCATAAAAGAAGCTGAGACGACCCAGAACAGCAAACAGAACATATTCAAATGCTTGAAGAGGAGGAAATGAAGGAGACTGCAGTCATCCTTCTCCATGTGAGGAAAAACTAGGACGCATTTGTACCCGACGAAACACACAATCATCCTGGTTCTGTAGATAGCCAGCATACAGTAAACACCATCAGGAGACCCAAGTGGCTCACTGAGGAAATGTGACAACAAGGACGCACTTGAATTAAGGGCCACATTTATTTTTTTCTTTTCTTTCTTATTCTCTTATATCTTTCTCCTTTTTTCTTTTCTCTTGGTCTGTGGAGGTGCCATGCTCTGTTCATCGCTTCATCTTTTTCCTTCAAATATGAGAGTTTTGTCAGCAGTCGCAAAGATATTTCCCTTTTCTAACAAAAACTTGGATATATGAATGAGGCTCTGATCAATGTTGGTCGCTGGACAACACTTCTTGAGGGGCTTGCAGACATAATTGGGCGACACAGAAGCGGTGACCCTGAGGGAAGCAAGAGGAGCTATCAGACCAGAGCAATGACTAGCTTTCTCTATTGTAGGCTTTTTCTATATGCTAATAGGGAATGACTAAAGAAGGTTTGTGGTTGCAAACCATTCATGAATTACTGACCCCCCAAGTTGAAGTGGTAACTGATTTGCAAAGGAGAAGAAGTCCCCTTAGGACCACTTTCCCTTTCTGAATCATGCTGGCAACCTCAGGAGGGTGCCCGAGGGATAAATGATTGCTCCCCTTGAAATTTTCCAAAACTGAAAACTCCTCTATATAAAAAAAAAGCAGGCCTAGTTCTTTTAAGGAACACAGCTTATTCTTTTTTTTTAAGCATTTTCTGTTTTGGAACACAATCACAAGGATGGTTGTCTTCTGTCCTTTGTAGGCCACCACCCATGTGATTGTAGTCAACCAAAGGGGGTCACAAACTTCAACCTACCTATGAATATTAATAATACTAGTGTTTGAAATGGAAAAATAGAAGTGCAGGTACTCTATACCAGAGTACCTACTTGCTTCTAAGAAGCACTGGTGCTCTCCAATTAAACGTATTGCACCTCTGCTGATAATTGCTGGTGCTCTCCATCTCAAAATAAAGAAGTGCAGGTACTCAGTACCTGACAATATCAGTCCATTTAAAGCACTGATATAAGCCAGATAGTTGTCGGACCTCCTTTGACTTTGTATTTTGTGAACCGACTCATTAGTACATAGGTTGGTTTGCAAAATGTTATTCCATTTGCAAAAAGTCAGTCCACAATTTGCAACCTCTTTTCTGTAAATGGAATAATAGTACATCAGGAACTTTACTAGCCATTATTTTTATATAAAGCATACTTCATTTATAAAATTCACATGCATCTTTGCTATATATCCATTTTTATAATAACCACCTCTCCGTAATTTGCACCAACAGTCTGTTATTTAAGGCCAAAGTCCGTTGTCTGTGAACAACAGTTTAACGAATAGCATTTGTCTGTAATTTAAACACCACTGTCCCCAGCTGATGATAATGCCTGAGGTTCCAGTCAACAGTCACCCGTGAGAACTCTCTCTCTATCCCTCCCAGTAGTTGAAGTGCATTAGAAACAGAATTAGAACTGTGATCCTGAGTGCAATGGGAGCAGGGGAAGTGGGTTACAGATAGTACTAAAAAGTACAAAATATTCAGTAACTATTTTGCTGTCTTTTAAAATTCAGGTAACTGCATATATAATATAACACAGATACATTTAAAGAAAAATAAATGCAAGTTAAACTGGTGCAAAAGGGACTCTTTTATGTTATGAAATTTGAGGTGGGTAATGCAAACACTGCATGTGTGTACCTGCATAACTGAAGGGTTACAGAATTGAATCCTGGTTACCACAGTGGGGAATTGTCGCGTATATCTATAGTGCCATGAAGTCTCGGCCTGCAACAGAAACACTTTCAAAATATGTAATTTTTTGAAATTGTATAACACACAGTATAACATAGGCTGCCTCAAAATGTGCAAAAACATTCAGGGTTTGTTTAAAAAACTGCTTTCGAAATATATACTCTTCGTAAAACACAATCAGGCTGTACCTAGTGCAAACATCTTTTACAAGCTTCATTAGAAGAAAGAAGGTAAGACTCAGCTGGGAAGACCCTTACACTACCTCGCAAAAATAATTGGGCCCTTATTACAAATTGGTGGGTGCGTTTAATATCTCTCCGTTCCTTAAATTGCAGCACGTTCAATTTAACAGGGAAGAAGCATAATCAAGTTTCAAATTACTTCATCAATTAAAAAGTCTAGTGGTTCCAAGAAGTTTGAGAAAAATAATAATTTAATATTTATAAAACTGAGTGAAAGCCCAATTTTGCACCCATGTCTTCGTACCTATGCCTAAACGCACCGGCGTACACATTATTGGGTTTCGATTCCTTTAATAAACGAATATGAGAACATTTGAAATACTACTAATTGAAGTCTAGTTCGTGGGTAAGGGTTTCAGCACCTAATGCAAATCACAGGGGTGTCATGGTAGCTTTCGCATCCCTAAAAGCATTTCCGTTGCCTGTAGTCCACATTGGAAATGTCGGAGTGCTTAGCAGTGTGGCTTTGCTTGCCTCTGTACGACGACATGCACTCTTTAACTTAAAGTGCATTTTGGCTAGCAAATTCTGCTTATGGGGTATGTCTGCTAAAAAATTAAAATTCTTAAACACGTCCAACTAAATGTGATTATTTGCTCCCAACTGCTAGGCATTATACAAAACCAAAAACATAAACCTATTTTAACTTGTATTGGCTGCCTAATGACCTATTATATTATTTGATTAAATCTTTAGGTGTGTCCGTAAAATTGACCTTTTGTCCTAACTTTTTTCCCCAAAATGTTGACCCTTTATTTCGAAATTTTATGGTCACTGCCCAGCATCTGCCTGCATGCCAGGTGGCCAACTTATCCACTTTCACCCTTCCGAGTTCCGGCGTGAGCTAGGCGCGCGCTTTTCTTGTAATAAATTGCGTGATTCCGTACGTCTCACTCCATGCACGCGCTGCTCCCCTCTGACGCAGACCCAGGGCCCGGGTGGCTGATTCTCTCGAGCTGCACACTTCCGCTCCACAACACTCCTAGACTGGACGGATGTGTCTGCGTAAACAATGCCCCCCAAGGATGCTCGGTGCTGCTCGATCCGTGTAAGCATGGGTTTGATTAGTTTAAATTACAGAGTTGCTGCTAAAATTGCTCGGGAGAGGATGGAGGGCTCTGATTACCAAACCCGTAATGCGCCATCTGTATATGTTACCCGTTGCTCTGTAGCGGTTTCGAATATTGTACCAATTAGCTTTCATTTACAGTTAAAAGACACCGAAACATCTGTAAGTACACTGAACGCTGGCTGCTCTGCTCTTGTTTACCGTTAGCATAATTACATTTGGGTAATTTCAGCGACAGCGTTATATTATTATGGTTTTTTTCCACAGGGTTTTGCATCTTCAGTTTGGTTAGTATTCTGCGCACAGGCATGAACACAGGGAGACGCACCACTCTGCCTTCGTTGGAACTGTACTGGCAGTGTTTTAACCGCAGGGGCCATTTTGTGTTTACGTGATAAACACAGAGGGCAGAGTCTACGAATACAAGTGACACGTTCAATAAGCCTTGCCTAGGAGAGAGATGCATGTGTGTCTCATTAAATCCATAAGCAACGTAAACACTCCAGAGTGTAATGGCAACAAAGCAGCCAGGGGCAAAGCTTGGTTAGCAGTATTGGGGGAGAGGGCGAGCTTCAGATTTTTCAACAATCCAATAAATAATGTTAAAATTAATTCTACCACAAGCAGGGTGCGTGAGAGTGGCTTAAGGGGCAGTGGGAAGAGAGAGGAATGCGGATTGGCATGGGCCCCAAGTGAGAGAAATCACAATATTTTGTAAAATATTTTTTGTGGACTTTACAAACAGAGAGAGGGAGAGGGAGTGTGTGCGTTTTCGCCTGTATATGTAAATAAATCTGGTGAAATCCAAGACAATTCACCATACCGGACTGAAAGCACCAGTACCAGACTATTTACTAGAAAATACATTTACTAAGGGGGTGTAATACCCCAAACACCCCCCCTGAGAGCAACCAGAAAATGAAAATACCGCAATATATGCAAACAATCCTGATGGCACGATTGAGCCCGAACTTCCCTAGAAGAGTTCTTTCACCCTTCCACACATCTGTCTCTACATCATTTTATTCTTTCCTTTTTGCAGACTTCAACCTTCCATCTATCCATCATTAGAGGTGGGCGACCTTATAAATTACCAGGGAGAGCTGAGCCAGAGCAGAGCCAAGGGTCTGGCTCGGATCTTAGAGCCCTTGCACAAGCCGAGCCCTGAAAATTTTGCATTGTAAATCATACAACAAACATCACTTAAAGTGTGACAAAGTCTCTTCAAAATTCAAAAATGTGTATTGATGTGTGGAAGCTTTGACATTAATACGTCATATTAATATTTTAAATGTGCAGGGCTGTTTAGTGATCTGCCCAGAATCACAGGATGTTGAGCCGATGCCCAGACTCAAATCTATTTCCTAAGTCGGACTCAAACCTAGTTCCTACGTCGGCAGCACCGTCCATAATGCCACATCTTAGCTAGAGGGAAGATGGCAGGTAGAAGACACATGAATGCTTGGCTCGTTGTGAGCACAAGGTTCCAACAAGGCCTTGAGCTGAGCCAGAGCCAGGCTTCAGGATCGAGCCCGGCTGAAGCTTTCTGTGGCTTTCCCACTATTGGAATCATGGCCTGCTGATGGATCTATTCGGCAGGATCGGGGTGTCAGGAACAGCTTGGAGGCTACTAAACTCATTCCTCACCAATCGAGAGCAATCTGTACAGCTTGGCGATTTTATTCTTCGAATTTTTCTTTCCCGTGCGGGGTCCCACAGAGGTCTGCGGTCAATCCCACTTTGTTTAATGTATATGTCACCCCCTTGGCAGAATTGATTGGTACTTTGGATTTTCGCTGACCTCCCACACAGACGACACACAGATCGTCTTCTCACTAGCCACTGAGGAGAAGGATGTTGCCTCCAGTTTTTGTGATTGCATGAAGGCGGTTAGTTCATAGATGGCTTTAAACTGCCTCAAACTACACTCCAGCAAACCTGCATTAAGGCGGTTAGTTCATAGATGGCTTTAAACTGCCTCAAACTAAACTCCAGCAAACCTTGTTCAGCCTTCTTTTTGGTCTCCACTCTGGTGGCCATCAGATTTAGGCTCCCTTCCTTCCCCAGGGAACGTGGTAAAGAACTTAGGAGTTCTTATTAACAATTA
This sequence comes from Triturus cristatus, assembly GCF_964204655.1. Classification (NCBI taxonomy): domain Eukaryota; kingdom Metazoa; phylum Chordata; class Amphibia; order Caudata; family Salamandridae; genus Triturus; species Triturus cristatus. The sequence continues at coordinate 443,317,494 of NC_140587.1, read as the reverse complement.
TTAGTATTATTATTATTAAACTGAATTTATAAGGCGCTCAGCTACCCCCAGAGGTTTTCCGGCGCCAACCGGAAGGAGAGAAAAAGCAGAATAGGGAAACAGAGATTGAACAACCAAGTCTTCAGACTTTTACGGAATCTACCATAAGCGTTTTCCTCGTGTAAAGTGAGAGGCATGGAATTCAATAGAGTAGGGCCAAGATAACTGAAGGAACGGCCACACATACGAGAGAGTTTGATTTTGGGTATAATCAACCTAATTTGCTGGGCAAAACGCAAAACTCGTGAAGGAAGATAAAGTTGTACCAGCGATTGCAGGTATGTTGGGGCCACTCCAGTTTTGATTTTATACATTTAGCATAAAGCTTTGAACTTGATTCAATTATCTTTCTTCAACCAATGCAAATTGTGAAGATAGCCAGTGATTGAGGTAGTCTTTGGTACATTGCACAGCAGTAAACTTAACTACACCAACCAGGTCAATGCAGTCACTTCTGCTGCGTTGTTTACCCTCAAAATGATCAAGAAAGTGTTACCTTTCATTCCGGCGCATTTGCAAAAAACAACGTTTACCTCCCTGGTTTTGCGAGGATAGACTATTGCAATGGGCTATATTTGAATGCGCATCAACATGTTTTAAACAAACTGCAGACTTTACAAAATGCAGCAGCCCGTGCTCTTTTTTAAAATTCCAAGATATCAATCATTTCCCAAGATAATCAGGCAACTTCACTAGTTACCTGTTAGAGGATTATCATTAAAGCGCTGTGTATAGTTTTCAAACCCCTCCACGATCAGGGACCTGTCTTCTTGAGAAACAGTTTTTCCTGGTACATCCCAGGGAGATCTTTACGTTCATCTTCCTCCAAACTGGTGGCAATCCCGAGATTTAAACGTGCAAAGTGGGGCGGCAGAGGCTTTGTGCTGGGGGCATCAAGAGCTTGGAATTCCCTCCTTTTGCACAAGAGAACAATGCCCTACCTTCTGGTCTTTAGAAAGTTGTTCAAGACATAGCTCTTTTCCTCTAGCTAATTGTTTTTGGGCTCTGTAAGCGCGGTATCTCAGTTAGCGCCGAGACACCTCTTTTGGTATTCGAGCGCTTAAGAAGACGATATAACATGACATCATCTAACCTCTCATCGTTCCATGCATCCATCACCAATCCATCCATCAATTCACCCTTCCACCGATCCATCCATTCACCCTTCTAATCATTTATATGTCTTTTCTCCTGTCCTCCCATCCGTTGTTTCATCCTTTCACCACCATTTCACCCTTCCATTTTCCATTAGGTCTCCTACCTTTTTACTATTCGCTCCTTCCACCTTTGCTTTCTTTCACCCTTCCTTCCAGCTTTTTCCTTTCAAACGTTCTTTTTCTCTACTTTGTTCCCCGTCTATCTACTCATCTTTCTTCTGTCCCCGCCTTAATTTTTTCTTTTTTTCTCTCTCCTGGTCCATCTGTAGTCCTTTCACACTGTTTCTTCTCCACTTTTAGGTCTGGCATTAGTCAACACTTTTTGATTATATTTATAATAGACTTAATAATATGGGCTCTCGTCCAGCCCTCTTCATCTATTGGCTTGCTGTTGTGTCATTCACATTTTTCTTCTGCCCACTACAGCATACAGCATGGGGCAGTGGGTCAGCCATTGGCTAATTTAATTGTGAGTAATAACATTCTAATTTTTCACAAAGAGCACAACTGCATACAAATTATTTCCCTTTGGTGCAAGGGACTACCATCATAATGTGTACTTTTTGAGACCCACATTTTTTTTGTGCTTTTATGTGTTATTTTTTATATTGGTTAGGGCCAGGCAGATCCCCCAACAGATAAGTTTTACTAAACCATGACATGCTTGTTATCATTTCTCGTTGGCGCCTGCACTATACTTCATTCATTTAGCAGCCTTAAGCCCCCACCCCTCAACTCTATCTGTCATTGTCCTAACAGACTCCCTTCCCTCCTGCTGATGTTTGTCTGCCTAGTGCAGGGTTGGCAGCTCTGGGTCTATGGCAGATCCTCTGACATCATTCTGGAGCTGGAATGATAACAGCATATGCGAGAGGTCAAGGGGCATCCTTTTGCAATTGCTCTTCCAGTACCTTTGTATCTGAAGAGACTTATTCTCCCATTAGGATGTCGGCGGTCGGAGGCTTTCAGACTGACGTCCTTGGTTTGAATGCTGACCACCGTATCAGGATTACAGCGGTTGGAATTCAAATTGGCCAGTCATTCCGGCTGGCGTCCGACGGGCTAATGGAGCCCGTCGGCCAGTCGGAAACCAAACATAATCCTGTGCGGAATATGTTTCCGCCGTCTGGATTATGATGTCAGTTTCCGAAAGGCTTTCCATGTCGGGCTTTTCGACATGGAAAGCCTATCAGAAAGCGACTTTGGGGGCTCCTAGCAGGGCTTTCTTCTCCCGGAGGCCTCCGGTTGGGGACTGAGGGGCCACCTATAGTGTCCCCTGTAAATCCCTGCACTGTGTTGCAGACACTGTGAGGTGCCTGCCACATGGTGCAGGGATTTATACAAACTCCCATTTCTCTGTGGGAGCTTGTGCTGCAGGCGGTTCCCTCTCGCCTCACAAGCTCCCATAGAGGAATGGGAGTTTGTGACCGCACCATGTGCCGTTGCATTCAAATATGGTGTTTGGAACCGCACCAAGACAGTGTCGGTCGGAGGCAACTCCGACCGACATCGTAATAGGGGAAAAAGTAGAATTGACTATCAGTGGACACCATGCAGCTGAAGTGCTCACTTTTTGTCCTCACATGGTTGGTCCAACAGACTTCCTGTGAGAAGTTCACTGACCCGGAGGAGTGAAAAAATGGTGGGCATGTAACACACTTCAGACACGCTTACACTAAGGATAGCAAGGAATATCAATAAAATAAATCAACAAGATCAACAATATGTGGGGCACAGAGCCTAAGTGCAGCAATATATAATGGCGTGGAGAGGGCTTTTACCTGGATTGAAAAATTAAATTGCAAATAAAAAATCACACGGAAAATATATCTGGATAAAGCAGCAATTTGCATAAGGCGCCATTGCTCATATAAGTGCTGGCTTATGATCAGTAGAGGACTTAGTAGTTAAGTTAAAGGTAAGAGATTAACAGTGGGAAGTCATAGAAACTAGTATTTGCTAGGGAGGGAGTTAAGAACGATATGCATCGCCAGGAGTTAAGAATGAAGATAACTGGCAAGTCAAAAACACAAAGTAGTATTTAACTAGGACCATAACGTGGTCAGCTAGGAGGTACAAGTTAGGCAGGTGGTGGTAAATGCTCCTCATGTCACAGGTTTTTGTGTAGTAGATTGAAGCTTTTAAGTGAGGGCGCATTTTAAATGGAGAGGGAGGGTATTCTATACTCCTGAGCGTTGCTTGGGAAAGATCTGCATTGTGCTGATTTAGTCCTAACATGAGGATTGAAGAAAGATCCTTTGTCTTTGCTGCATGCAGAGTGAGAACCTTTCAGAAAATCACAGTTCTGAGTGTGGGGGTTCAGTGCTTTGAAGGTAAGGCAGGCAGTTCTCATGATGCAGTATGCCTCAATTGAAAGCCATTGGAGATAGGAAAGTGTGAGGCGATATAGTCTTCTGTTTTTCTGTGTTAGTGAGGAGCCAGGCTGAAGCATGTAGCTCTGCTCTGAGGGGGCTGGTCTGTTTTTAGGGAGGTAAGTGATGATCCCTACTCTAGACAAGAGCTCTCAAGTTGTAAGGGGTACTGAGGGCCCCCACACTTTTGACACCCCAAAATTGACCACAACAGATGCCTACAATTCAATGAATCAGAGAAAGTGTTAAATCTCATTTTCTTCGGGGCAGTATATCCATGAGTTAAGTCACCCCCCCCCCAACACATCACAAATAGCAGAAAAACAGTCAATAGGTCAAAGACCCACTCAATAACCGAATTCTAGAGCAGAAGAATAGTTAAAGGCTGTTATTACAAAATTCAGAAGTGAGCTGATACAGATTCAATACTATGAAGGCTCTCAGCAAATAGGGCATTACAAAAAAGGGCACAATAAATAAAATTCGAAGTCGCAAGCGGGTAATCAGGAGAGAAACGTGCAGCATCCCTAGAATCATCTGAGTCCTTGGGAAAGTCTCTTGCCTCACCCCTAAAATCGAAGATTTTTGTGCATTATTTTCGCATATGAATTTACCAAAACAGCAGAAACCTGGTGGTGTGAGCAAATGTATCATTTCATTAGCAAATCAGAACACAGGAATATTAAATGTCATATTGCCTTATCACCTAGGCACTATCCCACTACATGAAAAAGTATTCTGCCCCCTCAATGAAAATAGTAGCTGGAGATGGTGGGACAAACTAGATACATTAACAACAGTGGTATTGTAGTGGGAGTATGGTAAACAGGGCATTCTTCCCATCTTTTATTACAACAGGATTAGAGGATATGTCTGAGGACTTTCTTTAGTACCATCCAAACCCCATACAATATTTCCTGTTTGGAAAGCTTATGTGCAGCATATGCGTAGGGAGAGTTACTTTAGAAGATGGTTAATTGATTTAAATTTTTCCATATGTGTCAGGAAAGGAACTGAATGTTCTATGCCATGGAGAGTGCCAGGGAGTCACCTGTAATGAGTTGAATGGTTGTCTTCACCAAAGATAACACTGCTGTGGGCTTGATTACAAGTTTGGCGGTCCCATTGTACCATCCGCTGTGGGACCGCCAAACCGGTGGTGTGACCGCCTGCCAGATCAGGAGTGTTTTTTATCTGGTCTGGTGGGTGGTCCTGCGGAGGGCTGCGGGATGTCAGGCTCATATAAGAACCTAACAGGCAGACCAGCACTCTCAGATCGCCGCCTGCACTTTGCTGTACAGTGTGGCATCCATGCCACACTGTGCAGGAAGGGGGGGTGCAAAGCCAGGGGGGCACTACATCAATGTGTCCCCCGCATGCACCCCCAGGCCCAAATCTGGCAGCCACCTTTGTTGCCATTCTGCCACCCTTTTCATGGCGAGTTCACCACCTTGAAAAAGGCGGTGAAATGGCGACTAAGAATATCCTCGGTGGTGCCAGCTACAGCACCACCAGCATATTCATATCAGGAAAAGATCGCCATCCCAGTGGGATCCTTAAGTCAGTGGTGTCGATGGTCTCGTGGCGGTCCTAAGGACCGCTGAACTCATAAGCAGTCCCTTTTTATGTAATACGCGCCAAAAGAAGGTTGTTTTCACCATTGATGATCGTAGGATAGATAAGGATGGTATTTGCATCACACTAACTGGGCGCCAACTTGGAAGTCTGCTATGTACACAAGGATGGACCTTTATCTTGAGCTAGTGCTGAAATCACAAGTTCATTAAAATGCATGGACAGTGAAGCAGATTTTACGCCACAGTAACAATTAGAGGAGTAAGGTGCAAACCATAAAAGTTTATTAGCACATTACTAATGTTACAATCTCCAATATAATCAGTTGGACCTAAATCGAATTGTACCTGAATACAACATTCAGGAGTATAATCCAAGTAATTAAATTAGTAATGTGAATATTGTGTTATTAAAGGCAACATGTGCAAATGAAAGATAAGTCCCTTTTCCATAAAGGGAACTCCCTAATCCTAAAGTTGTGGGCGGGTGCGGGAAGGTCAGAGGCAGCAAGTGTCAGCAAATATAGCATGAAAAGAAGAACCAAATAAAGGTTCCGATTAGAATTAGAGGGAATGTATTTGCTCTTGAGAGTATCTGTATGAGCAGCAGAAAAATAAGAAGCATTTCGTCTCTAGAGGAGGAATAGGCTGTCCGCTGGCAAAGGTGGACAGGGGTAAATGATCTTTCAAATTAATAAACTTCACATAGTTAAAACATCAGTTCTAAACCTAAACAAACAATACATTCTTCAGGTTTCCCACCGAGCAAGAACCAATTAAAACCCAATGTTCTCTCCATACTTGGGGGTCGATTCCGATCTCGCTCGGAAGGCCCTCCGAAAGCCATCCATAGCGTTACCTTTCGACCGACTCGTTCTGGGACCCGGTCCATCCAAACGCCGAAGTATGATGTGCAAATGTCTCCAATTCCCGAGCGACACGTACAGGACTAAAGTAAGCCCTGCTCGTGCCGCGCTCGAGTTTTGCCCTGTTCTTAAACTGCCTAATTTCTACATGTGCTTTTAACCTTCGATTGACCTCTCGATTTTACAGTGATTTAGTTGTGTTTTAATCAGCGTTATTTGGCTCGCCGATTTTGCCGCACTCATCCGCAATTGTCAGGGAAAGCTCCTGCCCTGTTCCGCCGCGGCTGCTGTGCCGATCGAGCGGAGGGCGGAGCAAAGCCAGATCACTTCCGGCGACTAGCGCTTTAGCCTTTCCCAGTACCACGATATTTAGGGACACAATGGGGCGGACGCCCGCAGCGGGCGCACTACTGGCGTGCCGAAGGGGCGCCTAAGGCAAGCCCGTGTGCGTCTGTCCATGCCTGAATCGGACCTAGGGCCAGGACCTCTGGTGCACCCACACTCCTGGTCCAGAGGTATACAAGCAAGGAACTGCTAAAGTTTGCTAAGGCCGAAACAAGATGTGCATTTTGATTCCTAGTGAAGAGAGTTCTGTCTGTCCATGTGGTTTCTCACTCCCACCGCAACAGACGATCAGGGCGCCTCAAACTACTCTGCCTCCTCAGAGTGTTAAAGCACTGAAACATTCAGCTATGTACGAAGCACACAGCGGTCTTACTAATGTCAGGTCACTCGCTCAACACAAATATGAAATAGCAGAAATGGGCAGATGCGACCTCAGACCCGGACTTTGCAACAGCAACCCCTAAGGGATTTCGGTCTTTTAGAGTAGACCGGCCTACAAAAAGAGGGGGCGGAGTGGCTGTTATTTTTAGGGAGCACTTTGAAGCCAGTTTTCAACCAGCTTCCGTCCTTTCTATGAGGCCCTCCATTTTACCATTCAACTAAATGCCAGAAAAACCTTTAGAGGCATTTTACTTTATCGCCCCCCCGGCACTAGAGCCACCTTCATTCAGAATCTAGGTGGACTTATGGAACCTATTCTCACCAGTAACGCGTTCACAATTTTGGGCGACTTTAACGTTTGCCTAGAAGACAATGGGGACAAGGAGACTGTTGCCCTGTTAGAGACAATGGGGGCTCTGGGCCTATCTCAGACGGTTCAAACACCCACCCATGAAGCAGGTCACACGCTTGACGGCATTTTTACCTCTGCGCAGGGATTAATACTAAAAGAAACTCTCCCGTTGACATGGACAGACCACTCTTTAATCAGGTTAGATTTATTAGTCCCAAAAATCCATTTGAGGGGGACAAAAAAAAACATTCTTTCACATACACAGCCAGGAATAAAGTAGATAAAACCATTTTCCTAACGCCTCTTGACAGTACACGTCCACTTCTAAATGTCCCCCCCAGAGTTAGCTGTAACTAAATATACAGACTGGCTAAACGAAGCAATTAAGGCCACGTTACCCACTGGGAAAACCTCAGGGAATCAGAACTCACCTTGGACCCCCTGGTTCACTGACGCCCTACGAAAAGAAAAACAAAAGTGCCTTAGACTGGAAAGATGCTGGAGAGTGAAATACAACAAAATGGAGAAAGAGATATATAAATCCGCCCTAACCCAATATAAGAATCGGCTGATGTCAGGAAAAAAATGTATTTTTCACCAAACAGATTGAGAGAGCCAAAAACACTTCAAAAGAACTGTTTGGGGTAGTAGACAAATTGGTGTCTCTACCTAAGAACGAAGAAATCAAATGTGATCAAAATGTTTGTGATATGATCGCAGTAGACTTCAAAAACAAAGTCATGGAGATCTACAACGCATTTGAAGCCACGCCTTCTCACAGCCCCACCAAATCACTTCTTAGCCCCAAACCTGAGGGAAATATATTTCAGTGTTTTTCCCAGACATCACATGAGGTAGTGAAAAAATACATAAGAGAATTTAAATCTGGGTCCCCTTTCGACCCCTGCCCACCCCCATTCCTGAAAGACATAGCGGAGGTGGTGAGCCCTGAGCTCACAGAAGTTTTTAACAATATGTTCATCTCAGTCAATTTTCCATCCATATGGAAAGACTCCTCCATACTTCCACTGTGTCCAATCAAATAATTACCGCCCTATAGCTTGGCTACCCCTTTCTGGCAAAATAGTTGGAAAAAATTATGAACAAACAGTTATCCCAATGCATCTTGGGAAACAAATTACTTGATCACTCAGTTTGGTTTGCGACACGAGCACAGTACGGAAATGGCACTTATTAAGGCCACTAAGGAGATCAGGACTGTGATGGACAGAGGGGGCACAGCCGCCCTTATTCTCCTCGACTTATCAGCCATGTTTGATACTATTGATCACAATCTCCTGCGGCAGCGGCTGGAAACGTTGGGGGTCAAGGGAGCGGCACTGGCCTTGCTTTCCTCCTTTCTGAAGGAAAGGAGACTAACAGTGACGTTGGACAGGTACCAATCGGATCCATACGTCCACAGGAATCATCTTTGAGCCCATCCCTTTTTAATGTGTATGTATCTGAACTCACTCCGTTGATCCAAGAGTTTGGCTTCAGTCTTACGTCTTACGCCGACGACACCCAGATAGTGGTAGCAGCATACAAACATCAAGCCTCTCCCACTCTACAGTTTCAGAATTGCATGAGGGAAATAAATAGATGGATAGGAACACACTGTCTTAAGCTTAACTCCGAGAAGATGGAGGTTGTAATCTTCGGTAACCTGCAACGGAGATGGGACAATCTCTGGTGGCCGGCGGAGATGGGTGAACCACCAAAACCAGCTCAAGCTGCAAAAAAGCTGTGAGTGTGGGTCGATAATAAACTAGCACTATCATACCAGACAAATGCCATTGTCTCTGCCTCCCACTTTCTGACTGTGGTAACCACCTTAATTCAGTCATCTTTAGATTATTGCAATGGGCTCTAACTGAGCATGCAGAAGCAATATAAAAAAAACTGTAAACAGTTCAAAACACAGCTGCACGACTGCTCCTAAACACCCCTAAGTACAATTCAGTAACCAAGGAAATTTGTAGGCTCCACTGGCTCCCAGTGGCACAACAAATTAAATTTAAATCATTATGTCTAGCATTCAAGGCACTGAGCAACACAGGACCACTATTTCTTAGAAATCTCTTTGCCTGGTATGAACCGTCCAAACAGTTATGTTCCACAGGTGTGAGACTCATGAAAGTTCAGAGAATACGGTCCGCAAACTGCAGCGGCTGAAGTTTTTCTTAAAGCACCGCAAAATTCTGGAACATGTTGCCAATGGAGCTCAGAAGTGCAAGCTCCCTCACCACCTTTAGAAAAGGGCTGAAAACATGGCTATTTCAGAACTAGACGCTTTGGCTGGGCTTACTGCAGTCCTAGCGCCAAGACACCCCCGTGTATTCGCGCGCTCAATAAATCTTATTAACATAACATACGCTCCGACTCCAGCACCATTTTCCGTACGACTTGGCTCCGTAAAGGCTGAATGGAGTCGTCCGGAGCCTTTTCCAAAGCGGTTTCCGACCGGGCAAGTACGATGTGTATTTCCTACACGCCGAACAGGTTGCCCCCTCCACCACGTCACAGCATCTGGAACAGCTGTATTTCAGCTCCGATTCATGCCACAACACGATCACTGCGTATGAGACGAAGCAGCCATGTATCCGATTGCAAATGTCATCCCCATACTGTACGCCTACGGTCAAATCAACAACCGCAACCAACGCGTTCGACACAGACGGTAAGTCAGACACCTACCACACACAAAAACATCACGACCCCATGAAAGGCAACACCCCCATAGGGGTGGATGTCTAACACTACCAGCATTCTCTACCTATGGGGTGTGGATGTCTATCACTCTCACCATTGTCCACCCCATAGGGGATGGATGTCTAACACTACCAGCATTCTCTATCTATGGGACGGTGGATGTCCATCACTCCCACTATTGTCCACCCCACAGGGGGTGGATGGCTAACACTACCAGCATTGTCCACCCCATAGGGGTGGATGTCTTACACTACCAGCATTCTCTATCTATGGGACGGTGGATGTCTATCACTCCCACCATTGTCCACCCCATAGGGGGTGGATGGCTATCACTACCAGCATTGTCCACCCCATAGGGGGTGGATTAACACTACCTGCATTCTCTATCTATGGGACAGTGGATGTCTATCACTCCCACCATTGTCCACCCCATAGGGGGTGGATGGCTATCATTACCAGCATTGTCCACCCCATAGGGGGTGGATGTCTAACACTACCTGCATTCTCTACCTATAGGGGGGTGGATTTCTATCACTCCCACCATTGTCAACCCCATAGGGGGTGGATGTCTATCACCACCAGCATTGTCCACCCCATAGGGGGTGGATGTCTAACACTACCAGCATGCTCTACCTATAGGGGGGTGGATGTCTATCACTCCCACCATTGTCCACCCCATAGGGGTGGATGTCTAATACTACCAGCATCCCTCTACCTATAGGGGGTGGATGGCTATCATTACCAGCATTGTCCACCCCATAGGGGGTGGATGTCTAACACTACCAGCATGCTCTACCTATAGGGGGGTGGATGTCTATCACTCCCACCATTGTCCACCCCATAGGGGGTGGATGTCTATCACTACCAGCATTGTCCCCCCCATAAGGGTGGATGTCTAATACTACCAGCATCCCTCTACCTATAGGGGGTGGATGTCTATCACTACCAGCATTGTCCACCCCATAGGGGTGGATGTCTAATACTACCAGCATCCCTCTACCTATAGGGGGTGGATGTCTATCACTCCCACCATTGTCCACCCCAAGGGGGTGGATGTCTAACACTACCATTATTCTCCACCTATAGTGGGGTGGATGTCTATCACTTCCACCATTGTCCACCCCATAGGGGGTGTATGCCAAACACTCCCCCAGTGCTGTCTTGTCTAAATTGTGTTTTGTGTGTACACTACTGCAAAATTGACACATAAAGAGATATATTGGACAAACCACCCATGTCTGTAGTGACAAAAGGGTGAGTGTGGGGTTCAATCCCTCAGCATTTTCAAGCACATAGGGGTTATGGGGTATAACCCCCCCATCACTGTAGTGACAAAAAAGTGAGTGTGGGGTTCAATCCCCCAGCTTTTTCAAGCACATAGGGGTTATGGGGTATAACCCCCCCCCCCCCATCACTGTAGTGACAAAAAAGTTAATGTAGGTCTCACACCCCCAGCATGTCCGATCATCATGTATTTTTGGGGCATAAAAACACAAGCAATGTAGTGATAAAGTAGTGGTTGTGTGCCAAACAACAATAGAACTAATGAGGCTAACATTGTTATGTGTGTTACATACCCTCAGCCATGTGCAGTCAATCAGTACTCCTGGGGGCTAACACTGCCAGCAATGTTCAGTTGGACAATGTAACATGTGACCAACAAAATGCTTAAACCCACATTTTTGTCACAAACAGACACAAATACAAATGATCCAATCTGAAACTACAGTTTTGATGAGATCCAGTACCACACTGTGGCAGCAATGGCAATTGCAAAACATAAGGAATGTGCAGAGTGAAGATGTAGGTGCCCCAGGGCCACTAGAGAAAAAAACTTAACAAAACAGCCACTCAATGCCCATCAAAGATAGTTGAAATACATTGGTGAAGATGCACAATGACAACCAACCAGCCACACACTGCAGAACAAACACATGTGTGTGTGTTTAAGTGTTTCTAGGCTGGGCCAACACACACGATGGTGGGCTGAACTCCACCAAGACATATGCGTGTTGAGTACAATCCGGAAGTATTTCATGAATTGGGATAGTGAATGTGGGCAATCAGGCATTGTTTAATGAGCGGGTGCACAAGAGTCACATGCAGAACAAGCTTGGTGGAACACCAAACAATACATCAAGAGACTGACTCTCTTCCGCAGTACCCTGAAGACCACAACACTCTGGTGACAGTATCATGTCTGCTGACCCTCTGTGATGCTAAATTAGGATGTGGGCCATACTTTTGAGCACATTCACTCTTGCGCACTGTCAGGTGCCTTGCAAGAACCACTGTCATCTCACACACCCTAACATTACTCCCATGGTATGGCCCGTAATTAAAGGCCACATTATAGGTAGGGGCCTTGCCAAGATACAAGTCACATTTGGCCAGTCTAAACACCACACACCTTGATCAGCAGCAATGCGCCTCATCTAAGCCTACATTGACTGGTGACATTGCACAGGCACCCATGACAGTGTGGATCACTGTCTGTATGACGAGGAATACATTCTTGACCACACATCATTTTGATCAAAATACAAACATGGGTCCATGTACTGTTGTGTATGACCAATGTGGCAATCTCTGTATCAGCAAGGTATGTATGTATGTATGTAAGGGATTTCTAAAGTGCTGGAATCACCCCCCAGGGGTATCTCAGCGCTACCATAGAAAGGGTGCAAGACAGACACAGGTCAATCCCGGAATAATTCCATCTTCAAGAGTTTCCTTAAGTAAAAAAAAACTGGGGCATTTGCGCAAGTCCTCCGGCAAGGTGTTCCAGTAATTCGGCTCAAGGTAGGCGACTGTTTTGCCTCCTGTTCGTATTTTCCTGTAGTGGGGAACCACTAGCAACCCTTTACCTTCTGATCTGAGTCGATGATTTGGACAATAGACTTTAAACTTGTCCTCCAGGTAGCTAGGGCTCGTACCATAAAGAGCTTTATGAGCGAGACAACAGAGCTTGAATTTAAATCTCTGGCGGATAGGGAGCCAGTGGAGTTTTTTTTAACAATGGCCCTGGGGAGGTGCGTGACTGCTTTTTAAGAGCCATGCGTGCAGCAACATTCTGTACAATCTGTAATCTACTGAGAAGCGATACATTAGCCGATGCCAGTAGAGCATTGCAATAATCCAGGCGACCAATGATCAAAGCCTGAATCAGAGTTCTATGTACAGAAAGAGGCAGCCAGGGAAACACTGCGCAAAAGGCTCAGGGTATAGTAGCAGGTCCCTGCAGTAGTCATAATTTGATCCTTCATTGATAACAATACAACCAAACAAACCCCTAGATTTTTAGCCACTGTAGTAGGAGACGGGGCAGGGCCTAACACTGCAGGCCACCACTTCGGGGACCAAGAAGCTTGGGCTGAGAAAAACAGCTGGTTTTCGGTCTTGGCCGCATTCAGCTTGAGGAACTGTTCCGTCATCCAAGCTGATATGGCTAGCAACGCTGATCAATTAACTCTGTGTCTTTATCAAAGGACAGGAGTGCACCCAGCGTGCTACATACTAGGACACACACCTTTGATGGTTGAACAAGAGGTGCCAGACACACATATGTATGTGACACAAATTCACAGCATCTGTCCACAACAACACATACTCAAACCCTGCAGGACAACAGGAGTAAACACACTCACAGAAGAATGACATTTTGATGAGTTAGTGTTCAATGAAGACACAGGAGACAGCCCACAATAGCACACAAGTCCACAAACACTCAAAATACATGCATGAGCCTCCCACTGTAACAAACATGAAGTGGTTGTGTCACAGCTGTCAGCGCTACATGTGTAGACCAGATTCCTACTTGCTGTGTAGCAAAGCATGGAACAACAACAACGCATGAGACAGTCAACATGTGTTGACTATGTGTGTTGAACACAACTCAAGATCAGACCATTTACAATGTCAACTTGTTTGCATGTCTATCACATCAACTCTGCATCTAACTACAAAAGCTGCACCATGTGCAAATCATCACTATTGTCAAATTGACAATGTTGACTGTTTACTGCAGAAGACTTGGAAGATACATGTCTCACCAGATAGGGGACACAACAACTGTGTCAGTAGGCTCCAATGCACAGGCAAATGTGTAAGCTAATCTCCCTGCGCTGTTGACAACCCCAGGGGTGGTGGTGGAATCTGCGTTTAACAAACACAATACACATAGTTAGGCATTACACATGTTGAAATTTGTACATCCGTTTGGGATGGAGTTCATGTGCATAACGTGATACATATTGGGTGCATTTGGAACTTTAAGACTGTCTCAGAATAATGAAACACTCAAGGAGACCTATAAAAAAGACATGTTGCCATCAGGCTACAGGGAAGGGTAGAATCAGCTGAGTGTGAACAGTCATAGAGACATACAAGTGCCAAACTTGCAAAAAAAGATGACCGATTAAAAACACGCTGATGTTGCTAGCACAAATGTGACTCGGCAAATTAAAAATGTGTCACGTGTGTTTGCTCACAGTGCAGGCCCTTGTCTCAACCCAACCAGGGATGTCACCATCATGACACCATTCTACTGGTGCACCCACATCTCGGACACTCAAAGTCAAATAGGTTGAGAAAGCACTCTACTACTCAGCACACAGAAAGCTTCTCAAACAGGAAAATCTGCAGGGACTACAGTCTTGGCAGGAAATGGGGTTTGCAGACAGAGATTAATGCTCACATGACACACACCGTGGGCTCAGGATATGTCACAGATTAACACTGCCATGAGGTGATTTCACTACTGTGGAAGGTCAGCTGAGTCAAGCTTGGTCTTGGCAGGGATCTACCATCTCAAAATGAAACTCGGACATGGTTCCAACAATTACAACACACAGAATACTTTGTTTCCATCAGCCTGTGTACATGTGTGTCTCCAAAGTCACCTGCACGTAGTCAATCTCCATGTTTACCAAGTTGTACTGATGAGACAGATGACTTGTTCATCGTCATTGCGCTATTCTGTATGCTCATCGTAGATGCTTGTACCATTGAAAACTTGTATAATGTGTTCAAATGTCAGCACGACCTATGTGCAAACGTGTAAGTAAAAGATGGGATGTTCTCAAAAGCATGTCACACACCTTGTCCAAAACATTGTGGATCATGGCAACCTGCAATTGCAGTCAATGATGACTCTGATACATACTGTAATAGTGCACAACATATACCATGGACCACATGCAGTCTATCACATCGCTAAAACATTATTTTCACAAAACAAGATTTCAACAGCAATTTCATAGACTTATTAACAAAATTAGGTACACAAAATGCAAATGTACAAAAGAAAAAACATGCTTTATTCATCATGTGCATCAAAATTTCAAAACATGAAGAACAATATTACCAATGACCAGTCCATTTTATTGAGTCCTTTAGGGGCTAAACCTAATGATGTGGCCTCCCTTGCTTGCCTGCACTGCTACAACTAGGGGACATCTCCCCTTGGAGGGGCATCTTGAGGGATATGCCAGGCACCGCAGGGACAGGACTAGGGTGTACCAGTATGGGTTATGGGAGGGATGGGGGCTACTGGAGTGTCGGTAGCCACTGCAGTGGACATGTCTGATTGAGGGGGCATGGACTCCACGGCAGTGGATAGGTCCGATTGAGAGGGTGGGTGCTCCACTGCAGTGTCCGGAACTGACCGAAGGTGTGGTGTTGTGGGAGGGGAAGGTCTTGTGGTAGGAGGGGAGGGCCTTATCATCCTGGGGATGGTGAAATGGTGTGTGGGTGAAACTGGGATGGGTTGGGCTGTGTGAACTTTGGGAGGGGTGGCCTGGGCTTTGGAGGAAGTAGATTTTGTGGTGGAAGTGTAGGATGGTGGTGGGGTTTGGGATTAATTTGTTCTGAGGGGTGTATGGGTGAGGCCCTCAGTGTTCCTACTCTTAGGGAAGGGTGTGCGTGCTGGGGTGGATCTCCTCTCTGTCCCAGGGGATTTCCTCTTCCCCTTGCGAGTCTGGACTGATGTATCAGTGGGGAAGAGGCCAAGGTCACAGAGGAAGACCCTCTGGGAAAGGGGGGTTGCAGGAGAGTCAAGGGTAGGGGTTTTGGAGGGAGTGGTAGCTGAGGAATGCGGAGTGGTTGTGGATGGTTGTGTGTGTGTTTTTGCCCTATCTCCTGTGTGTGTGATGTCAGTCCCCTTAGTGTGTATGCGTGTTTTTTTGTACTTTGTTTTAGGTGGCTGTGTGCTGCTTGTGTCTGTTGGGGTGTGTGCATGTGCCTGTGTGAGTGTGCTTCGGTCAGGTAGGCTAGTGGGGACTGTGGATGGGGCAGAGGTAGCTGCCGTCAGTGAGGAGGCCATGGACAGATTTGTCCGCTGTAGGGCAGACATGTCTGATGACATGCCCTCCATGTATGACACCAATTGTGTCAAAAGACTAGTGTGTGCATGGAGAACACTCAGCATGGATGTCTGCCCCACATGTATCTGTTTGAGCAAATCCATCGACTCCACACTCAGAGCAGCAGGGGTGACAGGTGCAGGGGGTGCGGTGCCTGGCCCGAAGGAGACATGCTCCCTAACACGGGAGGGTCCACGGACACTTGGAATGGGAGCAGCTGTGAGGGTGGAAATGGTGGCGGGGGCAGACTCGGATGTTGTGGCCTCTGCTCTGGTAACACCCACCACCACAAGGGAGTCATCACTGGAGTTTGATTGGTCCTCTGCAGATGTAGATGTTGTAGACCGGCCCTCGGTGTGGCTCCCTTCACCCTCCGTGCCGCTGGGTCCTCCTCCTCCTCCACAGTGGACCCAGTCTGGCTAGCCCCTTCCTCTTGGTCTGTGGAACTGTCTCCTCCAGTAGCCGTAGATGATTCTGTGAACAAGGATGAGAAACAGATTCACATCAGTCATCTGCATAGACTTGACACATGAGTTTAAGCACAACACATCACAGATGTATAATTGCATAATTTTAAAGGCACTTTTTATATACATTGCACATATGTGAACATGGCACTTGTCAGTCTGCCAGTAAACCATGGTTCACAAACACATGATGGCAATGGAACAATCTGTTAGATGTATTTCAGAGACCACTAAATACATGTCCAACAACACACTAATTTGCCTGTTGAATGATCTGAAATGCTCCTGAGTGTCATGTGTCATTACAAACATGTCTCATCTCATGCAAGGGTGTCTGGAAGTGACACAGCTAATGGGATGAACAAATTGATAAGTTGACATGTTGAACATACTTCCATCCCCAGTCATCATGATGGGCTTATGTCTTGAATGCCAATGCTATAATGGTCTGCATGCAGGACAACAGACAAGTACAAATACTGCATCCTCACAAATGTTCATGTGGCATACTATGCCACTTGCCTGTCGGCTAAACAGTCTGTACTGACTCTTGTTACAGGGACGGTGAATCACACGTCAAAGTCAGCACCATGTCACAATCATGTAATCCCTTGTAAAGCAACATCTGTAGTGGTCAAGTATACATGTCCCCTTCATGCTACACCCAATTTAAAGCCTCTTGACAAGCTCATGTTGTTCTACTTAGACATTTGAGTATATGAATTAACCCATCCGTCTACATGAACTTGTTATAACTCTCAGGAAGAAAGTAATGCAGCATACACATATATGTTGAAGCCGCCATTCTGCAGAGTCAAGGGATGACACACACATGTTCTGTCCTGTGTATCTGAGCCACATTCCATACATTAGATGACTGTCCATATTACATATATTTACTACCCGTGTATTAAAAAAAGTTCTGCCTGTACACACTGTCACAGAGTCTGACACATGATTTTCAAATTTACAATGATGATAGTGTTGCCTGACACACCAAAATCTGATGTGACAGTGTCTCAGATGGCCTGAGTTGGCATACCTGTCCTTGATCCATGTGAAACGTGATTACACAGAGCACTATGCAGGTGACTACACATTTTGAACACTTATCCATTTCTTTTGTGTGAGGCATCAACATTGGTCTCACCTGCTGCACGGGTTTGTAGCATATTTATCACAAACCTGTGTTTACCTAGATTACCATTTTGAACATATATGTATGTTCCGCACAGAGTACAGGTCGTATTTCAGTCAATCTGCTGACACATGTCAGACAATTACATCACTCATGATGTTTAACTCAATGCACCTGTTGTACATGGTGTTGATCACATTGACCTTGTAGTACAGCAAATACACAGGACCTAAGTGACACATGTCACAGACGGAAAGGGACACACCTGGGCATCAGATGATAATGGGGCATCATTACATTTTGCCATAGAAGTGGTGTCTCAGCAGACAGACGACCTGTGAGAGTGTTACCAGGCTGAGGGAGTGCAACATGCAAGTCAAACATAGTTCATCAACATGGCACATACTCACCCCCTCCTTGCTGCTGTCTGGCCTTCAACTGCCCATCTAGGTCAGGGATCCAGGTCAGGGAAGACCACCGTCAGTACCCAGAGCATGTGGGGGGTCAGGGTCCATTGTCCACCCTTTTTGCGAGGAGGTGACAGCTTCAGCTGGACTCTTGCAATCCTCCAGGTCCAGCCACGGAGGTCCTGCCACCTCTTTTGGCAGTGGCGGATGTGGCGTTTGAAGCACCCACAGATCTCACAGCGCGGACGATGGTCTGCCAAATTTCATGCTTCTGAAGGGCATCGACCTGTAAGGATGACATGGTGACACAGGATATAGCGGCATGGATTAGCAAATTTAGCGGCACAAATATGGAAATTTAGCAGCACAAATATGGAAATTTAGCAGCATTTTTGCGGCACTTTATTTTACTCATAATCATTCATTGTCAGCCTTAAATCAATGGAAACTCTTTTAGCAGAGTATTCTGCTTTGAAATAGGCAACCTGGGATATGAAACAGAGGAAGCAGCCCACAGGTGAAGGCTGTTATCCTTTGGAAGTGCAATCCTCCATTTGCTTTAGTATAGGTCCTGAGAAGCCCATCAAAGATGGCCTGGTAGCATCCCATAGGAAATGGCATTCCAGAATCTACCTTAGTGAAATTAAATATTTGCCTAAGATCACACAATTTCAGCATGGAAGCCACGATTTTATCCAGATTTTCTGGTTTCACTCTGAAGTGCGGTGAGAGGCCCCCGGGAAGTGAGAGTCAGTGCCCTGTTGTGTGGTGAGAGGACCCCGGGCAGTGACAGTCAGTGCCTCCTTTGGGGTGGGACCAGGGGCCCTGGTATAAGGTGAGAGGCCCCCTGACCGCCCTTGCAGTGCGACCTTTGTGATGGAACCATAAGATGTGCCCACCCCCTCCTATTTAAAAAGGCTCCCTTGAGCTAACGAGCTGACGCGCTCTGGTTGATGCACCTGCACCCAGCTAGTGGTACTGAGACCTGAGAAGACTTTGGGCAGCATCTCCAGCACCTCCAAAAAAGTGTTGCTCTCTCCTGAAGAAGGACAATTATTCTCAAACACGTGTCTAGAGATACACAGCACTGGCTGCACCAACAAGGATGAAAAACTAAAGTCTTACACCGAAGAAAGTGTTATCATGCACTGCATTTATTATGATGCATCGGAGCAAACTGAGTGCTGGAGTGTGAGGCAGTGTGCGCCCACCCCCCTCCTATTTGAACCATAAGATGTGTTTGTTAGTTTAACTCTCGCTGCTGGCAGCGGAAGTTTCTGAAGGTCACGAGTTCACACGAGGCAAGGTAGACCCCGCCTTTAATCTATCCATCCCAGGGCGAGAAATTAGCAATCGCTGTTATTTGCAGCGCTTAGAAACGGCAGGAGTGTGGTATGAAGCATTACATACAAACAAGTCGATGTTACTATCACAATCACTCCGTCTTGCTGCTCTAGACTGCGGAGGACCTGGGATAACCCTGCTTTATTTGATTCCGGCTTGCGGGGTTTGCTGATCTGTTACTGTTTGTCTTCGAAGATCATTGCACCCCCACGGGCTCGCGCCCTTCATGGCGCAGCAAGGTAGTTTTTGTGGGCAGGATATGAGCTGCTTGTACAACTGTTTTAAAAGTTCTGAACATGTGAGAATGTCACAAGGGAGGGTTTGATGAAGAGGAATGAAAAAACCCACCAGATTAATTGCATCACTTTACTGGCTCGGAGCAGGCACTCCAGACAGAGCGGTAGCCTGGGAAGTGTGGGATGCTGCGGGTCGAGCACCCCATCTCCCCCACATTCAGAGTGCCATGTTACAGCCAGCTCGGAAAGCCAAGGTCAGGCAGCCCAGGCCAGGGCCTTCGTTGGACGCTTTAACTCTGTTCCCATGATGCCCCTCGGCGTCCCTTCTCTTGTCTGCCCTTGGGGGCTGAGTGAAGGGGCAATTGTGAGGGCCTGTGACCGGCTGGGAGCAGCCAATGCGGCCCTCGTATAATATACAATACACTGGGAGCAGTGAACAACTGCGCGTGGCCCAATTCCATATGAAAAAGCATCCTCAGGGCGGGCCTCTGCTAAGAAATGCCCTGGTGTTTACCCTATGCCTACAACAGTAGTGTCAGGGCAGTGGGCATGTGTGCTGACTGCCCCCTTCTTCCCAGGGCATCAAGGACATGGTGAAACATGGCATTCTGAAAGTGTATCTTCAGATGACACTGCCCTGGTATCTGCCAATGCCTACAACAGTAGTGGCAGGGCAGAGGGCATGACCCCTTCTAACATGTCAAACAGCACTCCAGCTGTGCACACGGCGCCCAGCAGAAGGCAGACCTTGCTTGGGCCATGCTGCTTTCAAACAGCGGCCTGTAGTGAACAAGTTCGGAAAATGGAATGCATCTGAGAGACCCTATCCCCGGAATTGGTAAGCTTATTCATTGTTTTAATTATTCTGTGTTTTTTTTAAATGTTGATAGTATATTTGTATTGTTTCATGCCTGCGTGGATTAGATTCAGGATGCAATTTTTATATTTTTAAACAAATTTGCAAGTTACAACAGTGACTCCATTTAAAATGGATGATCATACATGAAGAGAAAGGATGCACCAGTACTAAAGGGGTGTTTGGTTTTGTCATTGTCATGTAACAACCTTTTCCCTGTATTCCTTCAATTTCGCGGGCACTTTTGTAAAAATCGCGGAATCCTGGAGGGTCTGATTACTACACATGTTACATGTTTATTCATCCACACTTGGACACATAGGTCATGGTTAGAATGGCAGGTAATTTATAAAGGTTGGACAAGTATCATCATGTGCAGTTGTCCTGTGTGCAAGTCTCCCTTAATAACATGAGAACAGTGCAGGAAAATAAATCCCCCAAAATACACTTCTACATCACTGTACCTGTCCAGAACATGAATCTACACACTGTAAGACTTACAATAACTATGTGTGCATGCTTTCCCTTTGGGATCACAATGCTAGTAGTGCCTGTTTTAAAACATGGTCAGTTGAAAAGGCAGTGTAATCAACACTCACCTGCTCCCCTGGTTTTCCATACAGCTTGCTGTACTGTGGAAGGAGGCTTTCCAGCAGGGCCTGGTTCTCCTCCTCTATGAAAGCTGGCGCCCTCTCCACAGTAAGTGCCATTGTAGATCCCAGAGGATTCAGAGACAGCAGCAGTGGTAGGTAGAGATGTTGTAAAGTAGCATGTAGTGCAGGCAAGTGAAGTCTCTTTGGAACAGACTGACTTAAATCTGTGCAGCAGTGGCGGATTCGGCTCCATGTGTCCAAAGTGATAGGTCCAAGACATTTGCATTATCCGAATTTGGCCAATCCATAACATTGCACGCATCTGACACGCCTACCGCGTTGTTCAAATATTCCGCATCATAACACTATTGAGTTTGATACATTGTTGTTTTAAGCCAACACAATAGGTTTGCACGCGATTTGTACACGAAGCGAAACCGCGTCTGTCCCCATGACGACCAATAGCCAATGTGTGCCTCCGGCTCGGTTCGGATGTGTAGAACGTGTATTTTGAATACTCACCCGCGTCTGTCCCCATGACGACCAATAGCCAATATGTGCGTCCGGCTCGGTTCGGATGTGTAGAACGCGTCTTTTGAATACTCACCCGCGTCTGTCCCCATGAAGAACAATAGCCAATGTGTGCATCCGGCTCGGTTCAGATGTGTAGAGAGCGTCTTTTGAGTACTCACCCACGTCTGTCACCATTACAGTTAACAGCCAGAGAATGCAAACCACACGTTTTGGGTGAGGCTCAGGTGCCCTACACTAATCAATCAGCATGTCAGACAGTATAACAAATCTTCATGTTCTGCTTCATTACATGTGTGAGTACAGTGATTCACATGTCATATTGGACAGAGCACTTTATAGCTCACACTCCCATGATGAGCCAACCTTCATGTTCACCAAAGTCATTGCTTGTGAGGATCATCACACCGGTGAGTGACCACTTCACAGATCACCCTCCTAGACCTGGACACAGTCCCAGGGGACCATTGTGTTATCACAGGTTACATACACCCATATTAACTGCTTTATTTGACTGTGTGTTAGAAAGGGCATTGTGTGAAGTTATTTTGAGTGAATCCACAGTATCTGAGTCTTGTACAACGCACACGCTCCATTATTGAGGTTGTTAATGATATTTACTTGAGACATCAACTTGTATTTGGCAAGTGAGTTGCTGTTGTGTCTTTATGTCACAGACATACCTGTATGTTTGTCAAACAAAATGTGCTACACATCATGAGTACTTTATGTATGTGATGGTACATGTATGTCAGACATTAAATCATGCCAGTGTCCAGGTGGCATTACATTATCCCTCTGTGTGTACCTTTCCACCACCTGTTAGTTGTTACAAACATCTATCTTTGATAGTTCATTAGGTGTGTGTTTAGTATGTAACGTTTGATAACATGGACTGTGACATACACAATTGATTATTCACAGCACAGCATTGCAATTGTGGACAAACCATTATAAAATGAAATGTTATGTGAGGGTCAAATAGCTGGCCTTTGTGTCAATGCTCAACATTACACACCTGACTTCATTGGGTCTTGCTTTGATGTAGCATATGATATTTTGCATGTTGCTTATCACATTGGAAAGTGAATTGATAATGTTTTTATTTGTTACCTATGTACCGCAGGAGGCCAGCTGTCCACAGACCCTTCCCCGACCTAGAGACCATGGTAGAACGTGGCAGCATCAGACATTTCCGCTTCACCAAACCACTTATTGAGGAGTTGTCAGAGCAGTTGGCCCCACATTTGCTACCTGGACGCCCATATCCATCCGCGCTGACCCCCAAGGTGAATGAGATGGCAGCCCTACATTTCTTTGCCACGGGAACCTTCCAGTATACTGAGGCTACTGCTGGTGGGATGTTACAGACAATGTTTAGGCATGTGCTTCATGGTTTTTTGTAGGCAATGTTACATTTTCTGAACCGGTACATCAAATTCCCAACACCACAACAGTTTGCTGACATCGAGAGGGACTTTTATGCTTTGGCATTGGCTCCATTGATGGTACACATGGGGCTTTGGTCCCACCACAGGCCAATGAACAAACATACAGGAATCATAAGCATTATCACTCCATAAATGCCCTGGTGGTATGTCTGCCTGACATGACAATCTCACATGTCTGTGCGCGTGTCCCAGGATCAGCACACGACACGTACATCATGAAAAACAGTAGGATCCCACAGATGATGTCTCAGCTGCCAAATCAGTGTGCCTGGCTTGTTGGTGTGTTATGTCTGTTTATGTTGTGTGTTGCTTGTATGTAAGGTTGTACCCTGTTTTCAGACACATTAAGTCTTTTCTGTTTAAATTTAGGAGACTCTGGATACCCCAACATGCCGTGGTTGCTGACACCATTCGGGAAGCCTGTCACCCCTGCTGAGTGTAGTTTTAATGAGGCACATGAGCAGACCAGGCGAGTGATTGAGCGGACATTTGGGCTACTGAAAAGCAGATTTCGCTGCCTGGACCGTACAGGAGGAGCCCTCCAATATACACCATCAAAGGTGTGTAACATCATCATTGTGTGTTGCATGCTACACAACCTGGCAGTGAGGAATGAGCTACCTCTCATCCAAGATGATGGGGACCAGCAGCCGCCAGCAGGGTCGGATCCAGGCCTGAGGCATGTTGCCAGTGATGATGAGGGAGAGGAGGATGTTTGGAGACAGCTCATCAACAACTTTTTCTCATGATTGTAAGTATGCAAGGATGAGTTGACAAAGCACTTTCTTTGCATGATATGTGTCTGTTGTACAATATCTATGTATACTTGTGGGTGCATGCTACTTAACATGATCCTTGGAGTTATTAGGTGTCCATTGAGTTAGTATGTTTACCAGTACAGTGTTGACATGACTCCTAGCTAGTGTTCACAATTTTTAAAATATGAGTATGAAATGTCTCTTGGAGATGTATGCAGAAAATTAGGTTTTTAAAGACTGTTCTAGGTCTCTCCTTCACAGTGTCCTGTAGCTGTTGTATGGAGACATGTGACCTCCCAGACACACAATGTAGTTAAAGAGTGCAACTTTTCCCGGGATCAGGAATCTGTGCCACACACTCCATTCCGAACATTTTGTAACATCTTGGTTAATTTGTGCTTATTGTCACAGTGTTATTTGATTGCATCTGTTGTGGAGGCAACATGTTGTGCCTGTGTAATAAACCTGTGCTCCACATTGAGGGTCCCTCGTCTGTATACACATAACCAACATTCACTTGCATACTGTATATGTGCCCTGATGTTAACTTTATCTGACAATGATTAGTGTTTGGGCATTGAAATGTGGTTTCAGTTTACAACAGTGGAGGCAATTAGGATGTATGCCATGTACTATTTGTGTTGTGTTGACCTTGTTGTGTGTATCTCATATATGTGTCTTGTTACAGTTACTCACAAGACAGTATGTAAATTGCTGTACTTGGTTTTTCTGCCAAATCCTT
The DNA here is from genome assembly GCF_964204655.1 of Triturus cristatus. Taxonomy (NCBI): domain Eukaryota; kingdom Metazoa; phylum Chordata; class Amphibia; order Caudata; family Salamandridae; genus Triturus; species Triturus cristatus. The sequence continues at coordinate 443,292,811 of NC_140587.1, read as the reverse complement.
GTTTTTTAGAACATCATCTCTATATTACAAACAGTGTTTAATTCACGACAGAAGCAAGTATTTTGTGATTATAAATTTATTGCAGTGCATATGTGAAATTGTACAAGAAAGTGATAGTGCAGTACCAATTTTAGAAATCCAAAGTTCACAGAGGAGTTGTTAGTGGTAGTAGACTAAATAATCAGAGCCAAGTCCACAGCCATTTGAGTCATTGATCCAACGTAGACCCTCCATCCCATGTTCAGTGACAGTCAACAAAATGAATGCTTCGCACACATTGGAGGATATCAGGAGCAGGTTTACACTTCCTTGGGGGATGCATGGCCATCTGTCTCTCATTTGTCCTTCGGATGACCCCTCTTCATTTTTTGAGGGGGACCCTCAGGTGCAGGCTGCAGCGATGCAGGGGACTCTCCGCCAAAGATCCTCATCTCTCCCTGTGGCAGTTGCAGATGTAGTAGCAAGAGATCTAGTGGGCACACAGGGAGATGGGGGTCATGTTGTCAGCAAACTGGCGCAGGCAGGTGAGTATGTCCCTGTGCACCGCAGTGAGGTCATCAATTTTATCCATTTTGGACTCCATTCTGGACATGTGTGAGTCCATTCTCGTATAATGGGCAGCCTGCTGCTGTTGCATGTCCTTGCGGATCCCGACTACGTTGCCAATGTCTCCGGAGCATTCTCGATATGCATATAGAATGCGTGCCAACTGTGGCTCAGCTTGATCAGCAGCACCATCTTCATGACGGGACCTCTCCCCACGGCCCCTCCCACCACCCCTACCCACACGAGCAGGACTGGTTGTTGCAGACACAGACAACACTGAGCCTCCTTCATTTTTGACACTGGTGTTGTTGTCCGCCAATTCCAGAGTGCCCTGTGTTGCTGTGCTCTCAGTGTTTTCTTACCTTTGTGTGTCCGTGTTGGTAGAGGTCATCTGGGGGTTGCCAGATGTTGCGGGAGTGGTCGCAGGGGGTGCAGATGTCACAGCTGCTGGTGCTGCATGCTGACCCACACCGGAGGGGCCAGGTAGTTCCTCGTAGTCAGTTGAGGGCTGAGAGACATACACACCAGAGAGATCAGGGTCAACCAGAGTCTGGGCCTGGGATTCTTGTTCTGTTCCTGCAGTTTCTCCGGCAGGCCCTCTGGGTAGAAGAGAGACACAATGTTTGTTGTGTTTTTGCATAGGACAACGTATCTTACACATTACATTTGCTATTGTACATTATGATGAGTGTATGTACATTGTATTGTCCTCAATCGTCACAGACACAGGCCTAATTTTGAAGAGAACATTGTAATTTTAACAAGATGTGTTTTGCTGAGCATGTCGAGCTCGCTGCATAGGCATTGAAAGTCAAGTGCCACCCTGTGCCTGACACAGGTATATTATTTCCCACATCTGTGCTTTTACAATGACATACGTACTCTTCCTCTTACGATGTGTTTCAAAGTTTGTGCATGTGTGCTGAAATTTGTGCCTGTATTTTTGAGTCACATTGGTGTGGCTGCCAACACACTCACAGTCCAGTATATATGTGAGCATTTTGTATTTAGTATTTTGTTAAATGTGTTCCTAGTTCTCATCTCATTGCACATATGTGAATGTCTTTCAGTAGCAAAAGGTGTTGTTGCTTAGCTTTGTGCCTGATGACATCATGTATATTGTCCTTGTCCTCCATGGACAGATGAGTTAACCAAGGCTGCTTTCTTGCTATTTTATGCTCAGAACTGGGAAGTACAGAGGTTTGTGTGCTTGTGTTATGCTGCTGGAAGTTGTACCCCTCCTACCACCCAGTCCAGATTACTCCTCGTGGAGAAAGTATCAATGACAGTGAGGGGAGTGTAGTGCCATGGATGCTGACCATGCTGCATGATGTAGGAGTTCAAGTCAATTTCCAACAGTGCTTTGTGCAAATGACACCATGCAACAGTGTTAGCCATCTTGCTGTGGCCATTCTGTTCACTGTCAGGTATCCCTTGTCACTGATGGACATGTTGCTTTTTGTGTGGGTAGTGATGTGTGCTATGACTGCAACTCACACCATGTCCTGTACTCCACACACCTTCACAGCCAGCCGAGGGGGCACACCTGGGACAATGCATCCCCAGACAGTGAGTGGAAATGTACGGTGAAGATAGCTGAGAGTAGGGACTGGTGTGAGAGGGCCAGAGCCTAGTTGTGAATTGTGGCCAATTCATACATAAGGCCCATGTGTCAGCCATCTTGCCAGTACATTTCCACTCCGTGTGAGATGAGCATGGTTCAAGATGTACTTGTTGGGCCATGTGGGAGGAGAATTGTTAGCTGTGACTACGACTCCCATCATGCTTTTTGCTACACCCACCTCCCAGCAAACCCAACCTTCCTTCCTGTAACTCAGCTTCCCTTTGAGTGAGTGAAACAGTGATGGCAAAATGTCTGACAGTGGTGGCTTGGTGTTTGTTTGAGGACTACTCCCAACACAGCCTTATGCTCCCCACACCAGAGTCCCGTGTCAGCCATCTTGGCAGCACTTTTCCACTCCGTGTGAGATGGGCATAGTTCAAGGCTGGGATTGATGGGCCATGTGGGAGGAGGATTGTTAGCTGTGACTACGACTCCCATCATACTTTTGGCTAAACCCACCTCCCAGCAAACCCAACCTTCCTTCTTGTAACTCAGCTTCCCTGTGAGTGAGTGAAACAGTGATGGCAAAATGTCTGACAGTGGTAGCCTGGTGTTTGTTTGAGCACTACTCCCAACAGGGCATTGTGCTCCCCACACAAGAGCCCAGTGTCAGCCATCTTGACAGTACATTTTCATTAACTCTCAGGGTCAGCATAGTTCCAGGTGTGGTGTTTGGTGTTGGTGGGAGGGGTGTGTGTGTGTGACAGGGCCTGCTGGTAGATGTAGTCAGAGCTAGCAATCCTCCTCCTACACAGAACAAATAGGCCACCATGAACCATGCTTCCATGACAGTGAGTAAATATTTACATTCAAGATGTCTGACAATGGTGGCCTGGTGTTTGTGTGAGCACAACACCCAACAGGGCCTTGTGCTCCCCACACCAGAGCCCAGTGTCAGCCATCTTGGCAGCACTTTTACACTCCATGTGAGATGGACATAGTTCATGGCTGGGCTTGATGGGCCATGTAGGAGGAGGATTGTCAGCTGTGACTACGATTCCCATCATGCTTTTAGCTACACCCACCTTCCCATCAAACCCAACCTTCCTTCCTATGACTCAGCTTTCCTGGGTTTGAATGTGGGCAAACAATATAGCTGCTGCATGTGACTGGTGTTTGGATCCCATTGCCTTGCTGTGAGTTAGTGCTAAGTTTGTAAATATATGTAAATTGTGAGCTTTCCAGTTACATTGCAGGTATGTTGTTAGTTACAATCTAATTTTGATCACATATCCCATCATGGAATAGTGCTCCTCACACCAGGGCCCAGTTTTAGGCATCTTGGAAGTAGATTTACCTTAACTCTGAGGGTGAGCATAGTCCCAGGTGTCCGTCCGCCATCATAATGAGGCCCTTAATTTGGTTTATTATCCAGCACTTTCCCTTAGTTTAATTGGATTTGGAGTTGGAATAGTTATTTATTATGGTTTATTATCCAGCACTTTCCCTGAGTTTAGTTGGATTTGGAGTTGGAATAGTTATTTATTATGGTTTATTATCCAGCACTTTCCCTGAGTTTTTTCGGTTTTGGAGCTGGAATAGAAATTTAGGGGCTCATTACGATGACAGTGAACCCCGGAGGCCGATTCACCACCATCGCAAAGCACTTTTCCGCCCGCCAGATTCCGATGGCAGGCGGTGTGCATGGCGAATGGAAAGTCCGGCCACCATGGGTCTGACTCAGGCAATCATTACGATTGCCTGGCAGACCCGGTTAGCATACCTAGAATGGTGGTGGTGCCTAGCAGACACCATCCGCCACATTAGGATGCTTCATCCCCGCCAGCCTTGAATGGCGGTTCAACTGCCATTCAAAGGCTGGTGGGGATTGACTTTGGCGGCCCGTAGCAGGTTCCCCTTCAGCAGGGGCATTCCAGTTTGGCACTTGGTGGGAACGTTTCCCTGCACTTGCATTTTTGCTATTGTGGCGGGTGCTGCAGCCTGCAGCACCCACCGCAATGGTAAACATGCCCGATGTGACCGCCGCCGTGGCAGTCGCATTGTAATTCCATGTGCGGGACCACCGCCATATAGGCGGCCGGTCCCAATTCCAGTGACGATGGTGGACGGACTAAAGTCTGTCCGCCATCGTAATGACCCCCTTAATTTGGTTTATTTTCCAGCACTTTCCCTGAGTTTTTATTGGTTTTGGAGTTTGAATAGTAATTTATTATGTTTTATTATCCAGCACTTTCCCTGACTTTTTTGGGGGGAGTTGGAATAGTAATTTAAATTGGTTTATGATCCAGCACTTTCCCTGAGTTTAGTTAGATCTGGAGTTGGAATAGTTACTTATTATGGTTTATTATCCAGCAGTTTCCCTGAGTTTTTTTGGTTTTGGAGTTGGAATAGTATTTTAAATTGGTTTATAATCCAGCACTTTCCATGAGTTTTTTTGGTTTTGGAGTTAGAATAGTAATTTAATTTGATTTATTATCCAGCACTTTACCTGAGTTTATTTGGTTTTGGAGTTGGAATAGTAATGTAATTTGTTTTATGATCCAGCACTGTCCCTGAGTTTAGTTTGGAGTTGGAATAGTAATTTATTATGTTTTATTATCCAGCACTTTCCCTGAGTTTAGTTGGTTTTGGAGTTGGAATAGTAATTTATTATGTTTTATTATCCAGCACTTTCCCTGAGTTTAGTTGGTTTTGGAGTTGAAATAGTAATTTATTATAATTTATTTATCTGCATTTGTTTATAAGTTTAGATGATTTGGGAGTTAGAAATAGTAAATTTTTATTTTTAATTTGTTATTTTATTTTTATAGTTTGTATGTACATTTAAATAAGTAAGGAGATGTATGTTAGTTATTGTAAATATGTGTTCGAGGCATATGAGCTGCAGATCTCACACTTGCATTAGATCGCCATCTGGTGTTGGGCTCGGATGCTTGTACATTTTTGTTGTCTTGGAAGAAGTCTTTGCAGTCATGAGATAGGTAACTCCTCCCTTGGATGATAGTGCGCATGGGCATCAACTCCATCTTTAGATTGTTTTTTTCTGCTATTGGGTTCGGATGCAACTTTTGCGCTTCGGTTCGAAATCTCTATTTCAAACTTTTTTGACGCGCAAAACTTCTACAAACTCTTAGGATTCACTTTGAACATCTTCATCTTCGTCACGCCTTTCATCTGCTCGGTTCCGGTCGTCGACGAGGGCCGCTGGGCCTAGCCATGCCATAAGGCCTGCGGCTCATGGAAAGGGCGCCATTCAAGAAATGCCCCCAGTGTGGAGCAAAGTTTCGCACAGTGACCATCACATGGTCTGCAATCTGTGCCTATCACCTGAACACGACGAGTCCAGCTGTCCAACCTGCGCATCCTTTCGATCGAAGACTATTCGGGATCGAAGGGCTCAACGTCACATCATGGCGCAAAGATCAGCTCCGGAACCAGAGGACATCTTTGACGAAGGCCCGGATGTCCCGGAAGAAGATTCCGAAGATCTCGAAATCGTGTCAGAGGCAGACGATTCAGACGACCCCATCACTCCTGGTCAACGAGTGATTACTACTGCCCCTACCCCAACCCTACCACCAAAACCGAAGGCACTGGTCAAGACTTCGCCTGTTGGCCCCAGTCGCAATCGAAAACACACTTCAGAAGCCCCCCTCCGGGCCCGGCTCCGAAGAAGAAAGACAAGCCTTCCTGTAGCTCGGGACCGAGCAAACCTCACGTAATCGCACCGTCGGCACCGAAGCCTATGGAATACTCGGCTCCGAAATCGGTTCCGACGCCTTCCACCTCCAAAAACAGATCGGTCCCGGAAATCTCAAGGTCCGTGGATAAGCCGGCTTCGAACGTATGCAAGCCTAAAGACCCAGCTTCGGCTCCGAAACCAAGATCCTTGGCACCAAAAGACAAGCCTAAGGACTCTACCACACCTCCTAAGGCCAAAGACCATAAAACTCAACATCAGCCCCGCTCGGAACCGAAAAAATCGGCGCCGAAGGCAGTTCCCGAGGAAGAGGAACTTTTTCATCCGGATCCTGTCGATCTTAGACAGAAAAAGATTTTTATTAACGCTGATACAGGACATGTCACAGCTGTGCCATGTAAGAAGAGGAAGTTAGACACAGCACCTGCCCCTCCAGTGCCTGTGAAGAAGAAGGACTCTGCTACATCACCTATGCCTCCTTCTTCTCCTATACTTCCTTCTAACCCACCTCCTCTCCCTAAATCTATTACACCACCTTTGCCTCTGACTTCTCCTCCACATACACCACCTCCAGATGATGATGATGGTGATGACCTAGGTGTGGGGGATGATCCAAATGACCCGTTCACTGATCCAGACGACCCACCACAAGATGATTGGGAGTACCCTGTCCCAACAGATCTACCAGACCTCCCAAGCCCCCAGCCATACCCCTCAAAACCATCTCCCCTAGACGATAATATTGGTTTTGGACAGCTAATTAATAGGGCTGCCGTTTATCACGGCGTCACAATGCACTCAGACAAAGCAGAGGAGGACTTCCTCTTGGATACATTCGAACCGTCCAAAAAGACAGTGCAAATATTGCCAATGATCAAGGGAGTCATTAAGCATGCCCCTGAAGTGTTCAAAGATCCAGTACGTGCCAGGAATCTGAACCCTAAAATCAATAAAAAATATAGACCTGCCCCTGAAGACCCTGCTTACATTAGGGGACAGCTGCCTTTGGATTCTCTAGTAGTTTCCAATGCTAGAAAGCGCGCCAACTCACAAACCTCTGGGGATGCGCCACCCCCTGATAAAGAATCCAAATTACTAGACACTTCTGGCAAAAGGGTAGCTGCACAGGCACCCAAACGCTGGCGCATAGCCAACACACAAGCACTGTTGGCTAGATATCATAGGGCCCATTATGACCAACTGGAAACCCTAATACAACATTTGCCTGACCAATATAAAACCCAAGCAAATGATCTCATCCAAGAGGGCAAGCTAATTTCAAACGCGTCAATTAAATGCGCACTTGATGCTGCAGACACTGCCTCTAGATCCATCAATACCAGTGCACTCCTTAGACGCCATGCCTGGCTGCGCATTTCAGGCTTTAAGCAGGGGGTCCAGACTACCATCCTCAATCAGCCGTTCAACCAAGAACAACTTTTTGGCCCGGCTGTAGACACTACACTTGAAAAAATGAAGAAAGACACTGAGACTGCTAAGTCCATGGGAGCGTTACAGTCTCCACAAACACGTGGCTCCTTTCGTCGTTCCTTCTATAGAGGAGCCTCCAAAAACATGGGAGCAGACACCTCATCTTCGTTTAAAGCCACTACACAAACATCCCCCAATAGAGGATATTTTAGAGGCGGATACAGAGGGAATAACAATAAAGGAAGAGGCCGAGGTAATAACAACACTCGCACCTCCCCCTCTACAAAACAGTGACTTTCCTCCGCTCCCCCAGACCATTCCACTCCAGTCGGGGGAAGATTATCACAGTTCCTTCCTGTCTGGAATTCCATCACAACAGACAAGTGGGTAAGACAGATTATACAGTATGGTTACTGCCTGGAACTTACAGCTACCCCCACACACATACCACCCAAGCAGCGTCCAATGTCCACAGATCATCTCATGCTCCTAAAACAAGAGGTTCTCTCATTGCTTCAGAAGCACGCAATAGAACCTGTTCCCTTACAACATCAAGGAACAGGGGTTTACTCGCTGTACTTCCTAATACCCAAAAAGGATGGGACTCTAAGACCGATACTCGACCTCAGACCCCTCAACATATATATACACTCGGATCATTTTCATATGATCACTCTCCAACAAGTGCTCCCACTGCTACAACAAGGCTATTTCCTTGCCACACTAAATCTCAAGGACGCTTACTTCCACATTCCCATACATCCTGCTCACAGGAAGTATCTAAGGTTTGTAGTGGACGGACAACACTATCAGTTCAAGGTCCTTCCCTTCGGAGTCACCACCGCACCCAGGGTATTCACAAAGTGTCTTGCGGTAGTAGCAGCACACCTGAGAAGACAACACATCCATGTCTTCCCATATCTGGACGACTGGCTAATAGAAGCCAAGTCCTTCAACCAATGTGTTCAACACACTCACCAAACCATCCACACAATACACAACTTGGGGTTCACGGTCAAATACACCAAGGCGCATCTCCAGCCCTCTCATATACACCAATATCTGGGGGCCACAATAAACACCTCCACAGCTCTAGCATATCTCATTCCAGCCAGGATAGCCAGCATACAAACCCTCATCACAAAATTCCGAGCCCAACACTCTCCCAGCCAGAGAGTGTTCATGCAACTCATAGGCATGATGGCATCTTGCATTTTTATTGTACCTTATGCAAGACTTCAAACGCGACCCTTCCAGGAATGTCTAGCACATCAGTGGAATCAGGCTAAAAGACAACTTACAGATCTGGTGTTGGTAGACAGCCACACACATCGCTCTCTGCAGTGGTGGAACACAAAAAACTTGTCCAAAGGGCGGCCGTTCCTCAAACCTATTCCACAGATAGTACTTACGACATACGCATCACTCACAGGATGGGGAGCCCATCTCCTTGGACATACAACCCAAGGCAAGTGGACCACTCAACAAAAACTGCTCCACATCAATCACCTGGAACTGCTAGCAATATTTCTAGCTTTGAAAACATTCCAAGTACATGTACAAAACAAAGCTGTCCTGATCCGGAAGGACAACATGACAGCCATGTACTACATACAAAACCAAGGAAGCACACACTCTCTGCAGCTGTCCCAGCTCGCACAGAACATTTGGAGATGGGCCATCCCACAAAATATATATCTATTTGCCGAACACCTTCCAGGAGTTCACAATCAGATCGCGGATCTGTTAAGTCGACAGACACAACAGATTCACGAATGGGAACTACATCCCCTGGTTCTTCTACCATTTTTCCACATGTGGGGCCAACTAGACATAGATCTGTTCGCCACACACGAAAACGCAAAATGCCCAACCTTCGCCGCCAGGTTACCACACCCATTGTCCCAGGCCAATGCAATATGGATGAACTGGTCAGGCAGATTTGCGTACGCTTTTCCGCCACTCCCACTGATTCCACTAGTGGTACGCAAGCTCCGACAACAGTCTCTCAAACTAATCTTAGTAGCTCCCACATGGGCACGCCAACCATGGTTCACAACACTGTTGGAACTCTCACTAGTTCCACACCAAAAACGACGCCTGTCCCCATCCCTGCTAACGCAGAACCATGGAGAGATCAGCCATCCAGAGCCAGGTCAACTGAATCTGGCGATCTGGCTCCTGAAGTCCTAGAGTTCGGTTACCTTAACCTACCACCGGACTGTGTGAACATCATTAAAGAACCCAGACGCCCTACTACTAGAGCTTGCTATGCTGCAAAATGGAAAAGATTTGCCATTTACTGCACCAATAACCATATTGATCCACTGGATGCCTCCATCCAGAATATCATTTGCTACCTATTCCACTTTCTAAGATGTAATCTAGCATATTCATCCATACGTTTACATCTTGCAGCACTTGCTGCTTAGCTGCAAAACAGACAGCACTTGTCACTTTTTGGAGTCCCTGCAATTAAAGCCTTCATGGAGGGCCTCAAAAGAATCATTCCTCCTAGGTTACCACCCTCTCCAGTGTGGAATGTAAATATTGTTCTTGCATGGGACCCCCATTTGAACCTTTACATAAATGCGAACTGCAGTTCCTCACATGGAAAGTAGCTTTTCTTATTGCCATCACCTCTCTTAGAAGAGTAAGTGAGATCCAGGCTTTAACCATACAAGAACCATTCTTACAATTACATCGTAACAAGGTGGTTCTCAGAACAAACCCAAAATTCCTTCCTAAAGTCATCTCTCCATTTCATCTGAACCAATCAGTGGAGTTACCAGTGTTTTTTCTAAACCCCGCCTCCGTAGCGGAGAGAGCTCTACACACCCTAAATGTAAAAAGAGCCCCGCTTTATTACATTGACAGAACCAAATCCTTTCGCAAAACAAAACAACTTTTCGTAGCTTTCTCTCCACCACACAAGGGTAATCCCATCTCCAAGGCGGGGATTGCAAGGTGGATCGTTAAATGTATCCAAACATGCTACCAGAAAGCCAAACGCACATTGACAATTCCCCCTAGGGTGCATTCCACACGCAAACTAGGGGCATTCTTAGGGAACATTCCCCTAGAAGACATTTGTAAGGCAGCAACATGGTCTACAACACACACCTTCACTAAACACTATTGTGTTGATGTGCAAGCCAAGCAGCAAGCTTCTGTGGGCCAAGCTGTTCTTAAAACTCTCTTTCAAACTACTGCAACCGATACAGGTGACCACCGCTAGGGGAGATACTGCTGTATAGTCTATGCAAGTGTGAGATCTGCAGCTCATATACCTCGAACAGAAAATGCTACTTACCAGTATGCATCTATTCTTGGCATGTAGAGTTGCAGATCCTCACACGCCCACCCACCTCCCCGGGACCTGTATCTGTACCAGTTCTATCTTACTTAGATATACACACATGGACATCTTTTTCTTTCTACACGATTCAGGTATTTTGAAGTTGTTTAAAATTTATGATAAAGTATAATATATTTTTAACATACATTTTTCTTGTAGAGTTGGAAAATTAACAATATTTCGTACATACATATTTTTTATACATTTAAAAACAATTGTACATTTGTTTGCAGTATTTTCATGTAATAGTAAAGTAAATATATTTATTGTTTATTTATTATAAACAGTTTGACTTTGTTTATTATTTTGTTATGAGAAAAAGTAAACATTTGTATTCATTTAAAAAAAATCTTTTTAATACATTTTATATGAATTTATTTTTTAATATGATAATATAATATGTATTTTACCATTTTTTTTGTATATTTTATTTAGTTTATTGAATATTATTTTTATTTAAATAATTAATATATGAAATAATTGACAAATTTTATAACAAATTTTGTATTTATATATTTTTTTACTTTTTGGTACATGTATAGTACATGCAATATATCTGCACCAAGGCTTTGGGGAATATCCCCGTGCCAGGAGGGTTAGAGAGGTCATTTCAAAATGAGTACGTCCTCCCTGGGTAGAATTTATTTCACAAAAGATACTCCATTAGACCAACCAGTGGTCAGTGGTGCTTAGTTGACTAACTACACATGGGAAAAAAACAAGAATTAGGCAAAAATAGGGGAAGGAAGAGACTATCAAGGGCCTCTCTAGTGAAAGGTTGTACCTAACTCAACCATAACTGTGGGGAGGGGAACCTTAACATTTATTTAGTTACCCTCACACACCCTAGTGGTGTCATGCTTCATCATCGGGTCACCCGGACTCCTACAAGTCGGGTGGGCTCGACCACAGAATTGGGAGCTCTTTTGATAAATGAAGGTCAGGGGGGCTTAAAGATTAAGAAACCTCAGGCAGACCCCTGGTGTCCCTTTATTCTTGGGTCTGTCGTGGTTATTTAAAATTGTAAAAAACAGGTCTGTAGGAGTGTTATGGTCCTAGGACCCTGGTGCCAACATGTTTCAGTCCTGGGTGGCCATATAGGTCCTGGACTTTCTTCAGGGCAAAGGGTTGACCCCTCTGAATGATTATATAGGAGGGGGAGTCCCTATCCTATCTGTGATGCGAGGGCAGAGTAGCTACTCCTTGTGTATGTATAACAGTGAATGTATCTGTTAGCTGATAACATCCATCTGTGAAAATGAAAACAAAGAAATGCGACAGACAACATATAACATTACAAGTCATATTAATATAATAATATTGTTGTGCTTAGTACCAATTTGGTGCGAAGTGGAGACCAGACATATGGGCATGCCATAATCATGTGCATGCTAGTGTCAACAGTCTCATCCCCTCTTGTGCAACTCATCTCTCCATCTGTAACACACTGATTCTATGTAACAGGTATTTGTGAAGTGGCGATTTTATTCGCATGCTAACACTAACTGCATGTTAGTCTTTGTATATATCAACGTGTGCACCAGGTGCCAGTCTCTTATTAAAAACAACTCAGCGTATTTTCCTCAGAATAGTGCTTGTTTACACGAAATAAATCGGGTCTGTAACGTGCATGCATGCATACTTCATATATTCAACTAATCTATACAACCAACCACATTCATTCGAAATCTTACCCTGCTGTTGGAGGGTACGAGTAGCACACAGGACCGGTAGGAAACTGCGGGCGGTCCTGAAATGGTTGCCAGTAGAACGGGTGAGATGGGAGATAGTAAGAAGGAGAGATGAAAGACTCTGAGAAGTGACGCTTACAAGGAAGCGATTCTGTATCTCATGAGTGTGTTCGAATCGGCATTGTGTCAGCGTCTATAAACACTTACTTTGGTTCAAGATCTCGCCCCGCTCCTCACACCTACTTGGGTACCGGTCCTCGGCTTGTGCAGAGGAGTACTCGGAATAAGGATTTTTTATACTTGTATGAAGCGCGGGAAGTGGAGAGATGGAGACACGCCCCTGCTAGGGTGATCGGAAATGACGTCAATATGACGTTACGTGCCGATTCATGAACACAGAAAATCGGGAGTTGTAGTTCAAGTTACACTTTCACACTTGGGTGAAGTTGGAACCAGCGTGAAAGCAATGTGCAAAAAATGTGTCTAAATAAAGCACATTGAGAAATGCGAACAATGGGTAGGTGTGTCGCCTTTGCAGTTCTGGTACGAGCGGGAGCGAAAACCAAAGGGGCAATTGTGATAGTGCAACCAGTGTGTAACTGGATATAGCGCGCTGAGTAGTGTAAGAAAAAATTAATTAAAATCCCTCATTCAGCGAAACTATTTCTAATACATGAAATATATAAATTACATGTGTGTGTGTCTAATAACGGTGTGATCCAGAGTTCTATATGTGGCGTTGAGAATCACATGGAGGAACTGTTATCATGGCAGACAGCTATTGAAAAAAGCGAAAAAGATAGTATTGTTCACTGTATTTTTGGACACAGGCAAAACTTAATTGGAATGGAGAATGAAGTTCTCTTGATGTTTTTTTTCACGTTCTGCATGTCGAACATATTATAGTTGATATGGAAATAAATTGCCACAGATTTCTGAAAAGTTAAATGTTCGGAGTGGCTAGTATTTAGCCAGTATATACTATGAACGTAGGCTCAGACCAGATTTTCGAAAAAACTCTCTGTGGAGAGTATAATTCCCTAATAAATCAACTGTCACTTATTTATTAATTTGGCTCCAAGGAATACAGTCATTAAGGCCGCTCTCATGGGTTTTCAAGCGGTACACCCAGCGTTGTTCTCTATCCAGGAGTTTCTTTTGTAGGTTGCCGCTACCCATAACCTTTTCAATCACTGTCCACCATATGTCAGTGTCTTATGTTGACGCTCCTTAAAGTGTAAAGTACATGCAATAAACATACATTTTAATGTAATTGAAATATCATATTTTTTGTTTTTTGATAGTATAATATTTAATATATATTTTAATACAGTACACTGAGCAGGATGGATCATTCCCCCCACCCAAGAGCCATGTGTAACCTATTCCCTTCCACTGCTCCACTTCACAGGGAGGTAGCCTTCTCAACAGGGAGGTGTGTGTGTGTACACAGGCAGCCAGCACTACAACTCCCACCAGGCCCCCTTGTCCCACAGCTCAGCAGGATGGAACACTCCCCACAACCATGTGACAGACATTGCGTTGCTCTCTTCAAACTTACAGGTAGGTAGCCATCGTAACAGGGAGGGGTGTTTGTGAGTGGTAAGGCAGCACTCCAACTCCCACCAGGCCCCCTTGCCCCACAGCTCAGCAGGATGGAACACTCCCCACAACCATGTGGCAGACATTGCATTGCTCTCTCCAAACGTAAAGGTAGGTAGCCATCTTAACAGGGAGGGGTGTTTGTGGGTGGGAAGCCAGCACTCCAACTCTCACCAGCCCCCCTCGTCAGCTCAGCAGGAGGGAACACTCCCCACACCCACAACCATGTGACAGACATTGCATTGCTCTCTTTAAACTTACAGGTAGGTAGACATCTTAACATGGAGGGGTGTTTGTGGGTGGGAAGCCAGCACTCCAACTCCCACCAGGCCCAATTGTCCCACAGCTCAGCAGGATGGTACACCCCCCACACCCAGAACCATGTGGCAGCAATTTCCCTTAACTGTGTCACAGAACAGGTAGGTAGACAGTGCATGCACCCTGCGATTCCTCTCAAAAAGCATGGAGCCATATGACCACACCAGCACTCACATGTCACCCAACTTGGCATAGATCCAAAAGCCATTTCCAGTGTGCAGACAGATAAGCAAAACAAACTTTGACTCATCAAGTCGCATGTTGAAGAAATTCGGGGCCCAATCATGCACAGCACTGAATGCTATATGTAAGTGCCATGGTGTCAGAGCATGAAGGCCCATATGAACACAAAACATTTATGGTCACTTAGTAAAAGAAAGTAAAGTACATGATATGACAAAGGTATGCATAAGATTACAATGGCTAGTTCTTGCTCAGATGAAACGTCTTACATGCAGAGCAAATCAAAAAGACGCATCACATACAGTTGATGTGCTGAAAGTCGTTAGATGATGACATGTTCTTGTAATCACACAATCTGTACGTGGAACATGGTATCTATTTACATGTCACACCATGGACAAGTAATCTAGGTACCTCCACATCATGTCATGATGCGCAGTACCTTGCAGCCATACAAAGTGATATTAATGTAAACTGTGTGGTGTATCACATGTAAAATCCAAACGTCTAACACCAAGCTTGTGGGGTGTACTTCAATTACCATTTCACATCTGTTCAACAGGAGATCCACAAGCCAAGCAACTGCTGCAGAAGACAACATCGACCTGCAGAGCCAGATCCCCCCCCCCTCCTTCAGCCAGAACATGGACTCTTGGATGCAGACTCCCTATACGTTTCTCGGATGAGGAGCAAGAACCTGGCCCATCCTGACTGCCAGGGTGCACCATGTCCCCGTGTCCCAGGTCCCCACTGTCCCCACCACCACCTCCTCAGCAACAGCGCTGACCCCTGCTGCAACGACCTGTGCGGCCTCAATTACCACCACCACCAGTGCAACACTCTCCCTGCCTCAGTGGATACCATCACCACCACACAATCAGAGGAGGGCAGGTCTGCAGGTGCGTTGAGTGCCAACACCACAGGTCTGGGACAGCAGGACAGGTGGGAGGGCAACTGGGGGACAAATTCGAGAGGACACTGGGACCAAAGCCCTGGACAACATCGCCAGAGTCCTTGGGGCATACGAGTAAACCCAGGGACACATGGGCCAGGATATGGAAGAAGTGCGTGAGCTCCACCTGCTGCTGAGTTCCATGGACACACGTATGGGCCAAATTGTGGACCTCATGGGCAAGCTCGTGGGTGTTCTGAGGGACAGTCATGTGGCCCAAAGGACAGCTCAACCCCCCTCCAGTGGCCAGCAGGATGATACTCCCACCACCTCAGCTCCGGCCACAGAGAGGGGTGAGCTGCAACAGGATGACTCCTCAGGCACGGCTGAGCCCGCAGTAGTGGCCCCCCATGGAAAACGCAAAAGGGGCCATCAGAGAAACACCACAGGAGGATCACGTGGCAAAGCACCATCCAAACGCCAGTCGCAGAGCCAGCCATGATGGCACTTCTGTTCCCCTTGCCATTGACTTTGTTGACTATCCTTACCCACACTGCCATGTTGGTGGCAGGTGTCGCGGTAGGCGTGCTCTGCCACCGTGGTCCCGGTCATTGGTTACATTTGAAAAAAGCTGACCTGGAACACCAATTGCAGCAGCTGAGTACCACTGAAACAACCCCAGGGGGCTATATATGTCTGTGAGAGAGCCACACATTTCCACTGCATCCAGACACTGCTGCCTGCCATTTTTCATCCCCAACTGCTGCTGCTCCTGTCTCCTGGACTCAGTGATGGCAAGAACTGAGAACATCAGGGCCCGTCCCTTCACCACAGAGGAGCTGGAGGTCCTGGTGGACGAGGTGCTTTCACAGTATGGAAGGCTATATGGTGCTCCAGATATACTGGTAAGTGGTTCAGAGTGAAAGTTTGAGAGTGCAAAGAGTGCTCATATGATGTTGCTCTGCAGTAGTATGTGCCTGTGAGTGCAAGTTAATGTGCATGCATCCTCATTTTTCATATACCATGCTCCATACATGGCCTAGTAAATATTACACTTGAGTATTTGGGGAGGATGGCAACATGGACATTTCTACAGCCCTTCTTCAGCAATAAAAATACAAACGTTGGTCTGAGACTGGGTAATATAAATGTGTGATACACTGCCTAGCATGCTGACTTCATGTCATGTCATGTAGCTTTATTTCCACAGATCCATGGCTGCATTTAAGGATGAGAGGGACATGCAGTGTTTTTGCAGCCATACAGTAACACTGCTGGTTTGGACAGTCAAAGTCAGAAAAAACATTGCCAGTGCTATGTGATGTCATAGCCCATGAGGTTCTCACATGCTCATTTGTGACATTACAAATGTATTTCGTCCAGAGGGTATTGAAGAATGTGTGTAAATGTTTCATAGAATGTGTGTACATTTTTCATATTGCCACCATGGATATGTGTCCATTATGCACAAGATTAGAATGCCTGAGTGTAACACTCTTGGTGGTAATTCACCTATGACACATCGGATAAATGTAATTTGGAGATATCATCCTTCCATTGTTTTCATTATGTGTACTTTCTCGCATGTGTAGGCACTGTTTGCCCTCTTATATTGTACATGCATGTGAATTTTCTGATGGAACATGTTTAACCTCAGTGCGAGTCACCCTGGCCTGCACAGAAGCTGTCCATATTTTAAAAGGACCCATCAGTAAATGGACCGAGTGAAACATGTGTTGTCCACATCCCTATTTCTCAATGAGCTATCTTCGGCCTGAGGTTTGCACCAGACAGGCCTACACCTTGTGAGAAGAGTTGAGAATGTAAGATCATGTCCCTAAATGTGACCTCCATGACACAGGTAGCCATTCACTGGCCAAGCACATTGAGGGGTGTGTAGTGTTGGACACAGTGAGTCTGCCCCGACACATCATTTCCCATGTATTGTATGTATTTCTCACTCACATACTGCATCACAGAAGAGGGCCTTCTTCACATTGGTTTCTGTGCTAGCACTCTGCATGTGTATGAGATGGCCAGGTACTGTGTCCATCATCATACATGTATACATTTCTATGAGATTATTTGATGCAAATGTACTACGTGTCATGCTGTATGGCCTCTGCTCAACATGTATGTATTGGTGTGCTATGTTTTTTCATGCTCCTGTACTGACACACAGTGGTACATAACACAGTATCACTGAAACTTCCTCTTCTTGTCTCCCATTCCTGCAGCTTAAAGTGCACCAGCGTAAGGCCATATGGAGGGCCATTGCACGCAAGGTCCGGGCTCTGGGTGTCTCCAACCAACGGCACACACACTGTTACAAGAGGTGGGATGACATCTGCCGGCTGAGCAAAAACCTGGCAGAGATGACGCTGGGGATGCTCCCTCGGACTGGAAGGTTGGCGCGCAGGAGCATGACACCACTAATGGCCCGCATCTTGGCAGTGACACAGCCAGAGCTGGATGGATGTTTGAGGGCCCATCAGCAGCAAGTTGGGGGTGAGTGTTCTGCGAAGGGTGACTTTGGGTGTGAGTGACTGCATGTATCCCAACCCTGAGCCAGTGCAGAGCTCAGTGATGTTTCTAGTGTGATGCAATGGCTTGTAAGTGGCCTCTGTGTTGAGTGCAGCTGTCATGCATTTTCGCTACATGTACTTTCTCATGTGTTTAATACAATGGCCCTTGACATTGCAAGATGAGATGTGGCCTTCTGACATCTGCTGCATTATGGGTGTCATAGAAATCACTGGGCAGGGAACAGCAGTGTGCATCATCTTATTGTGCTTTTGTAGATGTTTTCAGTGCTTAACTTGGATATTGTGAGAACTACACATCTGACACCAATGTGCAACTGTCGTTGTGCTTCAAAGCACAACATGGTGGATATCAGTAACTCATGGCCATTGCAAAAGGACATTTGGGAGTCAGTATCTGTGTTGTTCCCTTTAAGTGATTCCATATGTGACAGAGACAACATGTTGAGATGTATATCTATCTCGTAGGTATGCTTACAGAGATTAGTTTGTTAGGTTACAAGGAAGCACGGGGCAGCTATTTGGCTGTGTCAACGTCACATGGGTCATTAATGTCAACTATGCATGTTTCCATGCATCTTCTGAGGATTGCATAAAGGTTGCACATGCAGACTGCACATGGTGGTGGGCAACATGGGGGTATCATTTTCTAGTTTTGTGCTTTGCTGGCATAAGATGTTTGTGAGTATGGCACTAAACTGAACCTACATCTCTGTCTATTGAAGCATCTACCGAGGGCACAGAAGGACAGGGGACGGACACCAGTGGTGAAGCTTCTTGCATGACTACTACACATGAGCTCACTGACACTGATGTGACCAGCGCCTCGGAGGGGGACAGGAGTGCCCTGGAAGAATCAAGCCCGGAAACACCAACCTCAACATCATCTGACGCCAGCGGTGACTCCTCGATGTTGGCGAGCACGAGGAGTTCGAAATCTGCCTCTTCTTCCACCACACATCGTCCAGTGCTCACCTTCCCGGCTGCTACCACTAGTGCTGTCCATGCCCGCATCCCTAGGAAGGGTAGAGTGTCCTTCCCCCAGGCATCGCTGCCCTTGCCCCTGTCTCCCCCTGCTGCCCTCAGTGTGGAGGCGGTGGACCTTGAGTGCCAGCTGTGTGTGGGTCAGGCTGCTCCCCTGAATGCCTTCCAGGATCATGACAAGAAGTTGGCACAGGTAGTTGCCTTCATGGAGGGCATTCATTCTGACGTGGGTGGGCTACACAGAACTGTCCAGTCTTTGTCCTCCACAGTGACGGCAGCCATTCAGCTGTCACAGGCTCCTAGTCAAGCTCCAGTGCCTTCAGCAACTACCCTGCCAGTGGCACCACCTGACGAGAGTGCCCACACGCCACTGCCCTCAGGCGCCAAGTCCCCCACACGCAGCACACAACAGCAGCACTCCGAGCGGCCCAGAGCACAGACACATCCCCAAAACAGGCACACAGGAGCGCAAAGGCAAAAGCCCTTCACGTGACACTCGGGGGCATCAGGCCAAGAAGCAGGCTTCAACCTCATATTCATCCAAATCACCCCCTTCCAAGGGCACTCCCATCCCCGCACCTGCTCCCAAAGACAAACAAACAGTTGCCGTGTCTGCTGTGAACCTGGTGCCTGCAAAGACTCAGCACAAACACCTCTCTAAGGCAGATTCACCCACAACGTCAACTCCCACCCACACCCCTGTGAAGCTGGGACTGGAGAGTGAAGTGGGGGGTTTACCTGGACAACAGGGTATGGAGGGGAAAAGGCAAGGACACCCCAAGCGTACCACCAGATCTAGCAAATCCCCACAGGGAGAGCCACCTGCACCTGATATACCTTTGGTGGAGAGTGAGGCTGTTGTGCCCACCCCACTTCCCACTCCTGCCAAGACAATTGTTGGGTATTGAATCCCCAAGAAGTTGAGACATAGCCCTCAACATTCACCCTCACACACTGTGTCTCACGGCAGCATGTCTCCGCCTCCCCGTGCCACCACGCCACCCGGTCCAAGCAGCCCTCAGGCTCCCACAGCCACTGATGCCTCTACCTCAACTGGTCCTCTTTCTCGCAGGTCCAGCCCTCCAACTGGCCCGACAATCAGCCACCTCCCAATTCAACTGACAGCCAAATCTGAGGCAAAGTCCCCCTCCCAACACCATCTCTTCCACAGCGGTGCCTGGACTGCCCATTTGTATCCCCTGAGCTGGGGTGATTTCCATGGCAGTAGACCATGTTACCCATTCCCTGTACTGTTTCTCTTGCACACATGTGCACACCGGAACTATGGACTGGCCAATGGCCTTGCTGTTTGTCACTTTGGATGCCCATTCCCTGTGCAGTTTCTCATGCACACATGTGCACACCGGAACTATGGGCAGGCCAATGGCCTTGCTGTTTGTCACTTTGGATGCCCATTCCCTGTGCAGTTTCTCATGCACACATGTGCACTCCGGAACTATGGACTAGCCAATGGCCTTGCTGTTTGTCACTTTGGATGCCCATTCCCTGTGCAGTTTCTCATGCACACATGTACATACTTTGAACTTGTTCTGGCCAATGGATTTGCATTTTGTTACTTTGGATGCCCATTCCCTGGGCAGTTTCTCATGCACACATGTACATACTTTGAATTTGTACTGGCCAATGGCCTTGCTGTTTTGTACTTTTGATGCCTATCTGGGTCTTCTGTAATAAAGACAGTTAGTTATTCCTGTTGTCTGCTTTGTCAATGTCCTTGCTAAATAAAATGTTTTATGTATGGGTGTGGTTGCATGTGACACATGCTCAGTATGCCACTTTAACTTTGCCAATTGCTTGTTTTACTTTTTCAGAATTTGCCAGAGGTGACAGGCACTTTTGTTCTTGTTGACTTTGAGGCTTCAGGGTGCAATGATGGTTGTTTGTGATGATCTACTGTTAGCCTAATCATTCTATGGTCAGGTTTGCTAAATTGTACACGTCATGTTGGGATGCAATACCACAACAGAGGGGAATTCTATCCACAGGATTACTTGCCAGGTGGCCAGGGTCCATCATATCTTTGTGATCTTTCTTGATGTGTGAACAGCAGTGTTGATGTGTGGTCATCTTCCGTAGGCCTGTCTTCATGGGTACATTTGTATATGTGAACTTGAGTAGTCATACAGTGTGAATGGGCTGTCATTGACAGTAGTGTTGATGTGTGTGTGCCCCTGCAATGCCAAGTACACACATGTATGATCCAGGTAATGAGTGCCTATTTGTTTAAATTGTCAGCCATGTGCTTCAGATTGTGGGCACATGTAGGAGTTGTAGGTTGGGCACTGTGCAATGTATTGGTGTGTCCTTGCACTCCTGGGGGACACCTACTTGTTGTTGCTGCCAGTTGTGAGTATGTCAAGTGCGTGACTGCCAAGTCTGTGTTGTGTTTTGTTGATCAGCCATGTGTC
The DNA here is from genome assembly GCF_964204655.1 of Triturus cristatus. NCBI lineage: Eukaryota > Metazoa > Chordata > Amphibia > Caudata > Salamandridae > Triturus > Triturus cristatus. The sequence continues at coordinate 443,271,549 of NC_140587.1, read as the reverse complement.
TTGTTTCTGTTTGTGCTCACTGTGCAGACCTGCTCAGCCACACTGACATTATTTGTGAGTTTTTCTCATGCATTGCTATCACTTGACCCATTTTTGGCTCCAGTATGGTATGTGGTATGTGGAGTCATACCATCCCCTATATGTGCTTCTGATGCCTACACAGTGTGAGTTACTCCTCTATGTGTTTGTGGACTGTATACTCCCTACCTGTCCACTACTGAAGTACACACCACTTGAATCTCATGTCTTCCACCCCATGCCTTGCCAGTGTGTGAGCCTCCCCACCACTTCATAGTGTGACACTATGCTGTGTGAGGATGATCTGTGTACAGGACCAATGTGCCACTCAGGACAGTTTCACAATTAGTTTTAGGATATTTTCTTCTACTGGTTGCCCATGTGCAGTGCATGTGTTTGAGCATCACAGACCTCTAGTCATGTTGTTTGCATCTGGGTTTCCATGAGAAGTGCATCAGTGGGTGAAGGCTAAGGTGTATGTCTGTTTGCTGAGGTACTGCTACCCTTCCTGCGTGTGATGTTATGTTTGTGCTGTGATGATTTGTGTTGTGGGAGTTCATGGTGTGGCACTCAGATATTTGTGCTATTGGTTTTGTAGTTGTGCACACACTGCTTGGTGTGCGTGCAGTGCTGTCAGTGTATGTTGCCTTGTACTTGCTTGGTGTGCATCCCCCTGATGTCCAACTGAGTTTGCTATGTGATGGATTGGTATGTGCCTCTGTTGTGTTGTTGTTGTGGATATATGCAATGTTTGGCCTGTGTTGGCTCTTTCTGCTGACTGGTGCAATGTGTGTGTTGTTCTATTTGCATGACGTGTGTGAGTAGTTTGTGCTTTGTGATACATTCAGATGTGTGTTGCATGTGTAGTGTGCATTTCATGTGTGTATGTCACATGCAGCAATGTGGATTCATGTTCATGAACTTGTTTTGAGTGCACACTAGTGGTTTGTCCTCCTATTTTGGGCCTGTTACTTGTCAGGATTGTGCATGTGAAGCTAGTGGTACACTGACATCATGTTCACTTGATGACTGGTGTGGTGTGTATGTGTGTGTTAGCTGATTTGTCCCCTTGATCCCAGTTATTGTTCATGATTGTTTTTTGACCAGGCAATTCTTTTTTGTGTTGGGGTATGGTGTCTGTGCCTTTGTCCAGAGTGACAATGTTGTGTATTCCTGTTCTGTCTAGGGTCACATTGCCTTTCCACTGTTTGGCTGCACATGGCTGGGCTTCTGTGGATGTTGTTTGTGAGATTTGTGTTTGGCTATTGGTTTTGTGTCAGCATTGATTCAGGCATCCCTGAGTGCGAGTCTGATATTTGTGGATGCACCACAGGGAGTGGGATTGGTTGTCAGTGAACTCACAGGACATCATTTGCACCATTATGTGTGTTTCACACAGGTGTTGAGTGTTGCAGGTGTGAGGTGGGTAGGTGAGGGGCATGTGTGAAGGTCCTATTTGTGTTTGTACAATGAGCTGTTGTGTTGTACTGATGACATACACATGTCAAGTAAGTTGACACAGATGTGTAGCTGGTCACTGTATGACTTCTGACACTTCCTATCATTCCTGTGCCTATGTATGGCTTGCCTTGATGTATCCCTGAGTTATTGCACAGAGGTCACTTTGGTTTAATTTCACTCACTGTGCCACCCATGTCTGATTTGAGGGCCTAAAGGTGGTGTGATATGTTCCTCCTCTTGCATGTGATGTACACATGCTATGTGGCTTGCTCCATGTCTTTCCAGCACTGTCCACTTCACTTTTGGCTAGCCCATTTAGTGTCCTTCATTGCTGCTGACCTATGGTATGAGTATGTGGCAGAGTGTCAGTGTGGGGTCTTTCTGAGGGACTTGACAGGCAGTGTGAACAGTTCAGTGGATGTTCATATGCAGTGTGAGTCTTCATTTTGTAATTAAACTCAGTTTGATTCACATAAGTGGAAGGTAGGTGTGAGGAGGAGGGTTGGCCAGCCCCTGAGCATCTGTGCAGGGTGTTCCTCTTCACCCACACCTTCCCAGTCAATCTCCCTTGTCCTTTGATGTGTGAGGTGCGAGGTCTGGCTACACCTGGCTGATTAATTGTGCAGGGGGGCACAGGAGGAGCACACAGCACGTGCCCAAATGGGTGTGTGATGCATACTGTGGAAAGGGTGAGGGTGGAGCCCAGTGAATCTGGGCAGACTGCCCATGCCTGGCTCAGGCCCTGCCTACTACATTGTGCGCAGATTTTCCCACGTCTTCACCGCTGCGGTGACTTTCCCGGGAGATTGTAGTGATTTCGCGGTTGACGGGTGACCCTGATGCAGAGGTGTGGGTTTCTATCAGGAAGGACATGTGTGAGTACACTGGGGGATATGTTCCTGTCCCCACCAGAGTGTCTGATGTAGACAGGAACCGCATGTCAGCATAGGAGTTTTGTGTTGTGGCTGTATGTGGAGTTGTGTTTTTGCGTACCTGAGGCGTTGTCCACGCAGATATCTTATTTGCTGGTAGTGGATGAGGTACAGCAGCGGAAAGGCTTGAAGAGCTGGATCCATAGCGGTCAGGACGGCGTGGAGGGGACCGTGAGTCGCGTTTCTTTCTCTGCAGTAGTGCTTCCGCCGTCTCCGGGTGGCTGGATTCTCCGCTGCGGTGAGCGGCATCGTGATTTGTACGGCGGAAGGGACGTCATTCTGCACGGTGGTGTTTCTCTATTGGCTCCCTCCGCCGCGGTTGGGGACGGAAATTTCTGCCCGTTCATATAACTCTGCAGCGTGCGGAAAATGGGCTATGTTTGGCCATCGTACGCGTGGACCGCCGATGGAGTGCGGAAAAGGATATTTTCCGCCAGCACCGCGGATGTGCCTCCGTCCGCCATTCTAATGAGCCCCCTAGTGTTTTATGTGTTTGACATAGTGTTGGATAGGAGTAGAGTGTTATGTAGTGTTAGTTATTTGTTGTTTTATTCTGTTATATTGTGTTTATTGTTAATGTTTGTGGGTTTGTACGTATTATTGTGGGTGGATGTTCTTTTATTTTCTCGACAGGTTTTCTGGATCGTAAATGGATGGTGGTGTCGACGCGTTTTTGTTTTTTTATAAAAGATGGAAAATGTATCTTGTTTATTTAAAACAAGTTGTTTTACATTTCCTTTTATTGTATTTGGTGGTGTTGACAATTTTTTTATTTTTTAAAGCAATTTTTTGGGTTTTTTAGGGTTTTGTTATTGAGGGGATTTCGTTGTTGGAGCCTTTTTTCTACAGTTGTACTTTTGCGTTTGTTTTGGGAGTTCTCTTTCTGAATGGATTTGTGTTTCGATTTATCTTCTATGGATTTATTGAATTTCCAGGATTGTCTACTGCTGTATAACTGTAAGTTGTTTTTTATTATTATTATTATTATGGGTGGGAAATGTTTTTAGTTACATTGATTTGTTTGTTTATTTTTTATTTTAATAATTATATTATGTCATATATTTGTGTTATGTTTTAAATTTTACATGACATACTTCTAATTATTAATTTAAAAACTAGTAGAATTATGTTTAAATGTTTGGAAATTTTAAAATGTTTATGATGTTTAACATTGTTTTTTCTTTACAGTTTAGAATTAACTATCATGTTGCAACATGGAGCCTGTGTAATTCCCTGCCTCACCGCCGCCCGCGCCTCGAGCTTACTCGGCCGTCGGCTATGCAGCCTAGATCGGAGACGTTGTTGTGCTGGGCTTTGCATGCGCTGACCTGAAGCCGCTGCGGCCGCTTTCTGCCGCTGAAAACGAACACTAGTTTTAGGAGTAACAGAGCACGGAGCCCTGGTTCGAGGCTATCATCAGCTTGGACGGTTTCACGGACGGCCCCAGCTGGTGTGGACTGCCTGGATTGTCTTCTGCGCTGCTTGGCCGCTTTCCTTTGGGCTTCGGCGTCTCCCGTGCTGCAGCAAGCCCAGGTCGGGCGGAGCATGGCGTCCCCGGAGTCGGGGGCTTAAAAAGCAAAATACTCCCAAGCAGGTAAACGGGAGGCGGGGGGCAACAAAAAAACTATTAACAAACCTGCTGGGGGGAGGAGTTCCCAAGGATGAGGGTAGCTTTCAGCCCTCAGTTGCTAAAATGTTCTCCGTGGCTGGTTTTTCGGCCAGCCTATCAGTCACCAAGGGGGGAAAAGCTGTAAATGGTCCAGAGAGTGGTATAGATCCTGGAACAATAGACTCTGCCACAGACAATCAGGCCCAGCTCAATGCAGAACAGTCTGTCCCGCAACACGCTCTGCAATTATCGGGATGTCCTGAGCTAGAGCACACAATTGAATCCCAAGGGCCAGAGACTCTAGCGACAGACAGTGAAGCCCTAGTTACACCTTCTGGGATTTCTGGGGGAACAAATCTGACTCCAGCTGGGGTCGAGTCCGAGGAGAGGGAGCAAGATATCTGGGGCCCTTCCTCCATTGACCCCAAAGCTACCTGTACACAATGGTCTCAGGTTGTAGTATCTCCCAAACCAGCGGGCGAGCACTTCTTTTCAGTATCAGATGGTCCAACTCCATGGCTGAAGAAAGCTCTTCTACTTCCAGTGATGGCTATTTATCTGAAGCCAACTATAGCAGCTTTTCAAAAGGTGTTGACACGGTCCAACGACAAAGATCTGCATCCATCAAACAAAGAGCAAAACGGGCAGAAAAACACAGTCAGCTAAGATGGGATTATGCAGGGTCTCAACTCACTTTTTCCCTGCAGCAATGAACTTGACAAGACCATGGGAGTAGGGAACCCGAAAGCCTCACTGGATCAATAAGAGGAACCCTCTATGGCAGCCATACTATTTTCAATTAAACAATTTCAGGAAGAAGTACGTGGTGATAACCGACAAGCCAAAGGTGCCGCTAAGAAACTGCAAGGGGGTCTTAGGAAACTAAATTAAATCTGCTCGGACATTGGTGAAAAAGTTACTTTGGTTGAGGGCCGCACAGAAAGTCTTGAATCCGAAATCACCTCCCTGAAAAGCCAGTGCTCCACCCACAGCGACTGCATGACAGACGTCATGTGGAAGATAGAGGAACAGGAGAACAGGCAGCTCCGAAACAACCTGCGCCTACTTGGGATTCCCGAAGGGGTGGAGGGTGATGATCCCCAGCACTATATTATAAACCTACTGAGGGGGGCTTTTCCCGAGCATACCGACTGAAATTGGGAGCACGAAATCCAACAAGCCCATCGTTTTCCCTTCATACAGAAGAAGCAGCACACCAACGTGAATAAAACCGTAAAACCCCGAGCCTTCTTGGTGTTTTTTGGGAATTTCTTCTTAGGCAGATGATCTTCGACCAAGCCCGGCAAAGTTCCCAGAAGAGTTACGAGGGGGTGTCCTTCTTTGCAAAGCCTGACTTTTGCCATACAACAGTGGAACGAAGATGGCGTCTTCGCCAACTTATCACCCCCTTTCAGCTACAGGGAGCACAAGTCTTTCTTATGAACCCTGCCAAGTTGAAAGTTATTGTGAACAGTTCTGCACATACTTTTCTATCTGAGATTAAGGCCCAAGAGTATCTCTCCGAGGTCAAGGCCAGAAAGGGGCAATGCTAACGCCATCTATGGTTTACTATGGGTCGCCACTCCAAATCTGACGCATGCTGTATATCTGTCTCTTCTATGGTGTATTCCACGCTTTGTCTGAGGGTGTGGAGGTCAGAGATGGGGCAAGCCCCAGATAGGTTCTCTAAGGGGCTGGCACACTCAAGATGAAATTTGGGCAATCCTTGGGAATCCTTGAGCCTAGTTCAAGTAAGGGTTCAGCGGGCAGGAATCAAGACAAGGACTGCTTTTTCTTTTTTTCTTTCTTTCTCGGTTGTGCTAATTGTCTTAGGCTATTTTCTTTTAGTATTTTCTTACTGTCGGCTTGTTAAATCTCTATGCACTATTTTCTTACGTGGCGGGGGTGGGTGGTGTGGGTTTTATTATAGGTATCCATCATTCAGGTAATATCTGATTGCTCATATTTGGGGGGGAGGGAGGTCCAGGGAGTTGGCGTAGAGGTAGGGTTAGGACGAGGGGGGGAGTTGAGCAAACAAGAGCTTTATTTGTTTTTTCTCTCATATGTCAGTTGTTCTGTGTACCTGTGCAAGTATTTGTCTTTAGAAGTTATAGATTGCGCAATAATCTGAAATTGATTACTCAATTCTATTATGATGGGTAGTCTTCTTCAGTACACTTATGATCTTAAGCAGCAGCTGGGGTCATTGATTTCTAATTTTGTTCTTCTGCTTGTTTGCATATATCTGACTCAACAATACTTTAACAATTTTAACAAATCAACATGACAAATACAACACATATCAAAATTGTCTCCTTAAACATCTGCGGGCTGAATGATACCCGAAAAAGACAGAAAACAGCTCAAGGATTACGCTTAATAGGGGCTGACATAGTCTGCGTCCAGGAAACTCATATAGAGGGTTCCCAGAAACACCTTCTAAAAACTATGGGATATAGCCTTATCGGGGGAACATCACAGGGGGCACGCACAAGAGGGGTCGCCATTCTAGCACATCATAAGCATTTGCTTCAACCCACTCGGTCTAAAGTTGACCCCCAGGGAAGATGGGCGCTAGCAGTGTGTTGAATATCCCCTACATACTCTTTTACCCTTTGCTCCATATATGGGAGCACAGTGGACGACCCTGGAGTATTTAACTGGGTTTCCGGGGAATTAGCACACTTGCCCCTCCCCGTTATTGTATGCGGGGATCTCAATATCAATCTGCCCAGTAACTGGGGAGCGAACGATCAACAGTCGAAAACCCAAGGTCCTGCAAGCAGTACAAAATCTCTTACATATACATGGGCTTGTGGATGTTTGGTCTTGGTTGCAACCGAATCAGCCAAGGTATACATTCTACTCAGCACCTCATCATTCCTTCGCACGTTTAGGTTGTTTTTTGGTTTCATCTTCTTTGATCCACAACAGTAATATTGATATATCTCCTCGAGTTCTATCAGACCATAATCCTCACATTTTTAACATACGGGGCTTGGCTATATGCAAGGAAGTCTTGTCCTGGAGCTTCGAGAGAGTACTATTATTCGATGAGGGATACCAAAGCCATATGAAAAGTTGGATCCAGGACTTCCTAGACACTAACGTTGGTTTAACCTCTACCATGACAGTGTGGGACACTCTGAAAGCCTGTGTTTGAGGAGAAACCATACAATACTCACTTAGAAAGAACAAACAGGAGAAAGTTCAGATTGTAGAACTGCAACGAAAATTAGCAAAGGCTGAGGAAAACCTTATTGTCGCAGTCTTGACCAGAGGAGAGATAGAGCTAACACAACTCGCTGTAGCTGCCACTAAAGCAGAAATAAGCTCAATACTGGCAGAGAGAGCTGCGGCCCAGTGGGCTGCCGCTCGGGAAAAGAATTACGAGTGTAGCGAGCAGATTGGCCATCAGTTGGCTATGAGAAGTAGGCAACAGATCACCATTAATGAGATACACTCTATTAGAACATCTTCTGGAGCTATCACCAGCAACCCCGATGAAATACGAACAGCCTTTCACGAATTCTATCAAGGTCTTTATTCTGAACAGGGTACTGGTACACAAGAGGACCGGCAGCTAGCGATCGAAAAGTATGTCAATCCTATCTTGCTATCACATCTTTGTAGGGAAGATCGGGAACAACTGGAAGACCCTCCCTCTTGGGATGAAATTTCTATGGCTTTGGCTAATGAACCAGATGGGAAAGCTGCTGGCCCCGACAGTATTACAGTCAAATTTTACAAAGTTTTTTTTCTCAAATCAAGGATATTTTTAACTCTGTGGTGACACAAATCTTTAATGGCGTAATGCCCCCCGCCATCATGGGCTACTGCCAAGATTGTCTTCCCTAAAAAAGACAAATCTCTATTAGAAATGGGCTCATATCGCCCAATCACTCTCATTAATGGAGATTCTAAAATTTATTCTAAAACATTTGCGTCTCGACTATCGGCTAAAATTGAAAGTCTTGTGTCTAGGTGGCAGCACGGGTTTATACCCAATAAGGGGATCATGGAACATATCCGGAGGACCATTACTCTGCTCCATGCGGCACAGACTTCAGGAGACCCGATGGCCTTAATAATTCTTGATGCTGAAAAAGCATTTGATCGGGTCTCCTGGAATTATCTCTGGTACATCATGCAGAGAATGAACTTCGGGCCCAAAGCCATTAAGGCCATTAAGGCTTTATATCTTTGCCCTATAGCTAGGGTTTCTATTAATGGGTCATTGTCGGAGCATATTAAAATCACACGTGGGACCCGACAGGGCTGCCCCTGCTCCCCGCTACTTTTTACTATGTATATAGATCCTTTTATCAAAAGGCTGGAGGAGAGCAAGGACATTCCTGCCATTTGTAGACTTGGTCAAGAGACAAAAATCAAGGCTTATTCAGACGACTTAGCCCTTGTGACCCCCGATCCGGAGAGAGCTATGCTTGCAATAGAGCAGGAGGCTCACCTATTTGGCACAGTATCCGGATATGCACTAAATAAAGGAAAAACCCAATTAATAATAAATAGAAGGATCACCTGGACTGATAAAAGAGTTGTTCCCAAAGCAAAATATTTAGGGGTAGACATCTTGGGTGAGAGTAATTGGATAGTCTGTAAAAACATGGACCCTTTAGCCCTAGAGACAAATGAAGGCCCTGAGTTGCCTTAACAATCTACATTTGTCTATTGTGGGCTATTGTAATATCCTTAAAATGATTTTCTTTCTCAAAATGTTGTCTTTTTTTAGAGCTATTCCCCTAGAGTTTGCTAAAACAATACGTTTAAGATTTGATCGGTTATTTTCTCAGTTTGTATGGACATTCAAACTATGGGATACTCTCAACCTAGGAGGGCGTTCAAACTTTTTTCTCTTCCCCGGGAAAGAGGGGGCTGGGCATTACCCAACCTAAAATTATATTATTGGGCTACTGTTTTACAGTCTTGCCCAATATTGCTGCAAGATCCACCTTTAACCCCAAACACAGGTCTCCCATCACCTTTTGAACTTTTACTCGGCCCTGTTGCTTGGGTGTGCTTGTGGCGCCAACTTGAACTTGGCTATTACAGGAAGGTCCAATTCAAGACCCTTATGGGAGTATATAAGGTTTTTTCTGCTGTACGCAAACACCTAGGAATTGCTAGATTGAACTATTACACCCCTACCAATAAGAACCCCAATTTACCAGATATTTTTGGGTCATTATACCTCCAAAATTGGGTCTACTCAGGCGTAAACAAACTAGGGGCTCTTTACTCGGCTGAAGGGGTCCTGGCTTTTGAGGATCTTCAAACTCAATATAATCTGAGCAGCAGGGACACTTTTAAATACCAGGCCATTAGGACCTTTCTATCACGCAAGACAGGGGTCTGTTGGCTTCACTAAAAGCAAATTAATTGAGAAATTATGTGCACCAACCCCTCGCGAATTGGGGTAATTTATGAATTTTTAAATTGCCTAATGCCCGATGATCTGATAAAAATTTCAAACAAGGGGGGCGTGGCTAAGCGCCGGCGAAGATGGCCGCTTAGTTCGAGGCTCCGCCGAAGCGGCGTCTTTCCCCGCAAATATCCGACCAAGATCGCCCATGCGGTGCAGCCACGCAGTGCGGGGACCCTGCCTGTGGCCAGCGCTCCGGAATACTCGAACCCCGGGAGCTGGGGACGCCTCTGCTGCCGAGTTACGGCGGCTGGGTCGGACGACGCCTGGGAGCGGTTCGGAGGCGGGCAGAGGAGGGCACGCGACGTCCCGGTGCCGCGGCCTACCCAGGGGCCTGCGGCCCGCGCTGAGGCGCTGCATCGCCGGGTCTGCCATCGGCGGCGGGGGCGGTGCCTGTGAATGTCGCTGGCCGAGACGGGCCCTGATATTGAGGAACGGCCCTCCCTTTGGCGGCCCGGCCGCCTCACCACGACAGAGGCAAACCTGTGGAGGCGGAGGTGAGGTGGCGAGATTGGCGGCCATTGGGGGACACCCAGAGAGGACGATAGCGCTGGGGCGGCTTGGCTGCACCTGGGGACCCCGCTTCTATGCACCTGCTCGACGCGTGTGAGGTGGGAGTTGGTCGGTGATGCCCCGAAGATCGTGTGGGTGTCTTCGCCCCCCCCCTCTCCCTGACATGTAAGCGGCGATCCTGCTAGGCCCGGTGGAAGGGGCCAGGCGCACAGGAGGAGATCCCGGCTGGCGGAGAGCTTGCGCTTGCCCCCCTATTGGTTCGTCCTCAAGCTGCCGGCTGATAAGATCCGTGAAGTGGGCTCCTGGGCCGGGAGATATTTTCCCCTCCTTCTTTCAGCCCCCCCCTCACTCGTCCTTGGACTGATCCGGAGATATCCCGGGGCGGCGGAGCAGCGGTGGTGCGCTGTCGGGTGCGCGCCGGGGCGATCCTCGGGCTGCAGAGATCCACTAGCGGTTGTGTGCAATTAGAGCAGTGGGGCCAGAAAGTATCGGAGGCCCAGACGGAGACCCAATCCGGAGGTGCGTGGCAGTCGCTGGCCTGTGGGGAGCCGCTAGAGGATCGCACCATGAGGCCAAAGGGAGAGGCAGCGGCCCAATCAAACAAATTGGACAAGTATGCGGCCCCCCAGTCCGAGGGAGCATCGGGGGAGCGGGAGGTGTCGGCTGAGCCCTCTCTGGCGGCCATCCTGTCCGCCATTCAGACCATGGGGACCACACTTGAGACTAAAATTGATAAAATGTCCATCGAATGAACCTTTTGCGCACGGACCTCAATAAAACGTCAGACAAAGCCAGGGCCAACGAGACGGAGATTGCGGAGCTCAAAGCCTCCTCCAGGAAACTTGAGCAAAGGGTAAACGACCTTGTCCAACAACACCGCCAGGTGGCACTGAAGCTGGAGGATCAGGAGGGCCCGAAGAAACAACGTCCGGGTGGTGGGTGTCCCGGAGGGTTCGGAGGGGCCGAGCAAGGACCTGTTTCTCGAGGACCTCATCCTTAACAGTCTGAAGCCGAAGCGACTCTCCGCCATGTTCTCCGTGGAGAGGGCACACCGCGCGCCGGTCCCGAGACCTAGGCCGGGGGCCCCGCCGCGAACCATTATAGCGCGGATCCTTAACTACAGAGATCGGGACGCCATTCTGCAGGCGGCTAGACAAAAAGGGGACCTAAAGTACGAAAATGCAACGGTCAGGTTCTTTCCAGACTTCACACTCAAGGTACAACTGGAGCGCCGCTGAGGGGGTGAAGGCAGCACTGCGGGAAAGGGGCATCAAGTACATGATGTTTTTTCCAGCGAAGCTCAAAGTTATCGATGGCGGCAGATCCCTCTTCTTCACTACACCTTCATTGGTCCAAGACTGGCTAGACAGGGGAACGTCGCAACAGTCGGCCGGCGAGGGACGAGGGAGGCGTTGCTCGTACCGGCTCGCTGGCCCCCCGGGTCGACGGGCTGGAACTGGATAAGTCAAGTCAGTGCTCGTGGCGTTCACGATCCCGCAGTCCGGACCTGGTTGGCATATGAAGACCGCAGGGATGTAGGTGACACTGAGTGGAAGGTTCCCCCTGAGGTTTGGCTGCTAAACTTTAATGTATAACTTTATTCTGAGACATTGCGGGGGGGATATGCCCAGGATGGTTCCACAGAGGTGAGGGCCTCTCTACCGGGGTGTGTGGGGGGGTTCCTTGGATGGGGGGGGAGCTGGGAACCACCTAGCATGCTGAACAATGGGGTTGTGTCCCACTGGCGGAGGACATTGACTATCCCACTCAAAGGAGGGACGGGGCAGTACAGCAGGGGACATTGTAACCGTCGTGGTGACAGCCTCGCATGGACTGTAGAACACTGTAAACATTGGCAAAGGATGGGGGCGCCCACCGGCTGGAGTTGGCGCCAGCGCACACCTCACCGATAAGTTTGTAGAGAGGAGGGGCTCTCTCTCCTTCTTGTTTAGGGTGAAAGGCGCTCTGCTAGTTGGGGGATGTGGGCAGTTGTAAGCCTACACAGCAGGGTAGCAGGGAGGGGTGGGAGGCAGGGGTGGCGGGAAGTTTTTGGGGCTGTTAGCAAGGTTATGAGGGGAGGTGGGAGTGTCATCTGGTCACGTGAATACAATCCCAATAAGAGATGTCAGTGAGCCACGAAGTCAGGACGTCAGCTTTGCATCATCGGTGGAAATGGCTATGAAGTGGGATAAAAGTATCAAAGTGCTTACTTGGAATGTGAATGGGTTGGGGGACAAGCTCAAGAAGAGTATAGTACTCCAATTCCTCAAAAGCACCTCCCTGATGGTGTCCTACTGCAGGAGATGCACCTTATTGGCAATACATGTCAGGCGCTTAACAGGTGGGGATACACATTAGCCACACATGCCGGCTTCACGTCGGGATCACGAGTGGTGGGCATTCTTATACGCCGTAGCTTCCCGATGGTAATTCAGCATACACAAACTGACCCGTTGGGCCGATACGCAGTACTCACGGGTAGATGGGAGGGCCGCACTCTCAATCTGGTGACAGTGTACATTCCGCCTGGTCTCCAGAACCAATCCTATCAAGATCTGGGGGCGCTCCTCCTCTCCCTTCCTGAGGGGCAGCTCTTAGTTGGGGGGGATTTTAATGCAGTAGCATCCGGAGACCTGGATAGACAGCCACCGCGAAACATTGCACCGGGGCAACTGTGGCTCACCAATTTACTGGAGGCATATGGGCTGGTCGATCTATGGCGCCTACGCCACCCCACTCAGTTGCAATACACGTTCTTCTCAGGACCACACCACACATTATCCAGAATAGACTACCTCCTTACTCTCCTGCAGCATGACACTGTGGTTCAAGACGTCAAACATTTGGCCAGGGGTATATCAGACCATTCTCCGCTATGCACGGAAGGGTTCCTGTATCTTGGAATCTACATCTCCAGGGATGCAAAAACACGCTTCGAAGCCAACCTTAGGCCACCTCTGCAAAGGTTCCAGAGGAATGTGTCGGTGTGGAAAAGGCTCCCACTAACGCTACTTGGGCATGCGGCCCTGTTCAAAATGATGGCCCTGCCGCGGTTTTTATATGCGCTCCAAAACTACCCAGATCTATTACCACACAAATATTTTGCAGAGATTGAAGCCGCTCAGAGGGACCTGCTGTGGAGTGGCGTGCCGCGCATGTCTCTCCAGAAACTTCCAGTGTCGAGTTGCCGCCCGTGTGTAAAGCTACATGACGCAGGCACTAGCAACGGTCGTGCTTTGCCGAACAGGAAGGAGCAAATAAACAGGTTAAAACGCCACTGTGACTGGTTGGTGGCTGGTATGTGGGCCCATAGCTCCAACCAGTCCTTTTTAATGGTATGTGTCCAGGGAGGTGATCTTTGACCCCTTCTTGCCCTGATGAATTTGCCACAAAATAATTGGCAATGAAACATGTTGGCCGTCATTAACAAGGTATTCAACATGCTGTGTTTTTAAACAGCAGGATAGACTCCTAACCAGAATAAATAAATATTTGAGAGTCTGACCCCTTTCTGTCTTTGTTGGCACAGTTTTTGTGTTTTTATCTTCACAATACACCTTCTTTTGTTATGTGTTTCTTCTTTGCACTGGACACTACACATTTTTCCTAAGAGAAAGTTACCAATGATGAAATGGACGTGGGCAAGCTGGTGAGAACCAACCAGTAGCTCCTCTGGTGGTGCGCACGTGAGGTACTTTCTCTTTCTCTACACATTTTTTCACCTCTTTTTTCCATTACTGAGGGGGTGCGTAGAGCTAAGTGAGTAGTTTAATTCTCTTGTGGACTGACTTCACATTTCTTTATTTTCACTTTCTCTATCTGACTCATACATTTTTTTAAATATTTGTAGCATTCTGGATGGGGTTATACTATATAATTAAGGCTCACTGTTTTCCGTTTTTACGGATTTTTAAAGATAAATGCAGACAGAAAACATTTATTTTCTTGTCTGTATTTATTTTTAAATGTGGATAAAAACGGAAATTGGGAAGCTTTTTGAGGAACTCTAAATACTCTCTGCCATGACTGCCAGGCCAATAGCTGTGTGGATTGATAGGTAAGGGGGCTAAAAAAGAAAGGAATTTTAGTAAAGAGGCTTTAACAGTAGTAGATATGCGCAAGGCTGATACAGAAATGTGCATATTTTCTTAAAAGTGCATTAATTTATCTTCTGCAGGTGTTTACAGCATTGAAACCTAGTAGGCATTCAAGCATGAGTGCATATTTACCGGTTTAATAAATGTGGAAATATACTAATTTCAGCTTCATTTTTCCACAAAACCCAAAATAAATATGTATAAATACAGATAAAATTAGTAAAAAATAAATATGTATAAATACAGACGGAAATGTCAAAAAAATAAATACCATAAAACCGGGAGCCCTATATATAATACAATAAGTATTGGAGGTTTTTGAAAAGCTTTCTCTCCTCCACTCATTCCAGATCAACAATAAAAAACTTTTGCTACTGTGTGCCAGTACTTTTGAGTTGAATCTCCAGAAACTTACCCTGGGGTGGTACGATGGGGGCATTGCCCTGCCGGACATCCGTAAATATTACTGGGCAGCGCATCTCGCGGCCATCAACCAGGGCACGTACGGCAGTGGGGACGACCCGGGATATGGGATGGATAGGTGGCTCCTCCCCGGAGGGAATTTTGAGGCTGCACTCTATTCGCGACCCAAAAAGTTTCACCTCATGGGACCCACACAACATTCGGTTTAACTGTGGCATATTGTCAACCGAAAGCTGGGGTGGGCTGGCAAACTGACAAAGGCAACCCCGCTCTGGGTGTTGGAGAAGCTCGGGTCACTGGGACGCACTAAGGGATTTCAATACTGGGACTTGATCGGTATATCCCGCATAGGGGACCTGTGGGGGGCTGGGGGTGTGGTGCCCTTTGCCTCACTACAGCAATCGCATGAGTTGGCGTCCTCGGAACTCTCCCGATATATGCAGGTCCGCCACTCTCTTCAATCCAACATTCCACCGGGGATGTCGCTCCCAGATTCCCCCCCTCTAGAGGATAGACTACTAGATGGTCACTTGCCTGAAAGGGCGATATCCCTCACCTACAAAAAACTCATACATCACTCCCCGGACCCGCTGGGGCCCCTCAAAGGGAGGTGGGAGGCGGATGGCCTTGAAATCGATGAGGAGGAGTGGAGAGAGGCGCTTTCATCCCCTAAGGAAGTGGCGATATCGGCAAAACTGCGGCTTGTACAACTCAAGGTATTGCACCGGGTGTATATCTCGGTCACTAGATTGGTGTCGATGGGGAGGAGTGCGGACGGGCTCTGCCGGAGGCGGTGTGGGGACAGGGGGACATTTCTTCACGTGTTATGGGAGTGCCCGCAGGTTCAAACATACTGGGCAAAGATACACGACTGTATAAGCGAGGTGTGGGGGGTGAGGTCGCGGCCTGAGGCCAAACAATGCCTTTTAAACATCTGGGAGCCCACGGACCTACCGGTTAAAGGCAGAATATGGGCAACACTGGGACCGGCGGTTGCAAAGCGTAATATAGCGCGCCTCTGGGGGGCGGAAGCGCCACCATTGCTTGGACCATGGAAAAAAGACATGGATTGGTGCATGCTGCAGGAAAAGATAGTATATGTCTCGAGAGGGTGCCCCGGGAAGTGGGTGGCGATCTAGTCTCCCTGGAATGCATACCGGGGCAACATCTGCGAGCCCCCAGTCCCTTCTCCCCCAGAGGAAATTGTATCCCCATAAGATGGTGAAAATGTCATATCCTGTTATGTTGTACCCTATTGCACTGAAGGACTGTCCAGGGGTTTGCGGCTGAACACTGTAACTCTAATGACTTGAAACTGTGAAGTGACCAAAATGTTGAATTTTGTTAATAAAAAGAATTTACAAAAAAAAAAAAATTGAAACAAGTGCAAGCAAAAAATGAATACTACTGATCATACCTTTTGCCTTGCACTCAAATTTGCCCAAAGCGACCGATTATCAGCCAGTTTGCAGGCGCAATTTTATAAAACCTGTTTTTTGTTATATTTTACACCAAGCAGAATTGTTAAGTGGGGGACCGGAAAAGGCACACACAGTCCGTGCTGCGCTGAATATAGTGCAGACTCAGTTCATATGTTTGCTACTTGCACAGAGCTAGGCCCGCTTTTAACTAAGATACAAGCTTTCCTTGGACCTTGGACCTTTGACCCTGTTCACCAGGCAGGTCGCTCCCCTCACCGCCACGCAGCCCCCTGTGTGACCTGCATTTCGATCGCTGCCGCTCGTGTTAGCCTCTGCCTTGGCGATACTCCTGTTGTCTCTGTGCCTCTCATCGCCCCTTTTGCCTTCTGTGCCCTGACTGACTGTCTCCCTTTTGCCTTCTGTGTCCTGAGTGTTTGTGTCCTTTTGCCTTTTGTGCCCTGATTATCTGTACCACTTTTTTGCTTCTGTACCCTTGATTGTGTGCCCTTTCCTCGCCGCCCGTTTCCCGCCGCTGCGTCCCGGCGGCCCCGCCCCCTTTTCACCCATTCGCCTCCCCGCTCCCACCTCCCAGCTGCTCCTCCCTCCCTCTCCCACTCATATGGAGGCCGCGCAGCGGTAGAGAGAGCGACCTTTGACCCTGTTCACCAGGCAGGTCGCTCCCCTCACCGCCACGCAGCCCCCTGTGTGACCTGCATTTCGATCGCTGCCACTCGTGTTAGCCTCTGCCTTGGCGATACTCCTGTTGTCTCTGTGCCTCTCATCGCCCCTTTTGCCTTCTGTGCCCTGACTGACTGTCTCCCTTTTGCCTTCTGTGTCCTGAGTGTTTGTGTCCTTTTGCCTTTTGCGCCCTGATTATCTGTACCACTTTTTTGCTTCTGTACCCTTGATTGTGTGCCCCTTCCTCGCCGCCCGTTTCCCGCCGCTGCGTCCCGACGGCCCCGCCCCCTTGTCACCCATTGGCCTCCCCGCTCCCACCTGCTCCTCCCTCCCTCTCCCACTCATATGGAGGCCGCGCAGCGGTAGAGAGAGCGACCTCTGACCCTGTTCACTAGGCAGGTCGCTCCCCTCACCGCCACGCAGCCCCCTGTGTGACCTGCATTTCGATCGCTGCCGCTCGTGTTAGCCTCTGCCTTGGCGATACTCCTGTTGTCTCTGTGCCTCTCATCGCCCCTTTTGCCTTCTGTGCCCTGACTGACTGTCTCCCTTTTGCCTTCTGTGTCCTGAGTGTTTGTGTCCTTTTGCTTTTGTGTCCTGATTATCTGTACCACTTTTTTGCTTCTGTACCCTTGATTGTGTGCCCCTTCCTCGCCGCCCGTTTCCCGCCGCTGCGTCCCGGCGGCCCCGCCCCCTTGTCACCCATTGGCCTCCCCGCTCCCACCTCCCAGCTGCTCCTCCCTCCCTCTCCCACTCATATGGAGGCCGCGCAGCGGACGCGCGCAGCGGGCGCGCGCAGCGGGCGCGCCTAAGGCAAGCCCGTCTGCGCCCGTCCGCGCCTGGCCCGCGCCCAGCGCCAGACCCCCTGGCCCCCGCAGATGCCAGCCCACCCGCAAGTCCTACAACGCCGCCACTCTCATCGCACTCAACTCCGGCCGGATCCCCGGCTGCTGCAGAGCCACCCCAAGACGCACCCACGGACCATTCAGCTGCCATTCCGGTTCTCCTGCATCCGGACCTGTACCGCACCCGCCAAGCCGAGCACTAGCAGCAACCACCTGAAGTGCATCCTGCTCAACACCCGCTCCGTCCACAGACACGCCGTGGAACTCTGGAACCTGGTCGACACCACATCTCCAGACGTCGCCTTCCTCACGGAAACATGGATGAACGCCTCCTCAGCACCCGACATCGCCATCGCCATCCCGTACGGATACAAGATCACCCGGAGGGACCGCGTCAACCAGACAGGAGGAGGCCTCGCCATCGTCCACAAGAACACCATCCGCATCACGACCAACTCCTCCTCACAGCTGCCGAACACCTCCACTTCCAGATACACACCAACCCCAAGACCACACTCAGAGGCACCCTCATCTACAGACCCCCAGGACCCCGCACCCAATTCAGCGAAGACATCGCAGACTTCATCAGCCCACACGCCCTCCCCTCCGCTGACTACATCCTCCTAGGGGATCTCAACTTCCACCTGGAGAACAACAACGACAACAACACCACCACCCTTCTGGACAACCTCGCCAACCTCGGACTCAAGCAACTGGTGAACTCCCCCACCCACTACGCCGGACACACGCTTGATCCAGTCTTCTCCTCCAGCAAGTACATCTCCTTCAGCCACACCACCGGACTCCACTGGACAGACCACAGCTGCGTCCATTTCAGCTTCAGAAGAACCACGACTCACCACCACCCGCAACAGGAACTGGAACAAGATCACCACCGACCAGCTCACCACATCACTGAGCCAGAACCCTCCCGCCAGCTCAACGGACCCCAACCAAGCAGCCAACAACCTCACACAGTGGATCACCAACTGCGCTGACGACCTCGCACCTCTGAAAAACCACCCCAGCAGGCCCGGCAGCAAGAAAGCCTCCTGGTTCAACGACGACCTCAAAAACTCCAAAAAGAACTGCCGTACCCTCGAGAAAGCCTGGCGAAAAAACCCGACTACAGACAACATGACCGCCCCCAAGCACGCCTCCCACAAACACCACCAAGAGGACAGCATTCAAGGAACGACTAGACAACAACGCACACAACAGCAAGGAACTCTTCAGCATCGTCAAAGAGCTCTCCAACCCCACCGCCGGAAACAACGACATCACTCCCTCACAAGACCTCTGCGACTCCCTTGCCTCGTTCTTTCACCGCAAGATCGCCGATATACACAACAGCTTCGGCGCACAGACCACGCACCCAACCACCGAACCGACGACCCCCACCACCACCCTCCGCGCCTGGACCCCGGTCAGCACCGAAGACACCATCCACACGATGAACACCATCCACTCCGGATCACCAACCGACCCATGCCCCCACCAAGTCTTCAACAAGGCCGACTCCGTCATCGCACCCCAACTCCGGGACATCATCAACTGCTCCTTCAACACCGCCACCTTCCCGGAGAGCTGGAAGCACGCCGAGCTCAGCGCCCTCCTGAAGAAGCCATCAGCAGACCCCTCCGACCTCAAGAACTACCGCCCCATCTCGCTCCTGCCTTTTCCTGCCAAAGTCATCGAGAAGACCGTCAACAGACAGCTTGCCGCCTTCCTCGAGACAAACGGATCCCTCGACCACTCGCAGTCCGGCTTCCGAGCCAACCACAGCACCGAGACCGCCCTCATCGCAGCCACTGACGACATCCGAGCCCTGCTCGACAACGGGGAAACAGCGGCCCTCATCCTCCTAGACCTCTCCGCAGCGTTCGACACTGTCTGCCACCGCACCCTAGTACAGCGCCTCAGCAACATTGGAATCCAAGAGAGGGCTCTAGATTGGATCATCTCATTCCTCGCCGGAAGAACCCAGAGAGTCCGCCTCCCCCCGTTCAGATCCGAGGCCACCGAAGTCATCTGCGGCGTCCCGCAAGGATCATCATTCAGCCCCACCCTCTTCAACGTCTACATGAGCCCCCTCGCAGCCATCGCACGCCAACACAACCTCAACATCATCTCCTACGCCGACGACACTCAGCTGATCCTCTCCCTCACCAACGACCCAGCCACCGCCAGAACCAACCTACACGAAGGGATGAAAGACGTAGCCGAGTGGATGATGAACAGCCGCCTGTAACTGAACTCAGACAAGACGAAAGTCCTCATCCTGGGATCATCACCCTCTGCCTGGGACGACTCCTGGTGGCCCCCCGCCCTGGGCAGCGCACCCAAACCTACGGACCACGCACGCAACCTGGGCTTCATCCTGGACTCCTCCCTCTCGATGACCAGACAAGTCAACGCTGTCTCATCATCATGTTTCTACATCCTACGCATACTCCGAAAGATCTTCCGATGGATTCCCACCGAAACCAGAAAGACGGTCACCCAGGCTCTCGTCACCAGCCGACTGGACTACGGAAACACCCTCTACACCGGAACCACAGCCAAACTACAGAGAAGACTCCAACGCATCCAGAACGCCTCCGCACGACTCATCCTTGACATCCCCCGACACAGCCACATCTCCGGTCACCTGAGAGACCTGCACTGGCTCCCCGTCAGCAAGAGAATCACGTTCCGACTCCTCACTCGCCCTCCATGACCTGGGCCCCAGATACCTCAACAACCGCCTGACCTTCTACACTCCCACACGCCAGCTACGATCGACCAGCCACGCCCTCGCCACCGTTCCACGCATCCGAAGAGCCACCATGGGAGGAAGATCCTTCTCCTACCTGGCAGCCAAGACTTGGAACTCCCTCCCCATCCACCTCCGCCTGACCCAAGACCACCTCTCCTTCAGGAAGCAACTCAAGACCTGGCTGTTCGAGTAGTAGCGGACCCCCCCCCCCTAGCGCCTTGAGACCCTCCGGGTGAGTAGCACGCTTTATAAATGTCTTGATTGATTGATTGACAGGTCTTATCTTGTAACATTCTTTTAACCCCTACAGTTATTTTGTTAGGAATACAAGATTCGGTTGGTAGAAAGAGTGGTGGGGCCTTAATATTTGTTGCTATGGCAATTCTCAGGCTATGCATAACGTCAGCTTGGATAGACCCTAACCCTCCTTTATTCTCATAGTGGTTGGCCCGGCTTTATTCAATATGTACCCTAGAAAAAGCAATTTAATCTAAAAAGGGTATCCGGGCCAAAAAGAAAGGGGTAGGTATCTGGGAGCCTTTGTCTCGCTGGCTCAATCAAACTAATTCTTAATAAAGCTTGGTTAAGAGGGGTATTTTCTCTGGACCCGGGAAATGTGCTGTATACACGTTAGGGGGGGTTTCTGCCCACATTTTCGGCTACACCAGAGAGTGAGCAATGGCTAATTACCATATATTCTCATGTATTTTATACCCAAATGAGAACAAGAGCCTAAGACGGGTCTTTTAATATTAACTAATCGCTATCTTTATAGACCTTGTTGGAGCTTAGCCCAACCATGCACATTAACTATTTGTATACTTGCCCAAAAAGTTTTAAAAACGTATTATGATGTATTTTTGCACAGGTTTCTTTATTTTTTAGGGAAATAAGTTTATATGTATAACCAATTTGTATATTTGCACAAGACTTCTTACTATAGATTACGATGTATTATTGCACAGGCCACTTTATTCTCTAGAGATCCATTTCTATCTAAATTGTCCAGAGTTTATTCTTTATTTCTGTGCACTGTACGCTGATTTTCTGGATTGCATTATCCAGTCTTAAGTGTTATTCATAACTATTTGACTTTTAGTCTTTGCATTCGCTGTATCTTTAGGCTCAGGGTGGGGGCTGGGGGGTCGCTATGCTATGTTGTTCCATTTTCTCTGTTATTTTCTTTTTCCTGTAAATTGCATACTTAACAAATCAATAAAAAATGTACAAATAAAAAGAATTAGCTATCATGTCTAGGTATTCTAGACCTTTAGGTGCCGATCACGATCCTGTAAAAACCGGGTACGAACCGTCAGACGGAGCATATTCTCCGTCCGACGCGTACCCGGCCGTCAAAATCTACCAACATGGAATTACGAATCGCACGGAAACACCATTTCCGTACGAATCGTACAAAACCCCGACCGACGAAAATAAACATACAAATGCGATCCGGGAAAGCGCCGACCTGACGTCGGGACGTCCGCAGCCTGCCATTCACGAACCAGGAATTACGATTCGCACCGACGTCATCCCGCACGGTGAATATTTTCCGGCAGCCAAAAACTGCCGGGAAATCAGGACGACGCGAACAAGGAGTACCAGTACGCGACGGACAGACAGGACGACGCGAACAAGGAGTACCCGTACGCGACGGACAGACATGGACCCGAACCTACATGTCATCCCGGCCCTCATAGCAGTCGACCTCCTCTACAGGTTACGACGCAGACGCCGCAGAAGGTCAGAACAACAAAGGGAGGGGGGAAAGGGGGGGGGCAGGACCAGGGGCAGGCCACAAGACCCCCACCATAGTCACACAGCACACATGCCCTGGACATACCTGACCCTCAGGCCCTGGTCACTACGAGGGGGTGGGGGCGTGTCCAGCTAAGCCAGCGACCGCCACAACGGAAGTTCTTGACGACGCGAACCGGCAACACAACCAGACAGGTACGTCCCGTACCCACGCCTTAAGAGCGTGGGTACGAGTCGTACCACGCCCACACCTACGTCACCCCAACAATGGCGGGACGGCTCGTACCCACGTGGCAAAGGCCTGGGGACGGCCCGCACAAGCATCACATAGCGTGGGGACGCATATGTACAGTCCGTACCCCCACCCCGTATGCATGGAGCGTACCCCCAACCCCAACAGTGTGAGTACGACACGTACCCCCACCCGCGTATGCAAGGAGGGTACCCCCCACCCCAACAGTGTAAGTACGACACGTACCTCCACCCGCGTATGCATGGAGCGTACCCCCACCCCAACAGTGTAAGTACGACCCGTACCCCCACCCGCGTATGCATGGAGCGTACCCCCCATGCCAACAGTGTAAGTACGACACGTACCTCCACCCGCGTTCGTATGGAGCAAACCCCCACCCCAACAGTGTAAGTACGACCCGTACCCCCACCCGCATATGCAAGGAGCGTACCCCCCACCCCAACAGTGTAAGTACGACCCGTACCCCCACCCGCTTATGCATGGAGCGTACCCCCCATGCCAACAGTGTAAGTACGACACGTACCTCCACCCGCGTATGCATGGAGCGTACCCCCACCCCAACAGTGCAAGTACGACCCGTACCCTCACCCGCGTTTGTATGGAGCGAACCCCCCATGCCAACAGTGTAAGTACGACACGTACCTCCACCCGCGTATGCATGGAGCGTACCCCCACCCCAACAGTGTAAGTATGACCCGTACCCCCACCCGCGTATGCATGGAGCGTACCCCCCATGCCAACAGTGTAAGTACGACACGTACCTCCACCCGCGTTCGTATGGAGCGAACCCCCACCCCAACAGTGTAAGTACGACCCGTACCCCCACCCGCGTACGTATGGAGCGTACCCCCACCCCAACAGTGCAAGTACGACCCGTACCCTCACCCGCGTTCGTATGGAGCGAACCCCCACCCCAACAGTGTAAGTACGACCCGTACCCCCACCTGCGTACGTATGGAGCGTACCCCCACCCCAACAGTGCAAGTGCGACCCGTACCCTCACCCGCGTTCGTATGGAGCGAACCCCCACCCCAACAGTGTATGTACGACCCGTACCCTCACCCGCGGACGTATGGAGCGAACCCCCACCCCAACAGTGTAAGTACGAACCGTACCCCCATGGAGCGAACCCACACACGTGTATGTACTAAGCGTACATATTGTTAAATAGGAGGGGAGTGTGCCTATCACTCCCAGCAGTGCCCAGAGGCAGGAGGGGTGGGTGCAGAGTCCTCCCAGCAGTGCCCAGAGACAGGAGGGGTGTGTGCCTATCACTCACAGCAGTGCCCAGAGGCAGGAGGGGTGTGTGCAGAGCCCTCCCAGCAGTGCCCAGAGACAGGAGGGGTGGGTGCAGAGTCCTCCCAGCAGTGCCCAGAGACAGGAGGGGTGGGTGCCTATCACTCACAGCAGTGCCCAGAGGCAGGAGGGGTGGGTGCAGAGTCCTCCCAGCAGTGCCCAGACACAGGAGGGGTGGATGTAGAGTCCTCCCAGCAGTGCCCAGAGACAGGAGGGGTGTGTGCAGAGTCCTCCCAGCAGTGCCCAGACACAGGAGGGGTGTGTGCTTATCACTCACAGCAGTGCCCAGAGGCAGGAGGGGTGGGTGCAGAGGCCTCCCAGCAGTGCCCAGAGACAGGAGGGGTGTGTGCCTATCACTCACAGCAGTGCCCAGAGACAGGAGGGGTGGGTGCAGAGTCCTCCCAGCAGTGCCCAGACACAGGAGGGGTGTGTGCATAGTCCTCCCAGCAGTGCCCAGAGACAGGAGGGGTGTGTGCAGAGTCCTCCCAGCAGTGCCCAGAGACAGGAGGGGTGTGTGCAGAGTCCTCCCAGCAGTGCCCAGAGACAGGAGGGGTGGGTGCAGAGTCCTCCCAGCAGTGCCCAGAGACAGGAGGGGTGGGTGCCTATCACTCACAGCAGTGCCCAGAGGCAGGAGGGGTGGGTGCAGAGTCCTCCCAGCAGTGCCCAGAGACAGGAGGGGTGGGTGCAGAGTCCTCCCAGCAGTGCCCAGAGACAGGACAGGAGGGGTGTGTGCCTATCACTCACAGCAGTGCCCAGAGGCAGGAGGGGTGGGTGCAGAGGCCTCCCAGCAGTGCCCAGAGACAGGAGGGGTGTGTGCCTATCACTCACAGCAGTGCCCAGAGACAGGAGGGGTGTGTGCAGAGTCCTCCCAGCAGTGCCCAGACACAGGAGGGGTGGGTGCAGAGTCCTCCCAGCAGTGCCCAGAGACAGGAGGGGTGGGTGCAGAGTCCTCCCAGCAGTGCCCAGACACAGGAGGGGTGTGTGCCTATCACTCACAGCAGTGCCCAGAGGCAGGAGGGGTGGGTGCAGAGGCCTCCCAGCAGTGCCCAGAGACAGGAGGGGTGTTTGCCTATCACTCACAGCAGTGCCCAGAGACAGGAGGGGTGGGTGCAGAGTCCTCCCAGCAGTGCCAAGACACAGGAGGGGTGTGTGCATAGTCCTCCCAGCAGTGCCCAGAGACAGGAGGGGTGTGTGCAGAGTCCTCCCAGCAGTGCCCAGAGACAGGAGGGGTGGGTGCAGAGTCCTCCCAGCAGTGCCCAGAGACAGGAGGGGTGGGTGCCTATCACTCACAGCAGTGCCCAGAGGCAGGAGGGGTGGGTGCAGAGTCCTCCCAGCAGTGCCCAGACACAGGAGGGGTGTGTGCCTATCACTCACAGCAGTGCCCAGAGGCAGGAGGGGTGGGTGCAGAGGCCTCCCAGCAGTGCCCAGAGACAGGAGGGGTGTGTGCCTATCACTCACAGCAGTGCCCAGAGACAGGAGGGGTGGGTGCAGAGTCCTCCCAGCAGTGCCCAGAGACAGGAGGGGTGTGTGCATAGTCCTCCCAGCAGTGCCCAGAGACAGGAGGGGTGTGTGCAGAGTCCTCCCAGCAGTGCCCAGAGACAGGAGGGGTGGGTGCAGAGTCCTCCCAGCAGTGCCCAGACACAGGAGGGGTGGGTGCAGAGTCCTCCCAGCAGTGCCCAGACACAGGAGGGGTGGGTGCAGAGTCCTCCCAGCAGTGCCCAGACACAGGAGGGGTGGGTGCCTAACACTCACAGCAGTGTCCATGACACGCAAAGGGTGGAGTAGCCACAGATACCATGCCCACAAATGTCAGTCAGGTGCACAAAGACCCTGCAGTACATGTACCACATGTGTGCGAGGCTGGGAGTATACGCATGCATAGCGCAGAAAAGAAAACATGTCCACATGAAGTCATGTCAATAGTCCACACACACAAGTACTATTACTACCAAGGATGCCATGAATGATGCAGGTGGAGACATCGCTCAGCATGCATGTGCAAAGTTGAAGGAGTCCGTCACATACCCAGCTAATGTACACACAGCTCAGCGCTAAATATTGGGAACACCCTGCAGGGAAGATGGTAGGGTACACAGAGGAAGGAATACACCCTGGGACAATTTCACCATGCAGTAACTGCTTACATGAACAGAGAAAGATAGCTAACACCGTGTGATGGCACACAGATACCAGGGTCCCCCTATGACCAGCACACTACTACATTTCCCACACACCCAACACATGATCACCACCCAAATTCATGTAGCAGCCCCACCAACAGCAATATCAGTAAAGCAGTAGTGTTCAAAGGAAACAAAAATGGCTTTAATCAGCATTATCTAAAATTGTTTGTCCGTAGAAAGTTCAACAGTAACAAAGCCCATAGGGCAGTCCAGAAGTCACAGCTGGATGGGGGACACAGTGGGATGCGTGTCCCCTAGCTTGCCTGCACAGTTACAAGTCGTCGTCTGCCACAGGGGTGAGGGCATCATGTGGGGGGGAAGGAACAGGCACCGCAGGGACAGGAGGGCGAAGGGTAGGCGACGTGGGTGCAGGGATGGAGGACTCCACCACAGGGGGTGGGGCAGGGCCAAAGGTGGATTCTAGGAGCGCGCTGCACACCTTGGCAAGGTCCTCCAGGGACTCCCCTGCACCCGAAGGAACCACAGGCCCCAAGGAGGGTGGGGGGTCAGAGGGATGGGTCGCAGCGCCACTGGGGGAGGGTGTGGACAGGGGGGGGACTCAAGCACCCTGACCGTGGACTTCCTTGACCGCTTGCGGGGTGGTGTCAATGTGGGGCTCAGGGACAGAGCGGCCATGAAGGAGTCTTTGGGGGAGATGTGGCCAGGAGAGCTGAGGGGAGGGGATTTGGAGGGAGTGGATTGGGTGGAATGCGGACTCCCACTCTGGCTGCGTGTCACACGTTTGCCCCCCGACCCAGTGGGTGTGCCTACTACACCCTGTGTGTGCGTGTCAGGAGGTGTGCGGCGGACCTTCCCTGCTGGTGTGGTGCCTGTGTCTGTTGTGGTGGGTGCATGCTGACGTCTGGGTGTATGTGGGACAGGTATGGGAGTGGGAAGTGTGGAAGGGGCAGGGGTAGGGGGTGGGACGTAGCGCTGCAGGAGACCCACTGCTGCAGTCAGTGTCGGGTCTATCGACCTCAGCAAGTTGCGTTGGTCAGCCTGCGATGAATGAATGCCCTCCAAGTATGCCTCCATGTTGTTGAGGACCTGGCTGTGGGCATGGAGGACATTAAGGATCGCAGTCTGACCAACCTGCAACTGCCGCTGGATGTCCACAGACTCGGCATTGGCGGCAGCAGTGGAGACAGGGGCAGGGGGTGCGGTGCCTGGCAGGAAGGAGACATGTGGTGACCGGGCACGTTGGTAAGGGACACGAGCACGTGGGAGGCGGCTGATGGCAATGGATGGGGCGGGGCGAGATGTAGTGCTGCTGTCAGCTGCAGGTGCAGCCGCCGCCCACTCGGAGAGATCATCCTCGGACCCGTCAGCTTCATACTCTGTTGTGCCAGTCGACAGATCCCCGGGTTCACTCTCCTCCGCCTCAGGCCCACTCGATGTGCCAGCCCCGATGTCACCGCTGGCACTGGTGCTCGGTCCCTCTGCGCCGTCTGTGTCCATGTCTCCCTCCGTGTCCCCCGACGATGCTGTGGGCAGGGTGAAGAGACAGAAATTAATCATAGACCTGTATACATATGTCACATGAGTCCAATCTACTTAGGTTACAGTGCATAGCCTGAAACAAAAGAAGAGTTACAATTACAAATCAAGGTACATATGAAGGCCCTGCAAGACACAGTTGTTTGACCCACCATGCCACGGAAAAACTATGGAGAGCATGACACAATAGCAAATGAGATGACATGGAATTTTGACTGAGGAGCAAGGCCGTGGGGACAATCCAGCACTGCATCTGCACCACACAGCGTGGCAGGAAATAGGGATGAGCAGTGACCATATCCAGTAACTAGAGGCACATGCAGCATAGGTAATACTGATAACATGCCCACCCTGACTGGCACACTGCACCTTGAGTGTATGTCCAGACAAACATCACACACTGGCCAGTCCTAGCAAGGAGATTTCAGGTCTTGACATGTAGGCCATGCCCGCACCACCCACCCCCTACATGAGACAATTCTTTGGAGACACAGGAAGCACGTACATCTCTTAGTCTGGGTGAAATACACATGGGATGCAAAAATTCAATATTGCACACAAAATACCCAAGGTGCGCCTGTCCAAATAATCATGTACAAATGGGCATCATCAGATGATTGTAACAAGACACACAGGCAATGGCCACCGTGAGTATGTACTTGGAAAATCAGGTCAGGCTGGACAGTGGACACTTGTACTACATTTCACGTCAATATACATGGTGCCAGGGGACAATGGCACAGAGCACAACCTATGCTCTAGACACAGAGATTGTCAACATTTTCGGATTACACACATGATACCTAGGAAAAGATGCCCCTGGGGACATTAGTGGCCACACAACTCCATGCTCCTGAATGGGAATGACTGCAACACACGCTAACATCCCTGCACTATGCGTACCGCCCACTCATGCACATCATGTCACAGGCCACCACATAGGACATGCGTGCTGGAAGGCCTCGCACTTGAGAGATTAACTCCCATGTCTGGACTCAGCATTTGTGCCAACTGACATGGAACCCACAAGTCCAGAACTGGACAGGGCACAGGCAAGGTCCCAAAACCTGTTACACAACACCCCCACACATGATGCTGCAGGCATTGTACACGCGGAGAAGGTGCCAGGCTACATAACCTTGTGACGGAGTGACGTCACACAGACCAGGGAACACATTGCAAGGAGGGGAAGGGAGGCAGGAGAGCACTGCAATACTGTGGGTAACAGGATCTGCACAGCACCATTAAACCCTGGCAGTGCATCCATGGAACAGTGCACGTACAAATGCTGGTGAAACACAACAAACACACATGTACCTACCCCCTTCCTGCTGCTGCATCTCCTGTAGGCGCCTGTCCAAGTCTGGAAAGACCACCGCCAGCACACGCTTGTGGATGTGGGAGAGACGGCGGCGCCCGCGGTTCTTATGGCTCTCAGGTGAGTCCCCCAGCAGGACCCGTGCGATCCTCCGCGTCCAGCACCGGATATCCTGCCAGCGTTTCCTCACCTGGGACAGGCGCCGCCTCCGACCATCCGCACTCCTCACGGCGCTGACGGCGTCCAGCCATATCTGCTCCTTGGCAGAGGCCTCTACCTGTGAGGATGAACAAGTGACACTACATCAATACACCTGGCACATGTCACAGAGACACAGATTAGAACACATTTGCTGTTTACAACAAGGCATAGTATGCATCCAACGCATTGCACCTTTGTCATAGGGACATGATCCTCTGGGGAAGGCCAAAAGCAGTACGTGCCATTGAAAGGACACAGGTGGAATGAGGGCAACTACACAATCAATGATCCAGGCTCACACTGTGCATCACACCCACCCCTCCTGTCTCTGGGCACTGCTGGGAGTGATAGGCACCCACCCCTCCTGTCTCTGGGCACTGCTGGGGGGACTCTGCACCCACCCCTCCTGTCTCTGGGCACTGCTGGGAGGACTCTGCACACACCCCTCCTGTCTCTGGGCACTGCTGGGAGGACTCTGCACACACCCCTCCTGTCTCTGGGCACTGCTGGGAGGACTCTGCACCCACCCCTCCTGTGTCTGGGCACTGCTGGGAGGACTCTGCACCCACCCCTCCTGTCTCTGGGCACTGCTGGGAGTGATAGGCACCCACCCCTCCTGTCTCTGGGCACTGCTGGGAGGACTCTGCACCCACCCCTCCTGTGTCTGGGCACTGCTGGGAGGACTCTGCACCCACCCCTCCTGTCTCTGGGCACTGCTGGGAGGACTCTGCACACACCCCTCCTGTCTCTGGGCACTGCTGGGAGGACTCTGCACCCACCCCTCCTGTGTCTGGGCACTGCTGGGAGGACTCTGCACCCACCCCTCCTGTCTCTGGGCACTGCTGGGAGTGATAGGCACCCACCCCTCCTGTCTCTGGGCACTGCTGGGAGGACTCTGCACCCACCCCTCCTGTGTCTGGGCACTGCTGGGAGGACTCTGCACCCACCCCTCCTGTCTCTGGGCACTGCTGGGAGGACTCTGCACCAACCCCTCCTGTGTCTGGGCACTGCTGGGAGGACTCTGCACACACCCCTCCTATGTCTGGGCACTGCTGGGAGACATCAGGCATTCCCCCCCTGGGACCCCCCCTACAGTACATAGCATGTGTGTCACACCTGGACACAATGGCAGAAGTCACAGTCACAAAAAAGGGACACAGTCTGTGCCAGTGGACACTGCACTCACCTGATAACCTGGTCGCCCATACAGCATGGGGTACTGTGGGAGGATCACATCCACCAAAGCAATGTTCTCCTCCAGGGTGAATGGCTGTGACCTCTCCACAGCCCTTGACATGGTTCCAGGGAATCAGTAGCAGCAGCTGGGTCGTGGAATACAGAGATGTGCAGGCAAATGCTCCCTCATGGGACCTGGCTGCCTTATATCTGCCTTGCCGGCCCATTTCATGCACAGGAGTGCAGAGTGATTGGTCACTCACATTTGCATCCTATGTTTCCTCCAATCCCTTCAAACCTAGCAGTCAGTGGGTTCTTATTCTGTTTTTTTCTTCTGCATGATGTCAACCCCACAAACACATTGCAACAAAGTAGATTAATTCCAACTGACTTCTGCTGTGCACCTTCCAGAACAACATCTAAGTTTAAACTTGGTCTCCATGACAACCAGCATGCATGTAGGCCTTAATACTTGTCCCTCATGTGTCCCCTATGTAATTTTGAGCTTCACACACAGGTACGGTGCGTTCCGGGGCCCTAGGGCACCCCAAATGCATAGCAACGGCCCGTACACACGCCTGTACGGTCCCTATCACTATGGGAGTCCTCGCGTATGCGTACTCATAGTGGTACGGACCGTACACACGCCTGTACGCTCACTATCACTACGAGTACGCATACGCTTGGACACCCATAGTGATAGGGAGCGTACAGGCGTGTGTACGGTCCGTACCACTACGAGTACGCATACGCTTGGACACCCATTGTGATAGGGAGCGTACAGGCGTGTGTACGGTCCGTACCACTACGAGTACGCATACGCGAGGACACCCATTGTGATAGGGAGCGTACAGGCGTGTGTACGGTCGTACCACTACGAGTACGCATACGCGAGGACACCCATTGTGATAGGTAGCGTACAGGCGTGTGTACGGGCCGTACCACTATGGGTGTCCTCGCGTATGCGTACTCGTAGTGGTACGGACCGTACACACGCCTGTACGCTCCCTATCACAATGGGTGTCCAAGCGTATGCGTACTCGTAGTGATAGTGAGCGTACAGGCGTGTGTACGGTCCGTACCACTAAGAGTACGCATACGCGAGGACACCCATAGTGATAGTGAACGTACGCACGCGTGTACGGGCCGTCCCACTATGGGTGTTCTTGCGTATGCGTACTTACTGACCGTACACATGCCTGTACGCTCACCATCACTATGGGTACACATACGGCAGCACTCCCATAGTGATACGGGAAGGTACACAGGCCCTCTTAGCAGAAGTACGGTGTTTTTCACACATCACAGTGGTGACAGGCAGCACACAGGAAGGGATAGGGCTGACATACTTGTCCATGGATGGACATCAAGGCATTGTCTGGGCAGTACTACATGTGTGGGGCACAGGTGTGAAAGGGTGTGATGTGGCACAATACTCCTGAGTGGAGAAGGCACCAGATGTATGATGAGATGTGTACATATGTAATGTGTGACGGTGCAATGTGTGCCAGGCATGCCCTTGACTCATTTGACATGTGTGCATGTCGTCCTGCACACTTGGCATGAGCGTCACTGGCATGGCACGGACACCAACTCACGGAAGTGTCCCCTGAGGCCCGGTACAGGGGTTACCACACCTGACATGTCACTACCCACGGTGCACGATGTGACTATGTCATGTATGTGTGGGGGATTCGCATTAGGTAGATGTTTGAGCTCCCTCAAAAGCTGCAGCCGTTGCAGCAACCAACATGTGTCTGTGTGTAGATGGCCATGGCACACTGTTACACACACCAGGCCACATGTGGTCTCGGATGTGAGGTGCATATGTATGCATGGGACACAGATTTGCGTAACAAGGACATGTCTGCATCCTCTCTATGAATGTGTGGTGAGTCATCACATGTGCACCTTCATGGCAAGGTGTGTGGCCTGTCCTAGTGTAATGTCATGTGACCTGTGGCTCTAGTGTTCCGCTACCAGTCTCTGCAATCGACATCCTACTTCTGCAGATGTGTGGGTGTATGTCACTCCTGTCTTGCGTCTGGCTGTTCACTTGCACTGGGACACAGCTAATCCCATGCCATGGCATGTGGAGGTTCACAATCTGCGTGTGTAGCTGGGTCTTGGTAGGAGTGTCACCTGCCAGCCATACGTGTCCAGGGCATGTGGCACATACCTCACTCCGTATGTAGCATATGTGTATAGACAGATTAACATGTGCTCAGGACAAATTATTTGTTGTTGTGGTGCACTCACTCCTCCTTGTCATTTCCAATTTCCTGCAGAGCGCCGCCTCTTCCCCGAGCAATTCCGGACTTGGCTGCCATGCGGGAGAATGATTGTATCCGGTGCTACCGCTTCCCCCAACGGTTGATTCTGGATTTGACGGCGAGACTGGCACCACACCTGCAACCGCTGCACAGGTATCCTACGGCACTGACACCCAAGCTGAAGGTAATGGCAGCCCTACATTTTCTAGCCACGGGTACCTTTCAAAATACCATAGCTCATGTTGGTGGCATGTCCCAGAGCATGTTCTGCCGTGTGCTGCATGATTTCTTAGAGGCCATGGTGATTCACCTGGATGAGTGTATCCATTTCCCAACCCCTGAAATGTTGACTGTGGTCAAGCGTGGATTCTATGCCCTGGGAGGGATGCCCCATGTCATTGGGTCCATAGATGGGACACATGTAGCTTTGGTACCACCACACGCACAGGAGGTAGCGTTCCGCAATCGCAAGCACTACCACTCCATCAATGCCCTTGTGGTGTGTCTGTCCAACATGGTGATTTCACATGTCTGTGCTCGTTTCCCAGGATCAGCACACGATGCCTACATCATGAGGCATAGCAGGATGCCTGAAATGATGACGCAGCTGCGCAACGAACGAGCATGTGTTGTTGGTGGGTACAGTCTGTCTGTCCTGTATTTTGCGTAGACTTCCAGCACGACCGCTTCTCCTGTTCTAACGATGTCCATGTGCTTCCCATGTAGGGGACGCTGGCTATCCCAACATGCCATGGCTGATCACACCTCTCCGCAACCCCATCACGCCGGCCCAGCTCCGCTACAACACCGCCCATGGCCGGACAAGGCGAGTGATAGAGAGGACGTTTGGCCTGCTGAAGAGCCGATTCAGGTGCCTACACAAGACCGGCGGCGCACTCCCATATGCCCCGGCGAAGGTCTGCAAGATCTTCATGGTCTGCTGCATGCTGCACAACATGGCAGTTGAGAAAGCTGTGCCACTCATCCTGGATCAAGATGACGAGGACCATCCACCCGTGGAGGACGAAGGGCTTGGCAATGGGGCTAGTGATGTGGAGGATGTGGAGCCGCAAGAGGACATCCGGACTCGGCTCATACGCGACTTCTTTGCTTAGTGGTGAGTACCAGTGTCTGAGTGTGCACGCATTGGTCCCCGTGTGGCATGTGTTGTGATGTGTGTCTCCACCTGCATGTATGGCACGTGAGTCAGAGGTGTGTGTGGGTGTGTCACTGGAGTGATGGTGCCAGTGATGGTTGTATTTCCACAGTCAAAATTGTGACCTAGCATGTTGTCATCCATACATGTGTCGAGTAAATGCACATGCAAGTGGCTGTGCTTTTTGTGGCTGACTTCTTGTGTGTCTCTCTTCCCCAGGTACTTGCGCATACCGTCTGCTGCTTGCATTGTTGTGGCACTGCTATTCCTCATGGACACGTCATCGTGTGCTGACTCTGCGTTACACGCACGGACAAGTTTGGAAGTCTCCTTAGGGTAAGGGATGCATCAGGGGTGTATTGGGTGTGGCAGTTGTTCACGATGTATGCACACTGCCCCTGTCGATGTTTGGTTCCTCTGCAGACATGTCGCATCACCATGGTGCACATGACATGCAGCTGGGTACACCTGAATAGATGGTCAGACTTGTTGACAGTCATCAGTGATGGGATAGTGGATTGTGATGATGGCATCAATGTGTGTAACACTGCCCTCGGTCACATACGGTTTGCATTGGGTTGACATGCTGTGGGACTTCCACATCAGCTGATCAATGGTGTATGGCAGGCTCTCCGTGAGCAGCTGTGGGTGTTTAGCTGTTAGCCGACGCTTGTGTGCCAGTTCCATGGCTATCACGCATTTGTGCTGCAGAAGGGGGGTGCCAGTGTTGGACCCACATGTTACTCCACATGAAGTGTTCATGTGTACTTCAAGTTGCCTCTGCAATCCCGAAAACATGACTAATAACGGTGTCCCTTTGCCTCCAAGGTGCCTCTTCTCAGTCAATGCTGGTGTGTTGCCACGGTGCATCCAGCATGTCTGGCATGGTTTTCCCTGATAGTGGCTATGTGTCTATGTGCCGAGTAGCAACATGCAAGCTGTGTGTGTGGGATGTGACTGTGTATCGTGCATGATGTCCATGACTGTGTGGGTATTGTGACATGTGCCATCCCCATGCATCCAACGTTGGCCTGGCCCCCATTAGGTGCATCCACCGGACTCAAGCTTGCAGGACATGGTTCTGCCACCTGTCTACACATACCTGGGTGCCCCCCAGGACACTGGACATGATCCCTGACCTCTGCGCATGACTGTTTCTGTACTCAATATGTCTATCAGCACTGTTGTGCGGCCACCCCCTCAGCTGGTTGGGCCCATCACGGGTGTGTATGGTGCTCCATGTCTGTCTTGCCTAATACACTGTGACCCGTGTGTCCTGTGCCAGACTCATGCCCCAGGGTGTGGATGGTTGAAGTCAAAAGGGAACTCAGGCATGGTTAGACTTTACAAGACACATGTAAGGTAATAATGCAACCAGCAGGCATCTTCTCTTCATGGTGTGACTTTTTATTTTAGTGGTGGGTGGGGGTGGGGGGGGATATGACATGAGGGGCTTTCCGGGTGTTTGGAATCCAAAGTTCAGTAGGGGAGTTGGTGTCCTTGCCATTTGAAATCCTCAGAGTCCATGCCACAGTCTTTGTCAACTTTGGTCAGACAGTGACCAGCAAGGGCATGTGGCAGAGAATGTCGTTTGATGCTGTGCTGCTGTTGCTCCAGTGGGCCAGGTGCCAGGCCTGGTGTCCTGGGAGATGGTGCTGTAGCGCCGACCCTCACGGTCTTTTCCGTGGACGACCCGCCCTCCTGCGGGGACCCTCAGAAGCAGGCCGTGACGACGTCTGGGATGCTCCATCGGATGTTTCCTCCTCCTCCTGATCCCTCCCTGTGGGTGGTGATGTTCTCCGCCTTCTGGTACAGGGAGGGTTGCCCATGTTGTCGGCCATCCGACGGAGTGTATCGTGGATTCCCGTGTACGCCGTCACGAGCTCAGCCTGTCCGTCCTCCATCCTCCGTTGGTGTTGCAGTAGACAGGCATGTAGCTCCGCATGTTGCTGGGCCTGCTGGGTCTTGATCCCCTCGAGGACGGACACAACCTGGGCCAGGCCCGTGGTGTCCTGCCGGTATGTGTCCAGGATGTTTCGGACATGGGAAAATACCGGGTCCCCAGCCAACTGGTCAGGCTGGCGCCTCCGCCGTCCTCCACTCCCACCACCCCTGCCCACTTGCACCTGGCCTGCCCTTGTGGGCACATCGGGTCTCCGGGACCCCTGAGGGGTGGCATTGGCGTTGTCGCCTGCCTCCTCCTGGGTGCCCGGGACTCCGTGTCCCTCCTGGCCAGCCTGGCTGCTTTGTGGTGGTGGGGCAGGGATCCTGGGTGTCTCCTGGGATGTGGCAGGAGTGGGGGTGGTGGTTGGCCCCGTTGTACCTGACGCAGGTGCTGCAGGTCGTTGGACACCAGAGGGGCCAGGTTGGTCGGGGTCGTCCACAGAGTGGTGAGAGTCGTCGCTGCCGGTGGGATCAGCCTCCCGCAGAGACGGGTCCTGTGAGTCTTCCCCCCCAGTGTTGGGGGGTGAAGCACGAGGTTGACATGTGTGTGAGAGAGACAATGTTATTTTTGGTCCATGCAACATCCATGTTTCATCAGTTTCAAAGTTGGAACATTTCCTCTGGGATTTTGGATTTGTCTGGCATTCCACTCACAGTGCACTTGTGCATGGGTGTGTCCCTTGGGCACAGGTTTGGCGCCTTTAACTATGTGTGGCACAGTCTTACTTGCTGCGTCAAGTGTGACTGCAGTCAGCAGTGGAGTGGGCAGGTGTGGCGAGCCGTGCATTGGCGCCTTCCGTGTTGCACTGTACGTGGGCACATGGAGTAGTTACACACACTTCAATGATGCAGGTAGCTGTCGTTGTTATCGTGCACAGGTTGTGACATGGCCCTGTGTTTTGCCATGGAGGAGAGGGGGGGTGCTGGCACTGGCCACCCTTGTCTACATGCACGCAGTCCACCTGCTGACGAGCAGACATTCCCACACACCAAAGGACTGATTTGCTCTCCCTGTGTCTCCCTCCCTCTCTGTCCCCCTCTCCCTCCCTCTCTGTCCCCCTCTCCCTCCCTCTCTGTCCCCCTCTCCCTCCCTCTGTGTGTCAGCCTCCTCCCTCTGTCCGTCTTCCTGTGTCTCCCTCCCTCTCTGTCCCCCTCTCCCTCCTTCTCTGTCCCCCTTTCCCTCCCTCTGTGTGTCACCCTCTGTCACCTCAGCCCAGCTTCCTGGGCACACACTGTTAGCAGTTCTTTGAATGGCCCTTGGCTTTTTGATGTGAGTATGTTTCTGATCTCCAGGCACCCATTGGGTGTAGTGTGTGTCTCTGCGCTGCTGCTGTGGTGGTGTGTGCTGCCACTCTTTCACAATGTTGGCTGTTCATTAGCTGCTGTCATGTGCAAAACAGTGCCTTCACCCCCATGTGTTGATGCAAGGCGTCCGCCATTTGCTGGCGAGTCTTTCCTGTGTGGGGACACAGTGTTTGTCTGGCTGTGACCTAGGCCATATGGGCAGAGGGCATTGTTGTCTGCTTCTGAGTTGCACTATGTGAATTTTGGGGCCCACCCTCCCGCCATCCGGGTTACCGTGTCATGTGTTGGTGTCTTCTGTGGCCTGTGACTTGACATTGTCCAGCTGGGTGCATGGGGCATGGTGGCGGCAGTGGCATGTGCGTGTTCATGGAGTGTGGTTGAGTCATGCGATAGCTTGGGGTGGTTGCGTGCCTGTTTGTGAGTTTGGTTGTGGATGACGTTGCCCCCATGTGAGGTGCGTTGTTTGTGTACTCACCCGGGTCTCGGAGTCCTCCTAATCCCTCCACTGTCTCCACCGGCAGTATGGCCATCACCCTCTCCTCCCAGGGATGGTAGTGTACGGGTCTGCGGGACGGCCCTCCTCCAGTGACGTTGGCCTGGTTGTGTTCATCCAGCATCTTGGCTCGGACCCTCCTCCGCAGATCGTACCACCTGGCTTGGCATTCCTGCTTGTTCCTTCTGGTGTCCGCAACAGCATTCACAGCATCGACGATGGTCTGCCACATGGCTGTTTTTTCTGACATGCTGGTCTGTCTGACCAAGGTTTCAAAGAGCTGTGGCTCGACTCTGAGGATTTCATCAACAAGGACCTCCAACTCTCGGTTACTGAACTTTGGATTCTTGTTAGTGGGCATGGTGAGGGGTGTGGGTGTGGATGGTGGGGGGGGGGTGTGTGGATGGTTGTGGGTGTGGGGGTGTGGTTGTGCAGGTGTGTGTGTGAATGTGATGAGGGTGTGTTTGAGAAGGTGGTTGTGTGAAGGTGTGCAAGTGTAAGGTGTGGTGAAGCTTCTAGTTTGGTGCTGTAGGTTGTCTGTGGGGTCTGGCAGCAGTGAGTCTGTTGCAAAGGCTCATTGTTTGTGTGTGTGGGCCCTTTTTATTGGTCCATTGGTGGGTGTGGCTGTGTTTGAACTTTGGGTGGGTGTGTTATAAGGAGTGGTGGTGTTTTGGGCCTCTGTTTGTTTTTGGCTATTGCAGGTCAGTGAATGTGTTGTTTTGGTAGTTGTTGGACATGTTTTGTCGCTTTGTGCCATTCGAATGGTGTATTCTTGTGTCGTTTTGGTTTGTCCTGGTTGTGTACGTGCGTTTTTTTGCGTGTATAAGGTGTGTACATGGGCCATTTTGTTGTACAGTGCTGTCCTTGTGTGTGGCTTGGTACGAGTCGTACATTCGGTTGTGATGTTGGGGCCTGGGGTGCGCTCCGTCCTTAGGATGTTGTGGTGTGGGTACGATCCATGCATACGCGGGTGGGGGTACGACTCTGACGTACACGGGTGTAGGTACACGGGGAGTACGACACGTACAGGGGTGTAGGTACACGGGGGTACGACACGTACACGGGTGGGGGTACGACTCTGACGTACACGGGTGTAGGTACACGGGGGTACGACACGTACACGGGTCGGGGTACGACTCTGACGTACAGGGGTGTACATACACGGGGGTACGACACGTACACGGGTGGGGGTACGACTCGGACGTACTGGGGTGTACATACACGGGGGTACGACACGTACACGGGTGGGGGTACCACTCGAACGTACTGGGGTGTACATACACGGGGGTACGACACGTACACGGGTGGGGGTACGACTGTGACGTACACGGGTGTAGGTGCACGGGGGTACGACACGTACACGGGTGGGGGTACGACTCGAACGTACTGGGGTGTACATACACGGGGGTACGACACGTACACGGGTGGGGGTATGACTCGAACATACAGGGGTGTACATTCACGGGGAGTACGACTCGAACGTATGGGTGCTGGGGGGAGTGTTGGGCGCGTATGCGGGCACATGTCTCCATGGTTGCAATGGGAGTTCGGTGCGGACGGTGTTTTTACCATACGGTTGTGAGATCGGACGCACGGGTTGGATCGTGATTACGCGGTCGGACTTCACTTTTCACATTTGTATGGTAAATCGTCCGAGGACGTGTCGGACACATTTTCCGACCCGAGGACGTGTGGGGAATAATTCCCACGGCGGTTCGTATGGACTTTTGACCATGCGAATCGTGATTGCCAGTTTGTACGGCACTTGTACGATTCGAACGGTAAAAAGACCGGATACGAGTCGTACGGGGACATTTTTTACCGGATCGTAATTGGCACCTTAGTGTTTCCAAATAGTGTAGTTTTGTAGGTATTCATACATCGTTTTAGTTTGTTTACTTAGTTTAGGGTCAATATTAGTTAATGATTGTTGTAGCCTTAGCTCTTGATAGCTTTGTTCTTCTTTGATAGCTTCTATAAGTTTATGTAGGGTTGGTTGTCCTCTTCCTATTGTGGCTTGGAAGGCATTGTGCCATCCTTCCACTGTGTTGTTTATTTCAGCTTTTTGAGCTAGAGGACTGTGGTAGACGTTCCACTAGGGTATTTGGAACTTGGGTTGTCTACGGTGTCCTGATCTAAGTTGCCTTCTGTGAGAAGTTGGCCTGGCATATGCTGGTCACTAGTTATAGTGGCCACCTTGCACCAGTCCAATATATTCTTATGGTAGATAGGTTTAAGACAACCTTTTAAAGAAAGCTATCCTAGTGGTAGCTGTGGAGAGCAGCCTTCAGGCTAAGTCTCTGAGGAATGTAAAGCAGCTTGTTTTACCTTATAATCTCTTGAATTACCAAATGAAAAGGACACCACACAGGTATATATGTCAAATATATATGTATTTATTTCTAGATACACTCTACTAATCTCTTTACGAGATTAGAACCCAGATACACATTCAAATGTCAACAGTTCTCAATAAATTAAGCACAAATATGGCTGTAGCCCTAGTGGCGTACCAGACCATATACTAAGAAAATGGTTTAACAAAGTCGACTTGCAAAATGACAAAGCCTAGGGCCTTGGGAATCGCTGGGGCTTCACTACTGCAGTGTTAGCAGGTAAGTAACAAGCCCACGGGAGACGCGTGCAGTGTCTAAACACAGCCGCGGGATTCCTATAGGTTACAATGGAGCAAGTCGCGGTTTGTATTTTAAAGTTTTAGGGCACTTCGAAGAAGTCAACAAGCAAGCCACTTACAGGGTAAGTATTTCGAGGGCCAACACACACTTGGGCACTGGAGTGCACGAGTTACCTCACCCAGGGAAGCCGGGTGCATAGGTGTCTTTTGGTGTCGGGTTGCGATGCTGTTTTCAATGAAGACTTGTTGCTTGAGACGACTGGAGAGGTGTCCGCTGGAATCCGAAGGTTGATTGAAGATGAAGAGGACCTGAAAATTGAGGGGACAGTGTTCAAAGTCACTTGCCAGTGACCGGTGGCCAGCAGGATGGATGACCACTGATGTCGCGTCGTTTCAGGTCGTCGATGATGATTTGTCTCTTCGCTCACGAGGTCCAGGAGGGATCGAAGATGACCAGCAGCTGGATTCGGAAGGTCCCATGACGTCTGCAGCTGATGACGGTGTCGGCAACCGGATTGGCGCCAACAAGCCTTGGCAACTGCAAGTCTCGTGTGGACTGAAGATAGTCGGTGATGCAGACCAGCAAGGTCTGCTGGACTTACCCAGCGAGGGTAAGTGAGGGCAGGCCTGGAGCAACCAGGAGAGCCCTTGAAGTCGATGAGAAAGTCTTCGGGTGAGTCACTAGCCAACCGGCAAGTAACCGCGAAGACGCCTTTGCAGGAAAAGTTTCACAGGAGCCCACGGTCACTCGGGACGGGGTAGGCCGCTGATTCTCGGAACCAGACCTGCTAGGGACTTGGACTACAGTTGGTCCAAAGCACAAGTTCGTAGAACGTTGTTTAGGGTTTGCACTCGAAATCAGTGCACGGTTCCCTGGTATTGCTGTTCCTCGTCACTCGTGGGGTCCAGATGCCACAGCTTCGCTGGGGACTCAAAATGGCCATCGAGAGGTCAGGAAATCCGCTTCAGGGGATGCAGGGACTTCGGACTCCGGCAGGAGCGATGAAGTTTGCAACTGTTGATTGAAGTTACAGGTGCCTGCCAAGCAGGGGAGTCACTCCTTGACTCCAAGGGAGATTCTTCAGTCTTCCAGAGATAGTGGAACGTCGAAGGGCCAGGATTCTTCTTTGTAGAGCGTCGTCCAGGGTAATCTGAATTGCATTGGCAATGCTTGCTATCTTATAGTGAAGATAGGGGAGGGACTAGCTCTATGACCACTCCTCTAGGATGGTCAGGGTAGTGGGTGGTTACACTCACTTCCCTTTGTCCAGTTTCGCGCCAGAGCAGGGGCATGTAGCCCCTGAACCGGTTTGAGCTGGCATATGCACAGAGGAGCCTACTGCTCCACCAGTGCAGGACTTCAAAGCACTCTAAGAGTGCACCCACCCAGCTCCAATACACTAAATTCTGTCTGGGAGGTGGTGACACCTCCCTGTGACAGGATGCCTTTTGTTGGGCTTCCTCCACTGCGAGTTTCGGTCAGCAGCAGGAGGGCAGCCCAGTGTCTGGGCTGGTGGCATCCATTATTTGATGCCAGGGCTCTAGTAGATTTCTACCGTTTAGTACAGTGGGTACATGTCATCCCCTCTAGAAGGGTGGGATCATACTCCCACACCAGTTACTGATGTTAGGGTATGATTCCAAGTTGTTTGACACCAAACACGACATGTTTTGATGTAGTCATTCCAAAGTTAGC
This sequence comes from Triturus cristatus, assembly GCF_964204655.1. Taxonomy (NCBI): domain Eukaryota; kingdom Metazoa; phylum Chordata; class Amphibia; order Caudata; family Salamandridae; genus Triturus; species Triturus cristatus. Next base: position 443,230,173 of record NC_140587.1, on the reverse strand, counting down.
ATTTACCGCGAGGATATAATGCACTTAAGAGTATATGGTTTAACCGCATCCACAAACAGCAGCAGAGAATAGACTCTGCCAGCTGCAGAGGGGTCCTGCTCATGCAGAAGCACCCCCTCACATAGTAAACCAAGCATCCTGCCCTCAGGATTGATAGGGCCTGCAATAGGGGTGGCTGATAGGTTTATATGTGTGTGTATGGTGAGATATAGGAACCTATACTTCAGTGAGGAGTGCTAACACTACCTCACACAGGCTGCAGTAGCAGGCCTGTGGTGTCAGATTGTGAATGCTTCCCAGGGGTGGCATAATACATGCTGCAGCCCCTGGCAGGCCTGTGAAGTACCAATGCCCTAGGTACCTAAGGTACCATATACTAGGGGCTCATAAGGTACCACAGTATCCAATCACTAGTGCATCTAATATGCACACAAAGTTGTTTTAGAGAGATCAGTGAGACTGGGGCCCTGATTAGTAGGGACCCAGCCAGACTATAGCCAGAAACCAGTGTATACATCAGAAAAAAAGTGGGGGCAACATAAGTGCAGATCCTACTCTCCTTCACCTTCCCATCGAAGCGTCTTCGAAGTAGTCTAGGAAGGGAGTTAGTTTAGTTTAATTTGCTTGATAGAAGTGGCGTTTTCAAGAAGTAGGTTATAATGGTTTGCTACTTCAGTTGTTGGTACATAGGCTTTGGCTATACATTTTTTTATTTGGTAGGCAAAATTGCTATTGGTGTCGTAATCTATCATTGAAGTAGATTTTTTGTAGGTGTCTCCAGATACTTTGGTTAAAGTGGTAATAGCAACCTTGTATTGCAGTGTATGGGTATATATTTAAAATTGATGGAATCATTGCTTGTTCAAAATCAAATATGTTTTTTGTGGAAAGTAGTTGTGGGTGTATTGTTTTAATGTTGTTAGGAGCTCTATGCATGTGGTGTTATGTTTATTAGGGAGTAGTGTGTATATGAAGGGTATCTTAGTATCTTCATATTCGCCGTGGGTAGTATATAGTTGATAAAAAGACATGGGGCAAACTTTGAATGTGCCATCCATTATCCACATTTCGCAGTTTTTAAGTTTTTGTGAGTTGTTTGTTTCAAAGATGATAATTCGTTTTTCATGCAGAAGGAATTTTTCATCTTAGTGGGTGATAGTGTATTCTGGTAATATTTGGATTTCTGCAAACGTTTGGAGGGTGAGGGGTGTTTGAGCTGTAGTTCTTTTAGTTCAGGCAATTAACCTCTTTAGAGTGGGGATAGATGGTAGTTATCCTGTGCCATGTTCAGGTACCCTAGTTAACACGTTGTTGGGAGCTTGTACTTGCGTCTCTAATTGTCTCGAGAACATCTCTAACCTCAATTTCAGTTACATTTGGGGGATGGTTTTGTTCTTTGACATTTACTACATTGGTTTCCATTGTAGTGGTTCTCTCATAGCAAGCGTTAGACTAATATTTACTGCATTTTCAATGTGTTTTGTTTCCAGTCATTTTCTCTTGTGTGTAAGTGTAGCCCATGTAGCACAGAAGTAGTTTTCCCTTTTGTGAAGTAATGAATTTTGCTCCTTCTGCCCTTTTTTGGTGTATCTGTGAATATATGTACATATATATTTATTAAATATATGAGTTTGAATAGTAAATATTTTGTATAATTAATATATTAGAAAATAAACTTACATGTATTTTGATTTGATTTTCTTGATGGATTTTGTTTCGATTGTTGATGTTTATCCACTGGTTCTTTTTTCTGTTGGTTTAAAAATGTTATATTTATTTAAGTGTTACATTTTATGGTGTTATTTTAATTATTTAGTTTCTATTTTTATTTAGTTGTGGAAAATAAATACTATTTTTCGTTGATGATTATTTCGATGATTTTGTTGTAGGTTGCAGTTTGTAGAAGCTAGCAAGAGAAAAATATTTGTTAGTTATACTTGCTTTTTAATGTATTTATTTTATAAAAAAATGTGTTTGTATTTGTTGGTTAATTTATGTACCTACTTATTTTCATATTTTTCTGTAGTGTTGCTTTTGTCTTTGATTTCGAATTTAATCCTTGTTTTGACTCTTTTACGTGGAGTTTTATTGAGGTGTAATCTGTGAAATATAAAATAAAAGGTTACAATATTAGTCTATTTGTTTATTTCGCTTTTTTAGTCTCTTTATTTAATTTAAAAAAACGTACTGAATGTAGTTGGTGAAGTATCTTTCGTTGATGTTGCTCTTTATTGAAGTTTGTAGAAGCTGTTAATAGAAAAGTGTTTGTTAGTAATAATTTGTTTTTTTATTACATTTATCGTTTTTTCATAGTTAAGTTTATCTGCTGGTTAATTTATATACTTACTTTGTATTATGTTTTTCTCTTATTTTGATTTTGTATTTATTTTTTAACAAAATATTTGTTTTGAGGTTTTTGGGTGGAGTTATTGTGAAGTATAATCTGTGAAACATAAAAGAATATGTAGGAATTTTAGTTAATTTGATTATTTATATTATTTATTGTTTATTTTTATTTATTTGTAATTAAATAAATACACATAATTTTTGTAGTTGATGGAGTGTCCTTAGCAGATGTGCTTTTGTTGAATTTTATAGAATCTGTTAAAAAGAAAAACATTTGTTAGCTATGTTTTGTTATTTTATTACATTTGGTACTTTTAAATAATTTACGTTATTCATTGGTTTAGTCATATACTTACTTTGTGTTATATTTATTGTTGATGTGTACGTAAATCTTTGTGTTGAATTTTCGAGGTGGTATTTTATTGAAGTTGAAGCTGTTATATATAAAGGAAAACATGTATTAATATTTTGCATAGCTTATTTTATTTATTTAGTTACAAAGTTTTGTGCTTACCTTTATTGTGGGGCGTTTAATAGTTTTTGGTGTAGTTGTTTTTTGTTGTCTCTTTTCCCTCTCAAAGGTTCGCTTTTCCTCTGTGGTTGTCCGTTATACTGTAAATTTTATGTTAATTATTTGTTTGTTTTTATATTGTATGTTTAATTAGTTCGAGTTTTCTATTGGTTTGTGTTTGTGTGTTTTAAATGTATTGGTCGAGATAGCTTTTTTGAATTATTTGGCTGTTACAATTTAATTTGTTTAATAATTATTATGCTTATTTATTGTTTGCTTTTATTTTATTTATGGTTTTTATTGAATTTTAAATGTAGATAAATGTGTTATATATTACATATATTTGTTTTTTATTTTTATTATTTGTGATTTTTTAAAACTTTGTATTGTTTGTTTAATTGTTTTTGTCGTTATTTATTTGTATTAATTAATGTAATTAAATTTTAATTTTTTATTGTATCTTTAAAATATATTGTATGTTATTTTGTTATATTATTGTAAATAGTATTGTTTTATTTTTTAATGTTACTTTTGATATAGTTTATATCTATTTTATCGATGTTTGTGTTGTCGTTATTGTTTATATAGATATTTTTGTTGTGTTGCCTTTTATTTTAATTTTATTGATATTTTTGTGTTCTATATTTTTGTCGTCAATATTTTTGTAATCAAGATTTTTTTAGACAATATTTATTTATCGATGTTAGTGTAATTTCCATTTTGCGTATCAATATTTTTGTTTACACTATTGTTGACTCGATAATTTTATAGTTCGATATTATCAGAGTCGATGTTGTATCATTGAACCCTCCTTACCATCAGCTGATTTCTTTTCTCCTTTCTTGTCTGAGCCTATCTTCCTCTTCATCAATTTAAATTCCTTACTTATCAAAAGCAAACATACCACACAAACACCAATAATCAATATAGGTCTTAATATAGAACCTAAAAGCCCACTATCAAGCTTACTAAGCCAACTACCTAGAGCAGAAATACGTTTACCAACTGCTTTTCCAAGCATCTGTCTCTTCCAACTCCTTCAAGACCGTCAACAGATCTGTGATATTCTGCACATACTTTTTGACCTCCTTGCTCTTATCTGGTACAAAAGTCCAACATTGCTGGATGTGCAAACCTTTGCTAACTCTGCCCTGTTTTGCGAGCAAAATGTCTAAAGCAAGCCGGCTCTGGAGAACCATGGCTCTCGTTGCTACTAGTTCTGCATTTTTGGCATCTAATGCACCTTTGGTGTCAGCTGCCAGACGATCAACTTAGGTAGACAACTTTCTACTTTTCACGTCTTTCAACACCACGACTGCAGAAGGAATCATAGCACCAAATATATCACCCACTACTTGGGATGCGCTACAAACTGATCTCCCACGTATGCCTCTACTCTTGTGTTCTAATGTATCTATATGATATAACTTTGGAAACATTAAACCGATGTAGCAACTTCCTACCCAATTTGAAGGCAACTGAAATTACGCATTTGTCCCACATATGTAAAACACTCCAGGAACTGTGGGTTCCCTTCCAGCCAAAATAATTTCATTTCCAACCTCTAATCTTTGTACGCACTTACTCCATCCCATCTCTAGTGGATCTTTACCCATCTCTAGTGGGTTCCTAACCCATTTCTTTGATCTTATGAAACATAACTTCCCTTCCTTTCCCATATTCTGAATCAGTCTAGAGCAGGGATACTCAAAGTATGGAAAGGGAGCTGCATTCTGCCCTCCTGACCTTTAATTGGGGCCCCCTGGTGAATTGCAACATTGGGCTACTCTTCACTTGACAGAGCAGGAACATTCAGAAAGCTGAAATAAACAGGAATACTTTATTTACACGTTGACTAAAGTAACCGTAAAGAAGAAAAGAAAGTGTCCTAGACAACTTATCTTCAGGGACACCTTTAGCTTTAAAGACATATTGTACGAGACATGTAAAAACATGATGAACTCTCTGCAAACTTCAAAAAAGTGTATTTTATTAACATTCCTGAGCATTTTACCTAAGTAGATTAGATTATATCACTGCATTGAAAAGGAATTTATTATCAGTGATCAGTTTCAAACATGATCATGGAAACATTAATGCCGCCCCCATTCTGAAAACAATGCCATTAGTGAACCAAGAGGCATTTCATTTGTCAGGTGCACCTTGTGTGTAGCCTTGGTTGTTATATAATTGGAACAACATTATAGTTTATTAAATAAAGCACAAGAGAAGGTTTTGTACAGCACACACCCTGAACTTGTATGTTTTAAGGGGCTCTTGTATGTGGTAATAAAGAAATAGGAGGCAAAGTGAAATGAACCAATTGCCTAGGACCACACAATTTCATCAAGTGGTAAAGCCAGGACTGATACTAGGTTTTCTGGTTTCACATTTTGCAATTCAACCACCAGATGAGTATCTCTTCCCTCTCATGTTTTACTTTAGAAGTTAATGCTTTGACTTTAATTCTTGGTGCATGAGAATTGAGCGTTGATGGCATACAGAAGTCACGTGGAGGCTCGGTTTGTTGTCCACACCATGCAGCTGTTGCACGTCCCCCTACGCCCACCTTTGATCACCACAACCCTTGCATTGCTGGAATCAGTGTGGCCCTCTGGCGTATCACAGACAGTACTTTGTGGCCCCCGGGGAAATGTTTGCGAGTACCAATAATCTAGAGCATACTTGTAACTCCTGTTCTTCCTGTTCTTCCTTCGCCTGATCAGTAGCCTAGCTATTCTGTGAAGTTTTGGTAACCTGTGCCCATCTTGCCTCCAACACTTCCATTAAATCATTTTCAGCCCTATTGATCTTACAAGTAAGATTTCTCTTGTTATAGGATAGCATGGTCGCACCGCTCTAAAAGAATCCCAATAAATATTCCCATGCAGCTGCAGCATTCGAAATCAATGCTTAAACATAGGTACCCTATGGACAGGCTTGTCCACATTTGAATAATGATAACCTAAACTACCTTATAAATAAAACAAACTAGTGATCACACTACATGTTAGGGGGATATGGTGAGAACTATTATCAATAGCAACTAATGATGGCAGATAGGTGCAAATGTTAGTATCTAATGCTTGTGAATAACCATGCAACAACTTAAAGAAAACATTATTGGAGAAATTACCGTTGGACCTCTTGCTCTCCAGAAGCTCTAAGGTAAACCTTTGTGGCCTTTCTATATCATTTAAATCCGGCCATAGGCTAGGTTGCTCTACTACAGGAGTAGTGGTAGGAGAGGCAACTAATTATGCAGGGGCATGCAAACTTATCAGCAAATATATAATTAAAACAGAAGAAATGACTGATGCTGTGACCACTATTGCTCTACACCGGTTCTGTGAAAGGGTCAACATAGTTTGTGATGAACCAGAAAGAGAAAAAAATGCAACCTAAAAATAACTCAAACAATAGTCTACAATTGTTTTCGTGTCTTGTGTAAAATTCTGCAAAACTGTTGACTTGTTCATGGTGAATGTTAAGCTCAGTTGCTTCAATGTCAATCTCTAGCCTTACGTCAGTCTTCTTCTAAAAGGATATCTCTGTTCTTCTGCAGTAATCTTAGCCCTAGAGGTCATCACAAAGTTCAGGGCAAAGGTACACTCATTCAGAGGTGTCAATTGACTTTGGTTCAATTAAAATCAAAATCCAGTTAAAGCCAAAATGTGTCCGCTTTGATCATGGAGTCTGTTGGTCATCAATCTAATGTATTCTCAATTCAGCTTCATTCTCAGCAAAGAATGTCCATTCAGGAGCTGATTACCTGTGCTTATGCACCTGTGTTCTCTTTGAGCTTCTGAGTACTGACTGTTCAATGGCACTGTCAGTTTGCTCACTGGCTTCTGTCTCCTCGTTAATGACGTCTGGAATGCATTCTACCGATACAGAAACTTTCCATCCTTCTCCAGGCTCTTCTTGGCCACCTTTAGTTTCTTGGGCCCCTCCTTGGTCAAACTGCTGTTTCTTCTCCAACCTCAGAATCTGTTCTTACTTCTTCTTCAGTTTGCGTCACTGTGGCGTGGCCACTCGTGGCTCATTCACCACAGGCCCCATACTTGTCTGAGGCTGATTTTGAGACACTTTAGCACACTCTGTCTTCTCCCTCTGAACTTTGCATATCAGTGATGTCTGTCATCACTTTCTCTCCAGCTTATCTCACTCTGAGTGTGTGAGGCATGAATCCGGTTTGGAAGGCCTCTACATTTAATCACTTGGTAGGGGCAATGCTATCTGGGATCTAGGTTTTACTTTTTCGTGTGCTTCTTTACCAAGACGCAGTCTCCAGGACTGAATTCATGGGACTGCTCCTGCCTTGGAAGTGGAGTGGCCAATACAACCTGATGAGAGACAGTATGCACCACATCAGCCAGGCCTTCGCAGTAGTCAAGACTCATGCCATCTGTAATATTTACAAGTGCAGTCGCGGGCACAGCAGGTAGTCTCATGGCTCTACCATGAGAATCTCATGGAAGGGCAGTCCTGCCCTCTGATCGGGAACACTTCTCAGACTCCTCAACACCAATGGAAGAGCATCAGGCCACTTCAGCGACTTGGATGTACTCACCTTAGCAAGACATGCTTTCAGCGTCCCGTGAATTTGTTCCACAATGCCTGAAGTCTCAGGGCGGTAACTACTGTGAAACCCCTGATGCACCTGCAAAGCTGTATACAATATTTTTATCACCACACTCTTGAAGTGACTTCCTCAGTCTGATTCAAGAGAAACCAAGGTCCCAAAATGAGGCATCAACTCTCTCAGCATAATTTGGCAACAGTAAGACTGTCATCCTCTTGGTAGAGTACGCCTCCACCCAACGGGACAGGAGACAAATTACCACCAAGATTTATCATCTCACATGCATTGCTTCTCAACCTATATGGGTAGCACCATGAAAATAACGTGCCATGGGAGGCAACGTGAAATCAGGCAACACAGGACGACCATCTACAGAGACCCAAATTTCATCTTCATTCTTAATACACCCTGCTGTGACCCACCTCTCCGTTTCACATCCTCTTTCTGCATTCTCTTCACCTTTTCCTACATATCAGCAACAGTAAGCAACAGCTTTCTTGTGTGCTGCGCACTTCACAACGGCCAATTCGGCCAGCTTCTGTAATACATCAAGGAGCTCCATGACATAGTGCCCATTACAGATAGGGGAGCGAGATGAGGTAATGAAACCCCATTGGGACCACAACTGTCAAAGTAGTGGACCACACCAAACCCGTACTATTAGTGTAGATGGTGACTTAGATTATCAGATACACAGCAGGCTGTGGTAACAGCGATCAGTTCTGCCACCTGTGCAGATGTTACGTTGTACAAACAGGAGGCTTCTATTGCACCCTCTAAGGTACAAATGGCATAGACTGCTTTCAAAATTCCTCTTTCATCTCTAAAACAAGAGCCACCAAAAACAGCACATAAACAGGTTCTTCCAGAGAAGCAATTTGAATGTCAGGTCTTGGTTTGATACATAACTCAGTAACAACAAGACAATCATGGTCTATCCCATCGTCATTTTCAGCAACAACAGGCAATGGTAACAATGTACCAGGGTCAAGATATGGACATCCTCTCAGTAAGTTGTTTTCTGCAGTTAGGATGATTTGGTCATACTTTTGTAGAATATCGCCACAGAATAGGGCAACAGCACTATAAGGGTGTATCCCATCACAATGCTTTCACATTGTTGAATACTGACAACAACTGAAGCCGCTCCCTATAGGCAAATCCAGTAACGCGGCGGCCGCTAGGTCAAAAGTGGCTAGAAAATAAGCAACAGGGCATTTTGGCGTTCCATGCATCTGAGTCAGTACTGACAAGGAGCACCATTCCATCTCAGAACAATAAAGGATAAAAGGCTTATCATAGTCTGGCATTACTAGTGCTGGGGTGGGGCAGAGACTTTATCTCAGCTCAAGGAAAGCTTTTTCTCAATCGTTGTCCATGGTAGCAGATATGGCACATCTTTGGTGTGTAGAGATGTGGCCACTAGGGAAAACTTGGGAATCCACTAACAACAGTAACCCACCCTTCCCAGATAACTCTTCTCTGCGTTTTGGTAGGGTCATCTGCAACATGACAGAGATTCTCTCTTGAGACACTTTTCTTACAACTTTTTCAATGTGATATCCTAGATACAGTACCATTACTTAGCTGGGACACCTTATGTTCATTTTCATCTAGGTAATTCAAAAGTCCTATGGGTGCTATGGTATCTTGCCTACATGCTTCTTGTGTTGATGACCCCACCAACAGGTCATCAATATATTGGATCAGGAGTGAAGGGACCAATCTTCACTGGGACTTTAACAGAAACAGGATTGATTATCTGCTTATTGACAATGCTTATAACTTAGATTTGTTTTTGCGGGATGAGTGGGTTTAAGACTTTCACTGTACATACAGTAGAATGGTAGCACCAGTATCAATGAGAAAGGGCACAGGGTGGCCATTCACCTCTCCTTCTACATATGGACCTCTCTGGTCTACCTCTAAAGTTGTGCCAAGTATGCAGTCCTCCTCCCCTCTCAGGCACTGTCATTATGAATGATCTGACTATGGGGCTTCAAAGGTGTTGATGACCGGGAACTGATGTAAAGTATCTGACCTCCGGAAGGGGTTGTGGGAGCTTGGGCACTTGCATTCACATGAAATCTTGGAGTGTTCAGATTATGCTGCATCAAGGAGGTTTGGGGCATGTTAGAATTAGGGTGTCTTTGCATTTGCACATTTTGAGCTGGGATAAAAGTCATATTAGACCCTTGACCATCAAAAGGTACACAATTTGGATTTAAATGGCAATGTTTCCAATAGTCCAACTTCCTACAATAATGACTACAAAGTAGGACAACATTCCCACTCTGAATCATCTGACGACCGCCTTAATATACTTTTTCCTGCATTCCATTTCCACCAGTAGGACCATAACCAGAATTTACTAGGTGCAGGCCATACTGAAATCCTTTCTGGGCTAATTTTGTTTGAGCTAGAACTAATTTCTCTTTTATTTTGTCTGGTTTCCAGATCATTACCACAATACTTTGCGTACCCCAAGATTTCATCCAAAGACTTGGACTGCCAGAAAATCACATTCTTCTGCATATATGAGAAAATCTCTCTGCGCAAACAAAGAATGAAATGGGACACAAAATATATGAGAGCCCCCTTGTTCTGGATTTTTGACACTATTATGCTAGCGAAGAACCTGCATAAGCCTTTCGTAGTAAGTATGCATTGACTCTTTAGAGTTTTTTATGTGGTCCTTTAGATCTTCGACCAATGAATCTCGTTCTGGGGATCCTTAGTTTTCCATAGGTTAACCATCCGTTGAGACTTCTCCATACCACAGAAGATGGAGCATTTGTTAGAACATGCCTCGGTGGCTTGGCAGTTGGTCATTGCACAGCCACTTTACTCTCAGCCCACAAATCACTTGGGTAGGGATGACAACGTCAAAGAAAGTATTCAGATCTTCCTAAAGCACCTTTGAAATTTTCACAAATCTTACAACTTTAGTATACCACTGATCAGAACTTTTCTTAACTTTGGAAATTTGTTAGTAAATGTGAAAAGATCACTACAACTCCAAGGCAAATGCGCTCCTCCATGTATTTCCCTAAATGGATATACCTTGCCCTCCGAATCACTCATACTCTGAGACCCTTCTGTCTCCCCTTCATCAAATTTCTTTTTTTTCTACTTCTGAACCCGGTTTAACCTTCTATGTGCTACTCCACAATTGAATGGTAACTGATTAGTTCTCTTAACTGCAGTTTTAACCCACATGTTCTTGAGAGTGTTTTAAGTCATGGTAAAAGTTTTCCTTAGGGTCGCACTTTTTGAAAAGTCGATCCCAAACTCTGTAGCTATTGCTTCAAGGGCCTCATGTGTAACACAAGCATCTTTACACAAGAAGAAAAGTTCTTCTTCATTGTACTAATCTTTGACTCTGAAATCAAGCATTCCCTTAATGATTTTTTCCAACTCTTCTTTCAGCCTTACTACATCTAGCATTTTCAAAGGGGTATCAGTCTCTGAGGACCGGACTGCGGGCTGTCAATCTCTATAGTAGGTACAGTCACTACAGGAGTCGCTCCGGTTCGGGGTCTTGCTCCCATCTCTGCAAAGGTATCAATCTCAGACACTACAGTGGTTGTGGTAATTGTAGGGGCAACAGGATTTGCAACAACAGTTGTGTTATCCTGGTGCTTTGCTGTTGGAGGTGGTAAAGGAATCGGAAGCATTCTCTGGGGAGCTGGAAGTGGAATCACTGTTAATCGTGGATTTGGGAGTTGAGCGGGTGTCAGTTGTGGAGGTGAAAGGGTTCCAGGCACCCCCCATCGAGAAAGCTCTGATTGACACACACATAGCACTTGTATCTGTGGGCGTCAGGAGTTTCACAAATGGTTGATCTCTCCCAATTGATGGTACTACATTATATGGGGGTGGTTGGGAAGCCAATAAATCATTCAAAAAGTAATTATCACTCTCTTCATCATCCTTTACTTTGGTCTCATCCCACTCATGCTTTCTTTTTCCCAGCTTCCCCATTAGTTAAGACAGGGGACATTAGAACTCCCTCGATCAGCTCTGTCCTTCATGCCTGCTGTACTATCCCACTTCACTTCCATCCAGCTCTTAATTGTGTTCTTGGCCTTATTCTGATTTTCTCCTCCGATTTTGCATGTGTTGCACGTTCCCATGCATTCAAGGCTTCATATTAGTCTGGAGTTTCTTTCATACAACCCCCCCAAAAAGAAATTCTCAATTATTCTAAGGTTTAAGGTACCATGGGGAGGAAACTGCAAGGACCCTTCGTTCCCTGTGAACCTATTACATTTTTTAAACCAAATACAAGTGTGTATACCGATATTGGTTGTCCTGTAAGGAGCAGGCGTACCCTTCATAAGGGCCTCCTCGCGGATGTGTGATGTTACAACGCATGCTTTTACAACGCATGCTGTTACAACGAAATTTTTACAACGCAAATGCAGTGACAACGCAAGTCTTTACAACGCAAGTCTTTACATCGACTTGCACTAGATGGCGTGCTAACATTAAAAAAGTGTAATTTACTATTCTAACTCCAGTCCACGTAACAGTAGGGAAGGTGTTTGGATAGTAAACTACACTATTTTTAATGTTAGCACGCCATCTAGTGCAAGTCGATGTAAAGACTTGCGTTGTAATGGCATGCGTTGTCAATGCATTTGCGTTGTAACAGTTTCGTTGTAATGGTAGTGCGTTGTAAAAGTTGCGTTGTAAAGGTTGTTCCTCCCTCCTCGCCTTCACGAACAGCTCATTTCGCATCATCTCGAAATAAAGTCCATACTATTCAACACAACATAATTCAATTAAATGTCAATTAAATTTACTGGCAGTTCTCAGCAAATCATTAGTCTACATGAAACAATACTGACTTCCAATCCCAACATGACACGATGAAATTGTCCACTCACAGCACGACACTCTGTGATGTAATGACCAATCCCAGCTCGGCACACACACCGACCAACCAATAACAGCGTGGCAGCCTATGACGCATCATGTAGCACCTCATAGCAGCTCTCACTCTCCAGCAATTCAGCTTTGCAATAGTAAATTATTGAAAAAATAAAACTCTTGTCTGTTCAACTAAAAGAAAATCCGAAGTATGCAATCACTCTGGAGTAATCAGAAAATAACACTTTGGGGATGTTATCACACACACAAAGTGAAATCTAGACCAGCGGGAAATCACCCAGTCTAGTGCAATCCAGTGCTCTACACTGAAGGATAAACCAAACACCACTCTCCATTTGTGAAATCTCACAACAGAAGCTTAATAAGTCCCTATCCTTATTGTGTGGCTGATAGTGCTGCACGTTCAGACACCCCAAACCTTGACAGACAAGTTACAATGTAATATTCTCAATATCTATCCCGATATCTTAAACTTTGACTAGTCCGATAACCAAAAATTCAGCTTTGCAGCAAGTGTGTTTCTTTCTCTTCATTAGCCTAAGCAATATACATGAGATAACATCTCAGATCCCACACCAGCATGAAACCCTTCTGGACCCAAAATGGATATGACAACGGGCAACACACTAACTCATCAAAGCCCACAAACACTAAAAAGCACAACAACACTTGCAGATGCATAACCCTACTACACTCACACTCCTAGGACTCTGAGACCGTTCAAGAACACTGAAACACTGCCAATTCTCCAAACTAGACCATTGGTGACTCAGGGACGTGGATTGGACTGGGGCAGATTCAGATGGATTTTTGGGGCAAATTCTAATTATCTATGCCTCAGGGAGAACCATCCATTTCCTCTGGATTTTGATAGCGGGATACATTAGGATGGTATTTGCACCACTCTACCATGGCACAAACGTAGAACTTTGCTATGTCAACAAGGATGGACTTTTACCTTGAACTGAGGTTGAAATCACAAATTTATTAGCTTTGCATCAACAGTGAAGCAGACTTTGCCCTACTGTAAGAAACCAGAGGAGTAAGTTGCAACCCATAAGGGTTTATTAGAAAATTAGTAAAGTTACAATCACTAATCAAATCAATTAGACATAACTAGAAATTCACCTGAATACAGCATACAAGAATATAATTCAAGTAATTCATTTAGTAATGTGAATATTGCATATTAAAGGCAACGTGTGCAAATCCAAGTAAAGTCTCATATCAATTAATGAAACTCCTTACTGCTAAGCTAAGCGTGTGGGGAGGTCCGTAAAGTTCAGAAACAGCAGTTGTCAGCAAATATGGCATCAAAAGAAGAGCCAATAAAGGTTCCAATTAGAATGAGAAGAAATGTACTTGCTCTCTCTCAAGAGGATCTCTATAAGCAGAAATTTAAAAAGAATTTGTCTCAAGAGGAGGAATAGGAGGTCGCCTGCAAAGGTGGACACAGGCAAGTAATTTCTCTTACTAACAATTTTCACACAGTTAAAACATAAGTTCTATCCAAGTAATGCGATCTTCAGGTTCCCACTAGGCAAAAACCAATCAAAACCCAGTGTTCTCTGGTATCGGCCTCCGTCTCGCCGATAATACAATGCCAACTTGTTCTCTTATTCACCTCCTTAGTCACCCATCTCAAGCAGGTGCTAAAGTCACTGTCCAAACTAACTAAATGCTATGGCCTTTAAACCATAAGCTAACAAAGGATAACATTTCTAAATGAGCACATGTTGACTCTGGTATCTGAAACAGAAAAGTGTTATGCACAACAAGCAGTAATGCAACATTTATTTCAAACATGGCATAAGGCACCTAGGCCTACTCGTGACAATGTCAAACATATGCTAACTAAAGTTAATCAAAATATATCATTCATTTAGTTCTCTAAACCTAAATGTAAAACAACATTAAAAAAAATATCCCAAATATGTGTAAATAATGAATAAATCACGTGTAACTCATGTAAGCTACACTTATGCAGGTTTCATGTTAATATATTTCTAAGCACAAATAAATTATGTTGATACTACATCATCAATTATAACACCATTTTGTAATACCCACAAAAAAGGATCACCAAACACTTCCCTGATGAACTAACGCTAATTACTTTTGAGCCAATGTGCCCTTTTTAATAGCACTGGCAATGTTCATGATGTCCTTTTTGTGAAATTAATTTGTCAGTTTTCTTGGCCCATCTTCATTTTTCCTCTTTTCTCACCCTTTTTTTAGGTCTCGCCTAGCGAACGCAGTGCATGCGCTGCATCGCCTTGGTGAGACTATTGTTGTCAGTTTGGTGCACGAAGGGAGACAAACCATGTGCGCGCACGGACAGGCGATGTGCATGCGCATGGTGTCTCCTCTCTGCCTCACACGCTCCCACTGCGCGCTGCAACTATACAAGGCAGACACGCGCTTGTTTAATTAAGTTGCTGGGTCCTCTTACACAAAAACCTTACGTGTTCTGACTAGAGCGGGTGACACTTTCTGGACATCAGCCACAAACTCAAATAACTTGAACACAGCGCGGCGACCCCACCCGCGATTTAATTAAAATGGTAAGGAAATTAAAGAGAGCAAAAATATGGAATTGCACTAGATAAGTGAGAAGCTGACAAGAGGTCAATATGATATTGGACCCTCTCTTATGGGAATAGATATTGTTAGTTTCTCTGATTAACGTTCCAACTCATCTCAAATACCCCCCCCTCCTACCCCCCGCACCTTTCAAAAGCCTCAGTGACCGAGGCTTGGATCTACTCACCCTGTAAATATTGATCTACAGCACCTCCGGCAAATCGAGCTTCAACCATGTTTGACATGCCCCTGACAGAAGATGAGCAGTGCCCTCTGCTAGGCTCAACCGGTGGAAGCAAGGAAGCCCCTACACTGCCCTCTATCGGTTATACAGTGAAATGCGGACATAATTGGAGTTTAGAGCACCCTTTACATGCTTAGGCAGCGGTGCCACCTCACCTTGTGCACTAATGATAGCCATTCCCCTGGGCCCAGTTCAATATCATTGTCCCTGACCTAGGCCTGGTTAGGGAGCTTTGCTTGGAGCGAAATAATATCTGTAGATGTACCTTCCTTCTTCACTTATCTGAGATGATGTGACACACCTCAGTGTGACTCAATGATTAACCAATATTTCACCAGATTCTCTAAATACACACAAATAAATACATTACTGAGCAGTTCCTAGTGGAAACTGAGCTGACTTTATTCCATAGAAGTGGGCTGGTTTGGTGAAGCTATACAGTAAGCGCAACACAAACACACCAACAGCTTGTGACAAGAAAATTGGAATGTCGGAGTTCAGAACGGTAAGTGAAAATTGAGCCACGGCCTCCCTTCTGATCCTCACAGAGGAGCAGAGCAACGATTTGCAGAGCTATGAGCTAAATAGCATTTTGCCAACCTGTGCACTCCATTGAAAAGGCACTTTTAAGAGCATTTTCTTTAATTTGGCAGCACCTCTAGGTGACTTCTGTGGACTAGTTTTAGGAAAGTGCTGGCCATGACAGGATGTAACTGTCCAGAAAGGCTGAACAAGACCCTTGTGGAGAAAGAGGCGGTTGTTTTCGCATAGCAGATTAAGCGTGAGCAGTAGCAGTTATTGGAGTCAGCGTCTGTGCTGCAAGGGTGGAGAGCCTGGCCTAGAATTCATCCCTTGACCAGCAGGCCACCTGTGTCCAGGCAGGTGCATCTTTCTAGTAGCATTCTTGGCCAGAGGCTGCTCTGGAGACTCTGTGACCTGCAGGATAGAACACTGTTTCATCCATACCGGTGAGTGGGGAATGAGTGATATGCTCAAGCTTTAGGCAGTAAACACCATGTTACACCTGTTTTCTGAAATTAAGATGGTTATTAGTTCCATACAGGCCTGCTGCCTGCTCTGACAATGGGTTGGTGATGTGTTCTTCCTGCTGTGCTAAATGTGACCTACAGGTTTGTAATGGCGAATATGCAATCAAAGCTTACTTGTACTACAGTGAGCCAGTCTACTTTTTAGAGTGAGTGAAAACAATGTTAGTACTTTGCTGCGAATAACCTGAGATACCAAACATAGGGCTTATGTTGTTATAGGCACGTGGTGTAGCACAGTTCTAGTTATGGGGAGGAGGTACTCTTTACAGCTATTTCTCTCTTCTCTTTAACATGAGGCACTATATTTGAACAGTAATGCGTACAGGGTCCTCTTGAGGCAGGATAAGAGACCAGGCTAGGACGAGAAGGGCTGATTGTGACAGTGCAAGGCAGAACAACGATCAGGTGTTTTTTTTTTTTTACATTCGGCACAGAAATATGTGCACAGTTTTTACATCGACCATTTGCAGACAATTACAATTTCAAACACATGCACATGACTTGATTTGCTCAAAATCACATGAATGTTCTGACAGACTGGTGACGCCGGGATTGTATCTCATGTGTTCGGCTTCCAGCTACATCAGTGTATCAACTTGACCCGTCGTGTTTAAGTCTACACACACCACCCTGAGAGCCAGCAGTACCACCTCAGGGTACTCTGTGCCTACTGAGGCAAATAGCACAACTCCCCTCCTGGGAAGAGCACCCTGGAGGGTCCCCAGGAGGTGCACTGCTGGAGCATCAGCCCCTCCTCTCTGAAGGGTGTTTTCAAGTATGCATTAATGATCCTTTATAAATACACCCACTGTGAATTGTAGTGACAAGATATATAGCCGTGTCATCACCCAGTGTAACTGTGCGCCATGATGAGCAGTTATTCCTCAGGCCTTGTCTGCCCTCACACTGCCCACACACACTGTGGACAAGAAGTTTAAAAGAGGCTGGGGGATGCCTGTGTTTGATGTGTGCTGAGAATGCGGGGCCTGTGTGAGTCACTGCGGGAGGATCTGGACAGCATCACACAAGCCCCCCAGGATGCACCCTGGGAAAGAATCTAAAGGCGGCACTGTGGCCACACAAGAATTAAAGGACACCACAGAAGACTATGAGTACAAACCCGAAACACGGGGGACACGACAACTTCTCTTCATCATCACCCTGGAGTCTATTGATGCAAATCAGAAGCACGTGGCGGGGGCTGACAACTCATTAATATCATCATCATCACCTTGAAGTCTTTGGGTGAAAACTCGATGCACTATGTGCCCTGACAACTTCTCTTCATCATCATCATCACCCTGAAATCTGTGGGTACAAACACTATGCATGGGGAACCCAACAACGTCCTCATCACTTTGAAGTCTATGGGTGCAAACCCGAAGGGTTGGGGGTGGGGGGGGCGACATCTTCCTCTTTATCACCATCATCACCCTGCAGCCCGTGCTGCATACCCGAAGCACGGGGAAGAGGCGAAAATCTCCTCTTTATCATCTTCATCACTCTGAAGCCATTGGGTACACATCCGAAGTGTTGTGGGCCCCAACAGCGTCCTCTTCATAACAACACCTCTGTCTATCGATCTCTGGTCCACGCTTACAGGAACAAGCATTTGCAAAGCCAAAAGGTCTCGCCTTTGCAAGAGCTATTGGCTTTGCCAATGTGTTTTAGCCATGTTATACACCAGCATGGCTAAAAGTTAGTGGTGTAGAGGAGAGATGTGTGGAGTGTCATAGAGTGGAATGGTGAAGAGTAGAGTACAGTGTTGTAGAGTGTTGTGGCAGAGAGTGTCGTCCGTTGGAGTGGCATAGTGTGGAGTCGCGTAGAGTAACATACACTAGAGTGGCATAGAGTAGAGTGGACTGCTGTTGAGTTCATTGGTGTAGAGTGTTGTAGTGTATTGAGGCATAGAGTGCAGTGGCACGGAATTCAGTGGCACACAATGCAGCGTCATACAATTCAGTAGCATAGATTAGAGTGATGCATAGTAGATTGCAGTGGTGGAGACTGGAGTGGAGTGGCACAGTGTAGAGTGGTGCCAAGTAAAGGAGCATATAGAGTGCAGTGGCGTAGAGTAGAGTGGCATAGAGTGATACACAGTGGAGTGGCGTAGAGTTGAGTGATGCAGAGAGCAGTGGTGCAGCGTAAAATTGGGAGGCATGGAGTGTAGTGGCATGAGTGCAGAGAAGAGTTGAGTGGCATAGAATGCAGTGGTGTAGAGTAAAGTATCATAGAGTGGTGCAGAGTAGAATATAGTGCTGTGGAGTGCAGTGGCACAGAGTGGGGTAGGGTAGAGTGGAGTAGTGCAGAGTAAAGTGGCATAGAGTTCAGTGGCGGAGAGTACAGTGTTGCAGAGCAGAGTGTCAGAATGCAGTGGTGTAGAGTGATGTAGAGAGCAGTGGCATAGAGTCCAGTAATGCAGAGTAGAGTGCAGTGGCATAGAGGGCAGTGACATACAGTGCAGTTATGTAAAGAGCATTTGCGTAAAGTGCAGTGGTTAAGAGTAGAGTAGGGTAGAGTGTAGTGGCATACAGTGGAAGTGTGCGGAGTGGAATAGCATGGCGTAGAGCAGATGTTTCAGAATAGAGTGCAGTGGCGTAGAGTAGAGTGGTGCAGGTAAGAATGCAGTTGCATTAAGTGGCATAGAGTGTAATGGCATAGAGTAAAGTGGTGTAGAGTGACCAGTTCAGTGGTGCAGCATAGACTGGAGTGGTGTACGGTGGATTGGTGTAGAGTACAGGGGCATAGAGTTGAGTGTTACAGAGTAAAGTGCATTGGCATAGAATGTATTGGCATAGAATGCAGTGGTGTAGAGTGCAGTGTTGCAGAGCGGCGTAGAGTACAGTGGGGTAAAGTGGAGTTATGTAGAGGCGATTGGTGTGGCCTAGACTGGAGTGGTGTAGAGTGCAGTGGTGAAGTGTACAGTGGTGTAGAGTAGAGTGGCGAATAGTGCATTGACAAAGTGTACAGTGCTACAGGGTAGAGTAGAGAGGCATAGTGTGAAGTGGCATAGAGTGTAGTGGCGTAGTGTGGAGTGGTGCAGACCACAGTGGCCTGGAGCGGTGCAGAGTAGAGTACAGTGGTATGGACTACTGCAGAGTAGAGTAGAGTGGAGTGATGTAGAGCTAAGTATGCATGGTAGGTAGTGCACTGCCATTACAGACAACACATTTTCAATTAAAATGACCATTACATGTGCACAGACATGCAGTTTTACTAATAAAATCATACAGTGCACAAACAAAAATGTTTTGAAATTGCATCACCTAGTGTAATGAATTGTTTTGATCATAATAAAGTATTTGTTTCCAAAACACTTCAGAAATAACAAAAATGTGATACATTTGTGTTCCTAATTCTGAAATATATTCTGAAATACTTACACAGTTCAAATAAATGTTGTGATGTGCTAGAAAGAAACTATTTTATTCCCCCAGTATCCAGCAAGATTGTCTCTTAAATCCTTTCACTTTGAAGTCAAAGAAGAAAAGTAAACAAGCATTTGCAATGCAATAGGTCTCGCATTTACGCGAGTTTGATCTATTGACATTACAAATGACAATGCCTTTTATTTTTGTTTTTTAAACATAAATAAAAGGCATTGTCATTTACAATGCCAATAGCTTAAACTCGCGTAAATGCGAGACCTATTGCATTTCAAATGCTTGTCATTCAGGCCATGGTAGAAATAGAAAACAGACTGATACTACGCAATTTGTATATTAACTTTTCCATTTTAACTCCTCCCGGTTTTGAAAAAACAGATTTTGGACTGCCTCTTTTTTCAAATTTTTTGGTCTTAATATTTTCGTTCTGATTCCAAAAATACCCTTGGATTCGATAGCGAATTTGAGGTGTTTGACATTTTGTTATCAAAGTAGCTACTACTCAATTAAACTGTCCATGAGATATGATTTTTACCTGCCAGGATTCACAAACGTCATTCTCAAAGTTGTTTTTTCATAAAGTAATGCGCAGTCTCTTTCACTCTTCTTCTTTCAGTAGAGACCGTATCTATGATAAGAAAAGCCAACCCTGTGGTGGCCCAGGGTGCACAGAAAAAAAAACCTTTGTATTTTCCCAGACTACCTAATTAGCTGAAAGCTAATTCTACGTCAGGACCCGGAGGCGAGGATTAGGCTTGTCTCTCTTCACTTTTATTACAATAGATGACTCAAGCAGCCATTTTTAAAGTATGTAAAATTAATCAAAAACTACATCTCCCATGAAAACTAGGGAATGACATCAACATAGTTCAACCAATCACATAACAGTCCATTGTATAACGTCCCACGTCGCCCTTCTAGATCTCTTTCTTCGCTGTTCCAGCAGCAATCGGATAAGTGCTTTATTCTCCTTTTGTTTAACTGCTTATGTGAGCGCTGCGCGGCTTCACGCTCTCTGTGGTCGCTCTTAGTTGTTGGTTTCCCTTGTGCAGTAATTGGTGTAAATAGACGCTATTGGCTGCTGGAGCTCTCGTTCCTACGCGGCTGACCCTGTCAGGCTCGTACGCCGTGCGGTCTTCTGACCGGCAGGGGGCCCGCGTTATTGTCTCCGTGCGCTGCGCGTCCTTCTCTCCCTCCCTCCTCCCCCAACCCTCCCCCCGTCGGCGTCTTTGAAGCTGACGCATTGTTCCAGCGGTAACTGACATCACAGAGAGGTTGAGAGGAGCGTGCGCGTCTGGGGACTAAAACTGACACACGCGAGCTGCAACTGACTAAATAGCTTCTGTCGTTGCACTCGCGTAATGTTTCCTGTACACAAACGAGCCGGTGCCTGAAGGCAATAACACCCTGCGGGGTAAGGCATATTTTTCTCATTGTAAAAAGGGACACCCCAGGCACTTTACCCCACAGAGAAATAAGGAGGCAGTCCCTGCAATTATTTGTAAAACTTAAACAAAATGTTGTCTTTAAGAACCTCAATTAAGTGGGAATTTTCCCTTTATAACATTACCCTCATGGAATACGAGGAAGCTGAGGATTATATAGAAGAGGAAGAGGTTACTCACCTTCCTGTTTTTTTATTTTGTTTGTTTAAATTTGTTTTTTATAATTATTCTGAAGTTTTGAACAGTACATAACAGCCAATGTTACCTATCTTCCTATTGATAACCAGTTTTGAGAGGTCATGAACGCATCCATCCTGAGGGCAGTGACGCAGGTGGTGGCCCCCTGGAGAAGAGACTGGCGGCACTCCAGGTGCAGTGTCAGCAACCCCTCAAAACGAGGGAAGATCCTGATGGGACCCTGGTCCCCCTACCTCCTGGACAGGCGGCTAACCCACCTTACGTCCCTACCCAGAGTGTAGAAAAGTGCAAACTGAGACGGGGATGATAGCCCAAGGGAATTTGTTTGGGGATCCATTTATAAAAAGAACTGGGTACATTTGTTAATACTTTAATTCCCTAGACAAGGTGCAATCCTCAATTAAAAGAATCTTCACACCCCGTGTTTTTGCCTCAGCCGGGTGAGGTAGAGGGGGCTCATCCGGCCGCCCATTCCAAGCAGCCTCCAAAGGTGGCGACTCCAGACGTGGCCAATGGCAAGATCCCGGAAAGATTGGGAACTTCTACCAAACAAAAGCCTATCCCCGTCGTCAGGAAGCAGAGGCGGCCAAAGAGGCAACTTCAGTAATACACAAGGTGAGAATTCAGGATCCCATGGGGATTTCCATCGGGGGCGGTTGGCCCATTTTCAATAGAACTGGAGGAAGTTATCCTCTGATGCATGGGTGATCCAGACGGTGGGGGGTTTCCACATCGAGTTTTATGGGACCCCGTCCCAACACCGCCCGACCAATCCTTTGGTGTTTCCTCCCGCCCAGAGAGCAGATGATCTTTTGCAGAAAGGGCAAAAATTTCCTAGTGGAGAAGAGAGCCGGCGGGCAGCGCACGGTTATCAACCTCAAGGAATTCAAGTCTTGGCTACTCTACCGTCATTTCAAAATGCAGAGAATACACCTCCTGCAAGACCTGCTCCAAATCTCCGATTTGATGTCCACCTAGATCTAAAGGACGCCTATTTGGCAGTACCCATTTTTCCCCCACACAGACGATTCCTACAATTTTGTTGGGAGAACCAGGTTTTCGAATTTACCACTCTTCCATTCGGCCTCTCCTCAGCTCCTTGGTGCTTCACCAAGCTGATGAAGCCAGTTGTCGAACACCTACGGGCTCAGGGGATGAGACTTTTTGTCTATCTCGACGATATCCTTCTTATGGACCAGTGCCCGAGTCGACTTTCCAAACATTTGCAGACGGCATTAGACTTGCTGGAATCTTTGGATTTTGTAATAAACTAGAGCAAATCAGCTCTGGTCCCATCCCAATCGATAGAGTTTCTGGGCTTTGTAGTGAGCGCAACCGAAGCAACTCTCAGTCTACCAACGATGAAGCCATCCAAAATTCGACACGAGTTGCGGAGGACAATGTCCAAGTCCCACTTCGGCAATTGGCGAGGATAGTAGGACTTCTGTCGTCCTCTATTCAAGCAAATTTCCCAGGTCCTCTCCACTACAGGACCCTGCAACGTCTGAAAATCGAGCATCTTCGGAAGGGTCTGTCTTACTCACAGAAGATTCCTCTCTCACACGAGGCGAAGGAAGAGATGGGTTGGTGGTTAAACCACATGGAAGCCTGGAATGGCAGAGCAAATTTCGGCTCGCAACCCGACCTCATAATCGTGTCAGATGACAGCGGTTCCAGATGGGGCGTGCGGTGTGGGGATTTCTCAACAGGCGGAAAATGGTCCTCCATCGAACGCTCTCTACACATCAACTGCTTGGAGTTGATGGCGGGATCGTTCGCAATCCGCTGTTGGACCAAACAGAAAGTGAAGTGTTCCGTTCTTCTCAAAATGGACAATGTGGCAGCAGTATGCTACGTCAAATATCTAGGAGGGACAAGGTCAAAGACATTGTTGGACCCTGCCGGAACTCTTTGGGAGTATTGCCTAGCCAATCAAATTTCCTTGTCAGCGGAGCATCTTCCTGGGAGCTCCAATCATGTAGCCGACTGGCACTCCCATCATTGGAGGGATGTCAGCCTGTGGAAATTGAACCCACAGATCTTCCGACAAATCCAAAACAGGTGGGGTCCCTTCTCCATGGACCTATTTGCGTCCCAACTGGATTTCCAGCTCGACAGGTATTGCAGCTGGAGGCCAGATTCACAGGCAACAGCCCTGGATACCTTCCTCCAGAATTGGAGCAAGGAACAACCTTATGCCTTTCCCCCCTTCGCCATGATAACCAGGTTGATGGCACAGGTAAGCAGGCAGAAGGCGGAAGTATTGGTGATAACCCCAATGTGGAGATCTCAAGTCTATTTTCCAGTGATGATAGAACTTTCTTGGGATTTTCCAATCCCTGTACCCCTGTTTCCGGATTTCCTTTGGGATCCCCAAGGCAATCCTCACCTGCTGGTCCTAGCCGGGTCTCTTTGCCTTATGGCTTTGAGGGTTACAGACGACGTTGGCAAGTCCCAGGCCTTTCGACAGAAGCTTCCTCCTTGCTCGCTAAGACTTGGGCAGACAATACCAACAGATGATACAATTCCGCCTGGTCGTGATGGTTATGTTGGTGTCATCAACGCCAAATTGATCCCTTGGGGGCAGACGTTGTCCACGTGGTAAACTTTCTAGCGAGCTTGGCTTCCCAGGGTTTTGCTGGTCGATCTATCATACTTATAGATCAGCGATTTCGGCAGGTCACTTGCCTGTGGATGGTCACCCAGCCAGAGAACATCCGTTGGTCAGGAAACTGTTAAGGGGTATTAGACTCTCAGTTCCTCCTGAACCCAAGTACACATCCTTATGGGATGTTAACAAGCTCCTATCCTTATTTCAGTCTTGGCCTCATAATAAATAGCTGTCTAGAAAACAGCTGACAGCAAAATTGGCAATGCTTCTATGTCTGTTATCCTGTCGCAGAGTTTCGGATGTCCGAGTACTGGATATAACAGGTAGAGTTTTACCCCGGAAGGGGTCTTGTTTCATATTTCTCGCAGGACGAAGTTTAATTCTTCAACTGTTTCTTATCCAGCTTTACGAGGCAATCCTAAATTATGTGTAGTTCGCACAATTAAGGCTTATGAAATTGTGACTGAAGAACTCCGCCCTCATGGGAAGAAACAATTGCTAATTGCACTCACAAAGCCTCACAAAGCGGTTTCGTCCCCTACGATTGCTAGATGGGTCAGGTGGGTCATGCAAGAAGCATGGATTATTACATCCCGTTATGGAGCCCACTCAGTCAGAGGGGCCATGGCCTCAAAAGCATTTTGTCTAGGAGCTCGCCTTGAGGATATCCTCAACACGGCAGACTGGTCAATCGACTCCACCTTCAAGACTTTTTATGTTAGACCAGTTCCCTCTCTGGCAAGCGTGGTGGTGGAAAAGCTTTGAACTAGCCTAATCCTCGCCTCCAGGTCCTAAAATAGGATGAACAATTTCCTAGCTAGCGTAAAGGAAAGTTTCAATAATTTTAAGGACACGGAGCCGAGGATTAGCCTGCCCTAAGAATTCTTGAAAATTCTCCCTTTCCCATTATTGGAAACAGGCTGATGATATTACGGATTGATTCTTGGCTTAAAGATTTGCATTTGATTTATGGATTTGTTGTCATATTTTCGAATCAGGTTGTGTTATGATACTTCCATTTTCTTTACTGTAGCAAGTAACGGGTATCCCTTTGTTACAGGGGCAGATTCTAACAAACAAGAGCAATAAAAGTGGTGATTGACAGCCTTCACAGGAAGAAAGAGGGATCTAGAAGGGCGACATGGGACGTTATACAATGGACTGTTATGTGATTGGTTGAACTATGTTGATGTCATTCCCTAGTTTTCATGGGAGATGTAGTTTTTGATGAATTTTACATACTTTAAAAATGGCTGCTGGAGTAATCTATTGTAATAAAAGTGAAGAGAGACAAGCCTAATCCTTGCCTCTGTGTCCTTAATAGAATTGAAACTTTCCTTTACGTTAGCTAGGAATTTTTTCATTGTGTGGTTGAAGACAAGTATACAAATTTAGCTAGTACCAAAAACTGTTTTTCTAATTAAATTACGTTTAGTAATGAATGTAAGGGAATCAAATTTTGAAACAGATTCTTGGCTGCATTGTGAGAAAGGGCCCTCTTTCTTGCATGGTATGCCCCCACGTTTTGCTGAATTGCTGATGTTCTTTGACTGAGTGTGCCCTGGGCTCCTGCTAATCAGGTACCCAGGGGCTATGTTCCTTCCCTACAACTGCATTGAAGCCTAAACCCAATTGGCATCTCTGGCCACATGTCAGCCCCTGGTAAAGGGTACCACAGGTACTCAGGGCACTGTGACCAGAGAAGGCCTCTAACGGCTGCAGCACTTATTGTGCCACCCGCAGAGGCCCTGTACCCTGACACACACTGCCTTTGCAGACTGAGTACCTTGGTGCAGAACAAAGTGAAGAGTCGACATGGCACACATCCCTGTGTGCCATGCCCACAAACCACTGCCCTGGCATACCTCTGTCACCCCTCTAGTTGGGTGCCCTATGCCAGTAGTGAGGGTACAGGTGCATGAGCCCTATACCCCTACAGTGCCCAAATCCATTCCTGGGCACTGTAAATGCAGTGCTGCCATTAAAGAGTATATGGTGCTGGGAGTTTGTCATTACGAACTCCACAGCACCATAATGGCTACACTGAAGACTGAGAAGTTTGGTATCAAACTTCTCATCACATTAAACCCACACTGATGCCAGTGTGGGATTTAATGTAAAATGCACAACAGAGGACATCTTAGAGATGCCCCCTGAAATTCGACCAACTCCTAGTGACCTGACTGAGTGGCTGCTTAGGCTGCCACCACCTGACATGTTTCTGGACCGCTGGGCCGAGAGCTTCCTGCTCTCAGGGGCCTGAAACAATGCACATCCTGGGACGAGGCGCCAAGCCTCCTTCCCCAGGGCGTGCAGGGTTCACGAAGGAGAAGCGTCAAAGGCATGCAGCCTTTGTGAGCCTCTCCAGACCATTTGCTGCTTTCAGCAACTGGTCCCCACTGGTTCTACCCCCCACTTTGGATGGGAAAACTGGCGGGAAAAACAAGTGAGGAAGAGAGGTGTGCCCACCTCTGCCAACTCCACCCCTAAGGTGGGGAAGGCGAGGTGAAGCACAACCTTGAATCTCCGCCATCTTGAGGATGGGGAAACCAGGGACAGGCTCCTGCCCCCCTCCCACTGGAGAGTGGCACAATAGGGGGTGCACCCACCCCAGGGAAGGGACCCATTGGTCCCTGCCCTTTACCTACCTGTAACACCTCTACATTTAGTATTTGGGGGCACCCTGAACCGTCCTTCCTCAGATCCAGCAACTACAAGAAAAGAAGATAAGAAGAAGAGCCCTGCAGAGCTAACAAGAGGACGACGCCCACTGACTTGGCCCCAGCCCTACAGGCCTGTCTCCCCTCGAACCTGCTCCTGCGAAATCCTGGCGTGTCCAGCAGCAAGCAACCTCACAAACCCCGGAGGACCTGCCTGTCTTCACTTTCCAGACTGTTTCTCCCGTGAACACCGGACGTGTTTAAACTGCAGCTCCTGCTGCCAGCCAGGAACCGCGAATCCAGCCCACTCTGAACCCACCGAACCCAGCCAGAGCAGAAAAACACCACCCGGAGGTCCCCGCTCAGCAATCCTGACCAGAGATCCGGGGACCCCTGACCTGCCTCAAGCCTCCTGACGATGCCTGCAGCCTCAATCCAGCGGACCCCCCTACCGCGCGACGAGAGCGGGTAAGAAAATTTGACGTCCCAAGACACCCCTGCACCCTACGCCCCACGGCCTTGTGTGCCCAAACCAACGGTGCCTAACCAACCCTCAACATCCCAACTTACCCCTCGAAGTGGTGGTCGCTCCTGGAAGATCCTCGTCCCCGAGCCTGCAGTGGTTCTTTGTCCAGGAGAATCTCCATTGAAATCAACAAGGCACCCGACCTCAAAACAGCACCCTGCACCCGGCCGCTCTAGTGCCGCTGAGGGTGCACCTTTGGTGCTACTTTGGTCCCCAGCTTGCCCTGAGCTAAACCCTAGGAGCTTTGCTCACGTGGCCTGCTTGTCAGCAGCCACCAACGGGAGCCCCCCCATCCTCCATAGCATAACATTGGGCCTCAACACTCTGCACCCGGCCGTCCCTAGTGCCGCTGAGGGTACAACAACAGTGCATCACTGACCCTGGGAGACCCCTGAGCCTGACCCCAGAACCCCAACTCCGAAGACTGAGTACCTACCTCGAAACCGATAACCTGCTTTTCCTCACAGAATAACATTGACACTTTTTCTCCCCAAAAATTTCTAAGTGTCGACTTTTGAAAACTAAGAATATTCTTAAAAAATTGCACAAATAACCAAAAGGCATTTTTCTCAACTGTTTTCAGGAAATGTCCCAGTGCTGAATCTAGGTATCCAACACTGAGTAGGAAATGTAACGTAAAAGTAACTTACCTGTGAATTGAATTTCCTTCCATAGGATAATATTGGTGGTTCTCTGTGAAGGATAACATTAGTGGTTCTCTGTGAAAAAGTTTCTGTCAACTTTTGAAATACAAGAATATTCTTTAAAAATCGTACATCTAACTAAAACGCATTTTCTCAACTGTTTTCAGGAAATGTCCCAGTGCTGAATCTAGGATCCAGCACTGTGTTAGAAAAAGTAATTCGAAAAGTAACTTACCAGCAATTTATTGAAAAAGCCTATTCATTCCTATGTACTGTATTTGCTAAGTGTTGCATACTACTGCTCCCCTGTAAATCAAACAAAGTACCATTCCTATTGCATTTTCCATATCCAGTAACGTATTACTGAAAAGTACTTATTGCTTACCTGTTCCAGGCTTGCTTGGTTCTACAACTAAACAACAATATATTTTTTATCCAAAAACAATTGGCCTAGAGTTCAGTTCTTGAGTGTGTGAATTCATTTGCTGACTGAGTGTGTACATCAAATGCTTAACACTGTCCTCTGATACTGTCTTACTGCTCGACCAAGCTACCACTTTAGAGAGTAAGGTTCTATCTAACTTTGCCTACCTCTGGAGACTCTTGGACTCTATACACAATGTACCTCACTTTGGTGCAGTATATATAGAGCCAGTTTCTTACATGCTTCCCTATTTAATTTTTGGAATATGCCTTTGTCTAGCACATAGCCCAAAGGCACATTTGTGACGCCTGTGCTATGATCAAATCAACAGGGGAGATTCATTGTGACAGTATAATAATGTACATAGAACTTGGAACACTTTTAAGGTTACAGTGTAGTTTGGCATATGCTGTAAGCACATCCTCTTCTCTTTTCTAACAAATATAATGTGTGTGAACTACAAAGCTGTCTGTTACAGTAGAACAGTTGCTATCTGGCACTGATATCAAGGGGCCTAATTCTGTTTTCCCAATGATTATGTATAGTGTTCCATTTCTTTATGCCAACGACTCAGAGATACATTTTTTGCATTTGTATTCTTCTTATGTGTGATCCGGGCTTTAAAGTAGTATGCTTTGCTGTCACTTAGGTAAGTCAGGAAATTGCTGTATAATTTTTGTACCTACCAGTATGCGGTGTCCCTGCGTGCAATGTGGGGTGGCGTTTTGTAGCGTTTAAAAATATTTTTCCAAAATAAAAGAAGCATCTTTTTGTATTGGAGTTGTGTCTCACTTATGAAGGTGTTGATTCGGAGCATGTGTCCAGACTTCACTTCCATATAGTACAATTGGTTTAATAGCGTATAAAACATAATTTATCTGATGGATCCACCTAGAATAGTTTTATAGCATGAAAAGACAGTTTTGCTTTTTCATGTATGACTTTCATGGCTTGTTTTCCAGAAGCACTGAAATATATTCCAACGTATATGTAAGTCCAAGGCACGTTGTATGAGCTTCTCCGTTTTGCTTACAGTTCGTCTTTTTTCTTTCAAAAATCATTGTTTTTAGTTTTTTCTTTGTTAGAAACCACAGATTGCAGTATCTTTTTAGGATTTCTTCGCTTTGTTTAGTAAGCCTTTGTTTATGGGTAACAGGAGTTCTAAAACATTAGCATGGAAAAGGCAATGTATCTGTGTATCACCCAGAAAGAGACTATGGGCCTAATTACGAGGTTGGCGGTGCATGGGACTGCTAAACCCGTTGTGGCTGTCTCTGGACTGCCAGATTGGCGGCCCACCCTCTGTATTATGATTACGCCAGTGAGACCACCACAGGACCGCTGCTACACCGCAGCAGTCGTGTGGCACAGCAGTCAGAGGCTACAATATGCTGGTGGTGCATCTGCTGCACAGCTAAGCATATTATGAGTTTCCTCACTGCCCTCTTTTTCATGGCGGTGAGCCCGCCATGAAGAAGGTGGTGGTGAGGAAACTAAGGAAGCCCTACAGGGCCCCCTGTTGCCTCTGGGCTTGGGGTGCATGCAGGGGAGCACATGGTGTGCCCTCCTGTCTGTATGCACCCCCTGTTCATACACGGACTGCACAGTCCATCCAGAACGTGCTTTGGTGCTCCCACGGCGCTGCCATTCTAAGGCTCTCCTATGAGCGAATGGCACTGCTGTGGGACCGCTCACCAGGATTACAACTCGTAATCCGGTGGGTAGACAATGGAGATTTGGCAGCCTTGGAGTGGGGCGCTTGCGTTGCGGCCTGCTCCACGACCGCCAAACACGTAATCAGACCCTATCTGTTGCTTACCTCTCCAGAGAAATAGGTAGGTCATTCATATATATATTTCAGAGAGTAGGACCTAGGCATCTCTGTTTTTCACAAAAGAGGCAATGTTCATATTTTTAATGAAACTGCATTTGGTTTGAGAGTACATTTCCTTGATTACATCGCATACAGTCTATCCTTTGCCAGCTTGGAGGAGTTGTATTAACAGCATTGGGTGCCATGATGGAATCAAAGAGTTTTTGGAACTCCACAAAGCAAGTAAATAATTTCTCTCTATGACCCTGACACAAACATTGTCAGAATTTAGGTGCTATTTATCGCACCTGATAAATAACGATATCACAGTGTTCGTTATTTGTTGGATTCGATAAATAATACCTTTGATGAGTTTTTGGGTGTTACCATGTGGATTTTGGTGCTTACCGCATCAAAATCCACATTGTAAAATAAATACTGTATACTTTTCCCCTGTTAAATTCCGGCAGGTGTGACTTGCCTAAATTTAACAACGGGTGAGATATTGGCAGGGTATGCTCAGACGTGAGTCCCTTGCTCACTTTGCCACTGGATTCAAGCAAGCCTGGCTGAAGACGGCTGAAATGCCAGAAACCGGTCCTAGGAAGCTTGTTTCCGGTCCAAGGAAGACATGGCTTGGCAGTTCGGGCTGTACTGTTCCCATGAGGCACAGGGTCAGACTTATTTGCATATGGCCATGTCTGAACTGGGGTGGCAGAGTGGGCTAAAGAATGATGATGGATTAAACCCAGATCAGTTGACTGGGGGTGAGTGCTTGCATTGTTCAACACTCCGTCCATCATTTCCTTTGGTTTTGCTTTGTTCGCCATAAGTTGGCAGGGTATGCTCAGACGTGAGTCCCTTGCTCACTTTGCCACTGGATTCAAGCAAGCCTGGCTGAAGACGGCTGAAATGCCAGAAACCGGTCCTAGGAAGCTTGTTTCCGGTCCAAGGAAGACATGGCTTGGCAGTTCGGGCTGGACTGTTCCCATGAGGCACAGGGTCAGACTGATTTGCATATGGCCATGTCTGAACTGGGGTGGCAGAGTGGGCTAAAGAATGGTGATGGATTATACCCAGATCAGTTGACTGGGGGTGAGTGCTTGCATTGTTCAACACTCCGTCCATCATTTCCTTTGGTTTTGCTTTGTTCGCCATAAGTTGGCAGGGTATGCTCAGACGTGAGTCCCTTGCTCACTTTGCCACTGGATTCAAGCAAGCCTGGCTGAAGATGGCTGAAATGCCAGAAACCGGTCCTAGGAAGCTTGTTTCCGGTCCAAGGAAGACATGGCTTGGCAGTTCGGGCTGGACTGTTCCCATGAGGCACAGGGTCAGACTGATTTGCATATGGCCATGTCTGAACTGGGGTGGCAGAGTGGGCTAAAGAATGGTGATGGATTAAACCCAGATCAGTTGACTGGGGGTGAGTGCTTGCATTGTTCAACACTCCGTCCATCATTTCCTTTGGTTTTGCTTTGTTCGCCATAAGTTGGCAGGGTATGCTCAGACGTGAGTCCCTTGCTCACTTTGCCACTGGATTCAAGCAAGCCTGGCTGAAGACGGCTGAAATGCCAGAAACCGGTCCTAGGAAGCTTGTTTCCGGTCCAAGGAAGACATGGCTTGGCAGTTCGGGCTGGACTGTTCCCATGAGGCACAGGGTCAGACTGATTTGCATATGGCCATGTCTGAACTGGGGTGGCAGAGTGGGCTAAAGAATGGTGATGGATTAAACCCAGATCAGTTGACTGGGGGTGAGTGCTTGCATTGTTCAACACTCCGTCCATCATTTCCTTTGGTTTTGCTTTGAGATATTTAATGCACCCAGTGATTTTTGGGTGTGTTTAACAAAACCCAACTGGTAATTCTGACCCCTGCACAAACAGGAGTTTGCATAGAGGTTGGAAAACCCCGACCCACTCATAATTGTGGCCTATTTATATGTTTTTGGTATATGGGTTTATTAAAGTATACAGGGTGTAGAAATGGTCACTGTTCTTTGGAAGGAAACCCATTTGATTTTGTCACCTAGAATATTTTTTTCTAAGAAGATTATTTGTCTTCTTTCATTTAGGACATAAAACACAGTTTTACTAGAGCTTCTTTTTGTTCGGCTGTCATACGCTTTAGCATCACATTTATGATTGAACCTAGACCCCTGGATGTACAGTTTTATTTTAATCTCTATAAATGTATATTTATTTCATTTAGAGTATTGTGAATCTTATGGTATCTGGGGAGCCTATCTGACTTGTTCTAATGTTTGACATTTATCTGTAGTTATGGATTGCTCAGTGTTAGCGTTTATTTTCAAATTTTTCTAGTTGTTCTGGAAGTTGTTTTGTTGTATTTTGCCACTTTTGAAGCCCTATTTAATTTACCTCCTGTTATTAACATACTTCCATTTGCTGTGTAGTATACATGCTTTTATTGTTTTTCCAAACTCCGCAATATTTCTTGTTTTTTCATGTAATGCTTTTAGGTCGGTTCCTATGAATTAAGAAGGACTGTGTATCTGAACAACATGAACTTCAGAATATGGGGACTCTGTTCACATATTTCATCAGAAAATGTTGGCCCAATTCCTAGCTAGCTCACAGCACCCCATCTGAACCCTTAACCTTGCCAGGGTACCAGATGGTATTTGCAAACACGAACATGACCACTCGTATTCCCCCAAAAAATCATGGAAACAGATCTACCCTTTTGTTGTTACTTTTGCTTGCCCAAGGCAAACAGAGGAAAGATATTGATCTGGCTTTTTAAACCCTTACTAAAACAATTGTATTATTGTATAGAATGCGTGAGCTGCACTTATTAGAAAGATTGAATAAAGCATTGTAACCAGCATTATGAGAATGGTGAAAAAGATAAACAGTTCAACCATGACAATGTTACTGTGTGATTATACTCCTATCTGCCAAGAAGCCAGTCTCTGTAGAACAGGCTATCGTCCCTTTCAGGATAAAGGTTAGAGTCAGTAGGGCTTTATACCAGTCTTTATACCAGTCGCAGTGCACCACCTTCCAGGATAATCCCAGCAGAAGTGCTCCTCTGCCGAATGTAGCACAGAGGCTGTTTATATCATAACAGCACTGTTCCTATCGTACCGTGTCAAAGGTACAGAGCTGATGTGATGGATTGTCTAAACCCTTAAAGCTGTCTTCAACTGAACAACAAAATGCAAGGGCATCACGTTCTATGTTCATAGCCTTGGACAGAATGTACGAACAACATGATAATAATACTTACTAAGAACTTAATTGCATGTAAAATAGCTTTGCAGTACATTATTGTGTAAGTGTAAAACATGTAAAAGGTCACCATTAGAAAAAGATGGCAAACTAAAATGTGTAACTAAAATAGAGACTATGGGGCCTATTAGCATGGCGGGCAGATCGCCACTGCCTGACCGGCGTTTGCGATCCGCCCGCCAAAACACCCCGCCGGACAGCCATTTACCCCCTGCCACATTAGCATGGCGGGGGGTACTGCGGATGATGGAAAGACCGTCCGCCGCTTTTCCGCTCGTAGGCAATCGTCATGATTGCCTGCTGGGTGGAAAAGGCCCATAACATGGTGGCGGTGCCTTGCAGGCACCGCCATCCACATTATGATGTATGTGTTGGAATGCCTTTCCATGGCAGAGACTCTGCCATGGAAAGGCATGCAATGTTTACTTAGGGGGCCCGTTAGAGGCCCCCGTGGGGTGGGAGGCTGCACTTGGGGGGTACCCATGGTACCCCCCCTACATTGGCATTCACAAGGTGGCAGGCACCGCGCAGTGCCTGTCACATTGTGCATGCCAATGCACAACATGCATTTTCAACATTGTGGCGGGTGCTGCTTACAGCACCGCCCGCCACAATGTTGAATATGCGGGATGCGACTGCCAGGGTGGCGGTCGCATCCTAATTGGCAGTGCGGGACCTCTGCACCACTTGCAGCCGGTCCTACCACCGCTAATGGGGGCCTTAGGTTGGACCCTGATGTACATCGCAACACGAAGACCTTTTAATTTTACTAAAATTACTTATAGTTCTCCAGTATTATGTCTTGGGACTCCCACCATGACGACAGGGAAGATTTAAGCATGTAAATCTATGAAAGATATCAATACTAGAGAACTACAGTGTACAGGTAAGTAACTTTTTTATTTGCTTTCACCCAGCCCTCTTTATCCATTGGTCTGTTATTTTGTCATTCATATTTTTTTCTGTCCTCTTTTTCATACAGCATAGGGTGAAGGGTCAACCCACTTCAGCCACTGACTAACTTTACTGTCAGAGACGGCACACTGTCCTTTACAAAGGAGTACACCAACACACATACTAGTTCCCTTATGAGCCAGGGAGGACTGTGGTAATGTGTGTTTTTTGCGTTTAGCCAATGCTATTTTTAGATTGATGAGGGCCGACACTATCAATACAGTTTTACAAAAAACATGACAAAACAAAATCAGCATTGTCAAAGCCAAAAGGCAGGCATCTAGTGCCAGACCTATTGCCTCTGTCAATGAATGCTTCTTTTGGTTTTGAAAGTGTCTTAAAACTTCAGGAGCAGGACTGGTATTTTTCATTTAAATTTCCATTTTTAAATGCTGTGCTTTTTTATTGAGAGGCTGCTCTGATTTTTGTGTATAGTTTTGCATTCTGAATAGAACTAGGCATTTTTCTTCCTCTTTGCTCTTTAGTCAGTTTAATAAATCTGTTATGTTTCCTAACTTCATGATCAATGCCTTCACTGTCGATGTTGTACCTTCTAAATAGTAATGTGTTTATCACAGCTCTGTTTCCTTGTGGTTTATGGTAGCTTTGCAGCGCATTTTACAGTTTTTGTCCATTTGTGCCCAGGGTGTAGTTGTTCTATTGATTTGCTTCTAAATGGCCTGATTATTTTACCCTCTGTAACATTGTAAAATTAGGATTTGCTCAACTAGGCGGTTTTGAGTGTCTGACCTTGTATGCTTTGAATGCGTTAATCACTTGTGTCTGCATCTAGTAGTATAACCAATCACACTACTGTCAGATAAGGTTATACATATCAGTTGCCCAGTGAGTAGCTCGTGTTCTTTCATTAGGTTTAATATTTTGCACATCTCTACTACTTGTTCTCCATGACTGTGTTGTGTATTTTATCATCACCACTCTGTCTGTGTTTTAAACGTGTACGAGGTGCTGTTTTCTAGTATGTATTCCCAGCTACGGGGAAAACGTTCCTGGCAGTGCATTTAAGGCTCTACATATTAACATAATGCCTTTAGTTTGGGGAAAAAGAGAGCTTCTAGTTGAGTAATGTGTGACGGCACCGTACCGTAGCAAGGACACTCGGGCTGTGCTGTGTGGAATTCACGTAGGTGGACATCTGTACGTTTCAGAAGTAATGCACTAGACAGCCGAACCCGGAACCCTATTACGTCTTTTATGTTTAAACCTTTTTATTAAATTTTCTAGGAGAGTATGCAATCAATACAACGTACATACGACAAAGTGCTCGCACGTTAAGTATGCCGACAACAGAAAACAACAAGAAAACCGTCCACCCTGTGAATTCACAATGCCCTCGCCGCAATCGAAAGGTATGTCAAAACATAAAAGAGAAGAGGGGAGTGCGCGCAAGGCGTCATCTGCTGGTAGGCGTTATAGGTTGTGAGGTAGGAAACTGGTCCATAGTGGGGTATGTCAGCTCAGAAAAGTAAAAGAGGACAGAGCAGGTGAGAGAAAGAACTGCTACAGCGAGAGATGTGCAGCGAGGGGGGAGATAGAGGTGGGCAGGGGCGGACAGCAGTGTAATGGAGGCCCCAGTGTGCCTAGTACGTCTTTTAATTGGTTATAATTTTTTAGTAATTCGCCCTTTATACTTGATCTTTGTCCCTCCTAATTTTCTTCCTCAATTTTGTCCTGAGTTTTATTTTGGCTACAGTTTCCAGTTCTCTAATTCCGTTTCTTCCATTTATAGCTGCTGCTACGTCTCACTGAAGATAATAACGTAATTTGTCTTGGTTTTTATATGAATTCTCCGGTAAATTATTTAATACCAAAGAGCCCTCACTGTAGTTTTGGGAATGACATCCACTCCTTGACTGTACTCACGTGTGATTGTGTCCATGTTATTGAAATGAGTCGGTGCTTTTGCTGCATTATACAACATTTACCCTATCTTAGATACAGGGAAGGCACCACTTTGGCTCTCCTTATTCTTTCTGAAATGTTTGACACAATTCCCCTCTCCATCTTAATCTTCAGATTGATGGAGGGACTGTGGTGTTTGATGCCGCTCACTCAGTTGTCTTCACTCTTTCTTTGCAGAAGGCATGCTGGCAGCAGTGTGTCGACTCTAGCGATCCAGTTTGAGGAACCTCAATGTGGAGTTCCTCAAGGATCCTCTTAAATCTAATGCTTTATACATGACACCGGTGGCTGAGTTGATTAGAGCACATGGCTTCAATGGTTTTATTTAAGCTAGTGACACTCAGATAATAGTCCTATTTGATACTCTCTTTCAACTGCATTTCCAAAAGTGCATGACCTCTATTGCCGATTAGATGTAACTGAGTCGATTGATGTACAACTGGAGAAATATGAGATACTTATCTCGGGAATTCCTCCTTCTCCCTGGTCTGATGTGTGGTGTCCTGTCTCTTCACAGTACCAGCTCACAGTGAGTGGAAGTTGCTTCATCACACACTTCAGTTCCTACAAAGAATCTTCACTAAGAAGACCAGTGCAAAACAAATTCCAGGAGGTCAACTGGTGTGTTCAATGTAACCTGTGTTTTTTGACCCATAATACCATGCCCACTAGAAACATGGTCTACTGTCAAGGTGCCTGTGAGAAATTGGGATGTTGGTTGAGGGGGTTGTGAGCCGTGTTCAAGCAACGGCCACAGTCCATGTCAGGGTGAACTACAAAAGTTACTAAATAAACCTGTGCTTAAGCCTCTGGTGGCATGGCATAAAACCAGTCAGGCTTAACTTATAGGCAATGTGTAAAGTATTTATGCAGTACTCAAAGGGGGGACAAAGGGCTTTTAGACAGGTCCAGCATAAAGGCCCAAGGAGAGTTTTTAACAAAAGAGTTATGCTGTTGCTCTGAAATGAGAGTCATATATAGGGAATATAAACCAACCTGACCAGAGTAGTTCAAGGTTGGGAATCCATTTTATTGGATCATAATGCCCTCACACACCCTGTCGGTTGTCATGCTTCATCATCGGGCTGCTCCTCGTCGGGTCAGCGGTGCAATACCCGACGGGATCCCTATAGTAGGGGCACTTTAACGGAGATCTTTTTCCAACAGTCGTTTGGTGAAGTGGGGGTGAGGAGCCTGGTGTGTGTAGATGAATGTGTATTTGAGTATTTGGAGTGAATGTAAAATAGGGTTGGGAGTACCTGCGACAACAACTTTCATCAAAGGGTCTCCTACCCTAAGTAAAAACAAAAGATAAAAGGCGCTAGGCTGAGGTTATGTCTCAGGTTGTGGCGCTCTTATACGTGGTAGGTCAACATGTTTCTCGCCAAATGAATAGTCTGCGGGTGATTAGTCAGGACCAAACAAGAGGTTTACTATCTACAACTAAAACTAAAATGGTGTTGTGGCTGCACACTCACATCAACCATACGGCTAACTCGTCGAATACCTGGTAGTACTGAAACTGCCCAGAACTGTGGACTAACCAGGCATCACAGTACCCGGTAGGTAATTAACACAAGGGGTTCCTCATGTATTTAATGCTAGTAGTGCATAGTCTGTAGACCTGCCGGGCCTGAGTGGAGTGGGTAGGTCTACAGACTACGTGCTACTTGAAATTTCCAGATGAGTATTGAGCTCTGTTGTTTGCGTAGTGTCAGGGTAATCCTCCTTCATTTATGGGGGTCATTACGGCTGCACTCTCAACAGCATGAAATGATCAGGCCACCTTTGCTTGGAAAATTATGTAAATGTCTTACAATGGGCTGGATTATATTAGGCGTACTAAGATCCATTAAGATTTCATGCATGCATTCAAATTTCTGAATATAGAGAGCGTGTACTATTTGGGGAATGCTTGCCCATGCAATGTTTTGTTGTTTTGTGGTTGGTTCTGGCCTTCATTTACATTTTACTTTATTTTTGTATTTACTGACCCTTTATTTAAGTTAAATTACTTACTGTGCATTGAAAGTACATTTGTGGCAATCATGCCATTGATTTGTCTGTTTGTAGTACATTAATATTGATTTTACAAACAATGCGAAAGAGGAATTATTAGGGTAAAGGTGTCAGGCAAAAAAGGACATTTGATACACAACAGGGTTAAGGGTTAGAGTGCAGATGGGTGTTACTTTTAACTTGCAAAGATTTACAGAGTGTCCAATTACTTCCTTTCTTTCTATCGAATCTTTATTCAACACTTAAAAATTCCATAAGAATGTACATTGATAAAATATGTGCATGTATAGGACGAATCCAGTTCTTTCCATTTGCAAAGTTTCCCATTTCAATCCCGCAAAGTTTGTCTCTGCATAGTGTGATAATTTTTACTGCATAGCAATATAGTTTTTCACTTTCAACAAAGCTAGCCAAGATGAAAAATGCATCTGGAAGTTTACCTTTTGAAAACATTTTCAATGTGTAATGGCATTTCCAAGGAGAGGATATAGGCCACAATCTCCAAAGGTTTTGCTATTATTTAATCTTGTAGTACTCCTGGCTTACTCTTGAATTCAGTGAGCAAGGCAGGAGCAAGCTAGGAACAGTCTACCTTATCTCTACAGTTTATGAGTAAGATAGGGAGATGATATGTGTAAGTCTTACCTACTCACACCAAATCTTTTGTGAATTAGCTCATGGAACTCAATTCACACATGGTCTGATTTACAAAAGCTTTGCTATCAGTAGGACTGATGTATTCTTGCAATACTCCTGGCTTACTTCCAAATGTCATTAATAAACCAGGAAAACTCCTGGCATACTCCTGGAATTCAGCCCCAAGAATACACCCCATTCCTTGGTCTCCACATGGCCCCTCCTATGACATCAGAAGCCATTGTCTCTAATACCCCCTGAAGTCCTACCCACCCTACAAAGGCTAACCTGGTCATGCACCCATTTATCCCCTCCTAATAGCTGGTGGTGAATTGAAGCAAATTTATCCACAGAAGGGATGCTCCAGATGCCGTTTTGGACCAGGTAATTCCCAGTTTACATTTTAATCCCCTTTCTGGGGACCCATTCATTTTCGCTGAACCATTCTTGGGGACACCTTGAATTGCCATCCCCAGGGTGCCTGACCGATGACCCATGACTGTTGCATGTTCTGCTTTTATAACTATAGTGAGAAATACCACTTTAGTATTCAAAAGAGATTGCAAAATATTTTAATCCTGAAGAGAAATCTTAGTGCTCACCTACTGTAGATTTTTCTAAGCAGGAAGAGACTCAAAATAGACAAAGTAAGAGGAGATGATATAGAAAACCTGAGTGTTATCTCAAGTTATGGTACAATGCCTAGCTTGAGGCTTGAAGAGAAGAGTAACAAGCTATTTGCTGAAACCAACAATAATGATCTGG
Source organism: Triturus cristatus (assembly GCF_964204655.1). Taxonomy (NCBI): domain Eukaryota; kingdom Metazoa; phylum Chordata; class Amphibia; order Caudata; family Salamandridae; genus Triturus; species Triturus cristatus. The sequence goes on along the minus strand of NC_140587.1, from coordinate 443,190,704 downwards.
ATCTTGGCTTGAAATGCCTGAATAATTGCATACAAATGACCACCCTTAAAAGAACTTGGTATATTTCATATATCAGTATCTAATCTATCTATCTAGGGGGCGTGGCCGAGCCAGCCAAGATGGCGGACTCCTCTTCCTAAGGCTCCTGCTCGGCGGCCCGTAAAACACTTATTCCTGCCTGCCCCGGGCATCCATCGGCCCCGCAACGAAGCGCACTGAATCCGACCGCAGCAGCGACACACCTGACGATCTCCGGATCCCCGAGATCGAAGCCGGGACGGCGCTGAAGGCTCCGTGTGTGACCGCGAACAAGCTGCACACAAGATGGCGGACGGAGCGGAGCGCAGCGGTGAGGAGAGGAGGGAGCCGCAGTGTCCCAGACGATGTATGTGACCTGGCTGGGGGTCGCGACCGCCCGTGGAGGTGCACTGCGGCGCTGAAGCAGGAGCGAGACCCGGAGGCTCCGGGAGCGGGGTGACTGGAGAACGCTGCTCTCCCTGCCCCTCCCCCCTGCGGCAGTGGATAGAAGGTACTCGGCGACCCATACTACCATCGACCCTGCCTACCTGGACGTCCATTGACCCTGCAGCGAAACGCACCGTGTACAATAGCAGCGGCGACGCACCGGACCAGCTCCGACTCCACGCGGTCAAGGCTGGAACGACGCTAGAGGCTCCATGTGTGACCTCGGATGGGTTACACACAAGATGGCGGAAGGAGCGGAGCGTAACGGCGACAAGAGGGGTGTACTGCGCCGAGGTGTGTAGCCTGACCGGAGACCGCGACCACCCGAGAGGGTGCGCAGCGCCACCGAGGCAGGAGCGGGACCCGGAGGGTCGATCTGGGGGCCCCAGCGGCTCCGTGAGAGAGAGGCGGCGTTGACCCCCCTGCCCTTCCCCCCAGTGGCGGTGACCGGAGGATACCAGGTGGGATTCGAGCCAGGACGAGGACGACCAGACGGGACGACCCACTTAGCAGGTGAGCCCCGAGCGGGGGGCGGACACCAGAGAGACTCCAAGGCCCCCCCCCCCCCAGCGTCCTATATAAGGGAGGGAGCTGGTGCAGCGCTGGACGGGGGTGCGAGGGGTGGCCCGGCATAGCGAACTCATGACGAGGGACCCCAACCACAACCCTATCGGGAAACCTCAGACTGGGACACCAACGGGGGAGAGAGGGGCGCCCCGACCGTGTGCCGGCACTGGACTGGTCCTATCGAGCGGGCCGCGTGACCCCCACGGGACTGGCAGATCGGGGGGTGCGTGCAGCATGTGGCCCTGAATTCAAGAGGCCCAACGGACTCGACGGGCCTGGTTGTAACACCTGGAGACAGAGGAGGACGGCACGCACATCTCCGCCCTAGAAGCGGGATCAGCGGGTGCTGCGGGATCGCAGCGCCCCATACACCAGCCCCGTGACCGAGTCGAGGATAGAAGGACCACGGGTAGTGCACTTCCCGACGAGACGGTGAGACGTGACCCGATGGGGATAGCCGCCTGACGTGCCACGACGGCGAGAAGAGCGGACCTACCGGACGAACCAGTGTGTGAGCATCGGTGAGTGGACGTGTTCACAGACGCGAAAGGACCCCTCCCCCTCCCACGATGGGCCGTAAAAAAACAGCGGGGATGCCGCCGGCCTCTCATCAGACTAGGACGACCGAGTCGACACCGGCGAGACCCCCCCACGCCACGGAGTCAGTCAAAGATGACCCCATGTCAAGAAAACTGGACCAGGTCCTGGCAGCCATAGAACAATCACGAGTGGCACTAGAAGGGAAATTCGGCGAGCTATCATCGGACCTGGGCCTCCTTCGCGACGACCACAGAAAACTGGCGGACAAAGTGACGCACAACGCGCACGCTCTCCAAACACTGGAACCGCAGGTGCAAAAGCACGACACCACGCTCCAGGACCTACTTGCTAGGGTAAAGGTATTGGAGACTAAGACAGATGATTTGGAAGGGCGATCCAGGCGAAGCAACATCCGAATCATGAACCTGCCGGAAGGCATTGAAGGGCCCAATCCGGTCAAATACATCACGGACTGGATAGCCACGTTCACACCCGCAGACGCACTCACCGCGTTCTTCTCCGTGGAAAGGGCTCACAGAGTGCCGGCTCGCAGACCGCAACCAGGTATGCCCCCTCGCCCCTTCTTGCTTAAACTCCTCCATTATCAGGACCGAGACGCTATCCTACGGGCAGCCAGACAGCGGGGACGGCTACAGCTGGGAGACAAACAAGTGATGCTGTTCCCGGACTACTCCCGTGCAGTCCAGCAGCAACGGGCCACCTTCCTGGCAGTGAAGCGTACCCTGCGCTCGCAGAACATACAATATGCGCTCCTTTTCCCGGCCCGCCTCAAGATCATCTATGGGGGTGAGACACACTTCTTCACGGACCCGGGCGCCGCGGCGGTCTGGGCGGAGCAGCACACACGACAACTCGGAGATGGCCCCGGCCCTCGCCTATCCACGAAACCCGGGCACCCGGGCCGCCGGACCCGTGGGGCGTCCTCCACACCGCTTAACCGACAAACAGGAACTACCACCGCCAGCTCGCCAGACCTCGCTCAGATAATCGCGGAGCGACGGAGGGCGCTCCAGGCGGTGGCCACCCTGAGTCCCCAGGATAGGGGCTCGGACTCGGAGCGAGGCCCTCACATCTTTAGCTCAGATGACGAAAAGAGCGCAACGCCAGGATCACGAGAGGGCTCGGTGACACCCCCTGTGGTGACCCCCCAGACCGCGGACACGCTCATCTAACGAGGGACACACGGATCGGGGCGGCGACAAAACAAGCACAACCAGCCCGGCAGACCACGAGGAACAGTATAACCACGAGGCCCGACACTGGGCAGGACATGTATAGACTTCAATAATTTACGGATGACCGCCGGAGCAGGAATCGGCAGCCGCTAGGTTCACCACCCCCGCGCTTACGAACTAAAGTTACGCCAAGGCAACCAGTTTGGGCGCATCGCTTCGCACGATGTGCCCCCAGCATTGGGACTGTTTCCCACCCTTGTTACGGTTCATTTCCTTATCCCCTATGTTCCTTCCCTGTCATTCCCAGAGCGGGCAAGATAACCTTCGCAGACGAGGCAATACACAGACGGATGGTGGGTGGTGGACGCGCGACCGGGGGAGACGGCCGAAGGGCCCACACTATTACAAGGACGTACACACATGACCTCCCACAACATATCCCACAACTCTCCCAACACGGACATAAAATTCCTGACACTTAATGTTCGGGGGATGCATACAGCCCGCAAGCGTTATTCCGTCTATGCCTACATCAAACGACAAAAGGCCCAGATAGCACTCTTACAAGAAACACATCTGACGGCAGGGGAGGCGGACCGACTACAGAGAAAATGGCGAGGCATCATCTGTGCCACGACCTACTCAGCGTTCGCTAGGGGTGCGCTCGTCTGGATCAGACCGGGGGTACCCTTTAAAGAGCAAAACAGACTTGTGGATAAAGAGGGCCGCTATGCACTACTGACGGGACTGCTAGAGGGCCGACAACTACTGATAGGGAGTATATATGCCCCTAACACAGAGCAGGAGAGTTTCTGGGGCAAGCTCACCCACACATTGGCCCCCCACACATCGGTCCCATGGCTCCTGGGAGGGGATTTCAATTGCACCCTGGATCCACACCTCGACCGTTCACACCCGCCACAGGCCCACTCGCCGGCATACAAACAAGCCGCGGACCTACGCAACTGGGCAGACAGATGGGGACTGACCGACATCTGGAGAGCACGCCATCCCACCACGAAGCTATACTCCTTTCACTCGATCCCACTCGATCTGAGGGTCCGATTAGACAGATTCCTATGTTCCGCGTCGCTCCTATCCTCGGTACAAGAGTCGGACTACCTAGGCAGAGTAGTGTCGGATCACGACGCGCACACGGCGGTCCTCAGATGGACACCCCCTAACCCCCCAATCCCAACATGGAGGATGCCCCGAGAATGCCTGACAGACCAGGTATTCCGCCAAAGCCTAGAGGAATTTATGCAAGGCCACTTTAGACGAAATGATAACACGGCGACCGCACGATCGTTTGAATGGGATGCGTTCAAAGTAAGCGCCAGAGACCACTGCATTCAACAAGTAGTGGGGGTCAGAAGAATGTTAGATAGGACACTACAGGGGGCGGAGACCCGGCTCGCGGAACTCTCAAGGCGAGTAGACCAAGGAGCCGCCACCGAGGCGCAACTATCAGCGGCCAAATCCTCCCATGCCTCGGCGATGCGAGATCTGCGCAAATATAACTTTCGAGCATATGCAGCTCGGACACACAAAGAGGGGAATAGGGCGGGATCGCTGCTGGCTTGGCTAGCCAAGCAAGACACAGTGTCGCGCCCAATCACTGAACTCCGGGCCCAGGACGGGCAACTCAAAAATACACAGACGGATATCCTACACGTCTTCCGCACGTACTACGCGACCCTGTACCGCTCCCCACGGGTCGAGCCCTCGGGAGACCTTACCGGATTCCTGGATGGCTTGACCCTACCCCGGATCCTCCCCGAGATCGGAAAAGACCTCGACAAGAAACTCCAACCGGTCGATGTAAAACAAGTGATCAAAGCTCTGGCACGCGGGAAGGCGCCGGGCATGGATGGATTCCCGGTCGAGTACTACCACACGTTTGCGATGCTCTTAGCACCGCGGCTGGTCTCCATATACGAAGAGGCGGTGACCCGCCAAATGCTCCCGGACTCGATGCGGACGTCGATATTAGTGACCTTCTTGAAGCCATATAGAGACCCCGAGCTCCCGGCGTCCTATCGGCCGATAACACTTTTGAACACGGACTGCAAGATCCTCGGGAAAATCTTAGCGGATCGTTATAGCCAAATTCTTCCCGCACTGGTCCACACGGACCAGTGTGGATTCGTTCCCCGGCGAAACACCTCACATAATCTGCGTCGCCTCTTCCACATTCAGGATCAGACGAAAGAACGATATCCCCGGGCGGCATGTCTGGTCCTGGACCTGGAGAAGGCGTTCGATACCCTGCTGTGGCCGTACCTCTTCGAGGTTCTGCGGCTCGTGGGTGTGGGGCCCACGCTGCTGGCCTACACCCGGCTGCTGTACAACGGCCTCACCTCCAGAGTGCGACTCGGTAAACTCATATCGGCGCCGTTTCCGGTGACCCGTGGAACCAGGCAGGGATGCCCCCTCTCTCCTCTCCTTTTCGCCCTAGCAATGGAGCCTCTGGCAATACGACTACGACGGGAAGGGGACGCATGGGGATACCCATAGCGGACGTTACCCACTGTGTGTCACTATATGCGGACGACCTCCTAATATATGTCCGTGATATCTCGGCCAACCTCACGCCCATTTGGGCAACGCTGCGAGAATACGGGGAACTCTCGGGACTCCGGGTCAACTGGGAGAAATCGTCCATTTTCCCTTTGAGCGCCCGCACGGAACCCCTAGAGATCACGTTGGGCGATCGGGCGCTACGATGGGACGGGACGGCCCCCAGATACTTAGGGGTACGCCTATATCACTCCCCCAGTGACCTCTTTGAGGGGAACCACCGAAGAGCGCTGACGGATCTGCGTTCGGCGGTAGGGTTTTGGAAGACATTGCCGCTAGCCCCCATAGGGCGCGTCGCTCTGGCAAAAATGATCATGGTCCCAAGGATGCTCTACTACTTCGCGAATCTCCCCATCATACCGCCACGTTCCTTCTTCCGGGAACTAGACGCGTTGCTGACAACCCTGATTTGGGGGGGCGGCCGCCACCGAGTGGCGCTGCGCACACTGTACCTCCCCACGACCGCAGGCGGCCTGGGAGCGCCATCCTTTGAATCGTATTTTCTCGCGGCGCAGCTCCAGTGGCTGTCACACTGGACGGCGGAACGACATGTGGGGGAGACGATCACGGAGGGCGGCAAACTTCCTCTACCGATGATCCGCCGACTGCTCATGCCGGGCTCCAAACCGGCACGTACACACCCGCTCCAGGTTGCTATAGCCCGCAGATGCATGATGCGGATACACCGCATGTCGAGGGGCCAGCCAATATATTCCCCTCTGCTCCCCCTTGTGGGCTTCCCCCGATGGAGCGGATACTACACCGCGGAGGCCCTCCGGGTGTGGACGGATCACGGGGTCACTGAGATGGAGGCGCTGTTCCAAGAAGGACAACTGCGGACGTACGCACAGCTGGTGGAGTGGCATGACCTCCCACAGGGGCAGTTCTTGAAACACAGACAGCTGCTGGAGAGTGGCGGCCAATTCTGGCATACACGCAATGGGGAACCACCGACGCACCCAGTGCTGCACACAGTGCTACGGATGGGGGCGGGCAACCACCTCATCACCTGGCTATATAAAGCGATTCGGGAGCTCACAGAAGTCTCCCTAGACAAACTCCGAGAAACATGGGAAAACGACGCCGGCAGAGTATTCAACGACGCGGAATGGCGTAAAGCCCTGGAATCTCCTAAAAAGGTGTCCAGGAACGCGCGTTTTAAAAATATCCAATTTAATATCCTACACCGGGCATACCTCACCCCGGACAGGCTCCACCGATTTTACCCCGATACGCGATTCGAATGTCCCCGATGCCACCAGGTAGATGCCGATTTCAAACATATGTTCTGGGCCTGCCCGTCCATACAATGTTTCTGGGGGGGAGTACACCAAGCCCTTCAAGCAACGACCGAACTCCCGCCCGCCACCACATGGGAGGAATGCGCGTTGGGGATGTCCCCGAGGAGAAAATCCGCGAAGGTATCCGGGAAGTTTATTTCCTTGGCCCTCCTCCTCGCGAAGAGGAACATCGCGATGTATTGGAGGGCCCCAGCAGGGCCCTCCAGCCAGGCATGGGTGGGCGCGGTGCTCAAGTGGGGTGCAGCAGAGGAGGAGCTACTGCGAGAGGAGGAGGCGAACGGCGCCCGCAAACACCCGATATCTATGGAGTGGGCTCAGCTCCTCATCCTTTTTAAGCAAACAGGAGCAACGGGGGAAACCCCAGACCTAACACAATCCGCCCCCCACGCCCCAGTGGCCCCCCCCGACGGCCCCGATGCGACCAGAGACACAGGCGACCCATAAGGCAGACAACATGCCTAGACGCGAGGGCACGTATGAACCCGACCCCCCCGCCTAATGTCAAGTAGCGGACCCGCCGCCCCCCCACCCAGGGAAACCCGGGGCACGCCACACACACCTACCACCAGTCCATACCCAATCCACCACGAGATTCTCTCGTCTGCCGCCCCCACACTCCCTCTTCCCCCCACGCTTCCCCCATCACCTCCCTCCCTCCCCTACTCTACCCAGTTACGAGACCCCTCCCCTACTCAAGGGCCCTGTTCAAGCCGCCCCGTAGGCAGCAAGAGCCCCAGTTAGCGGTCTCAACACCGTTGTTTGTAGTTACATGACATGACAGGGAATCCAGGAAGGAGGGGACCGCAGCTCGGACCTCGATAGGAAGGGGCAACCGTCCCCCAACCGAGGCCGAAAATGTAGACACGACCAGGACGACATACATGGGGGCCAGATGGAGCCGACCACTGGGAAGACGAACCTCTCAAGACACCACGGGAGATCTTAGCCACTGACGGACTACAGCACACACACACGCTAACTTCCTTATAGATCCCTAATGTTATGTTGTGCCGTAGTACAATAACTTACGATAATAATGATGATTATTACTTGTAATGCATTACATGAAAAAACCCTAATAACAACATGTCAATTAAAAAAAAAATCTAATCTATCTATCTATTTATCTCTCTCTCTCTCTCTCTCTCTCCCTCTCTCTCTATCTCTCTCTCTCTCTCTCTCTCTCTCTATATCTATATATATTATCTACTGGCGGTCGCCAGTAGATAGTTATAGTTAGGACCGTGTTTCCATAGGAAATCCGCAACATTCTATTTGGAATAACTTTTGCATCGATTGACGAATCCTCGCAAAATTTTCAAAATAGGTGGGGCGCTCCGCTCCGCTCCTTCCCTGAAAGTCTCGGGGGGATTCGTCAAGCGAGGGCTGAGAAAAAGGGGGGGTCCCAAAACGGGCTTTCCCCATGCATTTTCCCATAGGACCTTTAGTCCGCGCTACAGCCCGAACGGCTGAACAGAAAACCTTGAAATTTGGCAGAGAGGTAGTCCTCAGGTCAGGGATGTGCCTTTTGCAGGTCTGGTGTAAATCTGTTCAGTATTTTCTGAGAAAATAGCATTTAAAAGCATACATATATCTATAGGCGTGCACCGTGCGCGTACGGTAAGCGCACCCTGCCGTGCACGAGCGCAATTCTGATTGGTTGTTAGATCTTAGTAAACATTCGAATCGGTCGAAACCAGGAAGTGTCGGCCGCCATTTTGTCTCTCGCAGTCCGAGGGAGGTGAAAAATAAAGGTGGAGAACATGAAAAGGGGGCAGGGTGGACAGTTCCTGACCCCCTAACCATTGTCAGGGGGTCCCCAAAGGACCCCCAAGGGCCATAAATATTTTTAATATTATTACGAAAAATCGCGGAGTGCACTTACCGTGCGCGCACGGTTGAAACGTGAAAATTACGCGAACGGCGTGACGTGGGCGCACGGTGAAAAACCTTAAAAAAAAATAATAATTTAAATAATAATTACATAACTTAGCATTTAAAAAACCTTGCAAATTCACTTAAAAAACCATAGGTTTCACACATGTTATAGTTAGCTGGACATTTCCCTCGTAAAAAACCAATGAAATTCCCCCGTTATAGTTAGTAAAGGGAACTATAACTCACGCGACCGAAATCCACTGCTTATGACGTCAGATATTACATCACTGATGACATATGTGTCTTTCTGTAAAATGAATATTTATTAAATATGGATAGCTAAAGGCGAGGGCCTGGAGTTCATCGTTTCAGGCATGGGCCAGAGCGGAGGGGACGGCCATCCGCAGGGAGGATACACTGGGGCTGTGGAGGGAGCCCATGGCGGACCGCTGGGAACAGTTGCTTGCTGAGTTTCGGCGCTCGGTGGGGGAGGGTACCACAGGCGGCACGGGTGAGGCCAGGCAGGATGGCAATGGCGCAAGCGGCGGCGCAGTGTAGGCAGTCTCGCTGGCGAAACAGTATAGCCCCCATTATCATTGGTCCACAGATGAGGCTTTTGGGCACACTCGGGGTATCTGCGCCCATTAGGGCTTGGAGGGGTGCTCCTGGAGTTAGAGGGGGGGGTCGGGGTGGGCAGGGGGTAGGAGCACACCATACACGTCAATGTACACGCTGCCTTTGTTATGGGTTCTCTCCTTTGTATTGCATGTAACCTTTTCGACTTTACTGACGCCTCAGTTGCGTAGGCGAGCTTAGTTTCCTTGTACGGCTCAATGGCTGGTGGGCGGTGGGGTTGGCCCCTTCCCACGAGATGACATCTGAACTACTAAGGGTGAAGCGACTGGATCTCAGGAGGGAGGCGGTGGGCGCGCTAACAGACACTAGGTTGTCCCCCCCCTCTTGACAGTTGGCATGATTTACTAGCCTGTATAAGTTTCTGACCCAATGTATGCGAAATGTGATGCCGTACGATATGCTCCTGTACTACAACCTAAACTTAATAAAAATAGATTTGCAAAAAAAATAAATTGCCCCAGAGAAAACAGAAAAAAAAAAAAAAAAAAAAATATGGATAGCTAAAGGTTAAAGGAAAGAAAAATGGGTAAATAAGTGAATAAATACAGTGATGTAATATCTGACGTCATCAGCAGTGGATTCCGGTCGCGTGAGTTATAGTTCCCTTTACTAACTATAACGGGAGAATTTCATTGGTTTTTTACGAGGGAAATGTCCAGCTAACTATAACATGTGTGAAACCTATGGTTTTTTAAGTGAATTTGCAAGGTTTTTTAAATGCTAATTCCTAACTATAACGTGTGTGAAACCTAAGGTTTTTTCAGTGAATATATATATATATATATATATATATATATATATATGTATTATAGTAGATAGTTATAGTTATAGTCTATTTTGAATAACTTTGGCGCCGGTTGACGAATCCTCGCGAAATTTTCAAAACAAATGGGGCGCCAAAGTTATTTAAAATAGAATTTTGAGATTTCCTATGGAAACACGATCCTAACTATAACTATCTACTGGCGACCGCCAGTAGATAATATATATATATATATATATATATATATGTATATATATATATATATACATATATATATATATATATATATTATCTACTGGCGGTCGCCAGTAGATAGTTATAGTTAGGACCGTGTTTCCATAGGAAATCCGCAACATTCTATTTGGAATAACTTTGGCGCCGGTCGACGAATCCTCGCGAAATTTTCAAAACTAATGGAGCGCTACGCTCCGCTCCTACCCTGAAAGTCTCGGGGGGATTCGTCAAGCGGGGGCTGAGAAAAAAGGGGGGTCCCAAAACGCGTTTTCCCCATGCATTTTCCCATAGGACCTTTAGTCCGAGCTACAGCCCGAACGGCTGAACAGAATTACTTGAAATTTGGCAGAGAGGTAGTCCTCAGGTCAAGGATGTGCCTTTTGTAGGTCTGGTGTAAATCTGTTCAGTAGGTCCTGAGAAAATAGCATTTAAATCAATATATATATCTGTAAGCGCGCTCCATGCGCTTACCGTAAGCTTACCGTACACGAGCTCCATTCTGATTGGTGGTTACATGACTGTAAACATTCGAATCGGTCGAAATCAGGAAGTGTCGGCCGCCATTTTCTGTCTCTCGCACTGACAAACAAAGGTGGGGAACGTGAAAAGGGGGCAACGAAGAGAGTTGCAGACCCCCTAGTGTTTGTCAGGGGGTCCAAGAAGGACCCATAGGTACGAAAAATTCATTTAATAATTTTTAAAAAAAATCGCGGAGTACGCGTACGGTAAGCTTACCGTACGGGCACGGGAAAAAAAAATAAAAAAAAAAATAAAGAAGTAACAATCACATTTATTAAATAAATTAAAGGACCCACAAGGGGGAAAAAAACAAATGTTACTGTGTAAAAAAAGGGGAGGCGCGCACGGCATGGACTGCGCAACGTGGGCGCTCGGTGCGCGAAGCACACCGAGCGCCCACAGCGCGCCCACAGTGCGCGAAGCGCACCGTGCGCGCAGGGTGTGCGCACAGTGAAAAACCAGAAAAAAAAAAAATACATAACTTAGCATTTAAAAAACCGTACAAATTCACTGAAAAAACCATAGGTTTCACACACGTTATAGTTAGGAATTATCATTTACAAAACCTTGCAAATTCACTTAAAAAACCATAGGTTTCACACATGTTATAGTTAGCTGTACATTTCACTCGTAAAAAAACAATGAAATTCCACGTTATAGTTAGATCAGGTAACTATAACTTGCGCGACCGCAATCCACAATGTGTAATTTCAGATGTCATCATTGATGTCATGAGTGATGTCACTGACCATGTCATGAGTGATGTAATATGTGACGTCATCAGCAGTTTATTGTGGGCGCGCAAGTTATAGTTACCTGATCTAACTATAACGTGGAATTTCATTGGTTTTTTACGAGTGAAATGTACAGCTAACTATAACATGTGTGAAACCTATGGTTTTTTCAGTGAATATATATATATATATATATATATAAAACCAAAGTGTCCCCACTCAGGAAATCACACTTGAAGGGGTTGACAGCACTACCACCCCTGGTCGTGGCAGTAAGCAAAGTTCTCAGCTTCCAACTTGCACCAGACGCGTTTCAAGCCGTAGCCCTTTTTCGGTGGCATGCAAGAAAGGGAACAGAGGCATCAAAGCATTTTTGGAGCGTTTTATTGAGTTGCTCAGTCCCGCCCCAATGGGCGTATGCAGGCTTGGCATTATGGGTGTTGTAGTCCATATGCCTGCTCCTGACGTTCCGTCTACCCAAGTGGGTCTCGATGCCTCAGTAGTACTAAACCCAGTGGTCATATACTTTTAAAATTTAAATCCAAATGGATGAAAGTTGCAGAACAGTGCTGGCCGCTCACTTTGTAACATCCAAAGGCGAGGCCCCCTCCAATCCGAAAGTGCTCGCGGTTGCAAACACACAGATCCGCTGATTAAGCGGCGGGACTTCCTTGCGGCTGGACAAGCCGCTATACAAACAAAACCAAAGTGTCCCCACTCAGGAAATCACACTTGAAGGGGTTGACAGCACTACCACCCCTGGTCGTGGCAGTAAGCAAAGTTCTCAGCTTCCAACTTGCACCAGACGCGTTTCAAGCCGTAGCCCTTCTTCGGTGGCATGCAAGAAAGGGAACAGAGGCATCAAAGCATTTTTGGAGCGTTTTATTGAGTTGCTCAGTCCCGCCCCAATGGGCGTATGCAGGCTTGGCATTATGGGTGTTGTAGTCCATATGCCTGCTCCTGACGTTCCGTCTACCCAAGTGGGTCTCGATGCCTCAGTAGTACTAAACCCAGTGGTCATATACTTTTAAAATTTAAATCCAAATGGATGAAAGTTGCAGAACAGTGCTGGCCGCTCACTTTGTAACATCCAAAGGCGAGGCCCCCTCCAATCCGAAAGTGCTCGCGGTTGCAAACACACAGATCCGCTGATTAAGCGGCGGGACTTCCTTGCTTGAAACGCGTCTGGTGCAAGTTGGAAGCTGAGAACTTTGCTTACTGCTACGACCAGGGGTGGTAGTGCTGTCAACCCTTTCAAGTGTGATTTCCTGAGTGGGGACACTTTGGTTTTGTTTGTATAGCGGCTTGTCCAGCCGCAAGGAAGTCCCGCCGCTTAATCAGCGGATCTGTGTGTTTGCAACCGCGAGCACTTTCGGATTGGAGGGGGCCTCGCCTTTGGATGTTACAAAGTGAGCGACCAGCACTGTTCTGCAACTTTCATCCATTTGGATTTAAATTTTAAAAGTATATGACCACTGGGTTTAGTACTACTGAGGCATCGAGACCCACTTGGGTAGACGGAACGTCAGGAGCAGGCATATGGACTACAACACCCATAATGCCAAGCCTGCATACGCCCATTGGGGCGGGACTGAGCAACTCAATAAAACGCTCCAAAAATGCTTTGATGCCTCTGTTCCCTTTCTTGCATGCCACCGAAGAAGGGCTACGGCTTGAAACGCGTCTGGTGCAAGTTGGAAGCTGAGAACTTTGCTTACTGCCACGACCAGGGGTGGTAGTGCTGTCAACCTCTTCAAGTGTGATTTCCTGAGTGGGGACACTTTGGTTTTGTTTGTATAGCGGCTTGTCCAGCCGCAAGGAAGTCCCGCCACTTAATCAGCGGATCTGTGTGTTTGCAACCGCGAGCACTTTCGGATTGGAGGGGGCCTCGCCTTTGGATGTTACAAAGTGAGCGGCCAGCACAGTTCTGCAACTTTCATCCATTTGGATTTAAATTTTAAAAGTATATGACCACTGGGTTTAGTACTACTGAGGCATCGAGACCCACTTGGGTAGACGGAACGTCAGGAGCAGGCATATGGACTACAACACCCATAATGCCAAGCCTGCATACGCCCATTGGGGCGGGACTGAGCAACTCAATAAAACGCTCCAAAAATGCTTTGATGCCTCTGTTCCCTTTCTTGCATGCCACCGAAGAAGGGCTACGGCTTGAAACGCGTCTGGTGCAAGTTGGAAGTTGAGAACTTTGCTTACTGCCACGACCAGGGGTGGTAGTGCTGTCAACCCCTTCAAGTGTGATTTCCTGAGTGGGGACACTTTGGTTTTGTTTGTATATATATATATATATATATATATATATTCACTGAAAAAACCATAGGTTTCACACATGTTATAGTTAGCTGTACATTTTACTGATAAAAAACCAATGAAATTCCCCCGTTATAGTTACTGTAGGCAACTATAACTCACGCGACCGTAATCCTCTGCTGATGCTAATACTGTATTTAGACACTTATTTGCCCATGTCTTCTTCCATTAAATTTTAGCTATACATATATTACAAATATTTTTTTTTTCATAAAGACACATATGTCATCAGCAGAGGATTACGGTCGCGTGAGTTATAGTTGCCTACAGTAACTATAACGGGGGAATTTCATTGGTTTTTTATCAGTAAAATGTACAGCTAACTATAACATGTGTGAAACCTATGGTTTTTTCAGTGAATTTGCAAGGTTTTTTAAATGCTAATTCCTAACTATAACGTGTGTGAAACCTATGGTTTTTTCAGTGAATTTGTACGGTTTTTTAAATGCTAACTTACTTTACGCCATTCGTGGCGTGCGCGCCCAGTTAACGCAGTTCGTTCGGTGCGCGCACGGTGCGCTTCGCGCACCGTGCGCGCACAGTGAGCACGCGGTGCGCTTCGCGCACCGTGCGCGCACAGTGAGCACGCGGTGCGCTTCGCGCACCGCGCGCCCACTTTACGCAGTTACTGCCATACACGCACGGTGGTCACGCGGTGCGCTGCGCGCACCGCGTGCCCACATTATGCGGGATGGTCCATGTACGCCATGTACGCACCATGGGCCATGTACGCACGATGCGCTTCGCGCACCGTGCGCACATGGGGGACATATTATGCGCATCGTTTTGAAATGTTTTGTTTATTATTTTCGTTTGACTGATATGCCATGCACAAATGGTGCCCTTTGGGCACCATTTGCACATGGGGTGGGGAGAGTGTGGATAATTTTTTTTTTTTTGCCAAATTTTTACCGTACGCGTACGGTAAGCGTAATCGGCGATTTTTCAAAAAAAAAAAAAAATTTTTTTTTTGGCCTTGGGGGTTATTTGGGGGCCCGTATATCACTGCTGGGTGATTATTATCTCAATATACTGCCCCTTTACACATTTTTGGGCTTCATTTATGTTGCCCCACTCAGAGTGCGAGAGAGAAAATGGCGGCCGCAGCTTCCTGGTTTCGGCCGATTCGAATGTTTACTAAGATCTAAGAGCCAATCAGAATCGCGCACGTCACCGTACGCGTACGGTAAGCGCACCGTAAGCGCACCGTAAGCTGGCTCAGATATATATATTGATTTAAAGGCTATTTTCTCAGAATCTACTGAACAGATTTACACCAAACCTACAAAAGGCACTTCCTTGACCAGAGGACTACCTCTCTGCCAAATTTCAAGTAATTCTGTTCAGCCGTTCAGGCTGTAGCTGTGTCTAAAGGTCCTATGGAAAAATGCATGGGAAAAACGCGTTTTGGGACCCCCCTTTTATCTCAGCCCCCGCTTGACGAATCCCCCCGAGACTTTCAGGGTAGGAGCGGAGCGTAGCGCCCCACCTATTTTGAAAAATTCGCGAGGATTCGTCGACCGGCGCAAAAGTTATTCAAAATAGAATGTTGCGGATTTCCTATGGAAACGTGGTCCTAACTATAACTACCTACTGGCGACTGCCAGTAGGTAATATATATATATATATATATATATATATATATATAATCTACTGGCGGTCGCCAGTAGATAGTTATAGTTAGGATCGTGTTTCCATAGGAAATCTCAAAATTCTATTTTGAATAACTTTGGCGCCGGTTGACGAATCCTCGGGAAATTTTCAAAACAAATGGGGCGCTCTGCTCAGTTCCTACCCTGAAAGTCTCGGAGTGATTCATCAAGCGGGGGCCGAGAAAAAAGGGGGGTCCCAAAACGCGTTTTCCCCATGCATTTTCCATAGGACCTTTAGTCGAAGGTACAGCCCGAACGGCTGAACAGAATTACTTGAAATTTGGCAGAGAGGTAGTCCTCAGGTCAGGGAAGTGCCTTTTGCTGGTCTGGTGTCAATCTGTTCAGTATTTCCTGCCAAAATAGCATTTAAAAGCATATAAATATCTATACGCACGCACCGTGCGCGCACTGTGCGCGAAATTCTGATTGGTTGTTAGATGTCGGTAAACATTCGAATCGGTCGAAATCAGGAAGTGTCGGCCGCCATTTTGTCTCTCGCACTGAAAAGGAAAGGGGGAATAAAGGTGGAAAACGTGAAAAGGGGGCAGGGAAGATAGTTCCTGACCCCCCAGCCTTTGTCAGGGGGTCACAGAAGGACCCCCAAGGGGAAAAAAAAACATTTCATTTTTTTTTAAAAAAAATCGCGGGGTGCGCGCACGGTGCGCGCACAGTGAAAAACCTTGGAAAAAAAAATTCATAAATACATAACTTAGCATTTAAAAAACCGTACAAATTCACTTAAAAAACCATAGGTTTCACACACGTTATAGTTAGGAATTAGCATTTAAAAAACCTTGCAAATTCACTTAAAAAACCATAGGTTTCACACAGGTTATAGTTAGGTGGATATTTCACTCGTAAAAAACCAATGAAATTCCCCCGTTATAGTTAGTTCAGATAACTATAACTCGCGCGACCGCCACTCTATCACAAGGATGATGTCATGAGTGATGCCACTGACCATGTCATGAGTGATATAATATGTGACGTCATGAGCAGTGGATTGCGGGCGCGCGAGTTATAGTTATCTGAACTAACTATAACGGGGGAATTTCATTGTTTTTTTTACGAGTGAAATATCCACCTGACTATAACCTGTGTGAAACCTATGGTTTTTTCAGTGAATATATATATATATATATATATATATATATATATATATATATATATATATATATATATATATATATATATATATATATATATATATATATTCACTTAAAAAACCATAGTTTTCACACATGTTATAGTTAGCTGGACATTTCACTCGTGAAAAACCATTGAAATTCCCCCGTTATAGTTAGTGCAGGCAACTATAACTCACGCGACCGCAATCCTCTGCTGATCACGTCAGATATTACATCACTGTATTTAGACACTTATTTACCCATGTCTTCTTCCATTAATCTTTAGCTATACATATATTACAAATATTTATTTTTCAGAAAGACACATATGTCATCAGTAATGTAATATCTGACGTCATCAGCAGAGGATTGCGGTCGCGTGAGTTATAGTTGCCTGCACTAACTATAACGGGGGAATTTCAATGGTTTTTCACGAGTGAAATGTCCAGCTAACTGTAACATGTGTGAAACCTATGGTTTTTTAAGTGAATTTGCAAGGTTTTTTAAATGCTAATTCCTAACTATAACATGTGTGAAACCTATGGTTTTTTCAGTGAATTTGTACGGTTTTTTAAATGCTAAGTTATGTTTTTTTTTTAAGGTTTTTCACCGTGCGCTTCGCACCCACGTTACGCAGTTAGCGGAATTTTTCCGTTTCTACCGTATGCGCACGCTAAGCGTACTCCGCGATTTTTTGCCAAAAAGTTAAAGGAAATTTTGGCCCTTGGAGGTCCTTCTGGGACCCCCTGACAAAGGCTAGGGGGTCAGGAACTGTCCACCGTGCCCCCTTTTCACGTTCTCCACCTTTGTTTTTCACCCCCTCAGACTGCGAGAGACAAAATGGCGGCCGACACTTCCTGGTTACGACCGATTCGAATGTTTACTAAGATCTAACAACCAATCAGAATCGCGCTCGCGCACGGCAGCGTGCGCGTACGGTAAGTTTTACCGTACGCGCACGGTGCGCGCTTATAGATATATATATTGATTTAAATGCTATTTTCTCAGGAAATACTGAACAGATTTACACCAGACCTGCAAAAGGCACATCCCTGACCTGAGGACTACCTCTCTGCCAAATTTCAAGTAATTCTGCTCATCCGTTCGGGCTGTAGCTTGGACTAAAGGTCCTATGGAAAAATGCATGGGGAAAACGCGTTTTGGGACCCCCCCTTTTTCTCAGCCCCCGCTTGACAAATCCCCCCGATACTTTCAGGGAAGGAGCGGAGCGGAGAGCCCCACCTATTTTGAAAATTTCGCGAGGATTCGTCAATCGGCGCCAAAGTTATTCCAAATAGAATGTTGCGGATTTCCTATGGAAACACAGTCCTAACTATAACTATCTACTGGCGACCGCCAGTAGATAATATATATATATATATATATATATATATATATATATATATATATATATTCACTGAAAAAACCATAGGTTTCAGGCACGTTATAGTTAGGAATTAGCATTTAAAAAATACTTAGAAATTCACTGAAAAAACCATAGGTTTCAGGGGCGTTATAGTTAGCTGGACTTTTCACTCGTACAAAACCATTGAAATTCCCCCGTTATAGTTAGTTCAGCTAACTATAACTCGCGCGCCCGCAATGCACTGCTGACGACGTCACATATTACATCACTCATGACATGGTCAGTGACATCACTGATGACATCTCAAATGACATCACTGATTACATCACTGATGACATCATCCAGTGAATGTGTGTTTTTCTGAAAATTACATATGTTTTATATATGTATATCTCAAGGTCGATGGAAGAATAAATGGGTATATAAGTGTCTAAATGGATGATTTGTTTTTGAAAAATTGATTGTATAACTGACTGATTAAGTGTATCTTAGTGAATACATGGCTTAGTGAGTAATGTTTAAATATGTAAATATCTGTATCAGTCTCTCACTTTGTGTATGAGTGGTTGCATGGGTTGGTAAGTAGCTACATGAGTGTTTATATAGGTTATTAGTTGGTTTTTTGAGTATCAGTATGAGTGTCTGAGTGTCTGTATGGTTCGGTGGGGGGTATTACGTAGTGCATAGGTGCATGAATGAGTGACTCACTGTTTGTATGTGTTGAAGACAGCATGTGTGCAGGACTGTATGGGTGGATGAGTGTGTGCATGGGTGTGTTAGTGAGTGAATGACTGTCTCAATAGTGTCTTTATGAGTAACTACATATGTTTTAAACTAGTATATGTGACTATTGGTGTATATAAGTGAGTATATGTGAGAGTGAGAGATTGAAAGAGTTACTGTATGAATACGTATGTGTTTCTATAAGTGATAGTTGAAAAGACTAAGTATGAGTAAGTTTCTGGAGAAGTAAGTGTGGTGGTATGTGTATAACTGTATATGCAAGTAAATGGATGTTTGATTCTTTATTAGCATGAGTGACTATGTGTGTGAGTAACTCTATGGATGAGTGGCGTTGTGTAACAGGATGTATAGGTGTATGAGTACATATGATGAGTGAGTACATGTATGAGTGACTGTATAGGACTGTTGGTGAATGAGTGGATGTGTATGTGGATCTTAGAATTACTGAATAGGTTGTTGTAACTGATATTGGTATGTCCATTGTTTTGAAAATTTTAGTTTCTATTTTTGAATGTGTGTATCAAAGGTTATATTGGGGGAGAGGAGGTCTGCCTCTCAATCACAAGGATGATGTCATCAGTGATGTCATTTGAGATGTCATCAGTGATGTCATGAGTGATGTCACTGACCATGTCATGAGTGATGTAATATGTGACGTCATCAGCAGTGCATTGCGGGCGCGCGAGTTATAGTTAGCTGAACTAACTATAACGGGGGAATTTCAATGGTTTTGTACGAGTGAAAAGTCCAGCTAACTATAACCCCCCTGAAACCTATGGTTTTTTCAGTGAATTTCTAAGGTTTTTTAAATGCTAATTCCTAACTATAACGTGCCTGAAACCTATGGTTTTTTCAGTGAATTTCAAAGGTTTTCTAAATGCTAATTTCTAACTATGCCTACAGAGATAGGACATGTGAAGAAAGAAGAAAAAACGCACAGAAAGAAAAAAAAGAAATGCAGAAAGAAGCAACAGAAGTCCTCAAAGACGAAGAAAAGTGCAGGAAGAAGGATAACGTGCAGAAAGAACCAACAGAAGAGCAGAAAGAAGCCTTGTTGCAAAATCATCCTGTACCCTCAACTTTTTCAGTCGGATACTGGTGGTAACTGAGTCTGACTAACCAGTCCTAGAGCCAGTGCTATGTTAAAAGACACTCAGAATACAGTGAAAACACCTACATACACTAGGGAACACTATGCGTTGGGGACCCCTGTGATCAGCATGACCTCCTCTGTAAGCCCCTAGTATATAATAGGGCAGGGGATTAAAACTACCTCTTAAAACGCGCCACAGGACGTGTTTGCACACGTCACCTCAGGCCCCGTCCCCTCACTTCCCCACTGTATAAACACGCCCTGTGGCCGTTTTAAGTTGGGAGATTAAGTCCCCTTGAATCCTGAGGGTCCCTAGGGTCCAACTAGACCACTAGATACCTCCAGTAAGCGCCACAGAGCTGCGTTGCAGAGAGATGTAAAAAGGGCACGGCCTAGACCACCTCTCTGCAACGCTGCGCAGTGGCGCTTACTGGAAGCACCTGGTGGGCTAGTTGGCCCCCAGGGTCCCTCAGGATTGAAGGGGAATTATTTCCCCAACTTAAAACGCACCACAGGGCTTGTTTGCACACGTTAACTCAGGACCCGTCCCCTCCCTTCACCACTGTGTAAACACGCCCTGTGGCCATTTTTAGTTGGGAGATTAAGTCCCCTTGAATCCTGAGGGTCCCTAGGGTCCAACTAGACCACTAGGTACCTTCAGTAAGTGCCACAGAGCTGCGTTGCAGAGAGATGTAAAAAGGGGCACGGCCTAGACCACCTCTCTGCAACGCAGCGCAGTGGCGCTTACTGGAAGCACCTGGTGGGCTAGTAGGCCCCCAGGGTCCCTCAGGATTGAAGGGGAATTATTTCCCCAACTTAAAACGCGCCACAGGGCTTGTTTGCACACGTTAACTCAGGACCCGTCCCCTCCCTTCACCACTGTGTAAACGCCCTGTGGCCGTTTTTAGTTGGGAGATTAAGTTCATTTGAATCCTGAGGGTCCCTAGGGTCCATCTAGCCCACTAGGTACCTCCAGTAAGCGCCACAGAGCTGCGTTGCAGAGAGGTGTAAAAAGTGGCACGGCCTGGACCACCTCTCTGCAACGCAGCTCAGTGGCGCTTACTGGAAGCACCTGGTGGGCTAGTTAGCCCTCCAGGGGCCCTCAGGATTGAAGGGGAATTATTTCCCCAACTTAAAACGCGCCATAGGGCGTATTTGCACACGTCACCTCAGGCCCCGTCCCCTCCCTTCCCTACTGTGTAAACACGCCCTGTGGCCGTTTTTTAAGTTGGGAGATTAAGTCCCCTTGAATCCTGAGGATCCCTAGGGGCAAAATAGCCCACTAGGTACGTCCAGTAAGCGCCATTGCAGACAGGTGTAAAAAGAGACACGGCCTGCACCACCTCTCTGCAACGCAGAGCAGTGGTGCTTACTGGAAGCACCTGGTGGGCTAGTTGGCCCCCAGGGTCCCTCAGGATTGAAAGGGAATTATTTCCCCAACTTAAAACGCGCCACAGGGCGTGTTTGCACACGTCACCTCAGGCCCCGTCCCCTCCCTTCACCACTGTGTAAACGCACCCTGTGGCCGTTCTAAGTTGAGAGATTAAGTCCCCTTGAATCCTAAGGGTCCCTAGGGTCAAACTAGCCCACTAGGTACCTCCAGTAAGCGCCACAGAGCTGCGTTGCATAGAGGTGTAAAAAGGGGCGTGGCCTCATAACACCTGTCTGCAACGCAGCTCCCTGGCGCATACTGGAGATACCTGTTGGGCTAGTTGGCCCTCAGGGACCCTCAGTATTGAAGGGGCATTAATTCCCCAACTCACAACTGGCCAGGGGGCGCGTTTGCAGAGTGCTGCAAGGAGGGGGCGTGGACTCCGGCACGATGCCGGTCTTTTATTTATTTTATTTTTTTAAGAAGGAGGGCTGTGTGGCCCCCCCCTTCTTTTTCTAATTTACTGGCCCTGGGGACCCCATCCCCCAGGGCCTGCACCCTAATCTTTTTTGTTGAAAAAAATTAATTTGGCTCTCCCAAGGCCTTAATCGGCCCCGGGGACCCCAACCCCCGGGTCATGGCCTTTATTTTTTTTTATTCTTTAGGAGGGGAGCTGCGTTGCCCCCCTCCTCAGGCCACTTATGGCCTCGGGAACCCTATCCCCCGGGGCCGGCCTTTGTTTTTTATTATTTAAAAAAATATATATATTTATAGAAACACCTAGGACATGCTGGACAAACCGTATTTACCTATCACCATGACGATTTGCGTGATATTCATTAAAAGGCGACTATGCATAGAATGAATCCACATGGAATGTATTTACACCGCTAGTGCAGCTCTGACGTGTCTGACGCCCTACCGTGCCTAATCTCGGCGCCCCCGCCGGTGGGTACTCTCCAAGTAGACACCCTTGTTGTTTATTTATACAAACATGGGTAGCTATTGACGGGCACATTTAATATACACGCACACCAAGCCATTCAAAGGGGATTCGACAAAAATTCGACCAAACTATGCAAGAAACCTCCTCACGGTTAATAAAACACACATCCATCGCCGGATGTGTAATACTTTTTATTTTACTCTCTGGAAAGGAGACGGACCTCACTTGAGAATCACAGCGTGCTCCTGGCTGAGCCCAATGCTGTGTTACACCCACCAGTGCCCGCCGAGTGCCTCACACCTCTGTGTTGTATTCCACCAGCTAGTGCGTATGCTATGACACTCTCTAGCCCATGTGCACTGTAACACCACCCCGTGAATATGTCATGCCACACTTGCCTTCGCACGGGTTATATTGCCCCATCTAACGTGCCTTCCTCGATGCCTATGATATAACGCACAGCGCTATGCCATACATAATACAATCTGGGATATATATCTTTGTCACAGTGCATATGCAACGTTACACTCCCCAGCACATATTTTATATTACATCTTTAGAGACTAGTTAGGTTACACAACACTGCCCTGTGCATATTACACTCCAAGGCGCATATCGCATAGCACGCGCTAGTGCCTGTGCTATCTCGCGCTCTCCAATGAATCTGTCATTGCGCACAATGTATTGCATATTATATTTCACGCCCCGGTTCATCTTATATCACACTTTTTGGTGCATAGTTTATACCATATACTATATCTAGTTTTCATTCTCAATCGTGCTCTCAGGACTATGTTCTATATAACACTGCGTCCACCTAACCTTTTCACGGGCATTACATTTTGCGATGGGAGTGGAGGGTCAGGGGGTGTTTCTGCCAAGTGAGCCCGGAGTCACAGTCACAAAAGTCCTCTTCTTCCTGAATAAAAGTGAGATTATGCTGCATACTTGTTCATATTTTAAGTAGTTCGCACAGACACACATTTTAAAAACAATAAAGTTCCTAATACCAACCTTCTCTGAACAGTTAGCTTGCTGCCCCATCCACCTCCTCCCTATCCTCTGTTGTCTGAATCCATGGACTAGCCTCCTCCCTCCGCTCCTACCCTGAAATTCTCGGGGGGATTCGTCAAGCGGGGGCTGAGAAAAAAGGGGGGTCCCAAAATGCGTTTTCCCCATGCATTTTCCCATAGGACCTTTAGTCCAAGTTACAGCCCGAACGGCTGAACAGAATTACTTGAAATTTGGCAGAAAGGTAGTCCTCAGCTCAGGGATGTGCCTTTTGCATATATGGAGTCAATCTGTTCAGTAGTTCCTAAAAAAATTGCAGTTAAAAGCACATACATATCTACAGCCGCGCACCGTGCGAGCACCGTACGCGCACCGTGCGAGCACCCTAACGTGCGCGAGCGTAATTCTGATTGGTGGTTACATGTTAGTCAACGTTCGAATCGGTCGAAATCAGGAAGTGTCGGCCGCCATTTTGTTTGTTTTCAGTGCGAGAGTGAAAAAGGAAGGTGGCGAACGTGAAAAGGGGGCAGGGTAGAGAGTTCCTGACCCCCTAGCCTTTGTCAGGGGGTCCCTGAAGGACCCCGAAGGCAGAAAAAAACATTGACATTTTTTTTTTTTAATCGCGGGGGTGCGCGCACGGTGAAAACCCCCCAAAAAAAACACATTTTCTTTTTTTAATACGTAGTTTATTGTAAAAAATAAATATATAAAAAAAATAATAATACATACATAACTTAGCATTTAAAAAACCGTACAAATTCACTGAAAAAACCATAGGTTTCACACACGTTATAGTTAGGAATTAGCATTTAAAAAACCTTGCAAATTCACTTAAAAAACCATAGGTTTCACACATGTTATAGTTAGGTGGATATTTCACTCGTAAAAAACCAATGAAATTCCCCCGTTATAGTTAGGTCAGATAACTATAACTCGCGCGGCCGCCACTCTATCACAAGGATGATGTCATCAGTGATGTCATGAGTGATGCCACTGACCATGTCATGAGTGATGTAATATGTGACGTCATCAGCAGTGGATTGCGGTCGCGCGAGTTATAGTTATCTGAACTAACTATAACGGGGGAATTTCATTGTTTTTTTTACGAGTGAAATATCCACCTAACTATAACATGTGTGAAACCTATGGTTTTTTAAGTGAATATATATATATATACATATATATATATATATATATATACATATATATATATATATATATATATATATATATATATATATACATATATATATATATATATATATATATATATATATATATATTTCCTATGCATGATTAAAGATGTGTGCCCCTGCCCTAAGGGCTCTACCCAACTGTTGTCTGGATCCCTAATGCTAATTTTCTTGTCATAGGTGCACACATATCATGCAAGTGTGCCATGGCATAGGCCTGTCTCACGGAATGCAGTCTTTTTGGACCAAGAGGGGCACCAAAAAGTGCTACCCTCATAGTAATGGAAGGCTACCACCTTCACCAGGAGGTAAGCAGCATAAGGGCAGTGGTGGCAGCATACGGCAGCATACCGTGTAGTGATCAGTAGTAGTGAACATGTCCTCTTTTACCCTGTGTCACTGGAAGGAGGCCTACAGGTTCACTCACCTTTTTAAAAGTTCAGCTGCTGTGTGCTTGACTCACCCTTGGCCTACTTCAGGTAGATGTGCAGTGCTGCGCAGGAGTAGGGACTGTGCTAAATTTATTTGTGCCTGGGAAGGTTACAGTATAGGGATTTTTGTATGCTGCTTGCTGCTGTACTTGTTTTTTTGGTTTAACAGTCACTTTGAAATATTTGCACCTTCATGCTCAAACCAAAGGGGCATTGGTTGACTACACTAGTTGGATTTTTGTGTGCTGCTGTGCTTGTTATTGTGTTACCAGTCATTTTGAAATATTTGCACCTTCATGCACAAACCAAAGGGGCATTAGTTGACTAAATCGGTTTGATTTTTGTATGCTGCTGCCTACTGCCTGCTGTACTTGTTATTGTATTAAAAGTCACTATGAAATATTTGTACCTTCATGCACAAACCAAAGGCCACAGTTTGATTAAGCTGGTATGAGTTTTGTATGCTGCTGTGCTTGTTATTGTTTAACCAGTCATTTTGAAATATTTGCACCTTCATGCACAAACCAAAGAGAGAATTGTTTGACCGACATAGCTTCATTTCTGCATACTGCTGGACTTGTTTTTATCTTGCACTTTGAAAGTATTTGCACTTTTTCCTTTGCTTCAACAACTAAAGTTAGTATAGATTCAGCGATTAGGTACTTGCTGATATGGTCTGTTTTCATCTTATATGATTTGTTATTTATGGTGTTGTTGGCACTTGTCTATAATATGTGCACCTTAAATCTTGTAATTAGCATTGTTTAAGGCTACAGAAATGCTAAGTACAAACAGACAAACATCTGCATCAATGTCCTGAAGCATCCAAGCAGTTTCATCCTCAGCCTTGTTTGCCTGCCTGTTTTTGTTCTGCTTACAAATAAAGCCATGAGAGTAGAAATTTAAATTGCTTCATCAGTTCATATTAAATACTATAGAGGGGTTATTTTCATACACAATCACTGGTATACGCAAGTGTGTGGCATGTAAATAATTCACACCGTTTTATTTCTCTTGGAGCTGGCAGGATACAGAGTTATATCTTGTGTACTACTCATTCATATGGTCAGTCAAGTTTGTAAAATTGCCGGTTTGGGTTTGTCTTTCAAATTTTCATGCTATTTTCCATCAATATCAATTATAATTCAGACCCTATGTAGTTGTTCCTTGTTCTTCAGTGATAGGCAGTTCCTGAGCCAATGGTCCAGCTCCTTGGCATTGTTCTGATTACTGTTGACTATATTGTTACAAATGGTGTAGCTTATATGTTAAAAGTGTTTCTAACTTTCTTATTCGAACTTTGAGCAAGACAATATAGGGGCATTTCAATAAGTGTTGGAGGTTTCAATTCAAAGTATACCAGATTTTTTGATGGTGGGGCAAAGTGGTAGGTGGTGGGCCGGGGCCCTCCATGTACTTTGCAGGGGCCCCCCTCAAGTTTTGTTACGCCACTGTGTCTGGGAGAACTACACAAAGGCCAACTACAACTCACACCTAGTCATGTGACACAGGAGCATGCACCAAAGTGGTTAGGACATGAAAATGACAACTTTCTAAAAGTGGAATTTTCAGAATGGTGACTTAAAATCCTACTTTCCCATTCAAGAGTATTTTAAATGTGCAATCGGTTAGAGACCAAACTAGATATTCCTACCTACTCCCAATCAAAAGTTATCACTCATTAAATGTAATAAGGTATTCCGATGTTATCCTATGAGGAAGGTAGGCCTTGCAGTAGTAAGAAATGGATTTAAGCATTTTACTACTAGGACAGGTAAAACGTAAAAGTACATGTCCAACTTAGATACATTGCACCGTGCCCTATGAGCTGTTTGTGGGCCTACTTATAGGTATCAAAAACAAAGGCGTAGGCTTGGCAAGAGGTTTAGTTGGCCAGGTCGAAATGGCATACACAGGCTGCAATGGCAGACTTGAGACATGCTTTATAATGCTACTTATGTGGGTGGAACAATCACGGTTCTGTAGGGCAGCTGACATCTGCTGCACTTCATGGTTTTCTCTGTTAATAAGGTTTTTAGTGTGTTAAAGAATTTCTTTACCCATAGGTATAGGCTCACCAAATGCCCAACTAGAAGGAAACTGATTCTCCACTGTTTTTATCTCTTGCTACACTGATTGAGATCACTGCTCCTTAGCGGTTCTTGCATAGGTTAGTTGATCCTCTTTGTGCATAACGCTCTTCTTCTTGAATAGGTTTTCAGTTCATGAAAAGGGTTGGGTTTTTTTACCCGCAGGACCAACAGTACCCCCACTAGGAAGGGACTGGACCACTGCAATGTTTGGCTCCACTTTCTTTGGTCTGTACTGGAGGAGGCATGGCTGCTGCTGGATTAAGGCAATTTTGAATTGCTTCCAAATAATGGCAGGAGACCGAGGAGCTCAGGGTATCAGTGTCAGATGATGGTCTCAGTAGGGTGCAGGGTAGCCTCTAAACTTACCTGGGTTTGTATTACAGATGATTCACGAACAGGCTCTAATCTCGTGTTACTTTGTTATGACAGTCACCTTCTGTAATGCACTCTCTAGAATTACTGGATTGTTATCTATCTGGAATTAGCTTTCTCTCATGCCAGCTCTCACTTTCCTCCATTTCCCCCATGCTCTCACCTTCCCTTGCACGGTCCAGTTTCCCCTTTCTCACCTTAGTTCACTGGGATGTTTCCAGGTTATTTCCGTACCAAGATGTGTCTGTATATGCCAGACAGCTCAGTTTTAAAATGTATTTAGGTGTGCCACATCTGGTAATCAAAGCAAAATTTGTCTTGTTGCTTTTCCATCAGTTTATAAGTGAATACTAGTATAAAATCAACCACAAGTGTATATACTTGGAAGTAATATGTAAATTAAACTGCATGTGCATCAAACAACTTGCTTTACTCCTTATTAAAATAGTGTTTCAAAGAGGCTCCCTATATTGTGCAGGTCTGTTAAATACCACAGAGATGACAGTCCTTCCTCAATGTCTATTGTTCACACTATGAAGTTGGCTGTCCCTGAGAGCTGTGTGGCATCACCATCTAGTCTACTTTATCAGACATGAATTTGCGTTGGTGCAGCAGTACTGGGAGAGTGGTGTGGTGGGATGATGAGAGTGCACACCTACAGCAGCTGCAGGCAGAATCAGATATCTGGTACTCAAGCACAACATTTTGGTACTTTGAACCATCTATGCTTGTGTGCTTGGCTCCCTTCTGGTGCTAGTGGCACTACTAGGGTTGGTGGTTGATGGCGAGAGAAAGAAGGAAGGCAATGTGGAGGTGATGGGCGCGTTTTGAACAGAGGATGAGCAGCATTCTTGGGGACTGTCCCTTTTACTCAGACAGAGTATCAGGAGGAAACTTAATTCGAATTTGTTAGCATCCTCCATGCTGTACTCAGTATATGGCACAAAGATTTTTTACACTCCAACTATCTCCTACTGATATATAGTATATGAAAGTCCAGAATTACAATTGGGTGGTAAATGAAAGCCCCCTCAATGTTTGGAGAAAGTGCTAACTCCAAAAGAGAATTAATTAGCAGTGTTTTCTTAAAAATACGGATAGCATGGTGGAGTAAATTCTGCCTGTGGGATTTGCTACAGATTTAGTATGTCATCTAGAACACAGAGAATTACCACCCTAATCTAAATCATTCCCTTATTGTGGTCCATCTGATCTTCTCCAACACCCTAACCAGCAATTCAAAGACAGATGGGTCAAAGGCTCTTTGCTCTATTGTGTAGCTTCCCATTGGTAGCTACACAATGTACAAGGCTTTAACTCGCTTAAAAGCACTGGGGGATGAACTAATTAACAAACACAATATAATAGTCATTAAGCGAACATGGAAAGTTCCAGAAATAGATATCAACTAACAAAAAGATATATGCTAAATGCCACTAAAAGGTTCAGAGTTAAACAAGACGAATCAAGATACAAATCATCTTCAACTCTTTATAAATTGAGAGAAATCAGAAGTACCAAAAAAAGAGTCCAAATGAGAAAAAAGCTCATTTTTTATTCCTGCCTTGGCAGTGCAACTGTTGCCAGACCATATTTGATTACCAGAAAGAGTTTTAAAAAGCAATACTGATTGGGGGCTTAAGCCCCACCTACATGTTTATCTTCCTCGCTACAAGATTTTGCTTGGGCAGCAAATGTGAGGTTCCATTGAGGAAGAGAGCTTGAATTACACGTTTTTACCTTGCGCAAGAGTTTTTCTTTTTAGAGATCTAGGAAGCAGGCTGATAACAAATTTAAACGGAATATATTTATGCTCCCCTTGGGTAGTTATACCCTTCAAATGAGCTGCTGTTTTGACTTTTTCTACTTCTCTTTGTCAGTATTTGCATATTCCTGCAATAACGTACACTGACTTCAAAACTATTTTTATTGTGAGTTAAATATAAGGGAATAATAAATACAGTTAAATATATATATATTTACATTGTATAAACAATTTCGCTGTGTGTTCTTTCTAGAGGACTATATGGAAAAATATAAAGGAAAACATTTGAAAATAATATTGTAAATCAGGCAGAACAATGAGGTTACTATTTTAAAACACATTCAAGCCGTCACGGACAGCACACTTTTCACAGACTTAGAGCACTTGAAATATACAATACAGACAAATTGAAAATAATGTTTTTAGAGACTCATTTATTTCAGGAACCAGTAGCATGAGAGATAAGGACCATTTTCATGTACAAATTGAGGCTTCTGCTCCGGAAATTGAATAATTCTAAAGATGTCTTGTCCAGTAGCTCCCAATGCAGACATTTGGTGAGCTAAGTGAACATTCTAATTTCTTTTATACAATAAGGTGGATTTACTATGAGTGATCTGCACATCAAAATGTCTCCATTATGTAATAATCCAACAATACAACATTGTGTCCAATATTGGGTGCAACCTTAGTGTCAAACACTCATCCACCTAGAGTGTTAGATCCTGGATACACAAATTGTGTTCCAGATATATATTGACAGCAATTGTTCAGGGATATTGATGCAACCTACAAAGGAAAGTATAACGAGAACGCGATAACAAGTTAAGAGTACACTGGATACCTGACAATATCTTGATTGGAAACAACACTCTTTGGAATTACTATTGCATAGCAGTGTGCGAGCCACGATATTAGTGAGCCTTGAGGAAGACCAGGCAGGGTGAAACACGCGTCGGCTGCTGTATTCCACAAAGAAATAAAAATTTGATTGATCTACAGCTACGTGGATATTGATTGATGTGGAACTTTTCCGTAGCATGATGATATGATTGCTGATAGTGCTCAAAACACAAGGGATAAGAGTTACTTTTGTATGGTGTGCTCTTGTATCTTTGCTGTCAATTCTAATTTCTTTATTAGAGCTCTTTGATCTTTACAGACAGCTTTTAGAAGGAGGTGTAGTGATATGTGGATTGATGCTGTAACGAGGCTTGTCTCTGGTACTAGCTATTGATTTCCTGGGGAGATATTGACCTACTAAGATCCAATCAAAATGCAGAACATAAGCAGTGGACAGCTGTCTGATTTCCAATCTTTTTAAATGGTGTATCGTGATTTGAAACTAATTGTGTGTATATTTGTATTTTCTTGATTGTATGCCATTACGTTAGTTTATGGGAAAGCTTGTGCTCAGTGCAGTACTCCTGAGTTAGTTATGGTGACAAGCCAACAATAAATGCTTTAGGCCTGATTGGTTTATTGGCAAAAGTTATGTCAGATGCAATAGGTCTGATCCGTTTGTTATGAACTGAATTTTTCCATTGTGAGAATCCTTTTTACTTTCTTGTAGGAGTAGTAGTATACAATTGTAATTGTGTGTCTATTTGAAATTGTATGACCGTATGCCTATTACCTTTTAATAAATTGTATACACTAGTTTTGAGTTGGTCATAGTGATAAGCCATAAATAAAGGCTGCAGGCCTGCTTAGTTTATCGAAAAATGTTATCTCAAATGTAGTAGGTCTTTTCCGTTTATCATGAAAAAACGTTGTTTTTTTGGAAGTCGTAAGATAAAAGTGATATTTTTTCATTATTGTGAAAGCATATGTTAAAGTCAATAGGACTTCAAAGGTGGATTGTTATTACACTGTATAAATTATGTACAATACTGTTCCAAGATATGCGCCTATCCTTCTGTGTTTAATTTTGTTACCTTACTTTCTGTATTGCAAGAATATCCCCGCCACTTACACCCTTTTTTTATTTTTTTTATTTATCTTACATATATATGTTGAGTTTGTTTGTGTCTGCATGTTTTATTATGGATTGGTGACTGGATAAATGCACCAGTGAGTCAGCGTGTGGATGAATGCAAGGATGAGTTGCAGAATGCATATATGATGAGTTATTGCATGGCTAAACTCACTAGTGATTGGAGAGGCACTTTCACTTAGAAGCTAGACCTATTGCCTAGTGCCAATGATTGTTTACAATACTATAAAATAATTAAAAGAGGTATACGCTTTGAAATAAAGTTCTTAAAAGATTTTAGTGTCCACCGGAGGGCACAGCAGGCATAGGCCAGCAGAAGGGATGGCAAGTCGAGGCCACCCAACTGTTTATGTCTGATCTACTAAAAACAAGTTATCTCGGGACACATTTAGGGTCTGTGTGGTAACCCTCTTTCCTCTTTGGGGAGCGTTTCAGGCCTTAGTTTTCAAACTGGTTGATGGGGCTGCATTCATATCAGTCGAAACTAGTCTAGAAGACAGAACTATTAAATTAAGTCTCTTGCCACTTATGGCTCTGTGGTGATAAAAAGTCTGTTTCGTGTTTCCACAAGGTTTCTGAGGTTGGTCCATGGCGAGCTCAGAACCTGAGAGATCATGGGCACTTCGCTGGTAGGCACTGACAAGAAAGAGCGATGCAGGTCCCAAAGCGTCCTTCTGGCTACAGGTGTCTTGTAACTTCTGCCAGGCTCCTTAGCAGGTTACCTTTAGATTAGGCCGACAAAGTTTCACACTCCAATGGCTCGAGCAAGGCCTAACTTCAGACTGCAGTACAGAAATAGTCGCTCTCTACGACATATGTTGTCATTGTCAAGCAACAGACCGGTCCAGGCACTGTTTCGGTTCCACAAACGAGAGAAGCATGCTTTTGACTTGACAGACTTATTACCTCCTTGGTCCCGAAAGGTTTGAGGAGGCAGGCATGCATCTAACAGTCCATGCAGGTGGAAATGCTACAGCCACAAAATTCTAGAGATAGGCTTGTCCTCTCTTTTCCTTTTAACAGGACTCTACCAGGTTCTTGTTATTAAGAGGTCCTCAGACCTCGAGATGATCCTGTTTGTCAGTACACATCAGCATCCTTGTTTCCCAATGGGAATTTTTTTTAGCAACCTCCCCATGGAAAAGTTTCACCAACAGGGCTACTTTTTTACTCCAAAGAGAGGGGTAAACATGTTTTGCCATTTTCCTTATCTCCTCTGCAGCCCCTCATATGCATTGCACTGTTTCGTGTCTGAAAAGCAATGCTGCTAAGAGGCTCATGGGAGAAAATGCTGTCTCAGCTTTAGGTTTCTTGTTTGGTAAAATAAAAAGGATACCTGTTTGACGGGGAATGGGCAAGTGAACTTTGCTTCTTAATAGGTGTTGGAAATAGGACTGTCTTCACAGTAGGTTACACCCTTGACAAATACTGCCTCTCCTCCTGGGGAAATTCCAGGATAATATATATCCTGACTGCACTTTTCACTTCATTGCAAGGATAAATAATAATAAACCAAAGATGTCTAATAACATATAAGATGTTGTTTTTTTTTATATGTACTTGCGAAAAAAATCTTTCAAGTGAAGCCAGTGAGTACGGAAAGTAATTGAGTGGTAGAGAGGAACAGCGTGCAAGGACAGATGGCCAGAAAAACATTGAAGGAAAAATGGTAATGGGAATGAAGGAAGAGAACTTCTGCTCCCTCTGGCCCTGTTGAGGAATGGCCTTGCCAGTCTGTGGACTTGCAAGTTAAGGAACTTCTAAAACATAAGACGAGTTATAAAGCAATAACGGGTGGTGCAAGAGAGAAAGATACAGGATGGATGATACAATTAAGAGGCTCTACCATGGTTGCTTAACATTAGGTTATTACATAATAACTATGTGTTGACTGAGGGAATATGTCTTCAGTTGCTTCTGGAAGGGAACCATGAAGGGAACTTGTTGAGTATGCATAGGAATGGTGTTCCAGATCCTTAATGGTAACAAGAGAAGACATGTGGTCTTGCATTGCTCTTGCCAGGTATAGCAGAACACACGGATGTGCCACCTTTGGGCTAACACAGCAGACTTTGAAGGAAATGTAGACTGGCATGGAGAGCATCTGAAGTTGTCTTAGAGGATCTCAGTATCTTACTCTGGACATTAAGGCCACGGGAATAAATGCGATCAAATGTACTATAAACTTCAAAGATGTTGCGACAAAAGTTATTTTGATCAATACTTACATTCACCCTAAAAACAAACTTAACGGTAGTAAAACAGTAGTGCACAAACTAATGAGATTGTTGGAGACGGAGAGTACGACCCACTTTATAATATCTGGGGACTTTAACCTATACTTAATGGGCTCTTCGGTGAGTGATCTATTAATCTCCCAATCTGCATTTTGGGAAATACCGGACCAGGGCAGTAACACACTAGGGATATGGTCGAACACTGGGCGCCAACTTCTGGATGATCTTAAACATCTATCGCTTCGGGCCCTAAATGGTAGGTTTCAAACAGGCAACCCGCCTAATGCTACATATCATTCTAATAATACTAGTTCATGTTTGGACTATACATTTGTCTCCCTGACTACATTTCAACACATTTGCTCATTCCAAATTAAGGATAGATACGACAGTGATCATCTCCCACAAGAAGTTACATTTTCCCAAAACATTACCCATTCAATTCATATAAGGGAGATAACAGACAAAACATATCTAATAAATTGTAGACGTATTAAGAGCACGACGGTCGGGCTTGACCAATTGCACGAAACTGTAATCGATACGCTCCAGGAAATCTCAAGCAACTAAAGTACAGCAGTAAACATGTGGGAAAAACTCACAGGTATATTTCATGAAAAGCATTCTAAGCCAATCAAACCCGAAGGTAACAATAAAATATATAAAGAAGCCGCCACTGCAAACCACGAAATCAGATTTAGGGAATATAAATCTAGAATAAACAAAGCACTTCAGACGCTTTGTAGAAAGCGGGGTGACTTAACTGCCTTTGCAGCACTGAAGTCAAACAAAAAACGAATCAAGAAGCTAAAATGGAGGATTCAAAAAGACGAAGACAACAATTTATGGGCCAAATTACACTTTGACATAAAATGTAAAAACAGCACTAGATTCTGGACCACAGTAAACCAACTCCTCAACTAAGATAATAGAGGAGTAAATTCACATATTACAGAAGCTTCGTGGGTCCACTACTTAACAACCTACTTTAATGATCCATCAGAAGAATACTCACAGATGAATCTTCAGGTAATTCCATCTAACCGGCAGTATAAGGGCTTGTCGGAGTCAAATGAAGAAATGATCAAAAAACAGATAATGAAAGGATGGAAAGAGGGAGCCCCGGGCCCAAATTGCGTACCTCCTGCGGTCTTCAAATATAAGCCAGACTTTTGGGCTGAAACTCTGGCACCAGTATTTACTGAAGTAAGGAGCACACAAATTATTCATGAGTCCTGGAAGGGGTTGATCATATCTCCCATATTTAAAGGAGGGAATAGATAACTCCGGGGAAACTGTCGGCTTATAACATTAATGCATGTTGATGCCAAATACTTCGCCAGAACTGTCCTGGAAGAGTTGATATCATGGTCTGCTAATAATAACATAATTCCATACAGCCAGAGTGGGTTAATAAAATTCACTGGCACGATCACGAATATCTTGGCAATTTCTTTACTTATGGATGCCGCCGTGATTGGGGTATATCACAGAATCTCTTATACACGTTGATAATGCTACATAGTGACACACGGGTTCAAGTCAAAATAGGAGCAGGCAGACATCTTTCTCGGAAAATTCAAACTACCCGGGGCCTAAAACAAGGCTGTGTCCTGGTACCAACTTTATTTAACCTTTTCTTGGCAGACCTGACGGAAGCGTTACAGTCATGTAACCCTCATGCCCTGAAATTAGGGGCTAATCCGATAACATGCTTCCTATATGCCAATGACGTACTACTGGTGAGGCGCACTCGGGTGGGGCTCCAACGACTCCTCGACACAATGACGATCTATTCTCAAACCAACAGCCTGCAGATCAATTACAGCAAAATGAAAACCATGTGTTACAACGTCAAGAAAACACAAACACAGGCTTGGTTTATGCGTAAAGAGCAGTTGAAAAACGCAGTTGAATACAACTCCCTCTGAGTAATTATCGAAAATAAAGGGAACTTTCTTGCGCAGAAGGAGGCAATCAAAAAGAAAGGCTTGGTTTTATCTGCAGCTTTTAAAAACTTGAAGAAAAAGGTAGCTGGACCTGTTTTGCCCCCACTCCTGGAAGTTGTAAGAGCAACATTCCTTCCAACAATTTCATATGGAACTGAGGCTTTAAGAGGGCAGAATGCAATCACGCTGGATAATGCAGTCTCCCAAGCTTATAGAATTATATTCTCCTTGCCGAGTTACACCTCCACGGCTCACATAAGGCTAGAATTCAGACTGGTCAAGCAATCACTATCCAGGCGCTGCTCATATACAATATGCTGGAACAAAATCAGGAAAGCTGAATTGAATACATTGAATCAATGTCATACATCACCAGGCATAGAGTATCTGCAAGCGTCCCTAGCACGTAAAGGTCTTGTACAGCTTTGGGAAACGTCAATTCACCTACAGGCCTTTAAGCATTTGGTAAAGAAGTTTCTTAAAATTCAGTCCGCTACAGAAGATAAAGCTACACTAGCACAAAAGGCACATGGGTGGATGACATTAAAAAATTACAAGTCTATCTCACCACAAGATTACTTTGCCACCAGTTATCCAGTTTTTATTAAGCAGAAGTTTTTAAGATACCGGCCGGTGTTACTACCAGCCAAAGAAAACATGGCACCTTGGCAATGCAGTAACCTACCTGTCACTTGTCGCCTCTGCAGGAGTTGCAAGGGGGACATGTTGCATTTGGTTTGCTCCTGTAATACTGTAATGGCAGAAAGGAAAAAACTGTTAACGAAGGCTTTTAACCAAAGAGGAATACGAACAAGAAGACAGGCGATCTTAGCTTGCTTTGATCCAGGTGACACGCAGTTAAAATGCTGTTTTGTCAAATTTCTGCTAAAAGTGGAGCAAAGACTAAAGAACACGAAAATCGTCCAGTACATTTGATATAAGAAGCAGTTCAACGGTCATATCAACCTTTAGAAATAATATAGAGTTCCCCATAATATTATTAGGGACTGAACCATTGACTCTTATCGAATCCCCCTAAGGACGATTAATTAACTGGAATACTTCCTTTGAGTGTTCTTTTAGCCTCAAAACTGCAACCTCGGCTTGCCTCCTACCATTAGAAATATTTTGACACTACAGATTTTATCATTCGAATTTTGTCTCACCATGAATTTTAGGTTTTATCATGTATATGTATAAGTTACTGTCAAATGGTTATATTAACTGTTAGGCCGTCAGGGGCAGATTGGTCATTCATTGTCACATATATGAATTGAAATGTTTTAGTGCAATAGCATCTTTAATTTTAAAGTTGAAACTATTTGATTTCCTTTTATCTGTCATATTTGATGAAAGATTTTATCAATGATTTTTAACTTACCATGTAAATATGTATCTTGTATATTTATTGCAATGGTTTTAAGTAACCACGCAATTGTTTAAATAAACTTAAAATTAAACTCTGTATCTTACGTGGTTCGTTGGTTATGCTGTTACGCTAAGGAGGAGCCACAGTCGTTTTATGCTACATTGCTTCCAGCCATCCAGCTGCCTGCGGCGACTCCTGCGACCACGTGACCCCCACGGGCTCAGTGGCCATTATGGCACCTTCAATCATAAGCTGAAAGAATACCAAAGTGGGGGTCCTGAGGTAGATGGTGAGACACCGGGGGAGGGGTGGGTACCACACAGTAACTCTCTATCTCACTGCAAATAGTGACTACAGCGACTATCGCCAAGTGACAACAGTAAAAGGGTGAAAGGAACTACCACAGAGCAGGGGGTACAGTCTTAGGGCCTCTACAATGTTAAGCCCCAGGTTCAGGGAAGCGTCCCGACCAGGTTCGGGTGTGGCTTGCATCCTGAGTGAGCCCCCACCCCTCCTCTCACTCGCCTGGGACCACTTTGCCTTGTGGGTGCTCCTCATCCACAGCGCCCCTCACCCATCAAGATTCCTTAAGGCCCATGAAGGCCTAACAGGAACCTATCTAGGCCTACCAGGCCCACTGATGCTGTGACTCCTCCTCAGCCTCTAATCAACAAGTGTTCTTAATAACTCGCCCCCCAGCGCGCATCTCCCAATTCCCACCTCACAGAGCAGCCTTCCAACACTCTTGCGACATTACAACCCTATTGCGTGCTTGTGCCCTCTCCCGCCTAGACTAGGCAAGGCAATCTACTCAAGGGAGAGTATCCTATGGGCATCCTATCTGGAGCTCATTGCACACATCATTTTGCTCTCAGCACATGGCAACCTTCAGAACAGTATACCTACAGTGTCTAAATCAGTGACCAATTATCACTGCATGCTCTTGCCCCCCTCCCAACGCTGCTAGGCAATCAGCTTATAGGAGGGGTGAGGCGGTGCAGATTGCCAGAGCCAAGCCTTAAGCCCCGAGCTGTATACTGCGCCTCGTGTCTTATGACTTGCACCCTGCCGACGAAAGGCGGTAAACAACTTGTGTACTGTGGCAGGGCTCTGTTCACCTATCTGCCTGTGTGCTATGTGCCTCACACCACCAACAGCTAGTAGGCCACAAGCAACGCCTTGAATACTACCCCATGCAGCTTGTCTGTCTGTCTTCGTGAACCCACAACACTTAAAGTCTTCTCTGAAGCAGCAGTGTAATGATAGATCGCCACAGGGATTCACACTCAAAATGAGGACACAAAGCACCATATCAGTGCAGTTACAAGCTCAACAGCGCCCACAGAAGTCAGCCAAAAGGCATAAGGACGAGCTATTATACCCCAATAAAGGGGGATGGGGGAAAACCCGAGGATCACCTGGCACTAAAATAGACAGCGGTCAGGCTCCAGCAATAGGAGCCCCCCTTCAGGACCTGGTTCATAAAGAGGATGACTGCACTCCAGTAGTACGCAGGAATTAGATCAGAGGGTACTTAGCACTGCATGCTAAGGTTGACCCAAGTATGCCAACTCTGGAAATTCCAGGCACAGAGCCCACTGCCTCTAGATGGGGAATTGAGTCCTCTGATGTATGCCCAAGTCAACAAATCGGCAGAGCAATACTGCTTAGCCCGAAGTTTGTAATAGTGGGGAAAGAGATGGTTATTGCAGCCGATGCATCAAAAAGCTTCTCGGAGAGGGCGGCTCATGGCACCACAAATATGAAGCTAAGCCTTGACTGCAACCTCTTCAAATATCCCTAGTGGCTTCACCCCCTGCACGATAAAGAGGAAGGATAAACCAAAGTAACATGAAAGATGCAGCACTGGTAATCAATCCACAACCAATCAAGATAATCAATCCACAACAAATCAACCCATGTCTAGCTGACCCTTACAAGATAGAGAAAGGGCTGAAGATCTGGCCCAGGTGGGGGAAATGACACATCCAGAACTCCACAGATATCGCCGCCCTTCATAGAGGCCCTGGAGGAGGTCATTGACCTAGACCATCAAGGTAAGCTTGGAGACAGATGTTCAGTGGCTAGTTGGTGCTCAAGCTTCTTCAACTCATGCTTCATCCACCAACAAGATGCAGATTTAAATGAAAACTCAGACCAGGGGGATGAGTGTCCCACCATGTTTGCACAAACAGAAGTGCTAATAAGCATCAATAAAACACTAAACACCATGGCCAATGCAGCACTGCTGCACACTGATATACTTGATGTACAACTCTGTATCTTACAGGTCATAGCCACTCTAATAACAAGAATTGACAGCAAATTGGATCATCTGAATAACCTAATAGCCAGAGCTCAAGAATCAACAAAACTAAGGCCAAAGCAAGAACCCTGCGCCTGTGGGCACATTTTAGAAAAGCTAATAACCCTGCCTGAAATTCTGAGTTCCTTGATCGAGGATCTGAAAAGGGAAACCAGGGACACTGTTCTCAGAAACACACTGACCCCAAGGCAAAGCCATCAAGTCCAAGCAAACCCCTGCTCCCTCGAGAATGGTTTAGCCTCAGGAGCAAAGACACAAACTTAGGGGTTGTCCGTCCGGAAATAAAGGGGTAGTAAACAGACGAGTAGGCCTTCACCATACAAACCAACCATACAATCTGGCCACTGCAGGCAGGGATCAGCAACAGTGGAGCAAAGAGCAAGAGTCCACTACTATGAGAAACAATCTCCCAAGCAGTGATTCCAACACACCGGCCATCATGGGAGGGCCCCTCTGTCGAGGATGAATAAGATTAGACTGAATAAACCAAACAAGTGCATCAAAAGTAGTAGCTCAAACCTCTTGCATTGGCTTCAGCATGACAACCAGGAGCCTAAGGGAACAGCTGACCCTCCCATAACAGAATCTAATGAGGCCCCCGATTGCAGTCATAAAGAATCTGCCAACGACAATTGTAATTGCAAATGCATCTATATAGTGCCTACTACCCCTGACGAGGCGCTGAATCGCTTTTTGGCGAGTAACGCGCTACTCCAGAAATCAAAAAGGATTAGTGGTGAATTAGTATAGGGAAATATGAAATTAATTTGAGGGTTGGACATGTGATTCTGTTAATTAGATTGGAAAAGGACAGTGGAGGGATAGAAGAGGGAAGGGTTTGCCTTTATTTAGTCCTTGCTACCCCTTATGAGGCATTGTATCGCTTTTCAGCGAGTAGCCCGCTACTCCGGAACTCAAACAGGATTAATGATGAATTAGTATAGGGAAATATCAAATTCATTTGAGCGGTAGACATGCGAGTCTGATAGTTGAATTGAAAAGGCTAGTGGAGGGATAGAAGAGGGAAGGGTCTAGAAAGTGTTTATTTGGAGGTCATAGCAGCAGGAGGAGGTTTGGGATGAGTAGAGGGGAGGGGGATGAGTCAGGGGAAAGTGTTTAGAAACGTTTGTTTAGGAGATCTGAATAGAGAGGTGTAGGGTGATATATTGGGTAGTGCGTTGGAGATGCTGAGTTAGGAGTAAAGTAATAAATGTAAAGATGCATAAGTACATGGAAGGTGTATTATGTATAACGAAGGTAATATTTCTAGATTTAAGTTGTATTTAGTAAACTCAGACTTTCAAGTTTTTCTGTACTTTAAGCTATTTAATTTGTTTTTATATTTTTTTTAGATCAATAGTGAAGCAATTGTAGATGAATAGTTATGACAAAAATGTATTATTTATGCAGTGACCTATATACATGTTAAACATAAAATAATATAGCCATAATTAATGTGTACATTTGTTAAGCAGAACTAATGAACATCTATATATTTATAATTAATGAGACCCCCGAGCAGCACAACAATCAAAGAGTCAGTGCAAAATCAGTTCTTGTTCCTTCATTGAGTTTCTTTGTCTCTTTATTCTTCCTTCTCCACAAGAGGTATTAATCATTGATGGAATACAGTGTGCATCCCAGTCAATCCTGTAGCCAATCCAATAGCCAACGCATTTTTCGTTCCAATTAGACTTCATCAGGGCTACAAAAAGAATAAACCAGGCATTTCTATTGCACAAAATACATCAAAAGTTGATATTCCAAATTCTCTTTCATATATAGAACTTTGTCTAGCAAGCTCCATATCATTACAACCATAAGCTAGACCTAAAGTGCATAGCTTTTTAGAACAGTGTTCTCTTCTTAAAATCCATCGACACCTAGTTCAGATCACTTCTTATTTACAAATTAGTGTATGAATCAAAGCAGGATATCTCATGCAACCCAGTGCCTGCTGTTCAGAAGTAAATATATTAGCCTCATTGTGATTTCTTGTGCTCTCCAAAATCAAACCATTTGCCCAACTGTTAAAAGCTCTCTCAAGTGATAGCCACTCATTAGTATCACCTTATGACCCTAGAAGCCTGTGATGTATTCAGATGTATATGTACCAGCTCACCTGTTCGAAAAGTAATCACAGTAAATTAGGTAGTAGTATTCAGTATCATAAGAACAGATCCTCATTCTTTTATAAGTGAGCAAAAACTGTATTCACTCATACATCAGTGAAGACCACATGAAGTAAAAGGTAATCCCTCTTTATAAGCTCACAAGTTGTATGAGGAAGTATGTCCTTAATTTTCTTCAAGTACATCTGAAATCCGGTTAAACTAATAATATCCCCCTGCAATAAGATATGGCAGAGTGCATGACCCCACTGGAGTGTACATTTGAATTCTATATTAGTAGCTAGTACAATTGTGATATTGTTTTTTACTCATCAATATATCGTATCTGGGCTAATAAAAGTTAGCACAGTGTTCGCTAATCTTTCAATCGTATAGTTCGTCAAAGTACCGCATTAGTTGAATGCATCACAGTGTGCTGTATAATGCATACTCCCAGTATCCTCCCAATCCCTGTTTCGTATTGACTCCACAATTAGTCTAAGAACTCACCAGTTAGACAAAGACACAATGTCACTATCTATCCAACATAAAACGCTATTACCTTAGTCCATAATCATCCAGTGCTCGGAGAGTACTCCTGCGGTCCGTGTCGGTCGGCGTGTCCGATCGGCACCATCTTGTGTTTGGTCTTTCATACCCGTACTCATTTCATTACGTATTTCAATAACTTGATGTAAAGGGTCGGTAACCATCGTCCATATATCTATTACATTTCAACGTACAATATCATCCTCG
The DNA here is from genome assembly GCF_964204655.1 of Triturus cristatus. Classification (NCBI taxonomy): domain Eukaryota; kingdom Metazoa; phylum Chordata; class Amphibia; order Caudata; family Salamandridae; genus Triturus; species Triturus cristatus. Next base: position 443,149,051 of record NC_140587.1, on the reverse strand, counting down.
CATGCAGTATAAGGTTGAAAATTGCAAATGTATCGGTAACAAATGTACGAAGACATACAGTTCTCCATCAAATTATTTGCTCCACTCTGTTGCATAGACTATCAGACGGTAGCGACCATCTTTAAATGTGTCATACAAACAGAAACCATCAATAAATGTACCATAGGTCTAAGGGCAGATGGTAATTAACGACCATTATTGGATAAATGTAGATCCATGTAGCGAGATAATGAGTATAACGGAGAAAAACCAGTGGCAAATACAGGGTTTGGAAATATAATAATATATAAACCCTAGAAATTATATTACCACCAAGTTTATCGGTAACAAATCTATGGAGACATGCAGTTCTCCACTAACATGGCTGCCACACTTATTTACTCCACTCTGTTGCATAGACTGTTAGACGGTGGCAGCCATCTATATATTTGTAAATATGATTATTATACACATTTATACAAAGGAATACACATATCTAGGTACACATATATATTCCAAATAAATGCTTATATACACAGGAATATACTGTATATTTATGTTTGAGTATAGGAATGTGGGGAAGAGCCAACTCTTGAGAAGTCTTCTAAAGATAAGGTAGTTGTCAGTAGATCTTATGTTTGTGGGTAAAGAGTTCCATAGTTTGGCTGCTTGAACAGAGAACGATGTGCCACCTATGGTTCGTTCTAGTATGGTGGGAGTTTGAGGTGAGATGCCAATCTAGAACGAAGGGTCCTTAGTTGAATGTATTTGGGGATCTTATTCCTGATGAGGAGTGGCCCTGTTCCAAGTATTGCTTTTTTAGGTGATACAAAGCAGCTTGAATGTGGATTTTCTGGCAACTAGTAATCAATGTAGGGCCTTCAAGGCAGGGGAAATGTGGGCTTGTGGTTTTATATGTAAGAATAGTCTGGCAGCAGAGTTCTGAAACCATTGTAGTCTTTTCAGAGTTATTAAAGATGATCCATGGTAGAGGCTATTGGCGTAATTGAGTTTAGACAGAACAAAAGAGATTGTAGCCTGGACCTTGGGTGGAAATCCGAGGTGGGGGAAGATGCAACGCAGAGTTTTTATAGTAATGAAGCTGATCTTGCTAGTATGTCCACTTGGACATTCATTGATAGCTTGGAGTCCATGGTAATTCTGAGGTTTATTACTTCCTTAGATAACTTTAGGCGGTGTTCCCAGATTGTCAGGTGGCTAGTGGGTCATACCTTTTTCACTCGCCACATGTGAGCATTTCCATTTTGGAAGCATTCAATTTGAGATGGCTCCATGTCACCCACTGATCAATGGCACTGAGGCAACTGAAAATGTGTGATTTTCCAATACCTTTGGGGCTTTCCAGTTTAAGGAGTATTTGTGTGTCATCTACATAGTTATAACACGTGAGGTGAAATTCATTGATCAGTGTCGATAATGACTTCATGTAGATGTTGAAAAGCATTGGTGAGATAATAGAGCCTTGAGGTACCCCTGCTTTTGTGAGGTATGGTTTGGACGAGAAAGGAGGGGGTATTGATGACATTAGTTCTGCTTTGAAGGTAGGATGTGAACAAGTCGAGAGCAGTCCCCTCAATGGCGTCTTCATATAGTCTTTGTATTAGAGTGGCATGGTCAACTGTGGCAAAGGCAGCTGAGAGGTCCAAGAGGAGTAGTGCAGCAATTCGGTTCCGGTCAGCTGTGTTCAGTGTGCAAATCACTACAATAGATGCTCTAAATCAAGACCTCAGTGCAGAATAGCACATTTATGGATCCTGATGACCAAACTTGAGCCATGCCGTCGATTGAGAAACAGTTCCAAAGGTGCAATAATCAAGTCAATGCCTTTGCTACCTTCTTAAATCAGTTTGGCTTGCGCATATTATATGGCCGACTCATGTCAGACTTACCTGCGGCCTTCATGCACACATCCTGCTTTAAGATGGCTACTCTTGATTATATCTGGGTGTCTAGGCTCATTTTCAATGCATAAGTAAATTCAAAGTCACTATGGCCTTGGTCAGTGACCAGGTCCTACGACCTACCCATCCAAAAGCAAGACTCATTGGCAACCAAGAAGAGCTTGCGCCCAATAACAAAAATCACGATGGGCAAGGAGCACGTGTGGACCAATTCCTGGACATGACCCAGAAAGCAAGTGGTGAAAACACCAATCCAAACCTATGGGGATACTTGGCTGTCTACTTAAGAAAGCACCTTGGAAACTTGAGAAGTCATGTACGAGGCGTGGCTTCTGGGCACATAAAACAGCCGCAAACAGTAAAAGCCAAATAGTGGCCCTAAAACAAAGTTTAAATAAAGTCTTGAAAAAGCTTAGCCGTGACCGGGGTGGTGCGAATCAATAGCTGTGAACCCAGTTTGCCATGATACGGTTAGAATACAGGAAAGCTCTCCATGCTCAAAGGAAGGAAGAGGAGGCTAAAAGTTGGGCTGAATCACATGAGATAAAAACTAAAGATCAGAGGAAATTCTGGCTATGGATTAATAAATGCTCCAACATAAAAGGTCAGGCACCCGCTGCCAACATTGCCCCCACGGAATGGAAATCTTACATTAAAGGTCTGTATGTAGACCATCTGGCCGACTGCAGCAAGCTTAAGGCACCTGAAAAGTGATCCAATAGCCCAATGGCATCACTAAGTATGGCCCACTCAGACATGTAATTAATAAGCCCACACAAAATGGTGACAGCAATCAAGTTGATGCATTCAAGGGGTGCCCCAGGCCTAAGTGTCATCCTGGCTGCGGTATACAAATGGGCCCTCACTCAATGGGCCTCAGTAATGGCACCCGTATTCCAGGAATTTCTATTGGGAACAACCATTCCAGAATCATGGAGGGGCTCACTTTTGGTTCCTGTCCATGAAAAAGGCTCTTGATCATGCCCTGGGAGCTGTTGCCTCATTGCCCTCATCGACACGGAAGGGAAGTGCTTTGCCAGCATTTTAAACCGGGAGCTCTGCGTCACGGCGGAGGTGAAGAAGCTGATCCCCCAACTCAAACTAGCTTTCAAAAGGGGTGCCACATAAAAGATAACCTTATCTGCATCTCACACTTGAATGAAGTTACTGTAGCTGCAAAGGGCAAGGTCCTCTATTCAGGTATTATTGACAGCATTTGACAGAGTCTCAAGAATAAAACTCTGGTCAGAACTGAACAACTGAGGCATTCCCCAAACTTTACTGAAAGCCATTATAGGCCTATGTACTGTCAAATGGGTGAAAATAAGTGTTGGCTCCGGATGGACCATCACGGATAAAATCTGGACAAATAAAGGACTTAAACAAAGTTGCATATTGACGCCACTATTATTCAACTTGTACTTTGCTGACTTGTCGGGTCATCTTGCGACTGTGAGAGCATTTCATCCAAAAATGGCTGGCCTCAAACTTCAATTGCTCCAGTATGCAAACAATATGGTCCTCCTTGACCTAATGCTAATTGTCCTCCAGAGACTCTTTAATGTGCTTGCCAGCTACTGTATTACTAATAACTTGAAGATAAATGTAACAAAAACGAAGTCTATGATAATCTCTCGCAAATTGAAACAAAGGGGGTCATGTTTTATTGAGGGGAAGGCCATAGAAGTGGTTGATGCATATAAGTATTTTGCGGGTATGGTGGGACCACAGGGGCCAGCTGGCACCACATATACATGCCCAACAGGTGCATCAAATTCCCTTGAATGGGCCTTCCGTAAGTTGCATAAATCACTGATGAATCCAGACATATCCCCCCTCCTAAAGGTAATGGGATGCAAATTCCTCCCTACCATCGCCTATCAGGCATTGACATTTAGAGACAAAATGGCTAATTGGCTAGACAGGGCGCAGTCCTCTTCTTATCAAAGAGTATTTTTGCTCCCAAATTGTACTTCGCATGCCCAGATTTGGTAAGAGTTTGGGTTATTCTTGCAGTTTAGGATATTAAAGACAAAGTTTGTAGCCTAAAGCCTTAAAGCCAAGCAGGCAAAGAATAACACGCAAAAAATATAATTTGGGAAGTGATCTGGCAACAAATTGGCAGAAGTATCTAAATCACGCTCTAGGGGCACTGGAAGCAAGTGATATTTGGGCAAGGGGCTTGTCGGTGTCCTTGGCTGCCTAATGGCTGATCAAGCAAGCAAGGCTTATATCAATCATTCAAATAACTTGTAAAGCACAACTACTCACCCGCAAGGGTCTCAAGGTGCTAGAATATGAGGTACATGTCATGAAGAAATTGATACACGGCGATTGGGCCTCCGCACTGTATGAGTCAGGGGTCCTTCCATTCTATCTCTCTGTGCCCCTTAGCTCGAGCATGAAACAACAGCTGATGGGCTCGCGATTTGGATTCATCCCTTTAAAATCCTATTGGTATGGACAAAGGAATCTGGATTACTCCTTCAGACAATGTCACCTCTGTGCAAAAGAAGAGGAATCATTGATACATGTTCTTTGTATCTGTGATAAGTTGCTCCTGTTAAGGAAATTTTGGCTTCAACCGTAATGGCACATTTTAAATGTTCTGTCGAGGTGCTTTAGAAGCTTGTCTGAAAGGCGATTCAGTGCAGCTAGCCACCCTATTTGTGAAATGTATTAAATATGCAGCTGCACTATCAGCCACCCCCTAGGTACTTGAACTTATTCCATGCTGTTAAAATTGGATGCTCAATCGCCCGGTACAGGATATACTCCTAGAAACCTGTGTGGGGCACTAGATTGCAGGTAATAGCTCCTGCTGTGCCAGGTCCCTGCTGGCATCAAAGACTGAGACCATATGGCTCTTTATAAGAACCTATACCCATGGCAGACCCACTTGAAATGGAAATTTCACCTGAAAGCACTTTTTGGCTCCTGGCAAATTCCCATATCCGCAGCAGCATCACTTGAGATTAAATTTACACCTGAAAGGAGTTTAGCGACATGTATTTATGTGGTCCACAACAGTGGGTCGACTCCCTAATCATATGACCTCGCTATGGGCATTTTCTGAATCGCACACTTGCACTATGACTTACTCGCCAGGGTTAGGAAAGTTTCTCAACTAATCCTGCCCTAATTCGGATTGAGAATGAGCTGTTGAAGGATGATAATAGGGGAACCCCCTAGATACTGGGGTAAAGGGCTTCCCATTTCTTAGAAACTTTTTAGAATGCCGATTTTAATCCACCACTTTCCTGTTTATGCTTTTTAGAACAGTTCTCATTTTTCTATTTCTTATTTAATTGTGTATTGTTTCCCATGCTTTGGGGACCCTTATTGTAATAATTTTAATGAATAGCACAATAAAGATCTTACCTATCTATTTCTAGGTGAATGGGTAAATCTATACAAACCATTGGTTTGATGGGTTGCCGAATTGATGGCCCTCTTCGGGGGACATCTGTCGGGATTCTGAGACAGGGAAAGCAGGGTGTTGGCCCCCTAGAGATGTGAGAGGACCAAAGCTTAGGCAGAGGCTATTCCTAGGGTCGCTAAAGAAACGGTCACCCGAGCACTGATTTTATCTCAGTTGGATTATGCCAATGCCCTGTATGTTGGCATCCCGGGATATCTGCTTAACAAACTGCAGGTTGTTCAGAATGCGGTAGCCAGGCTTCTTCTCAACGTCCCCGCCAGAAGTAGCGTGAGACAACATCTGCACGCCCTTCACTGGCTGCCCATAGCCGAATGGGTTAAATTCAAATCCTTAGTTATAGCTCACCGTGCTCGACATGCCTCAGGCCCTATCTACCTACAAAAGTGCTTCTCTTTCTACACACCTGCGAGACATCTGCGCTCTACCACACAACTCTTGGCTCATGTTCCGCGTTTCCGGCTGCAAAGGAGGGTGGCAGTTCCCTTGCCTTGAAAGCCGCTTTACCCTGGAACTCGTTGCTGTTCGCTCTCCGGAGCATTCAGGACCCCATTCTGTTAAAAAAAAAAATTAAAACATTTTTCTCTGTTTAGTTTGATCCCCGAAATCCTCAAGGCTCGCGCCTGGACACTCCTCGGAGTATCTGTGCGCGCTACAAATATAAATAACATAACATAACATGGGCTTGACTCTTTTGAGCATGATTCATTAGTTCTGGGTGAGGTGCTTCTTCTTTGCAATGTGAGTTTTTATGGAGATGCTGGTGTTAATATAGAATTTCAGGGATTTGGTGTTGTTGGTAAGTTGTGGAAGTAAGTCATCAAAGTGCATTGCAGACAGCTAACCTTGTGATTGTTCTTGCCTATTGATGTTGGCAACAAAGATATTGTCTGTCTGAACTTTGGATAGACCTCATTCAGGCCTGATTTAATGTCTGCTGTGGCAGTGAACCATCTGGATTTCATCAGGGAACCGTTACAGGCACAAATGTGAGAAATGGTGGATAGGCTGACCCAGTAATTTTCCATTTTCAACCTTATTTTCAACATTATGTTACACTTTTTTCAGAACACAGCTATCATTTTGATGTAATAAATGTAGCTGGTGTATAGAATGTGATCACAATCATTCTTTTCTCCCTGCTCTTTCTGATCTTCTCAAAGAGTAATTTGAAATAAACAATAATTGCGACCCTTGTTACCACTGGCCATCGTATGTAATTCCTATGGACATTGAGTAGGCATCTCCTTTGCATGCAGTTACTGCACCTCAAACTGTGAAAAGACAACCGAGACAAAAGGCTGAGGGAGCTACCCACTCAAGATTTATGAGATGGGGAGACCTGTTTGGATTCAGTCCTGTCCGAGGGGTAACCAGTGGGGTTCTCAGGTGAATTGTAGGATTGCAGAATGAATGGAAATTTTAGATGAGAAGCCCATCAAACTAACTCAAAAGCACATGGGAAGTTTATGGGACAAAAATATAAAAACTAGTTGAACAGCCCAGCTGGTGCAAACGGCTGTGGGCTTTCATATGTATAATGTACTAAAGGATTCATTGCGATTTTGTGTAAGAGAGTGTCTGTCACATGTAACAAGATTGTTTTAATAAAATGTCAATGTATAACATGTATGTTGTGGCATACTCTTTTTACAGAAACCATTCCTTTAAGTTGAGCTGGCATTGACTCTTTGCTTCTGGCACACTATGCAGCCAGTAAGTAATGAGAAAGAATCAAGTAACAGTCATCATATCATGTGCCAATAAGTAATAATTAGAAATTTTAATTATTGTCTTTCAGCGAAGATCAGTTTTTTGTTGCATCATACACATTCAGTTTCTTGACTGAATCATTCTCAGTCCTGGTGAAGTTTCTCACAAGACACTTAATAGAGCCAAAACATGTTAGCAGACTGTTTATTAAAGAGTCTTTGATCTGCTTGATGCTGGCAGTGATTTGGTGATCTGGTGTTCTGCTAAAGATACATATCGAGTATTCCACTTGGCTATTTAGAGCATTTTCAAAATCAAGCCACATTTCTCACATTGGATATTATTTCTATGGTATAGTCTTTTCAATATATATGTTGAATTACAGGCTTCATAACTTGTGTTATGCAACCGCCTATAAAATGCATACAAATTCTATGTGGGGTACTGATTTTAATGTTAACAGTTAATAAAAATATATTTGCTATGTATATAGTTTGGCCTGACAAACATTAATTGACTGGAAATTGCTGCTGAGTGTCTGTTAGAAAAGGACTAGTTATATGGGACAAAGGGAAAATCCCAGGTAGGTTAAGGGCCAGTGGGCTAAATTTAACAATGGGTGAACAGAATAATCCTCGTGTATCCTCACTGTCAAACAGACCACCACCGACAATTCTTCTGGAGACGATTGAACTAACTTGCTCCACTCACTCAGTAAATTACGGAACTAGTATGAACTTATTTTCCAGGGCTGCTTTTAGCTTCCGGTCTAAAGTGGAGCTGGGCCACCCTCAAGTAAAAGCCTTAAGGCCATCGCCTAATTACAATACTTTGTGAAACACTGAAAAGCTGAGAGTAACAATGTCAGGACGGTCAGATGAAGGCGTGCATTTGAGAGTGGGTCAATAACAATTCACTGGAAGGTATGGAAGTGGAGGGGTCTCATTATTGTAGAAGTAGAGAAGATAAGTTAAGGCTTGCATATATTATTCAAATAATAATAGTATTGTTAATGATAATAATAATTTTGTCAGCCCTTGGCCCTTACAAAATTAAACAAATCAATAAAACAATTAAAACATTTAAGAATAAAAATTAACTAAATATTTCTTTTGATCATCAAAAAACCCCAGGGATACAAAATCAAAAAGTATAGATAAAGAATTTCTTGGAATCGTTGCTGTTCCCGGAAGAATGTTGGATGTGCAAAAATATATGAGACAACCAGGTCTAGTCAGTTTCCAGGCTCAATAAATGTACACATAACGTGTATTTTGTAAAGCGCATGTTCACCCACAAGGGTATCATGGCGCTGAATAACTGATGTTTATTGTTGCCCAACTCAGTGGTACTCGTTTTATCCACCTCGGAAGGATGGAAGGGCTGAATGGACCAGGAGGTCGAATGTTGGTCCCTACAGTGGATGCATTCGTCCACTAAACCACCAGACGCGGCTGCTGGTGTAGTGGGCCATCTGATGGAACAAGGGTTCTGAGCCTGACTAAAGACAGAATGACATGGCTTTACTCCATGTATTTATGTTATTGTAAAAAGCTAGCTCTGTATATACTATACCAAAGTAAGGTATAGTGGGCACAGAGTCCAGTGGATCCCCAAAGGTATAGCAGAGGCTAAAGTAGATAATACCTTACTCTCCTTTGTGGTAGTGTGGTTGAGCAGTCAGGCTTATCGAGAAGGTAGTGTTAAGCATTTGTTGTACACACTCAGGCAAGAAATGATGTCAGACACTCAAAGACTGAATCCAGACCAATTGTTTGTTTAAAAAGTTGTTATTTTGTTGCTTTATTTCTAGAACCAAGGTTTACTTAGTAGCAGGTAAGTGATACTTTCCATACAATGTTATTTTTCAAAATACAGTTAACACTGTTTTTTGTAGGAACATTCAGATTACTATTTCAGTTGAGAAAATGGTTTGCAAGTGTTTGAAAAACACTTGAAATCTTTTGTAGTTTGGCAAGAAACAAACTCATAACAGTCGAAGCAACACAGGACATTAGGAAACAAGTTAACTCTTTTAAAGGCACTAAGTTACTTTTGTCTGCAGTACATGCCAGCTCTACACTTAGAAGAATCTTTTTCACAATGTAGGTACCACCTCTCACCCCGCCCCCCGGCCCACTCAACCGTTCTCCCGTTTCTCCCTCCCACCTCCCCCCGCTCCTTACCTGCTCTCCTGTACATCTTCCCGCCTATGGAAGCCCTGCCCCTATGCCACTCCCACATCCCAGGACCTATTTAATGGTGGCTGCAGTGCTACCCCATTGAACAGGTGCCCAGGCTCACCACTTACCTAGACTGGCCCTCCAACCAGTCAAGTTCTTTTTGGACCCAGCGCTCCGTTGCACCAGCAACTGGTGCTTTCCTCATCTGCTCCTCTTCACAATTCTGCGCCAGCTTTCCCACCTCCCCACCTTTTCTCTTTTTACCACCTTTTCTGCTTACTTTTGCCATCTTTTCCACTTACTTTTGCCTTTATTTCTGCTTACTTTGCCATCTTTTCCTGTTTACTTTGCCACCTTTTTCTGCTTATTTTTTACACCTTTTTCACTCTTTTGTTGACACCTCTCTCTTGACCACCTCTTACCCTCCGTCCCCCCTGCCGTTCACCCATTTCCCCCTCCTGCCTCCCCGGCTCCTTTTCTGCTCTCCTGCATGTATTCCTGCCTCTTCTTTCTGCTTCCCGAAGCCACACCCACCACACCCCTTCCACCTCACAAGACCTACTTAATGGCAACCACAGCGCAATGGCGCGCCAAAGGTATGGTGACCAGATGTCTCAGTTTTCGGTGGACTGTCTCTGTGTCCCAACACTTTTTTCCATTTTAAATACTTGTCCTGGTTTTTGAGACAAAGATCAAGCAATTCAGCAAAGCAGAATAGAAATGTATGCTTTCCTTTTACAAGTGCCTCTAAAGACGGAAAAAAAGTGTATTTGTTTCTGTTGGAAACACAGGATGAGGTCAGCTGCATGCTCCCAGCAGAGGGGGGACAGGGTGGGGAGGAGGGCAGGGGGCTATGGGTAGATGCTCTGTCATAGCTAATATTAAATGTAGCCTTGTAAAATGTGTGCATGCCTGTGTGTGCGTTTGTGTATATAAACACACACACACACACACACACATTTACAAGGCTACACGTAAACTGGGACAGGCTAGATATAGAAGTAAGAGTAAAGGCTTTAGTCCTACTTTTATTTCTGTCCTCTCCCGGTTTTGTGTTCTTAAAATCTGATCACCCTAAGCAAAGGCAAACCCATCTGCGCCTGGGCTGCCCCCAGCGCCACAACCCCTGATCCCCCGCCCCTGGCAGGTACACCAATGCTGAACTCTACACCCTAGACCCCAGACATCGCAACATACATTACCAACGTGCCAACCCACAATCCACGGTAGGGCCTTTCACCTGCACCTACTGCCACTTCACCTGCCACAACATACATAAGCTCATCGACCTCCCCAAATTCACCACAGACACCTCCCGTACAAATACACCAACTCGCATGCGCCCTTCTCAACACACACTCACTATGCAAACATGCCACTGGGATTTGGAGCCTCATCTACCACCTCACACTCGCCATCAGAACAACCATCAGGGGCACCCTCATCTATTGTCCTCCAGGTCCACGTCCAGCCAGCTGCAACTTTGGAATGATGTCAGCAAAATTGCTGACATCATTGCCCCCTCGCCATAGACTCCAACAACTACATTTTCCTCTGCGACTTCAACTTCCACCTTGACGACCAAAATCCCATCAACACTACCAACCTCCTAGACAGCATGAACAACATTGGACTCATCCACAACCCCACGCACACCGCAGGTCACACACTTGACCCATCTTCACCTCCAGCAACCGCATCAGTTACAGCCACACCTCGGAACTCACCTGGACTGACCACTCCATTGTCCACTTCAACATCACCAGCTCACGGACCCCTGCACTCAGTCTCCTCAATATCCCCTACTACAGCTGGAGCAAAGTCTCAGAGGATTCCTGGATCAAAGCCCTTAATACCACCCACCCTATCTCCTCTCCAACAACCTAGACCAGAACATCAAAAACTTAAAAACTTGGATCATCAAAAGCACCAACAGTGTCACTCCCATCAGTAACAACACCCACAGAAGGTTCACCAAGCAGGCTAGCTGGTACACAAAAGACCTAAGTACCGCTAAACAACACTGTAAACAACTGGAAAGGAGATGGGGCACCAGCAAGGACATGACAGACAAGACCGCCTTCAAAACAGCCCTTAATCTCTACCACAGACAGTTGAGAAAATTGAAGAAAAAAGCCATTGCCTCTTGCATCAAATTAAGCTCCAATAACAACAAAGAACTCTTCAACATCATCAAAGAATCGTCCAACCCCTCATCTGCAACAAACAACATTACCACCCTCACAGGAACTCTGTGAAATCCTTGCAAACTTCTTCCACGACAAGATCGGCAACATCTACAGGAACTTCAAACCTTAGGCCAGCGCCACTGACTTCTTCAATCAACACAATTTCTAAGCAACCACCACAGACAACCGACTAACCGAATGAAACCAGCCTGCCCCATAGGACACCGCCACCATCATGAACTCGGTACACTCAGGGGCCCCATCCGACCATTAACTCTTTAACCTAGGCAAAGCCAAAATAAGCCACGTACTCACCACCATGTTGAACACCTCAATTGCCACCTTCCCAAAGGACTCGATACATGCAGAAGTCAATGCACTACTACAGAAACCATCTGCAGACCCCAGTGAACTCAACAATTACCAACCGATCTTCCTGTTCCCGTTCCTGGCCAAAGAATTAGAAAAAGCCATCAACCAACAATTTTCCTCTCATCTACAATGTAACCTCCTACTCCACTCCTCCCAATCTGGATTTTGCAGCAGCCACAGCACTGAGACACCCCTCATCGCGGCTACTGAAGACATCCAAGACCTACTCAACCGAGGAGAAACTGCAGCTCTGATCCTCCTACACCTCTCGGCAGCCTTCAATACGTTCTCCTACCACACACCTATCATGAGGCTGCACAACATAGGCACACAAGGAGCTACTCTCAGATTGACCACCTCTTTACTCATCAGGAGAATGCAAAACGTCTGCCCTCGCCCTTTCACCACTTTCACCACCGAACCTAAGGAAATCATCTGTGGAGTACCCCAAAGATCCTCACTATGCCCCACTCTTTTCAACACTTATATGACACCTCTCACCAGCATTGTCAAAACCCATGACGACACACAACTCAGCCTCTCCCTCTCCAAAGACACCACCAGTACCAAGACCTGCTTCCACAACTGCATGACAAACGTCGCCAACTGGATGAAGAACAACTGACTGAAGTTCAACATAGAGAAAATTGAGGTACACATTTTTAGGAAGCAGAAGCTCCCCATGGGATGCATCATGGTGGCCGTCAGAACTCGGGACCTACTTCCACCCCTACTGGCCAAGCTAGGAACATAGACATAATTCTGGACAACAAGCTAACCACTACAACTCAGTTCAACTCCATCTACTCCTCCTGCTTCTTCATCTACTGCATGCTTCATGATATATTCAAATGGCAACCCCAAAGCTCAACACGCACCATCACCCAGACCCTCATCTCCAGCCGACTGGACTAGGGCAACGCTCTCTACGCAGGGATCACTGCTCACCTCTGATGACTACAGACCATACAGGGCCCTGCAGCTAGACTTGTCCTGGATCGCCCTAGATGAACCCACATCACCCCTACCTCAGGGAGCTCCACTGGCTCCCTGTGCAGAAAAGATGCCAGTTCAAGCTCCTGACCCATGCATACAAGGCCCTACACAACTGCGGACCCTCCTTCTTAAACCACCGCCTGAACTTCCATCAGTCCCCCAGAAACCTCCGCTCCCCTTCCCTTGCTCTAACCCTCAACCACCACATCCTACATAGCAGACGCGGAGGCTGTGCCTTCTTCTACCTAGTAGCAAAGACATGGAACGAGCTACTCTTTCATCTCCGGACCTCCCCATCTCTTCCAAAGTTCTGAAAGTCCTTGAAGACCTGGCTATTCGGCTAATGAATTGGACCCTGCCAGCGCCAGGATACCCTCCTGGGTGACAAGCAGTGCTCTACAAACCTACTAATTGATTGATTAGTTGGGTGAGTTGCAGGCACTGGGTTGGTTGGTCCCAGTCAAGATTTTACCTTAGAAACATTTCTGGTTCTTTTGCTCAGCTATATTTAGGTCAGCAGGGTCCTCCGCAGCAAGATTTTGGCATTAGGCTGGACAGACATGCAAAGTCCAGTGAAGAGCCTTGCTTTTTGACGGCGTTCGAGTCTACCCACTACCTAGCAAGAAGCAGTAGTTTATGAACCTTGAACTCTGTGCCCAAAAAACTTTATCTTTTGCCTTTGGTTTGCAAGTTGCAGTTCTATGGGGAGGGGGAAAATAGTACACTCTAGCACCATCCAATGGTCTGGACCTGGGAGGCATTCCTTGGGGGCCGTGACTTGATATCATAGGCTACACCAGGAAGTCCAGGCCAAGACCAGTGGCTATTGTCCAGCTGGGCACTTTGCAGGTGCAGGCTTCTTTAGCTTTCAAGTCTCTGAAGCATTATATGAGGCTAGCCAACAAGCCTTGGCGTTCACTCAGTGGTCCTTGGCACGACTGAGAGCAGATCTAGCCCTTGGGGTCTTTCAACACAAAGTCTGACTTCTTGTCTTGGTCCAGCAGGTGCAGATTTCCTCTGTGCAGCCTTTCTTCCTAAGGTCCACAGGTTCAGCAGGTGCAGTATTTCCTGAGTCCAGCAGTGTTCTTAAGCTAGAAGCTTGTGATGCTACTTTTATGCCAATTTCAAGTTTGTGGATGGGGGGTAGGATTGCCCAGGGGAATTGTGCATTGGAGAAAGTCAAAGTTTGTTTTTTCTTCTACAGTAGGAGTAAAGTTATAAATATATAGATACAGAACTACATAGAAGGGGTGTACATGTATAAGGAAGCTAATATATCAAGATTTAAAGTTGTATTGTATAAACTCAGTCTTTCAAGTGTTGCTGTACTAGAAACTAACTTATTTGTGTATTTTTATAACTATTTTTTATTTTAATGTTATCAATATTTCAATAGTGAAGCATTAAAATAGTTATAATAATATTTACATACTGTATTGATAAATAAAAAAAAGAGTCATAAGCATCTAATCAAATACCTTAAATGAAAACTATGCATTGACCTATAAACATGTTAAGCATAGGATATATACATTTGTGAAGCAGACCTAAAGAATATCCATATATGTTAAAAACCATAGTTATAATACATAGTTGTACAAAGAAATACACATATCTAGTTACATACATTTTATCAAATTATACATTTTTATATACACAGGGATATGCTGTACATCAGTGTTTGAGTATGGTGGTTATGTAGGAAAGAGCAACTCTTGTGTAGTCTTATGAAGATACAATAGTTATCCGTGGATCTTATGTTTGGAAAGATGTACCACCTATTTTTTTCTTGTATGGTGGGGTTTTGAGGTGAGGTGCCAATCCTGGACGTAGGTTCCTTTGTTGAATTTATTTGGTGATTATATTCCTGATGGAAAGTAGTCCTGTTCCATGTATTGCTTTGTGGGTGATACAAAGCAGCTTGAAGGTGGATCTTCTGGCAACCAATGACCAATGTGGGGCCCTCAAGGCACGGAATTTGTGGGCTTGTGATTTTACATGTCGGAATAGTCTGGCAGCAGACTTCTGAATCTGTTGTAGACCTTTCATAGTTGATAAAGATGATCCATGGTAGAGGTCATTGGCTTAATCGAGTTTAGACAGTACAAGAGAGATAGTAACTTGCCATTTGGACAGTTGTTACGTATTAGATTAAACTGCACAAAGAGAGCCACCTTTGAAGAGCAGGCGGACAGACTTACACCGAAACTGAAGGCCTGAATATATCCATCTGGCATAATCAAAAGAGCTAGGAAATGAGCTCATAACAACAACAGGGAGGCCCTTCTGGAAACCTATATAAAAGATACAACGGATAGGATTGCATGTGTTACTACCTTCTCTCCAGCAACCCAAAGAAATCAAACAGATAATCACTAAGAATTGGAAGATCCTAAAAAAAGCATGTATCAACTGGGAACTACCACTTTTTTCATTCAAAAGAAGTGCAAGCATAAGGGACAGACTGGTACACTCTAATATTCTAAATAAAATGGACACCGATGGAACCCAGAATACATTGTGGAACTTGCAACCAGTGAGGGGACATTTTCCTTGCAGAAATTGCTCAGTATGCACATTTACAATGCAACACAAAGTGGTGAATATCGGAAGAGACAGCCCTTGGTTATTAAAACAACTCACAAACTTTAACACAGAAAATGTGGTTTATATGGTCACTTGCCCCTGCGCCAAAAAATACATTGGCATGTCCACTCGCAAGATTCACCTGAGAATCAGTGATCATCACAGCACTATTAGGTGCAAAAAACATCTACAGGCCTAACCAAGCACTACCTGGATTACCAACACACGGAAACAGAAATACAATGGGTTATTTTGGAGGCACTCAAACATAGACCTGGAACCGACATTAGCAAGATACTCTTTCAAAGAGAGCAAAGATGGGTTTATCGGCTGAAGACCCACATCAATGGTCTGAATGACGATATTCCGTAGTTGCAGGTGTAACTCAGTGTATTTGGTAACATCAACCTTTTGATTTACATACTATCCAATGAAAGGGACTGTACATGGATATGGGCAGACATACGTATAATAATGGAACAATAGCTCGCAGAATATCGGTCCGTGGACGGAACCATTACCTGTCTAAAAAAGAAATCAGAAAATGTTTAAACATCTTATCCCCAAATGGGTTTTGAGGCAGGACACAATACATGCCCACACTTTTACATCAGCTAAGCACTCCCTGGCAATATTATATATATATTAGATTGGAAATCCCACCTTGGAAATCACTTGGGTTTTTTGTAGTAATAAATAAAATGTAAAAAAAAAAAAAGAATTTGTAGAAATAATTTTTGCCATGAAAACACTTGATAGTCATCTTTATGATTTACGGCATACCTACCCATTTGAACCTCACGCTTTTACAATAGCTAAGTACTTACTGGCAATATCCATTTCTACAAGATATATACATTATACCAGGTAAGCCATGCTGGAAATATCTTGTTTTTTGTAACAATTCTTTTGAGAAAAACAATTGCTGGTCATCCTTATAATTTATAATGTATCACCCAATTTTTCTCCATTTCATTTTTTAATAATTTTTTAATAATAAATTGCGTAGAAGCAGCGATTATCCAGCGTACTTCATGCAATTGGGAATGCGAGGACTGCAATTCCCATGATTCCCCACTCTGTGCATTTGGGAAAACGGGGACTACAATTTCCATGATTCCCCACTCTGTTCATTTGGGAACGCAGGGACTGCAATTCCCATGATTCCCTACTCTGTGCATATGGAAACACGGGGACTACAGTTCTCATGATCCCCTACCCGTCACGGGTCGATGATGATGCTGTCCGCACGCCAACCAGTTAACATAATGTGCCTCACAAGAGAGAAGGCACCGTCAGGAGGAGATACACACTAGGTACACAGAGAGGGAGTACCTTGATGAAGTAAGTAGGACACACAGTGCATGCCCGGCCCTCCCTACCCCCAAACCGCTCTGCGCTTTCTTCTAAGATGACTAAAAAAGAAATAACCATCTAACGCGACAGTCATTAATATACCAATTTAGGGTGTAACTACAGAACTCCTTCCCCCGCCCCTCCATGAGGTATAATACCTAAACATTAAGGGTAAGAATCGGTATTGAGAACTAACGATAACGATGCACAGACATGGGCCTTTTACATGGGCAATAACATAATGATTTTGCAATTTTGGAAGGTTAACGTGTGTATACACAGGTGTTTTTGTGCATGAAATTCATATGACACAAGTAAGCGTGCGATTACAGATTGTTATGGAAGGACCATAGCACGCTAAAGATTTGTATAAGTTGCCTCTGGCTGCTCACAAAGACTATTTTCCGTGATTGCCTGTACATGTTTATTTGTTCATTGTATTATATATACTCTTTATGTTTTGTAGATAAGGTTCCTACAGACACTGAAGTTACCCTGTTTGGACCATGTGTCAATCGGGTATTGTATGTGTGATATTTGTAGGCAGTGTATAAGGAAGTACCATACATATTAGGTTCAGTACGATTGTCCTATACTTTGCGTTCCTAATTATCCTTCCACCACCAACGAATAAAAATTATACAAATGAATGCCATGTGGTAAGGATTTTTATCTGAAACTACCCTACTTTTTTCCTTTTCTTTTTCACCTTAGTTTCCTACTAATATTGGTACTACAGCCCTAATACGAGATCATTCACAATTAGAGGTTTCTTTGATGAACATGGGATCGCGGATGAAGGAGCCTGACACCTGGGAGGTGTTTGAGGCCATCCTGTATATTTTTAGCACACAAGTGAGCTGTTCCAAAATATTGGAACGTGTTAGTAGCTAGAACTATTCCTTGGTGAAGATACACCCACATAGTAAGATGGGATGAAGCCACAATAAATGGACTTGATAATTGAAGGGCCCGTTCAGTTTTGGGTGGAAATAAGAGAGATAGTAGCCTAGACCTTGTGTGGAAATCCCAGGTGGGGAAGATGCGTCGCAGAGTTTTAAAAGTAATGAAGCTTGATCTTGCTAATTTGTCCAGTTAAAGACACACAATTGATGGACAGGGGTGAGTGTTTTATTTGCTCAAACGCTCCGTCCATCATCCCCTTTGGTATCGCTTTGTTCACCCTAAGTTTGCAGGGTATGCCCAGACGTGGGTCCCTTGCTCACTTTGCCACTAGATTCAAGATAGCCTGGCTGATGAGGGTTATGAACCCGAAACCGGTCCCAGGATGCTTGTTTCCGTTCCAGGGAAGACATGGCTTGGCAGTTCGGGCTGGACTGTTCCCATGAGGCACAGGGTCAGACTGATTTGCATATGGCCATGTCTGAACTGGGGTGGTGGAGTGAGCTAAAGAATGATGATGGATTAAACCCAGATCAGTTGACTGGGAGTGAGTGTTTGATTTGCTCAAACGCTCTGTCCACCATCCCCTTTGGTATCGCTTTGTTCGCCCTAAGTTGGCAGGGTATGCCCATACGTGGGTCCCTTGCTCACTTTGCCACTGGATTCAAGATAGCCTGGCTGATGAGGGTTATGAACCCGAAACCAGTCCTAGGATGCTTGTTTCCGGTCCAGGGAAGACATGGCTTGGCAATTCGGGCTGGACCGTTCCCATGAGGCACAGGGTCAGACTGATTTGCATATGGCCATGTCTGAACTGGGGTGGTGGAGTGAGCTAAAGAATGATGATGGATTAAACCCAGATCAGTTGACTGGGGGTGAGTGATTGATTTGCTCAAACGCTCCATCCATCATCCCCTTTGGTATTGCTTTGTTTGCCCTAAGTTGGCAGGGTATGCCCAGATGTGGGTCCCTTGCTCACTTTGCCACTGGATTCAAGATAGCCTGGCTGATGAGGTTTATGAACCCGAAACCGGTCCTAGGATGCTTGTTTCCGGTCCAGGGAAGACATGGCGTGGCAGTTCGGGCTGGACTGTTCCCATGAGGCACCGGGTCAGACTGATTTGCATATGGCCATGTCTGAACATGGGTGGTGGAGTGAGCTAAAGAATGATTATGGATTAAACCCAGATCAGTTGGCTGGGGGTGAGTGTTTGATTTGCTCAAACGCTCAATCCATCATCCCCTTTGGTATCGCTTTGTTTGCCCTAAGTTGGCAGGGTATGCCCAGACGTGGGTCCCTTGCTCACTTTGCCACTGGATTCAAGATAGCCAGGCTGATGAGGATTATGAACCCGGAACCGGTCCCAGGATGCTTGTTTCTTGTCCAGGGAAGACATGGCTTGGCAGTTCGGGCTGGACTGTTCCCATGAGGCACAGGGTCAGACTGATTTGCATATGGCCATGTCTGAACTGGGGTGGTGGAGTGAGCTAAAGAATGATGATGGATTAATCCCAGATCAGTTGACTGGGGGTGAGTGTTTGATTTGCTCAAACGCTCCGTCCATCATCCCCTTTGGTATCAATTTGTCCAGTTGGGCATTCATTGATAACTTGGAGTCCATGGTAATTCCAAGATTTCTTAATTCCTTAGATACTTTATTTTATTTATTGTGTTTTATATAGCGAAGACTTGCCCCTAGGGCATCAGAGCTTCACAGAGTTTGCACCAGCAGCAAATACCTGAGATAAATTTGGAGTAAATATATATACATAGCGCCAGAAAGTGACGAGGTATACAGAATTGCATAATCAGCACTACATAAGATAACTTTGAAGTGAAATATAGATACATGTTCCTAGTATGTGACAGGTATACAAAAATATTAGGGAAAGATGCCGATCTAATTTTGAGGTAGTTATGGTACACAAAATTACATAGCACTTTACAGGGCATCACGACAGTTGTACGATATTGCCAGAGGGCTAGGTAAAAAGAAAAGTACATATTAACAATCAAACCTGCAGAGCTAGAAAGAACAGTCGTTTAATTAGACGGTGTAGCTCTGAGGTAGCGGGGGTAAGGCCTCATGAGGACAGGGGGGATTAGATCACAGTTTTCCCCGTGGTAGTGTTGCACAGATTTATTTAGAGGGTGTAGGGAGAGTGCCCGCTGGCTAGTCAGGTGCTCTAAGGGGGTGGATTTAGGTATTTGTTTAAGAGTAAGAGCTTCAGTTTCTTTTTGAAGTGAGGGAAGGATTCATTTTCCCAGCAGATCCTGGGGCAGGGAGTTCCAGATTCTTGGAGCATTCCCATAGAAAGAGTGGGTGTGAGATTTCTCTCTCTTAAATTTTGGTGGAATCAGGAGTAGACTGTTTGAGCTTCGTAGAGGTCTCTTTTGATAATTTATTTGTGAGATAGAGTGGATTTTCAGGGTAGAGAGCTGTATGAAATTATGCAGGCAGTTTTTAGTATGGCCTTTGCCTCGATTAGTAGCCAGTTGAGTTGCTTGAGGGTGGGAGTGAGCCATTTAAAGAGCCTTTCCCCCAATATAAGTCTGGCCACAGCGTGGAGAGTAGCTTTCAATGAGGCTAGGTAGGATTTTGATGCATCCAAAACCATTGCATTTCCATAGTCCAGCTTGGGTAGGACTAGTGATTGCACTGCTATCTTTAAGTCTTTACTGGGGGATAAAGGGTTTGATCTTTTACAAGTTTTTTCAGTGTGTAGAAAGCGCTGTTTTACAGAGGCATCGATATGATCTTTCATGCTAAGGAGGCAGTCAAGTGTAATCCTCAGGGACTTAACAGAGTTGGAGATTGACAGTTTGCCGTTTAATGCAATGAGGTTGTCCAGCCAGCTGTCTACGGAAAAAGGTTTTTCCTCTGGGATGGAGTTCAGTTTTGTTGGGGTTGAGTTTGTGGTGGTTGCTGGTCAGCCAGGCTTGAACTGTGATAAGAATGTTATGTAGGTGATGGATGTCTTTGATTGACGAGATTTTCATGTACAGTTGGGTGTCTTCGGGAAAATAGATGGTAGGTTATTCTGGCTTGCTTCAGGATCATTGCAACATGTTCCATATAGCGTTTGAATAGGGTAGGAGACAGGATTGATCCATGGGAGACTCCTTGTGAGACGAGTTGTTTTTGAGGTTGAGTTGTTGAGCTTGATAAGCTGCGAGCGTTGGTTTGGAAAGGAGGTGAACCGTTTGAGGACAATCCTGTTGATGTAGCACGATGCGAGACGGTGTTTGGGAGGACATCGTGGTTTACAGTGTCGAAGGCGACCGAGAGGTCGAGGAGGACTAGGAGGCAGGCCAGATCATCCTCCAGAGATCTGTGTAGGTCGTCTGTGTTGTTCAGTTTAACCGTCTCTGTACTGCAGCCTTTCCTGAATCCGGATTGAAAGGTGTCAAGTAGGTTGTATTTATGGATGTGAGTGTTGAGTTGATCAGGCACACATTTCTCAAAGATTTTGTCAAGGAAGGGATGGTTGGTTACCGGTCGGTAGTTATTAAGGTTGTTCTGGTCAGCGGCCATTTTTTTGATGAGGGGTGTGACTTGGCTGAGTTTGAGGTGGGCTGGCATGGAACTGCTTGACAGTGATGAGTTGATGATTTTGGTCCAAATAGGAGAGATGATGTGCCTGTGGCTTTTCACAATCCCAGCAGGGAGGGAGTCAGAGATGTGAGATGTCGGCTTTATGCTGGAGAGAATGTTGAGAACTTCTTCTTCAGGGGTATTGTTAAATTTAGATCAGGTTGCACTGTTTTTATAGTTGCAAGGGGTGGGGTGATGTTGAGACAACTTTTCATTGAAGGTAGGGCTGTGGGTTAGCCCTTTCCACAAAGGGCATCTTTGGTGCACGGTGGAGAGGCAGGTGGTTCTAGCAATAGTTCCATGCTAGATATTTTATCAGTGAAAAATTTTGCGAATTCTTCACAGCGCTTTGATGAGCTATTAGATGAATGCTGGGGGAAGGAAGACGTTTGCTGTTTGATGATGTTGTTTAGGTCTTTGGGTCTGTTCCTAGACCGGTCAAGTTGGTCTCGGAAGGAGGTGTATTTTTCTTTGAATATGTGTGTATTTTTGGCCTTCGGCCCAGCTGATCCAGAGATTGGATTCTGAGGGTTGTAGTTTCCAGTTTCCTTCAGCTAAACAGAGTTTTCACTTTTCATTGTTGTGGCCTTTGTTGAACCAGGATATGGAGTGGCTAGGCCTTGATTTCTTGAGTTTCTGGGGGGTGATTTGTTCTACTAGTTCTGTGATTTTCGTGTTGTAGGGGGTGGTGAGATCCTCGGCGGATGAAAGGTCAGGTGGAGGAAGGGTTTGAGTACTGACGGGAGCTTCTAACTCCACTTGGGGGCTTTGGGGGATGTTTCTTACCCAGCGTTTGGGATGGCTCTATTGGTAAGAGCGATGATGGGTGAAATTGAGATTGAAGAGAATTTGATAGTGATTTGCCAAGTCAGATAGTAGGATAGAGTGCAGAGATAGAGTGTTGTGTTTGGAGATGATTGCGTCTAGGGTATGACCCTTGTTGTGCATTTGCAACCTGGAAAGGCCAACTGCACTGACATGGTCACTCCATTGTCTGTGTTCCACTGTAAAGTCTATACCTTTTAGGCATATGGACCTTTTCTGCAGTTTGTGGTTTTGCCCACTGATCTGCATAAGTCACCTGAAAAGTCTGTCGTTGGTTTGAACTCTAAAATGAGTCCCAAACAGGTAGGGCCCAGCTTCTTCAGGGACAAGATTACAGCAAAGGCTTATCTCTCAATGGAACTCCAACACAGCTCTCACTGGAGTATTTGCCTACTAATGAATGCATCTGGTTGATCCTGCCTCACATCATTTGCCTGTGCCAACATTGCCTTGATCTCATATTCTAAAGCATCTGTCTGGACAATGAACTCAGCTATAGTCTGGTGCTTTTAGGACAAGTACTGAGCACACTGTTTCTTTCAGGGTGTCAAAGACATTATGAAAGTCTGCCGTTCAAATAACTTTCTGTGGCTGCTTCTTGGAAGTGAGTTCTGTCAAGGGCACTACAATAGTGGCATACCCTTTAACAAAACTCCTGTAGTAACTGGTTGGGCGTAGAAAGAATCTGATCTGGATGTGGGTTTTCGGAAGGTTCCCAAGCCAGAACTGTCTGGACCTTAGCCTGGGGGGTTGTACATGCCTCACACATACAAGATAGTGCAGGTACACAATTCCCGTATTTGACACTTACTTGCCCTAATAGTCAGTCCTGCCTGCTGCAGGGCCTGAAGCACTTTTATTCAGGTGGATGAGATGATCCTGCTAGGTGGAGCTAAATATAGTGATATCATCCAGATATGCCCACTAAATGCTTCCAGCATAGACAGAACTCCTTTGGAAGGTGGCAGGGGCATTTTTTAAACCAGAGGGCATCACTTTAAACTGAAAGGGCCCCTCAAGTGTGGAGAATGCAGATCTCTCCTTGCCTTGGCTCCATGTATTAGGACAGTCTACAAGTACTCTGAGGAAAGTTGAAATGTGCTCAGGTATTTTGCAGCCCTAAGTATATCTACTATAAAACCTTCCTTTTTCCTCTGGATTCTTAGTGCTGCTATGTTCTTGTCTTTGGTATTACTTGTGTCCGGTATTTTGTCCTCTATAGCGCCAGGACGCCCCTTTGCTGGGGCAGCTGTGCGCTCTATAAATCCGGATAACATAACATAACATAACTAGCTCATCAGCTCTTGTGTTGGTCTGAGCATCAATCTTGGTTACTGCATTAAGTCCCCTGTAATCCACACAAAATCTTAGCTCTGTTTCCTACTTTTTATGCTGGGTTTAGGTACCAGCACCACTAGACTGGACCAAGTACTACTGAAGGAATCAATCACCCCCAACTCAGCTTTGGTGCTGGCCTTCACATAGTCAGACAAGCTGCAGATTTTTCCCTTGACATGTAAGTTGTCACCAGTCCACATCATGGATCCATCACTAGGTGGGACCTGGTGTTGCAGAGAACAAATCAGCAAACCGTCTTAAAAAGTTGTGACAGTCGCTCTACTGTTCTGCCAGTGTGGAGGGGAGCACTACTCCTTCCACTGAGCCAACCTTGGTTATGTAACAAGAGGTTCACTTTTCTCTTCCACTCCTACATCTTTCTCCATGAGCAGGATCATGTCAGTCCTGTCATGGTGAGATTTTAGCCTGTTTAAATGGATCACCCATCTGAGAGTGCCTGGGGTACCCAGGTCCACTAAGTAAGTAACCTCCTCTTTATTTCCCCCTATCTGACAGGGCCCAGTCCACTTGTCCTGGAGGGCTCTGGGAGTCACAAGATCCAACACCCACACCTTGTAACCTGGCTGGTACTCCACAAAGTTCAACCTTTTGGTCATACTGGTGCCTCACAAGCTCTTGGCTGGCCTCCAAATTCTTATTTGCTTTTTTCATGTTCACCTCTAATTGTGACCTCAGGCCCAGTTCATAGTCCACAATGTCCTGCTTTAATTCTCTGTGAGGTTTCTCCCACTCTTCTGTCACTAATGTCAATGGTACCTCTTTTTTCACAAATAGCAGACATGGCTGTACGACAGCCCACCTTCTCTTGAATTTGTCAGGCAAACCCATAATCATGCCTTTCATGCTTTTGTTGAAAATTTGAACTAAACCATTGGTTTGAGGGGTGATAAGGGGTGGTAAACTTATAGGTTACTCCACACTCATCCCACACAGCCTTCACCTTCAAGTATGCAAACATGGGGTTTGTACCCCTGTCTGATACCACCTCCTTAAGAAACCCCACTCTGGTGAAGACACCAAGCAAGACTCTGCCCACTGTGGGTGCAGTGACTGTCCTGAGGGGTATTGCCTCTGGATATCTTGTGGCATGATCCACAACCACTGGGATGAACATGCTGCCAGAAGCAGTTGGATGGTCTAGCGGCCCAACAATATCAATCCCCACCCTCTTAAATGGTGTTCCAACCACAAGTAGCTGAATCAAGTGTGCCTTGAGTTTTCCCCTTGTCTTTCCACTGGCATGACAAGTTTGGCAAGAGGGACAGGACTCCTTAACCTTTTCTGACATCTAGGGCCAGTAAAAGTGGTCTGCCGCAGATGCCCAGCCAAAGGAAAGTCATAGGTCAGGTTGAGGAGGAATGCACTGTACTGTTCATGCACCAATCTCCTAGTTCTCCCTTGCTTCACTTTACAAAACAACATCCTCGCAATAGACCATGTGGGGACCATTGGCATCCCCTTTCTCTTGGACTTCAGCCTGTTGCTGAAGGTGTTCAGGTGTAGGACAGGTACTCTGTCCTTGTCAGAACTCCTCATTGGAAGGTCCTCCTGCCACTTCCAGCCCTGCAAGCTCAGGTAGATCTCTCAGGGGGCTCAGACTTCCTCTTCATGCTCCAGCTCCTTCCCCTGAGGTTCAGACCATGGGAATCTCTGGATTTGGTTTCCCAGACGTCTTGCCCTTCTTTTTGTTTGTAGGGACCTGAGCCATTATTCCAGGCTCCCTTTACTCCCCTTGTTTGCTGTTTGGGCGATGATGGCCACACACACCCACTTACAGAGACCCAGAATCTCTGCATGAGTCTTACTCTCCACATCTGACCAAGCAGAAGTTTCAAAAACATATCCCAGCAGACAGCCCACTGGGATGGCATGAGACACAGCTACATGCGTCAGGCCACTAACTTCTCCCCACTCAAAATTCACCATTGCCATGGGATGAAACTTACCACATTGTTAGCATTGACTACTTTGTGCATTAGATTTGGGATTATCTTCTCTGGGGAGACCAACTTGTCCACTTCAGTCATCATGCTGGCTCCTGTATCCCTCAGAGCCTCTGCTTTAGTACCAGGATTGTTGGTCATTGTCTGTACTTATCCATGCTGGGAAGTAATGCAGCCAGTGTCTCAACTTCTATCCTACCCACGGTTATTAAGGTAGGTTCAGTATAATCTTTAACTTTTCCAAGACAAACTTCCACCTCAGTCCCTACTCTAGCACTCCCTAAGAACTGTCTACCTGTGGGGCTTCTTGGGAGAAATAGGATCTCCTCATTTGTGCCCAGACTGCTGACAGTCATAGCCCACCCAAGCCTTTAAAGGGTCAAAATTATTTCCTTGGTACCCTCTCCCCTTGGACTAGAGATGGGTCATGGGACATTTGGGGCCATTTAGAGTACACCTATTTTTGTCTTTAGTGCTCTCCTCTTCCTCTTGTTGGAAGACGTGCCCCCCTTACTTAGCGTTACTCCCTTGGGACTTCTTGGGCACCCTAGTATGTACCCACTCATCAGCTATCTCACCCAGCTCTTTGGGGCTAGACAGCTTAGTCTACTAGATGCTAGTGTAACTTCTCTGCAAACTAATTATTAAAATGTGCTCATTTGCAATCAAATTGTACAGACCATCACATGTTTTGGTTTATTTGCCCTTCAAAGGACCTTCTACTGCCTTTACTTATATAACTATAAAGTCTACCCAGGACTGCCGTGCATCTTTTTGTGTCTGCCTAAATTTATTTTGGTACTCCTCTGGGGTTAGACCAAACTTTTCAAAGAGGGTAGCCTTCATGTGGGGGTTGAAAACTGCTACTTCTGCCTCTAGGGTCAGAAGTCTATCCCTCCCAGTGGGTGGAAATAATTTCCACAATAAGAATTTCCAATGTTGGCTTGCCCACCTTTTTCATCCTTAGAGCTCTCTCAGAGGAGGCAAACCACTTGCCTATGTCGCCCCAACCACAAAACTGGGCACAATCGCTTTGGGAAATCTTGGGTCATGTGAAGCTCCCTGTAGATATTTCTTGCTTGCTGCCACCATCTCTCTTGAGCTTCAGGTCCCACTTGGCCCTCCTTTTTTCCAAGAGCAGATTATTTTCCTCAAGGGGCAGTCTCTTTTCCTACAGGGCCATGGGCCAGTATTACCATTTGCCACTTTAGTTCTCTGCAAGCTTCGTCAGAATGGCTGAGCTTCCCTCACTGCTATGGAGGGTGCCTTGCATGATTTCCTTGAGACAACTTGTCTTCCTCTTCATCTTCTTCCAATGGGGGTATGTTGTCTTGTTCTCCCTGTGTGGCATTTGCTGTTTCAGAGGTACCCTAAGCTAGCCTGGCTCCTCCCAATCCTCTAGGGGCTGTCTGTAAATCTGCTTTGGTACCGCTGTTGCCTATATTGGGATTCCCTCTCCTTGCATGGGACTGTCAGCTCCCAGAGGAACAGGCTGTGCAGGTTAGTCAAGTTTAGCTCCATGGTTCCTTTAAGTATTAGGAAGGGTAAAAGTTGGGAGCAAAAATAATTTAGAAAAATCAAAAATGACCCAATAAAAAACTTAGACCCAAATAAAAATCAAAAACAGTTTTTGCTAGGTGGTAATTTAAGGATTTTTAATTTCTTGGCTTACTAGCTGAATGGTACTACATATGTTTTGCATCCCAATGCTAAATCACTAATGTGAGAAAGTGGATTACTAGTTGGGGTGGCGGTGAGGCCTCACTGAGTAATAATGTCACTATCCTGTACCAGCTACAGTCAGGTATCTTTAAATCGAACATTTGATCAGTCCTGGGTAACTTTGCACAGAGCAGTGAGGCTTAACTCATAAGGAAACAAATGTAAAGCATGTATCTGTACCAAAACAGTTAATAAGTAAGAGACACAATACAAAAAAAATCTCATTCCAATTTATAACATTTTTATGTATTTTTATCTTTAAATAGCTACCAAAAAAACACAAATTAGACTATGTTTTTTGCAAGGTTTTCATTAACCACTGCAAGTGAGTCCAAAACTTTTTTTAAAGTTCTGCTTTTCACTCTTGGTTGCAGTCTATGAGCCTCGAATGTGTGGGTCTGGGGCAAAGTCAACGTTTCAGGCTGGAACTCAAGGTCGATTGTTGGTAGATTTGTTCCCAGTCAAGATTTTACCTTCATATTTAGAAACTTTCTGGTACTGACAGGTAGGTTGGCAAGGGATTCTGCAGCTTGAGTCTGGCACTGGGCTCGACATCACCTGACAGACAAAGTCAAGCGTCTCGGTGAAGAGCATTAGTTCTTGACAGAGTTCAAGACTACCCATGAACCAGCAAATAGCAGTAGTCTATGAGCGTTTGTTTACAAAAAACATTATCTTTTGGTTTTACCTTGCAAGTTGCAGTTCTGTGGGGAGACGTACACTATAGCATAGGCCAAGGGCCCAGAACCTAGGTGGCACCTCCTGGGGGCTAGGACTCAATCTCACAGGCTACACCAGTGGAGTTCAGGGCAAATCTAGTGGCTATTGGTCAGCAGGGCACTTTGCAGGAGACTTCTTTAGCTTCTATGTCCCAGAAGCTTATCAGGAGGCTAGCCAACTAGCCCTTCGAGTCCACTCATTGGTCCTTGGCACAAGTGGGATATGTGCAGCCCTTGGGGTCTCTCGCCATGAAATCCACAGTAGGAGAAACCCTGTCCCCTTCTAAAGTCCTATCTTGGTTCAGCAGTGCAGTCTTCCTGGGTGCAGCCTTTCTTCCTGAGGTCAACAGGTCGAACAGAGGCAGTCCTTGTTCTATCTTTCCCAAGTCCAGCAGTGTTCTGATGATGGAGCCAGGGGTCACACTTTTATGCCACTTTTGACTTTGTGGGTGGGGATGTCGGGAATCCACAGCACATCCTCATGAGCCAACTCATTCCCAACTTAACCATCCAACATCCAGTCCACGCTTATCAACCACACACCATTGTCAGTGCTCTTTGGCACTGTGCACAGAGGAGAGCGCTGAGCTCAATGTGCGCCCTCAAAGAACCTGTTCAACTCACTACGGCGACTTGCGAAGTCATGCAAGAGTTTAGTGTGAGCATGTGACCGCCAGACATTCTGGCTGTAGTAAGGCTATATAGGGCCACGCCCAAACCGCCACAGGGCTCTTTATCCAGAAGCTTTGGTAGCAGTGTGTATCAAAATTCCCAAGAACTAGGATTGCATTTGGCAGGAAGATTGGCCCAGTCTGACTTAACTGTTTTTGTCCCCAAACACCCCTCCTCCTGCGGAGGACTCCACCTGAGAGGTGAAGCTGTGCAGCTGCAAAAGAAAAATACAATCAGGACAATTCTTTGCAATCGTCAAAGTAAGGCCCAGGCTCCTATTTGCACACTCAGCTTACCTGACTGGGATTTATTGAAAGACAAAAGTTCCCTGAGGATAAAAAGACAAGACAGTTAATCTTTCTGTGGATGAGCGTCAGTGAAGAAACTATCACGCAGCGCAAAAGGCAACATTTGTGCAAGCAAGACATGAGCTTGAGAGCAGGGATAGATCATTTGCAGCAGGTTTTGAAAGCTGAACAAGGAACAGCCCAACGGGCAGAGGTGAGACACAACACCGCCTAAGTCTTGAAGATAGTGAAAAGGTCAGAAACCGCAAAATACT
Organism: Triturus cristatus; assembly: GCF_964204655.1. Classification (NCBI taxonomy): domain Eukaryota; kingdom Metazoa; phylum Chordata; class Amphibia; order Caudata; family Salamandridae; genus Triturus; species Triturus cristatus. The sequence continues at coordinate 443,120,015 of NC_140587.1, read as the reverse complement.
CCAGGAAAGGATAAAAAGCAACGGTGGTACACCAGAGAGAGGGAGGAAGGGTATATTGACATGGGGAGAAGACAGGCAGTGACTGATTCTCCTAACCCATTCTATTTGTTTCTTTCCTAGATGCCAGGTCGCTTCACTTAGTGCTCCACAGGGCCCTATGGCATGCCGCAACAGGGCCATTGATCAACTGCGCCAAACCCTATGGCAGGCACCCTCACCAATACCCAGCCTGACCTGCCGCTCTTACACCCTCCGTGACCACCACCACCCCTCAGGGACTCACCAGTAAATTCCATCACTGTTCGAGCCCTGACTGAGGTTCAGTGGACCGCTTGTGGCTGAGGCGGCCAAGAGCTGAGACCGAAGTGCAGGATTGGGCCCAGGCTTGGGCAACTGCATGGTTACTCCAGTCACTTCTACTGTTGCCGGATGCCAAGCACCAAGCATTAGATTATATTTTTGTAGTACGATATTTCTGTAAAAAAGAAACAAAATTACCTCCTCACCGCGTCTACCCCACGTCGTCTCTCCTCTGCGTTGGCACAAATAGGAAGCACCAAGACATCCAAGCTCCGAATTAGCCAATCACAACACTGCATTGCAACGTTGTGATTGGTCTGAGCCCTGTGGTTCAGCGCTCAACCAGGGACTAATAGCCTGGGCATGTTCTCCAATCAGGCTGTAATGCAGCCTGGGTGGCGTACGTGCAAAGTGTGCATGACTGTTTGCCCGGTCTGAGACGGCCAGCCAAACAGTCATGTGTACTTAGTGTGCCCACCATTCCTCTCCCTGCTCTGTGAGCAGAGCAGCCCAGTTCCACCCCCTCAAAGCTGCTGCAAAACAGTGGGATGACGCTCCTCCCCCTTAGTGAAGGAACCGCCACTGTCTTCACCCAGCTGAATCCGGCAGCAACCTGCGTGTTCGTGCTCATCTCACCCACCCTGTACTGAAAGACCCCTTGGGCTACGAAGTGGTGCCGGTGTCTTGCCCATAGCATGGGCAGCCCAGTCCAGGCCAGCACCGCACTGCAACTCCTGGTCACAGGAGCGCCTGAGGAGGACCTGGAGGGCACGAGCAAATACCGACAGCTATGCAGGCCCTGACCGCCTACACGTAAGACCCTTGTCAGTGCTGTTGCGGTTGGGCCTGGCCTGTTGTCCTGAAGATGAGGCTCGGTGCTGCCTTGCGAGAGTAGCCTGCTCCCTTTTTTTGGAGCTGTGATCTGGCAGGCCTGACTGAGAGGCGCAAGGGTGAGGCATTCCAGACAAAGGGCCCCCGCTGGCCTGTGCACAGCTGTGTGGTTGACGTTGGGGCCTCCCCTCCTGAGTGCGGGGCAGCAGCGAGCCCTACCAATCCACTGAGGTGCCTGTGGAGACCTGTTGGATTGCGGGGGCCCTCATAGTCTACGCTGAACTTGACTGATGGTGAGTGGGCCATGAGAGGCTTTGCGGTACCAACCAGGAAGAGGCCTGAAGAGCCTGGTAGAAATTGCGGAAGGGAGCCCGCAGCTGTTCGGAATCGAGTGTTTGCTTTGGGGCTGAGTGAGAGTTCGGTAGGCTTGGTGGCCCAGGAGTACCAGCGAGGGCCCCCGTCGCTGCTTGAGTGGCTTGGATTTGCTGTTAGTTGGCCCTGGAGTGTTCTGTAACGATGGTGAATCCATTCCAGTCCAAGAATACCTCCCCAGATGATGGAATGGCCTCTCCCCAGGATAGGGAGCAGGCCGGAGGGGGGGGGGGGGGGGGGGGGTAGCGCATTGTGCAGCCTCAAGGCCACCTTGAATAAAAATGCGGGCAAGTTTGAGCGGATCCTACAGGCTATCCTAGACACAAAACCCACCCAGCAATCCAAAATAGATGCTGTCTTCCTGGATGTTGGCCTGTTCCGCGCAGTTCATTGACAGCTGGTGGAGAGGGTGGATGATACTGAGTCGGCCCTGACTGCGATGTGTCCCATGCTGCAGTAGCTACAATTTCAGGTGCTTGGAATGAGAGCTGATATCACCTCATTGCAGCAGAAGGCACAGGACGCTCAAGGGGGCTCAACACGTAATGATTCCCGCTTTGTGGGTTTTGAGGTGCCTTCTGATGGTCTAAATAGAGAACTTTTCCTTGAAAAGTGGTTGGTGGATATAGTCTTGGCTGGAAGAGTTTCGAAATTCGTCTAGATTGAATTGGCACACCTCCTGCTGGTATGTCCTATGCTGGGGGCGCGAAGGATGATTGCAAAATTGCTCAACTATAGAGACAGAACCTTACTTCTACAGCTCTTCTGGATGAAGGTCCCATGGCAGCTCGAGGGCAGCATCATCAATGCATACCCTTATTTCACAGTGGAGGTGCAGTGGCGCCGTAGCTCCTACACGGGCAAGAAGGCTCAGTTGCGGGGCTTAGGGGTGAAGTACACTCTAATGTTCCCAAAACTTTGGGCGATTGATGGAGACTCCACTCACTTCTTGCCGAGTCCTGACGATGCCTGGACCTGGTTGCATGCCAAGGGACTGGCGGAGAGGCTAGCATTTTCCCAGGGATCCAAGGAATAGCTGACTACGCGGTTGAATCATCGCCATTCCAGGAAATCAGGGAACAGGCCCTCATCTGAGCAGGTGGCTAAGGAGCATACACAAGTGGCGGAGGAGGTGCTGCAGCAGGCCTGCAACCCCTCTGAGGTCCTGCGGGTAGGTCCCGTCTGTGACTCCGGCTGAGACTCTCGTGACACTGTGGTTTCTGCCAGTGATGGGTCCCATTGTCCGGTGCTGACGCCATGGCTGGATGAGGACTTGCTCTGATGGAACTTTGCTTCTCCCGGGTGGTAAGCCCTGCGTCTCACTTTGTGAGCTAGTCAAACTTTGTGTGGTATTTTGAGGGCCAGGGATGGGAAGCAGGCACTTGACACATGAGGGTTAGAATGCTAGCTTTCACTGACCATTGCCTCCCACGACCTTGATCACTGTAAATTACTTGAGTTCTACATTCAAATCTGTTATGTTGTTGCATTTTCTGTATGCATGTAGCGGGGTGTTGGGGTTCAGCTCGGCCAGGGGGGTGGGGAGAGGGACTTGTTGCTGTTTGTATTGCTAGTGTGATATTGGAGTTGCCCATACATGATGTCCTGGTAGTTTGTCACACTGTTTTTTCTCACTCATTCACTGGGGAGCAGAGCTGGGGGGGCTGCCTGGCTGCCTGCAGGAAGCCACAGAGTGGCTGGAACGCAACCTCTGGTCTCCGAATGACACTTCACATGATGCATAGGCACATCTGATAGGAATTTGACTCCACAGTATAACCTGAAACGTGAGGGGCATGGCCACTCTGGTCAAGCGATTCCGCATACACAGTTACCTAAAGCGTAAACACACGCACATGGCATTCCTGCAGGAGATGCACCTGATGCGGATGGAGCTACATTGGCTCCACGCAAAATGGAGGGGCCAGGTGTATGGCATCACAGTCTCGAACTATGCCAGGGGTTCTGGTCTGGATAGCCCCGGGGGTGCCATTTGTGCAGGAGGTCACAGGGTGGATCCGGAGGGCAGGTATGTTGTGGTGGATGGGCATCTGAATGGTAGGCCCCTTGCACTCTTGGCTATCTATGCCCCCAACATGGGTCATTTCGCTTTTATGGACCTCCTAACACCAGATTTGTTGCGAGACCCCCACACCCCTACTAAATGGGGCGGGTATTTTAATTACACGCTAGACATGCAGAGGGTCACTCGGTCCTGCCATTGGAGGGGCGGCCTGTGGCAGAAGCATGTAGCATTTTTAGGTCTCGCCTGACCCAGCGCATGCGCTGGTCTGGCGAGACTTATTGAGAGGGCTCCAAAAAGTGCTGCCAGGCCAGCCCAGAGCTACAGTGCATATGCGCGAGCGCGGCCGCTTTGATGTTTGATCGTGATCGCGATCACTTTCACTTTGCATAGCCAATAGGTCTCGCTTTTGGGACCTTATAAGTATTTAGTTATGCAACTGTTGCATGGCTAAACACTTATAAGGTCCCAAAGGCGAGACCTATTGGCTATGCCAATGCTTGTTGTGACTGGTTAACTAGTCATTGGGTTTGTGACATATGGCATCTCCAGTACCCGGAAGATAACTAATTTTGTTTTTATTCCCCTGTGCACGATGTCCATACTCGGCTGGATCTTTTCCTCTGTAGCGAGTCGATCGGCTACTTCATACTCCATATGAAACACCTGGCGTGCACGTTGTCTGACCATTGCCTGCTCTTGATATCATTGAGATGGGGGCGCGCCCGCCACTGTATTCCAAAGTCGAAACTCCAAACTGATTTGCTTCTTGACGCGCCCTTCCATGTGGACTTGACTTAGCTCTTGACCAGGTCCTTCGCGCATAATGATGGTACAGCGTCCTTTAGGGCAACAGAATGGGATGCTCACAAAGCAGTGGTGAGGGGTCATTGCATGGCAACCACGTAGGGGTTTGACAGATACTCTGCAGGGATATATTGGCTAAAGAGCAAGAATCGTGTTCCCTAGAGAACGAGCAGATGCGACATGCTGAGATGGTTGGGCACCTGCACCAGGTGTGGGCAGAGCACCCCGAATTAGTGATGCAATTGGGGCAAGTTGACTAAAAGGAATATCTCGCCCTGCTGCATGGTGGGACAACCAGGCCGGTAGGTTGATCGCATTGCTGGTTCGTACTGACCAATCGTGGCCACACATAGTGGCAATTCGGTTGTATGGGGGCATGGTCCCTATACGTGGTGCAGCAGGGTCCCTCTGGGCCTACATTACACAGCTGCTTATGGGGACTGCCATTTCTCCCGCCTGAACCCGCTGCAGAGGTCTGAATTGGACGCGACACTCCAGTAGGAGGAGATCCATATGGCCCTTTCCCAAATTGCTCAGAACCAGACCCGGGCATTGGACGGCTTCCCCATAGAATACTACGCAGCTTATAGTGCGACCCTGTACCCCAAGATGCTGAAGGTCTATAATGAAGTGTGGGAACGGGGCCTTCTCGCTGACATGTTGCGGGAGGTCTTAATTGTGGTGCTTCCCAAACCAGGCCGGGCCCCTTAGGTGTTCGCTCATATGGGTCACTATCGCTGCTGAACCAGGATATAAGATAGTGGGGAAGGTTCTCGCAAATAGACTCCTCCCCATAGTCAGTACTTTGATCCATGTAGATCAGAATGAGTTTATCCATGGCTGTAACACCTTCCTTAATATATGTCTACTACTTCGGTTGATGAGGGCTGACCTGGGGAAGACGGAGTGCCTGTGGCGATCTCGCTAGATATTGAAAATCTTTTGATTCTCTGGGATAGGAATATTTGTTTGTGACACTAGAGGAGATACATTTAGTCCCAGTATACACAGGCTGGATCTGGGCCCTCTATGGACGGCCGGGTGCGAGGATTAAGACGGAGCAGCTGATATCTGACAGGTTTGAGATCCACCGAGGCACCAGACAGGGCTGCCCTCAGTCACCATTGCTTTTTGCCTTGGCCAAGGAGCCGTTGGCATTTCGACTGCACATGCGGGTGAGTCAATGGGGGGGTTGAGGCGCATGGGGCTCATCACATGGTCTCCTTATATGTGGATGACGCTCTGGTCTATTTGCGAGATGCCAGTGACTCACTTCTGGCTGTGATGGCCCTGCTGGATGAGACTTGGTATGATGTTGAGCCTAAAGGTGCATTGGGCCATGTCTTGTCTGTTATTTTGCAGCCTTCCCACATGCACTCTCCAGCGCATTTCTTTGCTGATCGCAACTTGCTTTTATTGGAATTGATATGGGGTACAGGTAGGTGGCGAGTTGCTCTTGGCAAACTGTATCAACTGATATTGGAGGGTGGCCTTAGCGCGCCCAACTACGAGCCCTAATTTGAGGATGCTCAGTTACAATGGCTGCTCCACTGGCTTGAAGTGGATGTGTGCACTGAGAGGGTGGATGTCTGGTGTCTTCTGGGCAGGTTACATATCTACACCTTAGACAGAGTCCTTTTGGGAAGTACTGTTATTGGTTTGGATTGGGGAATCTGTTGACAACCGAATTTCTGTTTTTAAATTCGTCGCATTGTTTTTACCTTGCACACGGAGCTGTATTCAATGCTCCTTAGGCCATTTCTGTAGAGCTGGTCACAGGTTCAGCTGCACGCTGACACACCCCCCTCACGTGACTCGCACACTCGGCGTTATCAGCAGCCGAGAAGCGAGCGCACAGCGGACATTCCTTAGACAGAGTCCTTTTGGGAAGTACTGTTATTGGTTTGGATTGGGGAATCTGTTGACAACCGAATTTCTGTTTTTAAATTCGTCGCATTGTTTTTACCTTGCACACGGAGCTGTATTCAATGCTCCTTAGGCCATTTCTGTAGAGCTGGTCACAGGTTCAGCTGCACGCTGACACACCCCCCTCACGTGACTCGCACACTCGGCGTTATCAGCAGCCGAGAAGCGAGCGCACAGCGGACATTCCTTAGACAGAGTCCTTTTGGGAAGTACTGTTATTGGTTTGGATTGGGGAATCTGTTGACAACCGAATTTCTGTTTTTAAATTCGTCGCATTGTTTTTACCTTGCACACGGAGCTGTATTCAATGCTCCTTAGGCCATTTCTGTAGAGCTGGTCACAGGTTCAGCTGCACGCTGACACACCCCCCTCACGTGACTCGCACACTCTGCGTTATCAGCAGCCGATGATGTGTACGCGCAGCGGACGCGCGCAGCGGGCGCGCCGCGGGTGCGCCGAAGGCTCGCCAAAGGCGAGCCCGTCTGCTCCGGGCCCAGGGCCACCCCCCCTGGCCGGGCAGACCCGCCTCACCAGAGCGCTAGGATAAGTTACTCATATTCCCAGTTGATGGCTCTTAACTTAGGGGCCCCTAGCGATAGATGCTTAGCTCCCCCCCCCCACTACTTGTCTAACATCCCTACCCGCCACATGTCCAGGCTACAAATTTGCTCTCCCCTGTCCCTCCCCTGTAAAGTGCACTCCTGGTCCAGGACCCATTCGCCATTTCCGAGTAGCACTCATCAATGCTCGCTCTCTTCCGAGCCATTGTTGGGAAATAAGGGAACTTATTACAACTCAGGAACTGGATATCCTGTTCATTACTGAATCTTGGGGAGATGCCTCCTCCGGTCCGGATTTCTGTTCAGCCACCCCGGAGGGTTTCTGTGTGGTGAGACAGGACAGATCTACAGGGAGAGGAGGTGGCTTAGCCATAATTCACAATGCAGACCTAAGAGTCAAAACGGACCCTTTAAGTCGACCTGACTGCGAAGCGTTCCTTTTTTCCATTTCACTCAACCACAATCAGTCCTTCAAAGGGATTTTGTTATATCGTCCCCCTGGCCCACACTCGCTCTTCCTTCTGGCTTTGGAAGAATTTGTAGAATTATCTATAAACCACTCGGATTTCACCATTTTAGGAGATTTTAATTTCCATTTAGAGGACTTAGGGGATAAAGACACTTCCCAATTACTAGCTGACCTACAAGTGGCAGGCTTATTCGCAACTGGTGAACGCCCCCACTCATCAAGCTGGACACACGCTGGATGGGCTGTTCACCAACAACCCCAAGCTTTTTCTCTCCTTAGTTAGTCCTGTGGTATGGTCAGATCATTCCGCGGTTATTTTTACCATCCAGGCTAACAATCGCAACCTCGTCAAATCCATGCCCCGCATTTCCATCAGCTCTAGAGCCTGGAATAATTTCGATCACCTATTTCTTTCCTAGACTCTAATAGACTCCCGGTACGAGGTTTCTCTTAATCCCAGCGCAACGTCCAGCAGATACCAGAAATGGATTTCTGATGCAGTTAACCATGTGGTCCCGGCCAAATCTTTTACTTCGAACAGGGCATCACCTTCTGCCCCGTGGTTCACGGACGATCTTCGCTTACAACGCCAACATTGTAGGAACCTGGAAAGGCGGTGGAGAAGGCATTATAACCCTGTCGATAGGCAGACCTATAAGGATGCCCTTGCACTGTACAAAAAATCCATTGTGAAGTGCAAGAGTATCTTTTTTCTCGCCCAAATTGAATCAGCTCAAAATTCAGCTAAAAAGTTGTACCAGGTAGTTGATGCCCTCTCCAACCCCCCTACAGGCCCTCTGACGGAACCTTCTCAAGTTCTGTGCAATGCGTTGGCCACCTTCTTTTTTACTAAGGTCGCCAAGATCTACTCATCATTCTCTCTCCCCGCTTGCTCTGTTGCTCCTGATCCCCCTCCTTACTCGCCCAAGTTCACCAATTTTCTCCTGGTTTCAACTGAACACATTAGCAGGTTGGTCACTTCTATTAAATCTGGCTCCCCTTTGGACCCTTGCCCCTCCGTGATATTGAACACTCTCACTGAGGTTATAGCACCTCCCTTAACGGACCTCTGTAACTCCATCTTTCAAGCAGGTGTCTATCCGGAAGTCTGGAAAGAGGCAGTTATTAAACCTCTTTTGAAAAAACCGTCTCTGGATCCTACTGATTCAGCCAGTTATAGGCCTATCGCTTGTCTACCATTCCCGGCCAAAATCTTCGAGTCAGCTATGAACCTGCAACTCTCCGAGTTCATTGACCATCACAATCTTTTAGATGATACTCAATTTGGGTTCAGGAAATATCATGGCACGGAAACGGCCTTGATAAAGGCTTCTGATGAGATCAGGACCATCATGGATCAGGGGGGGGCGGCGGTTTTGGTGCTCCTTGATCTGTCCGCCGCCTTCGACGCGGTCGACCACTCCATCTTGGTCGACCGTGTCGCATCCATTGGTGTAACTCATCGTTCAAAAGATCTCATTGCTTCGTTTCTGGCCAACCGAACTCAAGCAGTGAAACTGGGTAATTTCTACTCACCCACTTTCTCTCTCCCCTGCGGGGTCCCTCAGGGATCCTCGCTAAGCCCCACATTATTTAATATATATGTGGCGGATTTGGCGAGGGTTATAAAAGCTCACAGCCTGCTGTTAACCACCTATGCTGACGACACCCAATTGGTGTTGTCTGTTCACAAAGATGGTCCCGCAGTCGCTGCTAATTTTCAGGAAGGGATGATGGCCATCAGCTCGTAGATGGCAGATAACAGTTTAAAATTGAACTCGGATAAGACCGAGGTGCTAACCTTTGGTAAGCTTTCTCCCGAGTGGTCTTCAACCTGGTGGCCCAGTGAGATGGGTCCCCCCCCCACTCCAGTAACCAAGGTCAGGAATCTCGGTATCCTGTTCGACAACAAACTTTCTTTTAAGCATCACGTCAATGCAGTGGCGACATCATCCTTCTTCATGTTGAGAAAAATTAAGAAGTTGTTGCCATATCTCCCCTCGACTGCAGTAAAAACCTTAATCACCACCCTTGTTTTTTCAAAAATGGACTATGGCAACGGTCTCTTTCTCAATGCTCAGGAGCAGGTCTTAGCCAAGCTGCAATCTGTACAGAACGCGGCAGCAAGATTACTGCTCGACGTTCCATTTCGTCATCCCACTTCTTCTGCCATATACCATCTGCACTGGCTGAGAGTAAAGAGCCGTATAAAGTTCAAGGCTTTATGTATTGCCTATAAAGCCATTCATGAATCAGGACCTAAGTTCCTGAAGGACGCTTTCCAAATCTATGTCCCTATAAGAACTTTACGATCAGCCTCCACGCACATGCTCCCGATACCACGCACCAGAACCTCCACATGGGGAGACAGACGCTTCCTGGTAGCAACTCCCAGGCTGTGGAATTCCCTCCCATTGGTCATAAAAACTTCCCCTACCCTTACCATTTTCCGCAAGCTCTTGAAAACTTGGTTATTCAACCAGTGATCCCTTCAGATGCCTCTGTCTTTAGGAAGTTCTGTATGCGCCGAGACACCCTAGGGTATTTGCGCGCAATAAAAATCTCAAAAAACATAAACATAAACATAAACACCTGATTGTCAACCCCTTGGCCTCGCTTCCTAGGCGAGACTCGCTAGATGTGGGTCACTTGGTACAGCTGGCAGAAATACATTCAAGGTAAGACAGCCTGCCCATCAAACTCACCTCTGATCCCACTTTGACACATGGCTATGCTAGAGATTGCCAGGCAACACGACTTAAGTGGTTGGAAGGAAGCTGGTGTAGCATGTGAGGAGGCCATTTATGCAGAAGGTACTCTTTGGTCCTTCCAGGAGCTCGTTGAGGCATTCGGCATACCGTACGGCCATTTCTGACATATAATGCAGTATATTATGCATTCGCCTTGCACTGCGATTGGGCCGCACTGAGCCTGCCACTGCGCTGCCGCTCCGCACGATGTTGTCCTATGGCGGCACACACAACATGATAACAGCTCTTGAGGTTGCTCTGCTGGTCCATAGGCAAACACTGGACGTTTGGATCCGAGACGGTTAGACGATGGCTCTCCAAAAACTGTTTTCAGATAACCAGTGGGCACAGGCCCTCCAACAAGCGAAGGGGTCTCCCAGAATACCTGCTTTCGCTTTACCCAATTTAACTACCTGCACCAAAGGTATGTCACACCACATCCCATAGCACACATTTACCCCCCTGCAAACTCTGGGTGCCCATGATGCGGGGTCCTTGCGGCGGGCTTTCTTCATGTGGTGTCAGAGTGTTCAGTGATTGGGCAGACGTGGGAGGAGATAGCAAGGACTACTGCGGGCTTGGTGGATAGTAATGTATTGGCAATCCCTGAATCATGTTTGCTGGGCATTAAACCCAGGGCTAAGGAAATAAATTCCTTCATAGGTTTCTTGACCTAGCGTTTATCTTATATAAGAGGCTAATAGCAATGGCATGGAAGTCCCTGGTAGCTCCGGAAGTGAAGTTCTGACTCTACATGTTGGTAAAATGGGCGAGGGCTGAGTAAGATGTTGTGGCGCAGTCCCGTGGGTGTGGGGGAGGGAGGGTTCTGAATCCCATTTGGGATGTCTGCATTCGGAATTTGGAGGCAAAATATGACATTAGACCCCTTTAGGCACGAGGTTCTGTACTCTTGCAGGTTTTCATATTCTCCCTCATATATAGGGGCTCCGTACACTAGGGGACCGAGCTCTCTGAAGCGTTCGGGCAGAAATGTCATGCTGTGATGTAATGCTGTGTTGTAGTTGGGAATGGGGTTGGTTGCTAGACAGGGGGCTGTTGGACATCAGAGAAACTGCTACCCCCGCTGGGGAAGTGGGAGCTAGGTGTGGGGTGATGATCCTCAGGAGATTGAGAGGATGTGCTTACTGTACATGTTGTCATGATGGTGGCTGTGAACCCTGGTCAGAATTGTAACCGGGACAACAATGGGGATGTTTTTGAGTTGCATGTTGTAAACTTAATAAAGATATTTTTTAAAGTGTTGTAGCAATGCTCTTTCATAAAGAATTGTGCACAAATAGTGGATAGATATGGGGACAGTGTTCCAGCTCCTGTGTGCAGAGATGCAAAAGGCCTGCTGCCTTGTTTGTTTGTTGTTTTTTTTTCTTTTGCATTTCTTAGTCTGCTGTTTGATGAGTCCTGGCGAAGTGAGCTAAAGAATGATGATGGATTCAACCCAGATCTGTGACTGGGAGTGAGTGTCTGAAAAGTTTCAGTGCTCCGTCCATCATCTCCTTGTGTTTGCTTTGTTCGCCCTAAATTGGCGGGGTATGCCCAGACGTGGGTCCCTTGCTCACTTTGTCACTTGTTTCAAGCTAGCCTGGCTGATGAAGGTGTTACCCAGAAACGCGTCCCAGGATGCTTGTTTCTGGTTCAGGGAAGACCTGGCTTGGCAGTTTGGGCTGGACTGTTCCCATGAGGCACAGGGTCAAGACTGATTTGCATATAGCTGGGTCTGAACTGAGGTGGCGAAGTGAGCTAAAGAATGAGGTTGGATTCAACACAGATCTGTGACTGGGGATGAGTGTCTGAAAAGTTTTTGCGCTCCATCGTCTGTCATCTCCTTGTGTTTGCTTTGTTCGCCGTAAGTTGGCAGGGTATGCCCAGACATGGGTCCCTTGCTAACTTTGCCACTGGATTCAAGCTAGCCTGGCTGATGAAGGGTGTTACCCAGAAACCGGTCCCGGGATGCTTGTTTCTGGTTCAGGGAAGACCTGGCTTGGCAGTTCAGGCTGGACTGTTTCCATGAGGCACAGGGTCAAGACTGATTTGCATATAGCTGGGTCTGAACTGAGGTGGCGAAGTGAGCCAAAGAATGAGGTTGGATTCAATCCAGATCTGTGACTGGGGGTGAGTGTCTGAAAAGTTTCAGAGCTCCGTCCATCATCTCCTTGTGTTTGCAGTGTGTTGTGAACCATCAGAGATGATAAGCTTGGTTGCAAGATAAGCTGGGTGCTGATGGGGATGCCTTTGTAAATGATGCAGCTGGTATTTGAACTTAGTGTGGTCTGGCAAGGGGAGACAATAGAGCCCCATCAGGATGGGAGTGATGAGACATGCTGCTGCATGCAGGATGTCCTTAAGGGGTGCCAATGTGGAGTCTTGGAGGCCATGGAACATGGTGTTACTACCACCCAGATTCAAGGGTATGAGGACTTGAACAGCAGTTCAAAAGTTGCTTTCTGTAAGAAATGGTTTTACTTTTTTTTAGAAGAGAGAGCTGGTACCAGGTGCTCTTTGGCAATGTTAAACAAAAAGCACAGATGCACCACAATTTAAAGTATAGGGGAGAGAAAAATATAAGATTCATTTCCCACATCAAAATTCTTCAAAAAATAATTTCTTTTTATGCCAAATATATATTGACTTTTTCTTTCATTTTAAAAGGAACAGAGCCATAAATGTGGTTGTTCTTAACAGCACAGCCGACGCGTTTCGTCCTTGAAACGGACTTCTTCAGGGCTTCTTGTGAGTCACTGTTCTAGACAATCCAATTCAGAACTTTATGAGTCTATCCAGAACTGTAGTCTGTGAGTAAAATCCTCTTCCTAGGTATGTTATAAGGCGAAATTGCATGTGTCTGGTGATACCAAAATAATGGTAGTCCAGTAAAAAATCATATAACTTTATCCGTGGCCTTATGTATTCTGACAAGTTCAGTCTTCACAGCTGGTATCAAACTGTGTAGATCGCCCGAATATTCCGAAGATGACGGTTGACGGGCACCGACGGCGAGCAAACACAACAAAAAACCCTTTGGCAATGTCTTCCTTGGGGGTGAGATGAGTGTCCAGGGGGAATCCAGGTGACTTGTCATTCGGTAGAAGTTGAGATTCAAAGCCATCATGTTGCTGAGAGAGTTTTGCACTGTTTTGTGTTTGTTCTTGGCAAATAACAGGACTTCTGTCTTGGTTGGAGTAAACTTCAGGTAGGTGCTGGCAATACATGTCTGAATTAACCCTGGGCGGGTAACTCCGCTCTGCCAGCGGAGTGTGCGGAGATTTGCCTACTTCGCGCTCTGTGGCGAATGCAAAGTATGCAAAAACTCCACCTCTGTGGTGGAGCGGAGTTAGCCACTCCCTCCCCCCTCCCAAATGCTTTATAAGGATATAAAGAAGGCACTTACCTGTGTTTCTGCCGCCTCCCCTGCCTGGCCGCTCTCCTTCCTGCTCCTCTCGCGTCCTTGTCGTTCTTCATTGAAAAAAACACTACGTTGTACATCTTGCAAGTGCGCGTGCCCACGCGCAAGACTTACAACGTAGTGTTTTTTTTATGAAGAAGGACGTTGAGGACGCAAGATGAGCAGGAAGGAGAGTGGCCAGGCAGGGGAGGCGGCAGAAACACAGGTAAGTGCCTTCTTTATATCTTTTTAAAGCATTTGGGGGTGGGGAGGGAGCGTAGCTACGCGTAAAGGCACTACGCCAGCTTTGCCCAGGCCTAGTCTGAATTATGTGAGTGTATTTTTTGAGCGTTAGATTTCTGAAACAGCGGAAACGTTCAACCTTCAAGTACAGTTGTGTATCACTGGCATACTTTTGTATCTTGATGCTGGTATTGTGATTAGAGCACAAAGTGGCGCCATGTAGAGGTTAAAGATGACAGGAGACTGTATGAAATGCTGGGGGACCTCGCAGGTGACAGGAGATCTTCTGTGACCTGAAAATACCCATGTCAACAGACTGATGTCTTCTGGAAAGGTAGGAGGAGAGCCAGTGATGGATACTGCCAGTGAATCCCCTTCAAAACGCCGGGCTGTGTATGAGGTTGGGATGGTTGACATGTATTACCTCGAATATGCTTTTATGAGTTGTGCTTGAAGAAAAGATAAGCTCCTGTTCTACTGTTTCTAATATTTATCTGCTTCATCATTTCTTCTGGAATCGTGAGTTGGAGGGAAATCAGATGTGGCACATGAGAGGCTGCTCTCGGAGTTGGCATTCGTATCTCAAGTGCATGAGATGGCAGATCAGCTCCCTCACACTGGTCTTCATATTGGCCAATATTATGTGTGATGTTTATTGCACCTGATACAGAAGGCTACCACGGGGTACATTATTTATCGGGTGCGATAAATAGCGACTATTACGAGATTTCCCCCTTCAACAGGGAATAATACACGGGTTTTGGTGCTTATGGTGCCAAAATCCACACATCCTGGCATTTACCAGCCATTTTTTATACAGCAAGTATGGGCAGGTTTGATCTGCCCAAATGTATCTGGGGGTGCAGCTTTTATTGCACCTAGTGTGTATCGAGAGTAATAAAACCCGCAGAACCGATAATCTTAGCTGTGTGGTAACAGGAGTTATGGCATATATGGGAAGTTATCCGTCAGCTAGTAATGTGTGCGGCTGAGGAAACAAGCTGCCTCCGGCTCCCTGGGCGAGGGCGGGTAGGCAGAGCAGGGCCGGGCAAGATTTTGACGTAGGGGCGTAATGAACCCCCATTTTAGCAGATGAAGTAGGGGTTGTCACAGGACCCAACGGCCTAATAAGCTGAGGGGACAAGACACGAAGGAAACGGGAAGGAAGGTGAAATGGAGGACGAACGGGGTGACTGGAATAAACAAGTGAAGGAAGAGTGGGGGTGTGGCAAAGGTGGATGGAAGGATGGATTGATGGATGAGCGAAAGGGTGCTTTGTGCATGGGCGGATCGACATGTGAGCGGATGGCTGGCTGAGATGGATGGATGGACAGAGTGACGGACGCAGAGGAGGGTGAATTGGATGGATGTGTGTGAGGATAAATTAACTGAAGAATGGATGAATGGGCTACGAGGTGATGAATAGGGATAGGGTGTGGCGTAACGGTTAGAGTGGTCGACCTCAAAGTTGGGGAACCGGGTTCGAGTTTCGGCAGGGACGCTCAACATCCTGTGACTCTGGGCGAATCACTTAATCTCCCCGTGCCTAACAAAATGAATGTGTCCTCGTGTAACGCAACTGGTGCGCATGTAAAGCGCTCTGATACCTTCGGGTCGAGTTCGCGCTATACAAAACCCTAAAAGAAAAAAAAACATGTATACAGTGTTGGCTCTAAAGATGAAGGAAACCTTTCCAGGAAGAGACTGGCTTGTTTATTTCACTGACTCTCGCGTTCTTAGGAGTTTGGTGAGAAGTGTGTGTGTGTTATTTTCATTTTTCTGCCATCTGCCTTGCATGGACTTTCATAACTAAGTAATTTGGTGTTGGCGCAGTTAAACACCGCGCAAATGTTCACTATTTGAGCGTTCATCTACGCGACTCAACTTTAGTGACACCACGGCTCACAGGCACAGCGGTCTCCAAGAGCCTCGAGACAAGGCTTCTGGGGTGCAGACCCGTTGCCCCCCTCGGCCCCTTGTGTCCCTGGCAGAGCCTGGGCTCACCGTCGCCCCCACAGCTTCAGTAGCAGGCGCAGAGGGGGCAGCGTACCCCCGGCTCGGATCCTCCCACCCCACATTCACAAAATGAATGGATTTCCAGCCCAGGGGAGGGGCGTTGTTGCTGTGAGGGGAGGGGGCGCACCGCGCTGCACGTGGAGGCAGTGCTGGAGCACAGAGCCAGTGCTGGTCCGGAGCGCGCTGCATCTTGTTGCCTGACAGAGACAGACAGAGAGACCCCCTGCACCCGAGGCGTCTGCAGGTCAGGCTCGGGAGACCCGGGGCTCTTGGCGGCTGTGGAAATCCCTGGAGTACGGGCTGCTTCTGGCTACAGCAGACGGACCTTGTTCTCGCACTGGAGGGCTACCGCGGGCTCTGTTCCGCATCCGAGACTGCTGCTGCGCCAGGAACTCCGCGCACGGAGCTGCTCCAGAAACAAGGGACTCCGAGTCTGGTAAAGAGGGGCTGCACGGCTGACAAGAGTCCGGACCAGGAGCGCCGGGACTGCTGCAGAGACCAGAGGCTCCGCATCGGGATCTTTGCGGTGACTCCTGAATCAGCACCCGGCACTGTACCGTATACATACCTGGGGACTCCGCGGGCTCTGAGACCCTGCACCAAGGACACAGGGGCTGCGGCTGTATCTGGGGACTCCGCGGGCTGAGAGACCCCTGCTCAACGGACACTGGGGTTGCGGCTGTATCTGAGGACTTAAGGGGGTACCGAGACCCCGGCACACAGGGGCTGCGGCTATATCTGAGCGCCCCCAGACCAGCGAACTCCACAGGCTTCCTGGGTTCTCGGACCCTGGCGTAGGGGCTGCTGTGACACCTAGCAGCCAGTGACCTCTGTGGAAACGGGCTGATGTTGTTTCTGGAGACTGGCACGGACTCTAGGATTCCTTGTTTTGTGAACTGAGCTTATTCCGGGCATACTCCTGCATCAGGGGCTGCTGCAGAGTCTGGGGACTCCGGAACGGGAGGTGGCTTCTCTGTCTGGGGGCTCGCGGGCCAGGTTCTCCTGTGATCACCAGCTCAGAGGTGAAGCGCTGCCGGGCGGGGGTGTGCCTTCTCATCGGGGTGACTTTCGTAGGCTGTTCGCGCTCCTGGACCAGGTTAGTGGCTGCTTCGGGGCTGGTATTACTGGATTCCCTGAGATCCGCACGGGACAGCAAACACCCACCGCGAGTCAGTGGCTACAGTTTCAGGACTAGAGGGGATGCAGCTGCGCTCGAGGACTCGCTGCGGGATGGCTCCGCTGCTGTTCCTGGTGGCCCTAGCGAGCCGCCCTGTGGCACCACTGCGGACCCGGCGCACGCCCCCCTTCTCCTCGGCCTCGTCCTCCTGCTCTCACACGGTGCGGGTGCCGGCGGAGGGGGGCGCCCTCGGGGAGACCATCTTCACCGTGCCCGACCTGCGCTACCCCCGGAGGTGGTTCGAGATCCGGGGACCCCCGGAGCCGCCCGTGCGCATCGAGAGTGGCTCCGGGCGCGTTTACCTGACCCGTCGGCTGCTGGGCGGCCAGACCCAGGTGCTGGTGAAGGTGCAGAGCCTGGAGCAAGGTAAGGGGACGGAGGGTGCAAGGGGTGCGGAGGGGGACCGCGGGAGGAGACTGGACCACACCGGGGGTGTGTGGTGGGGGAGGGGGCTTGGCTACTCCAGGTGGTGCACAGGGTACAAAAAGCCTTGAACAGTGAAGACACAGTTGCGGGGGTAGACCCCCACTCAGCAGGCGATCAAGTGGTGAGACAAACCAGAGGGGAGGCCGCCACTGTTTGTGAGCGCTGCGCCAAGGATGAGAGAGTGGTAACAACCGTTTCAGGGTACAATTACGCAGTTTTGCGCATTGTAAATTAAAATGTTGAAAAAAAAATCGGATCCACCATCCTCATGCGCACCCCCATCAACGAAGTTTCCTCAGTCACACAATATCACCGACCTTCCAAGGCGCACACCTACGCCATCGACGCCCCCTTTTCACTGACCCCCAGAATAATCACAGCCTCTCCAGGTACACACCACCTCATGGGTACACAGTATCTCGGCTCCCCGCCTCCCCAGTTACACACAACTGACCTCCTTGGGAACGCACAGAATTAACACCATCACCATGGAGCACACACCACTTTCCCGGGGCACACGCCATCGCCAGCCTCCTCGGCGCCCACCTGCAGCACAGAGATGTGCTCGGGCAGTTACTAGCGCCGACATTAGGACTGACGTCCCACGTTCACACACACTTTGTAGAATGGTCACCAACAAGGCGCAGGTGAAAAAGTGCGAGCAAAGGGGGCAGCACTGTCCTGGTGCGCCCCGACGCCGCCTGAAGGTGGTCTGCAGGTGTGATGGGGACTCTGCTAAGGATCTCCGCCGGAGCGGGTGCTCCCTCGCTCGGCCGTGATGCCCTCTGTGACCCTCCAAGTGCGCCGCTTCCGGGCACGGCTAACCACTCCCGAGCCACCCACCCACCGCGGCTGGGGCAGCGCTTCGGCCAGCGGATCAGTCCCGGAACAGTGTTCCGGCGCGTTCCTGCCCATTGCAGCCAGTGAAGCTTAGCATCTCCTTGGAACGTGTTCTTAGTCTCTTGGCGATTTAACTTATTGCTTCGTCTTTAACTTAAGGTATTCGGAAAAGGGCAGAGTAGCGAGCCTACCTCGAAAGTGCTGTTCAGCAACACTTCGAAGGGACTTTGCCTGGCAGTGCGGTCGATCCTCTGGTTCCACGGGGCCGCGCTGGCCTTTGTGCTGATCACGGAAGTTTAGCCACCCTTGCAAAGTATCTCGGTCTCACCAAGCGGCACGCGACAACTACGCCGAGACTAATTGGTCTCTACTCCCTTCCCTCCCCCAAACTTTTTCAATGTCACACATGCTAGACAAGCAATCACCAAAGGGATTTGAAACCCCCTTTTGTCTCCTTGCATTTGAATTAACAGTGTTTGCGCAATGTCTCGTTTCGCCCTGAAAACTCCTCACATTTTGTGATGAGCAGTCCGGAGACTGAGCTAGCATCACTACTAGTGCCAACCACATTCCTCATACGAATAGCTCACTGTACTCCGGACGGTTTTTAAGCGCTATTAAAGGCAAGCCCCTGAAGGAGTTTCGAAGAGGAAAGCCTCGACGGATTTCTTGAAGATAGCGGTACCGTGGATGAGGGCGGCGGAGAAGCTGTTAAGTGCCTGGGGAGGGGAGTGCAGAGTCGTGTCCGCCTTGAAGGAGAAAGGGAAGGCCCGTGGACAGAGTGGTGTGGGACGGCTGAACTGAAATTCGACTGTTAGCTGGTCGGGAAGGCCGCAGAATGGGCTGCAGTAGTCAGGTCGAGAGGTATTCGTAGCGCCCGGGACTAAGCGCCGATGGGTGGAGGGTATGGGTAGGGGGTAGTACTGACAGAAAAGGGAGGAGATATCGCCCTGAGGAACATTCCCCAGAACCGAGTGTTGCTAAAAACCGGGCCTATGCCAACATACACGCATGTAGTGTTTGGCATGAGCGCCACCGTGTGGCATTCGTCATAAGTGCCGGTGTTGACAATTTAAGATAGCCGGTGCCGAGCACCGGAAACCACCGGCTGAAATTAAGCACTGCCAAAAATCAAAAACCAGGATCACTGGTATAGACATGTTTGGCCTGCAGGGCAGGGGCACGACTGAAGATCATGCAGGGGGCATTCCCACCCCAACACGGCACGGCAGGATAGTCTTCCAATAGAGTCCCTGGATACAGATTTTTCTAGAAGCAGCATCAGCACACGGTCCTTGAGGAAAGCCTGCCGCAGGTATGGACTTGTTAATTAGAGGCAGGAAGAGCGAGGCAAAAAGAGAAGCAGGGCCTCTGAGCGCCTACACAGGATGTGGCCACCGAGGAGCTGGAATAAAGAGAGTTAAACGGGGGTTGGGGACAGGGATGAGGCCATCCCCAGGAGCGGCCCACGGAGGAGTTCGGCAAGGGCAGCCCTTTAGCAGTCACGGACAGGTCTGAACGGACAGTCCAGGTGTGATTGCAGACAGGGTTGGTATGAGACGCCTGGTGTCGGGCGCAGGTCCTGCTGGCACACAGGGTGGGTGACAGGCCCGACAGGTTCAGCCAGGCCTGGCCCTGAGAGCTGGGCTGATGAATGGACCCTGTCCGGCCAGGAGGATCAGCTGAGAGAAGCCCCCCCCCCTCCCCTTGCAGCACCTTGTAAGCTGCATTATCAAGCGGACACAGGTGCCTCCTCCAGCTGACACCAACATCCCCCTGGGGCCCGCCTCGTCCCTGCATGCACAGCCGAGACTACCTTTTCACAGCCGGATAAAATATCACGTCTTCGTGAACGTCATTCTCTTTAGTGGAAAACAAGCCCGGCCAGCAAGAGAAATCCCCAGGAAAAAAGTATGCAACGTCGGTGCTTGCTTGTTTCAAAATGACATTTATCACACAAACTATTGTCAATTTATAAAGCGTTACATCCATCCAGCCTTACATTAGGACTGGCGTATCCATGTGTGGTGTTAAGGCAGGCACCTTATAGCGCCACCAAGGGGTAGTTGTCAGGAGAGGGGCACCAGATGGAAACATTCATTTTACCGCGGGGGGCTCATAACCCTAGCGCCGTTCCCACCTGTCGAGCAGTTCTTGCAGACCACGCGATTATTTCTCGTAGTCAGCCATAAATAAAGAAGTTGTTTAACAGCAAACTGTGAAAGCTTCCTCAATGTAGATTGAGCAGAACTTGAACTGCGCGTAGAAATCATACAACTGTGTCTGACTTCAGCTGAGGGAGTTCCTGTATTTGTTGAAGGCAAGCGCATGTTTATTCATTTTGAGCTCAATATGCCTTCGAAGTAGGGATTTTCGGATTCGGGCAATCCATTTCTTGTACCAATAAAGCCATTTGAAACCGATTTGTTGCTATTTGAGTGGCCGCAGCCTTGCTGAATACCAGTGGTAAGTGCCCACAACCTTATTACAAAAGGGACGCGAGGCTCAACTAAATCACGTAGTTTGTCCAAGATAACACAGTGTATGGAAATGGAGGCGCTGGAGCTGATGTTTCTTGATCGCCAGTTGGCAGGTTAACCAAGAGGCCTCAGGGATGCTGCTGGTTTATTTACGGTCATTGTCGGTAAAACAGCAGCAGGCTGCACAGTGGGCGTGCTCCCTGTGACAGACCCATGCAGGAGCCGCCACTAGGACTTGACACCAAGGCCCGTCTTCAAAAACTGTTCTAGTGTGTTCCGCGCTCTGCCATGATCAGATCACTGGCATCAACGAACCCTGGTATCTACGGAGTATGCACTTGTACATCCCTGGCACGCCCAGAGGCCGGCTTGATCAGAAGTAGCAGCTATGGTGAGCGGCAATCTGAACTCCACCATACTCTGAGCTCTGCACTGCTCTTCAGAAAGCCCTGGTAATATCAAGTGTGACATAAGCCAGAACCTAGCTTTCACCAGTAACCTAGGACAATCAGACCAGACGTGTCATCTTAACTGTGACACAACTAGATCCCTAATTCTAATGAGGTTTGGCCGAGTTTGTCTCCCGTCACAGGGCCAGAGGGCAGCTACAGGCTCCAATATGAATTCCTTCACCACAACAAGCCAACACGAACACCACCCAACACTATATCCTCTCACAATTTTCATCAATTCTCCTTGAAGACTCTTGGCCCAACAGGCCTATTGTAAAACCTACTGTAACCCCCATAAGCTCCTCAGACAACCCCTCCAACGGGGCTTCCTGGATCCCCGAGATTGTAGGGGCCACTCGGCTTTGCAGAGGTGAGCCTGTGTGTATTCTCTGCTGGCCTTCAGGTCAGAGATTGAGCCTGAAAGTTTAGTTGTCAAAACCTCCTTGACTCCCAGGATTAGTTTGATCAAGCAGTCAAAGCCTTCCCATGGGGTTGGGGCACATACGTATAGTGTGTATGTATGGAGATTTCTATATTATGTATGTAAGGGAAGTCATGTAGAGCAAACCAAACTACAAATCAGCGGAGTGCTACCCAAAGGGCGGAGTATACGGGAGTAAGGAGCTGGAAAGGGAAGACAAAGGGTATTTATTACCCGTAGGGGACCATCGTCGAGAGGATTACACCTGGATGCGGTGTTGATTGAAGGGGTTTTCATTTACTTCTTGAAGAGTTGAAGTGAGGGAGGTCGCCAGCTATGGGTAAGGAGGGAGTTCCAGATTGTAGGAGGGTAGCTAAAGAAGGTATGGAGTCTTCTCTTGCCAGCATTTGTTTGACTTTAGCTTCCTGAGGTTGCTGCTCAAGTGTCACGTAGCCCACTGCAGACCCCGATATTGCTTGCCAGATGTGGGGAAATACTCCCGCTCACCTCTTTGAAGGGGGTGCACCAGACTTTGTTGTTGATTTGGGCTGGTTGCAGGAGCCAGTTGAATTCTTTCCAATGTCCTTCGGACCATGATCAGTTGGGCAGCAGATTAATAAAGCACTCCAAGGGGTGTCAGATTTGATTCTGGGATCCCAGCAACATTGTCCTTATCGGTGTGAGATAGCACCGATGCCTGTATGACTGTTCTGAAGCCTGCTTCAGGAACAAAAAGCCTTCACTCCGAGGAGTATGATGAGGCTGTGGCAGGCTTTTTTGAGACGTGCGCTCCGAAGCTGAGAGTGATGTCTGTGGAGTCCTAAAGATATGATGCAGTTTATCGTTGTGAGATGGAGACAGCAAGGTACATCATTAAAAGCCATTCCTGCACATGTGCCTGTTGGTTTCTGCTTCCATTTAGCACAAAGTTTGTCTTCAGGGGGTTGAGCTTCAGGTATGGTGTAGACATCCAGGCTTTGGTGGTGGTAGGGTCATCTTTGAACTGGGTGAAGTATGGCCTGATGTGATCTGAGTGGTTGTCGCCCGCATGCTGACGGATCTCGATGTTATTGTCAGCTAGGAGGATTTCCAGAGGGGGATAGATCGACGAATACCGGAGATAGGCTGGGTCCGTGGGGGACCGTGCAAGTCACCGGGTTGGAGTCCAATTCAGAGATGCTTTTCTAGACAAGATTGAATCTGTTTTCTGGTAGGATATGAACCAAAGATGGTGATGACATCAACTGCTATTTTTTAGGAGATAGTCTCAATTAGGATTTTATGATAAATAGTATCCAGTATGATGGGAAGCTTTGGCTTTGATTGCCAGTGACTTTTAGTGTGACACTGATTTCTGGTAAGGGGGCTGTTTCATTGCTCTGTTGGGTCTGAATACCAGATGGGCACGCATGGAGGAGTGTGTTATTAATTTGCAATGGAGTTGAGCAGCAGGTGCCCTTTTGATAATCTTACTCAGGAATGGAAGATGAAGAAGTGATCAGCCACCAGTTGAGCAGGTTGTCGGTGCTATGTGCGCTCTCTCCAAGAGGGGTGGAATTTGTTCCACCTTGAGGGGTTTGGATGGATGCCTCGAAGGAGACACACACCGATGTTGGGGAATGAGTTGGGGGTGTCACTCAGACAACCTATTCTATTGATTGTGGACACCCCACACTATTGATTGTGGGATGATGTTTCCTTTGTGTGAGGTTGGCTTCAGTAAGTTGTGGGGGTTGCGGAGATCCCTTTGGACAGGGAGCACAGAGAGACTGTGCAGCCTGTTTATGTTATTTGTGAGAAAGTTGGGTCATTGCTGATTGATCCTGTCAGTCTTCACTTTGAAGAAACCACCCAGGAGATTGCATTTCTACATCAAAAGCTTTATGAGTGTGCTAAGCAGAAGATTTACACAGAGCCTGACTACGTTGAATAGGTCTGTGCTTCTGTTGAATGCTTCTAAGTTAACATGATTGTTATGAATAGACATAGAATAATAACTTATCATCACGCACAGTAGAGAAAACTGTGTAGCTTTATGTATTACTTTAAAAAGGAATAACACTTGTTTGCTTAGTTGGAAGGATAAAGTTTAGGTTTCCCGTAGACGGTTAAATTTAATTCTGTCAACTGCTTTTGCTGAAAAAGTTGACCCGTTTCGACCCCCTATATTTTGGGTCCCTTCAGGATCAAGGCTGGTTTTTCAAATTTTATTAAAAGGACTCAGTTGGAAGACTTAAGTTTCTATGCTGTAGCATTACACAAAAGGGAGTTGATGTAATTCAATGTAACTGTCTGTGGGCAACCTAAAGGGCTGAGACAGGTGTCCTTGTCAATCACCAGTTGATATAACCCCTGTTCATTGTGGGAAGTTAGGAGTCCCAAAAAAGTGAAAATTGAAATATTTGTTTTCTGTGTTCGTGAAAAGTTCAAGACTGGTTAAATTGTTGACAAGGTGGGAAAGTGTTGTGAAAGTGTTTAATATAGTGTAAATGTGGGAAGCACTTAATTTTGAATCAATTTAGACAGTGTAAAAATATTCTGTGAATGTTTTGTATTCAGTTTTGATTTGATTAATTACGCCAAGGTCCATGAAACCTTTGGTATATGTGATCCAATGTGTATGATATAAGAAATGTTTATAAAAGAATTAATACAGTTTGATAAATAAAAAATAATGGTTCATGGTAGTTGAAATCCTGGACCTTAAAGCGTAAAGTTGTTGTTAATGATTCCAGCCAAGGCAAAAAAAAGTTGTCATTTTTTTTGCCAGGATACGTGTGTAAACCACAGGCAATGGCCATCACAATTTACACCAACATGCGTAAGCTGTATCATCATTGGGCTATATGGACATGAACAGATTGGGTAATGGCCCTTTCATCTGAAAATACAGGGCACATTTGAGGCACACTGGTAGGGCAGCACGGAGCATCTTTCACTGCTGCTGCCACACAGCACCCGAGCTGTCCTTATACATAATACATTCCATCGCTCTGATCGTGCCACCTTGAAGACACTGCACAGGAAACACCATTGGAAGGTTTGGAGCCAGTATACTAAGAGGTAGAAATGATCACAGATACATCTTAAACACCCTTATCAAGGGGATGTGAAGAGGAACAGTGCTTAGATAGTGTCTTCACAAGAAAAGTGAAGGTGCTGTTAGCAGCAGAGTTTCTAGAACCAGCGATTTTGCCAAGCGCGAAATATAATGAAGCGCGCACTTAGGACTCGGCCCCCCGGGCACCCGGTCACGCCCACCTTTGGTGGTTCTCGTTGATGGAGAAAACGGGACTGCAGCAAGAATTACTTCCGGGTCAGCGACGACGTGACGTCACTTCCGTCCGGAGCCGGCACGTCGAGGGGGGGAGGGGGCGTGGGCCTATTTAGGGCAACTTGCCCTTGTCCTCGCCCTCTCTTTCTTACTGCGCCGGCCCCGGTATGCAGGGGTCTCCTGTAATCTCCGCGCGGTATCCTGAAGAGGTCCGCGCGGTATCCTGAAGGGGTCGGCGCAGTATCCTGAAGAGGTCGGCGCGGTTGGAATTCGTTGGGGGGGCGCTGCCCGCCCGTTGACCGCGGGCCGCATGGCATTCGCCCTGCTTGAGTGAAGCGCCCGGCGGTGGCTCCATGCGGGGGCAGGTGGGCCCGGTTTGCCAAAGTGTATCGGTGAGTGCGATGGTGGCGGCCGTTGGCAGCATTCTTGTAGCATGGGCCAGGTTTAGCGGATTGGGCGCGTGGGGGGGACCGCATTGCATTGGGCACGGGTGAGCCCCGCCCGCCCGCCTTTGTGTTTGTAAGGTAGAGAGATGGCGTTGGGGTCGTGTTTCGGGCATTCTGATGCCTGATTGCTAAGCGAGTGGTTGCGGGCACATGTGCGGGAGCATAGGCTGCGGGCTCGAAGCGGATGTTCTGAGGTTTGCCGATACTGCTTCCGGGTGGTAATACATCCTTGGGGAGGAATACTCGATGTTAGCAGCATTCTCTTTTGTACTGGACATAAAGATGTGCACTGATTAAGACAGCGAGGGTGGTGGAGCGCACTGGGACTGGAGTGGTGAGATGCAGGCTCCGAAGGGTGCGAGGGAGGATTGGAATATCAGGTGTGGCCACGTAGGCCTAGGTCGCAGGGTGTAGTACCGACGCCTAAGGAATGGTGATTTGCGAATCAGTTGTAGGGGTTTGTAGGCACGGATATGTGGGCAGAGTTGGGGGTCGCTGATTCAGTGGCAGGAGGCTGGCTTTGTTGGGGCTAATACGGGTTTTGAAGTAGCAGGTGGCGTGGTACAGCGCACATTTCAACAAAGCAGAAGGGTTCCGGGCACTTGTGTTTAGATAATTCGCCGTTTTTTGAAACACAGTTTTCTTTTTATATATGTGGATCCCAGCTTGGGAGTGGTGTGCCCGTTATTACCGCGAAAGAAAACCTGGGGCAGGTTCCTTTCGTTTCAGCTTCCGAGGTGTGTGGGCGCTGATACCTCGAAGTAAACCCGAGCAGGTTTTTCTTTGTATAATGATCCCTGCGTGTGAGGTGGGTGCGCTGATACTGTGACGAAAGCCTGAGCAGATAGATTCCTCTTGCTATAATAATCCCTGCTTCTGAGTGGTTTGTGTGTGCCGATATTTTGAAAGCTCGGGAAGTGTCCTTTTTAGTATAGCGATTCCGGCTTCCGAGGGGTGGGTGTGCGCCAATATCTCATAAGCCCGAGCAGTTTCCTTTTTAGGTCTCGCTGGCGTTGCAGCGCGAAGCGCTGCCGCCTCGAGACTTATTGTTGGCGTGTTTGCTCCCAAGGGAGACAGACCAGGGCACGCGCAGCGATCGGGGTCTGTTGACGCGCTTCTGCGACGCGCTTCCACAGATGCACACGCCCCCAAGCGCGCGCGTGCCTTGCTCCGCCGGGCTTGTCTTGTTAAATCACTACTGTTGCCATGATAAACTCAGCCTTCCGTTTCGTTTTGATATTCCTGATCTCAGTATGCTGGTCAGTTTCATGTTTAGCTTGCTTGTCTTTCACTCACAGCGCAATGTTTACCGTGCACAGGAGGAGAAGATTAACCCCTTCCTAGACAACCAGCATGTCTGTTATACACCCCGTGCTATTCCATATCAATAATATGGGGAACGCTTCTCTTATTGTCTCACATGCTTCTTCTGTTAATGCTTGGAGCAAGGCTCACTCTCCTCAGTATTCCTCTTGCTCTCATCTCTCCCTTCTCACTTGCTCCCTTACATATTCGCCGCATGCGCATATCGGGCCTCGGTGCTCCGGCTGCTCGCGCCCAATTCTGCCTCTTTCTTAGAAACTCCAGACGGAATTTGTGGCTCTCCGTTTCTCGCCATTGCCTCCTTCTCCTCGCGTGTGAGATACCCAGAGCACGCAGACCCAGGGCACCCTGCAGCGAGCGGGCAGGGGACGCACCCCCAACTTCGGGCACTAGAGGGGGCCTATAGCCAGCGCTGGCAGGAGATCCCTATTTTAGAACACCCACAATTGCAGCAGTAACCCCCTTTCTCTGGCTTTCTCTTTGGAATGGGGTTCCTGTGCCTTGCCTAGTGCAGGAGACAAGATTCCCATGTTTGCTCTTCATATGTGTGTCCTCATACCCCCCACCCCCCATTTGATTATAATACCTGCAGCAGCTTCCACCCAATTATTTTCAGGGAGAACAAGCATTTGCAATGCATTAGGTCTCGCATTTACGCGAGTTTGAGCTATTGACATTGCAAATAACAATGCCTATTGGCATTGTCATTTACAATGCCAATAGCTTTAACTCATGTAACTGCGAGACCTATTGCATTGCAAATGCTTGTTGTAGAGTAGCGTTCCCTGCTTCTGAGTGGAGTGGGAGGGCAGATACCTCAGATAAAGCCAGAGCAGTTTTCTTTTGGTATAACAATCCCTGCTCCTGAGTGGTGTGTGTGTGAAGATACCTCGTTGAAAGCCTGGGCAGTTTTTCTGTTTGTAAAAGGATCCCTGTTTTCGAGTTGGGCGTGGGATGATACCGTAAAAAGGAAGCCTTAACACCCTTGAGGGGTCCCAGCTATGTAGGTTCTGGTTTTTACCGAACGGGGATCAGTGTCAGTTTGGCGGCGTCTCCCCCACTGACGGCGTACTGCGAATCAGCCTTTATCGGTACCGGGGCGGCCCAGAGAAAACGCAGCAATGTGGGCCTTGTTGACCACGGATCGGTGTGGTTAAGGGGCTGTGCTATTATGATACACTATGAGGTCATATTGATTTTCTAGGAGTGGTTATGGGGTGGTCGGCTGCCCTTTACTGTTTTGTGGTCGGTCCCAAGATTACATGGTATATCAGAGTGGGTATCCACTAGGGAGAGGTTCAGCAATATTAACCTGGCAGGGTAATGCAGGGTCGAGGCGGGCCTGAGGGCAGCCACGTGACAGGCAGGTTGGGTGCCAGGAGAACCGGATGTTTTTAATAAATGTCGCATGGAGTAGGGGAGGCGGGATGCTTCCGTTGTTTCCAGGAAGCGGTGACTGGCTTGCTCTTAGTGCAGACACCTAGCCGGGACTCCAGGGCATTTTATTTCATAAATCGACATGATGTCCTCGCAGCTGCTTGTGTTTCTTGAGGATGCTGCAGATACTTAAATCTTGCTGGGGATACCCTATCATGAGTTACGAATGGATGGGGTGGGAACCCTGATGTAGCGAGAAGAGGGATAGGCCGAAAGCTGGTGTTTGGACTAATTTGTGGTTACAACTGTGGGCATCAGGATCTAGGCGGTTCAAGAGGGATGTAGACAGAGGTAGCGGTTTGCATTGGTTGAAGGGCAGACGGAGGGGCCTGCGGCTGTGGTGGTCGTCAGCGTCGCGGAGGAGCCGGGTTTGAATTTCGGCAGGAGCGCTTGACACTGTGCGTCTCAGGGCACTTCACCTAGTCCCGCGTTTTTTGGAGGGCCGTTCTGTAACATACTGGAGCTCGTGAGAGGGGCTCGGATACCACATGGCTAACCGGTGGGTGGTAATATAATGACAAGGGGACTAGGGAGGAAATTTTATTTGTAACATTGTCGAGACTGTGGTGGGCCCCCGATTGGGTTTCAAGTTTTGACGGAGGCGTGCAACATCTTGCAAATCGGGGGACCTCTCTCAATTCTTGCATGGGGACTTTGCTAGTGAAAACGCCAGGGTTGGCACGAAAATGGAAGAGGGGTGAACCCGAGGTTGGGTAGATTTCGACAGGGTCGCTCAGCGGAAGGTTCAGGTTACAGGAGCATAGGAGTTCACATTTTGGATACCAAGGGGTCGGATGCCCTGCCGTCAGATAATTAGGGTTAAGATAAAGTTCTTGCTTTGCCTACATAAGCATCATCTCACTCTGTTCGAGCGGTCCCATCTTTGCCGTGTCTTGCAATTTCAGCGGGTCATTGCGGGATGACATCGCTGTGCTGCCATTTTTGAGGACAATTAGGCTTAACGAAGAGGTCCGGCGCGGCCACGTATATATAAGCATTTAGTTCATTCAGGGGACTAGCCTCATCTTTTAGTATGCAGGATCTTCTGCACTTATGCATCGCAGAATAGGCAGAACATGTCGCAGCGAGGAATTGGTAGTTGCACGGGCCCCCCGTTGCTGGTTTGTGAGGGGCTACAATTGCAGATGGGATTAGTCTGCGGGGTCGCGATATCACTGTTAGGGGATTGGAGCTGGCCCTAGCACAGTCGGGGGGGGTCTCGCCCTGCAAGCACACTCAGAAGGCAGGCAAATTAACCTAACCATTTTGTTCCCCGAGGGCTCGCGCAGGGCGGTTTGCTAAGGTGGGGTGCATGGAACACCAGGGCGCCGGGTACAGCATCGGAGGGTGTTCGGTGGCTTCAGCAAGCGGGGGGATGTAGAATGAGGTCCGTTCTCATGAGGATTTAGACAACAAGTAGGGCACCAGTGGGTAGAGGATTGCCTTATCATGCTTCGCTGTTCATCTGACCAAGTGGGGGCCCACAGGAATAGGCGGGCTACTCTTTCCAGGGGTTGGGGTTGGACGCTGGGTCACTTCCAGCTACATCTGCAGTATCCCTTGTGAGCGCATTCAGAGGTCAGGACCGTGAGCGTTTGGGCCTTTTTCAGGACCTGGGGGTGTCAGCGGGAGAACGGGCCCGACGGGAGCCCCACTTGGGGCGGATGGCATTTTAGGGGATTCGCATAGCGGGCCCGTACCTGGCACAGGAACACAACTGAGGGTGGGCATTTTTTCATTGCCAGAGGACTCGGAATACGGGCAACTCCTTTTGGAGGAATAGGTATTAGCAAGTCGTACGACAGACTTCCCTTACTACCCGCAGCAGGTGCGGGACTGTTTTTGGGGTCCCACCCAGGCGGAGCAGACTAGTGGGGGCTTCGGGACTCGGGGCAATGGGAGGCCTGCAGTTCCTGGGCACTGGGTTTTTCTAAGGTAGACAGGCCCACTCCCTACAGGAGGTCATAACCTGATCATGTTAAGAAGGGTCCGGTAATGGCTGGGTGATGCTCAGGGGGGTGAAAATGCTCAGCAAAGTATCAGGTGCAGAATGGTGCATAGGTGGGGCATATCGCATGCTGGACTAGTTCCCGCAGCGGAGAGAGCAAGGAGGGTGGTCACTAGAATCAGAATTGGGGCCGCATCAGGCGCAGCTAGCCAGGTTTTTCACCGGGCAAGATGGAGGTAGTATGTGGGCCCTAATCGGTGTAGACACTGAGTCACTTGACCGTGCGTCTGGCCCGGACGGCCCATTGGTAAGCAGCAGCTTGAGTGAAGCGGGGCGGAAAAAATGTCTCCCTCGGGTGAGTGACAGGGGTGATCCAGGGATCCCACACTTTAGCAGCTGGCCGAAGACGCCATGTGGGACTGCAGTCCCCTGAGTTGGTTTATCCTTGCATTAATGGGGTAACAAGACTGACGAATCAGGGCATTTGGATCGGACATGACAGGGTCACTGTGGACTAATGGTTAAGGTCTGAGACTCCTACTTTCAAGGTTAAGAGTTCAATTCCCATTGATTCCGTTCAGGTAGATCTCTTTTTCTCCAAGTCTGAAGATTGATGGGAACCTAGGGGTTCAGATGTTGTTTTGGGGTGGGGAGGGTGAAGGGCGGTCTGCCCTGGTCCCCCTTGTGGCGGTAAAGAGGCCACATAAATTGCCTTTACATTGTTAAGGGGAGTCCTCCTGCATACTCCTTAGGCCAGCACTGAGGTGGAGAGACGGTAAGCTCACCCCAGAGAGAATGGGACACCGGCTGGGGGCAAGGGCGCCAGTTTAAAAATAGGGCATGGGGCTTCCGCCCCTGGTTATTCCCTACGAGCCCCGATGGGCAGCCTGGTGGTGGAGGGGTGGGCCCCTCAGGTGGCGGACCTAGACCAGATGACAGGGGCTCACCCCTCAAGGATGCAGGTGGGTTGCGCCTTGCGTGGTTCTCAGTTGGTTGGGGGACGCAAGCCAGAAGGCCCCTTAGTGCTGGAGCAATAGACAACGTTCTTCGTGTAAGTAAATTGAGTTCTGCTCAACTTGCGGATGGAGCATGAAGCTGGGGGCAGCCTAAATATAAATATTGATTAACGATTGAATTTGATAAATCCATATCGTAATAAATTGTATGAATTATATATTGTCATGTTTGTGTGATGGTTTGTAATAAACATGGCCTTTTTAACCCAAAGCTCTTGTCGTCAAGCATTGATTTGTGGGTTTGGATGGGGGCTGGGCCGGGAGCCATCCTGGGGGGTACGAGTCCTATCAGAACAAGCATTGCAAAGCCAATAGGTCTTGTCTTTAGGACCTATTGGCATTGGAAGTGGTTTTTACCCATGCTGCACAGCATCCCTGATGCTGCACAGCATGACTATAGAAAATTATAAAACGCCTTTATCTGATAGAGACTTCTAGCCACAGAATCCTTACCATAGAATTATCCCAGGCGTCAGACTGGATCCAGAAATGTTTTGTGAGCACTACCCCTGTGTGCTGCAAGGTGGTTTCAGTACACGTGGCATCGTCTGCGCAGGAAATGTCGTGTACTGTGCCTTTATAGGTGCCACCCCAGCACGCTGATGTCAGTTCTTTTGTTTCTGCGCCAGTCACCACCTATCTGAAGAGAGCAACCCCAGTAATTTTTTGACTGTCTTTTTTCATCTTTTGTTGAAGTTGTTTGAGACTTGTCTTATGGTGTGGCAGGGATGGCCACGAGAAACGCTGGATTCAAGCCCTGCGGCACCTGTCACTAGCAGATGTTGGTGACTGTCTCTGGTGCCTTGAGCGTGACCACGACACCAAGACCTATGTCAGTTGTCGCGCCATGCATCCCAAGGCCTAGAGGGAGTGATCCCTCAAGCTCCTTACTGCTCGACGTGCGACACCAGAATGTTCCTGTTCCCAGTCGAGAGGACTGTTAAAGAATCAGTTGCTGAGCCATAGATCTTTTTCACAGTCGAAGTCTCCCACTCCAGTAAGTCCCACACAAAGAAGAGCAGCAAGTAGTCGATGAGGTCTTCGACTTCACCACGCCCGACGAAGTCATCTGATGAGACGAGGAAGTGGTTGAGCTTTTGCCTAGGCTATCTCCACACCTCCAGAATTTCCAGGAGCGACTCCCCACCCAACTCCGACAATTCTATGAGGCTATGCACCTCATATTTGGGTGGCATGTCTCTGCCGAACCACCTTCAGTTCCCGTGGATTCGGGAGAGGCCCCTTCTGGTTCACCACACATGGGTCTGCCCTTTGCTCCATTCAGGCACCTTGGATCCACAGAAGGATCCCGTCTGTCACCAGTTGTGCCACCTCGACCTTCCCAACACTGGTCCCACTGTCGACACTCCCGGCGGCGTCCTCCTCATTCTTATGCTTGACTGTGACATGGGGCAGGAAGGGGTGTTGTTTGATGCCGACTTCTGCACCAACTGGAGCCATTCCCTCCAGGCTGGAGCCTCAACCCTAGTCCTGTGGGCTAGGACTTGGGGAATATTGAGAGGGGCCACTGGACCCTGAAGTATACCAGCCCCTAGACCCAAATATGGACTGGTTTGAGGAATTGGCAGATTCTAGTGGTCTGGACACCCCGCAGATACTGGCTTGGTCTGGTGGTGAGCAGGGCGGCGGAGGTCCTGGACCTTCAGTTGCCCTCCGTGGCTGTCAAGACTAACATCTTGACAGAGATGCTTCAACCGGGAGTCACACCATCAGAACCTCTTCTCCAATGTAATTAAACCCTTACAAAGGTCCTGCTTGGGTCCTGGTGCAATGCCTGCACAGGGGCTCCTGTGGACAGGACAATTGCCTGGTGCCATCGCCCCTCCCAGGGAATCCCTCTTTCCTCACCCAACACCCTACCCTGGAGAGCTTGTGATCCAAGTCTCCACCTCCCGAGTAAATCCTAGAACATTCACTACCCCCCAAAGGATATGGAATCCAAAAGGCTGGACACCTTGGGCATGAAAATGCTTTCTTCCACCAGCCTGGCAATACATTCTGTGAACACTGCGCGTCATTTGGGACATTACTCCCATTCTCTTTGAACCATGTGCAGTTGCTCCGTATGGTCCTGGAGGAGGCCAGGGCCATACTCTCCCACACTATGGCTTGATGGGAGAGAAGCAGAAAAGTTCACAATCAGATGAGGGCTGGGCACAACCGACTCGCTAGGCAGATCGGTTTCATTCGTTGGTGGCCTTACGGCGCCACACCTGGCTGAGGACAACTGGCTTTTCAGGGGATGTCCAAGCTTCGGTTATGAACATGCCCTTGGATGGCTCCCATCTCGTTGGAGACAAGCTGGACTCTGCGCTGGAGCACTTCATGGACAGCAGAGCTGCAGCCAGGTCCTTGGGTCTTTCCATAGCCCCCCTCAACCCCAGTCCGCCTTTTGCTTCTTTTGTGTCCATGGAAGGGGCTTTCAGCCGCGTCTCTACCTGTCCAGCCATGATAGCCTGCAAGATTTCCAGGACCTGCATGGTCGAGGACGAGACACCCACAGTCCCCATGGGTCAGGCAGCCAGAGGCAAGCCCAGTTCACCCCCCACTCACGACAACCCAGCCTCCAAGCCTCTTTGGTTTGCCCTTCTACCAACATGAGCAACCAGTGGGCGGCAGGCTACGCCATCACCTGCACCAATGGAGGTCAATAACATTAGACCGCTGGGTTCTTCAGATTGTCCAAAGGGGCTACTCTCTCCCCTTCATGACTGCATCAGGGGTAGTAAGTGCTATATAAATGCAATTACAATACAATACAATACATACAATACCCCTCCACCCATGCCATCCACTCATGACAGGCTGACAGAGAACCATCTCTCCTTAATCTCCTAGGAGTGGTGGGTCTCTTGGCCATGAGAGCCATTAAAGAGGGTGCTGGCATCAGGAGAAAGTTGTGGTTGCTATGCCTGCTACTTTCTGGTGCCCAAAAAGGACGGAAGCCTTCGTCCTATTGTAGACCTATGCCCTCTCGATTTCTTCCTGGGAAAGGAGAAATTCAAAGTGCTCACTCTTGCGTAAGTCCTATGTGCCCTGGTCCCGGAAGACTGGATGGTGGCTTTGGCCATGCAGGACGCCTATTTCCACATCCCCCTCGTGCCTGCCCACAGACATTACTGCAATTCATGGTAGGTCAAGAGCACTTTCAGTTTGTAATGCTACCCTTTGGCCTTACTAACGCCCCTCGGGTGTTCAGCAAAGTAATGGTGGTGGTTGCCGCTCACCTACAATGATCAGGGTTGCCAGCTTTCCCTATTTCAATAACTGACTGTTGAAGACTGGTTCATCCCAGGCAGTTGTCTCCCATCTCCAGACTACAGCAGACCTTTTGCACTCACTGGGGGTTTACTATCAACATGCCAAAGTCACACTTGACCCCTTCTCAGACGCAGACTTTCATTGGAGCTGTTCTGTTTCACAGTGCGGTTTCAGGCGTATACTCCCGAATGGAGACTCCAGGATATTCAGGCTATGATACGGATGTTTCAGCCTCTATCCTGGGTTTCGGTGAGACTGACTGAGGCTGCTGGGCCTCATGGCCTCCTACATCCTCGTTGTAACACATGCCTGTTAGCATATGCAGGCTCTGCAGTGGGATCTGAAGTTCCAGTGGGCGCAGCATATGGGGAATCTCTCCGACATGGTCCAGATCTCGGAGGGCACTGCACAAGATCTGCACTGGTGGTTAACGAACCATGATTGGGTCTGCGGCAGACCACTCTCCCTTCTTCAACTGGATCTGACAGTAGTGACAGAGGAGTCACTCTTGGGCTGGGGCCGCCATCTGGGAGGGATGGAGATAAGAGGCCTCTGGCAGAATCCAGAATCCACATCAACTTGTTGGAGCTCCGGTCGATCCGACTGGCTTTAAAAGACTTTCTACCTTCCACCAAGGGAAGGCTATTGCAGCTGTTTATGGCCAACACCATAGCCATGTGGTACTGCAACAAACAGGCGGGGTGGGGTTGTGGAACCCTTGTCAAGAGGCCTGGCGTCTCTGGACATGGCTGGAACATCAGGTCATTTCCCTGGTAGTTCAAGACCTAGCGGGCTCCCTGACGCCAGAGTGGATGAACTCAGCCAAAGAAGCCTAGCGGATCACAAATGGCATCTCCATCCAGAGGAGGTGCAAGTTTGGTTCAGCAGTGGGGAGGGCTTTGGTGAGATCTGTACGCCTCTGAAGAGAATGTGCAATATCATCAGTTTTGCGCGCTGGAGTTTCAAAGGCAGCACTCACTTGGAGACGGTTTTCATTTAATTGTGTACCTCCCTTACATAATTCAGATGACAGCCATCTTCTGCTGGAGGTTGGAGAATTTACATTTATCGCTTCAACAATATAAGGATATCATTTTGGGTCCTGCATGACCCACTGCAATGACAGCAAAACCGAGCAGGACACAGCAAGCTCCTTAAAAGCTTTAGTGGATATATACAATGTGCTACCAAAAGGTAGAGAAAATGGAAAAGGAATGAACCTGTATTATTTTCCCATACCTTAAAGCAGCCATCAAACTGTAGTCATTGTTGGCAGCTAAAAATATTGCTTGTGGGGAGAAGGCAAGAGCAATCCAAGAAGGGTAGCGGAAACCTGGTTTTCACTACAAAGAGATGTGTCTGTTTGTCTAGGGCAGACTTCTCCAATGAGTAGCTAGAGAGCTATTGGAGGCTCTCCAGATACCTGTAAGTATCTCTCCTGAGTGCAGCCCAGCCTACTAAAGTAGAAGCTTACGCTTCTATAACTTGATATATTTATACCAAAATTGCAAACATGTTTATGATATGAAAATGTGTGTATTTTCAGAACTCAAATTGATGTTTACCACATAGTTATGGATTTACTGCATTTGCCACATAAATTACCAGATAATTTGAAAACCTTGCACAGTACACCCAAACTGTTGTTTTTATCTCAAATAGAAAAAAAAATACTTGCAGAGAACGTGCTGTAGAATTGACATTTTTTGCACATTATTTATTAAAAATTGCTGTATAATTTGGTTGTCCATGCCGTATAATTCTAGTTGTCCTGACATTGGTAAACCTCTGCAGAGTGGGTTGAGGGCTGTCATTATGATGATGAAATCTGCATTTCACAGGCAGCCATGAAAGGTTTCCAGTGTTTCACTTTTTAATGTGAAATTTGTATTTTTATTCTACTGCATTTTATGTAATAAAAGCAGCCAAAAATGTTTGTGCGTGCGTATATATATGTGTATATTTATACAGATATATATGTATATATATATATACTTGTGTGTGCATATATGTAATATTTATATATGTATATATATATATATTCACTTAAAAAACCATAGGTTTCACACATGTTATAGTTAGCTGGACATTTCACTCGTAAAAAACCAATGAAATTCCCCCGTTATAGTTAGTGCAGGCAACTATAACTCACGCGATCGCAATCCTCTGCTGATGACGTCAGATATTACATCACTGTATTTAGACACTTATTTACCCATGTCTTCTTCCATTAATCTTTAGCTATACATATATTACAAATATTTATTTTTCAGAAAGACACATATGTCATCAGTGATGTAATATCTGACGTCATCAGCAGAGGATTACGGTCGCGTGAGTTATAGTTGCCTGCACTAACTATAACGGGGGAATTTCATTGGTTTTTTACGAGTGAAATGTCCAGCTAACTATAACATGTGTGAAACCTATGGTTTTTTTAAGTGAATTTGCAAGGTTTTTTAAATGCTAATTCGTAACTATAACGTGTGTGAAACCTATGGTTTTTTCAGTGAATTTGTACGGTTTTTTAAATGCTAAGTTATGTATTTATCAAATTATTTTTTTCAGGTTTTTCAAAAACAATATTATTATTTTTTTTAAATCGCAAGGTGCGCGCACGGTGCGCGCACGGTGCGCGCTCGGTGCGCTTTGCGCACCGAGCGCCCACAGTTCGCAGTGCGTGCCGTGCGCGCGCGGAGCGCGAACCTCGCGATTTAAAAAAAATATATATAATTTTCTCCCTTGGGGGTCCTTCTGTGACCCCCTGACCAAGGCTAGGGGGTCAGGAACTGTCCACTCTGCCCCCTTTTCACGTTCTCCACCTTTGTTTTTCACCCCCTCAGACTGCGAGAGACAAAATGGCGGCCGACACTTCCTGGTTTCAACCGATTCGAATGTTTACCGACATCTAACAACCAATCAGAATTGCGCACGGCAGGGTGCGCGCACAGTGCGCGCACGGTGCGCGCGTATAGATATTGATATGCTTTTAAATGCTATTTTCTCAGGAAATTCTGAACAGATTTACACCAGACCTGCAAAAGGCACTTCCTTGACCTTATGGCTACCTCTCTGACAAATTTCACGTAATTCTGTTCAGCCGTTCGGGCTGTAGCTGCGACTAAAGGTCCTATGGAAAAATGCATGGGGAAAACGCGTTTTGGGACCCCCCCTTTTTCTCGGCCCCCGCTTGACGAATCACCCTGAGACTTTCAGGGTAGGAGCTGAACGGAGCGCCCCATTTGTTTTGAAAATTTCGCGAGGATTCGTCAACCGGCGCCAAAGTTATTCAAAATAGAATTTTGAGATTTCCTATGGAAACTAGGTTGTAACTATAACTATCTACTGGCGACCGCCAGTAGATAATGCATATATATATATATACATATATATACACACACACATATATATATATATATATATATATATATATATATATATATATATATAACACACACACAATATTGAAAAGGTTATTAATTTTGGGAAAGGTAAGGTATGTTTCAGGGGTGGCTCCTCTGTTTGAGCGGAGGAGTGTCGACCCACTTAATTGCCCCAGAGAAGAAAAACAAAATGGTAATGAAGTTAATTCATTACCATTTTATTTTACGTCAACCCGACCTGAACAGTGTGTCAGGAATGGGCGGGCCTGAGGAGTGGCAGCAGGCCTGTTGAGTGGCAGCAGTGGTGGACTGCCTGACTGTGCATTTGTTTATAGTGCACAAGTCCCTTTGGCCGACCGGCTTGCGACGGCCTGTCTGACATGTGCGTTATAAACCTCTCAACCCGGATGTCTCAGACAGCCTGGTTGAGAACCTTCACAGGCCTCTACTGTCCTCGGGAGCGGCTAGAGATGCCACTTCCTCCAATCCTGGCACTATTCTCATGCAGCGTCAGGATTGGTAAAGCCCATCTGGACGTGATCTGACGTTGGTGATGTCAGGAGAAGAAGACGACCAAGTGAACAAGGTGGGCGTGGCTTTACTGTATTAAAACTTTTTTCCGCCTTCTAATCGGAAGACTTTCCAGCTGCCACTGGTACGGTTATATATTTTCTAAAGTACTGTAAAGTAATGACTCCCCATGTAAATATAGAAAAACTTACCTGCAATGTAATGAGTCCTGGTGTACTGCCTGAGGTTGGAAGTGTAATATCTCCTGATGGCCTTCCATAATTCCGATAGAAGCACTCAAACTGTATCTTCAGTATTTTTTTAAATTTATAAATAGTCAAACCCAATGCAATGTAAAGTTATTTGGGGGTTAGTGGCAGTAGAACTGTTATGTTGTTGTCATTTGAAGTTGGCCCGAGTGCTTCTGCGCTCGTGTCTACTTCAAATGCTACCGCGTGGCAATGTGTTGTTTTGAATTATGCGGCTGGCATATACCTCGTAGGAGTAAAGCACCAAGGTTATTGAAATCTGGAGAATAATTGTGTGCAGTGTAACTTGACCACTACTGCCATATCGGTTTATACTCCCGATGTACTGCCTGCGATGTAAATGTGATTACAGGTGATGTACACTAGGATTACACTGTTACATTTGTCCTTAAGGCACACGAGAACAGCAGTGCAGCATTGATGCATCCGTTTAATCCAGGCACTCTAAGGCATACAAAGAAAATGGAGGCCTCTCCAAACATGTCTCTCAACTCACCGTCATTATGAGGTTTCACCCATCTCCATCAAACACACAAAATTCCTGCTGTAGACTTCAATGGGATCATTCGAATAAACACCTCCCTCGTGAGAAATAAAAAGACTGATGGCTGTGGCTAGAGACCGCCATCCTAGGGATGCCCTGGGGCCCTCAAGTTTTGGGCCTTGGTGCATAGTGCCAATATCGGCAAATGTAGTCACATAACACATATCATACATCAATAAACCACACAACACTTTTGTAAGTGGAGAAATATTGCTGCAGGTTTATTAACATAACCAATATGCAAACATGGTGGGTTATCTTACGGGCGATCCCAGGGCAGGCCAACCCCTATGCCGCCTGTCCGTCTGATAAGCCTAAATTACACCGTGGCAGACGCCAATTGGTGCATACCAAATATTGGGAGGGGCCACCCCGCCCATTCGTGGACCACCAGTCCACTTGCATATTCACGCCCCCCCCCCCGAAAGAGGTGGGCGGAGCGTTCATGGCAGCCCCCGGTTGCTCAGACCCACAACTGCCCGTAGGACTAACGGGCGCCGTCGTTCTTCCAGGGGACAACGCTAAGACATCCCTGGGTATCCTGGCTTAGCACCACGCTGTGCTGCTGCATGAAGTACCCCTTGGTATCTGCAGACTCTGGATCGCCCTGTAACTCCTCCTGCAACACAAAATAACATGTTAGAAAACCTAACCCCCCCTCACTCCTTGTACCTCCGGCTGCCGGGTAAGTGGAGGGGTGGGCAAGGCGAGACGTCGAGGGACAAGAGGGCGAACATCGCGCAGGGACAGCCTAAATACCCTTGTCCCCTCCCCCTTTTCCTGAAGTGGGTTAGCCAGACGTCCTCCTTGGCCGTGGCCCAGGGACTAGACCGGTGCCTCCAGTGCCTTCCTGTGGCACTAAGGCGGCCGCCCTTTGAAGGGGGGCTGCTGTGCAACCCCCCCCCCCCCGGCAGCCTTGCACAACGCTAGCTAAGCCCCACATACAGTCGACAGTGGATGTGGTTGACACTGCTGGTATCCATTTTAAAAGCCTGCGTCGTTCATACATCACATTGTGCTGCTCACATGCAGAAGGAGCGCGTGCTACGCGTGAGTGGCCGCACCTGCGTGGCGGGTGGCCAGTAATGGAGGAAACTAGCCTCTAACTTTCCGCCCTGCTCTTCAGGGCAGCCTTGCCGTCCAAATCGCGGGCCTTCGCTGGCGCCACAGAAACACCGCGAGACTCCGGGATGCTGTTCCCCCGCGTGCCGCTGTTGGGAGAAGCCTTATCATCACTTAAGTGACCTTGCGGCTCCCATTAGTATGCTGCGCGTCGGTCTGAGCGAAAAAGCTGTCCCCAGGGCCCGGTGAAATCAGAGATATTTACAACACACGGAACAGAAATATGCCCATAACTCACGGCGATCATCGAGCCTCATTTACTCTGGAACGGGCGAGGGCCGGCTGGGCTTGTTAGATAAAAATACAAGTCATGTAGGTCTGGTTGTTGTGATTCAGCAGACGTGTGCTCTGACTTTGCATGCGCTGCAGCGGTGATGTCATTCGATATTTACTGCACACGCTTTCCATAGCAATAATTATTACAAAAATAAGCTAAGGTTGTTTGTTGGAGTTCTCCGCGTGGTTTTAATATGCTCCAACATTTTCAATCTCTGGACACAGAAGGGTAAAGTGCAAGCATGCCAGCTAGGGGCAGCAGCCGCTACCGCTGCTCTGCACTTTCCTACCCCTGGCACTGCCCCTTGGTACCCATTGTCTCAGGATACATGAAGGCAGCGACCACAGGAGGGTTTAAACTGGGCCAAAGCAGCCCCGATCACTTCCTGCATTATGCACTCCTTGACTATCCCCCTGCTCCCTTAGTAGCAAATAGGAGGCTGTTTAGAGGCCAAGGGACCAAACTTGTGATGTCAGCGATGGGCAGGGTCACTTTCACTACCCCCTAGCATTTTGTAGAGCGTGTCTCCATGATAAGGACAAAATGGATGGCTCCTTGCTTGGTAAATGAGCATGTACCCCTGTCCTGAGCACCTAACTGTATGTGAAACGGGTATCCTGGGTTTTGAGTTTGGCCCAGAATTTGCACTAAGCTGGGGTATGACAGATGCCTAGGTCCTCTGCGGGTAATGCAAGGTGTACAACCTGTTCTGCGACCTGGAGGGATGCACAAGGCGTGCCATCATAATGGGCATAGGACTACTGTCTATGCTCTGGCTAATCATGTAAAGCAATGGTGAGAGAGTAACACGTTTTGCGAATCAGGAGTGTGACCAGACCTACTTGGCACACTACTTGTTGGGGATGAAGTCCCCTTGAATGCTGTAGGTCCTTGGGGGCTGACAAGCCCTGCTGTTTCCTCCAGCTGGGCTATATATATATATTATTTTCACTATTAGTGTAATTAGAAATAGAGTTCAGTTAGCTGGAATATGACCTTCCCTAGCATCTGAGGTAAGTAAAAAATGCTTTTAAATGTATGTTTTGTGCGTGCTTGCGGGTATGTGAGAGAGAGTGTGTGTATGTGTA
This sequence comes from Triturus cristatus, assembly GCF_964204655.1. NCBI lineage: Eukaryota > Metazoa > Chordata > Amphibia > Caudata > Salamandridae > Triturus > Triturus cristatus. The sequence continues at coordinate 443,078,603 of NC_140587.1, read as the reverse complement.
AGTGTGTATGAGTGAAAGTGAAGGTCAAAGGGCATATGATGTCACTTCCGCTATCCCTGGGATTCTGGTGAATTGACATGCATGCAGGGTGTCTGAAATACGCAGAACAACATGAGGAATAACAAACACCATAATGTAGAATCTTTAAAACACCCTATGGAACTTGGCAAAACAAGTCGCATGTGTAGTGTTTCCAGGGTAGGCATTGAACACTAAATACAGCAAGGTCAGTGTGCCGATTTCTGTGTTTGTTTGTGATACTTTGCTTATCCCAATCACTAACATGGCCATGAGGTGTAAATCTGCTCTACTCTCTCTGCCTAGCCCCATCCTTATTCTATAACGCTGAGAGATGTCTTTACTCTCGCGATAAAGTAGCATATTCTCGTATTTCAGCCGGTCTTTCCTTATGTACCCGCCAGTGACGTCATAGCCTCGCCTCATGGAAGCACGTGACCCATCTCCTTGGCATGACTTCCTCCAGCCTATATGCGACTCAGATGACTCTGGTTTAAGGATCCCTCGGGGCCCTCAGGTCCAGGGTGTGTTTGTTTAGGCACGTGGACCCTGTTTGTGCACCTGGCGTGGGCAGGCGTTTACAGAACGGGGACAGGCGTTAAAAGCAAACACTGGCATGGCAGGGCACGCTTTGTAGAGTGATGGGCTGCAGAAAGCACACCTAAATGGTCCTCTCAAATAACCACAACGAATGAGAGCCATCGGCCCCTAGTGGTGCATATTTGTTGTTAAACTATAACAATCTATTTATCTTACGTTTGGGCTCTTATACGTTTTAGTCGGCACATCATGGGTGAAAAACACAAAAAACTCTTCTTTCAGTCCCTATTGTCACCCTGCATCCAACTGTCTGTTACCTAATTATTATTTTTAAAACTTATTATTTTTACACCACACACCACCTTTTGTGATCCTGAAATAGTATTGTCCTTTAATTCAAAATAAAGTTGTGAGCAAAAAAGAAAAGAACCAACAAGGTTATGGAATGATCTTGAATTAATCTCAGCTTCTGGCGGCCGCTCGGGTCGCATTCCAGGCCATCGTTTTTCGCCCACTATGTCATTCTAGACAGAGGCCTGCACTATGCAAAACAGTTCTGGGTCCTGCTCCGGTATGAACAGTCCAGCTTGAACTGGGTTTAATCTACTTTTTGGATAAGTGGTCGATGAGCCTTAAGCGCGGGACTGCCAGACAAGGTCCCCTCCAGATGTGAGCACAAGCAACCTCTGTCAGTTGACTGAGATGCGCCCCAAGTAAATACCAGCGGCCGAGATTATTAAATGTTTTCCATCCATCACTTTTCTGTATACTTCATGATAGATAGTATTGTCTTTATAATGGCACCAGTTTATCACACTCAATAGGGTAAAATGCTGAACTGGCCTTGTCTAGATTTAATGCAGCCACTTGCAGACCATGCATACATTTCCTTTAAGACCTTAAAAATCTTGAAGGAACATATAAATAGGCAGGCCTGGGGACTAGAAGTGGCAGCACAGGGGTCGCAGTTCCAGTCACTGATGAGACCGGTCTTGCTCCTCAATTTCAGTTACTTTACCATAGGATTCCTGCCTATCATATGTCACCACAGCACCCTTCGCTCTGCTCTCATGGCCCCTATTGGCTCAGAACACACCCCTCTTCCCAAAGATGAGAGTCTCTGGAGCATAGGGATGCAGCGGAAACCACATGGGTCGCAATATAATCTGGTTTTCATGCACACCACGCCATAGAAACTGCTCTCTTAGCTGTGTCAGATGAGAACCATCTTGGACCATGTCAGTTGCTGGACCTCTATGCAGCCTTTGACAAGGTTTTCCTTGATTAGCTCAAATAATTTCTAACAGATGGAATGCAATCTATCGCTCTCAGTCCCTTTCGGTCTTCCATTGCGACAGTTACCTGTGGCATCCCTTAGAGCTAATTTCTACGTCCCACATTATTCAATATTTACACAGCCCCTGTCTTGATGTTGGGCAGATCCTTTGACATATGAAATCGTGTTCTATACCGATAATACCTACATTGTGGTATTTTTGTCAGAAAATGGCTCCTCTACTCAAGGCCACTCTGATCAGCATGTCTGCAGCCGCCACCTGGATAAATAGTGACAGGTTGAAGTTTGAAAGTGACAAAACTGATGCTTAATGTTTGACAGTCAACTCTTGATTTGGTTGTTGGCTTGGTGGCCTTCTAGTGTTAACCCCCACACTAGCCACCTGCAATAAACATCTGGGCATCTTATTCGTCTTCAATTTTTCGTTTTGCCCTCAGACCATTCATTTTGTCACTACCTGTTTAATCCTGCTGAGCATGCTTTTTTTTGCCCAACTTTATTTTCAATTTATATCATGAAAAACCATGTACACACAAATTGGCATCAAATCAGTGTATGCAAGCAAATCGACAACCTTATTAGCGGCACTTAGGACTACAGGCGGCATCTGAGAGGTAACGGACTCATGGGGAAAGGGAAAATAACATGCAATTAAAGCACCGTGAGACAGGAACCAGGCATGGCACTGATGCAGTCGGTGAACCCTACTGGGGTCGACCCTCTCGCTCCCCATCAGACCCAGACCCAGCAGGCAGATCCAACCCACTGCCGTCACTATCAGTTGTGTCCTGTGGGGAGGACTCCCCTTCTGCAAACCCAGACGCACACATGACGCGCCAAGCCATTAAGTCGTCCTGCAGTTTCTCATCCCTTCGAGTGAGTTGCATGTGGGTTTCCTCAGCCAGGGACCACTCGCGGACATCTCTAAGCCAAGTGGGTATCTCCGGGGCCCTCTGCCCCATCCAAGTTATCGCCACCCTGCGCCTGACTAGTACCGACATTAATTGTAGGAGTTTATACGACAGTTTCTTTTTCTTAGTTTTCCGGACTAATGCGAGTAAGCATTGCAGGGGTTCAGGCGCCATCCGGAGGCCTGTAGCTGCAACTATGCGGTCCACCACCCTCACCCAGAATTGCCTGACCAAAGGACAGTCCCATGCTAAGTGTAGGAAGCCCGCTTTCACAGCAGCACATCTAGGGCATCCATCTCCCCTGTCCCCAGAGATGCGTCTCAGGGATACCGGGGTTAGGTAGGTGCGGTGTAAAAAGTTGAAGTGTGTCAGTTTAAACCTCGCGTTGCATGAGACCGTGTGTGTGAGGGAACCTATACGTGCCCATTGTCCCTGTTCCAGCAGGGCCGCAAGATCAGCCTCCCAGGCGGCCCGAGACGGCGGCACCGGGGGGGTGGCGGGGGGGGCGGGGGTGTATCCTGCTTCATGGCCTTGTACAGGAGAGAAATCAGTTTACGTCCCCTGTTGCAGGAAAGGAGGACATCCAAGGTGTGGGTCAGTGGTGGGACGTCTGGGTACTGGGGCCAGGCGACCTTCACCACATCCTGAATTCCCCGGAAGTGCAGGAAGTGTCCCCGTCCAAGGCCAAAGGCCTCTTCCGCTTGCTCATAGGTAAGGAAGGTCTTGTTAGGGTAAAGATCTGCCAGAACTTCGCATCCACCCTCCCTCCAGACTTGAAAGGACATATATTGCCCCATGTCGATGAAGGGGGCCAGTATCCAGATTGGGAGCTCCCTGTGAAAGGATGCCCTCTGTAAGACCTTCTCAACAAACCGCTGCCATATACTAGCCGTATGCCGCACAATACAGGGAAGGGATGTGTCTGACCCCCTACCCTGCATCAGGGCTACCTGTAGTGTCTGGATGTCTACCCTGCCAGAGAAAAGGCGCGTCTCCCAGTTGTCCGTGTCCGTAAACCAGCGGGCTGCGTGTTGTAACTAGGCCGTGTAATAATATAGGTCGAAGCATGGTGCCTCGAAGCCCCCCTCTTCGTAGCTGCGGACAACAGTGTGAAGAGCCACCCTACTGCGTCGACCCGCCGATAACAGGGATGTGAGTAATGTGTTTAAAGTTCTGAAAACTCGGGGTGGGAGCGGACATAATGAGTTCTGAAGGACATTTAACGTCCTAGGGACATTACCATCTTGGCGACGGCCAGCCGTCCCATCAACGAAAGTGGTTGCGAATTCCAAAACGACACTGACTGCCGTAAGGACAAGAGTATGCGCTCCACATTCTGGACTAGCACCTGATCCTGCTGAGGATGCTTAATACATTTCTCCTTTCTTCCTGCCATACGGTCCCTCAGGTTCTTGTGATATCTGACTTTATAATGGCAACTCACTCTAACTGGGACTGCTGAACAACCTTACTCAAAGTCTTCAGGTCATGGAAAATGCAGCAGCGCATTTGATCTTGAATTAGCCTTGGCGGGCGCCTGTGCAAGTCCACTGATGCACAAGATGGCGACTAGATGCCATTGAAGTGCGATCGCAGCGGAACAGTCATTCGACACACGGAGAAGCTGGGCACATCCCATGAGCGACTGTACCGGTGAGTGCCCCCGCTGCAGGGGGGGGGGGCGCGGGGTGAAGGAATCTGTCTGGCGGAGGACGTTCAGCCGCCCAGCCCTGCAGTATCCTGATTCCCCCCCAACTCACTCCACCGGACTGCAGCAAGAAGAGAAGCCCCTCGAACCACACTGGGCGCCATGGGCTGGCCTACCGACAGTTGCACCAGCGGGGCAGGGGTTGGTCGAAAAACTTTGGAAGCCGGCTATCACAGTAGAAAAGGCTGCAGGAAGAGCCCAAGCCTGCCTGACCCTAAGATGGCGTCCGCGAAGAATTAATCAAGCCCAGCAGGGCGATGAGACCGTACCTCGAGGGGGTAGACTCCAGTTTAAGGCCAGCAGGAGAGCTGAGTGGCGGTGGGTGACGCCCACGCTGCGCAGAGGTCACAAGTGCGACAGCACCTGGAGTGGACACCGATCAGACCTCACGCATATGCACCACCTCCCACCCCCATCCGGCTCACCCACCAGGACAAGAAGGAGAACAAGTGGTGGTACTCAGACGAAGGCCAAAGAGACTAGGCAGCAATAATAGCTGCCTCTGTGTAGAAGATCACTCCAGCCTTGGGCATCCACTGGCTTATGAATCGGCTGCCATACTAATTAATCAGCAAGATGACTGACAGGTGAGGAGCTCCGGTCGGGAGCTCCCTGGCTAGGGATTGCCTTTTCGGATCTATTCCCCTGGAATCTAGCCCCTCCTTGAACCTTTATACACTGGCGTAACGAAAATTGAGGGGGCCTGCCTGCACGGTACGAAGAGAGGCCCCCTCCAGGCTTAATCAGGAGCTCTCTGGCCAGAGTGCAGTGCCAAGGGTGCCCCCTGGAGCTTGGGGCCCCCCCACACCACGGGGGCTGCGGGGGCCTGTGTTACGCCCCTGCCTTTATACACACCTGGGGTTCTATGGACTGCGGTCCTTCAATTCTCCAATTCACGCGATTTAATTTGAAACTAGCCTCAGCAACTTCCGAGGAACCCGTGAATATTCTACCAACAGCGGAGACCTAGCAATTTGGCCGATGCCCGGTAGAGCTACCTAGGTAGGTATAGAGGAGATTGGCTGTGGATCACCCCCTCGGCCGTCACCTAACCAGCCGGACATTGGTTAGACTTTCCTTCGTCTCTCCGCCGTGTCTCCTTCCTCCCTTTCCTTCCGACGAATCAGCCGGCTTGTTTGACTTTTACTTTGTCTTTTTGGTTCTCCTGAATTACTTTCCCCCTTGCCGGTCTTTCCTGACCTGATCTTCATTCCAACCCCATTTTACTCTTCCCCTCTTCCTTCTATACCCCATAGGATGTGTGTATATGTTAAGCTATGCTCTAGTAACGCATTTTACTGTGTAACACTGTTTTTTTCTCTATGTTATACTAGGGTCCTGTAACTGACGTAATTTTGTAACTCGCTAATCCTCATGTAAAGGGCTCTGACACCTCCGTGTCTAGCCCGTGCTATATAAAACTCTGCAAATAAATGTTAAGATTCTTCACTGGTTCCACAACCTGAAGCGTTGCTCTTGTAAAGCCCTCAGCCGGGTGCACAGAGCCATTCACATTTCTGGCCCTAGTTGCATCAGGGATGCTCTTCTTGGTTAATGTCCAGCTCATACTCTGCATTCTTCTTCTGCTAACCTTCTCAGTATCCCCCATATTAAGCACCGCTACATGAGAGGCAAAGCCGCCTTTCATCCGCTGCTCAAACTGTGGAATTCTCTGCTCTGTCCGAACAGAAAAAGCTCTTCTCTGCCTTTATCTAGGTAACAGCTGAAAACCTGGCCATCTCAATCACTGCAGACCCGTCTTCTGAAGTCTTTTTCCTCTTAACATTAGGAGCACTTTATAAGATTTATTCATTCAGTGGCAATCACTGGTGACCCAAAAATGACTTCTATGATGCAACAGTGGTGCACTTTACATCAATGGAGGTTGTGAGACAGTTGAGATTGTTAAGGTTTTCCGCCAGGTTATTTTCATCTGGATCACACAACAATGTGAAAAATAGATGAGGTAGCATGAGATGTCAAGCAAGAAAGGCAAGGTAGGTTGAAAGAAAGACAGAGGTAGAAAGAGGTAGGTGGAGAAAGAGATAAAGAGAGAAAGGTAGGGGTTTAGATTGAGGGAGAGAGGGGAGTAGCAGCTTTTGAGAGAGAGAGGGTAATAGGGTACACTGGTGAATGGGGTAGAGAACGAGGTAAGGGAGAAACACAGGTGAGTTACAGAGTGATATAGTGGTAGGCAGGTGAGGTAGTTGGAGAAGCAGAAATAGATGCAGGGTAGTGAGATCTTGGTGAAGGATGGAAGAAGAAAAGATATGAAGTAGACAGACATGGGCAAGGGTAAGGAAGAGGGTCATGTTCATACAGTGGTGGAGAGATCGAATGATGACGTAGATAGAGGTATGCCCAAACAGGTGAGGTAGAGGAAAGTCTGGAGACAGAGAGGTACGTGTGGTAGCAAACTTAAATTAAACTAGAGAAGGTGGTACAGAGAGCGATTAGAGAGCCCACGAGAGAGAGGAAGTAATGATAGATGGGGAAAGAGATACTGATAGGCAAAGAGAGGTAGCACGAAAGCAGTAAGGTTGTGAGAGAGATGAAGTAGAGTGTACAGGGGTAGAAAGAGACATGGAAGGTGGAAAGGGAACGTAGAAAATGAATGTTGAAGTGAATCCAGAGGTCAGGTAGTGTGAGAGAGAGAAAGAGACTGAAGTGGTGTAGAGAGAGATGATGTAGTGAGAGAAATGTGAGGCAGAGAAGGCGGTGAGTTACTTGAAGAGAGAGAGCGCGGTGGGGTATAGTGAGATGAGCTTTAGAGAGAGAGAAGTGAAGTACATGAAACAGAGTAGTGAAGTGTAGATGGTGAGGTAGTGCGAGCCGAGGTATTGGGGCAGATTGATATCGATGATGGGGTAGGAACAGAGTAGTAGAGAGGTGATGTAGAGAAAGGTGTATTGAGCATAGCAGTAAAGATAACGGGTGTGTACTGTGAGATGGAGAAATAAGTAGAGAGAGGTAAACAAAGGAGGTTGAGATAAAAGATGTGGACCAAGCAAGGAGAGAGACATGACACAGAAATGTAGGGGAGTGTTACCGAAATAGAGAGAGTGGTAGGTAGATAAATGAGGTGTAAATAAGGGCAGTGATTTTGTGATTGAGAGATAAGATATAACAAGATAGAGAGCTAGTGGTAGATGTATGAAGTAGAGAAAGGTGAAGTCTAAAGGGGAGATTGAGAGATGAGAAAGGTGAAGTCTAAAGGGGAGATTGAGAGATGAGAAAGGTGAAGTCTAAAGGGGAGATTGAGAGATGGGCAAGGTGGACTCCAGAGACTAAGAGAAGACAACAGAGAGGGAAAGAGGAGTGAGAATGGAATGGGAACAGAGAGATGATAGAGCCAGACAGAGGTGATGTGGAGCTAAAGTAGTATATAGAAGAGCATAGAGTGGTGAGGTGGGGATTCATAGTTAGAGGCAGGGTCAGAGGTAGAGGTAGACAAAGTGGTCGTGTTACAGATGCTGAGTAGAGAGTGTAAGCAAGAGAATCTTCTGACTGTTCCAATACCTTTACCAGTGGCGGGCCCTTGCAAGGTGGCATCCTTGGGCAGTTTCCCACTTACCTTAAAATCTCTCTGGTCATGCTTTGCATAAGGTCCTAAGGTCAGAGGAATCGGTCCACTTCCCAAAACTAGTATCAGCATCCACTCCTCTACTGTTAAAGATCTGTGTTGAGAGTGACAAGCATCATGTATGGAAGGCTGAGTTTGGATTAGTCAACCAGGAAGCTTAGAATGTATTCATTAACAGTTGTTATATTTCTATATTCTAAGTTCATTGAAAGTGTGGAGCAGTGACACTAGGCACTAGGCAGACATGGACAGTGGTTGTATATATTTCCTGCCGTGGGGTGAGATTAGAGACCCAGGCCCTAAATGCCTTTTGGCCCATTGCTGCAGGGTATTAACAGATGTTATGTACCATCCATCTCATTGTGCCTCTTAGTCTGTGGCTCCGTACCCTTGCGTACTGTGTTATGTGTATTTGTAAAGTGCACTATCACCCACGAGGATATCCGGACGCTGAGCAGGTGTGTGTGCTTAGCCCTGCCTAGGGTCGGTAGGTTCATTGAAAGACCATGTCTTCAGCTTCATGTGAACTTTAAGAAGAGAGGAGGAGGCAGTGATGTGGAGAGGGAGGCCATTCTATGCTTTAGGAGTCATGTAAGCGAATGCCTATCCTCTTGATCTTGTTCTTTGCATGCATACGATGTGTGCGAGTAGCAGTCCTGCGGAGCGGAGGTGTCTGGGTGGTTTGTGGAAGGAGATGTGACTGATCAGGTATAGGGGCCATAAGTTCTGCAATGCCATGAATGTGTGTGTGAGGAGTTTGAATTGAGCACATTTGTGTATCAGGAGTCATTTGAGTTCCCAATGTGTGGGATTATGTGAGTTCTGTGTCAGAGGTTAAGGATGAGTCTGGCTTTTGAGTTCTGAATGTTTTGTAGTCTTTAAATGAGTTGCTTGGTGATTGGCGTAGAGGGTGTTCCAGTAGTCCAATTTGTTGGTGGCTAGGGCATTAGGGACAGTTTTTCTGGGGTTGTTTGGGAGGCATTTGAAGATTTTCCTCAGCACCTTCAGGGTGTGGAAGCTTGGATGCAGTTAAATGCAGTCGGTAATTAAGAGCCATTAACAGCAACAGAAGGTAATAAAGTCTAAGTAGCACCCACTAGGGAATGCTGAAATTTGCTTTGGTATTGGAATGCAGTCCTTAAATTTCGTTGTTTACCTTTTGAAGCTTTTTGAGTCTGTTAATGTTTAGAGTAGGAATCTGAAGTAGGCACCTTTGGCTGGAAGTTGAAGGTTGGTCCGCGTAAATGTTGAATGGTAACTAGCAATTTACAGCTCTTAATGCCTGCAGCAAAGAAGGCTCATGCTTAAATAATTCTTTTTGGGCCAGTTTCACTTAAGTATTTTGCGGTTGCAATCCCTGCAGTTCATAAAATCACAATGTTTGCAATTGCAAAATTACATTTTGGATTTGCTCAACGACTTTTGTGATTCAGAAAAGCCTATCTGATTTGCCAAAGAGGTTTTACAGTTCATCCCGAATCGTAGTTTGGGAGATGTATGAATACAGTGTCCCCTCCTAACTGCAAATCGCAATGAGATGTATCAATGATTCGGGACTGCAACTGCAGTCTCGAGCTATTGAAATATTACAGATTCCTAAAAGGCGGTGGTAACGGATTCACAAAGGGGGGCTGTTCCCAATGCACACCTTCCCCTTTGGCAGTTGTTTGGGACAGCCTGAGGGGGAGCAGGCAGTGGTCCAGGCGACCATGGTCTGCTCCCCCATATGTCCTCCCAGACAAGAAACATATATATTTTTTTAAAGCAGCATTTCTTCCTTTAAGGAACACATATTTTTTCTAAGTGACTTGTATGTTTACATATATAGGCTTTCAGGTAACTCTTTTTATCCATTGTTTGTTGAATCATTTACGGTTTAATTCTGCTCATTGCAGCAAACAGAATGGGACACTGGGTCAGTCCAATTAAGCAGTTGGCTAATTTAAGTGCACGTGATGGTGTTCTGTCTCTCACCATGGGTACATCTGCCCACAAAGTCGTTCCCATCAGAGCCAGGGACTACAAAAGAATGGTGGCTTTTTAAAATGTGTTTGCATTCCAACAAAGTGTTATGGTTCTACTGGCGATAGCTCAAAAGCTCCATCAACAAGAAAGGTTTGTAAAAAACGTGTGAAAACAAAATCAGCATTGAGCAAGCCAAAATGCTGGACGCCGTCACCATTCCTCTTGGTTTTGCCAATGCTTGTTAACAGTGAATCCTTTTCGGAGCTATAATGACTTATTGTGGAATTTTCTGATAGGCCAATGACACTGAAAGTATATACTTCTGGAGTAGTCATATGTGAGGTTTTCTGAATGTTTCAGCCTAGACAGCGCCTAGTATGCCCCTTGTTACATCTTGATGAAAAATAGGCTTGGGGAAATTTTTTATTGCTCTGACGTCATTGGTGTGATTTTGGTAATTTTGTGTAACAAAATTTACAGAGCTTATGCCACAAAGCGTAATTTGGGGGAGAAATGTTAACGCAAGATGTACTCATATTTTAACGCAAACATTTCAGGTAGATTTATTTTTTACCTGATGGGACCATTCGGGTAATTTTTTTGTGCAAAACTTCAAATCCAAATGTGAACCGCAGTGTTTTGAATGTGAGAGATGGTTCCTTTAACGTGGATAGTCCACAAACATTTCAGGTAGGTTTTGTAGCGAAAAAGAGTGCTCAGGTAATTATTGAAAACAAAACTTCAGATCTGAACGGGAGTCACAGTATTTTGAACATGAGCAACTGGAAATCAACTTGAAAATACAATTTTGAGTTGAATTTTTACCCCAATGGACCGTTTATGTAAATCTTTGAGTGCAATATGCATTTTGAGTAATTTTGCGGTAATTTAGCATAAGTACTCATCAGGAATTTACACAAGTTTTGCACACCCCTGGAGGAAAATCCCTGGCAAAATGTGAGCAGTGAAATAACATAGAATGAGGATAAAAGGTAGCAGTGAGGTTATCAGCGGCAGTTCCTCCGCTATGGCGGAGGAGCATCGCCGCACCTGCTGTGAGCACAGCAGGCACACACTAATGAAATGGTAATAAACACCTGGAGAACTTCTTGTTGGCCTTCTGACCTAGGAGCACTCCCTACTGCAGTTCAAAAAGTGAAAAATCTAGGAATACTTATAGATTATAAGTTACATTTTAGTAAATACATTAGTTCAGTTATTTCCTCTGGTTTTAACAACCTGAGAATTATCAGAAAGATTCTTCCTTTTATTTCTCTCAATTCAAGGAAAACAGTCGTTACACTACTAATCCTCACCAACAGGGCTACTGTAATGGACTGTAGGTAAAGTTCCAAAAACAGTATTTGAAAAAATTACAGTGTGGAGAGCGTGGCGGCTAGACTTCTCCTTGATCTTCCGAAGTTCCAGTCAGTTTCCGCTGCCATCAAGGGACTCCACTGGCTTTCAGTGAGCGATCGAATTAAATTCAAGGCTCTCTGCCTCACCTACAAAGCTCTGCGTGACTCAGGCCCCCGCCATCTCAAACCGGCCCTAGCATGGTGTGTACCTAGCAGGGACTTACGATCTAAAAGCTCCATGATGGTTACCCGCCCCAGACTCAAAAGACTCAAATGAGGAGGTAGTTGTTTTGCCTGAGCAGCCACCACACTCTGCAACAGTCTGCCTATAAACATCAGAGCAGCTCCCACTTTGTTGATGTTCAGAAAACTGCTTAAAACATGGATTTTTAACATTTAGGCTTCCTTTTCTTTTTTCCATCATGTTATGCCGAATCAGCACCAGGACACCCTTGGGTATTTGTGCACTTTAGAAATGTATTACCATAACATAAGCATTTTATGAATGTGTCCCAAGCTCGCGCTGACACAGTGCAAGGGCAGGGGTGAGGCTGATTCGTGCCATTGCACTATTACTTCAGCCCCTGCCAGTGCGCAGGTCAGATTGGCCAGCTGCCTTCAGCCGGCCAATCTGGCATGGTCACTTCAGAACCTGCATTCCCAGGGCTGAGAAGCAGCCAAAGGATTGGAGCAGCAGGCCCCAGCCTCAATATGAGCGCTGGGTTAGCCTGTTCCAACCAATCCTGGCGCTACGACGCAGCTCCAGGATTGGTTGTTTTTGCGTTGTACAAGGGAGGAAGTCCCTCCCTTTACGCCTGAGCAGAGCGGCAGGACGCCAGGATAAAGGAGACCTTATCCAGAGCCCGTGTGCTAGCAAATATGGTGAGTGTTTTGGGCATCGCACCCCACCATAATGTAATGTTGCCGGCCAGCCCTGGAGGTTAGCATTCATTCTGAAGACTGACTCTTACACTGTGTAATTACTGGGAGCTGGATTTTCCCCAAAAAGTCAAAACTGTGGCTGAGTATTTCCTATTAATTGTGAACAGGTGAGTTGGAAATAAAAACGTCTATTATGTAGGCACAAAGGTACAGTTCAGTCTGTCGCATGGCTGGCAAGTAACAGACTCAGTCCCAGCCCTGACTAACATTCAGAGGTACCCTCCTCTTGGTGTCCCTCTGCGGCAGTCTGCCTCTAGTCCTCCTAACGAGAGGGCTTGGAAGCTTCACTCTGCGCCCCTACCGAGCTCCCACTGAATATCCCTTCGGCAGGCCTTGTGCTCCCTCCACTGGCCTAACGAAACTGGAGGGGGCCTCCCTGCAATGCAGGTGGAGGGGCCCCCTCATGGCTCGGACAGGAGCTCTGCAGCCAGAGTGCTGTCCTGAGGGGCCCCTTGGAGCTTGGGACCCATCCGCACTGGCTCCCTCAGATAAAGAACCAGCTAGCCGTTCGAGGCAAGTGGGCACAGCCGTGGCCGGTAACTAGCTGGTCTGGGGCGGCTGCAAGGCGCAGTGTGTGTGTGCACCGTGTGACATTGAACGGGACATCTCTCCTCTGCCGGCCGCCACTGTGAACTTGCAGCACGTGCCCTGACCCGAAGCCAGCATATTGACAGCTGACGCCTGAGGGGAGATTTTCACAATGATCAATTAGGGCAAGGTCGCTGGTGTCACGCAGCTCGATTTGCATAGCTGCGTCATCCCGGTGCTTGACTTGCAGAAAGGCTCCACTCATGGCCCAGACTCATTCGGTAAAGAAACTGGCTAAAAGAAAAAAAGTTTATGAAATGCAAAAAAATATATATAAATCCTTGCATGCCCTTCTGTGTTTGGAATTACTTGCAGTGGATTTCATAGGTTGACTGCTGTGTCGGTAAACCGGACATATATAGCAGACAGAATGTAACTCCTGTGAGTTACCCCATTGCAACAGGATTATTCCCTGAATGTACCCACTTTGCTGCCCTCCATGTTATTTTGTGGTAGCCGAGAAGGATGCCATGATGGCCCCAGTGGAAGCAAGGAAAATGGCCTCTTTGACTGCTGTTGAGGTAGTAAAATACATCCACTCTCGGCACTGATGGTAGCTACACCCCCTGTTTTTCTAGCTGTGTCAAACGATCACTCGGTGCTGCTTTTTGGGTCAGTAGTTTCACGTGCCAGATTGTCTTGTGTCCTAGTCCTTTTCACATGTCAGCCTTGGCGCCCTTGAATATTCATCATAAACGTGTTTCCATGCAGCAATTGCCGTTCATGGTGTTCTAAAACCCTTGTCTAGTTTATACAAAACATACTTTGAACATTATGTGCTGTCTGTAAAGTATTCATTTACCTATTATGGCTGTTCGCAAACATGATGCTACATTTCTGCCATTTTTCACTGTAATTGTCCTTTACGGCATCATGCCAATCCATACACTGATGTGTTCAGTCTATACGTGTAGTTTAGTACTGCTGCACAGGGCTTAGGCGCTCATGGGAAAGGTTTATGCTTCATAAAAGTATGTCTGCATAATGCGGCCAAATCACAAAAGCATTTACGAATACGGAAGTAGCACTACAGGACTACTCTTTTATACACCCCTACACAGGGCTTTAAGTGGGATGAAAAAACAGGGGGGGTCTCTCAAAGGGCGTGGCCGATGTCATCAATGGCCTGGCATAAAAACACAGTAAACTCAAAGTCTGTGCTTGGCATAGTGTGCCGCCCGACTGGTATTTTGCTGCTTTAATACATTCAGATATATAATACAGCAAGTTACATTACACCTACAACAAGCCAGGACTATTGACTTTGTCAATGGTAGTTAGTTGCATAAGAGAAATAAGCAACAACTATATAATATTGAAAACGCTTCCTTTCTGAAATGATGAGACTGTGAAAGAACTATAACAAGTCTCTTTGAAGGTACATCAAAGACAGTGAAGAGTGGCACTGCTGCAGAGTTAAGATTTGTTTTTCCCCTGAGGGTGATGGCAGAAATGGAGAGCCTGATAGCGAGCCGTCTCAGCACCTGCTTTTTAGAACTGCCAGTGCTGAGCACAGGCAAGAGCCGGTCCATTTAAAGCCCTGCTCCTACCTGCCGTTCTGAATCTTGCCTGAAATGCCCAACTCCTATTAGTAAAATTGCAAAGAAGTCCTACTCCTTTCTATTTCTACTAACTGTATATGAATTTTTCCTTTTCATTCCCATTTTAAATGTTTCAGGGCCATTTCACAAAGGCATGTAAAAGTATGTACAGGAGTACAAGTTCACATACACCCAAATACGTTTATGAATCAGCCCAATGTCGTTTTGAGTTTGAGAGCAGCAGTTCCCCTCCCATCACTTTTAGGCAGTGGGGTCATGAGAAACCACCACTAATTTAAGTGAAGGGCCACCACATGTTCCCATTGGCCAACCCCCCTGACCAATACACAAAGACCATGGCTCTCTCAACAGCAGAAGGGTTGGCATTGCCTATGTAACATCTCTCGGCTAAGGGCAGCTAATAAGTGAAACTGCCTTTGCCCCAACATAGTGGTATACCAACCGTTGCTATAGGTAATGGGGAGGGTACTTGGAAAAGATGGAGAACAGAAAATGAGTAATATACTAATGTTGCCATAAGAAGATTTGCTTCCGTTTTGGTCATGCAAATGTTTGTATATGCAGTTGCTCTTTCCAAGTCACAGAACTCGGAGCAAACAGTTTCCGGTAGGCAACGCGACCCCCCAAGTGAAACTATGCCCCATGCGTGTGAGGTCATGTTTAGAGGACAGTCTGTAAACAGCCACATCTTTTCCAGGAAAACAATTGAAGTGTTTGGTCTGGCAAATTCCTAATATTTCTCACAGTCAACTGAGAAAGGTAATCTGCATACTTCCATTCTTCAAGTCTTGAACGGTGAGAAGGAGATGTACAGAGTCTATTAAGGAGCAATCCTCTCAATGCATCAGGAAAACTAGCTATTGCTAAAATAATTTCCCACCAGAAGCATATCTCTTTTATCATAGTGCGATGTCACTTAAGTTTTGTGAGATTTGCTCTAAATCTCACATGCAATTCTGGGAAGAATTAGATATGACAGAATTCCCACAAAGCTAACACCCCCTTTGAACTCAAAAGTTTCTTCCCAAGAAGAACAAAGACATTCCCGAAAGGTCAGTCAATCCAGTGTTCAAACCCTCACATGGTCCTCTGAAGCCAGCTGGACAGGTTGGCTTTCCTTGCCATAGGGGCTGTTCAAACCTAGCTGCCAGCACACCAACCCCTTCAAGCCCCTTGCTGCTTATTCCTGCTGTTTCCACTGGAAGGCATGTGCCTGCTACCGCTACCGCAATGTAACATAGGCACAGTTGCACAAGCGAACTGCCCCCTCTCAAGTCCAATGAATTAATTATTCCATTGAATTTACGCCTGGCTGAAAAATACCATTTTAAAATTGATCATAGCTGCAGGACACAAAGGTGAAATTAAAATCTGGCAGTTTGTGAAAAATATACTAAGGAATTGGATATGAGTTCATCGGATGCTCCTGAGAAACATTTAGAGGTTCAGGATTGTAATTATTTCTTAGGAACCACACTGGCACAAGCTCACAGCATAACTTTCACATTTATGAAATCACATAAAAATCATTCAATTAAAGGCATACACTTTGAAGCTTGTTACGGTTGCACCCTTGTTCTCTGGGGTTTGTGAT
This sequence comes from Triturus cristatus, assembly GCF_964204655.1. Classification (NCBI taxonomy): domain Eukaryota; kingdom Metazoa; phylum Chordata; class Amphibia; order Caudata; family Salamandridae; genus Triturus; species Triturus cristatus. Next base: position 443,062,537 of record NC_140587.1, on the reverse strand, counting down.
TTCTGTATGATGTTTGGTCTGAGGTATTTATTATCTTAGTGTAGTGGTTGAGAGTGAGGATGCTGGTACCCCAGGTGTTGCCAGCCTCGTTTTGGTGTGCGCGAGGTTGTGGACATTTCCTCAAAGTTCCTTAGGTTTCTGTCTTTGGCCTGGATCAATGTGTGGTTGAAATTAATGTCCGTGTTGAGATTTTTTTGATCGGTTGCATTGGTAGCTGTGTCTCTGCGACCTACCTGCGTAATGTCATATGTTCTCAGGAAAGTTTCTTGCCATTCCTTGGGATGTTTCATAAAGAACAGGATGTTTGCTTTAGCCGGGCCAGTTTTTATGTTCATGAAAACTACAACATTGAGGAACTCTGGTTGTCTTGTCAAGGTGGCCATTTTAATTTTTTCTTGTAATTTGTAGAGAAAGTACATGTGGGGTACATGACAAAAAACCTCTTAGGCACTGTAATACTATACCAAAGAACAATCTTCATGTAATACCGTGCCAGAAGAGCAAAGTCCAAGAATGAAATGCCATAGAATAATTCATGGAGTGATAAGCTAAGCAGCAATGCCAGTTAGTGTCTTATAGAAGCTTATATTGCAGAGTAGTTAGAAGGGGTCTTCCCCAGCTAACATCAGGCTGGCTGTTGCCGGGCATGATCTACAATTATAGCAGAGGATGGTGAATCCTGGCACTCTCTGGTATTACAGACTCTCAGCCCGGCGCTGTGTGCAGGGGAGGAAGGTCCACATCTCAGATGGATTCAATGAAATAGTTGAGGAGTAGACGGTCTAGTCTAGTTGGGAAGCAGACGTCTTGGTTGTGAGGCCTGTGTAAAGTTTCCTTCTGGTATGAATGGGTGGAATAACAAACAAAGATCTCCTCTAACCTAAAGGTGGTACTTTGGAGCATTCCAGCACGTCTCGGTGATGCGGAAGGTAGGACCAGGCATGGGTCTGGTTGGATTGCCGGAGACTGCCTACAAAAGCGTGTGTACCTTCGATATGCGTTCAATCTGAATGCTGAGTGCAGAAAGAGAATAGGTAATTGATTATATGTCAGTGGAAAGGGGTTTTAGAAGGCTGTATGTGAACGGGGGGCTATGTCTAAGTCAAGCGGCATTTCCGCTTGAGGTGCATGTGTTACATATTCATGCATGCATTTAAATTACATGGAAATCTTTTCCAAACAAGGAATGTCGTATTAGTCTATGTTCTCGTCGTTTTAGTTGCTGCTTCATTTTTCGTAAACAAATCTATGGCCATTGGTTTCCTCTTAACAGAGTGGGATTTCTGCAGACACAATGTTTTATATGAAGGTATTAACCAGATAAGAGGCACTGGGTTACATTGTGTTTCCTGTCATTAAGCTACATTGTGTATAGTTTGACAGTAAAGTACTAACCCCCTATTCTCAAAGATAGTTATTCTTATACATTTTAAAGATGCAGGTTTTACTTTTGCCTGTTTATTCTACAATTTATAATCAATTTGCGTTGCCTTGCACAAGCAGGTAAAATTAGAAACTGAACATCAGTCATTAAAAGGAATACTATGTAAAATATGCAAATATTTTATATTTAATTCATTACCACCTGTTATTGGCAGCTTAGAGTGTAATAGAATTTAAACTCTGTTTTCATTAGCTTCCTGCTCGGATTTTATAGCAATGTAGTCAAAAGAAACCTATTTTTCAACTTAAATAATTTTTTTAAGTGGGCCAATAAAACCACGGTATTATCAACATAATTTTGTAGTTGAAAGGGATATTAAGTCTGTTTGGGTATCTTTTAATAAAACTAATTATTGTGGTTGTAGTGTACACATTTGGAATGATCTAAAAAATAAAGTGAGGCAGGAGAGGAAGGTCAAATCACCCATGTGGAAGTTAAAGTGCGTCGTTTTAAGTGTAATGTCAAGTGGTAATAGATCCAAGAGATCATCTCGAAGGAATGTCTCCCGTGCCATTAGTTTGCCCGAGCTGTCCCTGAACAAGTTTGTTTGCCACTTCAAAAATTGATGATCCATTTGAAAGATGTTGTGCTCACATATTGCGTGCGCAACAAAGCCAAACATTTTGTGTGACAGTGTAATTCGTGGACACCTGAATCACTGTAACAAGAACAAAGTGTTGGGTGGAATCCTTGATTTATTCTCAGTCACTGGCAATTGCTGGGGTCGCCTCCCAGTAGATGGTTGATCACCCACTGTGCCACTCTACAAAGCAACCAGCCCTAAGCAGATCAGCCGTGGTCGCACTCCAGTAGGCACGGTGCCGCCTGAATTGCCAGACCAGGCCTTAACCAGAGGGGGAAACACAGCCAACCCAAGAGTGGTTTCAGACTATTTAGGCCTCCTCAGTGAAGTGCAGCCTAAAACATTGTGATGCTGCAGAAAAATAGAAACCCTAAAGTGCTGTTCTTCGGTAGGAAGAAGCACATTATCAAAACGAGGGAAATAGCAAACCAATTGGGAATACTGTGGTGCAGTGACTATGCCAACTGTAATGCCATAGGAAAAGAATAATACTGCATGAGGACCAGAAGATGAGTGCCAGGCGGTCGTCGGCACTCTGGACTAGTGTGGTGTTGCAGTAGAACCGTGGGACAGAATAGTTCATCGCGATACCTGAAGGAGTGCTTAATGTCCACAGCAACTCCTGTTACCGTGCCCATTAGTACCAACGTTGAATTCCCCTGCAAGGTTCTACTGTATCAGTGAAGTTCCACGGCTCCTTGGATTCCATCCCAAAAATAATGTCCTAAATGAGTGTCCTAATAAATAGCTTATCCTCTGCTTTGACGTTTACTGGAGCGTACTCAACCAGCGGAATAATGTCTGCCATACTTAGTGTTGTCAGTAAAGTAGTTCCACTAGAATACTACACTAGAGTGCAGTGTCCACTTAATATTATGTGGGAAGAACAAAGCCCAACAATGCAGTGCCAAAGATTAATGCCTCCAGTGATGTGCTAGAGAACAGTGGCACTAAAAATACTGTGCCACCCAGAAAACTCTACCTTATAACGTAACATATATATGTAAAGCGCACGTTCACCCAGAGGTCTCTTGGCTCTGAATAACAGATGTTCATTGTTACCCAACTGAATGGTACTCATTTTATCAACCTCAGATGGATGAAAGGCTGAGTGGACCCGCTGGGATTTGAACCTGTGACCATGAGGTCGAACACAGGCCCCTGCAATAGACGCATGAGTCCAATGAGCCACCAGACCCGCCTTAGAGCAGTGCCCTTCACAGTTACGTGTCAGGAATAATGTTCTAGAGAGTCATGCTCCAAAGCTGTGCCAGCGATTGATCATGAATATACTGCTTCATATGGACATATATGGACCTGTGGAATTGCGATTAAAACATGCAATATGAGTAAGGAGATTCTCAACTGAGTACTAGAGACATGGAATGCTCCTCTGGTACATGGGAAGTGCTCACTCACCCCCTATTCCCTGTTTTAGTGAGGGCTGGGGATGTGACTTCTCCCTGGGCCTCTCTTCTTTTCTGCTATCACTGCTCAAACCTCTTCTTCGTCTGCCTTTCCCTTTTTGAAGTGTCCTCATGGCCCGAGAAGAGCTCTTAAGTGGACTGCGTTACATGTAACATATGTGGATTCATCCCTCCCGGAGGAACGGAGGCTCATCATACCCATAGCTTCAGGATGGGATGCTAAGCTGGGGGTGCTGCACATACCATGGGGGTCTTGATTCCTCCCGCTAGTCTAGACACGGCAGATAGGGCTGAGAAGTCTGAGAAGGATCCATGCTATCCAGTGAGACCAGGACACAGGCATTTGAAGGAAAGCTCACCGATGGTCTAGGGAAAGCCCTGGCGTCATGGAGGATCGCGGAACTGCTGGGCCTCACCTGGATCTGTACATGCTCTGGATTGGTCTCTGGAGCCAGGTGATCTAGTGACATCACAAAATTCTTCCCAATAGAGCACGATCACTTGGAGTCACGAGATCTGAGGTCTGATGACCTCTGTGTACGGTTTTTAGGTCTCGGCTAGCGATGGCTGCGCTTGCGCAGTCTCGCTCGCGAGAGATAATGACTTGGGAGAAGAGGGGCTTGAACCCGCCCCTCTTCTACCCTGTTCTCCATTGGCTGGCCTAGTAAATGCTGGCCAGCCATTGGAGAAGAGGTCCCGTCACTCCAATCATGCCCCGTCCTTTTCGGATCGGGGGCGTGTTTTTTGCGAAAAGTCTCAGGGAGGAGACAACAGCAAAACACGCCCCCGAATCCGAAAACAACGCTGCGTTTCTCCGAGGCATTTCTGCTCTGCCTGCCTCGGAGAAAGGCAGCGGTGTGCTTGTTCTGGCCTCCCCCGGGCCCTCCCTTGACCTTTTAAGGACTAGTTTAAACTAATCTCCTGGGTTGCAGGCTGTGGGACGATCCACCAGAGGCCTCTTAAAACCGCGCGCCGCCGGTTTTGGTCACACCGGACCAGACCGTACCACAGTCTCCTAACTCCAGCTCCAAACAACACAGCCGCCATTCATCGGGCACTTGGAGCACCTACTCCGGACAAACCACCCCCAACCCCCACTCGGAGCATTCCCTGCTTTCCCAACCCCAGCGGCGCCCCTCCCCGCAAACCGCGCTAAACTCCTCCTTCTAAGCGTCACAGGGGCCCAGGACGTGACCGAGGAAAAAGTTTGTGGAGACTCCAAGAAACTTTTTACATTCAAGCTGAGGCTGGTTACAAAGTAGCATTTTTTGTATTTATTTGTTCCTGTATGTTTTACTCCCGTTGTACAAGGTGGGTGCAAGCCTCCGAAAGGATTCGGCATCCCGGTGTGTGAGGTCCCCAACCCCCCCCATCGGGAACAAGGGGAGGAGAGACGCAGCGCCGCCCCCATCCCCAGCCCAGGCTGCGGCTCCAGATTTGCTTTCACTCACCCTCCCAAGTATTTCCCCGACCCCACCCCCCCCACACACACATACCTTATGGCCGCGCCCCGCCCTCCCCTCGCGCTCACCCACCTGCCGCGCGCTGAGCTCTTTCTCCAGCTCCAGGGGTCGGTTCCTCCAGACCAGGTGATGCAGCGGGAACCTGCTGCTGTCCGGAGCCCAGCATCATCCCTCGAACATGCCGGGCCCGCCTCCTCCACCAACCGGCTGACGGGGAGGGCGGGGCGCTGCGGGGAGGAGGAGACTGGAGACCGGCGACAGAGACTGCAGGGTACGGGAGGGGAGAATGAAGGCAGAGAGAGGAGAGAGGGCGGAGAGCTGGGAGTGAGTGGTACGCTGCACGTTGGAGAGGAATGGGTAGATCTGAGAGACACTGCTGGGTACGGGAGGGCAGAGAGAGGGGGGAAGACTGATATCAGAAATCCCTTGTGAGAGAGTGTTTATTTTACTTTACTCTTCAGTGATTTCGTTCCACTGTATAACTTGTTTTATGTATAACATTTTGCAGCTCGTGAGAGACGCTCATAAACGGGAGCCTTGTGTAAATACTTTCGATCCCTACCGAGACTACCTTTGCTTTTGAGAGTGGGCTTGGCGGCCGTGATTGTTCGTTTAGACATTTGGCCTTCCGTGGATTGCCACACGCTGTCCGACACTTCACAACACCCATTGGGCTCACCGGGCTTCACGCCCCCCCCCCCCCCCCCGTCATGTGTGTCAGCCCGGCTGAGACAGCCTCGCGGGCTGGCGTCCGTCTAATTGCAGACGGACCCGGGTACTTCACAGGTCTTTAAAAGACTCGTTAATGAGGCTTTTGTTGCGTTTTCGCCCCTTCTTACAGCCACTCTGCCTATGGCTGAAAGACTTAGCCCCCCCCCCCCCGAAATCTTTTTCAGCCCCCCCCCCGAAATTTGGCTCTCTCTCATATGCATTACTTTTGTTGTATAGCACTACTTATATCAGTGTACAGACTCACAGTACTTTACATCACACACACATTATACAGAGACAATGAATCATATACGTATGTAAATAATTGTATAGGGAATGTTGCATAAGCCGACGAGGATTACAAAGTGTAGGAATCACATTCCATCCATACTGGTGGGCAGTATATTTTAAGAGGATTTGGTCTGGAGTAGCACAAACTCAGGATTTAAGAAAACTTCAGTGGTTGGGGGTTGGCTTTACTGACAAAAATGTGTATCTGCCCAAACACACTCTTTTTAACAACATTAGAAGAATAAGCAAGCATTTACAATGCAACGGTCTCGGCATTGGTAAAGTTAGAGCTATTGGCATTGCTCATGACAATGCCGTTTCTTTAAATGTTTGAAAAACAAAAACATAAACAACAATAATGTCATGAGCAATGCCAATAGCTCTAACTTTACCAATGCCGAGACCATTGCATTGTAAATGCTTGTTGTAAATGAGGAGGGGAAGCTCAGAGGTGGTGCTCTGACTCCTATTTCTTATCCTAATGATTGACTGTTCCTGCTGACATTCATTCCTTGTCGGTGCACCTTCTGCTCTTGCTGTCTCTGCACGATCTGTTTGGGCCTCGTTCTATGCAGTAGCCTGAGGGGAGTATACAGGAAGATGAGCTGCTCTAGATGGAACATTCTTCCACGAACTCATGTGCCCTCAGGGCAGGGAGAACACAACGGATGATTCCCCCATTACATGATGTGCCAGCCACACTCACTGAGCCTGCACCATCTCAGCAGAGGCCTGCTGCTGTGATCTACCGGAGATATACGTCTGTTGTGGTTTCCCCCGTGCACGTGCCCACAATACTATGACCAAAGATCCTCCTATAACTGTGTACCACTGCCCACTGGGGTGGGCCATCCACCTGTTTGAGGTTCCCCCAAATGCTGCCTTGGAGACTTCCCATTTTTCCCCAGTTCCTTAGACTCTAATACCTGCTGGCTCATGACTCCTGCACTCCCTCTGTTGTCTCACTCAGACTGTTTATGGTCATGTCCCTGTTTACTGTCCGAGCTCTGTTGGAAGGATTCCATTTGCATCTTTCTCCTCTGCCCTGCCTTCCCACTCTTAACTTCTTGCCTGACCTACCACATGCCATAAATCTGGCCTTGGCTCACACTTGCTGCTCCTACTTCACTAGACCGGGGGCCTAGCTTCTGCTCTCATTCCTTGCGGTCTTCCCTAGCAGCTGCCTAGGGCCCAGGCTGTGCACCCTGTCTCAGATCCCCATCATGCTGCAGGGACTCTTTACTACTCTACAAGCTTCCCAACTAGGATATCCTACAGACCCAAACACTGGGACAGGAGTGCGCTGCTGGAGAGGGAATTAAGTGTTTGGTACCCCTTGATTGTTTAACCCCATCTGTGCCCATGACGAGCTGGACTCGTCATGGGCCGCGGTTGCGCTGTGCCCATGACGAGTCCTGCTCGTCATAAACCCCGCCCGCTAATGCAACGGCCGGCACAGGACGGGGAAAGGGCGTGGCACACAAGGGGTTAATATAGTTCAGTGCACTGGTACACGCTAGTGGTTAATTTGCAAAGTGCCATGGCACCAAGTTATCGCTTAGGAGGCCACTGCAGCTTGCATCACCCTCTGCCAGTACTGCCACATGCCAGTAGCTATGGCCTGAATGCACGGCTATTAATATTTTTAGTGTATATTAAATTGCAAAACACAGGCACAAATTAAGCACTGACTGTACACCAACCTTTGCCTTCCCACAAGTGGAAAGACAGTAAAATCTGTTTGGTCCATGCATGCTCTCTCCATTTGGTTTTACCTGTGTGCCTTATTACGATGGTTTGCTTCACCAAATCCATTCCTCCTCTCCGTAGGTGCATTATCTCCTGTGGTGATGCACACTATCCTTGTGCATCCAATACCAGCAACAGTGAAACTCAGCATAAGCTCTAATAAAAATGTGAGTTTGTGTGGAGTTCCTCTGTTCCTTTCTGCTTTCTCGCTACCTTTCTCTGTATCTTTCTCTTTTTTCCATGACTCTCACCATTAAGGATGCTAATTTCTTACTGGCCTCAAACCATCTCGAAGAGCACGGCATGATGGAGATTCCTGTTACCTCTGACTGCACAGCAACCTACAAGACACAGTAGAAGGTTCACAGCGAGGAGCTTGTTTAAAGGGCAGTGGAGTGGAGTTCCAGGTGTGTTGCGGTGTCATTTTCGCGAAAAGTGCTCTTGCCAACCTGGGAAAGACACTTTCGACGAAAATGTGAAGGCTGTTGGGCAGCACCCCGTGGCCTCCTGGTCAACATTATTTTTGTGTTCTAGACACCACCTCTCAAAGGCTGTGTGGGCAGTGCCGGTGTGCATCTTTGCTGTTTATCACCGCCATACATTGCATAGTGGTTGCAAACAGGAAAAAACTGTCTTTGAAGGGCAAGTGGGGTGCACCTTCTGACGCTGTTGAGGCGATGGACCTGCAGAGGCGGCTCCATGGTTGGAAGTTTCGGAGAGTAGGGCCACCCGAGACTCCCCCTTCAGAAACAAAGCAGGTCCCACACCTTCAAACGAGGAAGGGAAACTGAGAAGTCAATGGAGGGACATCAAGTGATTTTTGGTAAACTCCCCTTTAAGCCAAACCTCTAAACGGGGCCCTGTGTTTTTCGATTCATACTGAATGTTTCACTGCCACAATGCGCGATGCCTTCTGCTAGCCCAAATGATCAAATTCATGCAGCCATACTGGAAAGGAGCCACGCTTCCCAGTGCTCCCAGTAGCAATAAGGTAAATAGAGCTTTGAGACACTCATCCCGGTGTAACACTAGAACAGTATTCTCAATTAATAGGGAGGCAGGAGCCATCGAAATAGTTCAGTGGATTAGAGGCTCACGGAGGACATCCGTAAACTTCAGGTCACAACTTTGAATTCCGGCAGCACCAACTCTGCCTTCCATTCTTCCGAGGGGGGTAAACTGTGTACCATTATATAGGGTCATAGTAACACCTGTTACTTGTAGTGCTTCTAAATGAGAGAAGTGTGGCTTGAAGTATTATATAAAACAGGTTTTATACAGTTAACGCTGAATCCGCTTTTACAGCCCGGTGTTTGTGTACCGTGGAATGAGTGTACTTTGTGCAGAGAGGTAGGGCCGCTTTTACAGCCCTGTCTTTGTGTACCGTGGAATGAGTGTACTTTGTGCAGAGAGGTGGGCCGCTTTTACAACCCTGTCTTTGTGTACCGTGGAATGACTGTACTTTGTTCAGAGAGGTGGGGCTGCTTTTACAACCCTGTCTTTGTGTACCGTGGAATGAGTGTACTTTGTGCAGAGAGGTGGGCCGCTTTTACAACCCTGTCTTTGTGTACCGTGGAGTGAGTGTTCTTTGTTCAGAGAGGTGGGCCGCTTTTACAACCCTGTCTTTGTGTGCCGTGGAATGAGTGTACTTTGTGCAGAGAGGTGGGCCGCTTTTACAACCCTGTCTTTGTGTACCGTGGAATGAGTGTACTTTGTGCAGAGAGGTGGGGCCGCTTTTACAACCCTGTCTTTGTGTACCGTGGAGTGAGTGTTCTTTGTGCAGAGAGGTGGGCCGCTTTTACAACCCTGTCTTTGTGTACCGTGGAGTGAGTGTTCTTTGTTCAGAGAGGTGGGCCGCTTTTACAACCCTGTCTTTGTGTACCGTGGAATGAGTGTTTTTTGTTCAGAGAGGTGGGCCGCTTTTACAACCCTGTGTTTGTGTACCGTGGAATGAGTGTTCTTTGTTCAGAGAGGTGGGCCGCTTTTACAACCCTGCCTTTGTGTACCGTGGAATGAGTGTACTTTGTTCAGAGAGGTGGGCCGCTTTTACAACCCTGTCTTTGTGTACCGTGGAGTGAGTGTTCTTTGTTCAGAGAGGTGGGCCGCTTTTACAACCCTGTCTTTGTGTACCGTGGAATGAGTGTACTTTGTTAAGAGGGGTGGGCCGCTTTTACAACCCTGTCTTTGTGTACCGTGGAGTGAGTGTTCTCTGTTCAGAGAGGTGGGCCGCTTTTACAACCCTGTCTTTGTGTACCGTGGAATAAGTGTACTTTGTTCAGAGAGGTGGGCCGCTTTTACAACCCTGTCTTTGTGTACCGTGGAGTGAGTGTTCTTTGTTCAGAGAGGTGCGGCCGCTTTTACAACCCTGTCTTTGTGTACCGTGGAGTGAGTGTACTTTGTTCAGAGAGGTGGGCCGCTTTTACAACCCTGTCATTGTGTACCGTGGAGTGAGTGTTCTTTGTGCAGAGAGGTGGGCCGCTTTTACAACCCTGTCTTTGTGTACCGTGGAGTGAGTGTTCTTTGTGCAGAGAGGTGGCGTCGCTTTTACAACCCTGTCTTTGTGTACCGTGGAGTGAGTGTTCTTTGTGCAGAGAGGTGGGCCGCTTTCACAGCCCTGTCTTTGTGTACCGTGGAGTGAGTGTTCTTTGTGCAGAGAGGTGGCGTCGCTTTTACAACCCTGTCTTTGTGTACCGTGGAGTGAGTGTACTTTGTTCAGAGAGGTGGGCTGCTTTTACAACCCTGTTTTTGTGTACTGTGGAGTGAGTGTTCTTTGTGCAGAGAGGTGGGCCGCTTTCACAGCCCTGTCTTTGTGTACCCTGGAGTGAGTGTTCTTTGTGCAGAGAGGTGGGCCGCTTTTACAACCCTGTCTTTGTGTACCGTGGAGTGAGTGTACTTTGTTCAGAGAGGTGGGCTGCTTTTACAACCCTGTCTTTGTGTACCGTGGAGTGAGTGTTCTTTGTGCAGAGAGGTGGGCCGCTTTCACAGCCCTGTCTTTGTGTACCGTGGAGTGAGTGTTCTTTGTGCAGAGAGGTGGGCCGCTTTCACAGCCCTGTCTTTGTGTACCGTGGAGTGAGTGTACTTTGTTCAGAGAGGTGGGCCGCTTTTACAACCCTGTCATTGTGTACCGCGGAGTGAGTGTTCTTTGTGCAGAGAGGTGGGCCGCTTTTACAACCCTGTCTTTGTGTACCGTGGAGTGAGTGTTCTTTGTGCAGAGAGGTGGCGTCGCTTTTACAACCCTGTCTTTGTGTACCGTGGAGTGAGTGTTCTTTGTGCAGAGAGGTGGGCCGCTTTCACAGCCCTGTCTTTGTGTACCGTGGAGTGAGTGTTCTTTGTGCAGAGAGGTGGCGTCGCTTTTACAACCCTGTCTTTGTGTACCGTGGAGTGAGTGTACTTTGTTCAGAGAGGTGGGCTGCTTTTACAACCCTGTTTTGTGTACTGTGGAGTGAGTGTTCTTTGTGCAGAGAGGTGGGCCGCTTTCACAGCCCTGTCTTTGTGTACCCTGGAGTGAGTGTTCTTTGTGCAGAGAGGTGGGCCGCTTTTACAACCCTGTCTTTGTGTACCGCGGAGTGAGTGTTCTTTGTGCAGAGAGGTGGGCTGCTTTTACAACCCTGTCTTTGTGTACCGTGGAGTGAGTGTTCTTTGTGCAGAGAGGTGGGCCGCTTTTACAACCCTGTCTTTGTGTGCCGTGGAGTGAGTGTTCTTTGTGCAGAGAGGTGGGCCGCTTTTACAACCCTGTCTTTGTGTGCCGTGGAATGAGTGTTCTTTGTGCAGAGAGGTGGGCCGCTTTCACAGCCCTGTCTTTGTGTACCGTGGAGTGAGTGTTCTTTGTGCAGAGAGGTGGGCCGCTTTCACAGCCCTGTCTTTGTGTACCGTGGAGTGAGTGTTCTTTGTGCAGAGAGGTGGTACCCAACAGCCTCTGGTAGCACCACTGCCTGCTGGACGCATCCATCGCGTCACCTCCACCTGTGCGCTCTTTGCCTCTGTTAGGTCATGTTTCCTTCTCCGGTTTCCATGCCGCACCTTTGAGTGAAAGACCTCTACCACAGCCTGTTGGAGGCATACCTGGTGCGCCTCCGGCATCTCCCCAGATGTATGTCACAATTGCCCTCCAGCGTTTGTGGGGTCACGACTGTACTACAAAAGGAAGGTGCATTCTCCCCAAACCCATAATGTATGCAAATATAAGCAGACGTGTGTGCATCTATTACTCCTGTGTGCTTTAGGTCCTTTCATTCATTTTGGCTCTTACTGATTGTGAAATGAAAGTGTGGCTGAGATCGCAAGTTATTGTGGGAGCACGTTATTGCAATTTCTGGTTACTCTTGACGTTTTGAAACGCTTAGTCCTCAGTTTATTCTGAAGCACGCAAACCAGAAGTACTAGAATGCAGAGAAAGGGTACTACTTACACATAAGAAGACACTGTTTAAGATTTTCCGGGCGCCTCTCTTTATTTTTTCTATATTTGTTATGTTCTTTCTTCTTAGTATTGCTCGGCTGTATATTTGCCCAATTATCTGAAACGAGTCAACACGGTGGTATGGCTCGAAGACTGCTGTGCCTGCATCTGGTTAAATGCGTGACCCTTGGTTGAGTGAGGCTCGCATTGGTTGCACAACCACACCTCGCTTTACAAAGCGCCTCTGGTGGAGGCACCCGTTCTTCTCATTGCACCGAAATCAAATCTGACTTCGTCCGTTCGATAGAAGGGGCGCAGAGTGGAAAAGTGCTCACAAAGTGCACAGGCAGGCTTGCTTGGGTTTGGCCCTCGTCATCCTCGTGCCGAGTTATGTTCCATTCCAAGCTTTGGTTGCGATGAAACCACCGATGAGTGCAGTCTGTAATGGAACAGATGCGCCATCACCTGCAGTAAACAAGAACATCACACAGACGCACTCACATTTGGTTCCATTGTACTGAGCCGGAAAGACGAAACACCATGTGGCGTATCTAACAATTTACACGTTATTGCCGTAGAGAAAGCTAGCGGTGTGTGGGAATCGCGGGCACTTCCGCTCTAATGGAATGGCTGCCGCACCGCCTAAGCATTGCTTCTCATTTTGTTCACACTACATTTGTATGCAATACTTCTCGTGCCGGAATCGAAGCGCGTGCGTTAGCTGTGGTTATGCAAATTGAACATTTGCTTTGAGATGCACTGCTCACCCGCAGCACCTGCGTGCGTGTTTTGTTGTCGACTGAAAAGTACAAGCCTTGTTTTCCTATTGTTCCCGCCGTTTCACAAACTGTGGTGAGTTGGTGCCTCACTGTCGGTGAGGCAGGCGCCCCGCGTAACACAATAGCCCTAATCCCGTCTCCGGCCTCCCCCCTCTAATGAGCTGTGGTCAGTAATGGCTTTACGGTATAAACGGTCCAAGCTCGGGCTCCGTCTGCACCTGAGCCGAGGGTCGGCCCGATATTCACACATGGATGGCATCAGCAGAGAACAGAACAAGAGCGCGCGCTGACCTCTGACCCCGCATCTCAGCTCAGATTTCTCCTGCTGGGCTGGTTTTATCCTGGGACCTGAGAAAGGAACAGCTCTGGGCGCCCTAGCCTTTGTTTCAAAGGGGTCAACGTAAGAGCAACCACGAGGTGAACATACTAAGGTGTCTCGTGCGATACAGGCACCAGACATCTGCTAAGCACATCGGGGCAGAGCAACAGTACCATGGCCTCCCACACCCTAGGTTGGTACTAGGAATAAAAATCTATAATTATGTTGCAATAGGTCCCTCAGATCACTGGGCCCTGGTGCCACTGCACCCGCTGCACTGTTAATAGCCATGACCCTGAACATAGTCTCAAGCACTACGTAATGTCAATGGCATGGAAAACGTGTAAGTAAGAACCGATGTATGGTTTTATTCGTGCTGTTTTCTTACGTGTCATAGCATCCCCATTTGTGCAGCACATTCTGCCATTAGTACGTCACAGTAGAGCTAGTCTGGCCACTCTTGGTACATTCTGGGGTTTCCCTCCATCGAGCAGTGCACGGTGTTTGGTTGTGTGCGCTCACTGACGATGTGTTAAGTGACTTGTTTATTAATGGTTCATGATGATTAATGTTAATGTAAAAGAAGTTCGATCTTACTAAAGATCTTTTTTGCCATCATGTATCCGCGCACTTCCCCACAGGCAGAATGGCTAAAAGCTTTAATTCATCAAGCCTGTACTGCTGTATGTATGGATCGGGGCACCAGGGCATTTTGCCATTTTTTGCTGAATTTAATGGTCAGATGTCCATTGCCTGGCCTGTGTAAATTGTTTTCAACATAGCATCGCTAGTCCGGTGAATAGCTCTGATGCCATGTGCACGCGGCTGTGATATGTTTAAGCTAACTTTATCTACATCATTCTTAAGTGTGTGTTGGTGCGGTGCAGGTGAGAGTTCCGCTGAGTTAGTAGTGCCTTGAATTATACTGCTTTGGCGCTGTGGAGTGAGGGGGTCTCTCATGTCCTGTTTAAGAATGGCAGATAAGAAGTTTGATTGGAAAGGTGTTATGCGGAGAGTATTGGTGGGTGAAAGCGGCAAGCGTTGTTGGGCACCGAGTTAGGCGACTACATGGTGTTGGAAGTATGCTGGGACTTCTCTCCTGTGCATACTGTTGATTGTTAGTGTGGTATGTAATGGCGTGAAGTGCTGTTGTGAACATAGTGATAGCCAGCTCTATGGCATATCTGTGCATGTAACGTTCACACCCTCATTCTTGCTGCATAAAGGGATGTTCTGGGTCCCACAGAGGGACAGACGTGGTTGTGCCTCCTAAAGGACAGCGGAGCAGATAAACACAGATTAACACAATTGTCATTGCCATTTTATTACATCTGTGCTGCGAGTCTGTGCTGTTCTAGTGCGAGGGCGGGGCTAATTCCTTTTGATTGCAGGATGACTGCGTGTAACTGCGGAGTGCGCTTGTCAGATTGGTCGGCTGTCTTGCAATGGCCATCCCGACATGCGCACTTCAGACCGCAGCAATTATAGCAGCGTGAAACAGCTGGGTCATTGCAGGCACTGGTCCCTAGCCTCAAAATGAGCACTGGGTTAGCATGCTCCAGTCAATCCTGGCACTTCTCTGATGCTGAAAACAGCATTATAGCAGCTCCAGGACTTGTTGAGTTCATGTTAGCCACTTTCTTTCCCTTTCTTGCTCGCTCCCGGAACACAGAGTGAACGCACCGTCAGCCTCATGATCTCGAGAGACACTGGACAGAGGGCCAGCACCTGTAAGTTTTTGTGCATCTCGCTGCACCCACCACTTTCAAATGTCACCATCTGCCCCCGGGAAAGGATTGAGGAGAGTAGCTTTTTACGCGTTGCCCATTGCAGTTCCATATTTCTGCTATGGATAGACTGAGATGCACCCCCTCACCTGCTGTTTCTTGGCCCCTTCACTCCCCACCCGTTGTATTATGTAATTTTATTCATGTTCCATCAGCGCAAGGTAAAGATTCTGGCATGCACCGGATAACCAGAAACTCAAGGCACCTGTTAACACTACTATAAGCAAGGCTAATACTAGGGGTGGGCGGAATTTGCGTGATCGCGTTACGCAAATCTCCGCGAAACGGTAAAAAATCTCCGCGAACACGCAGAAATTCCGCGAACACGCGGAATTGCTTGTTCGCGATACTTTTTGCCTGTTCGCGATCGCTGTTTGCGTGCTTGAGGTGAAATATCTCGCGAACACGCATATTGAGAACGCGAACAAGCAAAAAATTTCGCGAAGTCGCGGAACGCAGATTTTGGGGCAATTTCGCGTTCTCCGCGGAACGCGAAATTACCCAAATTCCGCAAATTCCGCGAACGGAACGGAATTTACCGCCCAGGCCTAGCTAATACACACCCTGGGCTAGGCCTGTGCTCTACAAATAACACAATCAAATTAAAATATATAATTAAGCATTATACAGAATGACCAGTTCTGCAGTCTCAGAATTGGGCAGAACATCCTAAAGAAAAGGGTATGTATGCCCCAGAGTGCCAAATGTACAAGAACATATCATTTAATAGTAGCCCGCCCATTTAGTATTTATACTGCATTATACCACCCACTTCAAGGTTACTTTAAAACTGTGTACGTTGCCAGTAGGTTGGTTTGGGTGAGGATTAGCCTGAGCTGCTGGTGCCAGCAGTTTTTTGTGGACAGCATTAGAAGAACAGCAGAACGGGGGAGCTGATTAGGGCCGTCCCATAGCAGAGTTCTCGGGCTGCAGGCCTCACCCTACTTCCGGAGGTCTGCTGCTATGTAGGCCACGGCTGTGGACCTAGTCTGCAGTTTAAGAATGGACATCAAAAGGGCTGCTAGTATAGAATGCTGAAAATAAAAGCACCTGCATCCAGGATGCTCTCTGGGGAAGTTTTCTCCTACAGTATCCGCCCTGTTCACTTATTTACTTTATGGACATCTTTTGAATGGCCTCTGTTCCCCATTGAATAGTTAGATTGCCTACTCCACAGACACTGTGCCATTCTGGGCATCGGCATACTTAACAATATCAAGTTCTAGATGGGTAAACTTTAATTTGTATTTAATAAAAAAACACTCACACCTAAGCGTCCATCTTGTTTGCAAGCCAGGAACTTCAACACCATAGACTATTTCAATTTACAATATCAGTGAAACTAGCTTCGACATTAAAACATAAAAAATAACCAATCTCTGGAAAATGTAAAGTTAATAGCTGATACATGCTTAACTCGGCATACTTTCTTTACTGGTGACATCACACATTATATTCACTTAATTGTTTAGTTAGTGAAAAATGTTTTAAAGAATTATGTGCCATCTTTCAGATATTCAGGGCACTGACAGAAGGAAAAAAATACACAAAATGAAATTTGAAGGGGCAGATGGAGTTGGGGTGGAAAGAGTAAGTTATTGTAGCCAATATTGTTCAACCACGACCCCTCATATGTTTAGTTCAATTTTAGGTAGCTTTGAATAGTTTTGTTTTCTGACGTTTTCTAAACCTAATGGAGCTGGGTTTCGATCTCAGATTAGGATATTTGGTATTCTAATGCCCAGGGCCTTCTACGCCTTCTGTCTTGTGTTTCATCCTCCCGAAGGATCATTGATTAATCATTTGGACAGACTTCCAGGTCTCTGGTTGGGGCATAGTGGGGACTCAGCCAGCTTCTCTAGGTACACAGGCCCTTGTTGCAATTTGATCCTAGTGGCCACTGGGATCCAATGTAGTGCTTTAAGGATGAGACGATAATAACAGAGATTAAGGCGTGTTCTGGTTTCTTCATTCTGAAGTCTTTGGAGCGTTGTTGTATTATTATTTGGAGACCAGGGTAAATTACATTCCAGTATTCGATACAAATCAGTGTTAGGCCTTTTCCAGAGGAGAGAGATCTACATATTCACACAATTGGCCAGAGTGTAGATTTGGAGAGCAAAAGCAAAATTGTTTGAAAAAGATCCCCATATTTCTTACTTGGTGAGGTGTCAGAAATCCTTCCAGAAGAACTGAGAACATAACTAGAAGTGAACTGAGGAAATATAGTAGAAAACAGCCCATCCTCAGTGGCCTCCGTTCTTATGCACCTTTAAAAGAGTGAGAGTGAGTGTATATGTTGTGCAGTTTTTTAGGTCACATTTTAAACCCTGGCAATTATGAGAGGCTACTAACCGGAAATAGGACCTGTACCTCAGCTGTCATATCATCAGCCACTTCGTCTTCCTAATTTTGCGACTAATCCCCAAACATTTGTGGGTTGATGGGGATTGTACTGGCAGTAGATCTAAAGTAAGCCAAAGTATCAATAGAAGTACACTTTATGGTGAAGAAGGAGGTTCAAGCATTGGTTGAGGATCTGCTTTGCAATTATCTTCCCAAATCTTTAGTCCAATGGGGAGTCAGACTTGACTCCTGGTATGCACACTCATTGAATGAATATGGCCTGGGGGAATTGGAACAAAAGAGGAGCTACTCCCTGCAGAGAATTAGGAGAGGAGGGATATGCATATCTGCATCATTCAAAGTCTCAGCAGACACCAGTGAATGCAGCTGTGGTGCAGCCCTCTTTGATCGAGGAGAAAAGTAGGGAGGTGGGTTTATTGGGTAAAAGAATTGGCGTGACAGGCCAATTCGTGGTGCTGTGGTGTCCTCTTCTAGTACATGGAACTTTTTGTGGACTGAACTGGCCATTCCCCTTGTAGGCTCTTGGCTAGGAGTTTCCCTTGTCCCCTCAGACCGGGCTGGAGATTCTGGTAGATACAAAAATCTCATTCTCTAGGAGATACGTTTCTCGTAATGTGTTCCCAAACAAAACACTCCCATGTGTACTTTATTTCCATCCAAATCTCAAGCCACTACTCAAAACCCTTCAACAGTTGCTCCTCCAAAACGAACAGGGAACCTGGTCACACCACCTTCTCTATGTGATGGCCCATTAAGTGTGTGTGTAAATGGATGTGCCAACAATTACAGACACACATGCTCTACAATCTCCTGACCTACCAGTGAGCCTGAGATGGTGGGCACCCTTTTTGTAGGCCTGCGGGTGGTTGCTCTCACAGATATACACCTCTAAGAAGCCCCCACGCCTCTTTAGCATACACAACTTGAGTGTGGCTAATTGACCCTCAAACATGAGACTAAATGCAGAAATTATGACAATTGGTTGCCTACTTATTCTTCACTTACCATCTTGTTTAGTGTGATTGAGGCCGGTGACTCTGTGGTTCTCTTCTCAGTGCTTAATTTGTGCTGGAGGGGGCCTCTGGCACTTATTTTTGGGGACCAGCACTTATTTTCCTACATCAGACAATTACCTAACGTAAGAGAAGGAAAAACACACAGATCAGAAAGACATAGGAAGAGAAAGACATAAAGCGTCACAAATGGAGAAAGCAGGAACCTGCAAGAGTGAGATAAAGGGGCAGGAAGTGTCTGGTAGTAAATTAAAGAGGAGTGAGGTGGATTTAAGACTACCAGCTTTGTTATTCGGCGTGCCGACTTTTAATTTGGGCACTCTTTTTTTCACAAATTAAGCACTGCCTCATGCCATCTACTCATAATGTTGGGTATCACCCCATGATAGGATTCATCCCCCACAAACTACCTGCTTCATTGTAATCAATCCTTTCTCGTAAGTTTACGCCCGCTCTTATTATTCAGCACTGCGTGGGTCTCTCTGCAGGCTCACTCTCTTCATATACCTATATGCACATACGAGGTGTGCGATGTTAGTAAGGAAGCGGTGCCAACCTGCATCTGCGAGGCTCTCAGTAGTTACTTCTGTGGTGTTTACAGCCAACCTCAATAATACTTTGACAGTGTTGTTTTCAGCATCATCCATCAATCTTCCTGCCTTGCTTGTCTACCTGCTGTCGCGTCCGTAACCTCTAGCGCGCCTCTAGTACTACATTGCTATTCGTTTCATTCCACTGGCTCGCCTTGTGCCAGGGCCGTATATTTTAATGTACACCGTTATAGTTAATATTATTCTGCTGTTTTACTGCCATAAAACTGTTGGGAATATTTTATGGTTGTTTTAATGTGCAGCCTCAAGGATACTCAGATTGGTTTGGCTGCTCTATCAGTCCTTATTCACCGTTAATGGCTGTTTTTGTATTCATGCCATCAATCTGCCACTGCTGCTGTAATGGGAAGGACATATAGTACATGCCCATTTTTGTTTTAATTGAGGACATTGATTGTTAGTTAATTACAGGCAAGGTTCTTGCAGCGTGATCATGAGCAGGTTTTGCGTTAGTATGCAGGCCACGTCGCAGATTTTAATTTTGTTACAAATATGGCTTTATTAATAATGCATCTCGCTCAAGTAAGTTTGCAGTGGGGGTATGTTTGTCCTTTTTCACAAACAGCTCCTCACCACCAGGAGTTTGGAATACAATTTTTAGGCAGTAGCGGCTGGCTTGTACCGAGAGTGGTGTGGCAGGTGGCAAACAAAAATGAATTAATAATAATACATTAAATAAACGTACCTTTCTACAACGAGGCGAAGTCCTCCGTCATCTGCTCTCCTCGAGGCAGGCTCCCGAGCCAGTCCTGGTGCTGTTTCATATTCATGAGAGCAGCACCCTGATTGGAGGCAGCAGCCTCTCTCGGCGCACCCGAGGGCACTGGATGCCTGCAGTTACTCTCAATCCAGCTGTCTCTGAGTTGAGAGGTTTAAAGTGTGCATGTGTGGCTGGTTGCCGCAAGACGGCTGGCCAAAGAGACATGCGCACTTTAAACAGGTTCAAAAGGTAGCCCACCCTCCTCCCTGCTGCCACAAAGCAGCAGCCCTGCCCCGTTCTGACTTTCTGTTTGGGATGTTGTGACGAAAATTAAAATGGTAATTAATTCATTTCATTGCCATTTTATTTCTCGTCTCTGGGGAGAGGGGGATTTCAGTGGGGGTGGGGGGCACACAGACAAATACACACACCTCTTCATCAATTGGTCTGTTCAAGTGTCATTCACATTTTGCTTCCACCCACACCACAGCATTCATCATGGGGAAATGGCTCAGCCCCATTTCAACCATTGGGTGTCTTTACTGTGAGCTATGGCATGTCGCTTCTGCACACCTGCCTAAAAAGTAGCCAATTTCAGTGCCAACAATGATGGGGTAAATCCCTGCATTAATTACTGCTTCATTTCATGTTTTTCAAAATGCATTTTTACGATGAGTAGTTTTGATAACTTTTTTAATGCAAACTTATGCGTGCCACTTATTGACAGTGGCATTTTAACTTTGTATTACTTTTAAACGCTGTATGCCTATTGCATATGTTAGCATTAAAAAATAAAACAAACACTGCAGGCATGCCTAGGTCAGACATATTGGTTTTTAGAGAGATTGTTCTATATGTAATACTGCTGAAAGGTTTGAGATATTGAGAAAGACGGGCATGGTAACCGCACCAAAACACTGTTCATAGAGTCTCAATGTAAACTGACTGGCAGACACAAATACAGAAAAAAGACCCATTTGTGTGATGTGCTATACAGATATTGTCCATATGGCCACATGCACATTTGAGTCCTATGGCCCAAACAGAAGTGATGGCTGTCAGCCACACCATGGCATTGTAAGCAAGTACCGCAGCGCACATAAATATGGTGTGGTAGCCAGAGTTGCCCCTCTCCGTGGAAGGTCTGAGGCCAGTGGGCCCTAGCTCTGCCGATCTACTGAGATGGTGAACTGTCTCTGCACTAATAGGGTGGCTGGATTTGGGTATGGGAAAGCAATATGCACTCCGTGACCTTGATTTTCATCAGGATGGTGATTTGTCTGAAGAATACCATTAGCTCCGTTTATACCCTTCATTCCTTGCCCGTCATTTCATGTTCCTATGGATAGTGCCTAGATGTACGCAGCATGTGAAAAAAATAAGAATTACATTTGAATCTTCCTTAAAAGGGAATTACAACGCAGCACAGCAGGGGGTGCGGAATGAGGACTTAATGTGGTGCTGTACTGTTCTTAGGTCACCGCCATCATTGATCCCTTACAGTCTACCGCAGTGCAACATGGAGGTGTGCAGAGGAATCGCAAGGGGTCAAACTGCATGGGATTGGTTGGTGTGTGCAATGGCGCTATATCCATACCTCATTGGATATGACTGTGCTGGGCATAAATGAATCCTGAACCTTGATGTGTGGGCGCATGTGCTTATAATTTCTCAGCTAAAAGGGACTATGCCAGCTGATCAGTGCTCATGTGTCCACCTGGTCCAGTTGTGTTCAGTAAGCTATCAAACAATCATATACAGTTGTGCAACCCTTGTCTCATATTCTCTAAAAATTAACAAGTTATGGGTCATATGGGGTTCCATACTTTTATCCTCATAGTATTTCTACAACAATTTAGCAGGGATATATGATGTTGCTGTCATTGTCTTACCAAATTGTATCTTGAACGGCTGACATGGATGCCATAATCTGATGCTAGAACAGCATATCCACTTTTTCAGCATGCCTGCCACCAATCCTTGTATGGTGCACGCTCACGTATGCTAGAGTTGGTGCTGGCCTATGTATCTAACTTTCCCTGAGTCCATGGTGTAGGCAGGTATTCCTGGTGTGTCTGTGTGTCAAGGTGATCAAAGGTTCTAACCAATCACAACAATCCTACTACATACATACTTGTCTCTCCATATGGGTCTCTGGGTCCATTATAACCTTGCAGATTAATGAGTAATACTCTCATACAGAAGGTTATGTGCCAAAGTTATGTCTTTTAGTATGTGACATAACACCATACTCTGTAGGGGCCCAGCATAGGTGGCCTTTCTGGTTTCAGGAATGGATATGGCCCCGCCTGCCATGGCACAGCAACATACAGTACTCGTACAGGGAATCATTCATACACCTTTCAATCATTCCTGGCCCTAGTCTGAATGGCTCTCTTTATGGATGTCCGGTGTGATTCGAGTGCACCAGTGAGAAGAATGTTTCCTCCTTCGAGGTGAGATCAGAATGGGGATTGTATGGCTGTTCTCGTTTGTGCTTCTGGGAGAAAAGCTATCACTACAGACGATAATTTGTTGGTGCTCAGCATTTCATCTCTTCTTTGAGATGTTTGTTCTGAAGATAAGGATTGTGTTGCTAGCCATCATTGGAATTTGGAGAAGTTGACCATATGCAGGATGAACCCTTCAAGGTTAATCAATGAGAACCTTCCTATGCATGTTACTGTTGGATCTTACGAGCGCTTAGCACACATTCTGTCTTCAGAGGGTTGAGTTTCAAGTATGACAAAGACACACAGGCCTGGAGGCTGGTGAGACATTCTTTGAGTCGGGTGATGTAATTTATTGATGTGTTTTTTTGGTGGGGTTGCATGGCCCTCTATATGCTGATGCATCTCAGTGTACTTGTCTGCCATGAGTAATCCCAGTGGTTTCATGTTAGTGGATATTGTATAGATTAGTGGAAGGTTGTGCAGGCCCTGGATTGGGGACAGATCTGGAGGTGCTTATCTGGATGAGGTGCGATCAGTTGTTCAGATGAAATATGAGCCACTGAACAAAGATGCCAGTGAAGCACAGAAGCAAAATCGGGTGTCGAGTAGGGTTTCATGATCTACTATGCTGAAAGCAGATTGATACAGCAGAATGAGGAGTCACAGACCATTGTTGTCACTCATTTGGAGTGCCCCATGACTACTGGATGGCAGCCATCTTGAATGGGGTCTGAATTCATACTTGTAATCTCGAAGGAGATTGTTATTCTTCAGTTTTCCATGGGGATGAGTGTCTGCCTTGTAAT